>NC_133419.1:97631250-99092500 GCF_049350105.2 Macaca mulatta
GTTGGTTTAAATTCTGTTTTATCAGAGACTAGGATTGCAACCCCTGCTTTTTTTTTTTTTTTTTTGCTTTCCATTTGCTTGGCAGATCTTCCTCCATCCCTTTATTTTGAGCCTGTGTGTGTCTCTGTATGTGAGATGGGTCTCCAGAGTACAGCACACTGATTGGTCTTAACACTTTATCCAATTTGGCAGTCTGTGTCTTTTTATTGGGGCATTTAGCCCATTTACATTTAAGGTTAATATTGTTATGTGTGAATTTGATCCTGTCATTATGATGCTAGCTGGTTATTTTGCCCATTAATTGATGCAGTTTCTTCATAGTGTCAATGGTCTTTACAATATTTGGCATGTTTTTGCAGTGACTGGTACCAGTTGCTTCTTTCCATGTTTAGTGCTTTCTTCAGGAGCTCTTGTAAGACACACCTGGTGGTGATAAAGTCTCTCAGCATTTGCTTGTCTGTAAAGGATTTTATTTCTCCTAACTTATGAAGCTTAGTTTGGCTGGATATGAAATTCTGGTTTAAAAATTATTTTCTTTAGGAATGTTGAATATCGGCCCCCACTCTCTTCTGGCTTGTAGGGTTTCAGCTGAGAGATCTGCTGTTAGTCTGAAGGGCTTCGCTTTTTGGGTAACCTGACCTTTCTCTCTGGCTGCCTTTTACTTTTTTTCCTTCATTACAACTCTGGTGAGTTTGAAGATTATGTGTCTTGGGGTTGCTCTTCTTGAGAAGTATCTTTGTGGTGTTCTCTGTATTTCCTGAATGTGAATGTTGGCCTGCCTTGTTAGGTTGGGAAGTTCTCCTAGATAATATCCTGAAAAGTGTTTTCTAACTTGGGTCCATTCTCCCCTGTCATTTTCAGGTACACCACTCAAATGTATATTTGGTCTTTTCACATAGTCCCATATTTCTTGGAGGCTTTGTTTGTTTCTTTTCACTCTTTTTTCTCTAATCTTGTCTTCTAGCTTTATTTTATTAATTTGATCTTAAATCACTGATACCCTTTCTTTCTCTTGATCAAATTGGCTATTGAAGCTTGTGTATGCTTCACAAAGTTCTCATGCCATAGTTTTCAGCTCCATCAGGTCATTTAAGCTCTTCTCTACACTGATTACTCTAGTTAGCCATTTGTTTAACCTTTTTTCAAGGTTTTTAGCTTCCTTGTGATGGGTTAGAACATGCTCTTTAACTTCGGAGAAATTTGTTATTACCGACCTTCTGAAGCCTACTTCTGTCAGCTCATCAAACTCTTTTGCCGTCCAGTTTTTTTCCCTTGCTGGTGAGGAGTTGTGTTCCTTTGGAGGAGAAGAGGCATTCTGGTTTTTAGAATTTTCAGTCTTTCTGCTCTGGTTTCTCCCCATCTTTGTGGTTTTATCTACCTTTGGTCTTTGATGTTGTTGACCTACAGACAGAGTTTTGGTGTGGATGTCCTTTCTGTTGAAATTGATGCTATTCCTTTCTGTTTGTTAGTTTTCCCTCTAACAGGCCCCTCAGCTGCAGGTCTGTTGGTGTTTGCTTGAGGTCCACTCCACACCCTGTTTGCCTGGGTATCACCAGTGGAAGCTGCAGAACAGCAAATATTGCTTCCTAATCCTTCCTCTGGAAGGTTTGTCCCAGAGAGGCACCCGCCTGTATGAAATGTCTGTCAGCCCCTACTTGGAAGTGTCTCCCAGTCAGTCTATATGGGGGTCAGAGACCCACTGGAGGAGGCAGTCCATTATCGGAGCTCAAATGCCATGCTGGGAGAACCACTGCTCTCTTCAGATCTGTCAGGCAGGAACGTTTAAGTCTGTAGAAGCTGTCTGCTGACTTTTATTCAGATATGCCCTGCCCCAAGAGGTGGAATCTAGAGAGGCAGTATGCCTTGCTGAGCTGTGGTGGGCTCCACCCAGTTTGAGCTTCCCTATTACTCTGTTTACACTGTGAGCATAGAACCGCCTACTCAAGCCTCAGCAATGGCAGACGCCCCCCAACCTGCCAAGCTCCAGAGTCCCAGGTCAATCTCAGAGTGCTGAGCTAGCAGTGAGCAATGCTCCGTGGGCATGGGACCTGCCGAGCCCAGTATGGGAGGGAATCTCCTTGTTTGCCAGTTGCAAAGGCTGTGAGAAAAGCCCAGTATTTGGGCAGGAGCATACCATTCCTCCAGGTACAGTCACTCACAGCTTCCCTT
The DNA here is from genome assembly GCF_049350105.2 of Macaca mulatta. Classification (NCBI taxonomy): domain Eukaryota; kingdom Metazoa; phylum Chordata; class Mammalia; order Primates; family Cercopithecidae; genus Macaca; species Macaca mulatta. The sequence goes on from NC_133419.1 coordinate 97,633,420, forward strand.
CACCAGGAAAGGGAAATCCCCCAACCCCTTGCGCTTCCTGGGTAAGGTGTCACCCCGCCCTGCTTCAACTTGCCGTCTGTGGACTGCACTCACTGTCCAACCAATCCCAGTGAGATGAACCAGGTAACTTAGTTGGAAATGCAGAAATCACCTGTCTTTTGCATTGATCTCGCTGGGAGCTATAGACCGGAGCTGTTCCTATTCAGCTGTCTTGGAAGTAACCGTGAATTCTTATATAAAATGGGGCACATATTGTATATCAAGTACAGGAGAAACAGGTTATTTTATTGATAATTAATATCAGTATTAATTAATATAACTTTTTAAAGTATCCATGCATCTTCCCTGATTTGAAGAAACTCACTTGAGGACACAGATACACACTTTAGTATACCCTACTATGACTAGTGGTATAATAAAAGTGATAAGCTTCAGGGATGATTTATGGTCCTGTTAATGTCTTCCAACTCTCACACCTGTGCCCCGTATATATACACAGTACCCTATAACTACTACCTCTTTATATACTACCTCCTTGCATCCTACAATACTACCTTTTCCCTATTTGTAAAGTCTTCTCTATTGTATGTAGTTCTGAAGGGATGCAATGCCTCACCTTCCACCATAGAACGTGAGAGGAGAAATCCTGCCAGTCAGGATTTGAATGTGTGACTTATCAGCCAATCACATTCTCCTCAGATAACTTTCCCTCTCTCCCATCTCCTTGGGTGAAGGATACAAAGAGAATAGAATGGACAAAATCTTAGGATAGCCTGCAATGGCAGTGTGAGATACAGCAGTGGTATCCAGTGGCAGTGGTTGTGCTAAGCAAGGATAATGGCGCACAGTATAGGAGTTACCTAGAGTGATGGAATACTCCTCCTGCTGGCTCACCCCAGAGCTGACTTAGTTCCCTCTCCTTTGCTAAGCCTGCCTTTGATTCTGTGAATACCGCTTAAGACAATCAGAGTTGGTATCTTTTACTCATCAGCAGGAACTGTGATAAATGCCATTATGATTTTAAAATTATGTCTACATGGTGCCAACTGGACATATATTAAATTGTCTGAATAAAAATGACCAATTGTTTTACGACATTAGCATTTACTCAATAATGAATTTATTCAATGTATACTTGTCATGCAATTATGGGCTAGTAATTTTACCCACATTATTAAACTGGATTGAAATAGCAACGAAAATACTACCTTAAATATATTTAGTACTGTTGATTATGTAAAGTGCTTCTGTGTCAGAAACTACTCATAATAAAATAACATTAATATTGCTACCTCAGCTTATAGTGTTAACGTGTTAAGTTTTAAAAGTCTAAGAGGCAGCAGCTGGGGAGAACATTTAAAATCACATCATTGGCTAAGTTGTGATGACTAGGATGTTTGTGTAGTGGCAGAGATTTTTAAAAGTCATATTTAAACTGGAAATTCTTCTTCTGCAAAGAGTCAAGGTGCAAAATAAAATCTCTTTTAAGGAAGAACTATATGTCACAGCGGTACAGAACAAATCTGATTACATGAGTAGCAGAGGAGCCATTTCTGGAATAGTGGTAGAGTTAATATTTCTCAGAACTTTTTTTTTGCAGAGAAGAAAATATTTATTTTTAAACTTTATTTGGATATATGTAATATAAATTGTAAAAATAATAGTAAGTAAATCTTTGGAAGTCACCATTCTAAGGTAAACCAGCATGGGACTTGCATAGTAACAGAATACAACAATCAGGAAATGAGGTAGAAAAGATCAGTGGAAGGAACAACTACTGTGAGTCTCATAGGTCCTGGGCAGGAAAATTTTCCTGAATCTGAGTAAACTAACCTGCAGTGAGAAGGAAGTAGTAGCTATCACTGGAACCAAATGCAGTCATTATAATTGTATGTATAGTTCAGTTTAGCATGGATTTGGAGTGGGAGAAATTATATTTAAATTCTAACTATGCCATCTACTGGCACTAGCATTGGACAGTGAAATTCATCTTTCTGAGATTGCATTTATTTACCTGTAAAATAGACTAGTACCTAGTACCTCTCTAGATTGTTCGACCCTTGTAGAGTAAGCTTCTTGATAACATAGGCTAGGTTGTGTCTAGTAGTCTGTCCGTCGTACCAAGAATGCCATTAAATTGTTATAAGAATCCAGTGGAATAGTGCATTGCAAACTGAAATGAACCATAGTTCATTCTATCAAGATGGATTCAATCACACTCATTTATCTTTTTATGGTTGGTTTTATGTCACCCTTGATTCTTTCTTTCCTCAATCCAATTAGTCCCTACTGATTCTTCTTCCTGATTTTTCTATAATTTTATCTCTTTTCTTTACTCTCAATGCCAACACTTTTGTTTAGATGTTCCTTATGTTTTGCCTTATTACAGTTGTCTTTAAACTGGTTTTAAAACTCCAGGTTTCTTCCTGCACAGCTGATCCTTTCTACTGCACAGACTGGCATTACTGGAATCACGCATCAAATTATCATTTCTTTCTCTAGAATTATCCAGTAACAATTTATCATTTCAAGGTAAAGCTTTAAATTATTTTTGTAACATGCAAGATGATTTACAAGCTTGTTCCTGCTTATTTCTTTTTCCTTCTCTACAGATACCTTTTGTGCCACTAAATTTTATGTGGTTTTGTTAGAAGATACCACATGTCTCTTGCCACATGTCTTCTTACATTTATTGTTTCCTGCAAGTGAACTGACCTTTCCCTATTTCTTGGCCTGCCTAAATCTCTTCCTTAAGATTCAGCTCAGTCATTACCTCTTATGTGAAATCTTGCAGTTGCATTAAGTGCTTCTAGAGCAACCAGTCCATTTAGCAAGCTTTTTGTTATTATCTGCTTGCTTTACTCATGCTAGACTTTGGGTCCAAGAAGCCATGCTGTCCTGATTTCCAAACTTCCAGTGTCTAACATAAGAGCTGACATACTTCAGGTTCTCAATAACATTGGTTGATTGAATGCATTCATGAATGAATGATAGAATTTCATACTCATTAACTTACTGAAAATTTACAAGAAGTTCTATGAGGTAAGCTTTCTGTATTATTATAATAACATTTTCAATGAATATTGAAAGATTTGTATAAATTAAGAATGCATTCACATATAGTAGCTCATCCAATGCTAAAAGCAAACTTTGCTTATAGAAAAACTATGTATTGTCATTTCAATTTTATAAATGAGAAAATAGAATTTAGTAAATTTAAGTAAATATATCCAAAGCTGCAAAACTAGTGGAAGAAAGACGTGGACCAAAATATGGAGTTTTCTGATGCCCAAAGAAATATTTTATATTTTTTTCTACTTCTCCTTTACCCTTGCTTCTTTACTGCAATGTAGGTTCAACTTAGTGCATTTCACATTTAGAGGACCATAAGATTCAAAACATTCTAGAAATAGCAAGTAATCCTTCTTAAAGAGTACTAATAAAGCAACTACATTATGTAGCATTAAATGCAAGACAGTATTTCTAGCTGTGATACCTTGGACTAATTATTGTAACAAAGTTTTTATCCAGTACCTCCAGAAAGAAAAAATCTTAGACTGAATCTTGGAAGAAATTTTTGAATTTCAATTCAAGTCTCTAATCCTTGACTGACCTTTACAGAAAAACAAAACCACCTTCTCTCATATTTAAAATTAAATAGATATTCAAAAAAAAAAAAAAAAGCAATGACTACACGTGTTTTCTTTAATGGTGTAATTACTTTTTAAATTTAACCTTTTAAAAATTTGGTACTTGCTCAGATATAATCACATAAGGAAAGAAGGAAGTTATACTGCATAAATATTACCAAGTAAAAACTATGCATAAACACACACACACATTCTGGAGTATAGAATACTTTTACATGTATTTTCGATTTCATGGGTGGAAAAAATGGTCTTCTGTGTCTTTATCTTACATGAATGTCCAAGCCTTTTGATATTTTGTAAAGATAGATGTCTGATTCTCACTTGACCATAATTATATAGAAATCACCAGCAAGTGTTAAATAGTTCCGTCATTACTTTAATTTTTTTAAAAATTATTTGAGGACTTATTTTACTGTTACTAAAATATAGCTAATTTACAACAATGAGAAGAGCATGGATTTGGAGTGGGAGAAATTATATTTAAATTCTAACTATGCCATCTACTGGCACTAGCATTGGACAGTGAAATTCATCTTTCTGAGATTGCATTTATTTACCTGTAAAATAGACTAGTACCTAGTACCTCTCTAGATTGTTCAACCCTTGTAGAGTAAGCTTCTTGATAACATAGGCTAGGTTGTGTCTAGTAGTCTGTCCGTCGTACCAAGAATGCCATTAAATTGTTATAAGAATCCAGTGGAATAGTGCATTGCAAACTGAAATAAAATTTACAAATCTAAGTTGTTGTTTTTGTGATGATATCTACATCAGCCCCTCAGGATACTTGGGGGATTGGTTCCAGGACCCGTAAGTATACCCAAATCTGCTTATACTCAAGTCCCTCAGTCAGCCCTGTGAAACCTGCATATATGAAAAGTTAGCCCTTCATATGTGGAAGTTTCTCATGCCACAAATACAGTATTTTCGATGCATGTTTGGTTGAAAAAAATTCTCCTATAATTGGACCATTCAGTTCACAACCATGTTGTTCAAGAGCCAAGAGTATTTCCATTAGTTGGAGGAGAAAGAGGAACTTGTAAATTCAAGAAACCAAAAATATAGTGCTTGGTATTTATAAAAGGACTTTCAAGATTAAAATAAAGGCTTATAATATTTCTCTGTGATTAACATCCTTCTATATGTCTTCTGCACATGGGCAGAAATTGCTGCAAATTAAAGCCAGAAATGGGAGTTTTGCTACCTCATTAATGTAACTGGGTCTTAGGGTAAGTGTACTTTTCATTATGCTTTATGTTGCCAAATTGGTCTTTAAAATTCTTGGGTTAATTCACACTTCCACCACAATGTATAATAATTTTCTTTACCTAACCTCACAATAACGAATATATTCAGATTTTACATTTTGCTCTTCTTATGGGTATGAAGTGGCATCTTATTTATGTACTTAACAAAAAGTAATTGAACACCTATTTTATTAGTCAGTTCCAGCTGCTATAACAAATTACCACCGACTGGGTGGGTTCTTAATGAGAGAGCTTTGCCTCATGATGTTCTCCCAAGGCCTTTCCTTGGTGCATGGAGAGAGAGGAAGAGAGAGATCGATATGGAAGTCTCACTTTCATGACCTCATCTAAACCTAATCACTTCCCAAAAGCCCCTATCCCCAAATACCATCTGTTAAGGATTAGGGCTTCAACATATGAATTTTGGGAGGACATAAACATTCAGCACATAATACCTACTATGTCTCAAACATTATGCTAGATGTGGGAGATAAAGCTCTTTCTTCTCTTTCTTTCTTTTCTTTCTTTCTTTCTTTCTTTCTTTCTTTCTTTCTTTCTTTCTTTCTTTCTTTCTTTCTTTTTCTTTCTCTCTTTCTCTCTTTCTCTCTTTCTTTCTCTCTTTCTCTTTCTCTCTTTCTTTCTTTCTTTTTCTTTTCTTTTTCTTTTTTTTTTTTTGAGACGGAGTCTCACTCTGTCCCCCAGGCTGGAGTGCAGTGGCGTGATCTTGGCTCACTGCAAGCTCCGCCTCCCAGGGTCACACCTTTCTCCTGCCTCAGCCTCCCTAGTAGCTGGGGCTACAGGCGCCCGCCACCATGCTCGGCTAATTTTTTGTATTTTTAGTAGAGACGAGCTTTCACCATCTTAGCTAGGATGGTCTGGATCTCCTGACCTCGTGATCCGCCTGCCTCGGCCTCCCAAAGTGCTGGGACTACAGGCGTGAGCCACCGCACCCAGCCAATAAAGCACTTTCTAAAACATCTGTTTCCATGAAATTCGTATTCTAGTGGAAGTGGCTAAAAATAAACAAAGAGATGTGTAAATACAAAGCAGAGTAAGAGCATAGTACCTATAGAACTGGGATGCTGTTTTATATGGGATAGTCAGGCAAATCCGCTCTGATGAGCTGATATTTGTGCAGAGGTTCAACTGAGCATGCCTCATCAATGTCCCCTCAGCAACTACCATTTATGTATATCTGGCATCTTCTTGTTGCAACTGGGAGTCTCTGAGTGTGAGCATTATCTTGTTACAAGAGTGTGCTTGATCTATATATGGGTTATACCGGAAGTGTTGTGGTGGTAACATCCCCAGAAATAGCCTTCAAGTAATGCCGGCTGAGATTAGTGGATAATATCCCCAGTATCTTTGTTCCACACCATCTCTCAGAGGTCTCCAAGAGGCTTGAGCCCCAGTTTTCAATAGCAGCAACCTGTTTATTTACACAACTTTATTGATTTCCTTCACTTTCCTATTGAAGGAACTAATTTACTTGGGCTACTTGGGATCACTTCCCAAATAAACTATTTGCTCTGAATTCTATCTTCTGGAGTTTGCTTCAGCGAGAACCTAATATAAGGAGTTTAGACCTTTAGATATCTGAGATAAGGCAATTTCAGGTTGCAAATACAGCATGTACAAAGGCACATTGTAGTCTTTCTGATTGCTAGTTTTAATATAGTCAAAATTAACACAACTTTTCTGTTTATGGTTTGTGATTTGAAGTCTTCTTTGGAATTCTTTTCTATTCCGGCTTCATGAAGATACTCTTCTATTAAAAATTACAGGTTTTTAATACATTTAAAATTGTGTTTTTTGTGTCCATAGACAACAAATTTTTTATATTTTCTATTAAAAATGGTCTGAGAAAAGTCTGTTTCCCCCCACCTACCCACAATAACATTTATCCCACTTGTCATATGTTGATGAGTACATAGGTCTGCTTCTGGGCTCTCTAACCTAGGAGTATGCAAAATGCTTAAGTTAAAACACCATATAGCAATTATTATACATTTCTGTGATTCTACAGTCTCTCTTGTAACTATTCAACACCGCCTTTGCAGTGGGAAAGCAGCCATAGATAATATGTAAATGAATGAGTATGGCTATGTTCCAAAAAATATTTATTTACAAAAACATGTTTTGCCCCCCAGGCTACAGTTGGCAGACCTGTGGTCTATTCTGTTCAATTTATCTATCTTTACACCAGTGCCAAGATGCTCAAATTATTTTAGATTTTTAATAATGTTTGACATTTCCTAGGCCAAAAATTCTCTTGTTATTCTTGAGTCATTGCATTTCCATATAGATTTTAAAATTAGCTTAACAATTCTATAAAAATCTGATTAGATTTTTATTGGAATGATACTGATTAATTTGGAGAGAATTGACATGTATATGAAATCAACTTTTTAAATCTATGATTTTTATATATTTCTCCATTTATTTATGAATACATCCAGTTTTCTTTGATGTATTTCAGTACAGTGCCATAATTTTCTGTGTAAAGTGTTGAATGTTTTTAGTCAATTTTTCCCTAGGTAATTTATGTGTATATTTATATTGTCATAGTAAATGATATATTTGAACATTATATTTTGTGTTTAGTATATACAGATGCCACTGATTTTGTTTTTGTTTTTGTTTTAACTTTTAAGTTCAGGGGTATGTGTGCAAGTTTGTTACATAGGTAAACTTGTGTCATGGGAGTTTGTCATACAGATTATGTTATCACCCAGCTATTAAGCCTAGTAGCCACTGGTTACTTTTCCTGATCCTCTCCCTCTTTCTACCCTCTACCCTCCACCCTCTGATAGACCCCGCTTGTGTTGTTCCCCTCTGTGTGTCTATGCGTTCCCATCATTTAGCTCCCACTTATAAGTGAGAACCTGGAATATTTGGTTTCTGTTTCTGTGTTAGTTTGCTAAGGACAATGGCCTCTAGCTCCATTCATGTCCTTGAAAAGGACATGATTTCATTCTTTGTTATGGCTGCATAGAATTCCATGGTGTGTATGTACCACATTTTCTTTATCCAATCTATCATTGATAGGCATTTTGGTTAATTCCGTGTCTTTGTTATTGTGAATAGCTACCAATGATCTGATTCTTGATTTTATGTCTAATAAACTTAATGAACTCCCTTACTAATTCTTAGTTTGTCTATAGGTTCTTTTTTTACTTTGAAACTTTTTATTCTTTTTCCATCTTTGTGTCTATTACGTATTTTTATCTTCTTAATCTCCTGACTGGTACTTTATGGACAAAGTTTAATAGAAATGTTGATAGAGATCCTTATTTTGTTCTTGATTTTACAGAATTCATTACCATTTGATATAATGTTTGTTGTAGGCTTATGATGAATTTACATTATCAGGTTATGAAAATTTTAATCTATTTCTAGTCTTCCTAACAGTTCTTCTTAAAACAATTGAAAATACCTATTAATTTTTATTAAATATTTTTGTACCTATTGAAATAAAAAATCATACGACTTTTCCTCTTTCATCAACTAAGATATTGCCTACATTAAGCATGTAATCTTTAAAGCTAGATATATCTGGGCTGTTGCCCTCGTTCTTACCTTTTCTTGTATGCAATCCTGGGCAAGTTTCTTTCCCTCTCTGATACTCAGTTTCATCATCTATGAATCCGGAATAAAATAAAAACTGTCCTATATTACAGTGATGAATTACCATGCATAGAAAATCTCTAGCTTTTAGAAATTTTTATTCAGTAAACATTAGTTCATGTTTCCTTGTGTTTTGTTCATGACTTATAAACTGCTGAAGTAAAAAGCTATGTTAAAAATTCTGGTGGGTGTAATAATAAGCAAGTATTTAAAATATTTAATTTTTGTTAAATAATTTCTAAAAGAAACTATCAGGAAAGCAAGTGAATCAATACAAACAACAAAAACCATCTGTTATACCCCTAGGTCAAATAATGAAAATAATTAGGATCTTACTGACATATAAATGAATCTTGCAAACGATAGAAGATTTTAAATCAAAGAAATATTGGGAAACTTTGTAATAATGAAACCTTAAATAGTCCTCGAACATATTTGATATTGACATAAAATGCCAATAAAGAAAAGCTGTGTAATAGCTACACTCAGACAGATGGGTTACTAAAAGTATTCATTGAAATTTTCCTTATCTGCCACTTGCTATTGTCTCAATGGTGAACAGTGAAATAACCAGGTGCTTTATTTTATGTTGCAAATAAAGTATTAATTTGACTTTTAAAATATTTTCAAGCATCATGTTCAATATTTATGCCTTTTTCTTTTATCTTGTTGAAATGAGCAGAAATCATTTATAGTGTTTTATCAATTTTGGTTGAGAAATTTCTGCTGCTTTTACAGTGAGTATAATTTTTGGCAGACAGAGAAATTAGTTATCTTGATCCACAGCACATAATCCTGTACATATATAAAATTCTATGTATATTCATTGTGCCTAAAATCCCATGGTATAAACAAACTTATGTTGTTTTCATCCCGTTGAAAGTACTAAGCTTAAAAAGTTAATTTTCTTAGCATACTGTAGTTATTCTGTGTATCATTTAAAAATTGTTTTTAAAATTTTCATTCTGAGTTATGATATCAGTATATTAAAATTCGCTATTCAAAGAAAAACACCAGACTTTTAAAATAAACACACCTGCATTAAAATAACTTTTTCTTTTTGTACAAATAAGCATTTGTGTTGAATTATAATGAAAGAATGTTCAGGAAAAGCTGATATAAATCTAGTGGTTCAGTCAATCAATATTCCATGTCTTTGTATTTTATTTCTTTTTGGCCTCCTGCTTCTTATGTATGGGGTTGTTAGTTCTCAGAGAGCAGGATCGTTTATATACTTCCATAGAATACCAGAGAAGAAGAACTAAGAACATTCTTTAAAAATCGTAACATGCTTTGTGCTTTTATTTCTTTTAAATGGGAATGAATATAGACAAAGCACATGAATCCATTTCCTTCATTTGCCATGTGGCATATGCTTCTCATGTTTGCCTTTCCAAATTAATTTAAATCAGATTCTTATATTTTATAAAACTACTGAATTGAATCACTTTGTACCACTGTCAATTATATCATGTGGACAAATTTGCTTAATGCTTATGTTTTTCATTACCGTGCTAAAGGCATTTGATTGCACTTTGGTAACTTCAGCTGTCAAGCCAGAATAAAACATCAGAACGAAGATCGAATGGGTTTCCTTTCATTACCTCTGCAAGGACTCATTTTTTTAATGTATGTGACCATTCTAACTATGGCAGAATTTTATGATAAGGAAAAATAAATTGTACCCTAAGGTATTATTCCCATTTTGATGGATTGTAAAGCATGTTAAAATTGGTCATTACAGTCTATAATTCTTCATTGATCCAAACCCTGTTAATATAATTTTTTTGAATTATAAAAAAAATAGAGATCAATTTAGTTGGTGCTATTAAATGACAGTGCATTCAGACTGCAGCAATGTAAAATGACAGCACCAGATATCAGGGATTGGTATATTTGTACTCCTGTTGTTTTGAATGGAAACAGCTTTGCCTCCTGGTATAGACAAGTGAGAATGACAGTGGGACCCAAATCATTACACTATGTTTGAGGCTTGAAGGACACTTGAATTTTTATTTCACAGGAAAGAAAATAACATTGCTCCCTAAAAAAGGCAGAAATTCTGTTAAAATATGCCTATGTAATAATTGAATTGTGAGAGTAAAATATGGTCATACACCAAATAAAATCTCAGAGAACAAAATGAGATCTGGTCTTATCTGAGATAATAAAACTTGGATTTTAAACAATATGTTAATGTAATTTTTCTCACAGATTTCTCAGCAATCTTCTAATAATACTGAATTTCCCAACATAAAATTATTTCTTCATCATAGGTCATGTTTAAAATGTCATTTCTTCTTTTCACTAATGGTTGGACATTCAGACCTGGTAGTATGCTAGACAGTCATATCTGGTTTCCTATTTAATTCACATATTTCATAGAGCAGGGATTATGTAATCTTCATAGGTATGGAAAATAAAGTTGAGGAATTACACAACTTTCTCTAAAACACACAACTAATGGGGCAGAACTGGAACTTAAAAGTTATCACTTATTTTTGTTCTAAACCTTTTGGTTGTTGATTTTTCTCATTTTTATTATCTTTCTCTTGCTTTTACCTTTTTTTGCACTGCAGCTACTATGCAAAAACACTTAATAAAAATTTTCCAAATCTAAATAAAGTTTTTAAATTTTGAAATAGAGTACATGTTATTTTAAGCAAAGCCTAAAATAAAAAAAAAAAAAACACCATTATGTGGAATCTCAAAAAATATTCAAACTGCATAGATGAATCCCACAAGAACAAGTACATGTTAAACACAAAAGAACAAAAACCAGATTCCAGTCTGACTACTCCACAACATTAAATGTTAGGGGAGCTGTTTTTTATTTTAAAGATTAAAACTCAAGATTTCTAAACTATGTATTAATACCAGATGTCAACAAAAGATGTTCTATAAAGAGAATAAAAAAAATCTCAGTAACCTTGAATGCCTACCAGAATAGAGGTACTAGGACAATGAAGTAATGGATAAAATAATATTCACATTTAATTATTAGAATAATTTCTTAAAGTTTTGTAATGTGAAAAAAGGTCAAGAAAATGTTAGGATTTTAACTGCAGAACACATCCACAAAGATTGGAAAGTAGGCGTTCACAGAAGCAACAAGCTCCTTATTTTCCACCAACATAGTAAAAAAATAAAATGAAATGAATTCTCATTTATTGGGATAGCTTAATATGAAGAGACTATGAGAAAACTTTAACTTCTGTAGCACAATGCTGTGAGACAACATAGACCTTAGCATTTTTCAGTTCAAGATTTGAATTCTTGTTCTAACACTTTCAAATTTTAAGACCTTGTGCAAGTTAGTTACTCAGAGCCTGACTACCCACGTCAGTAGTGGTAATATAATACCTATCTTACTGAATTATTTTGAAGGTGAAATTCCAGTGCAGCGCTGGGCATACTTAATTTATATATAAACCTCTTCTCTCTCACCCTTTATTTTATTTACATAGATCAAACAATTTTTTGTAGGATTATGTTACATATTTTCATGTGACTAAAATATATTTCCACATATATTTTCTGATTCCCTTTATAATGTGGAAATAACTTTTTCTTGCATCTAGACACAGTGTAATAATTTTAATGATTTCATTTTAATTTCTTGTATTTTTGGTAAATATTTCATCTCTTGTTTTAAAATTTTACTGTTTTGTCTATGACTTATTAGTGGCTTTAACTCATTTTTCTATTAAATGTAATGCTGACTATCTGATATACATGTGTGTATATCTATGTACACATATGTGAATATATATACATATATACACATATACAATATATGTACACATATGTGAATATATATACATATATACATATACAATATATATACATGTATACACACATATGTGAATATGTGAATATATATACACATATTCATGTCAAGGATACCACATTATAATTAGTTGTCTTGTATCCCTTGGCTCCTCTAGATTGACATTTTCAGATTTTCCTTGTCTTTGAAGATTTTTGTCAATTTTGAGGAGAAATTTCAAGGTATTTTGTTCAGGTGTTTTTGGTATGATTGTATCTGTTTCGTTTATAGTACTCTTGCTATCCCATTGAACGGTATCTTTTTTTGCTTCTGGTTTTTAGCTATTTTACATAAAGCTGCTATGGACACTTACATGTAGGTTTTTATTTGGGCGTACATTTTTTCAATTAGTTGGATAATTACCCAGGAGCACAGTTTCCAGGTTGTATGATAATACAATTTGAAATTGCCTGATGACTAATGTGCTGAGCTTCTTCCAAAATGCTTTAAAAATTATGTGATTGTCTTCTTTGGTAAGGTATCTGTTCAGATCTTTTGCTCACTTTTGAAAATTTGTTTTTGTTTTCTTACTGTGGAGTTTTAAAAATTCTCAATGTATTTTCGATACAAATCCTTTTTCAGCCATAAGTTTGCAAATATTTCCTCCCAGTCTGTGGCTGGCTATTTCAGTTTCCTATTGCTGCTATAACAAGTCAGTGACTTAAATAATACAAACTTATCCACTAACATTTCTCTGGGGTCAGAAGTCTCAGAAACATGGTGTTGCCAGGCTATATTCTGTTTACAGGCTTTAAGAGAGAATTATTTTCCTTCGCTCTTTTAGCTTCTAGAGGCTGCCTGCATTTCTTGGCTCATGGCCCTATCCTCTGTCTTCAAAGCCAACAGTACAGTATTTTGCAGTCTCTCTCTCTGACTGTACTGCCTCCTTTTATAAGAACCCTTGTGTTTACTTTGGGATAACCCAGATAATTCAGGATAATCTCTCTATCTCAAAATCCTTAATCATATCTGCAAAATCCCTTTTGCATGTAAAGTGACATATAGGATCTGGAGACTAGAATGTGGACATCTTTGGGGGCCATTATTCAACATATGACACTTGTCTTTTGATTCTCTTAGTGGCCTATTTCCAAAAGAAGTTGTTTTAAAACTTTTAATAAAGGTCATTTTATAAATTTTATTTGATAGATTTTGCTTTTGGTATGGTATCTAAAAATTAATCATCAAACCGAAAATCACCTGGATGTTCTCCTATGTTTTCTTCTGTAAGTTTTAGAATATTCTGTATTCTATTTAGCCTTATGATTCAATGATTCATTTTGACTTAATATTTATTGCAGTATAAGATCGGCCTTAGGATCCATTATTTTATACAGGTATTAGTTCCTTATCACTGCTGTAACAAATTACTACAAGTTTGCTGGCCTAAAACAACACAAATTTATTATTTTACAGTTCTTGAGATCAGACATCCAAAATGGGTTTTGGGAGCTATGTTTCTTCTGGAGATTCTAAGGGAGAATTTTTCTCCTTGTCTTTTCAGCTTCTAGAGGTCACCTCAATTTCTGGATTCATGGACACTCCCTCCATCCTCAAAACAGTAGTGTGACATATTCAAATCTCTGCCTCTGTTGTCACATCTTACTCTCTCATTCTTTCCCTCGTTTCCCTTTCACAACACACTGTGATTGCTTAATGTGACCTGGATAATCCTGTGTAGCATCCCAAGTCAGAATCTTTAATGTAATCATATCCACAGGGTCCGTTTTATCACATAAGGCAATGAAATACCAGCAAGCTATTTTGCAGACATCAACAAACTGTTTTTAAAGTTTCTACAAAAGGCAAAAAACCTAGAATAGGGAATGCCATACTGAAAAACAAACAAACAAACAAGCAAAGTTGAAAGACTAACATTACATGATTTTAAGACTTACTATAAAGCTATATAAACAAGACAGAATGGTGCTGGTGAAAGAATAAACACACAGATATAAAAAGAGCCCAGAAATAGACCCACATGAAGATGTTCAACTGACTGTTAAAAAGGAGAACAGACAATGCATAGGGTACTGGAATAACTGGATATCTATATGTGTGGTAGATAGGATAATTGGATATATAGAATAATAGGATATATAGATTCAATGGGGTTGCATTGAATCTATATATCAAGAAGGAAGGACTAATATCTGAACAACTTGAGTTTTCCATTCTATGAACATGAATTATTTATTTAGATATTTTAAACATTTTATCATAGTTTTGTAGTTTTTGGTCCTAGAGTCTATAAATGTTTTAAAAATTTTTGGGTTTATGCTGTTTTTATTTTGCTAGTACAACTGTAATTTCAAATTGGTTTTTGAGTTTCAAATTCCAATTATTGATTTCTGCATATTCAAGACTGTAAAGCAATTAACTTTTGTGTATTAACTCATATCCTTCCTGCAACTTGCTATAATTGCTGATTTGTACAAGATTTTTTTTAATCAATTATGTAGGATTTTCTACATATACAGTTATATCTGTAAACAAAAGCTTTTTTCTTTCTTCTTCTGTATTTTTTTATTTCTCTTTTTCTTGACTTTCAGTACAATGTTGAGTAGGAGTAGTGAGTCCTTGCCTTGTTCCTGATCTTAAGGGAAAAGCACCCACCTTCTCACCACTAAGTATAGTATTAGCTAAAGATTTTTTGTGAATATTCTTTATGAAGTTGAGGAAATCTTCTGCTTCTAATTTGTTGAGAGTTTCTTTTTTATCCTAAAAGAGGTGTGATTTGTTTTCTGTATCAACTGATACGTTCATTTATTTTTTTTGGCGTATTGACGTGGTAGATTATTGAATCGGTTAATTTTTAAAAATAGATATAGCTTTTATACCTGAAACAAATCCCACTTGATTGTGACCTATAATTCTTTGTATGTATATTGGATTTGATTTGTTAACGTTTTGTTACAGATTTTTGCATCTATGTTCATAGCACATTTTGATCTGTAGTTCCTCTTCTTCATAATGATAATTTAGCTCTTTTTGGTATTAGGGTAGTGCTGGCCCCACAGAATGAGTAAGAAAGCATTTCCTCAGCTTCTATTTTCTAGACTAGATTATGGAGAATTGGTATCATTTCTTTATTAAATGTTTGGTAGAATTCACTAGAGAAAATATCCGGGCCTAGTGCTTTCTTTTTAAAAATAAGTTATTAATTATTGATTCGAAGTTCAATAATAGATATGGACCTATTCAGGTTATCTACTTCTTCTTAGGTGAGCATTGGTAGTTCATGTCTTTCAATAAATTTCTCAACTTCATTTAAGTAATTAAATTTGTTGGCAGAGAATTGTTCACAGCATTCCCTGATTATCCTTAGCGACCATGGAATCAGTAGTCACAATCTTTCATTTGCTATATTAATAAGGTGGGAATTTTAAAAATTTATTGATTAGTCTAGGTGGAGGCTTACCAATTTTATTGATCATTTTAAGAACCAGAATTGTATTTTGTTGATTTTTCTCTAATTTTTGTGTTTCCAATTTTATAATTTTTACTCTAATTTTATTATTATTATTTTTGCTTGTTTTTGGCTTAAATTGCTCTTCTTTCTCCAGTTTCCTAAAGTAAAATTCTAGATTATTTAGTTTAGATCTTTTTTAAAAATATATACATCAATGCTATAAATTGCCCTCAAAGCACTGCTTTTGCTGAATCCCACAAAATTTGATAAGTTGAATTGACATTTTATTTAATTCAGAGCTTTTAAAGGTTTTCTGGAGTCTTCTCAGATCTGTGCGTAAATTTGAAGCATGTTATTGAATTCTCAAATATACAAATTTTCTGGCCATCATTCTGTTTTTGATATCTTGTTTATTTCATTGTGGTCAGACAATACACTTTGTGTATCTTTTCACTCTTTTAAATTTGTTATGGTGTGTTTTATGGCCCAAAATAGTCTACCTTGATGAATGTTCTTCATGATCTTGAGGACAATATGTATTCTGCTGTTGTTGGGTGAAGTATTCCATACATATCAAACAAGTCAAGTTGATTAATAGTGTTGTTCAGGTCAATTATGTCCTTACAGACTTTCTACCTGTTCGTGCTATTAACTAAAGAGGAGTGCTGATAATTTTTTGGCATCACGTATTTTGATGCACTATAGTTAGGTCAATATACACTAAGAATTGTTATGTCCTTTGGATAATTGATCTTTTTGTTACTATGTTTTAGTTTTTCTGTATCCCTGATAATTTTTATTTTAGTCAAATCTGCTTTGTCTCAAAATTAACATAGGTACTCCAGCTTTGTTGTGATTAGTATTAGCATGGTATATATTTCTCCATTCCTTTACTTTTAAACTACTTTAGTCTTTGTATTTAAAGTTGTTCTTTTTCTACACAACAGGTATTTAGGTCTCTTTTTTTTCCACTTTATTTAAATCCATCCTGATAATCTTTGTCTTTTATGTGGTATGTTTGTCTTGTTCCAGAGCTTAGAGAAATGGCCTTCAGTTTTTTTTTCCCTAATCAGTATATTAGCTGTGGGTTTGTCATATATAGATTTCGTTATTTTTAAGGTAATTTCCTTTTATATGCAGATTGATGGGGATTTTTTACAATAAAGGGATGCTGAATTTCATCAAATGCATTTTTTGGCATCTTTTAAAAGAATTATATATTTTTTCTTGAAATTTGTTAATATGATGTAGCATATTAATTGAGTTGCATATGTTGAATCATCCTTTCATCTCTAGGATGAATCCCATTTGATCAGGGTGAATGGTCTTTTTAATGTGTTCTTGAATTCAGATTGCTAGTATCTTGTTGAGGATGTTTGCATCTACGTTCATTGGTGATGTTGGCCTGTACTTTTCTTTATTGTTGTGCCCTTGTCTAATTTTGGGATTAGGGTAATGCTGTCTCATAGAATGAGTTTGGAGGTATTTTCTGCTTTTTAATTTTTTTGAAGAGTTTGAGTAAAATTGGCATTAGCTCTTTAAATGTTTGTTAGAATTCAGCAGTGAAGCCGTCAGGTCCTGGGCTTTTCTTTAGTTGGAAGCTATTTATTATAGCCTCAATCACATTACTCATTATTGGTTTATTGAGGTTTTACTTTTTTATGTCTCAGTATTGGTAGGTTTTATGTATCTAGAAATGTATTTATTTCTTCAAGGTTTTCTAGTTTGTTGGTGTAAAGTTCATAATAGTCTGAAATGATTCATTGTATTTCTGACGCCTCAGTTGTTACATCTTTTTTTGTTGTTTCAAATGTTATTTATTTGGGTCTTCTCTCTTTTTTATTTAGTCTAGCCAAAAGTTTCCTGATTTTATCTTTTCAGAAAACCAAATTTTTGTTTTGTTGATATTTTTTATGTTTTATTGTTTCAATTATATTTATTCCTCCTCTGATCTTTGCTGTTTCCTTCTGCTAATTTGGCGTTTGGTTTGTCCTTGTTTTTTAGTTCCTTGAGGTATATTGCTATAAACATCCCTGTTAGTACTGCTTTTGCTGTATCCCATAGATTTTGATATGTTGTATTTCCATTTTCATTTGTTTCAAGAAATTTTAAAATTTCTTGTCTGATTTCTTCATTTACCCATTTATCATTGAGGAACATGCTATTTAATTGACATATGTTTATAAAGTTTCTGAGGTTCTTCTTTTTATTAATTTCTAGTTTTATTACATTGTGGTCAGAAAAGGTACTTGACATAATTTCTACTTTTTTGAATTTTTTCAGATTTGTTTTGTGGCCTAAAATATGATCTACTCTGGAGAACGTTCCATGTGCTGATGAAAAGAATGGGTATTCTACAGAAGATGGGTGAAATGTTTTGTAAATGTCATTTAGATCTAGTGTATAGTTTAACTCCAATGTTTCTTCGTTGATTTTCTCTCTGGATGATCTATCCATTACTGAGAGTGGGGTGTTGAACATACAAGTTTCCTGGAGAGTAGCACACCCAGGGTGGGATGGAAGCTCCCTGTTCCTTTCCCCATACCTCGCCTTGTGCATCTCTTCGTCTCTATCTTTTGTAATGTCCTTTATACTAAGCGGTAAACACAAAAGTGTTTCCCTTAGTTTTGTGAGCCCCCCTAGCAAATTAATTGAACCAAAAGATGGAGTCATGGGAACCCCAATGTGAAGCTAGAGGGTCAGAAGTTTCAGAGGCTCAGAATTGTGACCATTGTCTGAAGTTGGGGGCAGTATTGGATTGGCACTTAATCTGTGGGATCTGATGCTATCTTTAGGTAGATAATGTTGGAATTGAATTGGAGGATACCCAGCTGGTGTCTGCTGCAGAATTCATTGCTCACTTGATGATGAAGAGAAACCACCCCCCAACATGTGATCGTAGAACCCTTCATGTTGAAGGCTGATGTGGTATGAGAGCAGAGAAAAAACAGTTTGTGTTTTTTCCCAAACAGCATAGCATGGTGTTTTGACATATACATACTGAAGTGATTACTATAGTCAAGTAAATTAACATATCCATCATCTCACATAGCTACCCATTTTGTTTTGGGGTAAAGGTAGCAGTACCTAAAATCAACTCTCTTAGCAAGTTTCCAATATACAATATAATATCCTTAATTATAAACCTTATGATATAAAGTAGATCTCTAGACCTATTTATCCAAATAACTGCATTTTTGTACTCTTTATGCCTATATTTCCCCCACCTCTTCAATCCTGGTAACTACCTATATAATCTCTGTTTCCATAAATTTCAGTTTTTGTCTTTCCTCTGTCTTTTAAATTTCATATATGTTAGATTATACAGTAATTTTTATGTATCTGGCTTGTTACATTTAGCATAATCCTGGGTTCATTTATATTGTCACAAATACCAGAATCTTCTTTTTTAAGGTTAAATAATATTCCATTGCGTGTATGTATGTGTATATATGTGTGTGTGTGTGTGTGTATATATATGTGTGTGCGTGTGTGTATATATATGTGTGTGTGTGTGTATGTGCATGTAGAGAGAGAGAGCAACTTCTTTAATCATCTGTCAATGAACCCTTAGGATATATCTATATCATGTTATTGTAAATAATTTCACTCAAATAAATAAAATTAGAAATCAAAAAGAAGAGCAGGATATAGATAGGAAGTAAGGTAAATAGACCTTGATTGTGAGATCATATGTTATTCTATTAGGAGTTGGGCTGTTTTTAATGCTTGCTCTAGCTGTTGGTGATACAGGATTTTTTTTTTTGAGATGGAGTTTCACTCCTGTTGTCCACACTAGAGTGCAATAGCATGAGCTCAGCTCACCGCAACCTGCATCTCCCAGGTTCAAGCGATTCTCCTACCTCAGCCTCCAGAGTAGCTGGGATTACAGACATGTGTCACCACGCCCAGCTAATTTTTTGTATTTTTAGTAAAGACGGGGTTTCTCCATGTTGGTCAGGCTGGCCTCAAACTCCCAACCTCAGGTGATCCACCCACCTTGGCCTCTCAAAGTGCTGGGATTACAGGTGTGAACCACCGTGCCCAGCAAGATAGAGGTATTTAATACTGCTAATGTCATATTTTTCTCCCCTCTTGGCTTTGGGCTGTTGAAAATACTATTTAGAGATAGTCTAGGGTTTTTTTTTTTTTTTTTTTTTTTTGCAGTTTTTTGATAGATCTTGCAGTTTTTGTCAGCTCTACTCCACTCTTATAGTGTTATATTATCTTGTTTTTGCTGGAATGTGAGGGTATAGGGCAGGAGGAGCATTTTATAATCTTTTGATGATGTTTCAGATTTTTAGCGGGCTTGCGTCTTGTGGCTATGACCTTCATAAGTTTTTCTTCACTGATATATTTCCTCCCCTCTCTACCCCTGCCTCTTAATCTCTTTCTCGGGTTCAGTGTTCCTAATCTATTTCCTTGAAACACCGTACCCTGTTAACTATGTATTTTTTCCCTTTAGAGAGTAAAAGGATTTTGGAGGTATCTCTACTGGGGAGGAATTCCCTTCCCCCAGCCATGATAAGGTTTCAAAATTATATTCTGACAAAATACTTTTCTGTGGAGAGAAAGTTTTTATTATGAAGAAGGCTCTTGCCATGTCTTATAAAGGAGTTTCTGTTTCTTTACTAAGACCCAGAGGAACTCTTACTTCGATCTTCATCATTAGAATCTGGTGGGTTCTTGATGGTAAGGTCCACAGAAATATGGGGATCCCTTTCAAACTTCAATTCTATGGAGTTTTTTACTTTTATATTGATCCATACTTGGCCTCCTAGAATCCACCAAAATTATATGTGTTCTTCTAAATTTATGTTTCCAGGGGCTTCTATTTCTAAGTATGTTACTGTTTCTCTACCTCTCTGGATGTACCTGTCTCTCTAGATTGGGGAAATATTTTTTTTTTTTTAATCCTGTGACCTCAGTTTTCTGATAGGTTCACATAGTCATTGATTTTCAGTTTTCCCAGCTTTTCTTATTTTAAGAATTGACATTTATTCAACATAGTATTGGAAGTCCTGGCCAAGGCAATCAGGCAAGAGAAAGAATAGATATTCAAATAGGAAAAGATGAAGTCAAATTGTCTCTATTTGCAGATGACATGATTGTATATTTAGAAAACTCCACTGTCTCACCTCAAAATCTCTTTAAGCTGATAAGCAACTTTAGCAAAGTCTCAGGATACAAAATCAATGTGCAAAAATCACAGCCATTCCTACATACCAACAGAGAGCCAAATCGTGAGTGGACTTCCATTCACAATTGCTACTAAGAGAATAAAATACCTAGGAATACAACTTACGAGGGATGTGAAGGACCTCTTCAAGGAGAACTATAAACCACTGCTCAAGGAAATAAGAGAGGACACAAACAAGTGGAAAAACATTCCATGCTTATGGATAGGAAGAATCAATATCATGAAAATGGCCATACTGCCCAGTGTAATTTATAGATTCAATGCTATCCCCATCAAGCTACCATTGATTTTCTTCACAGAATTGGAAAAAAAACAAAACAAAACAAAACTACTTTAAATTTCATATGGAACCAAAAAAGAGCCTGCATAACCAAGACAATCCTGGGTAAGAAGAACAAACCTGGAGGCATCATGCTACCTGACTTCAAACTATACTACAAGGCTACAGTAACCAAAACAGCATGGTACTGATACCAAAACTGATATATAGACCAATGGAACAGAATAGAGGTCTTAGAAGTAACGCCACACATCTACAACCATCTGATCTTTGACAAACCTGACAAAAACAAGCAATGGGGAAAGGATTCCCTATTTAATAAATGGTGTTGGGAAAACTGGCTAGTCATATGCAGAAAACTGAAACTGGACCCCTTCCTTACACCTTATACAAAAATTAACTCAAGATGAATTAAAGACTTAAATGTAAGACCTAAAACCATGAAAACCCTAGAAGAAAACCTAGGCAATACCATTCATGACACAGGCATCAGCAAAGACTTCATGAATTAAACACCAAAAGCAACGGCAACAAAAGCCAAAATTGACAAATGGTATCTAACTAAACTAAAGAGCTTCTGCACAGAAAAAAAAAACAAAAAACAAAAAACAAAACTATCATCTGAGTGAACAGGCCTCCTACAGAATGAGAGAAAATTTTTGCAATCTATCCATATAACAAAGGGCTAATATCCAGAATCTACAAGGAACTTAAACAAATGTACAAGAAAAAAACAACCCCATCAAAAAGTGGGTGAAGGATATGAACAGACACTTCTCAAAAGAAGACATTTATGAGGCCAAGGAACATATGAAAAAAAGCTCATCATTACTGGTCATTAGAGACATGCAAATCAAAATCACAAAGAGATACCAACTCACACCAGTTAGAATGGCAATCATTAAAAAGTCAGGAAACAATATGCTGGAGAGGATGTGGAGAAATAGGAATATTTTTACATTGTTGGTGGGGGTGTAAATTAGTTCAACCATTGTGGAAGACAGTGTGGCAATTCCTTAAGGATCTAGAACCAGAAATGCCATTTGACCCAGCAGTCCCATTAGTGGGCATATACCCAAAGGATTATAAATCATTCTACAATAAAGACACATACACACGTAAATTTATTGTAGCACTATTCACAATAGCAAAGACTTGGAACCAACCCAAATGTCCATCAATGATAGACTGGATAAAGAAAATGACAAATATACAGCATGGAATACAATGCAGCCATAAAAAAGGATGAGCTCATGTCCTTTGCAGTGACATTCATAAAGCTGGAAACCATCATTTTCAGCAAACTAACACAGGAGCAGAAAAACAAACACCATGTGTTCTCACTCATAAGTGGGAGTTGAACAGTGAGAACACATGGACACAGGGAGAGGAACTCACACACTGGGGCCTATTGGGGGGTGGGCAGCTAGGGGAGGGATAGCATTAGGAGAAATGCCTAATGTCGATGATGGGTTGATGGGTGCAGCAAACCACCATGGCACCTGTATACCTATGTAACAAACCTGCACGTTCTGCACATATATCCCAGAACTTAAAATATAATAATAATAAAAAAGAATGGACCTGATGACTTCCAAGTGCTTTACATGTTGGAAGGGAAGTCAGAAATCAGGAGAGGTAATTTAAATATTTACTGGCAGATGCTTTCTCTGAAATTGTATGCTTCGGACAAAAATTCAGTTTATCTCTTTAGAGGTATTCATTTTATGTAAACTTTGTCAGAGATAACTTTAGGTTTACTTTTTTCCCTTAATCAGTGTTTTTTCAATAATGTGCTGACAGAGTTTGGCTGATGGAGTGTGTTATGAGATTGATGGTGTACATATGGGGAGATTAGGCAATGAGCCTGTGCCCAAGTCTGGGTGTTTGACAGAAACTTAGATAATATTCAGTTTAGCAATCTTTGCTCTCAAACTAGATTTTCCTTGTGATGCTTTCATTACAGCACATCTTTCCTGTATCTAAATATTGAACAGATAATTGTGTGCTTTTTTATGCTGCTTGATCACAGAGATTTTTATGTCTTCAGTGAAGCTGAGCCACGTAATGAGAGAGATATTGCTGGATAATTTTAAGTCTTTTCCAGCTATTGTTATTCTTCTTTCCCCAGGCATGTACTTGTTTGTATCCTCAGCTGAAATTTGCTTTTTTTTTTCCTCCTCCAACTTCACCCCTTTCTGCTTTGAATAACTCCCCTTCTTTTTTTTTTCATACCAAATGCTGTATGGGTTCCCTAAATTACACATTGTTCTGCTTGGCACACTGTTCTTTTGCACCTTTTAGGAACTAATATTCATTTCTTTCTTTTCTTTTTTTTTGCTCAGTTTTTTACCTTCTAGGTCCTCCCTCCTTTTAAACAGCTTTCCTTGAATCCCCTTGAACATATTACATAGTGATATGTTCCACCTGGCATTTTCTCATCATTACATTTTTATCTCAGAACTTACATTCTTTATAACAATTGTTTGTTCAAATATTTCTGTCCTGCCAAAAAAAAAAAAAAAAAAAGTGGGCTCCTTGGCCACAAGAGTTCCTCCTGTCCCCCTCTCTCTTTCTTAACTTTGTGCAGTAGAGCTTAGCAGAGTCTGGAGCCTATAAATGCTCAGTTCGCATATATAACACAGTGAATGATGAATGATTAAACCAACAATTGATGTCATCTTGATGACTCCCACTTTTGTCACTTCCAAGCAATCATTCATTTGAAGCTGCACTTTCAAGTTTCATATGAATTTCTCTTTTCTTTCTCTTTTCTTTTAACAATTCCAATTAAATTTTTTTATAGTACTGAACATGTAGGATGCTTTTTCTTCCCGCAAACTGCTTATCACATTACATAGATTAGAAGAGTTTCATTACTTTAGATTAAATGTGGGTTTGCAGTCTGATGCTCTAGGCTCAAGTTCTCTGCTTTTCAAGTTAGATGAATTTGATTAGAGCTCACTTTATCTGTAAAATAATGTCTTCACATGGATTTGGCAGACTCTCTGGACTTTCAGTAAGTAAATACAGTTTTCTTAATTGCACTTATATCATAGTTTGTCAAAATCCACTTGCAATGGAAATGGAAGTTCCTGGACAGAGTCTTAGTGCTGCATGTTTGCTGCTGCCACTTGTACTCTTAAAATAGCATTTTGAGAAACAAACAACAGATGTTATAGAAATAAGAAATTGGATACTTGAGAGCTGAGCTGGTTAATGCCTTTATTGATAGCAGTGGTAGAAACTTACATTTCTTGTAGGAAAAAGTATGTCAGATTTTCTTTTAAATAAACACAAACATTTTCTTATTTAATTCTCATAGTGATATTTTGAAATGGATGCTAGTATTATCCCCAGTTTACTGAGGAGAAAACCTGCAGCTATCTGACTCCAAATAGAGGATGTAAATTATGAACCTAGCAGCTACTATCACTCTTCACCTAGAGATAGTTGCACAGAAATTCCCTTAGCTTAATTTGTAGTGTGTACTCCTGCCTAAACTCTTCTAATGGCACAATCCATCTTCCTCACCCAAACGCCACATGTAGCTGCAGATGCTGCAAATCTCAGTGTAGAGTTATGGACCAGAGACCCCAGAAGGAAGAACTTTCTTTATTGACAGCTAAGAAACAATTTTTCTCACTCCTTGTCATTGTGCCCAAATGTACCATAATGTATCTAAAACAGTGGTCCTAAGATTGAGAACCCAACTGGCCAAGAAATCTTTGGGGATGAGGAAACATCTTTAAGATAGGCTTCTGGAACTGGCCGTTCTCAACCACCTGTGACAGAGAACATTTCTCATTTCTAGCAATGAAACGCATGAGTTCTCTGTCCAAAACTGCGTCAGTCCAAAATTCAATCCTAGTTTTAAATGAAGGTGTCATGTCTCTGCCACCTCAGCATGTCTATAAACAGTGAAACCTGTGTCTGGGTTGTAACATTTATGATTCATTTGTCCTTTGGTGAATTAAAATGTTTGACATTCCTACATTAGGCTGTAAAACGCAGGAGGATGTTAAGTGGATAGTATAAAACTCTGTGATTCATGACAGAGAGGAGCGAATGTACCATATTATCTGATCATCACTTCAGCTAGTTTAGGGCCACTTATCTGCTTTCTACATGTCTGGTGTGTAGAGATAAACTATCTTTAATGTCATATCATGACAGTGGTGATGAATCGTTCTTGGAAGTTTTCTGATTGACACATTCTGAAGCTTTAATTCTCCTGCTGTAACATATCCAGTGGGGAAGTCTCCCACTAAATAGGCATTATGACACTGTGGTTTTCCGATGGTCAAATACTTACATTTGTGAAAATAATCTGACTGTAAAGAACAGAGACTTTTTTATTGTTGATAGCACCTTGGTTATCGTCTTAAAAAAATCTAAATGCTATTGATTTTGGGGATTAAATTTATGACTGTGTAGCATAATTCTTTATAAACGAATCTCTGCCTTTCCCAGGAGTACCAAATACACTAGTTGACAGAAAATCACTTAGCAGGAAAGGGAATTTTAATATTGCCTTGGGGCATAACTCAGGTGATCATTTTAATACATACTTTTCATGCTGGAAAGAATTGATAAGCAATGTCTCTAAAAGTAAAATATTCTGTAACTGAGCTGGGATCAACAAAGATAAAAAATTGTGGAAACAGATAAGGCCTGTTGGAGGTTCCCCCTGAGGGATTTTTGTATTACTTTGTGTAAGTGGGGAAAAATGAAGGGATTTTATGGACTCTTCATAATCAGATGCAAATCTCCCCTTTGCACAGGTGAGCAGTAAATAGATACTTGAAAAGCTGCTACTGTGGATGGACTTTTGCTCCTGCTGGACCTTCTCTAGTTCCAACTACATTGGAAATGATGAAAATCAATGTGAAGGGTGATGCATGCTGAAGGGCAGGTGTGAAAAAGGGTCCAGTGTAATAATAGTTTAAAGTAACTTCAGAAGATAACACATCAACTATGAAGGGATCAATTGAACCAGTATTTTTTTTTTTAATTGTACTTGAGCAGTCTCAGTGCTGAAGGTTAGATGGCCAAGACTGTTGAGGCAGAAGGAGAGGATTTGGAGACGGAAGCACCCTCCGGGGCACATCTGACTGGGAACTGGTATCAGAGAGGCAACACCGGGGAACACAATATTATGATGAGGAAGAACAAGAGTTTTAAACCTTACCTAGTCAGATCTTCTAATGCTGCCTTTTCCCTCTCATATGTTAATTGTTTGTGTATCATAGTAAGTTAGCATGCTGCCACCTACTTTTGAGGACTTCCTACCCCTTCATCATCCTTCAATCCCAACAGCCTATATTAGCCAGGTAATAAAAGCTATACACATTTTAATCTATTTTTGCCTTGAATTTTTTGGAATGATCCTATTAGACCACCAAAAAAGTAATTTATTTTTCTTTCTATCACCACTTTCACCTTGTCTAAAAATGCCTGAGAAATTGATAACTGAAAAATTGGTCAAAAGTTATTCTCTCCACTGACATTGCATATCCTACTGTCTGTAGGTTGATAGTAGGTAAACTGTAATTCTTGAGCAAAAAGACTCTCATACTTACATACCCCTAAGAATTAATGGTGTCCTATGATAATTCTAATTTTTCACAGGCTCATTTTTTATTTGAAAATCATATGCAAAAAGATAGCTTTGTCTTTCCTTTGGAAGCAGCTTCATCTTTACAATGGGACCACCCTTTTCTTTCTGGTACGGGCCTCCTTACTCTATGGGTTTCATCATGTCCCTCTTTCTGTCTTACCCTGCTCTTTGAATTATGATCAATATTCTTAATAATCCCAATCAATATTTTTTATGACTCAGTTCTGGACATTCTTAAATATCAAAGGCTGCTTTGATCTTAATAGAGCAAATGTTGCTGTTTTAAATTTCTAAATTTTCAAATTTCTAAATTTCTAAATAGCTATCAGTTTTACTCTTCTAGCTATTCTAGGGCATTTAGAGTAGTTACGACATCACCTCAAACCTCAAAAGGCTTAAAATGGGCGAATAAAAGGTTGATAAATTGTGTTCATAAATAGTTATGGCAGAACCAAAGAAAAGAAAGAACCATTCAAGAAATTTAACAGGGTAAACACATGTCCTGAGGTGGTTTGTATGGGGTGGTACTGGAGTAACTATTAATGGCATCCTTATTTACTCTCAAATATGTCTTGATTTGGAAGATTAATTAATTAGTCTTTTTATATTAATTAAATAACATGAC
This sequence comes from Macaca mulatta, assembly GCF_049350105.2. Taxonomy (NCBI): domain Eukaryota; kingdom Metazoa; phylum Chordata; class Mammalia; order Primates; family Cercopithecidae; genus Macaca; species Macaca mulatta. The sequence continues at coordinate 97,660,907 of NC_133419.1, forward strand.
CCAAGAGGTACTTTAAGTGTAGGACAGTCAGTAACTTTTGTTAGTAATATTTTTATTTGATTCTTAAAACACCTAGGTTTACACAGATAAGAATACAACTTGTGGAGGTGGACCCATCTGGGTAACTGTTGCCAATAACAAGGGTTAAAATATTATCAGCACTCTAGAAACTCTCTCTTTGCTTTCTCCTATTCCTGTTTTCTATCAAGGTGACCACTATCTAAACCGCCAGAGAGCTGGAATCTTGCAAAATTACTCTGTCTCTCCATCTTTTGCTCAGTATTATATTTGTGATATCCACCTATGTTGTTCAGGGAGTTCAGTTTCATTGCTGAATAGTATTCAATTATATAACTATACCACAGTTTATTTATTCATTCTACAGTTGCTAAATTTTTGGATTGTTACCAATTTAGGAACTGTAATACAGAAATGGTAAACAGGTCACTTTGAAGCTAACTGTAATTGTCATAAGTCATTCCAAATATTTTGAGTGTGTACTCTTCTATTTTTAGAAACTGTATATAGCCTCTGTATGATTATAGTTGATCTTTTAATATACATTAAAATACATAATGTTGAAATTTTATAAATTAATAATTTATGTAAGTTTTTTTTTTGTTTTTAATCATAGCTATGTATTTGAAAATAGTCCTGTTTTCTGATGTGAGATTTATTCCAATATTCTATGATTCTTTGGACTGTGCTTGGGACCCATAGCAATACTTGACTTCTGCAATAACTCCAACCCCCGTGACTTGTACTTAAGATAATAAGAACTTGATTCAGGGTGATGGCAGAGAGATGAAAAGATGCCGTAAGCAATACTTTAAAATATCAATATAGTTTGGCAATAAATTAGATATTATGGGTGAATATACATAGATCACCTTAATAAAATGTCTTATTCACAGTCTCCTCTAATGGAGAAACCCAACATTCTTGGAATATGATTCGAGGAAAACACATCAATAAAATAACAAAGTCAAATTTTCATTATCTTGATTTGTATAAAAAATACCATATTTCAACATAGACAGACATCTGATTGATTGTTAAAACCAGATTTATAAGCTAGCATATTAATAATTTAAAGTATAATCCTTTTATAAAGTCAGAAAAGAAAGATGTCTTAATTTGATTTATTTTTAGTTGTGAACACTAATGCTTAGAACCTTGTAAAATTGATACAGGCTGGAGTGGATAAACAGACTTCTTTTTAGTTTGTTGTGAATCATTTGTGGGTGTACAAACCTCTTTTCACTGATTTGCATCCAAGAGACATTGGCTATAGGTTAGATTTTATCTTTAATCTTAGGCAGAATAAAATAGTGTGAAGTCAGACGTGAGTCAAAGAACTGCCACTTAAAGAACTGGGTTACTTGGGATATTATTTAACTCCTCAGAGTCTTAGTTTCTTCCCAGAAATGGAACATAATGGAATTAATAACATATAATATTTAGAAAAATGCATAGCAAAACAGGGTGGGACTATATTAAGCCAAAAAATATCTAATTAGAAGGTCAAAGGATAAACCAAATCTATGAGCATGAGAAATTGCAGACATTGTTTATAAAGAGAGTGAGGGAGGTGCAGTCATGCATTGCTTAAGGACAGGAATACCTTTGGATATATACCTCATTAGATGATTTTGTTGTGCAAACATCACAGAATATACTTACACAAATGTAGATAGTATAACCTACTACACATCTAGGCTATTTGGTATAACCTATTGCTCCTAGGCTACAAATCTCCTAGCATTTTGTGTACTGAATAAAGTAGACATCTGTAACACAATGGCAATTATTTGTGTATCTAAATATGTCTAAATGTAGAAAAGGTACAGTAAAAATATGGTATTGTAATCTTATGAGACCACTGTTGTATATGTAGTCTGTAGTTGACTGGAATGCTATTATGTGGCTCATAACTGTAGATGAGTTACCCTGTACCCCAGGTAAGGATCTTAGTGTCTGCTGTAGTTCAATGCCCAGAGTTCTGTGTCTCCACATGACACGCAATTCCATACCCCCGACATCAACTGAGTAGGGGAGATAAGGCTGGTAAATTTTGGCATTAGATGTGAGAGTTGTCTTGACTGTGGACTACTATGAAACCTACTTCTGCAGCCAAGCAGAAGGATATTTCTAAATAAAAATTATTACTTTAAATATCTTATTTCTTCGCATGTTGTTTCGATAACCAAGCATACATATTGGACAGGCATACATATTTCTTGAAGGATTTGTATATAATATACATGGTTGTAATGAAGATTAATAATTAAAATGTTTGTATATAAGATCCTTATTATGGTGCTTGGTACAGAGTTGGAATTCACTGATACTAACTTTCCTTGCATTTGTGTGGCTGTATCTCAAGATTCATTAGGTCTCAAATGTCATGATAATATGTATTATCATATATTTAGAGGCTAAGAATTGCAACTGAGTATAATGGAAATTTTGAAAGAGAAATTTTTTTTCCATTCCAATTCTTATCAGCATAGTTGGTCCAACTTACAGAGTAAAATTAATATAGTGTAATAAAAAAAGTACATAGCTAAAGCAGCTGGATATTATTCAAAATTAGAACTGTCAGATTACAAGAAAGAAAATAGATGAAAAAGGAAAAACAAAGTGAGAAGAACTCCCATTTTACATCCATGCAGTTGATAGCAATTAGGTAATAAGATATGTGAGTTAGACTATATTGGTTACGTTTATTTTCCAGCATAGCCTATTCATATAGGATATTTATAAAACTTATTTTACTGTAATTGTGCACCTATCCATTAGGCTAAAATTCCTTTGATGAAATTGTCTAATTAATTAATTTATGTACTTGGTCTGCTCATATGTTTCAGTTTATACTATATGCAAGATATCGTTTTACACCCTGGAGATATAGTAATAAAGAAAGATACAAAGCCCCTGTCATAGAAAAACATAATACAGTAGGAAAGGACCTTATATTCTAGGGTCAAAAGACCAAAAATAAATAAACAGTCATATATAAGATATAAAAAGATCCATCAAGAAAAATAAAACAGTCTAGAGGAGATAAAAATAATAAGGTATAATTTTACAGATGTTTGTCAGAGAACATCCAGGTGATACATTAATATTTGAGCACAGACCAAATTAGAGACAAAAATAGGGAACCAAGCAGATATTTTGGTTAACATTATTTAAGGCAGAGGAAAGAGCAAATACAAAGGTATCAGCAACCTCGGTATGTTTGAGAGATGTCAGGGAAAAGATGTTGATGAATCAGAGGGAGCAAGGGAAAGATGAAAGAGATGAAATCAGAGGTTAAAATAAGGTGTGTTATGATGCAATATAATAAGGATATTGGATTCTGTTTTCTGATAAGATTGAAAGCCATTGAACAAGGAGAGAGGTTGTCAATTATTTTTTAAAGAATAACTGTCTGCTGTTTGGAAGATAGAGTATAAGAGGGAAAAGATATAAATTGGGATCAAATAAAGAATTCACTGAAGAAAATAACCTTTTCTTCAAGTTGTGAAGCCAAGACACTGAGTTTTCCCGATGCTTAGTGGATTCCTTAAAGGTTATCTTTCCTTTCTAAATATATATTTAATAAAGAGTTAAACCGGAGACATGAATATACTGAAAGAAGTTTATGTTATTAGTTATATTTTATTTTATTTAAAAATGATGATCACTTCAATTCGTTTGTGAATTAAAAATGATGTATCTAGTCTTGTGGAGAAAACCTCGTTGATTAAAATGATTAAATCTTTCATTTGATTAAGCCTTTTGATTATTTGTCTTGGAATTATGTTGTGAAGAGAGTTCAAGAAACATCAGTTGAGGTGCCTTTTAAGTAAAAGGCAATGTGATAGAAGATGGGGATTAAAAAGATAAATATCAAACATTCCCTGGAGAAGTTTATAACCAGCTTGAAGTTCAAGAAATCCTTCTTGGAGGTGCTGACACTTGAATGGAGTCTCAAAGTTTGAGTAGAAGTTATCCAATTAAATAGTAGGAGGACAAGAACTCAAGGTAGAGATAAAGTAGGAAAAAAAGTGTGAAGATATGGCTGGGCTTAGTGACTCACACCTGTAATCCTAGCACTTTAGGAGGCCGAGGCAGGTGAATCACTTGAAACAGTCTGGGCAGCATGGTGAAACCTCACCTCTACAAAAATTAGCTGATGTGTTGGTGGGTGCCTGTAGTCCTAGCTACTCCAGAGGCTGAGGTGGGAAGATCACCTGAGCCCAGGAGGTCATGGCTGCGGTGAGCTGTGATCACACCACTGCACTCCAGCTTGGGTGACAGAGTGAGACTCTGTTTTAGAAAAACAAAAAAGTGTGTGAAGATATGAATATACGAAAAGAATAAGCATTTAGTATATTATTAGAACATAAAGTGAAAGTACTGGGCATGAGATGACGATGAGTGGACAATAACTTATGAAAGTCCTTATTTTACCGTGTAAAATTATTGGACCATATTTCAAGAATGGAAAGCAAACTATTGGAGGATTTATTTAGGCATACGACAGAGTCAAAATTTTATTTTAGATATTAGTAATGGTAAGCTTTTAAGTTGAGATAACAAATTAACCTACAAATCTTCAATTTGGCTGGAAGTAGGGTGTTCAGATCTAAATATTTCTCTTCAACCCTGGCTAGCCAGCTTGTACCATCTTTTTGGATGATGCAGGGCAATAGAGAATGGAAAGTCACATATAGATTTTCATCACCTCCACCTGTAAATAATTGCTTCCCTACACAAACCATTGCTCAAAGAAGTCATATGGTCTTACTTAAGTGTAAGAGATCTGAGAAGGTTGAAGTTTTTCTACATGCAAAAAGAGATAAGACCTTGAAATATTGGTGAGCGGTAGTAATTTCTGTTGCTATCGCACCTCTCTGGGAGCGTTGGGGAGGATGGGTTTCAGTGGTACAGTGCTGTACACAGAAGGTATCTAAATTAACTAGGTAAAATATAATGAATGTATTGACCAGTTTGTAAAGATGTAGGTGGGACCAAGAAAGGAGCAATGATATGATAAATATTTGGGAATTAAAATTATTAGAACTTGATGATTAATTTATTGAAATGTGAGTTGAGGCAATAATTAAGAGAATATAGGACTACCCTTGGGTTTCTGAAATGGGCAGTTGGGTAGGTGATAGTACAATTAATCAGAGTAGAATAGAATACTGGGGAAACAGGATGTTCATTGATAGAATAAAAAATAAGATTAATTTTTGAATTTGTTGATTTTAAGGTTCAGTAAGTGCATAAATAAAAATAAGTATAAATATAAAGTTGGGGATATGAATACTATGAGGAATATGTAATAAAAAATGACTGGTCAGAAGGCAGGCTCTGGGGGAATTCCCAGAGTAGGCAGGAGAGGAGGAGTATATAAACCAACCATTAATGAATGATTAGAAATCTAAAAGGGTCAGTTGATGAGAACAGTCAAAGAAGCTGGTGTGGAAGGATTTCAGAAGAAGTGACTGATAAAATATATCATATAGTCTAGGGTCTTTTGATGATAAATTCCAAGTAGAATAGGAACTAAATGTAAAAATCAAACTTATTCCCCTGAGCAGAAAATATAGGAGAATGATTTTCTGATATTGGGGTAAGAAAAGATGTTATAAAGTTTATGCTATAAAAAATTTACAAAAATAGACTACATTAAAACATCTATTTTAGGTAATAATTGAAAGGCGTTCATTCGATATAGCAGTGTTTTTACTGGGTCTTTTTGCCAGAAACGTTTCAGTGACCAACAGAAACTAGAGGAAACCAGAGTCAAGGAAGTGTTAATTTTTTAAGGGGTGAGCATATTTATAGAGCAGGAACAAGAGTAAAAGGTCTCCAAAGAGAAGTAATTTCAGGGTGGACATTTTGAAAACTAATTTAAATTCTAGAACTACTAAAAAGCTGGGAGGCATGCACTTTTCTTATTTTTTTTAATCTGTCTTAAAAAAGGCTTTAGAAATTTTTTAGGTCTTTCTCAAATAATCTGTAGCCTAATCTCAAATCTATAAACTGGAATGATGATTTAAATAAGAAGAACATGGAGACAGAATTTTAGTTTGGGTTTAGAAGCTGGTCCCAAGCAAGAATTTGAGTGGAAGTAGTTTATTTGGGAGGTAATCCTAGGAATTATTGGTAGAGGAGTGGGCAAATATAATGGAGAGGAAATGAACCCCCTAAAGAGGTACATTGTCAAACCAGTTACTACTGCGAGCAATCGGAGGTTAGCCTCACTGGAGAACTCTGGGAGACAGCAAAGAAAGAGCCCCAGAGTTATCCTGGCCAAGGAGTAAGGAAGCTGGGATATGCATTCACCAAATTATTGTCTATTATGTATGGAGAGCCTTTTTGGGGGGCATTAACTGTCCAGCACTCTGTGTGTGCCTAGCTTGTGTAAAGGCTGAGCGGGAACCTTCAGTCAGAAACAGCCTCAGACAGTCATAGGTGACAGTGATCCTGTGTAGAGGAGAATCACAGGAGCCAATGGGTAAGGCATTGACACCCTGTGCCGCAGGTGAGTGGCTCAGGAAAAGGCCCCAGAAGGGCAGCAGTGGATCAAGGACAAGTGCACCATTGTGTGATCTTAGGCACATTCCTTGACCTTTCTGGATTAATCCACAAAATCAGTGGTGTCTCATTTTACTAAGGCTGACATAAGAAAATACCATGCACTAGGTGGCTTAGATAACAGAAACTTATTTTCTCACAATTTTAGAGACTCGAAGTCCAAGATCAAGGTGTCGTCAAGGTGAGTTTCCTCTGTTCTCTCTTCTTGTCTTGCAGATCACTGCTCTCTGCTCCCTCTTCATGTAATCATCCCTCTGTGCACACATTCCCCTGTAGACTGTCTGTATGTACAGAGCTCCTCTTCTTATACGAACTCTGGTCAGACTGGATTAGGACCCAACTGAGAGTCTTATTTTAACTTAATTGCCATTGTAAAGGTCCTATCTCTAAACATACAGACACATTCTGAAATACGGGGCTTAGGGATTCAACATATGGATTTTGGGGGGACATAATTCAACCCATTACAAATGGGTAAGCTTCATGGTATATTGTAATAACCTGTTTACATTTACAATTACATTACAATAACCTTCAATATAATGTAATAACCTGTTTTGCTTTTCTTAAGCTCATTTTTCATAGCCTTACAGTAAACTTTTGACAATTTTTGTCTCTAGACCTCTTCTCCCAAGTGTTGTTTTCTTTTGAATGTGATTTAATCTTCTTTTTTTCTATACCACACTTACCTCTTAAATCTACAATTTCATTTGATCTCATCAGTAAGAGATATGTACTATTACCTTGCAACATTCATGAAACACACACCCCACTGTCAAGCGACAGGCTTTCATCATCCTGGGATTAGAAGTCTGTGTTCTGATTTATGGAGAGGAAGGCATGTAAAACTGTTTGAATGGTTGGAAAAAAAATGACTCAGCAGTTGAAGTCTTAGCTGCTTAGAGAGTGTTCAGCTTCTTATAAACCTCAGCTGAAAATAACGGTAAATCCTGCCTCTAAGCTTGATTCCTATGTACCTTCAGCTGCCTTAGAGGGGCAGTGCTGTTTCATGTATCAGACAAGAAACTGCCAGCCAGGAGATCTGGAATTCTAACTCTTCTGGAAGCCTGAAGCAAATCACTTAACTTCTCCATATTGCAGCATCCACATTAAAAGAAGAGGGTAAATAGTGTCTATCTTGAAGATATGATAATGACAAATCAAAAGATACTGTATGAAAAGTTTGAATACTTAGGTATTTTGGTAAGAAAAATATACTATTATATAATGACTTTTCAGTTAATGTTCTGGTAGTTTTTAACTGCCAAAAGTCTCAAATTTTAAAGTTGGGCCATATCCTCCATAAAAGTTGCTCTGGCTCTCAGTATGGTATCCAGAAACCTGAGAAGGAGCAGGAAGAAATATTCAATGTAGAGAATTTCTAGTTAGGACAAGCATAATCTGTAGATTGAATAGACATGCTTTTCTTTCACATACACCCATATATACATATACTTTTTCAAATATATGTAGATACGGTTGAGCTATTAATAAATAAAACTTTAAAAAAGAGTTACTATATTAACAATAAAAGTTATTATGTATCATTCGATTAGTAACAGAGAAAACCACAACTATTAGGATCAGTCAAATTTTGTTGATATTAAGAAAGGACATTAATATATGAGAATCATATTTGTAAAAGTGTTCCTATTTCTCCACATCCTCTCCAGCACCTGCTGTCTCCTGACTTTTTAATGATCGCCATTCTAACTGGTGTGAGATGGTATCTCATTGTGGTTTTGATTTGCATTTCTCTGATGGCCAGTGATGATGAGCATTTTTTCATGTGTCTGTTGGCTGTATGAATGTCTTCTTTTGAGAAATGTCTGTTCATATCCTTTGCCCACTTTTTGATGGGGTTGTTTGTTTTTTTCTTGTCAATTTGTTTGAGTTCTTTGTAGGTTCTGGATATTAGCCCTTTGTCAGATGAGTAGATTGCAAAAATTTTCTCCCATTCTGTAGGTTGCCTGTTCACTCTGATGGTAGTTTCTTTTGCTGTGCAGAAGCTCTTTAGTTTAATGAGATCCCATTTGTCAATTTTGGCTTTTGTTGCCGTTGCTTTTGGTGTTTTAGATATGAAGTCTTTGCCCATGCCTATGTCCTGAATGGTATTACCTAGGTTTTCTTCTAGGATTTTTATGGTATTAGGTCTAACATTTAAGTCTCTAATCCATCTTGAATTAATTTTCGTATAAGGAGTAAGGAAAGGATCCAGTTTCAGCTTTCTACTTATGGCTAGCCAATTTTCCCAGCACCATTTATTAAATAGGGAATCCTTTCCCCATTTCTTGTTTCTCTCAGGTTTGTCAAAGATCAGATGGCTGTAGATGTGTGGTATTATTTCTGAGGACTCTGTTCTGTTCCATTGGTCTATATCTCTGTTTTGGTACCAGTACCATGCTGTTTTGGTTACTGTAGCCTTGTAGTATAGTTTGAAGTCAGGTAGCGTGATGCCTCCAGCTTTGTTCTTTTGACTTAGAATTGTCTTGGAGATGCGGGCTCTTTTTTGGTTCCATATGAACTTTAAAGAAGTTTTTTCCAATTCTGTGAAGAAATTCATTGGTAGCTTGATGAGGATGGCATTGAATCTATAATTACCTTGGGCAGTATGGCCATTTTCACGATATTGATTCTTCCTCTCCATGAGCATGGTATGTTCTTCCATTTGTTTGTGCCCTCTTTTATTTCACTGAGCAGTGGTTTGTAGTTCTCCTTGAAGAGGTCCTTTACATCCCTTGTAAGCTGGATTCCTAGGTATTTTATTCTCTTTGAAGCGATTGTGAATGGAAGTTCATTCATGATTTGGCTCTCTGTTTGTCTGTTACTGGTGTCTAAGAATGCTTGTGATTTTTGCACATTAATTTTGTATCCTGAGACTTTGCTGAAGTTGCTTATCAGCTTAAGGAGATTTTGGGCTGAGATGATGGGGTTTTCTAAATATATAATGATGTCATCTGCAAAGAGGGACAATTTGACTTCTTCTTTTCCTAACTGAATACCCTTGATTTCTTTCTCTTGCCTAATTGCCCTAGCCAGAACTTCCAACACTATGTTGATAAAACAGACTTTAAACCATCAAAGATCAAAAGAGACAAAGAAGGCCATTACATAATGGTAAAGGGATCAATTCAACATGAAGAACTAACTATCCTAAATATATATGCACCCAATACAGGAGCACCCAGATTCATAAAGCAAGTCCTTAGAGACATACAAAGAGACTTAGACTCCCATACAATAATAATGGGAGACTTCAACACCCCACTGTCAACATTAGACGGATCAACGAGACAGAAAGTTAACAAGGATATCCAGGAATTGAACTCAGCTCTGCACCAAGCGGACCTAATAGACATCTACAGAACTCTCCATCCCAAGTCAACAGAATATACATTCTTCTCAGCGCCACATCATACTTATTCCAAAATTGACCACATAATTGGAAGTAAAGCACTCCTCTGCAAATGTACAAGAACAGAAATTATAACAAACTGTCTCTTAGACCACAGTGCAATCAAACTAGAACTCAGGACTAAGAAACTCAATCAAAACCGCTCAACTACATGGAAACTGAACAACCTGCTCCTGAATGACTACTGGGTACATAATGAAATGAAGGCAGAAATAAAGATGTTCTTTGAAACCAATGAGAACAAAGATACAACATGCCAGAATCTCTGGGACACATTTAAAGCATTATGTAGAGGGAAATTTATAGCACTAAATGCCCACAAGTGAAAGCTGGAAAGATCTAAAATTGACACTCTAACATCACAATTAAGATGCTTTTGAAGGGTAATAGAGGTTATGGATGGGAGATTCGAGTGGCCCACCCTCAAGGAACTGCTTGATACTGTGCTATAATTTGGTATTGTCTTCTCCAAATTTCTTGTTAAAATTTGTTCTCCAGTGTTGGAGGTGGGGCCTAGTAAAAGGTGTTTGGGTCATTGGAGTGGAACTCTCATGAATAGATTAGTACTCTCCCTGGGTGGGAAAGTCATGAATGAGTTCTTATTCTACTAGTTCCTGTGAGAGCTGATTGTTTCAAAGAGCCTGGCATCTCTCTTTCCTCTCTGCCTTTTGATTTCTCTCTTGCCATATGATCACTGCACATAACGGCTCTCTTTCTCCTTCCTTCATGAGTGGAAGCAGCCTGAGGCCCTCACCAGATGCAGATGCTGGTGCCATGCTTCTTATAGCAGACTGAAGAACCATGGACCAAATGGTTCTTTTCTTTGTAAATTACCCAGCTTCAGGCTTCCTTTATAGCAACACAAACAAGGATATATTGACAGTAAGTAAATACATTCACACTGTTTCATTAATTTTGTTAATTAATTTATATAGAATAGACTGTACATGTTCTAAACAGATATGGACATATTCAGCCTTTTCTAAAGCATCCTTGGTAGGTGGAAATCCAGTCCATGTTTATATGTCTGTAAGACAGGAGCTTCTTATCTTACACATTCATTATTTTGATTGGGCAATGTGGTAGGTGCTGGGGTCACATGTGTGGAAGGAGAAGGACTTTCTATCAAGAAGCACTCCCTTAAGTCAAGAAAACATAGTAAAATGGTACTTTTTGTGAAATTATATGGAAGATTATCTAATTCAGCGTCATGTTTTAGGAAAGACTTGTTTGGGAAAGGTGAATTTTAATTTTCCTGAAAGATACACATTTTCTGATCAGGAGGCACGAAGAAAGGGAAGCAGGGTATATAGTGAAATAGACAAAAGAAGAGTGAGGTAAATTCAGGGCACATCAAACCCTTCTGAATTGCTGACATACTGTATAGAATATGTGCCGATGAGTATTCGGTGGTGAAACTGCAGAGCAGGCAGGCATCAGAATATGTAGAGATTTGTGTGTGAAGCTAAGGGGTTTTGAAAATCTATAGTTAGACTTTTTAGAATGTTGGTGATATCATCACATCAGCATTTTAGAATGATTCTTCTGATAGCCTTAAGGAGAATTGATTAGGGGATGGCTAAAGTTTAGACAAGATTAGAAGCAAAGAAAAAAAAAAAACTTAGAATGTCATAATAATAATTAAGACCTAAAATAAGGGTGTATCATTAGGAATGGGGGAGCTATTTAGGGAGTAGAATCAATAATACTTGGTGACTGATTTGATATTGGAAGTTAAAAAGAAAGTCTAGAATGACTTTCTTGTTTGTAACAGGGCAACTGTTCAACAAATATTGGAAGAATAGCAGATTTGTATGTGTGTGTGTTATGGGGTGGTAGTGGTAAAGAGATAATGAGTTCATTTTGAACAAATTGAGCTTGTGCTGAATAGAATTTAAGTAAGGTCATTGCAGAGTGAAAGAAACAGAGGGTCAAGAATAGAATCCTAAATAACATCAACATTTATGGGACAGCTGCAATTATTAAAAATTGTGTGTTATAATTCCTAGAAAATGTATGTGTTACATGTGGTACTATCATTTCTTCTAAAAATGAAAAATAAAACAAATAATAAGCCTTTGAAAGAGAAACATAATGTTTGCTCTTCACTTCTTTGAAATAATGATATATTTGAGGAGATGACATCATATATAGACATTATTGTCAAAATATGTGGTCCCCAACTGTGCCAAACCCAGATGAAGGCTAAAAATTTCTAGAAAAGGGAAAATTAGATGGATTACTTTTATAGATAAAACTATTAGAAAATTATTTACTTCTGTTTAATGGCCATGTTAAAAAAAATAGTGGACTTTGTAAAACTATAAAATAGAACCATTTGCTAAAGCGATACATTGAAAGCATTTATTTTGGGCCCCTGTAAAAAAGTAGGTTCTTTTCAAAATATAGTTTTCTGACCTTCAAGGGAATCTACTTTGAAACTGATTATTATATTATTTATTCTTCATAGACCTTCATTTAAAGGGTTTTTATCATTCTGGTAAAATTGATTTAGTATATATAAAAGAAGCATTCACTTAATATAGAGCTATTCATCTAGAAGGGTTAGCATTCTATTAGATTTTATTGTGCTCTTTGGTATATTTTCTAAGTTATTTTAACCAGGTTTTCATTTAAATAATTCAAGCAATCAACAAGATTATTCCTGGATTTGCAATGAGAATAACTGGCCTCTTCAGAGCATCCTAATGTCAATGATACATTTTTGATCAGTGAACTTATGATAAGATGTCCTATGTCACTATCAAGCAATGAGATTTAAAAGTATCTATCACTTTTGATGTTTTCCAATCCTACAAACAAATTAAAAACAAAATTGAGGATAATTAGTACTGGTGTCAGTGTGGGAAACTTTATAGGAACATACAATTTTTCTGGAAGTTGATTAGCTAATAGATATCAAAACACTAAATAAGTATATTTCCTTTGGCCCATAAATTATACTTCTAAGAAGTAACTCTAACAGAATTATTTTAAAAATTATACACTTTTTAATATAAAATTGTATTTTATGAAAATTAGAAACAACTTAAAATATGTCAAATAATTATTGATATATTTACATATATACTATGCAACTTTATAAAATAATAAGTATTATGCTTATTGACACAGGCTGTCATGAAATATTAACTAGGAAAAATAAGGTTCCAGAATGATATATAGTCTGAATAGATGAGCCCCATTCATTCCACTTTGAGCCTTCTTGGTTGAAAGTACAGAGATCCAATAGAATAATTGTAATTCGATTCCAAAGACAAGAATGATGTGGAATGCACATTCTGAATGTAAAGAAAAAAATCTTCAAGCTCTCATTTGTACATATCCCAACTATCAATATCTTCCAACTATCTGGTGCTTGCTCACCCATTCCAGGTAGAGGCTGTTTCCTAGCTCCTTTTAGCCTCAGATTTATGGTTGTGCCTTCCCTAAAGCAAATCACCTTTTTTTTTCCAACTGTGCAGTATCATAAAAATGCAGAGAAGACTGGGGAAGTTTAACAATGGTGATAACAGATACAGACTTCTTTGTCAGTTTTGGTGGCATGTGGAGTTGGAAGTGATCTATGATCACTCCAAAACTAATACAGTTATATAATCATTTGTTATTTAAAAACTATGTGATATGGTTTGGTTGTGTCCCCACCCAAATCTCATATTGAATTGTATCTCCCATAATTCCCATGTGTTGTAGGAGCAAGCTAGTGAGAGATATTTGAATGATGGGAGCAGTTTTCCCCCTGCTGTTCTAGTGGTAGTGAATAAGTCTCACGAGAGCTGATGGTTTTACAAGGGGAAACCCCTTTCACTTGGTTCTCATTCTCTCTTGCCTGCCGCCATGTAAGACATTCTTTTTACCTTCCACCATGATTGTGAGGCCTCCCCAGCCATGTGAAACTGTGAGTTCATTAAACCTTTTTTACATTATAAATTAGCCAGTCGTGGGTATGTCTTTATTAGCAGCGTGAACACTAGGTATATATAAACACAGACTATATATGTAATCTGTAAGGTAATACATCAAAATATTAAACTTACGTTGTAGAGCAGTAGTATTTCAATTTGTTTACTTTTATATGCTTTCCCATATGTCCTGACTTTCATATAATAAACAGATATTGATGTTATAGTCACAAAGCAGATATTGATGTTATAATACAATAAGGTTATTTCATAATGGTTTATTACAAATTTATGAAATTGGCCTAGGATTACCTTCATTAAATGTGAGGACATACACCAGGCCTCAGATATTAGATCAGCAGACCAATGACAGCTGTCAGTACTGAAAATACTAACCTTGAGCTCAAACATGGAACAATTTCAGTATACAAGTTTTAAGTAAATCTTTCCTACTAAAAAAAATAGGTTAATACAGGAAACATTATATGACTCTTTTGTTACTTCAAAAGTTTATTTTATAAAATTAAATTATTTTTCTTAAAGGAAAGAGAACTGCCATGATAATTCTCAAAGGAAAGAGTAGGCAAAATGGAATCTTTAACCTGCTCTCTTTCATATAAAACTCAAGGAAAATCCTACTTACTCCTCTTTTTGTAACAAAACAAAATGTGGCAGTTTTTTAAAAGAATCACATGATAGAAATTTTGAGGGCTCTGACTCATTTAAACTGCAACTTCCCTGTTCAAAACATGCTAATGGATAGCAAAGAAAATCTGGGTAGACCAGGCACAGTGGCTCACGCCTGTAATCCCAGCACTTTGGGAGGCCGAGGCGGGTGAATCACCTGAGGTCAGGCATTCAAGACCAGCCTGACCAACACAGTGAAACTCCGTCTCTACTAAATACAAAAAATTTAGCTGGGCGTGGTGGCTTATGCCTGTAATCCAAGCTACTTGGGAGGCTGAGGCAGAGAATTGTTTGAATCCAGGAGGCAGAGGTTGCAGTGAGCCAAGATTGTACCATTGTACTCCAGCCTGGGTAACAAGAATGAAACTCTGTTTTAAAAAAAAAAAAAAAAAAGAATCTGGGTAATGGAGATTTTTTATAAAGAGACTTACATATCTTTATGTTTTGCAGAGTAAGAGTAGAAATTTTATATTTCATCTGAAAAGCTGAAGAGCAAAATTAGGTTATCTACAAATTATTCTTTTCTGGGACCCAGATGCAAAAGCCTCCATCAGGTCTAAGACATTTGGCAAAGGTATAAGGTAAGGATGCCATCCTGAAACAGCTATTGAGTCAGTTCATGACTTTTTAGAGCAAGCTGCATGAAGTTTGGAGTGAGGCATGAGTGCTCCTCATAGTGACTCACTATAGCCTGAAATTTAAGCTAATTCCTTGTCATAAAAAGATACTATTTCTGAAATACATAAATATGCTTTTGTTTTTAAAAATTTCTTTGTTCTTGATCTCCCAGAGGCATCTGTTCAACTTGGGGGCTGATTGGGATTGTATTAGTGGGATGATAAGTAAAGTTCATATTCAGTTCTTAATATTCAGAGTAATATTTTGAGTCCTCAAGTTCATAGTCGTGAAAATTAGTTGTGTTGAGAGAGAAGATAATTTTGTATATTCATTCGACTTTCATGAAAATATGAAGAACTACCCCTGAGAGATACCATCATAAAATTCTACAATGAGCCAGGGATGGAGAAAACTGAGAACACGTCTTGGTAACTTTTGCTTCATGGAATGCCCATGTAGCTTGGTCCTAGGATATTGTGGGAAGAAGGACAATTAGGTATGGTGAAAGAGTCAGGGGTTGGTGTCTCTGGTTTCTCCTTAATAGGATGAAAGCTGAGAACAGGTTCCTAAGCATATTCTGGGAGAAAATGGTCAAGACTTGTCTTGATTATTAGAAGTAGAGAGACAGATATTAATATTTTTAGGAATCCCTCACAATCTGGAGACAGGGATTATGATTTTGTATTGTAAGTACATCCACCAACACCACCGCCAGTAGGAGCAACTAAAGATGAGGTTGGAAACGTGAAGGTGCTTGATATGTACCTAAGCACCATACTGGATCCATGGCTGCTAGTATGTAAATCAAGGTCCATGAAGAGCAGAGGATAGTGATTTGAATTAATCATCAGGAGACCTGAGTTCTCAATTCTAGTGCCGCCATTGACTTGTCTAGGATATTGAACATGAAGATTAACATATTGAAGGATGTTTGCTCTTTTACATAATGCCTCCAAACTTAATGTTCTTGGGACGAGACTGAATGATAGCTGAGGTTCTTTGTAACATTCTGTAATTCTCTGACTAGACTCTGTCCTTTGAAAACCACTTGAAATCTTTTAGGGCTATTCCTCATATTTTCCCTTAGGGTACATTATGTCAGTTTAAAGGATTCAGAGAGCAAGAAAAGAATTGAACAAAAAGATGATGTAATACAGTGGTTAAGAGTGTGGACTCCGGTGTGTGGCACTGGTGTGGATTCAGATTTCTACTCCATGCCTTATAGCTATGTGACCTTAACTTCCTCAAGCCTCAGCGTCTTTATACGTAAATGTAAGATAACAACACCCATATCTTCTTTCTCCTCTTTCTATCCCTTAAGATGTTCATGAAATCTTTCAAGAATTTAACCCATATTTAATGAACACTTACTATGTGACAAACATTCTTCTAGACGCTCTAGTTTTTTATGGGAAATGTAGGAGAAGAAATTTTGAAATGCTGCCAGGGTCATGTCCAAGATTTTAAAGACAGGAAGTAACCTAAAATGAAGTGAGACCTCCTATTTCTGTTTCACTAGGCTTATTACTATTATTATTATTATTTTAATCACTTATTCCTTGTATCAAAAGTTAGAGCTTTGAGCTATTTTTATGGTAATTTTATAAGTGCTGAAGTCTAAACATTAATTGGACATCTGAGGCAGGCTGTATTTGTGCAACTGTTCTCTACCTTATAGTGATACATTAGGATGTTTGATCTGGGATGTCTGCAATTCCCTGCACTCTAACTGCATGTACACATTTCTTCTACCAACAATGAAAACATACCCATGTATGCAATTGAAGCTACCCTTATAAATGAGAAAACATTTAATTGTACATAATTAACTTAAAAAGTAAATTATTGAGGCCAGGTGTGTAATATTGAGGCTCATGCCTGTAATCCCAGCACCTTGGGAAGCCAAGGTGAGGCCAGAAGTTGGAGACCAGCCTGGTTAACATAGCAAGACTCCATCTCTACAAAAAACTTTTAAAAATTATCTGGGCATAGTGGCATGTGCCTGTAGTCCTTGCTACTTGGGAAGCTGAGGGGCCTGTCTTAAATAAATAAATAAATAAATAACAAATTATTCGTGAAATACATTCATACTGTACTTAAGAAAAAATGCTTTAGAAATTTTGGAAATTTCAAGACCTGGAATTAGGTTTTTTGCTGTAAAATTTGAAGCTAGGAAATGTAGATTTAGTTCTCTGTTCTTCTGTTTACTAATTATGTGTTAATGAGCAGAGCTCCCCATCTCGGTGAGCTTCAATTTTTGTAATAGGATAAAATACAAATATTTCTATTCTCACAGAATTATTGTGAGACTCAAATAAGGTCATGCGTTATAAGATACACTATACAAATTTTATTTATAACACTTATTCTTTGGAGGTTCATCTAGATTGTTACTGCCTTTATTTTGAATCTTTCAAGGCTATTATTGCCTACTGTTTTATGCTAACTTAAAAGAAACAATTCTTTTTCTTTTAATGCTTGTTATACTCTATTAAAAAGAAATGAGTGGTATATGTCATGGGAAAATTCTAATCCTAGATTTGTTCTAAAAAAACCTATGGCTCCACATTTTTTTCCCTTCAAATCATATCTTCTCTCTTATTGGGAATAGGTACAGAATGATGAAAAGGTTTCTTAAAGCAATATGATGTCTATATGTGTATGGCTACATCTTCTTTTTAGGTGTTTTCATGATGACATCAATCATATTGTCACCTTTTGGGTACTATATCTGTTAGGGAAAATTCAAAATAGAACTTTTTCATGAAGGTAAAGAAATAGAATTGTATGTTGATTTTTCCACAGATTGGATTTTATTGTTTATTCTCTGCTTATTGAGGGGTTTATGAAGGTTGGGAGATAGTCTAAGCCTAGGAAATATTTAAAAGTGACTATTGAATTTACTTGCATTAAGTCCTTTGCAGTTGTATTTGTCGATTACAAACATATAATAAAAAGTTCTGTATTTACACATAACCAATATATAAGAACTGCTTTCTGTGACATGTTTCTCAGTGTGTTTGATACAAACACCTATTTAGAGGGAATTGCTTTAAAAATTTAAAAATTGCAACTTTAGATAACCAAATTAGAATCTGTGAAGGTGGAGCTCAGCAAACTATATTCTTAACAGAAACTTGTCGATTTTTATGGATACTAGGGTTTGTAAAGGATTTGTCTTTCATTGAAATACTTGCCAATTAGCTTTAGTCAATATTCCACCAGGAGATGAGTATGAAAACACACAAGTCAAAGAAGGATAAAAATTCTCATTAGGTTTTAATAATTCTTAATCCCCTAATTCCAATGGGAAAAAGTGATAGATAGTAGATTTGGGTCAAGGTGAAAACTTAACATTTTGTTTCTGTTAATGATCAGTAGGTTACCCATTATACCTTTTTTTTCTTGTTTCAGACTTTTCTGACTCTAATTTATCTACATCCAAATAAATCTTGACTCATGTGACAGATGTTTCATCATTATTATTATAAATGATCACTTTAATAACTCTGATTATATTTATTTTACAATGGATAGCAGGCTTCATTTCTTCCTTGGGCTGCAGTGACACTACTTTCATTGGAAATGTGGTCTAAAAACTGATTAGTCTCATTAGTCTCCCTTGAGAAGAAAACTCAAACAAATATTTAAGGGACAAAGCACAGGAATGGGTTTTTTTTAGGAGATGAATAAGAGATGGTCTCTACCTTCTGGGAATTTAATAATATTAAAGAATCTAGTCTTTTTCAAATATCATTCAATTTCCTGACATTTGATAATCACCAATTCTGCCCTCCTTGCGTGGTACTATCTGCCAATCAAAAGATCAGTGAGACCATTTATGAGGCAATTTATATTCTGATAAATGAATTTGATATGTCAAATTTCTGTATGTTTTACTTCTGTTGAATAAAGACCAGACAGGGCAAATTCCTAAAAAGAGAATGAACTGTATATTGCTTCTTAATCAGTAATAGAGATATTACTTCATTTTTTATAATAGAAATCTGAAGTACCATGAAACATTTTATGACTATTAGTAAAAAAAAAAAAATCAATTACCTTTGGAAAATCATTTTGGGTGTTTCATAATAATATTTGGGAGATTGCCTAACTGTAATTTACTCATCTGCTTCATGTAATAACATTATTAATACATACCTTTGGTGTTGATGTCATTTGAGCTGTTATTAAGATTCTTTTTAGAGCCAAGAATTAAGTTTCCTGCATAGCAAATAACCTATTACACATAGGTTTAGTAATGAAAAATGACTTCCTTACTGTAAGTACTTCTATTGAGAACATCTAGCTATCTAGATTTTAAACTGTTTGCTTACAGGTACCTTATTTACATAGTGGTTATTACTCACTGAGGATGCAGCCCTGGCTGTCATAAGAATGAAGAAAGTATCCCAGCTACTTGTCAGGAAGCTCACTTCTATCACACAGAATGTCTTCCCTGGGACCACAGATCATGATGTTGGACAGGCTTCCCTTGGTCTTTTGGTGGATTTTAGGGGCAAAAAAAGTGACCCACATTCAGACCAGGAGGTAGCACAGGGGCAAAAGTATGCTCTTTCAGTTTAGCCATTGGCAGGCAGCTTGTGTTAGCTCAGTTAGACTCCCTGCCTCATGGCTAAAAGAGAGGGCTTTCTGTATCCTGGGGTTTCTTGCCTTGTACCAGAAGAATCAGATCACACGTGGGCTTGGAGAGTGAGTGCAAGGTTTTATTCAGTGAAAGTAGTTCTTCAGCAGAATGGGGAGCCAGAAGGGAGATGGAGTGGGAAGGTGGTTTTTCCGTGGAGTCAGTAGGTTGAGCGGCCTGGCCTCTCCTCCCACTGCCACGGCCAAACTCTGTGTCATTCCACCCGTCAATGGCCTGCGAGCTTGCTGGTGTCTTTTATTGAGTTCTTAGGCTAGTGCGTTCCTCTCAATGTCCAGCTGCTTGTGTCTTCTTCTGCTAATGTGTTCCCCTTGATGTCCAGCTGCTTGTATGCCTGCCCGCTAGGGGCTCGAAGTGGGGGTTTTATAGGCACAGGACTGGGCGTGGCGGGTCAGGGTGGTCTTTGGAAATGTAACATTTGGGCAGGAAAACAGAAATGCCTGTCCTCAGCTAGGTCCGTGGGCACAGGCCCAGGGGTGGAGCCCTAGCCAGGGATCACGGCCTTCTCTTCCTAGCACTTACATATATTAAAATAAACTGACGAATGTAATCAACAATGTGGACTAAGTTCTGATTTACTAATTATTTAGTTAATTATAGAAAGTCTCAAGTAAAAATGCTTTCTGACTTCAGTAGAGGTGTTTGACCTAATAGACCTAGTCAATCTTTTCTCTCAATATGTGAGTGCTCAGTGTGGACCGAACAGCATCCAAAAAATGGTACCTGGATAGGACAATTCCTGTTCAGATATATGACCCTTTATGTTGATAGATTCTAAATGTCCTAATTTCTAGTGGCATCCTCAATGATGTTTTCATTTTTGTTGAAATACACATTCCCCACCCACTTAAAAACTTCTCTAACTTTGAGGAATTTCCGATAAAAGTTTAAATGAAATGCTTTCAAAATTGCTCCTTTCCAAATCATGTCTCTTACTCTCTTCAAAGTTCTTGATACTTATTCAGTATGGTGTT
This sequence comes from Macaca mulatta, assembly GCF_049350105.2. Classification (NCBI taxonomy): domain Eukaryota; kingdom Metazoa; phylum Chordata; class Mammalia; order Primates; family Cercopithecidae; genus Macaca; species Macaca mulatta. The sequence continues at coordinate 97,681,784 of NC_133419.1, forward strand.
GTTTTCCTGTCATGATTCCCAGTTCCGTTTCTTAACCTTTGTGTAACAATACTCTCTCCACACACACACACTCTCTATATATAATTTTATCATGTCAAAAGACTATGGATTTTTTTGGTAGTAGATTGTGAAATGACTGTATTTATACATTGGTAGATGTGTATTTATATTTCTACTGGCCCTGTCCCTCTCTCTTTTATCTGCTAACGAGATTGTAAAGACCCTTGAGGAAGAAATCAAATTTTCTCCTTCCATTTCTAGCTCCATGGAGTACCCTGAACATGGTAGGAACTCAGTCAAAGGCAAATGTTAACGAGTTATTAAAAGCTTGCCTTTGACATACCATAGTATACAAGCTCAGAAGTGTGTAACTGACTGCTATTGTCATTTCAGGGACTGGTTTGTTACTAGAAAGGTTGAAGGAAAGTACAGCTTCCTTACTATTTTCTAAGAGATTAAAATCTTGAGAATGATTTTGGCAGTGAGCTCCTCAAAAATATGAATTAGCTTCACCAAATAAGGTATGCAGAACAGATAGCCTTTGTGAGTTAACTGAATAGAACAAATAGTTGCTAACTGGTTGCTGGTGGTTGTTACTGAATTGACTGTCAGACTTCTCATTAGAATGGCCATGTAGGCATGCCACATAGGCAACGTGGTAACACTGAGAGGTTCTCTTCATTAAATGAATAAAACAATAGCAATGAAAAGCACAGTAGCTTTATTTGGAACCATTCCTTCAAATACCTGAAATTTCCTTTTAATGCTCCTATACAGCAAACACAAAGAGTGGTTTATGGTATTTAGATGCATCTGCTAGACTAGAGATTCTTGAATTGGGGGTCATATCCATGAGTGGATGTCAGGGACTCTGCAAACCCTGTGTAATTTTATTAACAAAATTGAATATATGTACCTCTTTCTGGGAAAAGAGTTTACTGCTCTTAGACATATAAGACGCAAAGAACCCTAAAAGGATTAATGAAAAAGCACTGAAATAAGTAATATAGATTAATATAAACACATTTTCTGGGTACAGTTTGCTGTTTGGATGCATATATGAATTACATCATGATTAAATCATGATACTTATTATGACTATCACCTCATGTGCAGTTTGGTCTTGGCAAAATTTACATACAATTGACTTCTCAAACATTTTCAAATGAACACTAGTTGAATGTACTGATGCCTGATGCTATAAGCCAAATGATTTCTTTTATTCTTTTTCCTCTTATCAGCAACAAAATGAACTCTGTGGTAGCAAGAGAAGAAAGCGGTAGGGTCCCTATCGAAAGTGGCAGATTAGGATTTAACTCTGCAGCCACCATTGACATCAGTGGCAGTCAGGTAGCTAAACTGTTTGCACACTACATTGAAAATATACCCCAAGAGTCAATATGAGTACTGGTAGGGTTTTTTGTTTTTTAAGCTCCTCTGTCTGTAGAGAGCTATCATTTAATCTCACGTTTCTTCAAGGAAGATCTGCACTCCTGAGGCCTGGCCCCATAGGCCAGCAGTTTCTTTAATGACTGAGATCACCAAGTTCTTGGAAACCCTCCAGGGGTTGCAAAATAAATATGAGCTTCATTGTTTATTTTCTGCTGAATTCTGGGAAAGCTTTTCTTTTGATGCTTACAGAAGATCCTTTGCAGTCAGGAATATTGAAAGGTGAGCAGGCTGTTTCATCTGTTGCCTTTCAACCCCAATGGAAGAGAACTTTTATTTACTGCAAATGAAATATTGGGAAAAAATATAAGTGCTCCCTACAGAAGTCTGTGCCTGTTGTAAACAAGGTATCCAGAATACAAGGATGTGTGTACAACACGGGGGACTTGTAAAAGAGGAATTCAAGTCAGGCTAGATGGAGACAATGTCATTCTCCCTGTTTACCTGTTTGTCTGTGTTGATTTGGAATTTCCTGAGTTGCATCCAAATGTTTCTTTTTTTCCTTTTCTTTCTTTTTTATTTTTTAAGCCAGTTATTTAGTTGATGTATTTGGCTTTAAATGAGTTTTCAGGTTTGTATGTGTGGTGTGTTTGCTTGAAACACTCTTCCCTTTGAATCTAGTAAATTTTTTCTGAGACTGTCGGCACAATTTTCTTTTTACAACTAACTTTTGGTTTCTACAAAGGTATGATTTGGGGCACTTGGATATAATTTCATTTTGAATAATTTAAAATTATTAAATTATGTTGGTAGTTAAGTAATTCTTTTTAAAAAATGGACATTTATCAGTATTGCCTTAGGTTTTGGTTGTGATCATCAGCAGTCCAGGTTTTGAATGCTGGCTAGTCATATTTTCATAAAGAGCTTGGTGGGTGGGTATGTTGAAGCATAGACTGTGAGAGCTGGAAAGAGGCTGGAGTCTGACCCGTCACCTCATAGGTGGATACACTTTGCCTGGAGAGATAAGTGATTTGCTAAGGTTTCATAGGTGAGCAAGTAGGAAAGGAGTGAAAGGAGTTCTGAACATGCCCATTAACACAACAGGATGAGATGTAGCAAGAGACCAGAGTAACAGTTTGCTGTTATCACACCAGGACATCATTTGTGGCCATGCTCCCTTATCCCTCGCTGACTTCAGATTCAGATAGAGGGGCATCAAGCTGATCTTGTCAGTGGAAACACGAACAATGCATAACAGCCTATTGCTCTCCACTATCAGAGGTCCAGGCTCTATGATTTCTTAAGCCAAAATTAAAAATGCAAACATTTCACAATCTCAATAAGCTGACAGCTTTTTATCATATTATGATGCTTCTTCAATTCATTCCCATCCATGCTGTTACTGTAACCACCAGAGCCTAAAGTAAGTATAGCTATTTTTAAGACAGACAAAAGATGGATCATTTATGTTGATTTTCTTTTGGGTTCTTGTGTTCTTCTTATGAACTTTTGGCATCTCATAATCTAATCGTGCTATTTGTTACTGATAACAAATTTTAGATATCATGTTAGGTTGTGCAAAAACATGACGTTTATGTATTATTATTCTTTGCTAAGTCTGTGTCCAAATCCCCATCCTGCTTGGCTGATGAAAAAATTAACTGTAGTCATTTGGATTTTCCTTTCCTCCTGCTCCTAGGATTGTGTCAAGGATTCCAGGTATCCATCTAGATATTATTAATTAGATACTTTCTGTGGACCTGCCCATTGTATATCATCCTGTAGGTGGTCCCTCAGTATGAATGGGTCTACAACTACCTGTGGAAAAAAATAAAAAAAATTTGTAAGTAAGGCAAAGCATAAAGACTACTTGACCTTCATTGTGGGTAATGGTTTTGTAATTTAGCGATTTTATTCTAGAACTTCCTATCTGTTTTTCTTTGCCTGTATGTGTCTGAGTTTCTTCGTCATTCTTTAAACCTGCCTTGTCATATGTTTTGACACACTCCACATTGATGGCGTAACAGTTTTGATAATATTGAGACCCTTTCCTTTAAATCTGGTTCCAGTGTGCATCATACAGCCATTCTTTCTGATTTCTGGGCTGTTATCTTGTATCGTCAAAACTTTTACTCTCACACCATCACCCACAGATCTCTCTTCACTTTCCCATCAGGAGTAATCTATCATGTTTCTTTGTCTCCAAAAGCCTTTCTTTACCCAACCACAGACACACATACAAAGACACAACACACACGCATACACAGACACACATATACACTCTCTCTCTCTCTTAATTTTATCTTGTCAAAAGACTACAGATTTTTATAAAAACATAGCAAGTACCTTTGATTTCAGATTATTTATACTTTCTACCATTCCATGTGTCTAAGAAAAGACTTACCAGGTATAAGTAGAGTGAGGTATGAAAGTAAGGGAAAAAAGTTTAATTATTTCAATATTTTTTTTAGTCACAGCACTGTAGTTTACAACAATCTCTAAAGAAAGTGCTAAATTTAAAAATTAATCTTTGATTTTGTATATTGCTCAAGGTTTTCTGTGCTTTTATTTTTGTTTTGCTTATTTTTCAGAAAGATTTTATTACAGAAGCTCAAGGCCGATTTCATATCTATTATTTAGGTTGATGGCATTATATGATGAATTGTTGCAATGTTAAGTGATTGGGTTGATAGGAACAGGTAGTCAGTTATTAAAAGGCATTTTTTTTTTCGTTTCCAGAGGATTGGTGGTCATGCATATTTTTAGTCATGCATATTTTATGATTTTTCTATCTTCCCTGAAGAGAGTTATTTAAAAATAATAGTTATATCTTAGTAAGAATAAGTGAGGAATTTAATACTTGTAAGAAGATTCTTGTCTCTGGAAGGTGTAGGCTCTAATACTGATATAGTGAGAGAGCATCCTAAAATGTTAATTTGTATGCCTTTCTTTTCCACACTTCTGCAAAACAGCTTTGCCTTTAGCAGGCAGAGATAATACATTGCCTTGAGGAACATTAGGGGAGTTGTAGGAATGAAAAAGAAAGAAGTTTAGTTTTGTACTTCTGAAATATCCTTGTCTTAAAGCATATATCAAAAAAAAAAAAGTGATTGTGAAAGCAAAGCTTTTGGTATTCAACCTGCCTTCCCCTTTCCTGCTCTGATCAGCCTTTCTCTGCTGTATTTCATATGTTATCCACAGTACTTCTCATTATATAATTTATTTGTTATGTTCATTGTAGAGTTACAAGAACAGAGATATTTACTTGTTTTGCTCATTTGAAATATCCTAAATATGTAAAGTAGTGTGTGGCATATAAAAGGTGATTAATATATATTTGCTTATTGAATGAAAAGCCCCTTGGCTATCAAAAGTAAAGTCTACTGAAATAAGAAGGACATAGAATTTATGCTACAAAAACAGAAAAGAGAATGTTGGATTATTCCAACGTTGGAGTCATATTATTTCACTCTGTGAGAATTTAATTTGTAGGCTTATTCAGGAGCTCATGTGCATGAGATGGAAAGTCCACTGGACCTAAGCAGAGACGACACAGGGAAGGTCCACATAAAAAACAGGAAGTAAGTTTTGAGAGACAACCCAACATAGTATGTTGCCAAATTTGAGGGATCACACAGAGGGGAGCCAATGACTGATAGTTACTCTTAACCACTGAAATAAACTCCCAGGCTTGCTGGAATATGCTCCTTACTCTCTGGTGAAGGCTTTTTTTTTTTTTTTTCTTTTTTTTTTTTAAACAGAAATCTGCATTATGCTCATGAACCATCCAGCAGAAGTGTCTGTGCTTTACAACTTTGCTGAGCCCCTTATAAACTATCCCTTATGGAAACTCCACTTTGTGATGGCTGTGGGTATTATAACACCCTCAAAACAGAAGTTAGAGCTTTGACATTTAGAGGGATGTTGGTTGTCTAAAGGGAAAGTTAGAACCTGATGCAAGTGAAATCCACTGTTATATTCATGATAACCATTTTCTGAGCTTATCAATATATTAGAAAGCTTTTAATACGAAAACGTAGACCCGTTCTTTTTACTTTTCTTCTTCTTCTTCTTCTTTTTTTTTTTTTTTTTTTTTTTTTTTTTTGAGATGTAGCCTCCGCCTGTCACCCAGGCTGAAGTGCAGTGGTGCAATCTTGGCTCATGGCAACCTCCACCTCCTGGGTTCAAGCAATTCTTCTGTCTCAGCCTCCCGAGCAGCTGGGACTACAGGTGCATGCCACCACTCCTGGCTAATTTTTGTGTGTGTGTGTGTGTGTGTATTTTTGGTAGAGTATCAAAACTGATGAGTAGTGTGACTTAAGAAAGCATCAAATATTTGTGTGAATTTGTATAAGGTATATGGAAGCTTTAAAGCCTGTCTGCAAGTTCTTTGATACTCCTCCCATACAAGGGAGAGCTTAATTCTCCTTGCCTTGAATGTAGATTGGCCTTATTTACTCACTTCTAGTGAATAGAAAGGGGTGAAAATGGCACCATGCCACATGACTTCTAAGCTGGATCAATAAAGGCAATATAGCATCCGCCTGTCTCTCTTTTAGAGACATTGGGAGTCTTGAGCCATCCTCAAGAAGTCTGGCTACAACTAAAGCCGCCATGTTATGGAGATCATATGGAGAGACTATAAAGACACAGAGAGAAGATGTGCGAGGAGCCCTGAGTGTTCCGGTCGCAGCTGTTTGAGTATTCCTAACACTACACCAGACAAAGGAATGAAGAAACATTTGAGATGACCCCAGTCTCTGCCACCATCTGTTTATAACACCATGAGAAACGCTAAGCCAGAGCCACCCAGCTAGCTCAGCTGCTCCTTAATTTCTGAACCACAGAAACAATGAGATATACCAAATGACTTTTTGTTTTTAACCAATAAGTTTTAGAATAATTTGTTATGTAGCTATAGTAAGTAGAAAAGGGTACCTGACAGAAGGCAAGGGTGGACAAATACTTCACTCATTCATTTATTCAAAAATGTTATGCCAACCTGTGTCAGATACTATGCTAGTCACTGGGGATTCCAATATAGATAGGATGCAATTCTTGTTCTCAAGAAAATTTGCTCTCAAACTCATAGTCTAGTCAATAATATATATCTGTATAAAATGGGTAAGTGAAATCACAAGAATAGGAACAAAGGTATGGGGAATTAGCTTTTGAGCCTCTTTTAGGCCAAACAATCTCTGATTCCTTAAGCACTTCTTTATGTTTTTGGACATAATTTTCTGTAGTGAGACATTAATAGGAGGAAGAGATAAAACATGGACTTTTCTCCTGATATCACTTATATTAATATATATTAAACAACAAATATTTAAAAATTGAAAATAAAAGGTTTCAAATAATAACATCCTGATATTATTATATAAATAATTAGAATTACATTGGTGTCAATTTACTTATGATATTACTAATATAAAATATTATGAAGGTTCTCTAGAAGTTACATAGTATCTGAATATAATGCAGTTCTCTTTGTAAAAGAATAGCACATTTTATTCCACAAATCTTTTAAAATTAAGATAAGATTACTGCTATCAATAGGTATTGATATCTAATTTGATGAAACTGGAGAAGAGAGATATCCTAACAATAATGTTTGACATAAAAAATCCATTTTATCAGTTGAGTCTAGTTAGGGAAGCAGAAGCACTACAGGTGATGTGTGATAAAAGATTCATTATACAGTTGTGGGGGGAACTAAAAAAGCAGAGTTCTAGATATGGGAGCTGGAAGATCCCTGGCACAGGTGGACAAGTAGAACCTTTCAGGATATTTGACAAACAAGTTGCGTTATGGGTGCAGCCAAGGGGACACTGGGCTATGGATAGCTCTGGTGTCTGTGCAGTTAATAACTCTGGGGTGAACAGGTAAGCATCTAGGGGAGGGCTGAGGCTGTTGTTCTTCAGCCTGGCCATCAGTTGGGGAAAAAAACTGGATACAAAGTGGAGGAAAGAGATGGCACACTGGACCCAGGTGTGTGCCTCTGTGTCTGTCCATTATAGAATTAAGACCTTGGAATCTTTCAGAGCATAATGGCTGTTTGTAGTAGACAATGCACGCATCCCCCTCAAATTCATATGATGAAATTCCAAAACCCAAGGTGATGGTACTAGGAGGTGGGGTCTTTGGAATGTGATTAGGCCATAAGGGTAGAGCCCTCATGAATGAGATCAGTGCCATAAAAGAAGCCCCAGAGAGATCCCTCACCCCTTCTGTCATGTGAATACAAAAGGAGAAGATGACCATATATGAAGGGGCAAGTCTTCATCAGATATCAAATCTGCTGGTGCTTTTATTATGGACTTCCAAGCTTCCAGAAATGTGAGAAATAAATTTATATTGTTTATCAGCCATCCAGTCCATGATATTTTGTTATAGCAGACTTAGACATCATTACTCCATTTTTTTGCATCTCAAACCTGATACAGCTTCCTATTTTGTCCAACTCTAACCTGGAACCATATAGGGAAGGGAATTCTGAATCACATTGTTCCCAGCTCTATGAAATTGACAATGGAATGATCCAGCACACCTACTCCTACATATGATTTTATTTTATGAACCATATCTATAGCTGCAAATTATTTAAATAATTTGTTGTACTTTTTAATTAATTAATTAATTTTTTTAACAACATTTTCAGCCTTTATTGAGAGAGTATGGTCATCATGCCAAAATTCATCCATCAACATACAACCTTATTTCCCATCTAAAGTTAATGAGAATGTGTTTTATTTTAAATGGGACATAGAGGCAACATGCCAAGAATTAAAGTACAACCATAAAGTTTTAGTTTCACACTTTGAATATCAACAAAGCAGTAATTCCTAAAATCATGAAAACATGATAAAATAACTACAGAAAAAAATGAACATTTAAGTCATTTCATGCTTTCTTAATGTCATATAGTGAAAACAGATGTACCTATAATTTCGGCCTACAGATAGCATACATCATAAGGTCATTATTCATTTAAAATAGTACAAATGTTTACAAAGAACATTTCACGTAAATTTCACAGCTGCTTATAAAATGGTACTTGCAAGATTGACCTATATAAAGAAATAAGAGTCTCATCAAAAGAGATGGTAAATTATAAATATATAATATATCACAATGTTAAAATCTTCAGTGCAAATCAATAAAGATAACAATCTTTGGCAAGGAAAGTATTTAGCTTTACATATTTACTGTAAATTAACATATTAATTCAATAAGAAATACATTTAAACCTTGTCCTGCCACAGAATTATTTTGTGGAGGGGAAAAAAAAAAGATGTACTTTTTGAATATGTGTACATCAAAACAAAAAGTTAACTTTTACTTTTTCCTTTATTGGCAACTTTTGATGCATTTCTTGGTTTTGGTTTCCAGAGGGCATTTTTTACAAATCTTGAAGCTGCACCTCTGTCCAGCTTGCCAGCCTTTTTCTTGTCTGTTATTTCCTTGACTCTGTTCATATATACTCTGATTCTTTCCAATTCCTGTTTTACGGGATGTTCCTTAGGATTAACTCCTTGAGTTGCCAAATAAACCCAAAACATTGAATTTAATGTGTATGCAGAAACCAAATCCACTTTTGCTTGTTCAAGTGGGTCCAACTTCTGCAACAACTCATTTCTAGAAACAGACATCATGGTCTTCAGCGTCTCATCCACAGCACCAATGGAATTCTCAAACGCTGACAAATACTCATGAATTTCTACTGGATAGTCTTCATTAATTTCTTCACCTGCCATTATGGCTGACTCAGGGCCTTCGACTACAGTCTCCCGGAAAGCGGTCGGGCCAATTAATTAATTTTTTTATTATACTTTATGTTCTAGGGTACATGTGCACAACATGCAGGTTTGTTACATATGTATACATGTGCCATGTTGGTGTGCTGCACCCATTAACTCGTCATTTACATTAGGTATATCTCCTAATGCTATCCTTCCCCACTCCCCTCACCCCACAATAGGCTCCGTTGTGTGATGTTCCCCTTCCTGTGTCCAAGTGATCTCATTGTTCAATTCCCACCTATGAGTGAGAACATGCAGTGTTTGGTTTTCTATTCTTGTGATAGTCTGCTAAGAATGATGGTTTCCAGCTGCATCCATGTCTTTTTAATTTAAAGGATATCTGTGTGTGCATAACTGTCAGGTGTATGGCTACTTCTAATAATATATTCTCTCTTTCCCACTTATCATTTACTTATGAGAAATAATTTGATATCTTAAACAGGGGTATTTTTAAGAGATGGTATTTCTTTTTGGTCACATTGGTCAAAAGTAAGGATAGCAGAGAATCAATTCAGTAACCACTGAGTAAGCCACATGTGCAGGCCTGGCTGCCATTTCATTCCTGGTCCCCTGACCTCAACGGAAAAGATGGAGAGTCTTGAGAGTCTCATAGTCTCTCTTTTTCTCCAGGACAAGGAAGGAGAGAAAATCGTTTATATTAGGAGGTTTCATGATGATGCAGAAAGATTTTAGTACAAAATATAAATTAAAAACTCAATCCTCTCCATTCAATTTAGTTCAGTTTAATTAATTTCCACACTACCAATATTTTCTCATCAATTGCTCTGTGCCAGGGACTGTCCTAAATACTGTGACTAGAGATAAAATAGCAATAGTTTATGCCTTCATGGAGTTTTCATTCTAACAGGGAAGGTAGCAGTTACTTACAAGTGTAGTGCCATGTAATAAACATTCTTTTGAGAAGATGCTCTGGTAGAGTCTCATTTTACCTAGTTATTGTTGCTAATTGGGTGAAAAGTTGTATGTTAAATTTCTAGCTGTTAATAAGTATATATGTAGTCAACTTTTTAGTGTAATTAGCTAACAATATCACCCAATCTTCTATAATAATCAGTGATGGCAACCACGAGAATATTTGGAGAAAAGATAACCTCCTAGAACTGCCACATAAATAAGTCCGCATCTATATTCTGTTTCTTCTCTCATGAAAGGTGTTTTAAAAATATCTGCATTCAATATAAATAAAAATATTTTATCAGTACAGTTTTAATAATAGTGTGTTGCTTTTCATATTCTGGGAGTAACTTAGGATCTAACCAAATTTATTGGATAATTACTCCTCAGTAATAGCAACTATATTGACTATGCCCAAATCAAATAATCCTGGAAACTCTTTCAGTGATCTGAGTGTGTTTTGAAGACCCTAACTTTTCTATCCCAGAGGAACCAAATGAAACTTCTTTTATGATAAAATAATTGATAACTTCTGCTATCAAAAGTTTTAGGACAAACTAACTTTTCTGTATATTATGAAGCAAATGGGTTTTTACCAAAGATGTTACAATATTTGAGTCAATAGAAAGCTGTTTTCTGAGTATAGTCTACTATATATCTAGGCAATAATGAAACTCATCTCCACTCTAATACAGCACTATGGTAGCCTTCTAAATGGTGAAAATTACAAGTCATCTTTATGTATATTTATAGGAACCTTTGTTACCTATTCAACTGTCATCTGAAATGTCAATTTTATTACATATGTGACTGTTATCTGAAATATGTTGATCTCCTTTCAATTAATCACACAGCATCAGGCATGATATGGTTGAATTTCACTGTAGGTTTTTAAATTGAAATAATTTAATACAGATAATCAGTCACAAGGATTATGGAAGACTGTGAATGCAAACAGGGGACTGTGAAGCAACCAAGAGCTCAACAACAGCTGGAAATGACTTCTATTTCCAGGGCTCTCCAAAGTCCAGGAAAAGAAATGAGATATGGTCACCAAACCACAGAAGTCAGGGCACTCTACTAAGGACTGCCCGTCATAGAGGTGGAGCCATGAAAGAGACAAGACCAACATTTCAAATGCAACCTCAGGCAGGGGTGATGGTGGGAGTACAGGAGTGTGGTAGAAGTGTAGGGATGGTGGTGGTGGTGATAGTAGGAATACCCTGGCCTTTCTTTTTTCCCTCCTATCAAAAGTCCTACTAGTACTTCCCCTTCACTAAACCCATCTGGAAGCCAGATACAGCAGCCTAGGAAAAAGAGCCTACAGAGTCAACTGCTTTCCTAGGCTCCTACACACACCAATGACAGACAGAGGAGAGCAGGGCAAAGGCAGATGGATCTACGGGAAACACATCCAATGTCCTATTACATAAATGGTTCAGACAGTCAATATTTGAGAGAATAGTATATATAAAGTTGAATAGTGCCCAAGCATGGTTACCTAAATCAGAATTGCTAGAGGCATTGTTAAATACAGCTTCTCAGGCTTCAATTTAAACCAATGAAGTCCTCGTTTTGTATAAGCACTCCTGGTGATTCTAGGATGCACCTGAGTTTGGAGAATCACTAACACAAAGACCACATTTTACCCATCAATCTCTCTGAGTACTGATTAGGTGGTATGGTTTGGCTGTGTCCCAACCCAAATCTCATGTCAAATTGTAATCTGAATTGTAATCCCCAGGTGTTGAGGGAGGGACCAAGTGGGAGGTGACTAGGTCATGGGGGTAGTTTCCTTCATGCTGTTCTCCTGATAGAGAGTGAGTTCTTATGAAATCTGGTTGTTTGGTAAGTGTCTGGTGCTTTCCCTTTCTCTCTCTACGTCCTGCTGCCTATGAAGAAGGTTCTTACTTCTCCTTTTCCTTCTGCCATGATTGTAAGTTTCCTGAGGCCTCCCCAGCAATGTGGAAATGTGAGTCAAATAAACTCTTTTGTTTATACATTATCCAGTCTCAGGTAGTATCTTTATGGCAATGTGAAAACAGACTAATACAGAGAATTGGTACCATGTGTTTGGAGCACTGCTGTTAATATAAAGATAACTTGAAAATGTGGAAGTGACTTCGTAACTGGGTAACTGGCATAAGTCATACAAATTTGGAGGGCTCAGAAGAAGATAGAAATATGTGGGAAAGTTTGGAACGTCTAGAGACTTGTTGAATGGTTTTGGCCCAAATGCTGATAGTGATATGGACAATGAAATCCATGCTGAGATGGTCTCAGATGGACATGAGGAACTTATTGCAAACTGGAGCAAAGGTCACTGCTACTATTCTTTACCAAAAAGACTGGCAGCGTCTTGACCCTGCCCTAGAGATTTGTGGAACTTCCAACTTGAGAGAGATCATTTAGGGTATATGGCAGAAGAAATTTCTAAACAGCAAAGCATTCAAGATGTGACCTGGCGTTTCCTGAAAGCATATAGTTATATATGTTCACAAAGAGATGGTTTGAAATTGGAACTTATGTTTACAATGGAAGCAGGGCCTAAAGGTTTGGAAAATGTGCAGCCTGACCATGTGGTAAAAAACAAAAGCACATTTTCTGGGGATAAATTGAAGCCTGTTACAAAAATTTGCGTAAGTAATGAGCTGAATGTTAATCACCAAGACAGTGGGGAAAATGTCACCAATGCATTCCAGAGATCTACAGAGCAGCCCCTCCCAACACAGGCCTGGAGGACTAGAAAGGAAAAATGGTTTTGTGGGTCAGGCCAAGGGCTTTGCTGCTCTGTGCAGCCTCAGGACTTGGTGCCCTGCATCCCAGCTGCTCCAGCTACAGCCATGGCTAAAAGGGGCCAAGATACAGCTTGGGCCATTGTTTCAGAGGATACAAGCCCCAAGCTTTAGCAGCTTCCATGTGGTGTTCAGCCTGCAAGTACACAGAAGACAAGAGTTAAGGTTTGGGAACCTCTGCCTTGATTTCAGAGGATGTATAAAAATGCCTCGATGTCCAGGCAGGGGCAGAGCCCTCATGGAGAACCTCTGCTAGGGCAGTGTGGAAGGGAAACATGAGGTGGAATCCCCTACAAAGAGACCCCACTGGGGCACTGTCTAGTGCAGCTTTGAGAAGAAGGTCACCATCCTCCAGACCCCAGAAAAGTAGATTGTCTGACGGCTTACACCATGTACCTGGAAAAGTTTCAGGCACTCAACACCAGCCCATGAAAGCAGCCACAGGGGCTGTACCCTGCAGAGCCACAGGGGCAAAGCTGCCTGAGGCTGTGGGAGCCCACTCCTTGCATCAGCATGTCCTAGATATAAGACAAGGAGTCAAAAAAGATTTTGGAGCTTTACGATTTAATGACTGCCTGGCCTGGTTTCAGAGTTGCTTGAGGCCTGTGGCCCCTTTGATTTGGCCGATTTCTCCCATTTGGAGTGGGTGTGTTTACCCTATGCCTGCATCCCTATTGTATCTGGTAAGTAACTAACTTGCTTCTGATTTTACAGGCTCATAGGCAGAACAACTTGCCTTGTTTCAGATGGAACTTTGGTTTGGACTTTTGAGTTAATGCTGGAATAAGTTAAGACTTTGGAGGACTGTTGGAAAGACATGATGGCATGATTGGTTTTGAAATGTGAAAAGGACATAAGATTTGGGAGGGGCAAGGGTAGAATGATATGATTTGCCTGTGTTCCCACCCTAATCTCATTTCAAATTGTAATCCAATTTGTAATCCATGTGTTGAGGGTGGTACCTGGTGGGGGGTGACTGGATCATAGAGGTGGTTTCTCCCATGCTGGTCTCTTGATAGTGAGTTCTCATGAGATCTGGTTGTTTGATCAGTGTCTGGTGTTTTCTCCTTTCTCTCTCTCTCTCTCTCTCTCTCTCTCTCTCTCTCTCGTGCTGCCTTGTGAAGAAGGTGCTTGCTTCTCCTTTGCCTTCTGCCATGATTGTAACTTTCCTGAGGCCTCCCCAGCCATGTGGAACTGTGAGTCAATTAAACCTCTTTTGTTTATAAATTATTCAGTCTCAGGTAGTATCTTTATAGCAGTGTGAAAATGGACTAATACATCAGATTATCAGAAGGTTAAATGGTTGGTAGTTTTCCTTTAATTCTCAAAATAAGGCATCATATAATCATAATTTAATATATGATGCCCACTCTTTCTTCCTGTCCTAATACTTACTTTTTTCTTTTTTAATTGAGGATTGTTATATAAACCTTCTAAGGAAAGCACTATGTACTATGCAGCTAAGTTTTATTTCTCCCAATTATCTGCTCTGCATTATCTTATTAGTTTTCAGGAACAATTTCATTATTGTTTCTCTTTTTGATTTAGCTGTGAAGTTCAGTAGGAATTCTTAGTCTAGAATTTTTCACATAACTATTCTCTTTAATGTCTTCCTCTGTTTTTCTTGTTCTTTTACTCAGGTGGTAAGCTTACATTTTTTTTTTTCCTTTAGTACCTTTTCTTTGTGGGAGTGTCCTCTTTCCCGTCAAAACTGGTTCTGCCTTAACCATTCAACTACAGTATCCTGTTTACTTTTTTCCAGGGGGTGGCCATGTGACTCAGGCTGAGCTGATTATTTCTGTACCCCTTAGGACAAAGCTTGATAGAGCAGATAGCTAAGCTCAATCAATGAACCCAATTAAATGCCAAAATACAAAACAACAGCATAAGCAGTAACAATAGAAGTTTCAAAAGCAAAAGACAAAGCAGATTGAAATAGAATACTCTTGGCATTTCAAGTCTTCATTTTCTGGATAGGGACTTTGATGGTCCTAGCTTAGGTGAGCTGCATACCTCTACATCATTCAACTCTGTACTTACCTACTGTGTGTACCTGGTTTATCTGATAACTCTCAAATGTCTTCAAATATAGATGTCTTCAAATATAAAGCTTGCTTTAGTTTGAAAACTACCCATATAATTCTTGGCTCTGGATCCATAAATTTGCTGAGAGGAGGAATCTTAACTTTCCCCCCATTCTTGATTAAATCTTCATCCATTCCAGTATCATTCATCATTAATCTAGTTATCAAAATTTGTTTCTCTTGGGTGAATAGTCAGGAAGAAGTTTGATATAGTCATTATTTCAGTCACTTTTTAGAGTTCAATATCCTTCCTTTCTGAACTTCCTTCCTCTGCACTCTTCTCTCTTGAGTGTGTATACTCATGGGTCTCACTTCCCTCCCTCCTTATAGGTAGAGGGCCAGGGAGGAAAGAGTGTCTGTTAATGCGATTGATAGTTATGTATGGGAAAAGATCCTCCTATTCAGTCTGGTTTGGTCTGGTTTGGTCACATGTTTCTTTTAGGCAACTTCTACTTGGCCTTTTCCATGACAGAAAAACAGAAGGTCAGCTGTGTCTCTATTTGGGCTCTGCAAAAGCAAGGTATACCCTCAGTCTCTTCTCTGGGTTGTCTTCCTCTGCTTGACTGAGTAGCCACTCAGGTAATAGCATGGTTCTATGCTAATTCCCACGGAATAATAAGATTGTTAGCTTTCAGAAATTACCAGAGGGAAAGCAAGTCCCAGTTTTTATATTAAAATCCATCCATCCATTGGGAAATATCTTTCTGATACCATTCTGTCATCCTCCAAAGAGATAGAAGGCAAGGGAGGACCAGGACCGATATTTCTGGCACCCTTTGTGCTTTCTTCTCTAAACCTTCTGTTAGTCTCTTCTGTTTTTTGTTTCACAGTATTAGCAAAAGAAATCTGTTTAGCCTCTAGAGAACACAGAGACCTACTGAATATCTCCAATAACGAAACACTGTCATTTTGTTGGAATGTAATCACTTTGTTCTAAACAGTTTGCTGTCTCTGTACAATGCTGTACATAAACAACAACATTTCTGCACTACAGGGTGTATATCTCTGGGAATGGTGAAGGAGAGAGAATATGAAGCAAAAAATGATTCCATCAGTGTTTCATACTTTTTTGTTGCATAACTCATAAATGGGCTCAATTTGTTTGCAAGTAGGCTATTAATTGACAACAAGTAAAAGCAATAACAAGCATCAGTTAATGCTCTGACAAACTTTGTATTTGTTTATTTTTCTTATATAGACTATAAACTTAAATAGTATTTTAATGTTTAAAAGAAAAATAACTTTTCAGTATATGTTTTTTACTTTAAATATACATGTCAAGTAACTGGCTTTATTATGAGTTCTATGTCTTTGTGAACTGACATGGGGACATAGGATCCCTTATAATAGTACTTTATGGAAAAGTGTGTTCTTTCTCTTTTCTCTTTCTCTCTATGTATATATGTGTATATATATATTTATATATGTATATATGTGTGTGTGTGTATATATACATTTTTATATATGTGTGTATATATATGAAATCAGTGGTATATGGGAAGGGGACTGACTCAATATTATATCCAATATTTGGAATTCTAAATTATTTATCTTCTAAAAGGATCTCTTGGTACTTTTTTCCTTCTAAAATGTACCCTTTTGCAGGACATTTTCCAATCTTTCAAGGTCACTTTAATTTTACTCCCATTTTAGATCCTCCTTTGGAGAATTACTCTGTTTATTTATTCACTGTGTACCCTGTTTCTAATTCGAAGTTGGACTCATTTTTATAATGTGAATTTATTCTTTGGGACATAACAAATTTAGAGTTAAAATCTGGCATGTTAATCTCAGAGTAATTTTTCTTTTATTTGTCCATTAACAATAACAATACCAGTAAAAATGATTAGTAGAAAAAAGCAGCCTTTGTGAGTTTTAGTGTGGAGAATATTTGTGAAATCTATTCAATTGTATGAAACTCCTTGGCTTATAACTGCTGTTATAAATCACAGGGTCATGTGGTTAATCTTCTGAGAGCTTCAATAAAAATGATCCAACTTTGCAGCCTCCTACAGCTTTCAATTTCTGTCATATCTGAGTCCTGCCTATAAACACAGGGTCAATAAACAGGTTAGAGATAAACAGGAGAGAAATTTTTGATTAAAAATGATATGAAATGCTGGAGAAAGGTTAGCTAAATCAGGAAGAAATAAAGAACTAAGCACTATGGATGATTTAGAGATAGAACACCTATAGATTGGTATGTGGGGGCAGGGCCAATGATGTCCCCTTGAAATCCTGCATTGGATAGCTGGTGATTGAACTTTGTAACTCAGTCTCCACTTCTAATGAGCACATCAATAGGGTATACATTGACTTTCTAATGCATTGGTTTTATTAAAGAGGGAGCTATTTCCAGTTTAATAAGTGGAGAGCTTCTGTAACAATTGCTACATTTCAATTCTAAGCAATACTTATAAAAGTCTTTTAGAAGTGCTTTCTCGAAACCATTATGTTTTTAGTTAATTTTTATGTGCTATAAATTTTAAAAATGTGTGTATTGAAGATACACTTTAGTGAAAAGGGCTCTTGAATAGAAATTAAGAGCTCAGTGCTTTAGTTTTCTTTCTGCTTATTAATTCATTCTTTGAGTTTGGGCAAATCACTTACTCTCTGTGAACCTAAGTTCATCATATTTAAAGAGGGCATGCAAAACATATGCATATTCTTTCTTTTTCATCCAAATAATTTTGAAAGGATGGAAACTATATCTGTGTCTCTGCATATCCATCTAATGTGGACATATATTCGTATATGCTTGTCTTTCTATTCTTCTAGAATAAACCTATAAGGGGACCGGAAACAAGGCAGGGTACCGTTAAAAGACAATAACATTTTAAGCAATTTTAGGAGGTATTATCCAGAGATACTTGATTGATTAAACAATCAGAGCACAAAAGAAAGATATAGGCAGGAGTCAGGGTAAACTCTTGAAAATTGTAATATCTTGAAGACGTATACTATTTAATAGAACAATGCCTGAGAGAGCAAAAATTGTACTGGAAAATATTTAATAGATAAATGCTAACAAATAATAAGACAAAAGAAGTAAAAGTAAGGAAAATAATTTTAAGACTAAAATATTAAATGGGGAAAAGTGATATTATATAGTAATAAAAGTTTCAATCTCCCAAGAAGTAAGGATCATAAATATTTATGCAATGGAAATATCATCATAGGACATATAATATAATGTCAATAAAACACAAAAAAGTACTGTCAAAGCAGCAATCATAATGTTTTATTTTAACAAACATTTTTCAGGAATTCATAAGTTGGTTAGACAATAAAAGATAGGAAATAAACATTGTGAAGATGACAGTTTATATGCTTGAGCAGATAGAGAATTTACTAAAATATATGTTTATTTTGCATTGTCCGTTCCCCTGTTCCTTGCAGTTGCCCAAGTTCTTTTGTTGACTCTTTCCTCAGAAAAAGTTTGTGCCAAGAAACTAAAAGCATTAGTTGCCAGAAAGGTATTTTCATTTTTTGGATTTTTCTTTATTTGACTGAAGCCTTAATCATTAAAGAGAATATGATGAGTGCATAGACTATAAACAGAGAAAAAAATAGTGACTTTAAGAAACAATGATGTAGACAGAAGATACTATCTTAGATTGGGCAGGTGATGGAGGTTTGGTTAAAGAAAGAATAAGTATAACAAGCTCTTGTTATATTAAACTTCTTATTTATCATCTCTGGTTCTTGTCAATTTTTCCCATAGATCCGTGTTACCATCTGGAGTTGTTTTCTTAGCCCAATACAACTTTGTTCCCACTCTGACCTCCTGTTACTGACAAATATGTTTAATTTTTATTTGTTATAGGCACAACAAAATATTATTTGCATATTGCTTTATACATCAGCTTTTTAAATCAGTTAAGGAGAAGAAAGGTTTATACGGTCTTTTATAACTGCAAAATTACCTTTTTTTGGTGTTATTTTGAGTGTGTTTATGAGTAGAAATCGGTCTGAGGTCACTAGCTTTCAGCCTGAAAAACATGCTTTCGCATTTACTGTAAGGTGGGTATGCTAGCAAAAGATTTTCATTGCTTTTGTCTCCTTAAGAATGTAATTATTTTTCTTTCAGTTTTAAAATACATGTATGCTGGATATAGGAGATTGACAGTTTTTTCCTTAAGCACTTTAAACATCTTATCCTACTACCCTTTGATGCCATTTTTTTCATAAGAATTCTACTGTTAATCTTTTTGAGATTCCTTTGTAAGAGATACATAATAGTTTGCTTGCTTAATTCAAGATTTCTTCTTGCCTTTGGCTTTTAGTTTGCTTTCTTTTTAAATTTTATTTTATGTTCAGGGGTACAGGTTTGTTACATAGGTAAACTTGCGTCATGGGGGGTTTTTGTACAGATTATTTCAACATCCAGGTATTAAGCCTAGTACTTGTTAGTTATTTTTTTTCTCCCATCCTCCACACTCTGATAGACTGCAGTGTGTGTTGTTCCCCTCTATTTGTCCATGTGATTGTACCATTTAGCTACCACTTATAAGTGAGAGCATGTGATATTTGGCTTTCTGTTCCTGTAGTAGTTTGCTAAGAATGATGGCCTTCAGCTCCATCCACGTTCCTGCAAAGGACATGATCTCATTCTTTGCTATGGCTGCATAGTATTTCATGGTGTATATGTACCACATTTTTAAAATCCAGTCTATCATTGATGGGCATTTAGGTTGACATCCATATTCTCAATACCAGTGTATAAGTGTTCCTTTTTCTTGACAACCACAATGGCATCTGTTATTTTTTGACTTTTTAATAAGAGCCATTCTGATTGGAGTGAGATGGTATCCCATTGGGGTTTTGATTCACCTTTTTCTAATGATCAGTGATGTCGAGATTTTTTAAATACGATTATTGGCCACATGAATGTCTTCTTTTGAAAAGTGTTTGTTCATGTCCTTTGCCCACATTTTAATGGAGTTGTTTTTATCTTGTAAATTTCTTTAAGTTCCTGATCAATGCTGGATATTAAACTTTAGTCGGATGCATAGATTGCAAAAATTTTCTCACATTCTGTAAGTTGTCTGTTGACTCTCTTGATAGTTTCCTTTACTGTTCAGAAGCTCTTTAGATTTATTGGATCCCATTTGTCAATTTTTGCATTTGTTACAATTGCTTTTGGTATCTTCATCATGAAATCTTTGCTCATTCCTATGTCCTGAATGGTATTACCTAGGTTTTTTATACTTTTGGGTTTCATATTTAAGTTTTTGATCCATCTTGAGTTGATTTTTGTATATGTTGTAAGGAAGGGGTCCAGTTTCAATCTTCTGCATGTGGATATCCTGTTATCCCAACTGTATAGTTTGAAGTCAGGTAGTGTGATGCCTCCAGCTTTATTCTTTTTGCATAGGATTGTCTTGGCTATTCAGGCTCTTTTTTAGTTCTCTATGAATTTAAATTTTTTTTTCTAGTTCTGTGAAGAATGTCAGTGATAGTTGAATAGGAATAGCACTGAATCTATAAATAACTTTGGGCAGTATGGCACATTTTAACAATATTAGTTCTTCCTCTCCATGAGCATGAAATGATTTTCCATTTGTTTGTGTCATCTCTGATTTCTTTGAGCAGTGTTTTGTAGTTCTCTTTTTAGAAATCTTTCACATCCCTGGTTAACTGTATTCTTAGTTGTTTTCATCTTTATGTAGTAATTGTAAATGGAATTGCATTTCTGCTCTGGATCTCGGCTTGATGATCATTGGCATATAAGAATGCTAGCGATTTTTCAAAATGTTGATTTTATATCTTAAAACATTGCTAAAGTTGTTTATCAGTTTAAGGAGCATTTGGGCTGAGACTATGGAGTTTTCTAGATATAGGGTTATGTCATGTGCAAACAGGGATAGTTTGCTTTCTTCCTAATTGTATACACTTTCTTTCTCTTGTCTGCATGCTCTGGCCAGGACTTTCCATATTATATTGAATAGGAGTAGTGAGAGAGGGCATCTTTGTCTTGTGCCAGTTTTCAAGGACAATTCTTTCAGCTTTATCTCATTCAGTATGATATTGGCTGAGGGTTTATCATAGATGGCTCTTATCATTTTGTGGTGTGTTCTTTCAATACCCAGTTTATTGAGAGTTCTTAACATGAAGCAGTGTTTTCATCAAAAGACTTTTCTGCATCTACTGAAATAATCAGGTGGTTTTTGTTTTTAGTTCTGTTTAAGTAATGACTCAATTTATTGATTTGAGTATGTTGAACTAACCCTGCATCCCAGGGATGATAAGCCCATTTGTTCATTTTAGATAAGCTTTTTGATGTGCTGTCAGATTCAATTTGCCAGTATCTTGCTGAGGATTTTTGCATTGGTGTTCATCAACAATATTGGCCTGAAGTATTCTTTTTTTGCTGTTGTGTGTCTGCCAGGTTTTGATATCAGGATGATGCTGGCCTCATAGAATGAGTTAGGGATGACTCCCTCTTCATTTTTTTTTTTTTTTTTTTTTTTTTTTGGAATCGTTTCAGCAGCAAGGGTACCAGCTCTTCTTTGTATATCTTGTAGAATTCAGCCATTAATCTGTCTGGTTGTAGCCTGTTTTTGATTGGTAGACTATTTATTACCACCTAAATTTCAGAACTCATTATTGGTCTGTTCAGGGATTTAGTTTCTTCCTGGGTTAGTCTTGGGTGGGTGTATGTGTCCAGGAATTTATCCATTTTTTTTCTAGATTTTCTA
Source organism: Macaca mulatta (assembly GCF_049350105.2). NCBI lineage: Eukaryota > Metazoa > Chordata > Mammalia > Primates > Cercopithecidae > Macaca > Macaca mulatta. Next base: position 97,703,470 of record NC_133419.1, read on the forward strand.
GTTTGTGTGCATAGAAGTGATTATAATATTCCCTGATAGTTATTTGTATTTCTGTGAGGTCAGTGGTGATATCTCTCTTGTCTTTTCTGATTGCTTTTATTTTAATCTTCTCTCTTTTCTTCTTTATTAGTCTAGCTAGCTATTTTATCAATTGTTTCTTAAAAAAAAACTCCTAGATTTACTGATTTTTTAAAATGTTTTTTCATATCTCAATCTGTTTCAGTTCAACTTTGATTTTGGTTATTTTTTGTCTTCTGCTAGCTTTGGGGTTGGTTTGCTCTTGGTTCTCTAGTTCTTTTAGTTGTGATATTAGCTTGTTAACTTGAGATATTTCTAGCTTTTTGATGTGGGCATTGTAGTACTACAAATCTGCCTCTTAATGCTGCCTTAGCTGTGTCTCAGAGATTCTGGTATGTTGTATCTTTGTTCTCATTAGTTTCAAGGAACTTCTTGGTTTTTGCCCTAATTTCTTCATTTACAAAAAAGTCATTCAGGAGCAGGTTATAGAATTTTCAATTAATTGTTTGGTTTTAAGTAAATTTTTAATTTCTAATTTAAATTCTTAATTTCTAATTTGATTGCACTGTGGTCTGAGAGATTGTTATGATTTCAGTTCTTTTGCATTTGCTAAGAAGTGTTTTACTTCCAATCATGTGATGTTTTATATACTAATTTGTTGGGCTTCTTAAATATATAGATTAATGTTTTTCAATAGATTGGGAATGTTTTCATGGTTTAAACTTTTTTTTTTCTATTTTCCTTTTTCTGTCTCTTCTCTTTTTGGTATTCCTATTACATATATGTTGGTATGCTTCCTGGTGTCCTGTATTTTTCCGAGGTTGCATTCATTTTTCTTCATTTTTTGCCCTCTGTTCTTCAGATTGCATAATCTCTATTGATTTATCCTCAAGTTTGTTAATTATTTCTTTCCGCCAGTTCTAATCTCTAGTAAAATTTTCATTTAAATTATACTACTTTTTAATTCCAGAATTTCCATTTGGTTCTTTTTTTTATAAATTACATCCCTTTATGGATATTCACTATTTGGTACAATCTTGTTATTATAATTTTCTTAATTTATTTAATTATGGTTTGTTCTTTTAACATATTTATAATGGCTTCTTTGATTTTTTTTGTCTCTTAAAGCTAACATCTCTTCATTCTAATAGGCAATGTATGTTTCATGCTTTTTGTCCCCCTTAGCGTATGGGTCATACTGTCCTGTTTTGCTGCAGGTCTTGTAATTTTTGCTGCAAACTGGTTATTTTTTATGGGTACATAGTAGATTTACATATTTATAGGGTACATGACATATTTAGATACAGGCATACAATGAGTAATAATCACATCTGGATAAATGGAGTATCCATTGCCTCAAGCACTCATCATTTCTTTGTGTTATAAGCATACAAATTTTAAGTTTTTAGTTATTTAAAAGGTATAGTAAATTATTATTCACTGTAATCACCATGTTGTGCTATTAAATACTACATCTTATTCATTCTATGTAACTATATTTTTGTACCCATTGACCATTCTCATGGAAAGTGGATTGTTTTTAAGCAGCTCTGGGTACTGGTACTATACTTCTTCTTACCCCTCATCTTATACTTGCTGTTTTCTTGTTTACCTGTTTAGTAACTGGCTTGATTATTTTTGTAAAGTCTATTTCTGTCCTGCAGTGTGAAGCCTCTGATGTGGCTTCTCTGGGTGTACAGCCTTGGGTATGTCCACAGTCACTCTAAGGTGTGACTTTTGGCAGGGGTCTTTTTGACTGTTTTCTAGACAATGCCCAGCTGTTAAACTCCATTTATTGTTGACTGATGCTCTATTGTTTTTAACAATGTTTAGTACCATAAATTACATTACAGATAAATCCAATCAAATTTGCTCTCTTTTGAAGGGATAATTACCCTTGCAGTCAGTTTTTGAGATTTGTTCTGACCCCAAGGGTGATATTCTCAGCTGTGTCTTTTCCCAATTCTCTCCAGTAAACCAGCTGACTTGCAGTTTAACCTATACCTCAGATGAACCTAACAATTTCCTCCCAATTGCCTTTTACCGCAATTTGCTCCTTTTGTCCACACTCATCCAGAACTTAACCTCCACAACAGGGAGCTGTGGTAAAACCAGAAATGCTGACATCCTGCTCTTCCTGGGAATCTACCCCTCTGGGAGATGGTGGAAGAGAAAACAACATATTTGGCAAGGCAGGAGTCACAGGCCCTTCTGCAGGAGAGAGAGAAGAAAGGTTAGATTCCTCTACCCTTCCTGTCCTGCAGAGGCTATTAGGTTTAAAGGTGTTCACCTGGTGTCAGTTAAGGAGACCTTTCCCCATTGAATGCAATGTGGGCAGTCTTTCCTGTACTGTGAGCAAGGATAGAACCCTTAATCCATCTTCTAGGATGACGTATGAAAGTCTTCTGGTCTATCTTTTTGTGGTTCAGTAACATTTTGTATTCTGATATTGATCCCATGTGGCTACATGGGAAAAAGCATCTGGGCCACCTTAAGGGAAATATTGAACCAGAGAACTCAAATTGATGGTCATTATTTTTGAAGTCCTTGTAGGCAAAAAATCCAACTTGTGCACCCGGGTGGTAAATAGAGGAGGTTACTGTATCCCACTCCTCGTTGTTTAATAGCCATTCTAATCTTTCAGGTATTTGAGTTTTAAGAAAGAGAGTGAAGGGGAAGGAAGGCCCTTGCAGGGGCCCCTCCAGAGACCCAGCTGTCAATAATTATTAAAAATGGGTGTACAATTGAAGGGAGAGGTCAGACAGCTTAGCAACTCACAGAGCATGAATTAGAAGTACCCTTTCAGAGAACTGCTGCACTGAGACCCCAGACTGCTTTCCTCTGACGTCCAAGCTGGGGTTATCTTTACTTGTGCTATCAGCCACTTAAGTCTGTATTTTAATTATCCATGAAAATGCTCAATCATCATTGCAGCTTGGAAGTGATATGGAATATAAAGAATTCATTGTATGTCCTGTGGCTGGGCCCGTTGATATGTAACTTGGGCCACAATTTAAAGCCATTATCAAATAAAATCCACTCAGAAAACCTGAACAAGACAAGTACAGTCTTGAGTGATATGGATAGTGTGGCCTGAGTCAGCGGAATGCACAAGGATGCCTGGACAAATTCAGAGAAAGTATCAGCTACAGTCACGATCTAGTGGAATCTTCTTGATTGGATGACCGGCCCAATGTGATCTATTCATCAGAAACTCCTTGGTCATTGGCTAGAGAGATTTTTTTTTTCCCAGGCAGCATTTTTAGCTTTGGCCATGGTCTGGTGAGAGGAAAACGTTTTCCATGCTATGTTGGCATGTTCAGGCCACAGAGGCAGTCTGTGCATGTAGACCAGTCTAGGATGGTATCAAAATTTCTCATGGATCCAGAAGGCGACAGGTTGAACCTCTGCTTGTTCTGGATTAGAGCACAATTCAATCTCTGAGTTTAGCTGACAAACGTGGTCTTCTCATTGGTTATATTCCCCTTTGTCAGTCTGAGAGCCTTTCTAGTGATCATCAACCTTGACAAGAAAACCTTATTAGGAATGGAGCTTTTTTTTTGTTTTGTTTTTTTTCCTAAATGTCTCACCCCTACAGGGAAGCTTGTTTATATGGCAGTCAGACCTGCCAGTGGCCTAACCAAATGGCCAGGACATTGGTCACAGCCTGTGAGTCAGTGAAAATGTAGCACATCTCATCAGCTAGGGTGACTTCGATAACCATCCACATTACATGAAGTGTTAATTGTGCTGAGCATCCTTTACTGTGCTCAGTGAGGGACTGGCCTCTCTCAGATGAGATGGCAGCTGTACCCTTTTCCATCCTGGTATAAGTTAACTGAGAAGAGCTCTCAGTGAACCAGGCTTCTCAGTTGTCCAGGAGGTTTCTATATCTGTGTCTCCTCTGGCCCAGTGGAGGCAGTAGCTCTTTGAGCATATGCCTAGGGATAGAGGAGCACTCCTGAAACTTTTTTTATGGTGTTGCAAGCTTTTTTTATGGTGTTGAAGCCCATCCTGGCTAGATTTTATGTACTTCTCTATGTGCCAGTTCTATTTCACTAGAGATAATTTCTTAGCTTTCTCCACCTGACAATTTGAGGGCTATGTTCAGACCCAAGATGTGACTGGGATTTCTAGTTACAATACTACTTCATGACCATGGGCCATACACTCAGTAACCACCAAGGCAGAATGGCAAGCCAATAATAATCATTTAAAGCATGCATTCCTTTAAGCTGACTTGGGGAGCCTAGGGGTCCAAAGGCCCAATAGACACCTCTAACCTGTGGTAGTATTTTTCTGCCATAGGTTTCAATTGTCAAACTGGAAGGTTGATAAAACCTGTAACTCAAACAGCAAATATCAATTGATGGGGCCTGGATGGGTTAGGGGAGTAACTTGAATGGCCCATTGGAAGATCCCTCTAAGGGAATCTTGTGGGTTAGGGCTCCTTTTTCTTTCTACTTGTACATGTAGAGAGAGTCAAATGCTTGATAATTATCTGCTCTACAATTGTGCACCTTCCTGGATTATGCCCAGGAATTTTACTTAGTTGCTAGATCCTTATACTTTTTAGTAATGGACTGGCCATGTTGTCACTTGTGGGTCAAGGGGGCATCCACTTTTTGTCGGGTGATAGTCTTATCTATGCCTACCAGGAGATGTCATCAATATAGTGGAAGGCTAGTATTTTCTCTGGGAGTGCCATTTTTCAGGGTTATGACGTATCTGTTGATGACAGCCAGATGATTTAGGTAGCATTAAGGAAACATTACAGTATGTTGGAATCCATTCCACATAAAGGCAAAGTGATCCTGATAATTTGATTTGAAGGAGATGCTGAGAAAAGCATTTGTAATATTAATTGCTGCACACCAAGTTCTCTTAGCTTGAGCAATAGCTTCTGTGACCATCACAACATCTGGTTCCACCAATTCCCAGAGTGGCATGACAACATTGAGCCTCCAATACTCAAAGGTGAGTTTCTAGGCACCCAAAGCCTTGTGCACATTTCAGATAGGGCTATAGAATAGAGAAATAGTCTCTTAGAGAACTTCATTTTCCTTAAGTTTGACCAAAGGGTAGTTAGCTTTGGGGGGGATAACAGCACCAATTGTCAGTAGTGGAGCAAATTAACCGTCTTCCATATGCCCCACTAAGAGGGACCTAACTGCATCAATTCTTGCCAGGGATGTAGGTGAAGGTGAGTAGGGTGCACATGCATAATATATCTATACCAACTATACATTCAGTGGTGGGGGCCATACAATGGAGACTTGTAGAAACCTGGAGTGACCCACCCATACTCATGTCTGGTTAAGAGTGCTAGTGGTGGTAGCCTAGAACCCAATTCCAGACAACATTATCTGTTTCCCCTTATCTTGGTGCCAGTGGTTGTGGGAATCATAAGTCATTTGTGTGCTGATCTCCAAAGGCCCAAGAAGTACTAGATCCCCCCATCTCTCCATTGAGCTATGACTGTGAAATAGGGCTTCTTATTCCCTCAGTGAGGGACCTCAGTCTAACTCTTAGTCTTGCTTTTATTTTTGAATACTGAAAGACCTGGCAGAGACTGGATGGACCATTCAGCTCGTCTTCATGCCCACTAGGAGGGTCAGAGGAAACAGCACCAATGTCACTCATAGGGACTGCCACCACTTGAATCCCCATGGGGTTGTCTGTTGGGCCTCTCATGGCCTGGACCTGGCCACAAGTTCCTTGGCAGGGAGCCCATTTAATCTCCTCCTTGAGACCCCATTATTGAGAGACAAGATTCAGTGATCTTTTCTGGAAGGCCTTTGCCAGGATGGTACAGCAAAGGATGCCTGTTTACCACTCTCCAGCTGCTCTTTTGCCTAGTCAGTCTTAGCTATCTTGCCAGTAGCCACTTTTTGCATGCCAGGAAGTTTGTCAGTAAAGAGTCACATTGTGTTGTGAAACAATGGGCCTGACTTCAAGCAGTGGCCTCAATACATCAGGAGAGGCATGAATTAACCTAGAAATCTGAGTCTATTAATGCTCTCATCATGTACTGTTCCCACTACTTCACTGTAGATCCAAGGGTGTTTTTAGGGCTGGCTCTGTGAGGGTGGTCCAAATATGTTTGTGAGTGGCAAGGAATTTATCACTGGTGAGTCAGGTGTGCCACAGCATACCTGGTACCCAAATGAGGAAGAAGAGGGTCTCGGATATTTGCAGTGTCTCATTCACTCAACACCTTGCACCTCCTCTGTAGGCAAAGTCACAGTTTATCAGGGTAGTCTGAAGAAGGGGGTTTGTAGTGATGTTCCTGTAAGGAACCAATCTCCTTCACTAAGTCTAATAAGATACTTGTTTCATTATCGAGGCAAACTAACACATTCTGTCAGGCCTTTTTTGTTTGCTGGGTGAAGTGATCCCTAAGTGCTCTATACTCTTTTTCTCTGAAGGCACAAGTCTCAAAGAGTTGAGTTGAAGTGGAGAAAAGTGTCTTCAAGTACCCCTCATAAAGAGGTACCTGAAAAATATTTCAGGTGAGGCCTCTGAATAGAGGTGCCTAAGCTAAGAATGAAGACATGCATATATGAGTATGGCTGGATGGAATAGGCCTGAATCCTTGCCTGCAACTCCTTCCCGAGACTCCAATGCACTGGTTGTGCACCAAATCTTTTGTGGGAAGGGCAGCTTCCCCCCATGAGGCCTGCCAGGTAAAGTCTTTGGTACAGCCTGAAAGATCACACATGAAATTTAGACCTGGGGCTGGACTTCTCAGTTGCACCTGGTCGATCGATTGATGTGGAAAGAGAAACAGTCTCAGGTAAGAATATGAAATAGCATATAGAAAATAATAAATAACTTATTTGGCTGGTCAGTGGTATAGAAGTATTATAAAAATATTAGAGGACTTGGGTCAAGGAGGTGTGGTGAAGAAGCATGAAGACTGACCTACTGAAGATGGCATAAAGTGTGAAGGTATTTGTATTGTATGCTAATATTCTTCAGATAAAGTTCACCATGAAAGGAGTTCTAAAAATACATAATTCAGTCAACTGATGTCAGCCAACATGCCATTGACCATTCCAGTGTTGGCACAATGGGCAAATGAATTTGATAGACACCAGGTCAGGGATGAAGCCTTTGTATATGCCCAAAGATATAGGCTCCCACTCACCATGGTTGTTCAATCCTTGGTTTAAATTTTAACAAAGACTAACCCTGAAGACCCAATATGGCAACATTCATCTAAAATACCAAACAGCCACTTATTTTCATGTTGTTATTAATGCTTTCCATCCTTGAAGAGGCAGATGTTCATCTTTTCTAAAATTGACTTAGATTTTGAGTGTGAGTTTACCTTACCTGCTTGTAGGACTGTAACCAGAACTACTATTTGAAATCTTGTGGAATGATAAGTGTTTATAACCTGTGATCTTCAGAGAAAATGAGATGAGGGAATATGTACATAAAAATGGAGTCCACTGGTTTAATCACATGCTATACCCCTCAGAGACCACTAGTCTTAATTGAGTTCTGGTGAAAGTATAGCCAAATATTAGTTTGGATATAATACCCTAATAACATGGGTGCCATTTTTTCAGGATGCAGTGTATACTCCAAATCAATGACCAGTATACAGTAATGTGCCTCCAAGAGGTAGAATTTAAAAATGAGTCCAGAAACAAAGGGGTAGATAAAAGAATACTCACCATTATTTCCTGTGACCCACTCATGAAATATGTGCTTGCCATCCCCACAGTTCTTGGATCTAGAAGTTTAGAGGTTTTATTAGACGTGTAGAAGAGAAATGCTTTTATTTTATTATATTATTATTATTATTATTATTATTATTATTATTATTATTTAGAGGACTAGGGCCTCACTGGAGGAAGGTCTGGGTCATTCTAGCAGGCAAGTCACTTTGGCCAGCAAAGGTTATCATCAGAGGTGAGGAATATGTAGAATAAAGTAGAAGAGTGAGATACTGCAGATCATTTGTGGACTTGAGGGATGATAGTTCTTTCCACTAATTTTTATCTATCTCATAAAGTTTCCTGAATAAAAGAGGAGCACCAGATTAGGAGTTGCTATCAGAATTTACATAAGACAGGTAGATATAATTAACACAAAGCGGTAGATGGTAGTAAATGTTTTGGTACACTGGCCAAACCCCTACTCCCTCAAGTAGGAAGGACTCATTATCTCAGCAGCTCAGAGTTGTCAGCTGACATCTTTTAGCTGAATGCCTCTGGGGATTGGGGGGAGTTAAAATGACAAAGACTATGCTCTTTTCTTGGGGCAGCCAATGCCTAGTTGATCTAAAACTACCAAAAGCTAAGCCCACTTGCCCTACTGGAGAACGGCTTTAAAGGATATATCAGTTCCTGAACCCATTGGGTTTGGCTGGAGCCTTTACTGCAAATTCGTCTTTTCCTTTCACTCACTCATAGATATTAATAACTAGAGTGTCCCCAACAAGTTTCTTACTCACAAATCTTACCTCAGTATCTTATCTCAGTATTTTCAATAGCAGCCTAACAATATTTAAAAAATTCTTTAACAGCAAATTTTATGCTCAGGAATCCATGTTATAGAAATACTTGAACATGTTTCCAATACCTGGTTGGTCCAAGACATTGGTCATCCTTAATCATAGGGTTGAGACTCTCCAAAGTAGTGTCTAGTCTTCAAACATGAGTAAAACACAGTGGAAATGCTCATCTCTAATCTGCCAAACCAATACATTATGAAAAGAATTATCTGCTTTTCATCTTAAACTTATTAATGACTAGTCCAATGCTTATGGTCAGACATGTTTATTTTAGCACTGATTTTAATTGGATAAAATTTGGAATATTTAAATGTCCATCATTTGGGGATGACTGAAATTATGGTATATTCATAAAACTGAATGCTCCTTAGCCATTTAAAAATGAGATCTTAAAACACTAATTTGAAAAAAATATCTAAGGTTCATTATTAAACAAATAAAGAAATATAAAAAATATGTTTAACAGAATTCCATTTGTTTAACCTCTCTGATTTTGTAGGTTTATTTTTATTTATACTACACAGGCAGATGCAATTTCAGAGTATCCAGCATATAAATAACATCTGTTAAGTTTTCAGAGATTGTTTAAAAAGTCATGTATAAAACAACCAGAAATCAATCATTAGACTTTTTATTAGCCATACCATGCATTAGATGACTACGGAACCATGTACTCAAAATCATGAGAAAAAATTGTATTAACATGTAATTTTATGTCTAGGCAGTTTTTAATGACTACAGTTTTTGCTATATTATAATAAATTATGCCTGTAATATTACAGAATATATATAACCGAATATATATATGTATATATATTGTGTGTGTGTATATATATAAAATGAAAAAAACCTGTGATATATAGGTGATATATAGAATGAAAAAACCCTTTGGATTATATAAAGAAGGTATATATAACTTCTATCAGTTATAAATTCTGATAGCAACTCCTAATCTGGTGCTCCTCTTTTATTCAGGAAACTTTATGAGATAGATAAAAATTAGTGGAAAGAACTATCATCCCTCAAGTCCACAAATGATCTGATTAAGCAGTAGCTATATTGGAGTGGTAGGACTATGGTTGATTATGTTTTCTTCTCAGTATTTTTTCATCTGATATTTTCCAATCCTCTACAAAGTATATTCAGAAACAAAACAAAACAAAACAAAAAAACACAGAAAACACTTAAGGTATGTTTCTTCATGGTCATCAGACTACTTGTTTCTGAATCAGTTAAGGGCAACAGACTTATTGAAACTCTATACCAGGTCCATTGAATTAGAAACTTTAGATGTTGGGCTTAGGATCCTGCACTTTAAATTAGCCCCCTTTGGTGGTACTTTAAGATGAAAAGCAGAGAATTCTCGTTATAATGCATTGGTTTGGCAGACTAGAGGTGAGCATTTCCACTGTTGTTTTATTGATGTTTGAAGAATAGACACTATTTTGCAGAGTCTCAACCCTATGGCCAAGGAAGACCAATGTCTTCTTTCAAATTGTTCCTGGGACCCCAACATTAAGTATGCTTTTCTTTATAATTACATATCTATACAGTGTATGTTCTGAACCCAGCTACCGAAAAAGAAACTTGACTTGGTCCACATTTCATAGAAGATTTCTTTTTGTAGCTATTATCCACTAATTATTTGTCTTTTTTTTTTTTTTTTTTTTTTGTCTACAGAATAAGCCATTTCCATTTGAAGATTTAGTGCAATGAGCAATTTTTTCATAAAATGGCTTGTACTTAGGAAAAGAAAGAACAAAGGAGTAAAGCCTACTAAAGAGTCTTTATGCTAGTTCAGCTTATGACACAAAGAATAGTTGAAAAATTAAACACACCATTGAGTTAGTATTAAAAAATATCACTTCTTTACATTTCTGAGTATTAAATGAAAGTAATGTTGGTTAAAGCAAAGACACCTAATAAATGTTTGTTGATTAACTAACTGAATGACTTTGCCAAATAAAATGACAAGTATATTTGCATGTAACTATTTTATAACAAGGGTAAATTATTTCACAGATCTTTTTATTGAATAGTATTTCATTCTTAACAGTTCTTTAACTGTCAGCAAAAGATTGCTCTCAAAATTTTTTTCAGTCTTTTTTTTTTAAAGAAACTTTTTCTCAATTTTGTCAACTCCGATGTCATATTTGCTCAGCCTGTATTTTTGCATATGAATTAAAACCATCAATGAATTAAAAGGCCTTCTGCCCTTGGCTAGCAAGAAAACAAAATGGCGAATGAGAAGGTGAAGCTACAATTATGTGCACTTTGGTTCCCAAGTTACTCTGGTCCTTTGCAGCTGCTGTGTTCCATTGTTAGGCTGTGCTCACCTGGGGCAGAAGATAGAAATAAAAATAAGTTCGATTAAAAAAAAAAAATGCATATCTTAGGAAAATGTTTAATATTATTTGCTCTTAAGAGAAGTTTTATTAATAAGCTATTAATTTCCCATTGTGAATGAGTTGTAATATAAATGCAGGAACCCAACTTTTCAGTCAGTTAAAACTTTAAAACTTAATGAGCTGAAACAATTGATGCTACTCTTTCTCCTAGAGGGGATGGAAAAAAAATCAGGATCTTGAGAAGAAAATTTATTTTGTTTAATTAAAGGCACATTAATTAAAATGCTGTTTAACTCATTAATGGTGCCTTTACAATGCATTTTTCATCTTTATTATTTAAGGACAAATAAAGCAATTATAAGTCAGACATTCCTTTAATGTAAGGTGTGACTAGGAGAATACATGATTCAGAATCTGAGAGAATGCTGATAAAAATAAATTTGCATTCACAATCCTTAGGCTGAATGATATTGAATGTATTACAGCCAGGCCTGGTTATACGTTGAATTGTGAAATAGGCAAATTACATTTGTGGCCCCATTTTGGTCTCCTCTCTGTGGCTGTCCTCTGCCTTTCAGAAGTCTCATTCAATGCTATCTGCTACAATTTCCTTTGCACCTACCAAGAGCAATTTTCAGAAAAATGGCACACATTACCTTGGTGGGGTAAATACTTTTTCTGAGTTATGGAGAGAGAGAGAAAGCTTTAGAAAAAATTATCAGAGGGGCCACAAAGGGATATTGAGGGGCTATCAGTGAAGGTCCCTTCTTTATGACCTCCTTCTCAACAAGATTAACTACACTCCTGTCTATTTTACATTTGAGTTTCTCTGTGAGATTTTGTTTGATAAAAGTGATCCCCTGTTGGTAATACAATCACAACCAAACAAAAACAAAAATGAACACAAAACACTTACAAAGTCTGAGAAGTATTGTTCTAGTGATAGGAATATAGGCCATGGATTTGGATTCAATCCCTGACTCCAGCAATCATTGCTTAAGCAAATCAGGCTTTCTGATTTTAATTCTCTCTATCCGAAGGCTTTAAAATAATTATATATAAAGGACTGTTATAATAATTAAAAGAAAGACCTTAGTCGAACAACAATTATAGTGCTTAGCATATGGTAGGGATATAAAAAGCGTACTAGATTAGCATGGCCCTTTCTAAATTCCACTCCTACTTTACTATATTTCTTTAGTAAGTAACTTGTTGCTTGTCCTTTGTTATGTTTAGGTCACTTGTAATCATTTATTTGGGTGTGGAGAGAGAAGCAAACGCAACGATGCTAATCAGTTTGAGACTTAAGTTAGAGATTGATTGGAGGTGGGGAAGACATCCTAAGCTCCTTGAAGTGTGCCATCCACAACCAAGGGCAAAATGCCACTCCTGCACTTCATAATCAATGTCATTGTTCTTGTAATTGTTTAGCTAGGAGAGAGACTTGCCTGTTAAGTTAGTGCCTTGGAACAAGGAGACACGAAGTAATGCTAAACAGAGGCCACTGAGTGTATTTCTGTCCACAGCAGACTATGTTTATTTTGGGGTGCGGAAAATTAAGAAACCCTGGCTTCCATTTCTTAGAATGAAGCAGAGCCTGTATAGTCTTAAAACCAGACATGACAGCAGGGAGACAGCTTTTCCATCTGCCTCTCTTTTCATTTTCCAGAGTGGCCCAGCCCATTTAATGATGAGTGAGAGAAAATAGGACAGGGACTCACACATCGTCTGTGTCATGCTGCCAAGACTGAGCATGAGTCAATCCGATCAGTGAGATAGGCTGAAATTCCCTTAAAAATGTAGATTGTCTTAAAGGATTATCCAACACTCTAGCCTCTCTTCTGTTCACACTGCTATATACTTTTTATTACCTCTGAATAATTTTTACTCTACAAAGAAAATATTCTATATTTTTATATCATTATGTATAGTTTGCAAAGTGTTTCATGTTCATTATTTCATGTGATCATTTCAATAACTGTGTAATATTGTGTTCTGATTTTTTTTTTTTTTTTTTTTTTTTTTTTTTTTACCAAAGAGGAAAGGGAGGTTCAGAAAGGAGAAATGACTTAGAGTAAGTCTCTGCATGACCCAAATGCTAACAAATATACAATTGCCCCTGATTTCGTTCCAGGTGTCTTGGTAGTTAAATTGGGCTTCTTGCTATATTTTAAACCTCTTCATGCCTCATAACACTAGCATATGCTCATGTGGCCGCATCCTCTTGTCAGTTCTACTGGATGCTGATCATATCTTTATTGCCTGTTTTATTTTGGTAAGAATGAAGAAGCAAGCACCATTTTTTAATTTTCTTTGATACTTGACTAAAAAGCACTTTACATTCACCTGAATAATATTAATATTTTTAAAAAGTCCTACAACCATTTTTAATAACACCAGTGCCTTTTGTGGATAACTAATTAACACAAATTAGTAAGTGTTAAAGATTTACCGCTCCCCATGGATCTGAGCAAAGTAAACTTTCTTCTATTTAATTATACAGCATCATTTATCTTGAGGTGATTTCAGTAACTAGAAAAAGAGATTGACTATTCATGTCTTTCTATACTTAGTTTCAAAATATCACACTCTGAGTAATGTTTTTGAGATAATTTTTATTTCACTCATGCTATCTGGTTTACTAGTTTCTGAGAACTGTGATATTTAAGTATTGAATACTACACTCTTTCAAGATTCATGGATATCATATGTTATGTAAAAAGTTATGCAGAAAACCCATACCTTAACTTTAAATAGTAGCTTAATTTAAATATCCAAGATTATTTACAATTACTTGACAGAAAGTACTTTTATTTTCCTTTGAAAATGTCTTAACGTTATCATAATTATCCAAAAGTATTGTAGCCCTTTTCCAAAAGTATTTTTATGTTGGGGGGAATTTAGAATGTATTCAACGGATGTATTCAGTAAGCAATTATGTATGTGTGTGTGTATATATTTATATATATAAATGCTATGTCATGCGAGCTTTGAGGGTGTTGCTTTTCCGGCCAGAAACCTCTGTGGTCAACGGTGCCTTTGCCTGAATTTTTCTGGGACCCACTGGGATCTTTCTGCCCACTTGACCAGGCAGGCTGCACTCAGCTCATGCTATTGGCCTGGATCCATTATTGCCAAGGGCAAGTAGAGTGGTGAGGGATGTGTGAGCAAGCAAGCGTGTGGTCTGGCCACTGTGCACAGCCAGGCACACTGGCTGCAGTGGGGCAGGCAGCTCCAGGCACTGGCACAGGTGCCGGCTCCCTGTGAGGCTATAGCTGGACCAGGTGTTACCACGAGCAGCTTCCATGGCTGGCACTGGGAAATGCAGTGGCATCTGGAAATTTGGAGATACCAGGAACCACAGAGCCCCAAAGAGTTTGTCACAGCTCTGGCTTGGGGAGCTCCTAGGTCTGGGTTCCCCAAAAGACCACAGCTCTTCTTTCCTTCTTTCTTTTCTTGTCACCTACAACATGGTGAGGAAGGGTAATGTTTCATCCCTGTTTGTGTTACAGCTCTTTCAGCCCCACCATTCAGCAGGTCCTGAGTTCTTTACCAGTGTCCAGGGAAAATGAGGTATGCAGACAAGTGGAGGGTGAGCAAGGTGAAGAGGAGCTTTAGTGAGTGACAGAACAGCTCAGAGGAGACCCGCAGTGGGTCACTACTCTCTGCAGGCAGGTTGTCACAATGTGTTCAGCTGTCAGCAGAGAGGAGACCCACAGTGGGTAGCTCCTCTCTGTGGGTAGCTCTTCTCCACAGCTGGTAGTCCTGATATCTGCTCAGCTCTCAGCAGAGAGGAAACCTTGGGGTGAGTAGCTCCTCTCCACAGGCAGGTTATCCTGCCATCTCTCTGAGTCTGGCTGAGTCAGGGGGTTTTATGGGCTTCAGAGGGGAGGAAGTACATGCTGATTGGTTCCTGCGTGGCCATGGGCAGGACTGGAGAAGGCATCATAAGTTCTCATTCTGGTCCGTGGAACTGACAACCCAACCCCCAGTCTTCAGGCCTCCCCTGGCTTGAAGGTGGGGCTTCACCAGGGACCTACCCCTTTCTCTCCTGGAGCCTGTCTGCCTCCTGCCCTCATCCATGGCACCGAGGCTGTTCTTGCCAAGGGGGACCTGCAGGCCATCTGTGAGCTTCCCGCAGCATACCCCAGGCCTCCCTCCGATCCTCATCAGCACTCAAAGTCCAGAGTCAGCACTGTTGAGCATGCACACACCTGGCTGGGTTGCGACAGCACCCAAGCTTGGCCTCAATTTTGCTCTGAGATTGGAGCAAGCACCAGAAGCAGGGAGAAGTGAGGCAATGGGAGCAGGCATATCCATGCCTGTGGGGGAAGGAGGGCCTTCCCTGGCTCCTGAGAGTGCAGAGATGGCAGGGTCTGCAGCTACAGTTTGGGTCGCTGCAGCTGTAGGTGTGGGGTTGCAGGTGGAGGTTCTGCTTACTCCCAGTCCCCATGAGCACAGGGATGCCCAGGTCCAGAGCAGTGGCTGGGAAGCTGCAGCTGCACCTGGGGAGTACGAGGCTCCCACCCTGCCAACTCAGAAGGGTGCAGGGCTTCTGCCTATTCCTGGCTCCCACTGGCTCCATGGAGTGCACAGCCCTGGCTGCACCTCCCCCACTGTAGCCAGCATCATGGCAGCAGCCGCTCCAGTTGGGCCACCACTGCCATCATTTACACACACACATACACATATGTGTATACATATGATTATGTAGAAAGAGTGCTACTCTACCAATAACCTTAACATTCACTCTCTCTCTCTTTTCCCAGAATAATAAATGTGTTTGTGTGAATTTTTCATATTCCTCAATTGGTTCCCTGTGTGACTAATAGCAAGATTTGAGGAGACAGCGCTCATCTGAGGGTTGATTTGGGCCTAAGTTTAAATCTCAGTTCTAACACTCTCAGTAGCTATAGAATGCAGCTAACTTCTCAGAATTTTAGGCTTCTCTATCTGTGAAATAATCGTTTATGCTTTTTTTAAGGATTAAATGAGATAATATATGTAGTATGTGTAGTACATATGTAATGTGCGTAGTACAATGTCTGCCACAAATAGAAATTCAATAGATTTCTTTTTAATGAATCCTTTCTATTTTGAGGAGTTAACAACTATCATTGAAGAGGAAAAAGCTAAATAATGGCTAATCTAGTAGTTCAAATATGCTCTTGAATTCCTAGTACCTCTGCACTTATTAAATAAGCTAGCCAACCAGAGAGTTCTTCAAATAATCAACTTTCGTTAGAGATCAAGATTTTTGTTTTTCACTGAATCCACTAATTTTTCATCACTGAATAAAGCAACTGGTATTTTTTGTAATGGAAACACGTATGACTTCCATTTGAAGCCATTTATAACTGAATATAGAGATCCAGGAAACAGATTGCAGTAGATCAGAGAGAATCCAGAACATTATTTTTTTAAACATATGAAGGATACAGGTTTGAAGATCAGAAGCACCTGGCTTTCCTTTATACATAGATGCCAACCAAATTCGGAATTCTTAAAAGAGAAGAGTTACATCATTAAATAAAGGGTTTGGAGAAGAAACTGTCTGGATTTTCAGTGTTCATCGGCTATGGTTATGCATGTTTTACCAGGTCGCATTTTATTTTCCTTATTCTTAAAAATATCTATGTAGTTTCTAAAAACATTAGGCTCCCTTTGTGCCAAGGTTAAAGTTTCTTCTCTTCCCGAGAATTCTAATGGAAAGAGCTCCATGTGGTACATCCATTAGAGCAAATAAAAATAGCAAAGTGCTGCATTCCATTATGATTTCTGCATTTTCATTCTGTGAAATATTTAAACTAAGTACTAACATAATTTTTGTATTTGATAACAAGCTGATATTTGTTAAATTCTATTTGTTTTTTTAGGGGGGAAGCAATGCTGAAGAACTCCTAGGCAGTAGTCTCCGGCAAGTACCTTTATAACATTTTTTTACTGCTGTATACAGCCTTTTGACATAAATTATCTTTTCAAGAAAAATAATTAATTTTTTGAGTCAGAAATGATAAAGCAACTACTAAATCTGATTTTGTGCCAAGCAAAAAGTAAAGCCCTTCTCCACTAGTCACACCTTCGCATTTATCCACCCCAAGTCTAAATTTAATCCTGCTTATGTGTACACCTATTACCTCTAGGTATTTTTACTCATAGCATTTGTTGCACCATGTTATCATGATTTACCTACCTTCTGTTATGGTTATAATATTAATAGTATCCCCCTCATAGGAGTAACTTGCGCTATTTATATTTTTGACCAAGAACTAAGCATAGTAGCTGGTGCATAGAAGATGCTGCTGTACACAGGTTTATTGATTCAATGAACGTTTTGCAACTCAGCAAAAACTCTTCCCTAAGAGAGAAAATACAATGGTACCGGCTGCTTTACTCTTATGCCATCCCCTAGCTTTAGTGTTTCAATTATCATCAATCAATCTCTCCTAGTTAATTATCTTGAGTTGAAAACATAACTAGAATAAAAATCTCCTATCACTTACAATCAATATTTACATGTATTCTCTGACTTCATAATTAATATTTTAGGCTTCTATTTATGAACTTAGGCCAAAACTGTCTTTATAAGCTTATTATAGGTATATGTGTAGATAGATATAGACAGATAAACAGATAGTAGATAGGTAGATATTATCATTAAAGAAAATATGGTGTTAGTAATTTGTTTATAATTTTGTGTCAAAAATTACTTTGTCTTAACATTCTAGAATGAGGTTTTCTTGAATCTGGTATTTTATGAAGGTTAATGGTTGAATTTGTGGTTCATTCACTATGAGCTATGACAAAGGGTCCAATTTTCAAATAATGCTCATATGAATCTCAGCTCTTACCTGATATTAAGGATACAAGCAACCAAATGGTGTAGGCACAGCAGAGAGGTCTTGGATATCCCATATGGCTTCCTAGGTCCTTCTTTCCTCATGAGACACATTGTATGGTCTACAGTAACAGAAAAGGTTTCTAACCTAGGTATGCATGTCGTCTTACAGTGTGAAGGCATTTAGATGATGAAAGGTCTGTAGTTTATGTCCAGAATATTAAACAGTTTTCATGACTTTTTCCAGGGGTATGTGCCTCATAATTTCATAAATTCTAGTTTTATTTCCCATAAAAAATCCTAAACCAAGGGTATCCTTTTAAGAGCATTACACAGATAAGCATTCTTCTGCTAGCAAGCATTATTAGTCTGTTACCAAAAGGTCCATTATTAGCAAGTTTATAAAGAAATTCAACTGGAACCCTTTCCCTTTTCCCTCTGGGACTGTATTTCCATTTTTGGTACACTAACAAATCTGAGGCAGTTCCAGTAACCTTTTTCTCCTATGTCCATCTTCTGACCTCAGTTAATAAATATTCATCACATATTTTTCAGGTTTTAACATTTTTTTATCCTACAAAAATTTTTTTTCTAATACTTAATGAAAAATGTAAGTACACTAACAGTCCAATGGCCACCAGAATTTGAAGCATACAGTAGGGATAGAAAGCACCTCTGTAAAGCATATTAATGATGTACATATCTCTTCAGGAATCTTATATGCTTTTATCAGCTCAGTTACTCTTTTTGCTCCATCATTCTCAGTTATTTGAAAATGTTAATGTGTGTTGGTGGAGAGGCTTAATTTAGTTTTTACTTTTTTTTTTTTAACTGATTTTTAAGTTTCATTTTGTAAACATTATAATAGACTTATGACCTTTATTTTAATTTCAACTTTTATCTTGGATTTGGGGTATACATATGCAGGTTTGTAACATGAGTATATTGCATGATGCTGAGGTGTGGAATATGGATGATTCCATCACCCAGGTAATAAGCATTGTAACCCAAGGGGTAGTTTTTCAGCCAATTTCCTTTCCTTCCTTCCTACCCTTCTAGTAGTCCCCAGTGCCTATTGTTTCCATCATTATGTCCATGAGAACCCCAGATTTAGCTCCAACTCATAAGTGAGAATGTGTGGTGTTTGGTTTTCTGTTACTGCATTAATTTGCTTGGGATAATGGCCTCCAGCTACATCCATGTTGCTGCAAAGGACATGATTTATTTCTTTATATGGCCTTGTGGTATTCCATGGTGTATATGTACCACATTTTCATTTTCCTGTCCATAATTTATGAACACCTGGGTTAATTCCATGTCTTTGCTATTGTGAATAATGCTAAGATAAACATATGAGTGCATTTGTCTTTTTGGTAGAACAATTTATTTTCCTTTGGGTATATATCCAGTAATGAGATTGCTGGGTCAAATGGTAGTTCTGTTTTAAGTTCTTTGAGAAATCTCTGAACTACTTTCCATGGTGGCTGAACTAATTTGCATTCCCACCAACTGTGTAAGTGTTCCCTTTCGCCTGCATCCTTGCCAGCATCTGCTATTTTTTGACTTTTTGATAATAGCCATTCTGTCTGGTGTGAGACAGTATCTCATTGTGGTTTTGATTTGCATTTCCCTAATGGCTAGTGATTCAGGGCATTTCTTCATATATTTATCAGAAAGTTGTATGTCTTCTTTTGAGAAGTGTCTGTTCATGTCCTTTGCCCATTTTAAAATGGGGTTGCTTTTTGCTTGCTGATTTGTTTGAGTTCTTTGTAGATTCTGGATATTAGACCTTTGTCAGATGCATAGTTTGTGAATATTTTCTCCTTTTCTGTGGGTTGTCTGTTTACTCTGTTGATAATTTCATTTGCTGTGCAGAGGTCCCACTTGACAATTTTTGTTTTTGTTGAAATTGCTTTTGGGGATTTAGCCATAAAATCTTTGCTGAAGCTGATGTTCAAAGGGTATTTCCTAGGTTGTCTTCTAGGATTTTTGTAATTTGAAGTCTTACATTTAAATTTTTAGTCTATCTTGCTTAATTTTTGGCGGAGTATATGGTGAAAGGTAGGGGTCCAGTTTAATTTTTTTTTTTTTTTGCATATGGATATCTAGTTTTCCCAGCATCATTTATTGAAGAAACTGGAGCACATGAATCAGCAAGCAATTCCACTACTGGGTATATATGCAAAGGAAAGGAAATAAGAATGTTGAAGAGATATCTGCACTATAATGTTTATTGCAGCATTTTTCACAATAACTAAAGTATGAAATTAAAGTTTGTCCATCAACTGATGAATGCATTAAAATATGTGGTATATGTATACAATGATATGATTTACCCATTAAAATGAATGAAATTCTGTCATTTGTGACAACATGAATGTGCTTGGAAAATATTATGTTAAGTGAAATAAACCAGGCACAGAAAGACAAATACTGCATGTTCTCACTCATATGTGGAAGCTGAATGCATTGATTTCATAGAAGTAGAGAGTAGAATTGTGGTAACTAGAGGCTAGAAAGGGAAAGGGGTACTAAGGATAGAGAGATGTTGGCTAATAGATACAAAATTACAGCTAGATAGGAGGAATACATTGTGGTGTTCTGTAGCATGTAGCATGCCTATAGTTAACAATAATTTATTCTGTATTTTCAAATAGCTAGAAAAGAGGATTTTGAATGTTTCTAATACAAAGAAATGATAAATAGTTGAGATGATAGGCATGCTAAGTACCTTATTGGATCATTACACATTTTATACAGTATCAAAATATCACACTGTACCTCATAAACATGTACAATCATAATATGTAAATTAAAAATAATAAAAATTAAATATGTAACCAGTAATTTTACTCTTAGATATACACTAAAGAGAAATGGTTGCATTTGTAAATCAAAAGACATGTACAAGATAGTTTCACAGCAGTTTAATATGTAATATTGAAAAACTGGAGGAGACCCAAATGTACATCAGAGAGTAGATGAATAAATTATAGTATATTAATACAACAGAATGCCACCCAAAAAACAAAAAATTCTACACATAGTGGATCTTACAAATCATATATAATGTAGAGTAAAAAGAATCATACAACAATTATATTTTACTCAAATTATACAAAATTTGGAAACAGACAAAACTAATCTATGGTGATAGAAGTGAGAAGAGTGGTTACTTGGGGGTGAGATGGTGGGGCAGGGGTGTTGGTGCTATTGACATTAAAGATAAGAGAGCCCTGTTCTGGTGCTGGGAATCTATGTCTTGATCTGAGTGGTGATCACATATGTATATCCTTAAGAAGTCACTGAACTATATGCTTAAATATTGTTTGCAGTGTACCTGTTATACCCCATTTACAAATTAAATTGATATAATCGTGCAATATGTACTTTCATCCACAAAGTTTTTTTTTTTCTCTCTCTCCTTTCTGGGTAATTTCTTAATTCATGTCAAAAGGAATACATGTTTTTATGGTTTCTTTTTTAATATTTGGGTTTATTAATGAAATGAGTTTTTCCAAGGCCTCAGTCTTTTGAGTTGTTTTGGTCAGATTCTCTCACTCCTTTTCCATTTTGGGGCGAGGGGAAAAGCTATATTGTTAGTGGAGGCATTGGTTGATTTTGGGGGTCTGGTTTTCATTTGGTTTTAACATTTTTTGGCTGAGAATAGCTATCAAAGATAGGGGTTTCTGGTTCCCTGTTTTTCACCTATCTATCCTGTCATGCCGTCAAAGTGTTTCTTATTATATTCTCCTGACTCTCACTTCCAAAGGTAAGCAGAGAGAGTCAGGTACTTCTAATTACCTACAAAGCTGATTGAAGACGAAAGTCACTCTCAACAGCAAGCATGAGTGATGTTTTGGATATCCCACTGATTCTTGACAGAAGGGTTTTAAGTGTACAATTTCATGTTTTTAAGTAACATTCTTGTCAGTCTTTTAAAATTCACATTGTTGTTTTAAGTATGTGACTATGAATTTCTTGAAGTACTTCCATGGCATTATTTGTTTATACCAATTCATTAACTTAACTAACATGTTGCAAGGCAACATTGATACGTGTCATAATTACCTTTTATTATAATTTGAATTATTCTCTTTTTATTACCAAGATGAAAGTTTAAAGTTTAATAAATTAAGGAGGCAATGTAATTTTGGAAATAGCAGTGGCTAGCAGTCGAGACATCTGAGCTGTATCACTGGCTCTACAATAAGATTCAGAATCAGATGGTTGATAGATACATTTTCTTTACTACAGTAAGAAATTTAAAAAGAGCTGGATCAAATGGATTTAATTTTTCTCCCAGTTTAGATCTTCAAGTAAATATTCTTCACATTGAGATCAGTAGCAAAGATTATTGTAAATAGAATGTTGGAGCATACTGACTATAGCTGCACACTTGGTTTCAGCAAAGATCCTATGAAATGTTACAGATAACAAATGTTCGTATGAGACCCTTCATCTCATGGCCTTAATCTTGACACCCAGATAGGAGTCACAGGGCTATCAATCTCTTTCTGCAGCTGCTGGAGCTATTTCCAATGCTAATGTTGGTTCCATTGATAGGAAATCTTCCTCCTGTTTTATCTCTGACAACTTCAATGTATCCATTGAAAAAAAAAAGGGTGAGTGAAGAAAAATAAAAGAAGCTATAGTTTATGGGAAAGAGAAAGATTTTTTCTTTGTGTTAGAAACAGGTAATTTGAACATAGTAATTAAATTTTCTAAGATTAAATAAACTGAGTTCCAACTGTCCTGAGCACTTAGCCTCTTCAAAGCATAAATTTTTGACTCCAATGTATTTTTGGTTTTCATTCTCTATCATGAAGACTAATGGGATTATTGTCCACATGCACTGTTTCTGAATAAAGTGTCTGCTGCTACCTGGAATTCATGCACAGGAAGCATAGCTGATGTGGAAAAGTATTGCAAGATGACAGAATTCACTATTCTAAATGTGTCCTCAAGGGATTTTAGAGGTGCTAATATTACACACTGCATAGCCCTCTCTGCTAGGTGCCTGCACAATCACAGCATTGGAATTGACGTATTTGTCATAGACAATCACATTGGAAACTTTCTGAAGCTATAAATAATGGCTAGGGCACCTATAATATTTTCCAGATACAGAGACATGGCACTTAATCTCGATGTAATCTGCACAGGGTAAAGCCCAGGGCATTCATATTGAGTGCTCATGCTTGGGTTATTGCATGACACCTAAAGTTCCCCAATTCAACAAGCTTCTTTGCGCTAGATGAAAACTTACGAGTGTATCTGGTCCAGCTCCACAGCCTTAGGCAAATAGTCCTGGTGAGATGATAATATTTATTTCTTTAAAAGATTTCCAGAGATAAACTCTTTATCTATTAAACAAATATTTATTATTAATAATGAACCCTTATTGACCATATACTCTACATGCCAGATACTATTCCAAAGACATTATATATGTAATTTTAACTAATTCTTACAACATCTCTATTAGAAAGGTATTATTTTTGATCATTATTTTATAGATGAGGAAAACTGTGCCACAAGAAATTAAGGGCCAGCATTAACTAATATGCTACAAAAGGCAGTACATTTTGATAGTTGAAAGTGTGGTTTTTGAGCCCAATTAAAAAACAGTGAAGTCCCAGGTCTTCTCTTTATTAGATCTGTGACATTAGATAAACTATGCAAACACTCTCTGCCTCAGTATTCTCATTGGTAAATTGGGGCTAATAATTATAGCTACTCAAGGCTTGTGAGCATTACATGAATCAGGGTAAAGCTATTAGAATAGTGTCTGTCTCAATTGCTTCTTGGCCTTTTGGCTAAGACCAAGTATAGAATAGTGTCTGTCTCATACGCTTACTAAGTGTTAATGCTACATTATTCTGTCTCCTATGTTGAGAATGTTCTTTGTTCAATCAGTGTACCGAAATGAGAAACTTTTATGTCTCTCACCTCTACTGGGCTGTGTGCTCCTAAATTATAGGGACATAGTTTAACTCATACCAAGCACTCAGCCAGATCAATGTTACATACAATTTCACTGAATTAATACATGAATAAAGCATAATGCTTATATTTGAGACTGTCATAGTACAGTAGAGGAACATATACTCACAAACACTAGAATACAACGCAGTGTATGTAACATGCCTCATGCCCTTTCCTGGTACCTATGGCATTTCTTTAAATACTTTTATAGCATTTATATTAGATCATAATGTTTCTCCTGACAGCTCCTTTTGTTCCTTATTTTTTTTTTTTTTTTTTTTTGAGACAGAGTCTTGCTCTGTCGCCCAGGCTGGGGTGCAGTGGCCGGATCTCAGCTCACTGCAAGCTCCGCCTCCCGGGTTTAGACCATTCTCCTGCCTCAGCCTCCCGAGTAGCTGGGACTACAGGCGCCCGCCACCTCGCCCGGCTAGTTTTTTGTATTTTTTAGTAGAGACGGGGTTTCACCATGTTAGCCAGGATGGTCTCGATCTCCTGACCTCGTGATCCGCCCGTCTCGGCCTCCCAAAGTGCTGGGATTACAGGCTTGAGCCACCGCGCCCGGCCCCTTTTGTTCCTTATTAACCTGAAACTTTCTAAGCTGTTCTGGGGCAGTACTGTAGTTATTCCATCATCTTTGAAACAGCAGTGACTGGTTTAATACCAGTGTGTATGTTGTAAGTTACTGTGCATGGACACACCATGAGTGCATATAAGCAAGGTGAAAGGGTAGCCTCAACATTGTTATGGCAACGGTTGTGCAGTCAAACTGGACTGGAGGTAAGAGATAAAGGACCCTGATCTGCTCCTTACTGCTTGGCATTGGGCAAAGCAGTTGGCCTAAGTTCTTGCAATGTCAAATAGAGCCATGACACCCTCCAATCTCCCTCCCTATATCTGCTTTATAACACTAATCCTTAACAGAAGCTATGTTAACCATTGTATAACTTTTACATGGGCTTTTTCCAGGACAAATCATAAACTAAATTCTTAAGTATATAATATTGCAATCTGCATTGAAAGGAGTCTAGTATATATTGCCACTAAGGCAACTGGCTTCAGGAATCTACTGCTGCAAGAAAGAGAAAGGTATGTAGTTGAGTAAAGGTTAGAGTTCTTCTGCTGGGTAATCTGTTTTGCGGGGTTTTGTACATCTCTGCATTAGTCTGCTTGGGCTGCTATAACAAAATATCACAGACTGGGTGTCTTGAAGAAACAGACATTGATTTCTCACGGTTCTGGGGGCTGGGAAGTCCATACGTAAGGTGTTGACAAGTTTGGTTCTGGATCCTGCCACCTGGCTTTCAGATCATCTTTGAAACAGCAGCATGTCTTCTCTTCATGTCATCACGTGACAGAGAGAGTGCTGTCTTTTTCTTCTTTTAAAAACATAAATCGGCCGGGCACGGTGGCTCATGCCTATAATCCCAGCACTCAGAGAGATGGAGGTGGGCGGATCACGAGGTCAGGAGATCAAGACCATCCTGGCTAACACAGTGAAACCCCGTCTCTACTAAAAACAAATACAAAAAATATTAGCCGGGCGTGGTGGTGGGCGCCTATAGTCCCAGCTACTGGGGAGGCTGAGGCAGGAGAATGGCATGAACCCGGGAGGCAGAGCTTGCAGTGAGCAGAGATCGCGCCACTGCACTCCAGCCTGGGTGACAGAGCAAGACTCTGTCTCAAAAAAAAAAAAAAAAACAAAACCATAAATCCCATCGTGGGAGCCCCATCCTAATGACCTTCTCTAAACCTAAGTCCTGCCAAAAGGCCCTACCTTCAAATACTATCACATTAAGGGTCAGGACTTCAGCATATGAATTTAGAGAAGACACAACGTTTAGTTCATAATAATCCTTTAAAAATCAGCAAACCATCACAAACTTGCGTTCTTAGAGAAATCACCCCTCTTCTTTGCAGAATTAGAAATATAGTGCCCTTATATATTGCTGAAATAAAGGAAGAGGTCACAAAGACATTTTCATTTGAAATAGCACAATATAACGTAGAGAATACTCCTACACAATAGGTTTTCTATCACTTACTCCTCTTTAGTATGCAATCTGTTTTGAATATGTTTCTTTGCAACTGCAGTTGGTGGAAACCTTCAATTTGAGATCAGGGAGGTTAAAAGAGTTGTCATTTTGACAACTGGCAATCCAATCAGAGAAAATAAAAAGACTATTTTGTTATTTTATCAAAAGCAAAACTCGTTTGCAGAAGGATATGAGTGTGAATCCATTTTAAAATGTAGTGTCCTATAGTTAAGAAATACCTGCTTGCACAACCAGAAAAAATCAGCCACTCATTAGGAAAATGTGTTTCTATATAAGTCTTAGGATTCAGCTATCTATGATAACATGAAAAGATAATATTTTCATCCAAAATGAATATTTTTGTTTGTCTTGGCTGTTATTCTAATGTCAACAGCCTCTAAATAAACTGTTCAAGTACATGAAAAAAAAAAAAAGAAAAAAAAAGAAATACCTGCTGAAAATTAAACATGTAACTGGTTCTTGTAAATGATTCTGTTTTCTAAGACTTCTAATAAAAGAACTGGCTTTTCATAGGAAGTCAGAATACCTGACAATGGACAAAGGCAGAGAGGTCACCAAAGCGAATACCAATGTATACTCTGAGGATCCCAAAAAGTGATTTGAGGAAGGAAGTATTTCAGATATAAATTTCTCTATTTTTAAATAATCTTTTAATACAGGCATAGCTCGGAGATATTGCTGATTTGGTTTCAGACCACTGCAATAAAGTGAATATTGCGGTAAAGGCAGCCACACATATTTTTTGGTTCCCAGTATATATAAAAGTTATGTTTTCCCTATACTGTAGTCTATAACATGTACAACTGGATTATGTCTAAACAATTTACAGAACTTAATTACAATAGTTTATTGCTAAAAAGTTATAATGATCATCTCAGCCTTCAGTGAGTCATCATCTCTGCTGGTGGAGGATCTTGCTTCCATGTTAGTAACTGCCAACTGATTAGGGTGGTGGTTGCTGAAGTTTGGAATAACTGTGGCAATTTCTTAATATAAGATAACAGTGAATTTGCTGCATGCTTTGATTCTTTTACAAAATATTTCTCTGTAGTATATGATGCTGTTTGATAGCATTTTATTCACAGTAGATATTCTTTCAAAATTGAAGCCAGTCCCCTCAAAACCTGCTGCTGCTTTATCAACTAAATCTATGTAATATTCTAAATCTTTTGTTCTCTTTTCAATAATGATGACAGCATCTTTACCATGAGTAGATTCTATCTCAGTAAACCCCTTTCTTTGCTCATCCATAAGAAGCAACTCCTCATCAATTCAAGTTTGATCATGAGATTGCAGCAATTCAGTCATATCTTAAGGATGCACTTCTAATTCTAGTTCTCTTGCTATTTCCACCACATCTGCAGTTACTTTCTCCATTGAAGGAAGTCCCGAACCTCTCAAAGTCATCCATGAGGGTTGAAATAGACTTTTTCAAACTCACGTTAATGTTGACATTTGGATCTCCTTTCATAAATTACAAATATTCTTAATGTCATCTAGAATGGTAAATTCTTTCCAGAGGTTTTCAACTCACCTTGTCTGGATCCATCAGAGGAATAACTATTTATGGCAGATGTAGCATTACACAATATACTTATTAAATCATAAAACTTGAAGTCAAAATTACTACTGATTTATGGGCTGCAAAATGGGCATTGGGTTAGCAGGCATGAAAAATACATGAAAAAAAAAAATCTCCAGATAACCTGTAGCAGATTCTATATCAGCACTTACTACTTCACCTTGCATTTTTATTTTGTGGAGATGACTTCTTTCCTGAAGCCTAAGAAACCAACCTTCGCTAGCTTCAAACTTTTCTTCTGCAGCTTCTGTACCTTTCTCAGTCTTTATATTATTGAAGAAACTAGGGGCTTTGCCCATGATTAGGTTTTGGCTTAAGGGAATATTTTGGCTGGTTTGATCTTTTCTCCAGACCACTAAACGTGTCTTCATATAAATTAAGTTTGCCATCTTATATAGGCACAGTTTGTGGTGCTCCCAAACAATTTTAATAGGAACATGAAAGATCACTAATTACAGATCACCATGACAGATATGATCATAATGAAAAAGTCTGAAACAGTGCAAGAATTGCCAAAGTGTGACACAGAGACAGGAAATGAGCACATGGTGTTGGAAAAAATGGCACCAATAGATTTGCTTAGTGCAGAGTTGACACAAAGTATCAATTTGTAAAATACACAATATATGCAAAGCACAATAAAGTGAGACATAATAAAATGAGGTAAGCCCTTACTAACGAGGTTATCTTCAGAGTTTATTTTTGTCCTAGGGGCTTCAAATTATAGGGTATCAGGTCTTTGTTCCATTCTTTCCTCTACCTTCTTTTCTCTCTAGCATGCTTATAGTTGTTAATTTATACTGCAAAGATATCACTCTTTTATCTGCTTTGGGTTGGGGTAGTTTTTATGTCCATTTCACATTATGTATTATTAACTTGTTGAAGCTAGACACCTGACTTTATTGTATGTCTTCCATAGCACTTAGCACAGTGTCTCATAGATACGAGAAAGCTTGTTAAATTGAATTACCTTGATAGTGATCACAAGGTTTGGGAAATAGGATGCTTTAGAAAAGATTAAAAGAACACAGATTGTTTATCTTAAACAAAGGATCTAATGCTATTCTAAAAGTCTACAAATCAATAATGTTTTTTATATCTCTTGAGAGAGAAATGAGAGGTGGTAGTAGAATGGGGTGGTTACCAACTGTTTCCAGAGATTTCTTTCTGGTTTATTGCTGAATGCCCAAGAATGTACCTCTTTTCTGTGCTTTCTGTTTATGTGAACCAGTTATTTTGGGACAATCGTACTTTATTGGTTCCATAGGCTTCAAGGAATTCTATCCTAACTTCAATCTGTACATATAATTGAGGAGCTATTATTTTGCATATAGAATCATTTATAACATATGTTGTTCTCCTTTTCCAGCCACATCATGAGCTTAACTTGTTTACTAATTTTTACTGAAACATATACAATATGTTATCAGTATGATTCAACAAATATTTATTGAGCACTCACTATGGGTCAGGACATCAGTGATATGTCAGAAATCTAATAATGAATAAAATACAGAGCCTGTCCCTGAAAGGATAGTAATCTGGTAGAAGAATATCAAAGTAAAAGAAAATTATATTAAAATATAATATCCGATGTATAGAAATAGGTCCATGAAGTTCTGTGGGAGCACATAGT
The DNA here is from genome assembly GCF_049350105.2 of Macaca mulatta. Taxonomy (NCBI): domain Eukaryota; kingdom Metazoa; phylum Chordata; class Mammalia; order Primates; family Cercopithecidae; genus Macaca; species Macaca mulatta. Next base: position 97,732,461 of record NC_133419.1, read on the forward strand.
TGGGAAGAAGCTGATTTGTCTAGGCCAGCACTATTCAATAGAATTACAATGTGAGTTATGTATGTAATTTAAAATTTTCTAGTAGTGATATCAAAAAGAAGTCGGTGAATACATTTCATAATACTTTTATTTAATCCAATATATGCTTTCAACATGTAATTAATATAAATATTATTAATGAGGTAGTTTATATTCTTTTATTTATTTCTTTCTTTTGAGTTAAGACTTTGAAATCTGGGATGCATTGTGTACTTCCAGTCCGCCTTAGTTTGGATTAGCCACACTTCAAGCGCTCAGTAATAACATGTGCATAGCGGTTATTCAGATAACACAGATCCAGGAATTTAAAGAGGGAATTTAATAATGAGTTGGGTCTTGGAGGTTGAAGAGGAATTCCTAGATGTAAGAGACAAAATATGACATTCATGCCAGGGGAACAGGATATACAAATGCACAGAGATGTCCAAGTGTGTTGACAGAACTTCCGTAGTGTAGGCGTGGCAGAAAATTGACACAGAAAACAAGGTTGATGTTGAAATCTAACAATTATCCTTAAAGACCTAATGAAAGTAGGTTTAATAGCTAAGAGAGTGTTATAATATTATTACAATTTCTTTGCTTTATGTAATATTTATAGAGTGCTTATTATGTGTCCAGTAGTGTCCTAAGCACTTTTTATATATTAACTTGTTTAACCTTTGAAACAACCCTGTGAAGTGGGTATTATTATTATCTATCCCATTTTATAGATGAGAAAACTAAAACGTAGTTTTAGGAGGTCAAATAATCTGCCCAGGGGCACACAACTAATAAGTGGAGAAACAGAATTTGACTCCTAAATCTGTGTTATATTGGCTTTATAAGTCACTGCCACCACTAGAGCATATAGATCCAGTGATGAATTTAATGTTCTGCATAGATAGTAAAGGTGAAATAATTAAGAACTATCAAAGTTGTAAAATGAGCTAATGAGGCAAATTTGTTTTCCTAAAAGTAAAAACTGATTGAAGCCTAAATAAAATTCAAAGTTGTGAAAACAAATGTGATAAACAGTTAATTACATTTTAGGAATGTAGTGTGTGCTACATAAATAGTCCCTAATGTTTATTAATAAATAAGATGAATGAATTTGAAAAGTTCATTTTACTCCAGGGAGTTTCTATCAATTCCCTGAAAATATAATTTAAAAAATGCATTTGGCTGGGCGCTGTGGCTCACACCTGTAATCTCAACACTTCGGGAGGCCAAGGCAGGCGGATCACCTGAGGTCAGGAGTTTGAGACCAGCCTGACCCACATGCCTCTACTAAAAATACAAAATAAGCTGGGCGTGGTGGCGCATACCTGTAATCCCAGCTACTTGGGAAGCTGAGGCAGGAGAATCTCTTGAACCTGGGAGGCAAAGGTTCTGGTGAGCTGAGATCCCCCATTGCACTCCATCCTGGGCAACAGGAGTGAAACTCTGTCTCAAAAAAAAAAAAAAAAAAAAAAAAGCACTTCTGTTGTGTTTTTAAGAGACACATCTACTATATAAACAGCTTGTAAATAAAAGGATGAAAAAGTTATACCATGAAACACTAACCAAAAGAAGCTAGTGTTGCTGTATTAATATAAAAAAATAGACTTTATGGCAAAAACACTGTTAGAGACAAAGAGGAAGATTTAATAATGATCACTAATTAAGCTCACCATGAAAGTATAATTTTCTGGCCGGGCGCGGTGGCTCAAGCCTGTAATCCCAGCACTTTGGGAGGCCGAGACGGGCGGATCACAAGGTCAGCAGATCGAGACCATCCTGGCTAACCCGGTGAAACCCCGTCTCTACTAAAAAATACAAAAAACTAGCCCGGCGAGGTGGCGGGCGCCTGTAGTCCCAGCTACTCAGGAGGCTGAGGCAGGAGAATGGCGTGAACCCGGGAGGCGGAGCTTGCAGTGAGCTGAAATCTGGCCACTGCACTCCAGCCTGGGCGACAGAGCGAGATTCCGTCTCAAAAAAAAAAAAAAAAAAGAAAGTATAATTTTCTAAAGCTTTCTTTATCTAATTGCATAGCCTAGAAATTTATGAAATAAAAATTGATAGCATTAAAAAGATGATAGAAAAACATAATAGTTGTGGCTGAATTTAACCACCTTTCTCAGGAACTTACTGAATATGTAGACATAAAACCTATCAAAATATTGAAAACTTGACCATTACATTGAAACAATCTCAACGTAATTGACTTATATGCAACTTTGCCCCTTAATTGTAGACCACTCATTAAGTCCACATAGAAGTTTTGTGAAATTAATTATGTCTTGGATCAGAAAGCAGACTCAATATAATGCAAATGATTTAAATTATATTTGCTAACCATAGAGCATTTAAGCTAAAAATTAATATCAAAAGGATTTTTTAAACACTTATATGTTTAGAAACAAGTAAACAAACTTATAAATAACACATACCTCGGGGAGAAAGTGACAAATTTAGTAATATCAAACTATTTTGAATTGAATGTATAAAATATTCAACATATCAAAACTTCTGGAGTGTAGCTAAAGTGTGTATAGAGTGGAATTTAAATTACTATTTGTATATTTTAGAAAAAGAAAAGTTTAAAAATAAGCTAGACATTCATCTCAAGTAACTAGAACAGTAACAGCAAATTGAATGTAAAGTAGAAGAAAATAAATAGTAAAGAGTAAAATGAATAAAAATGAAAGAAATGTAATAAAAATAATACAAGTACTGATAAAAAGATCAATAAAATCGGCAAACATCTGTTGAGACAGACACTCCACGTTAAAATTTCATGAATAGTAGAACAGTGCTTTGATCTCTCTCTCTTTCTCTGTTTCTGAAATAGATAACATTAATTTTCAAAGCTGAACTTTCTTTGCATCATAAACATGAAAAAAATGCTCAAATTGAGTCATGAAAAATAATTAACACCTTTATTTCCTGTCATCAAGTTATGCACATATTTAATGTATCACCCATTCCTAGAATACTGCCATTGTTTCTTCTGTTTCCCCCACCCTGCCTCTTCTAATGCGCAGTTGCAGCTTCCCTTAGGTCTGAGAGTTGAACATAGTAAAAGCAGAGAAAAGTTTAGCTCAAAGAATCTTAGGAAACTTAAAAAGCTTTGATATTCTCTAGTCTTAAGGGAGCTTGAGATCTAATACCTCAAATACAGCCAAAAAGTGAAGCCCTTTATCAAGTAGCCATATTTTCATGGTCTTTTTTCAGTTCAGCCCTCTCCTATCACAAAACCGATCTATAAACCATAATCAGCAATGGGTGTGTTTCCACCCTAAATTGAAGGCATTTTTCTTTAGCAATCCCAGGTAATATCTTATTTTTGAAAGCTTTTGACATGTTTTAATACACTTGACTCAACTATTAGTAATTGAAAACACTCCTTTGGTTCTATATACCTTAACACTGGACACAAAAGACATGCTTAGATTCATACATATCATCCGCTTTGGCTTACATCCACACATCATAGATAACACAGACACAACATTTAAATAAATCCAACGTGGCATTCAAGAAGGTTAAAAGACAGTCTCAGCTATAAAAGGAAGGCTTAAACAATCAACTCCAGATATTCTCTAATCACAAAAAGAGACTAAAAATAGTTTAAGATAAAGGGAATGTCATCAGATAGCACAAATCATAGATAAGAAACTGCAGTCTGTTGGAATTTAAAAGCACTTTTGAGGGGGAAGATAAGGAAGAGGAACATAGACCAATTCAAGCAGAAAATGTCTACCAAGGCCAACTTCGACCTTGAGAATCCTTAGTACTTATTGTATTTTAATCATTTCTGTAGTATTATAGTCATGTTAAATCTTGAAATTTTACAGAAGAGCAAAAGAATTGTCAAGATACACGTGAAAAAATTAACATTAGGAGCTTAGCTATGTAGATTTATTTTAAAGATAAACTAAGACAATGAAGTTTTATAAGCATAGATATATGAGATAAAAGATCAGAATAGTGATCCTAGAACAATAAATCTAACCCAGGTATGACAAACGTGGAGAAAGATACTTCCTTAAAATGGTATCAGGGCAATTGATTATATTAAATAACACCAAAATATATCAATTCCACACAGATAAAATACTTAAATATGAATATCAAGACAATGTAAATTGTAGAAAATAGCAAAGAGAAATTTCTTTATGATATCATGATAGGAAAGTATTTTTAATAAAACACAAGCAGCGCAAACTATAAATGAAAAATTCAATAAATTAACATGAAAAAGAGTATTTTATTTTAATCAAAAGACAGTATTGAGAGGGTAATAAGCCAAAATTTTAAGAAGAAATTTTTAATGCATGTAATTAACAGATAGTAATATCTAATATATATGTATATATATAGTATATTTATCCACAGTTAAAATAATACATGCATATATACATATGTATTTTTTATATTAATGATAAATAAGGACACAAACATCCAATAAACATAGATCAAACTTAGGAACAGATATTCCATTATTAGATATCCAATAAACAAATATAAATATTCTTAGCCTCTTAGTAATTTGGGGAATCACAATGAAGCGCCATTTTACACATACCTTACTGGCAAAATTAAGAAGGCTGACTCTAATAATGTTGGCAAGACTTAGTGAATTTCCTATAATTTTCTAAAGCCTTTTGGAACACAATTTGCTATCACATGCTAAAATTAAAAGTATTCCCAGCATAGGATGTCATAATTCCATTCACGAGCATGTGTTAATAGAAATTTTTGTACGTATGCTCGAAGAAATGCAAAATAAATTTCACAATAACTTTGGTAAGGAAAAAAAGTATGATAGAGAAAAATACGTATTGATAGGAGATTGGATTTAAAAAGTTGGGGTAAAATTATATAATGGAATATGACTAAGTAGTACAAATAAATTGACTGCAATACTTACTAAAAATGATGTACCTCAGAAACAATATATCAAAATGAAGCCACTTGCAAAATAATATAGAGAGTAGGATAAAATTTATAATATGCAGATAGAGGAAGCAATACATTAATCATACACATATTTATAGCAGTGTAACTCTTAAAACAATCATGTGAATGAGAAACAGAACATTCAGGATAGCAGTTTCTTCCATGAAGAGAAAAGAAATTCTACTGGCAAATGGCACACAGTGGTTTTCAAGGCTATTAGTAAATTTTGGTTTCTTATACTGGTTAGTGACTTGTTAAATTTGTTATTATTGTTTATTGTTGAGAAACATGTTTTACTTTTTTTTTTTTACATATGAAATTTCTTAAACTTGTTTAAAAAGATTAAATGGGAGAGGAAGCACAGAGTGGTCAGTTTGAGAGCAGATATGCAACATTAAGCAGTAATCATTTGTGTCTAATAAATAAAGCAAAAAAACCCTATAATTTTTCAAACTATGTTCTCTTAGGTAGTATGGAACCACCACTAGCCAACGTGGCTGCCAACATGGTGGTTTTATATCAGTTAGGAAAATGTACCCCATTTTATGAGGGAGATATAGCACCAAGCATGGGTACAAAGCTTGGCTGAATTTTCACCTCCGTTTGCCCTTGTAACCAGGCATTATGGTTCAAGTTCAAAGTGTAGAGTCGGATGTGGTTGCCAGGGTAGAATGCTAAGAATCATAGCTTTATTTTCCGTATGTTTGGATGAAGGCCATAGAGTGGTACAAGGAAACAATATGATCCTACGTAGACGACTGTGAGGCAAGTGGAGTTCGGGAAACACTAAAGTATGGCAGATCCTGGGTGACGCTAGCTTGAACCAAAAGTAGACTGTCTTAATCAACATTTTACAGAGGAAGAAATGAAAGTTTTGTTTGTTTGTTTGTTTGTTTTGAGATGAAGTTTAGCTCGTGTTGCCCAGGCTGGAGTGCAATGGCATGATCTCCGCTCAATGCAACCTCTGCCTCCTGGGTTCAAGCAATTCTCCTGCCTCAGCCTCCCGAGTAGCTAGGATTACAGGCATGTGCCACCATACCTGGCTAATTTTGTATTTTTAGTAGAGATGGGGTTCCTCCATGTTGGTCAGGCTGAAAGTTTTATTTGAGCTCCACACACGTGACTTATAAGTCGTTCTGTGTAAGTTTTTAGTTAAGTACATTGTTTTTATCCCATAATATTATTTAATCTTTTTTGCTAAAATAACCTTTTCATTTTAGAACAATTTTAGGTTACAAAAAGTACGGTTTTAGAACAAAGAAAAATTGTGAAGATAGTACTGATATAGGAGTTTAAAAGAAATTATTTAGGCAGCTAGGGAGGGTAAAAGAGTCCTCAGTAATGTTTTCCTTTTAATAAAAATAGCCTCCAAATCATTACGTTTCTAACTAAAAGTAGCCTGTAAAATTGAGCTGCAGACATAGATAAGCAAGCTGGAAGCTTTTATGGGTGAATGCCAGCAGCTGTGCCAATAGGAAAATGTTACCTGGGGGCAAAGCCGACATGGCGGCTGTATATTCCCTTTTCTTTGTCAACCATTTGTACAGTAAGGAACAGACAACGTGGCTCCAGCCAGGTAGAGAACCCATCTGCATAATTAAAGATTAGGGTGGGGTGGCCAGCTTCTCTGTGCACTATGTAAATAGCACACCTGGTCCAACCAATCTTTGGGCCCATTGTAAATCAGACACTGCCTCCTCAAGCTAGTCTGTATAACCCCTTGCACTTCATCTCATACTGAAAGACACACTTGGGATCCCCCATTCTCTGTCTGCAGGAGACAGAGCTATTCTGTTTCTTTCTTTCTTTTTTTTCTTTTTTTTTTTTTTTTGGCTTATTAAACCTCCGCCCTTAAGCTCACTTCTTGTGTGTCTGTATCCTTGATTCTTTCGGCGTGAGATGATGTACCTCAGGTATTTACCCCAGACAAGGATGCTGCTTCAGTGCAAAATATTTCCATACTACCATCCAGTTTCCACTATCATTAAAATCTTTACATCAGTGTTATACATTTATTGCAATTAATGAACCGATGCCGATGCATCATTTGTAAGTAAAGTCAATACTTTAAGATTTCCTTAGTTTATACCTAGTATCTTTCTGCTGTTGCTGGATTCCATCCAGGTTACCATATTGCATTTAGTTTTCATTTCTCTTTAGTTGCCCTTGGCTGTTTCAAGTTTTTCAGTTTCCTTATTTTCAATGGATTGAGGGGTATGAGAAGTACAGTTGAAGTATTTTGTGGAACATACCTCAGTTGGGTCTTGTCTGTCTTACACTAGAATAATGTGTTTTGCGGAAGAAGATCACAGAGGTAAAGTGCTATTTTCATCCCATTGTTTCGAGGGTACATACTATGAACATTATTACCACTGTTGATGTTAAACTTGGTCACATGGTAGATATAGTGTTTATATATAATCAGGTTTCTCCACTAAAATAACCCTTGTTCCCCATCCACGCTGTACTCTTTGGAAGAAAGAAAGTCACTATTTGTAGCTTCCACAGAGGAGTAGAAAATTTCAGCTCATTTAGGCTGGAGAATCTACATAAATTATTTGGGATTCTTCTGAATGGAAGATCTTCTCTCCCATTTATTAGTTCTTACGACATTTAGTTATATCACTGCTGACCCTTGGATATTTATTTTATACTTTGTTTTATAATCCAATACAATTTCATTTACTGTCTTGCTCAAATTGTTGCAGTTTTGGCACTTGGGAGCTCTTTCAGTTTTTCCTGTGTCTCCTTGGCAGACATCCCCATCATTGCATATTTTGTTTTATTTTGTTTCCTTTCAAAGCACTTCCTTACTTTCTGACCCTACAATAAAATCCAGGCTCATCCTGTCTATTTTCTGCCCTGGTCCTAGAACCAGCCATTTATCTAAGGAGCTTTGTTTTCTTTATTGGAGAATGCTATTAGAAGCCAATATATGGGCACAATTATGTTCCTTTCTAAGGTGCTATTGTTTCTAGGCCCTCTTAGCTGGCAGAGCAAGGGGATACATGGGTGTATACTAACCAATGTATATATACATATTTATAAATATTCTGTGTAATTATATGCACCTATATTTAGGTAATCATAAGTTCATTCTGATCTCTCCAATTCTAATCCATTACCTAATGGGTCATTGAAGACTTTAATCCTTGCTTATCTGTAACCTCCTTTTCAAAACAGTGAGAAAACCTGATTCCCTCCATTTTCTTAACTGTTCAATTTCACTATAAATGTATCAGAATTTCTACCCATATCCCCAAGAGAAACAGCCATCAACTAAAGTATAGCGCCCGTGCACTGCATTTTGTGCCATTAGTCTTAAAGATTCTACTGTTTTCCAAAATTACTTAGGTCAACAACATATACCTTCACCCTTTTCAATGAGATGGCTTCACATATTTTTAATACAATTAGATTGTTTTGTCAGTCTACTTTCCATCTGGGGATTCTGTATTTTCATTATAATTTTTAAATTTGCATACATTAAGCCTCATGCTTTGCTCTTGTAAAATTCTATGGCTTCTGAAAAATGCAGTTTCATGTATTCATAACCACAGTATCATATGAAATATTTTCTTTGCCCTGAAAACTCCTCTTTGCTTCACCTATTAAACATTTTCCCTCCTTAATCTCTATTGTTTTGTCTTTTTCAGAATGTATAATTGGAATCTTAATGATATGTAGCTTTTTCAGACTGGCTTCTTTCACTTAGCAATACGTATTTAAAATTCATCCATTTTTTGTAGTTTTTTATGGCGGCTCATTTCTTTTTATCACCAAAAAAATTTTCATTGCATGTATGTACCATAATATGTTTATCTATCTACTAAAGAAATTTTGGTTTCTGGAGATTTTACTATTGGGATTAAAAATGCTATAAACATGCAGGTTTTTTTGTTGACATAAGTTTTTAAATCAATCAGGTCAATACCTAGGCATATGATTGCTAGATATTATGGTAAAACTATGTTTGGCTTATACGAAATTGCCAAACTGTCTTTCAAAATGGCTCTATCATTTTGAATTTTCACTAGCAATGAATGAGAATTCTTGTTGCTCCACATCCTTACCAGCAATTGGTTTTCTTAGTTTTTTAGATTTTAGCCATTTCAATAGGTGGGTAGGGGTATTTCATTGTTGTTTTAATTTGCAACTCTAATGTCAAATTATGTTGGACATCTTTCCATATGCTTATTTACCATTTTATATCTTTTGTGAGATGTCTGTTCAGATCTTTCACCTGCTCTTTAATTACTCTGTATGTTTATTGTGGAGTTTTAAGAGTTCTTTGTGTATTTTGGATACATTTGTTAGATGTGTTTCACAAATATTTTCTCCCAGTCACTGGCTTTTCTTTTCCTTCTCATTACATTGCACTTCACAGAGCAGAAATTTTTCATTTTAGTGGAACTTAACGTATCAGTTATTTCTTTTATATATTGTGCTTTTATTATTACATGTAAAAATCATCAAGAATCCTAGTTACGTAGGTTTATTCCTATGTTTGCTTCTAGAATTTTAATAGTTTTCCATTTTACATTTAGTGGTAGGATCCATTGTGAGATCATTTTTGTTAAAGGTGTAAATTATTTGTCTAGGTTTATTTTGTTATATTGTTTGCATATGGATGAGAATTGTTTCAGTCCCATTTGCAAGAGTCTTCCAATCTAGGATTATAGAATATCTCTCCCTTTCCTTTGGTTTTCTATGTTTTCTTATATTAGTGTTTTGTAATTTTCAGTACATTGGTACTATATTTGGTTATATTTATACCTAAGTACTACATATTTTTGGGTGCTATTGTAAATGATGGTTTAAAATAATTTTAAAGTTATAGTTGTTTACTGCTGGCATATAAGAAAACAGTAGATTATTATATATTAATTTTGTGCCCTAAAACCTGTTATACTCATATGTTAGGTTTGTGCCACTCATTTATTATTTTTTTCACACATGGGATAAGATGGCAAGATAGGGAAATGAAGAGAGAAACAAGGTGGCGACTGTCAGTAGCGCACCCCTTCAAAAGGATGTACCTCGGGTATTTACCCCAGAGGAGGATAAACCCATTATAGAGGTCCGGGCCCTGTGATCTGAATCAGTCCCAGCTGGCAATTCAATACAAGTGTTCCCCCAAATTAATGTACTTTATACTGAAATTGGATCTCAAGACCCCTGAAACTCTTGCAGGACAAGTAGTCAATGTGGGCCTATTGAGAATGTAGTTTATTGATATACAGTCAAATATGAGTTTATTAGAGTCAATAGGCCATGCTAATAGATTGAGTGTGAATTATATGACACAGGAGAAGAACTGATAATTAATAGCATAATTTACTAAAATTTGGAACATGGGACAAGGAAATTAAGTTTTGGATATATTGAGTTTGAGATGCCTTTAGAAATGAAATGTAAATGCTATGCAAATATTTCTTTTATCTTAGTCTAAAATTCAGATGATAAGTCAAGGTAGGAGATTTACATTTGCTATGTAACTATAGGTGGTATTAAAAGCTATGATTGAATGGGATCATCTGGAGATAAAATAGACATAGAAAACTGACTGGATTTGAGAACCAAGCTCTGGGCCATCCCAAATTTAGAGATCAGGAAGAGGTGGAGTTTCCTACACAGGACACTGAGAAGGAGTGCCCAGTGAGGAGGGAAACAATAACAACAAGTATGGGGGTCTCTTGATAGCAGATGCAATAAGCATTTTAAGTAACAAGGATTAACCAGCGGTCAAACCCAACAGTGTAGGATGAATTTACAGACAGCATCTTCAGTGGAGCAATAGAGTAAAGCCTGGATTGTGTATAAGGAGAGAGTGGTAGGAGACAAAGTAAATCTATAAAGTATAAATGCTAAGAGTAATGATGGTCAGTAAGACAGACACATTCTAAAAATATATAGTTAAATAATTATTTAAATACCTGTAACAAAATATACAATTAAATACCTGTAATACATGTATCCAAGTATACAATGTACTCAACACATACACACAAAATAAATATATGCATATAAAACATATGTCAACAATTAAAGATAGATGATATAAAATCATATATAAGCAATACATATGAGAATTAGAAGTATCTATGACATATATATTTGAAAATGCATAATTTTAATAATATAAAAAGTTAAACATTCAAAGAAATGTCAGCATTCCAGCTTTACTTTGCAATAAATAAGAACATAAACTTTTTATTGAAAAAGACCTCATGCTAACCCCAGAAATCTATACCTATCCAACAATCTCAAAATATTTTAGTAACATTTATAATTAAGGGACTGATCTTTTCATTTTTGATGTCATAGACCTCTTGAATCAGAAAAGCATGAGTGTGTAATTTCTCATCTTTTTCCCACTCTGAAGTACAGGAGAGGAGAAATTATTAATGAGCTCCTGTCCTGCATTGAATTTTACTTTTGGATTATTGCTGTGTGATCACAATCAAGTTATTTGAACCAAAGGAAGAGCTACACTTTTCTTTTGAAGTTTAAATTCTCAAAAACCAATAAAGAAAACTTAAAACTCATTTACCGCTTCATAGTGAGATATTTTTCAGGCTTAAAAATAAACCACTGAGAAAACTGCTCTGTAAAATGTTTCTATTTCTTTTCATTTTTTATTTCATACATGATTTTTTAACTTGTGAAAGTTAGAAATTTTGGATACATGCACTTAATAAATGACATTAGATCATTCCTATTCTGGCTTAGATCTTTAAAAATCTTCACTTTTCTTTGGTCTTCTAAAACATTTTCACTAGCTTCCAATTTAATAGAGCAAGTGGTATATTTCTATTGATTAGAAAGTCATTGATAAAATATTGTGAGATCTGTTTTTTACTTGTAATTAAACAATACCATAGATCTTTTATTCATTGTATACTGATGATCCCTAACTTAGTACCAAACCTTACCTGACACACCATTAACAATATTTATTCTTCATATCATGTATAGATTACTTTTTCTCACAGCTGGGATCTTGTTGATTTCCCTAGAGATGTTACAATGGTTTCTAGACTGTAAGCCATTTTTTTCATGAAAAGCAAGGGCTCACAACTACAGTAACTCAGACGAATATGCTGTATTTTCAGTGGAAGATCTATAGCAATGCATGTGAGATGAATTGAAGTGATAGATCAACTCTTATAGCTGATTATTTCTTGGGATGTGGTATCTGAAACTTTTTTATTCATGTCCAGTTTCAGGGACTTAAAACTTAGCTCTTTTGTCTTATTCTGAGGGCCCAGGTGTGGGGTAGTTTGCAATTTTCAAATAATTTCCATGTACCTTGAATCATTTGCAATGCACATGTTAGACAGAAAAAAATGCATAAATTAGTTTAGGCTCTTACAGCCCAGGTCATAATCCTTATGGTTATAAATCAAAACTCAGAAATCTCTATTGGGAATTTTGGGAATTATCCTTATATATCAAATGGAAATAAATATTTGATATATTTCTAACATTGACATAAGAGAAAAATAGTTCACATATTGAATATTTATAGTTTCAGCAGAGTAAAAACTTTAATTATGAGATAAAAATTTAGCCTTATCATGAGCCATTCCCTTGAATTTTATGTTGGTCCAGCTGAATTACTATACTGCCACTTGAAGTTCATTCTTTGATAAACGTAACTATCTTAGAGAATAATTTTTAAAAAATCCATGTCTTAGGATAATATTTAAGACAATATTTTTGACCTAAAATTAAAAGAAAGTGTTCTTTGGGAATTTCTGCTACATTATGTGTCATGGTGTGTGATATGTTACTCATGTTATTGAATTTAATAATTGCTACATATGGAATCAGGCTCTGGAAACACAAAATTGATTAACACCTGCTTCTTGCACCTAAAGAGCTGAGCATCTATTGAATGGAGAAGGCAAACTCACAAATTACTAATTATACAGCATTAGGAACATGTTTAAAGAAATTTGAGAAATATACTAAGGAAGTCTAGAAGTGGGAAAGTAACCCTGAGTAGAGGAATTTGGAAAACTCTCCAGATAGGGTGACATTTGAATCAAATTCCACTCCCCTACCCAACCACAAACATTAAATTTCTTCAGAGAATCGACTACTTCATATCTAAAAAATGTAAAATGCCAAAAATCACGTTACAAAGTTCCTTAATTTGGTGACTGCAAAAGGATGTTCGCTGTGTGGGAGCACTGCCAGAAAACAAATGACTATAGAGTAACTCCCTTGGAAAATTTATGGCTTCTTTGAAGCCACATTTTTAAGGCATTTTATCTTGCCAACTTCTTTTTTCCCATGTTAACAATTTCTATTGTTTAGAAGAACTATTTCGGGTGCAAAATTGCACTTAGTCATGGCTGCATAGTCAGTAAACTCTTGAGGCTTACTTCTTTAATTTACTTTCTATTATTAGCTGGACCGGTTATAGTGCAGGCATTTTTAGAACCACCTGAAATAGAATATGTCCGATGTGATATTACTCTTTCGAATGAGCAGTAGTTTTGATTAGAACATTTTATTTTCTCTGAAAATATCCCACAATCTTGGTAGTAGTATAGCACTAATGATAAAATTCTGCTTTTAAGATCTGTTTACATGAGTTTTTCCTCACTCACAGTGAATAGAAACAACAGAATAAGCGTTCTTTTCCAAATAAAGTTAATAAGAATGAAAATGTGCCTTCAGAGGATTTCTGAATCACAAATAAATGAACAAAATCCCAACCAAGCAATGTTAAGGATTAGCTTTGAGCACTCACTATCTCTTGGAAGAAAATAGAAGGAAGCTGATTATACTTTGAATGACCTATATTGAGCTACCTAATTGCCCACAGTGTCATAACCCTATTGCAGGAAAGTTCATGGTGTCAAGAGAATTTAATTGCTCCTTTTGAATGTATTGGCTTGCAGTTTCCAAACAGAAATAAAGTGGGAGGAAAAGGTGAATATAGGAGCTAAAACCTGATTATTAATTTCAAACTGCTAAATTCCTATAAGCATCTTTTCTTCTTTTCACTGATTTTATAATGGTTCACAATTTTCCTGTGTGTGACTAGTAATTCTGCTTTGCTCACCTAATTTAAACAGTATCATTTGACATTTTGGGGTTATCTAATAATGGAGTCAGCCAGGCAATCAGCTTTAGAATTATGCATTTCATGAGTGAAAGGAAAAAAAATCTTAAAAGACAGGCTTACTTGGTTTAATTTCATTGGATATTAGCATTTCTCAAAAGCAAAGCAATATTAGTGATGGAAAGTAGGTTAAAACATTGCTGGCTTGCTAATAAGGAAAAAAATATATATATTTTTTTTTCAAAAAATGACAATGTTATTGAATGAAACTTCGACATATGCAAAGTACCGAAAGTCTTTGCTTTTATGAGTCTCTTGATTTCTGAGTAATATATTTGTTAGGGGATGAGAGAAGCATAAAAATGATTATAGATCTTAACGTGACTGATTAGTAGAAGAGTAAATAGCAGCAGGGTTAAAAGGGGAGAAAAAGGAGGTGGTATTCTTATTCTCTTTGGGGAAGGAAAAGGAAGGAGAGGAAGTGAGCCTAAGCACAGTTTAAGTGGGTAATAGGGCATGTTCAGAAGGCTGTGCAGTGGCATTTAATGAAATTGCAAACTCTATATTCTCTCATTAAGTTGATTCATGGAGTCAGTAATAGGGGAATAAGTGGCAAGTGAGGCCTCCTGTGAAAATGACCACATGTTTCACATCCATCAGTTAACATCTGAAAAAAGGGCCTAGGTAATGCAGTCTCTTACAGGTATTCCTCACTCTTTTTGATCTTACTTACTCTGAGCATCTTTGTGAACTTAGCACCTGCTTGCTACCCTCATCACCTATGTGATACATAAATATAGACATTCCTCCTAAAACAGCCAAAAATTTTTTCGTTATTTTATCATCTGTTTTCATGGACTCAAAACTGAATGGAAACTCTAATGATGCAGGAAAAGATGAGACATCCCCTTTCCTCTGTTGTGGTTGAACTGGTAGTAAATTAGTGGTAGAAGAAAACTAATAAACTGAAAATACACTTATTTTACGTAGTATAATTGTTGCTTAATGAAGAACTGAAATAAGAAATTTAATGAAGATAATATTTTGCCTCTGAAATTAAAAGTTTTTAAAACCACCTTTTATTAGTCAACTTACCTGTTTTCATCTAATAATACCTAAATGGCACTATCCCCAGGAAATTACAAATTTATATGGCCAAGAGCTTTTCAGTGAAGTAACCATGAATCCTAATCTCTTCTCTTTTTCTTGAACCTAGAAAGAGATTAAATACCCATTCAGTTAACTGATTTATTTCCCCTCTTCAAGGCTGCACAAAGGAGCTCTCTGAAGAAGAAAAAGTAATAACCCAAGGTCCCTGTCTAAAGAATTTGGGAATTTATTAGATCGAGCAGAAAGGATTTTCCTTTCATCCAATGAACTTTTCTTGTTTCTTGTGGCTGTTCGTTATTCTTATGTATGGGATAAAGCTATGCAAAACCTTCTTAAAATGCACATAACTATTTTGGGAAATATAGTTCTGATATAATTCATAAACAGTGGAATTCCTTGGGAATATTTTTATGAGTTTTTTTGACAATAAGGGATTTGGATGTATATTATCAGGAGGAAGGTAGCAGCATAAAAATGTAGAGATTTAGATTTGTGTGAAGCTCTTCTTTTGGAATGTTCAAAAACAGTGAGGAAGGGGGCAAAGCAAATGGCATCCCTCTAGTGTCCGAGATACATATTCTTATATGCAGTCCCACATCAGGATGGTGTAGAGAAACAGACTAAAGTCTAGGAGGACAAAAGACAGGATACTAAGACAGGTAACAGAATAGTTGATAGTTTTAAATCAAACGAAATCTATATTAGTTAACTGTGGCTATGCTGCCCTAAACCTCACAGCTTAAACAAAAACATTTAAATCTCAGTTTCTGTGGGTCAGGAATTTGAGAATGAAATAGATAAAAGCCTTGAGTTCAGGGTTTCTTATGAAATTGCAGTCAAGATGTCAGGTGAGGCTGCAGTTACGTAGACTGTACCGGAGCTGCTCTAGCCACTTCCATGGTGGCTCACTCACACACTTGGCAAGATAATGTTGTTTGTTTTCAAGAAGTCACAGTTCTTTGCCATATGGGCCTCTCCTTGGGGCTGCTTGAGTGTCTTGCAGACATGGGAGCTGGCTTCCTCCAGAGCAATTGATTTAAGAAAAAAGCAAAGCAGATGTCACAATGTCTAAGTCTTATTTTTGAATCTGAGCGCTAATCAAGCTGCTTTTCAAATTTAAGAATTAGGATCTGCTTACCGGTAGAGGCAAAGAACAAATCTGTGCCATAGTGATCAAATAGGAGAGAAAACTTTCGCAAATCATTAAGTCCGTGTCTAAATATTAAACACTCACTTCTCTTCTTAAGCTGCTATATAAAATTACCTCCACATTATCTACTCAAAGGAAAATCAGTGGCATACATAATCCAAAATCAATTAAAAATACATTATATATTGTATGGGAGGGTAGGGAGTAATTGCTATTTTAATTATGTCTGGCCAAATTGCAATTAGTTTTTGTTCCCTGAGAACACACCTGTTAAGAGAAGGCACAAATGAGTCAGTCAGGATATGGGAAGACAAACTGAATTTTCAAAGTTTCTTTAAAAAAAAATCTACAAAGATTTTAATTTCTGTGTAGTAGTCAACATTACATCCTCTCTGTGATTAATTTGCAGGAAGGATTTTTTTTTTTTTTTGTCAAAAAAATAATGCCATAAATATTTTATTATTTATTCCAATTAGAAGGTAAGATTATTTGTCTTGGCTTACATTCCTTTTTTTTTAAATTTATTTATTATTATTATACTTTAAGTTGTAGGGTACATGTGCATAACGTGCAGGTTTGTTACATATGTATACTTGTGCCATGTTGGTGTGCTGCACCCATCAACTCGTCATTTACATCAGGTATAACTCCCAGTGCAATCCCTCCCCCTCCCCCCTCCCCATGATAGGCCCCTGTGTGTGATGTTCCCCTTCCTGAGTCCAAGTGATCTCATTGTTCAGTTCCCACATATGAGTGAGAACATGCGGTGTTTGGTTTTCTGTTCTTGTGATAGTTTGCTAAGAATGATGGTTTCCAGCTGCATCCATGTCCCTACAAAGGACACAAACTCATCCTTTTTGATGGCTGCATAGTATTCCATGGTGTATATGTGCCACATTTTCTTAATCCAGTCTGTCACTGATGGACATTTGGGTTGATTCCAAGTCTTTGCTATTGTGAATAGTGCTGCAATAAACATACGTGTGCATGTGTCTTTATAGCAGCATAATTTATAACCCTTTTGGTATATACCCAGTAATGGGATGGCTGGGTCATATGGTACATCTAGTTCTAGATCCTTGAGGAATCGCCATACTGTTTTCCATAATGGTTGAACTAGTTTACAATCCCACCAACAGTGTAAAAGTGTTCCTATTTCTCCACATCCTCTCCAGCACCTGTTGTTTCCTGACTTTTTAATGATCGCCATTCTAACTGGTGTGAGATGGTATCTCATTGTGGTTTTGATTTGCATTTCTCTGATGGCCAGTGATGATGAACATTTTTTCATGTGTCTGTTGGCTGTATGAATGTCTTCTTTTGAGAAATGTCTGTTCATATCCTTTGCCCACTTTTTGATGGGGTTGTTTGTTTTTTTCTTGTAAATTTGTTTGAGTTCTTTGTAGGTTCTGGATATTAGCCCTTTGTCAGATGAGTAGATTGCAAAAATTTTCTCCCATTCTGTAGGTTGCCTGTTCACTCTGATGGTAGTTTCTTTTGCTGTGCAGAAGCTCTTTAGTTTAATGAGATCTCATTTGTCAATTTTGGCTTTTGCTGCCGTTGCTTTTGGTGTTTTAGACATGAAGTCTTTGCCCATGCCTATGTCCTGAATGGTACTACCTAGGTTTTCCTCTAGGATTTTTATGGTATTAGGTCTAACATTTAAGTCTCTAATCCATCTTGAATTAATTTTCGTATAAGGAGTAAGGAAAGGATCCAGTTTCAGCTTTCTACTTATGGCTAGCCAATTTTCCCAGCACCATTTATTAAATAGGGAATCCTTTCCCCATTTCTTGTTTCTCTCAGGTTTGTCAAAGATCAGATGGCTGTAGATGTGTGGTATTATTTCTGAGGACTCTGTTCTGTTCCATTGGTCTATATCTCTGTTTTGGTACCAGTACCATGCTGTTTTGGTTACTGTAGCCTTGTAGTATAGTTTGAAGTCAGGTAGTGTGATGCCTCCAGCTTTGTCTTTTGACTTAGGATTGTCTTGGAGACGCGGGCTCTTTTTTGGTTCCATATGAACTTTAAAGCAGTTTTTTCCAATTCTGTGAAGAAACTCATTGGTAGCTTGATGGGGATGGCATTGAATCTATAAATAACCTTGGGCAGTATGGCCATTTTCATGATATTGATTCTTCCTATCCATGAGCATGGTATGTTCTTCCATTTGTTTGTGTCCTCTTTTATTTCACTGAGCAGTGGTTTGCAGTTCTCCTTGAAGGGGTCCTTTACATCCCTTGTAAGTTGGATTCCTAGGTATTTTATTCTCTTTGAAGCAATTGTGAATGGAAGTTCATTCCTGATTTGGCTCTCTGTTTGTCTGTTACTGGTGTCTAAGAATGCTTGTGATTTTTGCACATTAATTTTGTATCCTGAGACTTTGCTGAAGTTGCTTATCAGCTTAAGGAGATTTTGGGCTGAGACAATGGGGTTTTCTAAATATACAATCATGTCATCTGCAAACAGGGACAGTTTGACTTCTTCTTTTCCTAACTGAATACCCTTGATTTCTTTCTCTTGCCTAATTGCCCTAGCCAAAACTTCCAACACTATGTTGAATAGGAGTGGTGAGAGAGGGCATCCCTGTCTTGTGCCAGTTTTCAAAGGGAATTTTTCCAGTTTTTGCCCATTCAGTATGATATTGGCTGTGGGTTTGTCATAAATAGCTCTTATTATTTTGAGGTACGTTCCATCAATACCGAATTTATTGAGCGTTTTTAGCATGAAGGGCTGTTGAATTTTGTCAAAAGCCTTTTCTGCATCTATTGAGATAATCATGTGGTTCTTGTCTTTGGTTCTGTTTATATGCTGGATTATGTTTATTGATTTGCGAATGTTGAACCAGCCTTGCATCCCAGGGATGAAGCCCACTTGATCATGGTGGATAAGCTTTTTGATGTGTTGCTGAATCCGGTTTGCCAGTATTTTATTGAGGATTTTTGCATCGATGTTCATCAGGGATATTGGTCTAAAATTCTCTTTTTTTGTTGTGTCTCTGCCAGGCTTTGGTATCAGGATGATGTTGGCCTCATAAAATGAGTTAGGGAGGATTCCCTCTTTTTCTATTGATTGGAATAGTTTCAGAAGGAATGGTACCAACTCCTCCGTGTACCTCTGGTAGAATTCAGCTGTGAATCCATCTGGTCCTGGACTTTTTTTGGTTGGTAGGCTATTAATTATTGCCTCAATTTCAGAGCCTGCTATTGGCCTATTCAGGGATTCAACTTCTTCCTGGTTTAGTCTTGGAAGAGTGTAAGTGTCCAGGAAATTATCCATTTCTTCTAGATTTTCCAGTTTATTTGCGTAGAGGTGTTTATAGTATTCTCTGATGGTAGTTTGTATTTCTGTGGGGTCGGTGGTGATATCCCCTTTATCATTTTTAATTGCGTCGATTTGATTCTTCTCTCTTTTCTTCTTTATTAGTCTTGCTAGTGGTCTGTCAATTTTGTTGATCTTTTCAAAAAACCAACTCCTGGATTCATTGATGTTTTGGAGATTTTTTGTGTCTCTATCTCCTTCAGTTCTGCTCTGATCTTAGTTATTTCTAGCCTTCTGCTAGCTTTCGAATGTGTTTGCTCTTGCTTCTCTCATTCTTTTAATTGTGATGTTAAAGTGTCAATTTTAGATCTTTCCTGCTTTCTCTTGTGGGCATTTAGTGCTATAAATTTCCCTCTACACACTGCTTTAAATGTGTCCCAGAGATTCTGGTATGTTGTATCTTTGTTCTCATTGGTTTCAAAGAACATCTTTATTTCTGCCTTCATTTCGTTATGTACCCAGTAGTCATTCAGGAGCAGGTTTTTCAGTTTCCATGTAGTTGAGCGGTTTTGATTGAGTTTCTTAGTCCTGAGTTGTAGTTTGATTGCACTGTGGTCTGAGAGACAGTTTGTTATAATTTCTGTTCTTGTACATTTGCTGAGGAGTGCTTTACTTCCAATTACGTGGTCGATTTTGGAGTAAGTACGATGTGGTGCTGAGAAGAATGTATATTCTGTTGATTTGGGGTGGAGAGTTCTATAGATGTCTATTAGGTCTGCTTGCTGCAGAGATGAGTTCAATTCCTGGATATCCTTGTTAACTTTCTGTCTCGTTGATCTGTCTAATGTTGACAGTGGAGTGTTGAAGTCTCCCATTATTATTGTATGGGAGTCTAAGTCTCTTTGTAAGTCTCTAAGGACTTGCTTGATGAATCTGGGTGCTCCTGTATTGGGTGCATATATATTTAGGATAGTTAGCTCTTCCTGTTGAATTGATCCCTTAACCATTATGTAATGGCCTTCTTTGTCTCTTTTGATCTTTGATGGTTTAAAGTCTGTTTTATCAGAGACTAGTATTGCAAGCCCTGCTTTTTTTTGTTCTCCATTTGCTTGGTAAATCTTCCTCCATCCCTTTATTTTGAGCCTATGTATGTCTCTGCGTGTGAGATGGGTCTCCTGAATACAGCAGACTGATGGGTCTTGACTCTTTATCCAGTTTGCCAGTCTGTGTCTTTTAATTGGAGCATTTAGTCCATTTACATTTAAGGTTAAGATTGTTATGTGTGAACTTGATCCTGCCATTATGATATTAACTGGATATTTTGCTCGTTAGTTGATGCAGTTTTTTCCTTGCCTCGATGGTCTTTACATTTTGGCATGTTTTTTCAATGGCTAGTATCGGTTGTTCCTTTCCATGTTTAGTGCTTCCTTCAGGGTCTCTTGTAAGGCAGGCCTAGTGGTGACAAAATCTCTAAGCATTTGCTTATCTGTAAAGGATTTTATTTCTCCTTCACTTATGAAACTTAGTTTGGCTGGATATGAAATTCTGGGTTTAAAATTCTTTTCTTTAAGAATGTTGAATATTGGCCCCCACTCTCTTCTGGCTTGGAGAGTTTCTGCTGAGAGATCTGCTGTTAGTCTGATGGGCTTCCCTTTGTGGGTAACCCGACCTTTCTCTTTGGCTGCCCTTAAGATTTTTTCCTTCATTTCAACTTTGGTGAATCTGGCAATTATGTGTCTTGGAGTTGCTCTTCTCGAGGAGTATCTTTGTGGCGTTCTCTGTATTTCCTGGATTTGAATGTTGGCCTGCCCTACTAGGTTGGGGAAGTTCTCCTGGATGATATCCTGAAGAGTGTTTTCCAACTTGGTTCCATTTTCCCCCTCACTTTCAGGCACCCCAATCAGACGTAGATTTGGTCTTTTTACATAATCCCATACTTCTTGCAGGCTTTGTTCATTTCTTTTTCTTCTTTGTTCTTTTGGTTTCTCTTCTCGCTTCATTTCATTCATTTGATCCTCAATCGCAGATACTCTTTCTTCCAGAAAAACGATGGTTAGATGCCACGAAGTAGGTGGCAATGCCTTAACCGTATGCGTGTTGTCAGGCCCGAGGGCCTCTTCCATCCTTGTCAAGGGGAATGCTAACCTTCTCTCCTTTCATACAACACTGCAGGAAGGATTTTAATACACTATAAATGATTTTATGTTTTTATGCTTTTTCTATAATGCTGATAATTTGATTTCAGCATAGGATAATTCTGAGTCACAGTGTTAGAATAGTAGAAAATGCAACTGGTAAACTGTGATTCCAGAAGGGAGATAAACAAAAGGCAAAGTATGAGTAAAGGTTTTGGAAATGACATTTTTAGAGAGACAAAAGAAGATGAGGGAAAATCAAGATGCCCTTTGGAACTACACTCCTGTGTCTGTTCGGTGGGAGGGAGCTAAGTTGTTTCCGGGGATTGGCAGGTCTGTGCTTTGTTTCAATATGTGTTTATGGGGAGCAGTTAGGATCTTGGAGTTAAAAACACAGAAAAGCATTGTGTGTTTGAATGGAGGCTCATTTATTAATTTCACTCATTTAACCATTATTTAGGGAACATCTATTTTTAGATTTTTAGACTATTTTTAGACTCTCACAACCTTATTAACTGTAACAGAGTAAAACGAATTTACAAAATCATCTTGTTGTTTTTAAAGTGAAGATAAGAGATGACAAATACAAACTAATTGTACATACTAATTGTAATAAGTACTAGATAAGATAGTATAATATAAATGTTTTCTTTATAATGAGTGCTATCTCCCTTTTAGTTTTATGAAAATAAAATGTATTGATGAGGCTCTCGTACTAATACTTGTGATCCTATTCCTCCAATTCTATTTTGCCTAGTTTTCCTATAGGGTCTTCAGTGTAAGTTATTTCACACAAGGTTTTCAGGAGCACTTGGATATGGGCACTTTTGAGCAAGTGATTCCTCTACAAAGCTTTCTTTTTCTGGTTCTTTGTCAAATTTATCTCTGAATATAAACAAATCTCATTCTGAAATCTTGGGTTAAGATACTGAGTACATTCTATGTGAGCCCAAGTTGAGTACCTTCTTTTTGTTTGTTGGCAATGCATTTGCAGAGATTTCAAGATATTTTGAAAAGTCATAAAGCACATGTGTTTACAATGATGAGGGTGTGGAGGTTAGTGCTGACACTTCTATTGAAAGTCAACTTTTTTCTTTCCTTTTCTTTATTTAATTATCTCAGAAATAAAAAAATGAGAACGTTATAGTTTGAAAACTGTCTCCCTCCTTTTCATTCCATCTCAAATACTCACTTGTGGTGGAGCAATTTATGAGTCTCCATGAGACCATGCCTCCTTCTCTTCTCCCTCTCTGTCTCCCCCTCCCCCTCTTTCTTCCCCTCCCCATCTTCCTTCCCTCCCTTTGTGACTTATTATAGCGTGGCAAAGGTAATTGTCAATTTAACAGATTTCATTATTATATTTGCTACTTCTTCTTGGGTAAGTGTAATCAAAAACTTACTTTGGTCTGTGAATTTTTAAAAAGCCATTTAAATGTAGAAAACATTTTAATGATTTAAAGTGCATTAAGCTAATTTTTTAAAAATGTTTGTGCCCTTAAGTCAAATGCTTAAAAGCCAGTCGTTATCTATTTAGTCAATATATAGTTTGTTTTACACTCTATAGAAAAGAGAGAATTAGACTCATCTGGGGAAACTGAATTGGACTATTTTATGAAAATCTTCGGAAGGATAATATATACATTTTATACAATTTGGAAGCATCTTGTAAATCATATAGACAATTGGGTAAGAAAGTAAATACAAATAGTGAATCTTATATTAGAAACCAGTTTAATAAATTTACAAATTAATTTCTAATTTCCCAAAAGATTAATGACTGATATGGTTTGACTGTGTGTCCCCACCCAAATCTCATCTTGTAGCTCCCATAATTCCCAAATGTTGTGGGAGGGACCTGGTGGGAGATAATTGAGTCATGTGGGTAGGTCTTTCCCATGATGTTCTCGTGATAGTGAATAAGTCTCACAAGATCTGATGCATTTAAAAATGGGAGTTTCCCTGCACAAGCTCTCTGTGTTTGCCTGCTGCCATCCATGGAAGATATGACTTGCTCCTCCTTGCCTTCTGCCATGATTGTGAGGCCTCCACAGCCATGTAGAACTGTAAGTCCATTAAGCCTCTTTCTTTTGTAAATTGCCTAGTCTCATGTATGTCTTTATCAGCTGTGTGAAAATGGACTAATACAGTAAATTGGTACCAATAGAGTGGGGCACTGCTGAAAAGATACCTGAAAATGTGGAAGTGACTTTGGAACTGGGTACGAGGCAGAAATTGGAACAGTTTGGAGGGCTCAGAAGAAGACAGGAAAATGTGGGAAAGTTTGGAGCTGCCTGGAGACTTGTTGAATGGCTTTGACCAAAATGCTGATAATGATATGGACAATGAAATCCAGGCCGAGGATGGAGATGAGGAACTTGTTGGGAGCTGGAGTAAAGGTGACTCTTGTTATGTTTTAGCAAAGAGACTGGTGGTGTTTTCCCTCTGCCCTAGAGATGTGTAAAATTTTGAAATTGAGAGAGATGGTTTAGGGCATCTCGTGGAAGAAATTTCTAAGCAGCAAAGCATTCACCAGGTGCTGTTAAAGACATTCAGTTTTATAAGGGAAGCAGAGCATAAAAGTTTGGAAAACTTGCAGCCTAACAATGTCATAGAAAAGAAAATTCCATTTTCTGAGGAGAAATTCAAGTGGGCTGCAGAAATTTTCATACATAACAAATAACTGGATGTAAATCTCCAAGACAATGGGGAAAATGTCTCCTGGGCGTATCAAAGGCCTTTGTGGCAACCCCTGCCATCACCGTTCTGGAGGCCTAGCAGGAAAAATTGGTTTCATGGGTTGGGCCCAACATCCCTGTGCTGTGTGCAGCCTAGAAAACTTGGTGCCCTGTGTCCCAGCTGCTCCAGCTGTGGCTAAAAGGGGCCAGTGCAGAGCTCAGGCTGTGGCTTCAGAGGGTACACACCCCAAGCTTTGGCAGCTTCCACATGGTATTGAGCCTACGAGTGCACAGAAGTCAAGCATTGGGATTTGGGAACCTTTGCCTAGATTTCAGAAGATGAATGGAAGCACCTGGATGCCCAAGTAGAAGTTTGCTGCAGGGGTGGGGCTCTCATGGAGAACCTATGCTAGGGCAGTCCAGAAGGAAAATGTGAGGTCAGAGCCCCCACACAGAGTCCTTACTGGAGGACCACCTAATGGAGCTGTGAGAAGACAGCCACCATCCTCCAGACCCCTAAATGGTAGATCTGCTGACAGCTTGCACTCTGTGCCTGCAAAAGCCAGAGATAGTCAATGCCAGTACATGAGGGCAGCCAGGAGGGAGGCTGTACCCTGCAAAGCCACAGGGGTGGAGCTGCCCAAGGCCATGGGAGCCCACCTATGGCATCAGCATGAACTGGATGTGATACATGGAGTCAAAGGAGATTATTTTAGAGCTTTAAGATTTGACTGCTCTGCTGGATTTCAGACTTGCATGGGGCCTGTAGCCCCTTTGTTTTGGACAATTTATCCAATTTGGAATGGCAATATTTACCCAATGCCTGTACCTCCATTGTATCTAGGAAGTAGCTAACTTACTTTTGATTTTACATCATATGGAGAAGGAACTTGCCTTGTCTCAGATGAGATGCTGGACTGTAGACTCTCAAGTTAATGCTGAAATGAGTTAAGACTTTGGAGGACTGATAAGAATGCATGATTGGTTTTGAAATGTGAGGGCATGAGATTTGGGAGGGACCAGGAGTGAGATGATATGGTTTGGTGCTGTGACCCCACCCAAATCTCATATTGTAGCTCCCATAATTCCCACATGTTGTGGGGGGACCCAGTGGGGGATAACTGAATCGTAAGAGTGGTTCTTTCCTGTGCTGTTTTCATGATAGTGAGTAAGTCTCATGAGATCTGATGGTTTTAAAAATGGGAGTTTCCCTGCACAAGCTCTCTCTCTTTGCCTGCCACCATCCATGTACGATGTGACTTGCCCTCCTTGCCTTCCACCATGATTGTGAGGTTTCTCCAGCTATGTAGAACTGTAAGTCCATTAAACTTCTTTCTTTTGTAAATTACCCAGTCTCGGGTATGTCTTTATCAGCAGCATGAAAACGAACTAATAAAATGACCATTGATTTGGAGAAAGAAAGGAGAGCTACAGAAACAGTCATCATTTCTCTTCCATTGTATGAATTGTATCTAATGGTAAATGGATATGATCTGTTTTGAACATAATTATATGTTTCTCTCTCAAAATTTCTCAGCATGAAGAACAAAAATTTTACAAACTGAAAGGTATAAGGCAAAATTTACACTGCTTAAAACTGGCAATAATGTCTTGGATAAGGTATACTTTGAATAAAAAATATGGCAAAATACTCTAGATCAAATATGTGGAGAGTTGAACTCACATACATCGTCATTCTTTTGGTGTCATGAATATAAGAAATGTGAAGTAGACTACAAATCATGCCTTCCCTCTGGTGGTCATATTTTGCTTTAAATTACCAGATTCTTTTTATTGTGTAATTTGCAATATAAATCTGTCTGTTTAGAAAATTTTTCATATGCCTGTTTTATTTCTTGGTTGTGATTTTAAAAAGTGTGGAAAATTTCAAGTTTAGTATTCTTCTTTGCCATTTTATTTATTCACTTACATTTTTCCATTTAAAAATAGGAAAAATACTTACAAATAAGTTCAAAAAGGTAAACAAACAAAACTTCGTTGAGGTGGCGTTTTATCAGATGGCCAATTACTATAATACTCATTCTACTCTGGCTACCAGAATATTCTTTTCAGATATCAGTTGTGCCCACTCTGTGCAAAGTCTAATCTTTCATTGCCTGTAAGGCCCATTACACTGTGTTCCAGCCACACTGGCTTCCTTTCTGTCCTGAAATGTAGCAGGCATATTTCCACCTCTGGGTCTTTGCACTTGTTATTCCCACTGGTGACTCTTTCACCTCAAAATCATCTTGGTTTCATTCCTACACATTCATCAAGTCTTATTACCAATGTCACCATTTCTTTGAAGACTTTCTTGACTTCCCTACTTAAAATTTTGTTCCTACTCCAGCACTCCTTATTCTCTTCCTTAATTTTTCTCCACTACACTGTATCCCATTTACCATAAGGTATATTTTACATATTCATTTATGTAAAATATTTTTTCACTATATGGTAAGCTCTATGAGGGATACTATTTTTTATCTTTTTTATTCATTACCTCATTTCTAGGCTCTATAATGGGGCTTATCACATAGTAGGAGCCCAGACACATTTGTTGAATGTTGAATCAATAAACATAAATATATCTGAAGTATTTGTTCAACTTGGAACTTTCTAAAGACAACAAGCATAATAATTTTTGTTTGGCTAAACCACATTATATGGTCAGGAAAATTTGTAATTATGGATTGTTCAACTCTTATAGGTAAGCATTGTATTTTCTTTTCCTAAAACTCTTCAATGTTCAGATTTAAGTAGAAAAATCTTAATGGATTTTATCTCTGTAGTTCCAGTTATGACTGTTACCATTAAACATAACTTCAAACATCGTCACACAAAACTATCTGTAGTTTCTTAATGCCTGCAAACATCTGTCTCACCCATTGCATTCCTTTTGATGTGTCATTGGACACTTTCTTCAGATCTAAAACTTTTGTGTATAACTTTCTATTCATCCTTTACTCCTTAAGAGTAAAGAAGCTTTGACATTTCTAAAATTGTTAGGGAGAATAAGTTTGCCTCTTGTGCAAGAGGTGTCTATGTATTGTTGTTTCCTAAACTTTAAGAAGAATTTCCATTTTAAGATTACAACTTACAACAACTCAAGTACAATTTTTTGAATAAATTGACTTTGAAATAGAACTTACATCCAAAGAAGCTTCAAATATTGGAAAATATTGGAAGTAATAACAAAATTACTATTACATTAGCTTAATTTTAAAGCACAGGAGCTCAAAATTACAATGTGTTGCATAAGGATCAAATAAAATAAATATGGCTAGCATATAGTATAAATGAGAACAGACACGACTCTATGATTTTCGTAAGATTTCACAAAATGTTTTCTTAATAGTAGGCTTGTATCTAAACCTGGAAACTCAGTTAGAATTTTTATGCCAACACTAAAAATAAATAGGTAATATCTGTCTTGTATAGCAGAAAATTATTTATGGTTTCTTTGTGTTTAAGTCTTACGCATTTGCAGTCTATAAGTCCATAATTTACTTAGGATTATCCATTTGTAATTTATTCCTCTTTACAGACTTAATGAACAATTTGATCTCTGATAAACAAGATATTTTGTAACTATTTTTTGATGTTCTCATATAGGTTATTCAGTGGAAATTCCTGCTAATGAGAGATTGAGCTGAGTTCTTTCTTACCTTGTTAAAAAAAGAATAGTATAATTAGACTTTAACCAATAATCAAAGTAGGTTCATATTCATACAACTATTTTGTTCTTCCCTTTTGCTGATGGGTCACTATGCTTAGAATCAAATGACACAAATATATTTTGCTTTAGCCAACCTTCTATCTTTTACAAAGCAGACTCACACATTTATAAAACAAAGTTCATCTGCAAAGAAGATGGGATAGCTTCTAATTTGGGCTACTTGTTCTAGGTCTGTCTATAAATATCTCTATCTGTTGCAAAAGATTCGACTAGTCTCAAAGTCATTTAATCAACTTAGTTCATTCTATTAGTGTTTCAGTATAATAGAAATAAAATGGTCTTTGTTAATCAGTAATCTTAGATTAGAATTCAGACTTTGCTTCTTTCTGGTTTTATAGACTTGACCAAATTACCTAAACTCTCTGAGCTGCAGTTTCATCATGTATAAAATGGGAATTATAATATTTAACAGCTGTGTTAGGAGGACAAAATGAGATAAAATATGTGAGAAGGCTCTGTAATAATGCTAGGTACTTAATGAATACTAAACAGATGACAGTTTGTTTCCCCTTTGCTATATAATAGACTTCATTCTCCAACACACACACACACACATGCACACACACACAATATTTGAGTTAACTTCCATTTAATTAATTTGCTGGTTAAATAAGTTAAAATGTTCAAACGGGTTCTGTGTGGGAACAAGCTTTATAATTTCTCCTGTGTGAACATTGATTAATTTTACTAATACCAAAGGCATTTAATATTGTTTATTGTAAAAGTTGTTCAATGATAGCAGATGCAATTAATATTATAGGTTGCATTGTTAACTTACACCCTCCACTAATCTTTACATTTAAAATAACATTCATTAATTCAATTTAGAAACTTTCTTTCTGAAAAGGGGGATAGAACTTATAATGGTTTAGGTTTTTCTGCACTAACAAATAATCCCAAATCCTCAGTGGTTTAAAATAAAAAATTTTATTCCTTGCTTACACTATATGTGGTATGTAGTGGGTTGAATAGTATTTCCCCCAAATTTGTGTTCATTTGGAACTTTAGAATGTTACTTATTCGAAAATATATTATTTTCAGACATAATTAAGGTAAGGATTGATATGAGATCATACAGGATTAGGATGGGCCTTAAATACAATGAAAGTATCCTTATAAGAAATAGAGAAGTATGAAGAAAGACATACATAGGAGACAATGTGAAAACAAAGGCTAGATTGGAGTAATGCATCTTTATACCCAAGAATGACAGGAGCTACTAGAAGCTGGAAGAGGCAAGGAAGGATTCTCCCCTGGAGCCTTCAGAGGGAGAATAGTTTGTTGGAACCTAGATTGTGGATTCCAGAACAGTGAGATAATAAATGTCTGTTTTTCTAAACCAAATATTGTGGTTGTTTATTATGGCTGCCCTAAAAAATGAATACAGCCTACATCATCTTCAATCTAGAATACAAGCCGAAAGCCTTCACTGTCTGGAGCATCACCGCACACGTGGCAGTAGATAAAATAATTTAGAGAACATTTTTAAAAGTACAAGTTCTTTAATGATTCTGCTCATAAGGAATATATATGATTTGTGTTTCCTTTCAAATGTCCAAATCGATTCCTATGTCTATCCCTAATTAAACGGAATGTTGAAGTAAAATAGCAGTATATGCAGGAAGAGATACCAGTGTGTTGATGAGTATCCCTCATGACTACCACACGGAATTTTACAAAAATTCTGGGCAAGTTTGTATCTTATATTTTGAAAACCTTTATTGTAAATTCCAGTAAATCAAAGTGTTCTCATAGTGCTTTGAAAAATAACAAATATAAGCCACAATTAAAAAATGAGGACAATGCCTTCCCATAATAACTCCTATTTTGTTTTGTCTTGTTAGTTTTCAGGGGAACTAAAGGTTGTTTTTCAATAATAATTTTTTTAATTTAAGATATTAAGATAATGAAAATTTATACAGTACAATAAAATGGTGTGTCAGACTCAATCAACCACTATCCAATGATGATCGTTGACAACATTTTTGTGTACAATGTTTTAGCCCTTATTGTTGGTAATCATGATGAGGGGATGGAACGATACTTAAAAAGTATTTGTGAATATTCTATTGCTTGAATTTGCTTCACTCAATATCTTAAAATATGGCATTAGTGGCCAGGTGTGGTGGCTCATGCCTGCAATTCCAGCACTTCGGGAGGCTGAGGCAGGCAGATTATCTGAGGTCAAGAGTTCGAGACCAGCCAGGCCAACAGATGAAACCCTGTCTCTACTAAAAATACAAAAACTAGCAGGGTGTGGTGGCATGAACCTGTAATCCCAGTTACTTGGGAGGCTGAGACAGGAGAATTGGCTTGAATCTGGGAGTCAGAGCTTGCAGTGAGCCGAGATCGCACCACTGCCCTCCAGCCTGGGGGAGACTCCGTCTAAAAAAAAAAAAAAAAAAAAAAGATATGACATTATCAATATATGTTTTGTGGCTGACAGGGTGACCTTAGATTCTGAGATTCAATAATCTATACTTCTACTTATACAATGTTCATCTAAATAGCTACAACAGCCTAAGAAAGCTGCAGCAAGTGGCAGTGCATTTGTTTCAGTTAAAAAAAAACATACTGTTAATGAACATTTACAATAATACACATTCTCTATATGTCTGGATTAGTTTTACACATTTATAATTTTTTTCTTCAATAAAATTCATTTTTCTTATATATTTTCTTATTCAAAAAATTTGATCCTTAATTTGTTAGTTTTATTAATTTTCTTTTTACCCAATTATGCCTCATGGTATGAAGAGAAGCAGTAGAGAAAGATATTTAGATCACAATGCCTATCCATCTTTTTTCTGTTTTTTTGCTCCATCTCCATTTAAATGACTCATAGGTTTGGACCTTTATTTCTTGTTGAAAATTGTTTTGAATATGAAAGTTAAAATCGTATTACTTTCTCTGTCAACCCACAGTATTACGCTAATTTTAAATTAACTCTGTTTCACTGGGTCAGCAATAGATGATAACTAGTAGTGGCTTCTGAGAGTATTTACTAGACTAGTGATGTTGACGGGCCAGGTAGTGGTGGGAGATGGGCATAGCAAAGGGGCAGAAGGTACTGTCATTGAGTGAGGGCTAAAACATGTGACAGATTCTACAATCTGGTATTTGTATTGTAACCTGTTGTTAAAAGCAAAACAAAACATAACCAAAATCAAAACAAAAATAAGTTTCATACTGCCTGAGTTACATATGATAAGTAAAAAATACAAAGTATCTTGAACCCAGGGACACTTATTTTTCTTCATAGGATTATAGTTGCTTTCAGACATATAGTCTTCATAATTTTTCCTCTTATATAGTTTGAGTTCCATATCTCTACCCACCCCTCATCCCCCACATAAAAGAAGGAAGAAGAAAGAAAATAGATAGCCGTCATTTTCTGGCCTTAGGCATTCTCATAGAGATAATATAAAGAATTTGGCCATTCAAATATCAATATACTTCTGAAGTCTTATTTCTGGAAATACAGAAAAGCTTCATTGGTGAATTCTGTGCAATGAGATATAAAGTAATTCCTAGCTTCTACCAGTGTGGTGCAGAAAAATAAAGGTTTTCTGGTTTTGCTCTATTGATTATTTCCTTTCCTGTGCAGAGTCTTTTTAGTTTAATGTAATCTTGTTTGTCTGTTTTCACTTTGTTACCTGTGCTTTTAAGGTTATATCTAAAAAATCCTTTTCTATTTCAATGTCATGGATATTTTTTTCTGTTTTTTCTAGTAGTGTCATGGTTTTGGGTCTTCCATTTAAGTCTTTAATCTATTTTGAGTTAATTTTTGTATATGGTGAGAAACAAGGGTCTACTTTCCTTTATTCTTCTGCATGCGGATATTAAGTTTTCTGGCACAATTTGTTGAAGAGGCTCTCATTTCCCTATTGTGTGTACTTGGTACCCTTGTCAAAAAATCACTGGCCCTTTATTTCTGGGCTTTCTCTTCTGTTACATTGTTTTTGGTGTGTCTGCTTTTATGCCAATAGCATGATGTTTTGTTTATTATAGCTTTACAGTATGTTTTGTAGTGAGGTGGTATGGTGCTATCAGCTTTGTTATTTATGCTGAAGATTGCTTTGGCTATTCAGCATCTTTAGTGTTTCCAAACACAGTTAGGATGGCTTTATCTATTTCTGGGAAGAATGTAATTGATATTCTGATAGGGTTTGCCTTGAATTTATAGATTGCTTTGGGTAATATGGACATTTTAACTGTATTAATTCTTCCAATCCATGAACATTGGATTCAATTGCCTTCAATGTTTTTCTATATGCAAATACATATACAATAAATGTTTTATAATTTTTATTGTAGAGATCCTTCGCTTCTTTGGTTAAATTTACTCCAAGGTAATTTATTATTTTTGTAGCTGTTGTAAAAGGAATTGCTTTCTTGATTTCTTTTTCAGTTAATTTTATTGGTGTATAGAAATGCTAATAATTTGTATATTTTAATTTCGTATTGTAAAAATTTACTAAATTTGTTTATTCTAATTTTTTTTCATGCAGTCTTTGGGGTTTCCTATATATAAGATCTTCTTATCTACAAACATGGACAATTTGATTTCCTCCTTTCTAATTCAAATGCCTCTTACTTCTTTCTATTGCTTGATTGCTCTGGCTAGGACTTCCAGAACTAAGTTGAATAAAAGTGGTGAAAATGGACATTTTTGTCTCCTTCCAGCCCTTAGAGAGAAAGCTTTCAGCTTTTTTTGTTCTGTACGATGTTAGCTGTGGGTTTGTTATATATGGCCTACAGAATGGGAGGTTATATTTACAAACTATACATCTGATAAAGAACTAACATCCATTATATATAATAAACTTCAACCACTTAGTAAGAAAAAACCCAAATAACCCTATTAAAAATGACCAAGTACCTGAATAGACAGTCTAAAAGAAGACATACAAAGGGCCAACAGGTATAGTAAAAACTGTTCAACATCATAAATCATTAGTGAAGTGAAAATTAAAACTACAATGAGATATCACCTCATTTCAGTGATGTGGAGAAAATGAACCTCTTATACACTACTGGAAGGAATTTAAGTTAGGACAGCCATTATGGAAAACCACATAGAGGTTTCTCAAAAAAAAATTAAAAGAAGAACTATCATATGATCTGACTATTGCACTACTGGGTATTTATCCAATGTAAATGAAATCAGTGTGTTGAGGAGATATCTGCATTCCCATGTTTAGCATAGTACTAGTCACAATAGCCAAGGTATAGAATCAAACTATGTGTCCATCAGTGGATGAGTGGATAAAAAAAGTACTATTTATCCATAAAAAAGAATGAAATCCTGTTATTTGCAGCTATATGGACGGACTTGGAGGACATTATATTAAGTCAAATAAGCTAGACACATAAAGACAAATACCACATGATTTGACTCATATGCGAATCTAAAATTTGTTCTCATAGAAAAGGAGAATAGAACAGTGGTTACCAGAGGTTGGAGAGGGTAGGGAGGAGAGGAGTATAGTGAGAGATAGTAAATGGGTACAAAGCTACAGTTAGATAGAAAAAATAAGTTCTAGTGTTCTATTATATAGTAGGATAACTGGAGTGGACAGAAATGTGTATTTTATTTCAAAACAGTGAGAAGAGAAGTTTTTAAACATTATCATGACAAAGAAATGATACTTTTCAAAGAAACAATATGATAATTACCCTGATTAGATCATTACGTGATGTATATATGTATTGAAATATCACTTTATATCTTATAAATATGTATTATTAATATATGAAAATAAAAAATAAAAAATAACAAAAAAAAAGAAAAAATAAGGTATCAAATCCCTCACAGTAATTTTTTAGGTATTACCTCACATTTTTTCACTCAGTACATCTTTGCATTTTTTGATTATTACAAAGAAGAATAATATAGGAGGAATTATGAGACTGCTACCTGATATGAAGGCTTACTGGATAGCTATAGTAATCAAGACAGTGTCATATTGACAGAGGGATAGACACATACATCAATACACAGAATAGATAACCCAGAAATATACTCAGCTGATTTTTGAAAAAGGTACAAAAGAAAATTAATGAAGGAGGCTTAAAATTATTCTTTGAAGGAAACCACTGGTTGAAAATACTCTTTAGCGTAACCACAAGTGAAGAATGAGGAGTAGCTAAGTTACTATATTTTCTGTATCTTTTATATCTAGATGTATGAGGTATAATATGTAAACTATTATGAACTTTTTATGTATCTAATTACAAACTAAAGCCAATGATATCCAATCAAAAGTGACAAGAATCAGGACCCAAATTTGAAATGTGGAAGTGTAATTGAATTATGAATTTATGTCTACTACAATTACCAGTGGAAGTTACTTCAAGCATCGTGACATACTGCCTAATGATAGTTTGGCTAGATTGTTACTCATAAGACATTTTAAAACAAGACATTTAAAATTTAAGCATCCAGCCCAGAAGGAGCTGAAAGTTTATTATATATTTTGAGGCCTGAGATATCTCAAGGAAAGAACAAAAGAATTCCTCTTTGAAAATGGTTGAGTAAAGTTAACATTTTCTTATTATACTTTTAGAAATCTCCTAAAAGCATTCTGTGCTGTGTGAGAATCTCACAGAGCATTCAGTGCATTCTGTAAAAAACAGAAATGCAAACTTCCTCTTCAATGAAAATAAGAAACATCTGAAATCTCATCCTCCAAATAAGTAGAAAGCATCAAAATCAAGAAGATAGAGCAGAAGTGCAAGAAAAAGCAGAGTGAAGGTATCACTGTGTGTACATTTCAAAAGAGACCAGTGTATATATTTTCTCAATGTGAGAGACACACCCTAAGTTTCAAAACCAAAATCACTTGTTTGTAAAAACCGGATCAAGTATATGAGTTGGTGGTTATAGCTTATCTGGACATGATTTCAATCTGAAAAATACATGGAATGAATTCACCCAGACGCATCATAATTGTAGGAAGCAGTTTGTCTGTGTGACAGAATATATCAGTGGAGTACAATTTTAAGCAGAAATCTATTTAATTCAAGGAATTAAAATGGATTGCTTCCAGCTTTTCTGGTGATTGCCTACAAAATCATCAGAAAAGTTGGAAGCAAGCTCTAGACTGTGCCTTCAGGAATTAGCCTCAGAACGCCACAGAACTGACCTGGCAGGGATGCTATCTGTATTTCAATCAGAAAGGTGGAGAATCAAGGGGCTGACAGTTTAATACTAAACTGAAAAGCTCTGCAATTGTGATCTAGATACAGTATGCTAGGAACAACTAAGCATTACTAAAACTTCCTGAACACTAGCACATAGAATCTGGTAATCACTTGTACTTAGTCCTTTCTCACATCCACAAAACTGGTGACCAGATACTAAAACAATGAGTCAATCTGCCACTGCTACTGCAACAACCTTTCGATGCTTACAAAATTGGAGACTGGGCAGCGGCACCTCTTTGATTTTGTCTGTTTTCAGCAAAGAAGCAGCATAAAAATACAAAAACAACTTGAAAAAAAAAGAAACTTCTCTCAACCTAATTCTACTTCTTGCCTGGCAGCATCTGATTAGCAGAAATATTTATATTAAATGTTTATAGCTAATATATTAAATAATATAATTATGAAGAGGATGAAGATATTTCTGGTCATAGTAACTTTACAACCAAATAGAAACTAAAAATAAACGTTTTACTAAGACAGAGTTCCAAGGAAGAATAAAAGAATCATATCTGGTGGGTGATCTGCATTTTGAGGTTGCTTTTGAAATTTAGTAACTATAATGAGATTGTACATAGTGTTCAAGGAACAGGAAGTTTATTTTACATTTGTCCCTCACTAGCTATAAAACCTTAGGTAAATTACTGAATTTTTCTATGCCTTATTTTCTTCATATTTGATGTGCAAATAATCATAATAACACTTTAATGGATTACTAGAGCGTTCAGTATAAAGATGATAAACACATTGCTTTAGTATCATCTCCATCCACCCCACTCTGCTAATTTTAACTGGAACATAGCATCGTAGAAGGTGGATGAATATAACACATAGATTATGCTCTCCTTATATACATAAAACCCCAACAAAACCCTCTTCTTGTGAATTCATATCTGCATCTATAAGTTTGAAGTGGCTAAAGCAGTATCAACTTAAAAAGCTAATGTAGTATGAATATATTTATATATTAGAATTGATTACTCCATGGCCTTATTTCCCCCTGTATTAACCAAATGTTTGAGCTTCATTAACTTCTTGCATGGTTGTAATAATAGTAACATCAAAATAATAACTTGTGTTAAATATATACTAGGTATCAGGCATTGTTTGTGTTGTATGTGCTTTACATGCATAGGGTCATTAAGTACTTGCAGTAACCCTGAGAAAGAGAGAGACACAGTATTAGCATCTGAGGCAGCAGAAGAATAGTGACATTAACTAAGCATTATGTCCATAGTCACAAAGTTACAAAGGGCTGAACTGAATTGAATGACTCTAAGGGTGTTTGCCTGAAAAGCATATGTTGAATAAATGTTATTTTGGAATTATCTTTCAAATCATACTGTGATCCATTTCAAGTGATTTTTCCTCTTTGACTTGCCTCGCATTTTTGTAATTTCTTAAGATTTCTAAAAATTTTTGTCTTTATTTTGAGACTCAAGGTATGATTTTGTGACCAAGACTACTTATAATTACCTAAATTTTAACTTAGCATTAAATGTATCAAAATTACAAATTAGAAATATAGACTTTAAACTCAAGTTCATGTTAATATTGCCATAAATCAAGTAATTTTCATCAGAAATATGAACAATCACATTAAAATAAAGTTTAATAGATTAAAATCTATGAAATATATTCAAATTTAGAAGTTACCTAAATTTACATAAATATTTTAAACTAAGTATATATTTAATTTTTCATAAAAAGTCTTCAGATGTGTGATAGGTCAGTCTTACAATGCAATCTGGCAAAATCTTCTTAATTACTTAAATAATTCCGGTTAAGCTATCATGTTAAACTTTTAGTGAATCAAGTTCTCTTACATACTCTAAAGTTTAAATCCCCTTGTTTTTGAATCTTGAAGTCACAAGTCTTAAATCAATTATAAATATCAAATGTAAATATCAAGGCTAATTTTCAGATTACTTAATATGTCATATTCTTTTAGGTTAATGATACAATAACCAAACAGTTTTTCTAAAGTTATTATAAAACCATAAATGCTGTAGATTGGATTAACATCATCATATATTTGATTGTTTATTTAACTCTGATGAGGCAGATTTATTATCTCAGTAAGGCTGAGATTGGAAGAATAATTTTGAACATTAATAGCATTATTTTTAGAGCAAAAACTGATCACAAGTCCTAGGCTATATAGTCCTTATAGAGTCAACTTGAATCACAAGTAGATTCGATGAAATTTTCTTACATCCTCTGTGAATGGAGACACCAAAACTATCCTCTTCAGCGAGTATTTCTCTTTGTAATTAATGTCCCTTGGGCAATGATATCTTTATACACTTTTTTGTTGTTACCTGTTCCTATTTTCATAACTTAATTCTGCTAGGTGTAATTCTGCACCACTCCCAGTGATGCTCTTCCTTACTCATTTCCTTTACCAATCAGAATTTTGCTGCCCTCTTTATTGCCTGATTAGATTCTTCATTGACCATCTAAATAACCCACTCACCACCCAGTTAAAAATGTATTGGGTACTATTGAAGATCCTGTGTGTACTATCTACCAGCTAATAGTTGCATCTCAACGTTCTGTTTATTTATTTAT
Source organism: Macaca mulatta (assembly GCF_049350105.2). Classification (NCBI taxonomy): domain Eukaryota; kingdom Metazoa; phylum Chordata; class Mammalia; order Primates; family Cercopithecidae; genus Macaca; species Macaca mulatta. The sequence goes on from NC_133419.1 coordinate 97,770,343, forward strand.
TTATTTACTTAATTTTTTTTTGAGATGGAGTCTCTCTCTGTCACGCAGGCTGAAGTGCAGTGGTGCGATCTTGGCTCACTGCAACCTCTGCCTCCTGGGTTCAAGAGATTCTCCTGCCTCAGCCTCCCGAGTAGCTGGGACTACTGGTGCCCACCACCATGCCTAGCTAATTTTTGTATTTTTAGTAGAAACAGGGCTTCACCATGTTGGCCAGGCTGGTCTCAAACTCCTGAACTCAGGTGATCCTCCCACCTCGGCCTCCCAAAGTGTTCATACTACAGGCATAATCCATCATGCTCGGTCACAACCTTCTGTTTAGAGTAAGCACTTTTCTAAGATTTGTGTTCATCATTCCCTTGATTTAATTATGGTTTTATGGTATACATATATACCACCAAAGATATATACTGCATTTTAATGTTTGAACTCTGTTACTTTTGTATGCATTCTTCTGTTACTTGCTTTTTTCGTCCAAAATTATATTTTTGAAATGTATCTATAAAGCTGCCTGTAGCTATAGCACATTTATTTGCAAGTGCCAAATAGTTTTCCAAACTGCTTTCTGCCAGTGACACTTCTGCCTCTAAAGAGTGTGATCCCTTTTCTCCATATGCTTGAAATATTTGTATTTTCAGGCTTTTAAAGTTTTGACAATTTAGAGGCTGTGAAATACCTCATGGTAGTTTTACTTTTAATTTTTTTGATAACTGATAAAATTGATCACATTTAAAAATATTATTTGGCCATTATATTTCTTCTTTTCTAAAATATTCATTCTTTTTTATCCTGTCTTTTCCTTTTTTAAAATTATTATTATTTTTTATTGTACTTTAAGTTCTAGGGTACATACGCACAACGTGCAGGTTTGTTACATATGTATACATGTGCCATGTTGCTGTGCTGCACCCATTAACTCGTCATTTACATTAGGTATATCTCCTAATGCTATCCTTCCCCTCTCGCCCCACCCCACAACAGGCCTGGTGTGTCATGTTCCCCTTCCTGTTCCCAGGCGTTCTCATTGTTCAATTCCCACCTATGAGTGAAAACATGCAGTATTTGGTTTTCTGTCCTTGTGATAGTTTGCTGAGAATGATGGTTTCCAGCTTCATCCATGTCCCTACAAAGGACATGAACTCATCCTTTTTTATGGCTGCATAGTATTCCATGGTGTATGTGTACCACATTTTCTTAATCTAGTCTATCATTGACAGACATTTGGGTTGGTTCCAAGTCTTTGCTATTGTGAATAGTGCCGCAAAAAACATACGTGTGCATGTGTCTTTATAGCAGCATGATTTATAATCATTTGAGTATACACCCAGTTATGGGATGGCTGGGTCAAATGGCATTTCTAGTTCTAGATCCTTGAGGAATAGCCACAGTGTCTTCCACAATGGTTGAACTAGTTTACAGTCCCAACAACAGTGTAAAAGTGTTCTTATTTCTACACGTCCTCTCCTGCACTTGTTGTTTCCTGACATTTTAATGATCATCATTCTAAATGGTGTGAGATGGTATCTCATTGTGGTTTTGATTTGCATTTCTCTGATGGCCAATGATGATGAGCATTTTTTCAAGTGTCTGTTTGCTGCATAAATGTCTCCTTTTGAGAAGTGTCTGTTCTTATCCTTCACCCAATTTTTATGGGGTTGTTTGTTTGTTTGTTTTTCTTGTAAATTTGTTTAAGTTCTGTGCAGATTCTGGATATTAGTCCTTTGTCAGATGAGTAGATTGCAAAAATTTTCTCCCATTCTGTAGGTTGCCTGTTCACTCTGTTGGTAGTTTCTTTTGCTGTGCAGAAGCTCTTTAGTTTAATTAGATTCCATTTGTCAATTTTGGCTTTTGTTGACATTGGTTTTGGTGTTTTAGACATGAAGTCCTTACCCATGCCTATGTCCTGAATGGTATTGCCTAGGTTTTCTTCTAGGGTTTTTATGGTTTTAGGTCTATCATTTAAGTCTTTAATCCATCTTGAATTAATTTTTGTATAAGGAGTAAGGAAGGGATGCAGTTTCAGCTTTCTACATATGGCTAGCCAGTTTTCCCAGCACCATTTATTAAATAGGGAATCCTTTCCCCATTTCTTGTTTTTGTAAGGTTTGTCAAAGATCAGATGGTTGTAGATGTGTGATATTATTTCTGAGGGCTCTATTCTGTTCCACTGGTCTATATGTCTGTTTTGGTACCAGTACCATGCTGTTTTGGTTACTGTAGTCTTGTAGTATAGTTTGAAGTCAGGTAGCATGATGCCTCCAGCTGTGTTCTTTTTGCTTAGGATTGTCTTGGCAAATGGGGCTCTTTTTGATTCCATATGAACTTTAAAGTAGTTTTTTCCAATTCTGTCTGATTTTCTGAATAAAGTCATTGGTAGCTTGATGGGGATGCCGTTGAATCTATAAATTACCTTGGGCAGTATGGCCATTTTCACGATATTGATTCTTCCTCTCCATGAGCATGGAATGTTATTTCATTTGTTTGTGTCCTCTTTTATTTCATTGAGCAGTGGTTTGTAGTTCTCCTTGAAGAGGTCCTTCACATCCCTTGTAAGTTGGATTCCTAGGTATTTTATTCTCTTTGAAGCAATGGTGAATGGGAATTCACTCATGATTTGGCTCTCTGTTTGTCTGTTATTGGTGTATAAGAATGCTTATGATTTTTGCACATTGATTTTGTATCCTGAGACTTTGCTGAAGTTGCTTATCAGTTTAAGAGATTTTGGGCTGAGATGATGAGGTTTTCTAAATATACAATCATGTCATCTGCAAACAGGGACAATGTGACTCCCTGTTTTCCTAATTGAATACCCTTTATTTCTTTCTCCTGCCTGATTGCCCTGGCCAGAACTTCCAACACTACGTCGAATAGGAGTGGTGAGAGAGGGCATCCCTGTCTTGTGCCAGTTTTCAAAGGGAATGCTTCCAGTTTTTGCCCATTCAGTATGATATTGACTGTGGGTTTGTCTAAATAGGTCTTATTATTTTGAGATGCATCCCATCAATACTGAATTTATTGAGAGTTTTTATCATGAAGGGCTGTTGAATTTTGTTAAAGGCCTTTTCAGCATCTATTGAGATAATCATGTGGTTTTTGTCTTTGGTTCTGTTTATATGCTGGATTACATTTAGTGATTTACATATGTTGAACCAGCCTTGCATCCCACGGATGAAGCTCTTGTTGGATAAGCTTTTTCATGTGCTGCTGGATTCGTTAGAAGCTCTTGTTGGATAAGCTTTTTCATGTGCTGCTGGATTCGTTTGTCAGTATTTTATTGAGGACTTTTGCATCGATGTTCATCAGGGATATTGGTCAAAATTCTCTTTTTTTGTTGTGTCTCTTTTTTTCTTCCAGGCTTTGGTATCAGGATGATATTGGCCTCATAAAATGAGTTAGGGAAGATTCCCTCTTTTTCTATTGATTGGAATAGTTTCAGAAGGAATGGTACCAGTTCCTCCTTGTACCTCTGGTAGAATTGGGCTGTGAATCCATCTGGTCCTGGACTTTTTTTGGTTTGTAGACTAATTACTGCCTCAATTGCAGAGCCTGTTGTTCGCCTAATCAGGGATTCAACTTCTTCCTGGTTTAGTCTTGGGAGGGTGCATGTGTCCAGGAATTTATCCATTTTTTTTTAGATTTTTCTAGTTTATTTGCATAGAGGTATTTATAGTATTCTCTGATGGTAGTTTGTATTTCTGTGGGATTCGTGGTGATATCTCCATTATCATTTTGTTGTTGTATCTATTTGATTCTTCTCTCTTTTCTTCTTTATTAGTCTTGCTAGCAGTCTATCAATTTTGTTGATCTTTTCAAAAAAACAGCTCCTGGATTCACTGATTTTTTTGAAGGGTTTTTTGTGTCTCTATCTCCTTCAGTTCTGCTCTGATCTTAGTTATTTCTTGTCTTCTGCTAGCTTTTGAATATGTTTGCTCTTGCTTCTCTAGTTCTTTTAATTGTGATACTAGGGTGTCAATTTTAGATCTTTCCTACTTTCTCTTGCGGGCATTTAGTGCTATAAATTTCCCTCTACACACTGTTTTAAATGTGTCTCAGTGATTCTGGTACATTGTGTCTTTGTTCTTATTGGTTTCAAAGAACATCTTTATTTCTGCCTTCATTTCGTTATGTACCCAGTAGTCATACAGGAGCAGGTTGTTCAGTTTCCATGTCGTTGAGCGGTTTTGAGTGAGTTTCTTAATCCTGAGTTCTAGATTGATTGCACTGTGGTCTGAGAGACAGTTTGTTATAATTTCTGTTCTTTTACGTTTGCTGAGGAGTGCTTTACTTCCAATTATGTGGTCAATTTTGGAATAATTGTGATGTTGTGCTGAGAAGAATGTATATTCTGTTGATTTGGGATGGAGAGTTCTGTAGATGTGTATTAGGTCTGCTTGGTGCAGAGCTGAGTTCAATTCCTGAATATCCTTGTTAACTTTCGGTCTCATTGATCTGTCTAATGTGACAGTGGGGTGGTAAAGTCTCCCATTATTATTGTGTAGGAGTCTAAGTCTCTTTGTACATCTCCTAGAACTTGCTTTATGAATCTGGGTGCTCCTGTATTGGGTGCATATATATTTAGGACAGTTAGCTCTTCTTGTAGAATTGATCCCTTTACCATTACGTACTGGCCTTCTGTGTCTCTTTTGATCTTTGTTGGTTTAAAGTCTGTTTTATCAGAGACTAGGATTGCAACCCCTGCCTTTTTTTGTTTTCCATTTGCTTGGTAGATCTTCCTCCATCCCTTTATTTTGAGCCTATGTGTGTCTCTGCATGTGAGATGGGTCTCCTAAATACAGCATACTGACAGGTCTTCACTCTTAATCCATTTTGCCAGTCTGTGTCTTTTAATTGAGGCAATCAGCACATTTACATTTAATGTTAATATAGTTTTGTGTGAATTTGATCCTGTCATTATGATGTTAGCTGGTTATTTTGCTCATTAGTTGATGGAGTTTCTTCCTAGCATCGATGGTCTTTACATTTTGGCATGTTTTTGCAGTGGCTGGTACGGATTGTTCCTTTCCATGTTTAGTGCTTCCTTCAGGAGCTCTTGTAGGTCAAGCCTGGTGGTGACAAAATCTCTCAGCATTTGCTTGTGTGTAAAGGATTTTATTTCTCCTTCAGTGATGAAGCTTAGTTTGGCTGGATATGAAATTCTGGGTTGAAAATTCTTTTGTTTAAGTATGTTGGATATTGGCCCCCACTCTCTTCGGGCTCGTAGAGTTTCTGCCAAGAGATCCGCTGTTAGTCTGATGGGCTTCCCTTTGTGGGTAACCCGACGTTTCTCTCTGGCTTCCCTTAACATTTTTTCCTTCATTTCAACTTTGGTAAATCTGACAATTATGTGTCTTGGAGTTGTTCTTCTCGAGGAGTATCTTTGTGGCATTCTCTGTATTTCCTGAATTTGAATGTTGCCCTGCCTAGCTAGGTTGGGGAAGTTCTCCTGGGTAATGTCCTGCAGAGTGCTTTCCAACTCGGTTCCGTTCTCCTCATCACTTTCAAGTACACCAATCAGACATAGATTTGGTCTTTTCACATAGTCCCATATTTCTTGGAGGATTTATTCATTTCTTTTTACTCTTTTTTCTCCAAACTTGTCTTCTCACTTCATTTCATTCATTTGATCTTCAGTCACTGATACCCTTTCTTCCAGTTGATTGAATCAGTTACTGAAACTTGTGCATTCATCACATAGTTCTTGTGCCATGGTTTTAAGCTTCATCAGGTCATTTAAAGGCTTTTCTACAATGGTTATTCTAGTTAGCCATTCGTCTAACCTTTTTTCAAGGTTTTTAGCTTCTTTGTGATGGGTTTGAACTTCCTCCTTTAGCTCAGAGAAGGTTGATCATATGAAGCCTTCTTCTTTCAACTCATCGAAGACATTCTCCATCCAGCTCTGTTCTGTTGCTGATGAGGAGCTGCATTCCTTTGGAGGGGGAGAGGAGCTCTGATTTTTAGAATTTTCAGCTTTTCTGTTCTGTTTTTTTCCCATCTTTGTGGTTTTATCTACCTTTGGTCTTTGATGATGGTGACGTACAGATGGGGTTTTGGTGTGGATGTCCTTTCTGTTTGTTAGTTTTCCTTCTACCAGTCAGGACCCTCAGCTGCAGGTCTGTTGGAGTTTGTTGGAGGTCCACTCCAGACCCTATTTGCCTGGGTATCAGCAGCGGAGGCTGCAGAATAGCAAATATTGCTGAACAGCAAATGTTGCTGCCTGATGGTTCCTCTGGAAGCTTCGTCTCAGAGTGGTACCTGGCCTTGTGAGGTGTCAGTCTGCCCCTACTAGGGGATGTCCCCCAGTTAGGCTCCTTGGGGGTCAGGGACCCACTTGAGGAGGCAGTCTGTCCATTCTCAGATCTCAAACTCCGTGCTGGGAGAACCACTACTCTCTTCAAACCCATCAGACAGGGACATTTAAATCTGCAGAGGTTTCTGCTGCCTTTTGTTCTGCTATGCCCTGCCCCCAGAGGTGGAGTCTACAGAGGCAGTCAGGCCTCCTTGAGCTGTGGTGGGCCCATCTAGTTTGAGCTTCCTGGCTGCTTTGTTTACCTACTGAAGCCTCAGCAATGGCAGGTGCCCCCTTCTGGCTTAGCTGCCACCTTGCAGTTTGATCTCAGACTGCTGTGCTAGCAGTGAGCGAGGCTCCGTGGGCATGGGCCCTTTGATCCAGGTGCAGGATATAATCTCCTGGTGTGCTGTTTGCTAAAACCCTTGGAAAAGTGTAATATTAGGGTGGGAGTTACCCGATTTTCCCGGTGCTGTCTGTCAAAGCTTCCCTTGGCTAGGAAAGGGAATTCCCTGACCCCTTGCACTTCCAGAGTGATGTGATGCTTCACCCTGCTTCAGCTCTCACTCAGTGGGCTGCACCTACTGTCCTGCACTCACTGTCTGACACACCCCAGTGAGATGAACCTGGTACCCTCATCGGAAATGCAGAAATCACCTGTCTTCTGTATCACTCACGCTGGGAGCTGTAGACTGGAGCTGTTCCTGTTTGGCCATCTTGGAACCAATCTATTCTGTCTTTTCCCTAAGTAATATTTGAGATTTTATAAATTTGAAATACATAATGCCAGTTATCATTGCAAATACTTTCTCTGGTTTAAGGGTTGACTTTCACTTTTTAAAATGTCTTTTGAATAGGCTTAATATTTCCTAATGTAGTTGAACATATAAATATTTTCCCTCTTTTGATCTGCACTTTGATTTGTGATATTTCTATTTTTAAAGGCATTCTTGACTCACTAAGGACAAAGGGATATTTCTCTCTTTTATATTCTAAATTTTTGCTTTTTTATGTATAGATTAATTTCAGCAAAAGTAAACCTGGAATTAATTTTTGTGAAGTGTGTCATGTAAACAAATATTTAATTGTCCATATAAAAAATTTCCAGTGTTGGCTGGGCACGGTGACTTACGTCTGTATACCCAGCACTTCGGAAGGCCAAGGCGGGTGGATCATAAGGTCAGGAGATTGAGACCATCCTGGCTAACACAGTGAAACCCCACCTCTACTAAAAATGCAAAAAATGAGCTGGGCGTGGTGGTGGGCACCTGTAATCCCAGCTACTTGGGTGGCTGAGGCAGGAGAATGGTGTGAACCCGGGAGGCAGAGCTTGCAGTGAGCTGAGACCATGCTACTGCACTCCAGCCTAGGTGACAGAGCAAGACTCCGTCTAAAAAAAACAAAAACAAAAAAAACCAAAACAAAACAAAAAAAACAAATTCAGTGTTATTTATGTTATTTAATAAACCAGCATTTCTCCACAAATCTCAGTGTCACCTTTTCAGATATTAAAGTTCTGTATATGCTTTGTTCTTTTTCTGGTCCCTCTTTTTTCCATATGCTATTTTTCCTTCTGTCTCTTAGCCTCTTAATTTCTATGTTTTTTTTCCAATTACAGATTTTTTTAAAAAATGTTTTTTACAAAAGATGTTAGAATCAAGGTAATCTATTGTATTGTTACAGTGAGATGAGAAAGATGTGCAGATGACTCTTCTTAGACACAGGTGGAAGAGCACAGGTTTAGAACAGAACTTTCTGAGGTTCAAATTTGTCTTTCCTTGGGCAAGACACTCAGACTCTTATATCCTCTGTAGGGTTGCCGTGAGGATTAAACTACATAATTTCCTGGGGTTATATGCAGTTATGGAGCATGGTAGATGAGCTTATTTAATGACAGCTTTATAGTTATTTCATCTTGAAATTTTTCCTTCTGCATAGTTGCATGTATTAATTTTTGAGATCCACGTAAGTACAGATCTATGGTTTTATATATATATATATATATATATATATATATATGGTTTTCAAGGGGAAATTATATTATTATTGTTTGTTATTTTCCTTCACTGGAATTGAAGTACAGATAGTTTGCCCTACAGTTTTACTTTGTTGGTTAATCTTTTTTTTCATTTCCACTGAGGCTGTAGTCCCTTAGGGATTTTCATGTGGTGATCAGATTCAGCTGCACAATTATGTGCAGGTTCATGTCCCAAAACCAGTATTTCAGACTACTGTTAATCCCTCAAACTCTTATTTTCTGGTAGTACAATTATTTTTCCTTCCAGAGCTCCTTTTAATATGCAATTGGTTTAACATTCTAAGTTCATTTTGAGAAAAATTTTGGCTCTTGGTGATTATGTTTTCTTGACAGTTGAATGATAAGATGTGTTAATTTTTTTTTTTTTTTTGTAATTTTTTCAGCATTTGGTTTTGTTTCGTTTGGTTGCTTTTTTTAATGGGATACCTTTTCAGGATAATTCTTTGGTATGCTGGATACAGAAAAGGTCTTATAGTCCTTTGGTAGCATCTCCCTTATCATTTTACTCACTGTTTTGTGTATTTGAGATGGTATTCTTCTCTATGCCACCTATTAAAAATCATTTTTATTACTAATTATACATTTTAAATCTCACATTCTTTTAATATTCCTTATCTACTAATGCCAAATTTATATTTTCCTCTTCAAAACTCCGTGTGTCTGTATGAATCATCTAGTAATTAACCATGTATATCTTTATGTTATCTATTGTTTTCCTAAGGTATACTTTTTTTTTTTTGCCGTTATAACTGTTCTCTGAAGACAGTTAATCTGAATTATAACTATTGAGAACTCCTAAACGCTAATGTGAGGCTTTATAAGTTATAGTCTGGTAAGATGTAATATATTATGTTTGAATTACAGTTTAATTTCTTTGTATGGATATGTTCATCTCAAGTTCCTTTCAATTTATTTTTCTTTCACTCTTTATTGCCTTCACTTTCACCTTCCTCTTACTTTCACCTTCTTTCCCTTCATATTACTCTCAAAGGTATTAACTAATATCAAATATATTAAACTCAACAGAATACAGAAAACGGCTTTATTCTTTACTACAAACATGTTATCACTTATTTTTTCCTATAATAAAACTTTTACAAATTTTCACGTTTCTAGCCACTCAGTTATTTATAATAGTATCATTTAATAATATTATTATTTAATCATGATCTCTTTTTTTGAAACTTGTGACTCAATTTTACATGTACAGTAGTCCAATTCCACTTAAAATTTCAGTTTTACATGCAATTTGAAGTGTTTGCTCTTCTTTTTTTAGCTTTACTTTGACTTGCAGCTCAGGAACTTATAGAAATGAGGGTGTGAGTTCTTCTTTAAGTCTTCCCTAAATTCCTCTCTGTTTTTCTTCCTGTCCTCTAGGTTTTATGTAGGGTTAAAAAAAAAAGTTAGAAAAAAAACCCCAGTGTCTAAATGAGTTTTATTGTTGTTATCTGTTATAACCATCTACTATCAGAGCTGACCTTCAAATATTGGTTCTCTCATGGAAAACCTGAGACTTTTAAGGTTCCTGCCTTGAGTGATACATTCTCTGATAAATGTTTTGCTATGTCTTCTTTATCCTATCCCTTTCTTAGTGCGATAGAAGATCCATGGATTTTTATTGCTATGGTCCTCTTAACACAGCAGACAACCCACTTGGCCTAAGTAGCTTGAAGATGATTTGAACTCATCCAGCTTTCCCTGAGAATTCATTGCTTACCCTGCCATTCAGGAAGTGTACCTGATCTGACCACGAATCCTTCTTTCTTTATCATGTAGATTCTCGTTACCTCAACCAATCTTTGGTCTTTAGACTTTTCTAGGATAGAAGCAGTCTATCCTAGACTGAAGCCTCTTGATTTCGGTCTCTTGATTTATGTACTCCCCTAAGCCCCTGGGGATACATGTTCATTTAAGAACATGGTAATGGTATTCTACCATTGTTGGTCATATAATTCATTGTTTAATTCATTCAGAAAATGTGTACTGAATGCTTAAGCCATGCCAGTTCTTGTTTTCAGCACTGGAAATGTAAGCAGGGATGTCAGATTTAGCAAACACAAATATAGATGCCCAACCAAATGTGAATTTCAGATAAGCATAAACAAGTTATTGGTAGAAGTGTGCAATATTTGGGACATTTTTGTGTTAAAATTACTCGTTTTCATCAAAAATTAAAGCTTATGTGGGTGTTCTATATTTTATCTGACAATCTTAAATATAGAAATGGATAACATAAGCAACCCTGTCTTCATGGAGTTACATTCTAATGAAAAAAAAAAGAATAAAAAACTTTGAAAGCATTATGTCATGTAGTGATAATGTCTGTAGAAAAAATAAAATAGAATGAGAGGGATAGAGAGTTCCAGCAGATTAATGTTGAGGTTTTTATATGGATTAACCATGCCCTGGTACCAGAGAGACTAGTAAGCGGAGACTGGAAGAAAATAAAGGAAATAAATAGTTGGTCTAGGCATAAGAACAAGCAAGTACAAAGGAACTCGATGGAAGCAGGTGTGGTATGCACATGTGGTGACAAATAGGGAAGAGCAAGGCAAAGAAAAGGTGGGAGAAAAGAGATTCAAAGAGGTATGTGGTAGGGGAAGTTCTGAGTCAGGGAGAGCCTGCAAGATTAATCAAGGCATTTAGCCATAGGAAGGACTTGGATTTCACTCTTAGTGAGGTAGGAAGGCTTTGCAGAGTTTTCATGATAGATCTGGCACACTCATGTTTTCTTTTTAAATGATTTCTTTTAGTTGCTGAAAAAAATATAGATTGGAGGGGTCAATTGCAAAGACAGGATATAGAAGTAGAAGCCTCTTACAATAATCTTGGGAAGAGTTGATGGAAGCTTAGACCTTGAAAGTTGTGTTTACAGATGGGAAGAAGTAAGTGAATTCTGATTGAATTTTGCAGGAAAAAATGCTTAAATTTTTTTAATAGATTGGATATATAATATAAGAAAAAGAGAAAAGTCAAGGATGACTCTGATAGCATTTATTAGAGAAACTAAAAGAAAGAAGTTGATATTTCTTGTGACAGGAGAAGAGTGTGAGAGGTGAGTAGGAGTGTATGGAAATAAGTTCAGTTTTGGACATATTAAACTTTTGCAGTGTTAGAAATCTAATTTCAGAGACAAAATCTACAGTTAGATTTACTGTTCATGGAAGAGTTCTGGGTCAAAGATAACCATTTGAGAATTTTCAATGTGTAAATGTTATTTAACATAAGAAGATCAGATGAGAGATGTGCCCTTCTTCTTGAAAGCATTACCAACTACTATGATTAATTGTCAGTATCTTTGTTTGTTTTAAGAAATCCCTTCACTTCATCTGTTGGAGTGACTACTCTCCTCCCAAATCATAAGGAGGGGAAAGAAAGTTCTCTGCTTTCCCCCCAACACTAATCCTCAGTTGAGAACTCATGACTTATTGAGAACCCTTAAAAGCCATGTAAAGAGTAGCTTTCATTCAGTGATTGTAAGCACCTTCTCTCATTGGTAGTGCACTTGATTCTTATTTATTTCCCTATTTTTTATTCCTTCTCTTAAAAAAAAATCAGGCGATTGATTCAGTGTCACATGCTTATCTCCAGGTGCTGATAGTTCAATGTGTCATGCCAATTAGATAGAATCTACAATCACACTTTCTATGCCTTTCTTTTGCGGATAGTATTCAGTCGATAAATTAGTTAATACAATTTGATGAACACTTCCTGCATTTGTCAGATGGTACTAAATACCTTGCCATAAATTAAATAGCATCAGGTCATTTTAGGATATGCAGTCCCTACAAAGTTGAGAGCTCCTGCATTAGTACATCCCAGAAGTAACTGTCATTTTAAAATGTTTCATTAAATTTACTTGTCAGTGAGGTTAAGAAAAAAACACATGATTTTAATATACTAAATTCACAGTGTGACTTTTTGATTTGGCTTTAGCAATGGCAATCTCTTCAATTTGAACAACTTCTATCAGCCCTAGTCATATCTACTTTTTTTAAAAAAATGTATTTTTTCTTTAAAATTCCAGGGTACCATGTGCAGGATGTGCAGGTTTGTTACATAGGTAAACGTGTGACATGGTGGTTTACTGCATCTATCAACCCATCACCTAAGTATTAAGCACAGCATGCATTAGCTATTATTTTTCTTGATGCTCTCTGTCCCCCAGCTCACCCTACAACAGGCCCCAGTGTATGTTGTTCCCCTTCCTGTGTCCATGTGTTCTTATTGTTTAGCTCCCACCTGTAAGTGAGAGCATGGGGTGTTTGGTTTTCTGTTCCTGTGTTAGTTTGCTGGGGATAATGGCTTTCAGCTCCATTCATGTTCCTTTAAAGGACATGATATCGTTCCTTTTTATGGCTGCTTAGTATGCCATGGTGTATATGTAGCACATTTTTTTTTAATTCAGTCTGTCATTGATGGGTTGATTCCATGTTTTTACTATTGTGAACAGTGCTGCAGGGAAGATACACACGCATGTATCAAAACCACAATGATATACCATCTCACATCAGTCAGAATGGCGATTATTAAAAAGCCAAGAAACAGCAGATACTGGTGAGGCTGGGAAATATAGGAACACTTTTACACTGTTGGTGGGAATGTAAATTAGTTCAACCATTATGGAAAACAGTGTGGTAATTCCTCAAAGATCTAGAACCAGAAATACCATTTGACCCAGCAATCCCATTACTGGGTAAATACCCAAATGAATATACATCATACATCTACTTTAATACACCCCCAATTGCCTTATTAACAGTTTGGTTTAAGAAAACTCCTCCACATGCTGCTGGCATTTTTTTAAAGTAAATAAAGTAAAATCATTTATTTACATGAATTGGCCAATTAGTTTTCTAGGTGGCAAAATATTACATAGAAACCAGCTATTAATCTTACCAAAGACTAACTATATGTTAGTCTAGTATTAACCCTACCAAAGACTACACGTTACTGAACAAGTCACTTAATTTTTCTGAATCTTAGTTACCTCACTTTTGGCGCACAAGTATTAGAATGCATATGCTCTAAAGTTCTTTCCTGTTTTAAAATGTTATGATTCTATGATAAAAATTTTCAATCCACCAGGACCTTTAAATTCTGATTATTGAAGTTCTTCATCTCTATTACAGGCCTAGAATATTTTCTTGATTTCATATTACTGAATCAGTTTTTATGTGAAGCAAAAACACCCTTCTTATATAAAATAAATTTCAGTGATAGTATAGTTAACATGCAGGACCTATACCTCTATAATATTTACAAACAAATGTAGACTATTAGAGTAGAATAAGATCAGTAAGTATATGGGGTGTACATGCTATCATTTTAGAATAAGGCTACTAAAGAACAGACACCTGGTTAGGTGTATAAAGTGTAGAACAGTGAGAATGTTAAAACTAATATCAGTATTAAAGAATGATATTAGTTCCCAAATGATGTTAGATGATTAGAGACTGAAATCTTCACTATCCAAGCTACATTATCATTAAAATCACAAATACATCCAAAGCAAATGAAATCGATAGCATCTTATGATATCAAAAAAGTTTGGGTAATTAAAAAAACCTATTGCTCATGCTATTAAAATATACAAATAACTTAAACAAAAAGCGAATGTGACTCACAAACCGATTAGCCTAGAGGTTGAGATGGAACAGTTTTTTTTTTTTTTTTTTTGAGAAAATAAAAATCTTAATTTGCATGCTTTTTTTAAAAAAGGAATGAGCCAATTTTATTTTGTTTCTTTTGGAGTCCAATGTGATCAACCAATCAACTTCATGTGAAATAATGAGAGGAGGCACATAAAGTGTTTAGCATGGTGCCTGGCACATGGTAATGCTTAAATAACACAGTTTTTATTACTGTGGGCTAGGGAAACTATGGCTACTATGGGTTATAGATGAAGACAGTAATCATTGCACACTGACCTCTCCCACAGACCTTCAAAGCCTAATCTATCTGTCTATCTGTCTGTCTATCTCTATCCCTTTGGAACAGATTCTTAATGTTCAAGATGAAGAGATGAAAAATAAAATTAAATAAACACATTCTCATTTCTTTAATCCCGTGGGAATTACCTGATGTATGCTATTTCCTAAAGGGGAAAGAAATAAATCATTTGAGTGAGCTAAAGATAGCTCTAAGAGTACAGTGGCATCCTTTCTATTTTAAATGCAGAGAAAATGACAAAACAATAAATTTCAGAGCTCAGTCTCCTGTCTTTGCTGACAGGTACACTCGCTTTCCTTCCTTATTAGCTAACCCACATAAGAATAAATACTCTGAACTGGGCTATGATGTAAAGTGAAAATAACATTTTGTTTTCTAAATATTTTTATTCTTTTTCTTAAATATTTCAGATTTGGTTTAAATATCATTGACTTGTATATAACTTTAGGGAATAATATTAGAAGCATAGAACAATATTTAAATTGGAAAGAGGAGAATGTTACTAGAATTTACCTTTTTAAAAAATGAAAAGAGGTCAACTCCCAGTAGGCCAGTTTTCTTCACTCTTATTGTGTATCATTCTTTAAAGTCATGAAGAGCCAGGATTTCCTATTATAATACTCCTTCCTAAAGACTGTGAGAGAATCAAGATACATGCTTAGCCACTTTTAATGATTAATCTAAATTTAAAACTTTCTGCTTTTCTATACCACAATTCCATTTATTATACTACTGTATATTACCTTTATATCACTTTTTTAAACATCTATGAGATTGTAAGTTCCTTGAATGCAGGAACTCTGCCTTGGCATTCTTACCACAATAAATGATGCTAAATAAATACTTTCTGAATTAATGAAATAGGTTTCTGAAGGCATTGCTGTCTGTGACACTCTGACATTGTTATAGGGAAGAAAGCTAAAGTAGAAGTGAGTCTGAATATATTTATAGGATTTTTCATCTTCTGAATATTGTTTTTTTTTCTCATTCTGAGGAAACAGGAAGACAAAATAATGCTGTTACAGTCACAGTTCAGATAGTAATTATGTCCTCACTCAAAAGATACCATAAAACAAAGATAACCAATAATGTACCTTGGCTAAACCTATTTTTATGTATAAAATTACTGAATTTTGTCTCTCTTAGTCGTATAGTCTTACAGGTAGTTGAATGAGTGTATTTATGATGGGATTCCCTGCCCCATTCTAACCCATAAACATATGTTATTCTAACAGATTCTTAGAAGGATATAGGACAACAAAAGAGAAGTTACAGCCTTTCTATTAACAACCTTAGGGAAAGAGATCCATAAGAGACTCTCATGTTCCTAGTATAGCTATTCTCAAATTTTAAGATCTCAGAATGCTTTACACTTAAGAACTACAGAGAATTTCAAAGAGCTTTGGTTTGTGTAGGGTATATCTATTGATATTCACCATACTAAAAGACTGAAACTGAGAAATTCTAAAATACACATTTGTTGATTTATTTAAAATATTACAACTTTTTTACATGTTAAACTAAATAACATGGTTTTAGGAAAAATTAATGTTATTTTCCAAAACAAAAAAAAGTAACAAGAAGAATGACATCGTTTTATACTTTTGATGACTGACTTAATATCTTGCTTAATAAAACACAGGTGTATTGCCATATCTATTTCTATATTCAACCTCTGACTATACACTCTTGTAATTGAAACCTTTTAAAGAAAACCTTGCTTCACATTTTTATGTGGTTGAAAAAGAGAAGGGCATTTTAATATCCTTTCTATTAATTTTAGATATTTTTATTTAAATATATAATCTGAAACCATATCAATAAATATTTAATGCTTGGTTACATAAAAATCGAGATCTAGCTTGCAATTTGAAGGGATATTTAAACTACACATGATTTTGTAAAATCATGCTTTGGTCATTAGGAAAACATTGGTTTGCGGAATGATGCAGAATCAAGTGATGAATCATTTCAATATGCAATAAGAAAATAAACCACATTTGTTGCTTGTTTTTTCAGCCAAGATGAAGCAATAGAGTCCAGATATATTTTCTACTCAAAACAACTAAAAATCCAAATAAAATATATAAAACAAGAAATGTAAAATATTAGGCATCAGTCAATGAAAAGCACTAGTCCCTAAGAGATGAGAAAGGAAACGAATATGGTTTTTAAATTATCCAGCTTAGTTCCTGGAAAGTAAGTTTCCAGGTCATGGCACAGGGAGAGGTAACTCGAGCAGAACCCAGTGGTCTCCTCCAGCTGAGAAGAGCTAAGAAACCAGAAAGGTCAAACTGGCTAGAGTTCTCAAAACAGAGCAACCAAAGTGGAGAAAGCTGCAAAAAGACAGAGCTCCAGAGATTTGCAGAGGTTCACCCTAATATCTTAAATTGAGTACTCATCAGTACGTGCATGTGAGGGAACCATTCACAGCTGGGCTAGGAATAGTTGTTTCTACTAGATGAAGTGTGAAGAACCATGTAATTTACAAGGACTCAGGTGAGTATTTCAGAAAGACTTTGCCTCAGTAGTGGAAAATAATATCCCCTAATCCAGCAGTCCCCAGTCTTTGTGGCACCAGGGACTGGTTTCACGGAAGACAATTTTTCCATGGAGCAGGGGTTGTGGAGGGAATGGTTTGGGGCCAAAACTGTTGCACCTCAGAGCATCAGGCATTAATTAGATTCCCATAAGGAGCACACAACCTAGATGCCTCGCATGCACAGTTCACAATGGGGTTCCTGCTCCTATGAGCATCTAATGCCACCAGTAATCTCACAGGAGGTGGAGCTCAGGTGGTAATGCTCACTCACCCACTGCTCACCACCTACTGGGCAGCCAGGTTCCTAACAGACCACTGATTGGTACATGTCCTCAGCCTGGGGACCTCTGCCCTAGCCTAAACACTGCTTTAGTCTCAACTAGAAAGATTAAAAGCAAGACCTAAAAAGCTCAACCTGTTCCAGGTACCCAATGTGTAGAATAAAGCTCAAGAATATTTAAGTAATTTCAAAATTATTCAACACAACGTAAAATTCACAGTTTCACTCACATCTAATAAAAAAATGATTAAGCATGCAAAAAAGTGGAAAAAGATAAAAGCTGTCCTGAGAGAAAGATGAATCCATTGTAACTGATCTAGTAATAATATGATGATAAAATTAGTAGATAACAAAATTACGATAGTTATTTAGTGATAGATAATAGTTATATATTCGGGGGATACTTGTGATATTTTGATACGTGCATACAACATTGTAATGATCAAATAAAAGTAATTTAGGTATCTATCATCTCAAACATTAATTTTTTGTTTTATTGGAAACATTCCAGTTCTTTTCTTCCAACTATTTTGAACTATACGACATATTATTGTTAACTGTAGTCACCCTGCTGTGTTATTGAGCACTAGATCTTATTTCTTCTATTTATATTTCGTATTCATTAGCCAGCTTCTCTTGGCTATACTTCCCAGACTCTGCTAACTACTGATCTATTCCCTACCTCCATGAGATCTATGTTTTTAGCTCCCATATAGGAGCTGAAAACATGCAGTATTTGGGTTTCTTTGTCTGGCTTATTTCATTTAATATAATGACCTTCAGTTCTATCCATGTTGCTGCAAATCACAGGATTTCATTCTTTTTATGGTGGAATAATATTGTATTATGCATAAGTACCACATTTCTTAATCCATTTATTAATTGATGGACACTTAAGTTGATTTCATATCTTAGCTATTGAGAATAGTGCCAGAATAAACATGGGGGTGCAGATAACTCTTTGATATACTGATTTTTCTTCTTTTGGATATACACCCAGCAATGGAATTGCTGGATCGTATGATAGTTCTATTCTTTGTAAAGTAATAGCCTAAATATTTCCATTGATAAAAGTGTAAACTTACTGATACAAGAAAATAAATGAACCTTAAGCACACACACACGCACACACACACGTGACCACATGAATATACATTACAAATAAATTTATTGGAGTCAAGGTAAAAAGAAAATATGTAAATCAGAAAGATATAAAAAACACACTACATACTAACATACAAAGATTATAATGGCAGCATACTTCTTCTTTGAAACCATAAAAGCCCAGAGGCAACAACACAACATCTTGAAAGTATTGGAAAGACTAAAAGGCCAATCCATAATACTTATCCCTAAAAAAGTATCCTTCAGGAATAAAGTAGAAGTAAGGTCCTTTTCAGAGGTGCAAAAGCTGAGATAATGTATTAACTGTAGACCTTCCTGACAAGAAATATTAACAGAAGTCCTCCAAGCAGAGGAAAAATGATACCAGGTGAAAATCTGATTCAATACAAGGGAATAAAGAATCCTAGAAATTGTAATTACATTTGTACAGATAAAATATTCTTTATTATTTAGGTCTCTTTAAATGATAAATGACTATTTAAATAAAAATTCATGTATATAGTGAAGTACACTATAAATACAATGTACATAGAAGTACCTTGTATGATAAAAATAGGATAAAGGCCAGGAGAGAGAAATGAAAATGTACTATTTTAAGGTTCTTATACTACATCTGAAGCGCTATTATATTATTTTAAGGTACACACAGATGAGTTAAGGATGAAAAGTACAAATCCTGGAGCAATCACTAAAAGAAACCAGCAAAGAATTATAGTTGATAATACAACAAAAGAGACAGCATTGACTCAAAGAACGTACTAAATCCAAAAAAGAAAAGAAAAGAAACAGAAAATAAGGGATGAAAGAAAGGAGAGAAGTAACAGATGTCATAAAAAGAAAATAAAAAGCAAGCTGGTACTTAAACCAAACATATGTATCACCACATTAGGTGTAAATGATTTAAATGTACCGATTATATGGTATAGACTGCCAACCAGATACCAAGAAAAAAAAAAGACTCCATTATATGTTTCCTACAAGAAACACACATTAAATCTAAACTTAAGTTGGTTAAAAGTAAAAAGATACAGAAGAAGGAATGAATAGATACAGCACAGGAGATTTTTAGGACAGTGAAACTATGTTGCACAGTAGCGTAAGGGTGGATATAAGACATTATCATTTGTCAAAATCTACAGAACTGCACAACAAAAACAGTAAACTCTAATGCAAATTGTGGACTTTAGTTAATAATCAGGTATTGATATTGATTCACCAATTGTAATAAATAATGCAAGATAATTATGATAAAAGAAACTGAAAGAGAGGAGGAAGTGGA
The DNA here is from genome assembly GCF_049350105.2 of Macaca mulatta. NCBI lineage: Eukaryota > Metazoa > Chordata > Mammalia > Primates > Cercopithecidae > Macaca > Macaca mulatta. Next base: position 97,789,842 of record NC_133419.1, read on the forward strand.
CGAAAGTTCTCTGAATTTCTACTTCATTTTAAACCTAAAATTATACTAGAATAAACTTGTCAATTTTCTTTAAAAAATTAAAGTAATAGAAAAAAATAGTGTACTAATTGTAATAAAAAGGAAGTTGTATTGTCTATATTAATATCAGATAAATATATCTTATGATAAAAAGGTTATTTCTTAATAAATGGGTAAATAAATGAATTCATTTCAAGGGTGTATAATTCCAAACATATATACACTTAACAGTTTTAAAACACATGAAGCAAAAAGTGATAGCAATGTAAGGAGAAGTAGATACAGACACAATTGTAGTCAGAGATTTCTGTCCTATTTCTTAATAATTTAGAGAAGTTGACAGAAAATCACTAAGAACATGGAAGACATGAACAGTATTGAACAACAAGAGCAGCATGCAAGTTATTTTCAAGAGCACATGTATATTTACCAAGATAGACAATATGCTGAGACATACAACAAGTCTCAACAAACTTAAAAAATTCAATTTAGAGGAAATATGTTATCTGACTACATGGAAATTCAATTATAAATAAATATGAGAAAGATATCTTGACAATTCCTAAATACTTGGAAATTAATTAACATATATCTAAATAACACATGAGCTGAAAGAGATATAAAAGTAGGCAGTATTTGGAATGGAACAAAAATAGAAACTCTGAATATATAAATTATAGAATGCTTCTAAAATTGCACTTGGAGCAAAAGTTATGGATATTAGAAAAGAAAGGCCTCAGAATAATGTTCACACTTCTACCTTAAGAAAACAAGAAAATGGAAGCACAGACTAAACCCAATGTTAAGTATAAACTAAACGCTGGCTCTTTTAGAAGACCAATTAAATTGATAAATATTACTCAGACTGAGCAGAGAAAAAGGGAGAATTACACAAATTACTCATATGATAATGGGAGTGGTGATATTTAGTTTACATATATATTAAAGAGACAAGAGAAAAAATAGGAGAAAAACCTTTATGTCAACAAGTTTCACAACTTAGGTGAAATGAATTCTTTGCAAGTCACAAAATATCAAAGCCCACCTTGGTATAAGAGATAACTTAAAGAGTCTTATACGTGTTATAGAATTTTTATTTTTAGTTTAAAATCTTTCCTCTCTTTTTCATTAAAAGTAGATTCATATGACTTCAACAGGAATTTCTTTAAAAACTATATGTAGAAAATGCTATCAATTTTTTATAAACTCAATCAGGAAATTAAGGGGAAAGAAATACTTTATAACTCAATCTATGAGACCAGTGTTATTCTGGTAACTGAATTTGGAAAAAAATGTTATAAGAAAAGATAACTACAAAGCAATATCCTTTTTGGCTATAGATACTAAAATTAGAAAAAAATACTTAGCAAATTTAATCCAATAATATATATAAACAGTATCATGACCAAGGTGGGTTTATCTCAAAGATGCAAGATTGGTATAATATATTAAAATCAATAGATACAATTCACCATATTAACAGATTGACAAAGAACAACCATTTGATCATCTTAATAGATGCAGAAAAAGCATCTGACCAAATCTAATGTCCATTTCTGATGGGAACTTTCAGCTAACTGTGAATAATGCAACAAGAAAATGTCTTCCAAATAAAAAAGTTTCTCTAAAAATCTTGCAGCTTACATCATGTTTAATGGTGAAAGGCTGAATGTTTTTGCTCTGAGCCTGTGAATAAATAAACAAATTGTAGTATGTACATACAATAAAATGTACAATAAAATATTATCTAGCTATAAACAGAAATGAGCTATTGTACAAAAAGGCATGGATTAATCCTAAATGCATATTGCTAAGTGAAAACAAAAATCCAGTTTGAAAAACTACATACTGTATAAGTCCAATTATATTATATTTTGGCACAACTATAGTAATGATAAGCAGATCACTGATTGCCAGTTGTTTGCAGTCACAGGATGGTTGAATAGATAAAGCACACGGAATTTACTTAAGAAATTAAAACTATTCTATGTATTTTTGGAATACAAACATTAAGCATTTGTCAAAAATCATAGAGCTTTACAGCACAAAGAGTAGTCTTAATGTGTGAAAATCTAAGAAATCAATTGCGAGGTAGGTGGGTCCCAGAAGAGAATGCTGACTGTGACAAAAAAGCTAAATATATTACAAACACAGGATTAAAAAAAGAAAAACTCACTAAAGTGTGTAGAGAAATAAGGTGCTACAAACTTTGGAAATGTGTGGAGTCTGTAAGATTGCAGGCAAAAGGAACTGCGTATAAGCACTGTCTTCTAATTCATAAATTTGCTTCCCAAGGGGTATAGGCTAATTTTTTTTTTTTTTTTTTTTTTTTTTTTTTTTTTTTTTTTTTTTTTTTTTTAAGAAGGAGTTTCACTCTTGTTGCCCAGGCTGGAGTGCAGTGGCACGATCTCAACTCACTGCCACCTCCACCTCCCAGGTTCAAGTGATTGTCCTGTCTCAGCCTCCTGAGTAGCTGGGATTACACGCATGCGCCACCACAGCTGGCTAATTTTGTATTTTTAGTAGAGATAGGCTTTCACCATGTTGGTCAGGCTGGTCTCGAACTCTAACCTCAGGTAATCTGCCTTGCCTCAGCCTTTCAAAATGCTGGGATTACAGGTATGAGCCACCACACCCGGCCAGGCTAATGATTCTTAAACCACTATTTATCTATACTGGAGTATAGTATAAACTATTTATCTATACTGGAGTTAAACTATTAAGTGAATTGATGTTAGATTGTGGAAGACAGTTTTTTTTTTTTTTTTTTTTTTTTTTTTTTTTACCATTGAAATGGGAGGTTACAGCCAAGGGGAGGGTAAAATGACCTGTGTGATAGTTGATTGACATTGAAGACATCAATATGAACTCATGTTTAGCTTAACATAGATATAGGTAGTTACATATAGAAATAGAAATATGTGTATGTACATGGGTTAGTATATACACATAAATCTTCTTGCTCTGTTAGCTGAGAGGGTCCAGGAGCAATGCCACCCCAGTAATAATGAGCACATCTAACACACAAATCTTGGTTTCTCATACCGTTTTCCAATTAAAGAGAACAAGGGCTCCTTATAGAAATGGCTGATAATATTACTGAGTGGAAATGTACAAGATGAGTCTGGGGCATCTTGTACTTCTATAAAGTGAGAAAGTGCTTTTAAAAACCACCACAATGATGAGGGCATGTCAAAGTGATACATGAGCCAACTAAAAGAACTCCCAATGACCACAGTTAGAACAATTCAGTATTGGATTACAAAACAAAGTATAAAATACATAGCTATGAGACCATACTGATATAAATTATCGAATAAATAAATAAATGAGAGAAAACAGATAATTCAAATGATTTATGTAGATAAACTGTCTTTAAGGACATGGAGTATAACTCTGCCCTTTTTAAGTGTGGGCTGTGCGTTTGACTTTCTTCCCAAGCATATAGTATGGAAAGGAAGGGAAACAATAAAACTTTGTAGTAGATAAACCTAACGAACACCAAGGTTAATGTCAAACATTGGCATGACCAAAGGGAAGTAATTTATCTTCTCTGTGATTCAGTTTCATCATAAAGTGGAGATTTCAAAATCAAGCAGTCTGATTCCAGAGATTTTGCACACTTAACCATTTTGTTGGACTCCTACCTAGAAAGTCTCAAAAGTGCATGAGATTGACTACCAAATTGGCAATAATATCACAGATTTATTTGTTCTGCTAAATTGTAAAATTGCCAACTTTTACTCAAGATAAAAAACAAAATAAACAATGTCTGCGTCTTCTCAAGGAAAAGTCTACTAGTACCATGGCCAAATTACGTAAATTCCTCTATCCCTACCTATCAAATTCTCCCTGACCCCTCTATCCCTCCAGGAATTTTAGTTAATGTACCAAAAGACAGGAATATGGGACCATTCTCAAGGGCAATATGATTAATTTTGCTAAGTGAAGTGTCTTTCTAGCTGACGGTTATTTTTTAATGAGCAGCTACACATGCTGTACTCTTGCTCTGTTGAATCTTAATGGCACTGACAAGAATACAGAATGTAACAGGAGATTTGAATAACATTTATTCAATCTAGAAGGCTCCCCAAAAGTATTTTTACCCATGTTTCATTTCTCTGACCTTAGCCAAAGCAGATTATTCTACCCTTTCCACTCTGAATACGTTTTTTCTTTGAGAAAAGAAATTTAGCTTTCTCTGTGTTGCTTGTCAGTATTTGATGCTCTGCCTCTGTTAGTAGATTTCTCCATTCTTTGATCTTCCTCTGCCTCTTACTGTATCAACAAATAAAAAATTCCTTTTGGCCATTCTTAGAAATTTTTTGATCAATAAGTTCATTTTATTTTTTATGCAACTACATATATTTTTATTATACTTTAAGTTCTAGGGTACATGTGCACAACATGCAGTTTTGTTACATATATATACATGTGCCATGTTTGTATGCTGCACCCATTAACTCATCATTTACATTAGGTGTATCTCCTAATGCTATACTACTACAAAACTTGCATTTATACCGTACCTTTTAATGTTATTTATTTCATCACCTATATATATTTTTTAGGAAAAACCTGAAATCCTTGGAAAAATCACTTGAAAACTTGTCCTCTTGGTATGAACTGACATTGTTTCATGTTCTTAGAACGATCTTTCCCCAGACTTTGCCTAACTTACTCCTACTCATTCCTTAATCCCCCAAATGGACTTTACCTCCTAAGGGCATCTTCTTTCAAGTCCAGATTAGAGGCTCCACATACATGTACCATGTGATCATCAAATTTGCCCTATATATCACTTGTGACACTAGGTTTTTATCACCTCTGTTCTTCTCTACATTCCATATTAGATCATAAACTCTATAAGGAGAGGCACTCTGTCAACAGCACCAATCATAGTATCTGTCATAAGCAATCATTTACATTTTTATTGAATGAATGAAGGAAACATGGGGCTTTATTCATGTACCCCAGATCCTCCTTGATACCACTTGCAGTGTATTATTAATCTCATAGTCAGATTGCTGTTATGAGAGCTTTCTAACGCAATATATCTTCCCTTCAGAACTTCCAACTAAAAAATTATATCTCTCTTTTGTATGAATTTAGAAAGCCCTGCTATCCAAAAAATACTAAGGGAGAGATATGCCTTTGTACTGTTTGCCATCTATCACAATTTCTAAAATTAAATTGTTATTTTTGTTCAATGTTCTTGTCAGTTTCAAGAACTGATGGTCAGAATAAGGATAGGATAGCACTGAAGATCCCTGATAAATTTCCCTGCTTCCTGGAAATGATAGTGTCAGCAAAGAAGTTGAGGGCTTATTGTATAAATGAATGTCGAGCTTGTTTTTAAATAGTTGAGTCCCCCTTTCACCCTTTATCAGTCATTTGCATATATATTTATATATTAAAAGTCAGCATGAATATACTGTGTAAGCAGTAGATGGGGAATAGCATGAATGTACCATCAATATAAGCTCAACTACACATAAAATACAGTACTTTCAGGAATCATTTATTCATATAACATGTTCTGAATACCTACTATGTACTAACACTGTTCTTGGTGATTCAGTGATGAAAAGATAGAAAAAGAAAGGTTCACCTCTCACAGATTTTACATCTTTGGAAAAAATAGAAAATAAAAACTCAAAATATAATGAAGACATTTTAAAACTCAGGAGTATAAGAGCCACTTATATATGTAAGTGTGGTACATATTTTAGAAAGAAATTAAGGCAAGCCTCTTTAAGAAGTTAAATTTAAGTAGATTCTTAAATATTATGACAGAGCCAATCATGTAAATACCCTTGTATCCTATAGAGCACCCTCTGCATAAGTCATTTTATGCTCTGTAGCCATAACCTTCTTCTAAACTACAATTCAGTGTGATCATACTACTTCTTTGTTTAAAACTTGTACATGACTATCTTAGGTAAAATTCAAATTTATTTATATTTATTAATGACTCTCCTCTATTTGCGTCTTTCCCAAATCTCTAGCTCATCGCTTCTTCACTGTCTATTCCTTCTCTAATATTTAATATTTTAGTAAAAAGTTATTTTGGAGCCTTGAAGACACCATATTCTCCCACATTTCTTATATTTTCTCTGCCTAGAGCACTTACCCTCTTTGCAATGTATTTACCCATTTTTTAACGTTCATGAGCACTTTTTTATTTTCAGAATTAGCAAAATGTTTAATAATACCATTTCATTCATTAATGCATGGAGTAACATCAGTAAGGCATGCAGTTCCTTATAATTCACAGCTTTTTAAATACATAAACATTAAAAGTTTCATCTTTTTTGCATATTAGATGATTCCACTTAAAATATTTTTGGTTTTGATGTGAGATCTTACAGGCATGAACTTGATTATTTTATTTTATTTTAATTTAATTTAATTTTAAGTTTCATAATACATGTGCAGGACATGCAGCTTTGTCATATAGATAAACGTGGAGTACTCTTTTTTTAAGAATTTGATTGCTATTAATAAAACTTCTGTGAACCTTCTTGTACATGTGTTTTTGTAGGCAGAAAATCTCATTTATATTGAATAAAATTCCTAGTCTCTGGCATAGTCTTTTGCGAAGACTTTTAGCTTCAGCTTCAATTAAAAAAAATATATATGTTTTATTTATAATATGTCTTAACTCAATTTTGGCAAGTTAAATTTTTATAGAGATGTATAGGTTTAGTCAGTATTAAGCTTTGCAAAGACCTTGACTTTCTTATCCAGAGTATTATAAGGGGAAAATAAAATATCTTTCTACTTTTGTTTGGGGGTGCATAATGTCCTGTTAGCATCTGTTTCACTATGGTCTTTTATCCAGATTCTATTTTAAATTAGATACCAAGTTTATAGTTATTTAAATAAAATAACCAAATGAATCAACCAATCTATAATAAAAAAATTATCATGTGTTTTTCCTGGTGCTTACAACTTAAAAGAAGTAATTACAGATATTTAAAACTATAAATCTCTTTATAAGATAAAAGTTTTGATTTCTAAAAAATATTTTTATTCTTACCTCAGCCAGTTCTCAGTTTCTTCCTGGACCAGAATTGTTTCCTATATCTGCAATTAAATAGGATCCTGACCATCAGTATCCTAAAATTTCTTCTGATGGAAAGATTTGGCTGAGTTTTTTCAAAGCAGACATAAATTGTGCTGAACAAAATATCCACAAAGTAGATATTAATGTTAGAATTTTTACAGCTATCCAAGTTGCTCAATCTAGTTCCCGCCAAATAGCACATCCAACCCACCTTTAGGAATTATCTAGTAGAAGGACAAACTACCTTACTTGTATATGGAAAGACAGGTGTATGAAAAATAAAAAGGAAACTATTGCATCATATATTATTCTTTCTGTATCTACCTTTTAGCACAGTGTTTGTCACAAGTACTCAGTAATGCTTGAAACAAAAATAAATTTAAACAGTTGGCAAAAGGCATAGAAGAAAGAGCAATCTCTCTTATTTCAACTTCTCAGTAAGTTTGGAACAAGAAATAGATCTAGCAGAATAATTTAGTTACATATGCCCAAATGACCATATTAAAAAAAGTATGGATGTTTAGTAATATAACTTCCTGGATAATAACATGGTGTGAGAGTTTTAAAGTGCTCAGTAACTAGTCTATAGTGCAATCAGTTAGAAATGACATCTCAATGTAGCCAATTTCCATTTAAACAAAATTCCACTATGTATTTTTTTAAAAAGAACAACAAAAATCTTTACTTGGGAATAGGCAGAGGATAACCATTTTCTTCTTCAAGGATGTGAAAACTTTTAAAAATTTTCTATTTAAATACAGAGATAAAAACTGTTTGGTTAAGGAGGAGGTCCATCTGTCAGATGAACAAGGTGACTTCCTGCCATTAAAAGGCTAAGGCTAAAGCTGTTGTATACCAGATAATTTTGTACAAGCCATGAATGATACAAGGCTTTCATTTTACCCTATGTCATCAAAACAAGGATTTAATTGGCTACAATGTAGTTCAATTGATTCCAATAAAAAGTATCATTGATTATAATCTCTATGGAACTGGAAGGGCAACCATTTTTTACTTTATTGGCAGGCAAAATTGCGTTTTCTTCGTTTCAGGTCACTTACCACCCAAATGAGCAATTGTTAATAGAACCAGATCATTAGCTTTTGCTGTACTGATTTCCATGTCACCGCCTGAGTGCACATTTCAATGGATAGAGGATATTCCAGGATGGCCTCTTGTACATGAGCAAGAAGTCTGGTGAGTTTTGATAAATGACTCCATTTAGAGCATGAAGAATTACCTAACTGAAAATGCTGACCACTGAATTGGGAAGGCTAATGACTGAGAATAAAAAATCTGGTTCATATCTATCAAATAAATAGAAGAAAAACTAAATTATTCAAGATAAGGCAAATAAAATGTTAATGATAAAATAGTAATAATAATCACACAATAAAGAGTTACCAATTGAGAACCTACTCTGTTACAAGCCATACGTTAAATTATTTGCAAATGTGAGTTTGATTAACCCTCACAATAACATAATAAATAAAATGTTGTAATTTCGAATTTAATGGTGAAGAAACTGAGGCTTCGAGGCAATAATACAGTTAAAAATATTACATGTGGAGAGCACAAAGTCCAGAACCCTTCTGACTGCTCAAGAGGCCAAATTGCTGTTGACTCGTAATGCATAAAAATGTTTTCTTCTCTGTTATTATGTATGCGTGTATTTTGTTTGTTTGCTATTATTGTTCATGGAAGTAATTCTATTCATTGCCAGTATCTCTTGCTTAGATTGTAAAGCAATTTAAAAATTCATTAGATTATGGTAGAGAATCAATTTAGTTTTAAAGAGAATGGCTGAATAAATGAACAAATGTATGACCTATGGTTTTCAGCAAGAATATAAACATTGGTTGACATTACCAAGATCTGAAATAAATCAGGTAGAATCTCACCCCCACAAATAATACATCTTTGGATTTTTTTTCTCTCTTATTACTTCCTGGGTATCCATATATTGTGTTGATACCTTAAATATACTTCAACTTTTCAGGAAAACATGAGAGTTTAAAGTGTACCTCAAACCCATGTTGTTCAGGGGTCAACTGTACTTTGTTATTAGCTTTTGAAACTCAAAGCCTTAGCGTAAATTGCTGCAAATATACCTTCAAGTACATCAATTTACTTCTAGATCGTCTTGTACAGGTATAACCATCATGGTGGAGGGATAAATGCTTCTGTATGGAAAGGAAAATGGAAAGAATGGAACAAATAATACAGAAAAATCACTCAGTCTTATTATACAAGCAGCTTTTTAAAAAAACTCATAATATACCCGGCCATAGATAGTGCTCCAGCAAAGGTATAGTCTCTTCCAAGTAAAGAACATAAAATTAAAACACACATACACATATATACTACAAAACAGAATATATATGTATTATATACTTAATTAAGAATTAAGAACATATGCTTAATTTGACAAAATATTTAACACTGTGTTCCTTCAAAGCATAGATTTATATGTTTATTTTATTTTATTAACTTGCCTCAGGCAAATTCGTTATCTCTTGACACCGCCTCTCTCTCTCTCTCTCAGCCTCACTATCTTATGTCCTAGCAAATATTCTATAAAAGGAGCTTTTCTGCCCAAGGCCTTGTGTTCATTTTTTGATAACAATCTCTCTGCTTCCGTCTTCATTCATAGCCAAGTAGACATCACACTGCAGTGCAGGAACAGGCAGGAGGGGGCCCCATGGGCCTTCAAAGTGGGTGGCTGAGTGTGAGTAGATCAAAGATGTCATCTCAAATGAATGAATGTAGCGTAGGAGGTATAATAACCAGAGAAAAGGTATACTGAATACCACCAGAGGCAGGAAAATGAAAAGATCCTTTAGGCGGCCACAGAAAACAATTTGTGCACAAATAGTGTGTGTAATAAGGATATCTGCTAGGAGGTATGTTTTGTTGTCCCCCCACAGTAGTAAACCAGATGTCCCTGAGGTACACAAGCCTTTGTTCCTATATTTCAGGAATATGTTGGATGTGGTAGCTGTGGAGTAGTGTCCATTCATTGCTTTAGTAAGTGTTTACTGAATACTGAATGTGGATTCAGTAAAATATGTAAAATGTGGTCTTTGACTTCAAGGAAACCCTCAGGGTAATTGAAAATCGAAGGCATGCACACACCAAAATAAAACATTCAGGTAAGACCATGTGTTATGAAGTTTTCAATCGTTGGCTTTGGAAATGGACCTCAGAAGTCCTCCAGTCCAGTGGTTTTCCTCCTATATTCTCAAGATCTGGAGCTCCATAGAAGTAGTTCAAGGATTAAACAGTGCTCAAAAGGGAAAGGTCAAGCTCATCAAAATGCATTCATCCTTCTATGTAACAGAGAAGTTGAGTTATTAGTTTCCCAAGGACATTTGCTAGTAATCAGCAGATTTGAGATCAGAAATAAATTCCAATATGTGGTAAACGTAATACGTGCTGCTTGGTTTTAGAGGGGAGAGGTATTTGATTAATACATACACAGCCTCAAAGCATTTTCTTTCTTTTCTTTTCTTTTTTCTTTTTTTGAGACAGAATCTGGCTCTGTCGCCCAGGCTGGAGTGCAGTGGCGCGATCTCAGCTCACTGCAAGCTCTGCCTCCCGGGTTCACACCATTCTCCTGCCTCAGCCTCCCGAGTAGATGGGGCTACAGGCATCCCCCACCACGCCCGGCTAATTTTTTTTTCGTATTTTTAGTAGAGACGGGGTTTCACCGTGTTAGGCAGGATGATCTCCATCTCCTGACCTTATGATCCGCCCACCTCGGTCTCCCAAAGTGCTGGGATTACAGGCATGAGCCACTGCGCCCAGCCACCTCAAAGCATTTTCTAATCACTCTTGGAGGCTAGGATCTAAATCTCAGTTATCTACGAGTAGTATACCATGTAAAAGATTGTATGCTGAAGATGTTTAATTTTAGAATAAACAATAAGGACTGAATTTGCCTATTTTTCTATCATGAAGTTATTCCACGGTATAATATTTCAGTATTAGCATAATATATAGCCTGAGTAATGTGTTATTAGGAAGTTAAACTTGTCATATAAAATTCATATGATTAACTTCAAAGCCGCAAACAAGTGACTTTTGGATGGTGTATTTTTTTCATAGCTTATTTCCACTAGCAAGAATTATTAAAAATTAGCCTTTTTTCATTGTCATTCCATGTTCAAAATTACTCTTTATAAGGCTAATTGATTTGAAGTGGAAATACAAGCAGAATGACTAAATTGAGTTGTATGTCCTAAAATCATCTTTATATGAAATTTATTAACTTATTTAAAGAGATAGTTGAGAAAATAATTTAATATAGTGGTTTGACTCACAATTAATAAAACGAGTTTCTTAATTCTAATTATTCTTAACTCTTTAGTTACCTTTCATAACTATATACATGAAGATATATAAGAATTTTAGATATATGATTATATGGGAATTATATAGTCATTCAAGTATATGGTAATATGTATAGGCTTGCAGTGGTATCACTCTTTCAATGCTTTATAAAGTTAAACTTACATGTTTAAAGTACTTAGCACAGTTTCAGAGATTTACTTAGTAAACACTGAAGAGATGATAGCAATTAACATAAGTACCACTCACCTAGAAGGCACTGTGCTAGGTGTTGTCTATAAATGAACTAAAATCTCTCAGAATAATGGAAGAAGATATGTATATTAAATGATTACTCAAGAACTATAAGCATAGGAAAAAGTGAGTACTCATAAACTTACTTCTATGTAATGGTGGTGGGAACCATAAGGAGAAATTTACTTTGAAATGAAAAGAATCAATATGTTTGCCCCAGAATAATGGTTCAATGAAACATTACAGTCGCCTGGAAGAAATACCATAGATAGAAAGATGACCCCTTATAATAGTAAAAAATGCAGGCTTTTTATCTATCCCTATGTTAAACTTTTGGAAAGAAGAAAAAAAGAGAGAGAAATGATGTAATAAGTACATACTTATTTTTGTAATTTCTAGTATTTTTCAAATGATTAAATGAAAATGTGATGTTGTAGACCAGGTACCATGAGAACAAGGTAAATAGGTAGGTTGCTGTGCTCTGGAAATCTCAATTTATACAGCTCTGGAGAGTGTTTTCTGATTGAGGTTTCCTGTGTGCTCTCTGATTCTCCCTAGAACTTGGATATAGGTAATTGAAGACTGTGGGAGGACTCTCAGAGTCCCGATGCTGAAAAACATGAAAACCTATTCTTAATATGACTCAGTTTTCTTATGCTAAGTCAGATAGAGACTCCTTTTTATTTTCTCATAGGTTGCCTTGGACTTTTTCAATTGTTAAGTATGTCCACATGGAATCATCTCTGAAACTAAGAATTATACACATCTGAATTGCTTTTCATAGCCACACACAACTGAGTTTAATGTACCATGAGCTTTTTAAGAGTAATAACTCTGTCTTGTTCCTAGGTTTACTTCTATTTAGCAGAATACTTGAGAAAGCAAGGTATTAATAAATATCTCTGGAATTAAACTAAGTTGTTTTATTTAACAATACTTTTTGAGTGTCTCCATGATGGGCACTGTGAAAGGCGCTAAAGGTAAAAACAGGAAAATAGTACAATTTCTGCTCTCAAGCAGCTTATAACCGAACATGAGAAATACATATATATTAATATATGTGAGGTAGAATGGAATAAATGCTTCAATAATGGTAAATTACAGGAAAGAGTAGAAAATATACATCTATTCATCTATATTAGAAAATATTTCCCAAAGACAAAATGAGGTATGGCTTAAAAAATGGATTAAATTTGGGTATAAAATGTAAAATGTGAAGAGTATGATATGTTTACCTTTTTCTATTGCTAGGTAACTGAAGTACTTTTTTTTGTTTTTTTTTTTTTTTGAGACGGAGTGTCCCTCTGTCACCAAACTGGAGTGCAGTGGCATGATCTCGGCTCACTGGCTCACTGCAATCTCCACCTCCCAGGTTCAAGTAATTATCCTGCCTCAGCCTCCCGAGTAGCTGGGACTACAGGAGCATACTGCCACGCCTGGCTAATATATATATATATATTTTTGTATTTTAGTAGAGATAGGGGTTCACCATGTTGCCCAGGCTGGTCTCGAACTCCTAAGCTCAGGCCATCCGCCTGCCTCAGTCTCCCAAAGTGCTAGGATTGCAGGCGTGAGCCACCATACCCAGGCCTGATTTGCATTTTTATAAGTCCAAAGACTACTTTATCTTCTGCTTTGTTAATTAAGTTAAAAATATAAGTGAAAATGTGAGACTTGGTAGATGAGAATTTACAAGTCGGATTAAGGAATGTCTACTGCCTCAGATATGATTGTGTATGAGCAGAAAATTCCCTTTGAACTCTAGTTAGCCTCTCTCTTATATAGTGTTCTCAAGTTGAACTCTCACCCATCATATCTCTATCTCCTTGGCATATTGCTATCCCGTGCTGTGAAAAGATAGGCACTTCAAAAGAAAGCACATTAGCTAAGCATCAGTTGCAACTTAACGGGCCAACGTATTTGAATGATACTCTGCAATGACATTATAAATCTTTTCTTTAGACTGTTGGGGGAATATGCTACACCTCACTGAAAATCTCTGATGTGACTTTGATATTAATAATTCTTTCATAGAAGAATCAATTGAATAGAGAGATATATTTTGAGAAAAAGTAATCCAGAATGAAAGCAAAAATAGAATAATGTAATGGGCTCAATATTGGGGTAAACATAATCTGTTGTGGAAAAGATATGACTTAGAGAGATGGAAAGAGGGAAGGGGAGAAAAAATGAGAATTAATATGAACACATGAATCACAAATGCTGTGTTATTTTTCTGTCTTCTTTATTAGATGTTCACATCGTTCCATCTTCAATCAAGTGAATAGCAGGTGGCATTTTTATGTGGCTGAAAGAGAAGACTAAATCAGCCAAGTGAGTAATAGCTAGCTGTAAGCCTGGCCAGTTTTACTCAGCTATGAAGAAACTGTGACTGCATAACTGGGTTTAAATATGATGCATTCACCCCATTTTTCTCTCAGTTGTATTATACAAGGTACCAATGTTAGCAAGTTCGCCAGGACTGGCAGAAGAGATGATTCAAAGAGGGACAGTGAAAGACTGTAAATTTAAGGGTACATAAAAGAAGCACTAACATTTTTCTATCACTTGATGTCTGTTTATGATGGTACACAATCTCAAAATGTATACGTGACATTAGGCATTTAAAAGGAAAGTGTTATGAAAATAGAAATTAAATAACTAAAATTTCTCATGAGATATTAGTGATAAATAGAAAATGTTTTATAAAATAAGTAATTGCTTATAGGATGCAGAAAGGGAAGATAAAAGAGCTCAGAATGTTTGAAGGAGGAAGAAGTACTTGATTTGTTTTTTACTTCTTTTGATTTGCATTCGTTTATTAAACACATTAATTTAGCATCTACTGATTACCGGCACTGGAGATTCAGCAGCGAACAACAGATTCAAATTTCTGTACTCAAAGGGTTTACATTCTGATGGAGTCTTTGGGGAGGGGAAAGAAAGAGGATTCAAGAAGATATTTTTTAAAAAATTAAAATATAAAACATGTTAGATGAATCAGAGCACTATGGTGAAAAACAGTGGAGGGAAAGGAAAGGTAATAATGGAGAGAGGCCTGAAATTTAAATTATGGTGTTCGAGGTAGTTTCACTGAAAAGGGGACATTTGAGCAAAGACCAAGAGTAGGCAAGAGAATGAGCCATGTGAACATCTAGGAAAATCTCATTTTAGGTATAGGGAGAAACATATGCAAAGCCCTGAGGCAAAAGTGGGCTTGATGTATTTGAGGAGCAGTAAGGATGGTGTGGCTGGAGCAGTGAACAGTAGGGAGGGGAGTAAGAAATGAGATCAGAAAACCAAGGGGAAGGGACACACTTCCTAGGACTGTATGGGCTGCTGTAAGGAATTTGCTTTTATTTTGCATGACACAGGAAGGTATGCTTCTGTGATGAAGACAGATTGTAGGGGACAAGAACAGGAGCAGGGAGATAAGTCAGGAAGTTGTTGATTAATCCAGATGAGAAACAATGGTAGAAGTGGAGACCTGTGGTCAGACCCTGAATGTGTTTGGAACAGGGATGTGGATGAATTAGATATGGCATATATGAGGACAATTGTACTTCTAAAAAATAACTGTTGGAATGATGGTGTTGCCATTTACCTAGAAAGGGAAAAGTATAGTAGAAGAAAGTTTTGATAGGGAGATCAAGACTACAATTTTGAACGTGTGAGTTTGAGAAGCCTACTGGACTCACAAAAGGAGACATCAACGTTATTTTTACTTGTACATTTTTATATATAAGTGTGGAGATCAGAAAGAACTCTGACCTGAATATTATTATTAGATGCTATTCAAAACTGTAATATTGGGTAAGATTCACAAGGAAGTAAGTATAGAAAGAGAAGAGAAATTGTACAAGTGCTGAGACCTGAAGCATCTTATATTAAAAGTGGAGGAAAGTGAGAAAGAACAAGCAGCAGTCTGATTGGAAGGAGCCAGTAAGGTAGGAAAAATAATTAGGAGAATCTAGAATTAGGAAACTGAGAAGAGAAAGTTTTGTCTTATTTTCTCTCCTATGAAAAGGAGTAATCAGTGGTGTACAATGCCACTAATAAGTCAAATGAAATGAAAATAGATTTAACCATTGGAATAAGCAAATCATAAATTATTTTCTACCTTGAACAAGAGTTACAGTGGAGTAGTAGAAGGAAAACGAGTGGGTTGGAGAAAAAACAAGAGGTGTTAAATTGGAAGAAAATAAGTACAGATAAATCTTTCAAAGGATTTTGTCGTATGAAGTCACAAAAATATAGAGTTAGCTGGAGGAGAAATGGAATCAAAACAGAGGATTTTTTTTTTAATGAGGAGAGAAAAGCAGAAATTACAATGTGCTGTGTGAAGATGGAACTGATGATGTAGGAGAATAGGGAAAAAGTGTATGGGCAGTGTCCTTAAATAGGGGAGAAGAAATGGGATAGAACTGAAAAGTGAAAGTAGTAGTCTTACTTGGGGTCTGGATTGTTTACAAAAGCATGGGGCAAGCTGGTGGAAAGGCAGATTATGTAGGCATGAATGTAAAGAAGGTTGGGTAGATGTGGCATTAAGACTGTAAAGTGAAATTGAAAATAAAATCATTAGAGTTACTATGAGGAGAAGGTTCTGGAGATATATGAAGAAATAGTATGAAATACAGTAACTGTCTAGGAGCTGGGAGAGTAGATTGGAGAAATGTAGGACAATTGCTTGACAGCAATATAATGCAGGCATGTGTCACTTAATAGTGAGGATAAGTTCTGAGAAATGTGTCAATAGGCAATTTCATCATTGTACAATCATCATAGAGTGGACTTACACAAACTTAGATGATGTAGCCTCTCACACACCTAGGCTATCTGGCTTATCCTATTGTTCCTAGGCTACAAACCTGTACAGCATGCTACTGCGAGGAATACTGTAGCCAATTGTAAGACAATGATATTTGTATTTGTAAGTATAGAAAAGGTTCCGTAAAAACAATATGGGATAAAAGATTAACAAAAGTACAGCAAAAACCGATATGGTTAAAAGATAAAAAGTGATATACCTTTATAGGGCACTTACCATGAATGGAGCTTGCATGACTGGAAGTTGCTCTGGGTGAGTCAGTGAGTGAAGGAATGGTGAGCGAATGTGAAGGTTGAGGACATGACTGTACACTACTGTAGGCTTCATAAATACAGTAAACTTAAGCTGAACTAAATTTATAAAACAAATTCTTTTATCAGTAATAAATTTAACTTACTGTAGTTTTTTCATTTTATAAACTTTTTAAATTTTTAAAACTTTTTTACTCTTTTGTAATAACACTTAGTTTAAAACTCAAATACATTGTGGGGAGGTGGAACAAAATGGCCAAATAGATGCCTCTAGCTACTTTCCTCCTGGCAGAAACACCCAATTAAGCAACTTTCTTTTTTTTTTTTTTTTTTTTTTTTTGAGACGGAGTCTTGCTGTGTCTCCCAGGCTGGAGTGCAGTGGTGTGATCTCGGCTCACTGCAAGCTCCGCCTCACGGGTTCACGCCATTCTCCCGCCTCAGCCTCCCAAGTAGCTGAGACTACAGGCGCCCGCCACCACGCCCGGCTAGTTTTTTGTATTTTTAGTAGAGACGGGGTTTCACCATGTTAGCCAGGATAGTCTCGATCTCCTGACCTCGTGATTCACCCGCCTCGGCCTCCCAAAGTGCTGGGATTACAGGCTTGAGCCACCGCGCCCGGCCCCAATTAAGCAACTTTCTACACAAAAAGTCACCTTCATAAGAACCAAAAATCAAGTGAATTATCATAGTACCTTTTAACATCGTATCAAGGCAAGAGGCACTGAAGAGAACAGGAAAGAAAGTCTTGAATCACCTACACTACTCCTCACCCATCCCTCAGCAGAAACCTGAGTTTTGACAAGCCCTTCCATGGCAGGCTAAAGCGTTCTGGGGTTCAAAATAAACTTGACAGGCAGTCTAGGTCACAAGGACTACAATTCCTGGCGCCGTCCTGGTGCTGTGTTAGTCTCAGAACCAGTGGACTTGTGGTGCATACAACCTAGTGAGACACCAGCTGAGGCATTCTAGGGAGTGCTTGCGTTACCCCTCCCCCAACCACAGACAGAGCAGCTCATAGCCCTGGGAGACTCCTTCTCTCTGAGGAAAGAAGAGTAAAGAGGATTTCGTCTTGCAACTTGGATACCAGCTCGGTCACAATAAAATAGGGCACCAGGCAGAGTCCAGAGGCCCCCTTTCCATGCCTTAGCTCCTCCATGAGATTTCTAAGCACACGCTGGGCCAGAATGGAACCCACTTTCTTCAAGGGAAGAACGCAGTCCTGACAGGATTTAGCACCTACTGAATAAAGAGCACTTGGGCTCTGAATAATCGGCATTGGTAGCCAGGCAGTACTTGTCGTGAGCATTGGTTGAAATTCAGAGGACTTCTGGCTTCAAGTGTGACCCAGCACATTCTCAGCTGTAGGGGCTATGGGGAGAAACACCTTCTGCTTGATGAAAGGAGAGGAAAGAGTAAAGAGAACTTAGTTTTGTGGCTTGGGCACTAACTTGACCACAGTGGGGTAGAGCACCAAGCAGGCTCCTAGGGTCACTGATTCTAGGCCTTGTCTCCTAGACAGCATTGCTGGACCTTCCCTGGGCCAGGGCAGTGCCCACGGCCCTGAAGGGAGAGACTCAGGACTGGCAGCATCCACCACAAGCTGACTGAAGAGCCCTTAGGCCTTGGGTGAACATAGGCAGTAGACAGGCAGTGGTCACTGTGGACTTTAGGTGAGATTCAGTACTGTACTTGCTTCAGGTGGGACCCAGCACAGTCCCAGTGGCTGTGGCCAAGGGCATGCCTCCATCACCCATCCCCAACACCAGGCAGATAAGCACACACAGAGAGAGAGACTCTTTGGGGGAATGTAAGGAAAGGAAAACAAAGGTCTACCTGGTAATCTAGGGAGTTCTTTCAGAGCTTGCTAAGACCACCAAGGTGGTATGTCTATGAGTGTGCTAGAGCTGGCAAATTACTGGGCTTGGGATGCCCCCTAAAGCAAATGAAGCTGGAGTGTTCAAAGACTTACATCACAATACCCAAGTTTCTTCAAATATCTAGAAAGTCATCACAAAAACGGATAGGTATAAACAAGCCCAGAGTATGAAGACTAACATAAATACCTGACTCTTTGTGTAAGTGTATTCTTTCATTGCTATAAAGAAATACCTGTGACTCGGTAATTTTTTTTTTTAAAAGGAGGTGTAGTTGGCTCATGATTCTTCATGCTATGCAGGAAGCATGATGCTGGCATCTGCTTGGCTTCTGGAGAGGTGTCAAGAAACTTCCAATCATGGTGTAAGGCAAAAGGGGAGCAGACACATCACATGGCCAGAGAAGGAGCAAAGTAGGGAGAGGTTCTACACACTTTTAAATAACCAGATTTTATGAGAACTCACTCACTATCGTGAGGAAAGCACCAACAGGATGGCACTGAACCATTCTTCAGAAATCTCCTCTATGATTAAATCACCTTGCACCAGGCCCCACCTCCAACATGGGGGATCACAATTTTACATGAGATTTGGGCAGATACATAGATCCAAATCACATTATTCTGCCCCTGGCCCCTTCTCATGCCCACAGATACCACATTATTCTGCCACTGGCTCCCTTCACAGATCCAAACCACATTACTCTGCCCTGGCCCCAAATCTCATATCCTTCTCACATGTCAAAATGCAATCATGCCTTCCCAACAGTCCCCCCAAAGTCTTAACTCATTCTAGTATTATCTCAAACGTCCAAAGTCCAAAGTCCGATCTGAAACAAGGCTAGTCCCTTCTGCCTGTGAGCCTGTAAAATAAAAAAAAAAAAAAAAACCTAGTTATTTCCAAGATACAATGGAGATATAAGCATTGGGTAAATACTCCTGTTCCAAAAGGGAGAAATTGGCCAAAAGAAAGGAGTGACAGGCCCCATGCAAGTTAGAAACACAGCAGGTCAGTCATTAAATCTTAAAGCTCCAAAATAATATCCTTTGCCTCCATGTCTCACACACAGGACACATTGGTGTGAGTCACCCCAACTAAAATGGCTTTTGTCAAAAGACAGACAATAGCAAATTATGGTGAGGATGTGAAGAAAATAGAACAATTTTACACTGTTAGTAGGAACGTAAATTTGTACTACCACTATATAGAACAATTTGGAGATTCCTCAAAATACTGAAAATAGAACTACCATATGATCCAGCAATTCAGCTGCTAGGTATATGCTCCCCCAAAAGAAAATCAGTTTATGGAAGAGATGCCTGCATTTCCATGTTTATTGTAGCACTATTTGCAATAGTCAATATTTGCAAGCAATCTAAATATCAACAAACAAATGCATAAAGAAAATGGTATACAAACACATAATGGAGTCATAATAAGAATGAGATCCTGTCATTTGCAACATGGATGGAACTGAAGGTCATTTTGTTAAATGAAGTAATCCAAGCACAGAAAGACAAATTTCACATGTTCTCACTCATTTGAGGCAGCTAAAAATATTGAAACAATTGAACTAATGGAGATAGGTAGTAGAATGATAGTTCCCAGAGGCTGGGAGGGGTAGTGGGGTAGGGAGAAGTGGGGATAATTAACAGGTACAAAAATATAATTAGATAGACTGAATAAGATCTAGCATTTGATAACACAACAGTGTCACTAGAGTCACAATAATTTATTGTACAGTTTAAAATAACTAAAAGAGTATAGTTGGATTGTTTGTAACACAAAGAAAGGATAAATTATTGAGGTGATGGATACTTTATTTACTCTGATGTGATTATTACATATTATATGCCTGTATCAAAATGTATCTTGTCCCCCATAAATATATACACCTGTGTCCACAAAAATTAACACAAAACACAAAAAGCATTGCATAGCTATAAGAACAATTTCTTTATATTTTTATTCTATGTAATTTTTCTATGTTTAAAATTTATTATTTTACTTTTTAAACTTTGGTGAAAACTAGGACCCAAGCCCACACATGATCGTAGGTCTACACAAAGTTGGAATCATCAGTATCATTATCTTCTGCCACCACAACTTGTTCCATGCAAAAGTATTGAAGGACAATAATATGCATGGAGCTGTCATCTCCTATGATAACAATGCATTCTTCTGGAACACATCCTGAAGGACCTGCCTGAGGCTATTTTACAGTTAGTTTTTTTTTACCCTTGAGTAGAAGATGTGCCCTTTAAAATAACAATTAAAAATTATAATATAGTAAATACATGAGCTGTTAACATAATTATTATTGTTATCAAGTATTAAATACTGTACATAATTGTATGTACTTTTATATGACTGTCAGTGCAGTAGGTTTGTTTATAGTAGTACTGTGTCTGGAATTGGTGGATTCTTGGTCTCACCGACTTCAAGAATGAAGCCACGGGCCCTGGCAGTGAGTGTTACAGTTCTTAAAAATGGTGTGTCCAGAGTTTGTTCCTTCAGATGTTCAGATGTGTCTGCAGTTTCTCCCTTCCGGTGGGTTTGTGGTCTCGCTGGCTTCAGAAGTCAAGCTGCAGACCTTCACAGTGAGTGTTACAGCGCACAAAGGCTGGTGGACCCAAAGAGTAAGCAGTAGCAAGATTTATTGTAAAGAGCGAAAAAACAAAGCTGCCACAATGTGGAAGTGTACCCATGGGGGCAGCCTGCTTTTATTCCCTTATCTGGCTCCACCCACATCTTACTGATTGGTCCATTTTACAGAGAGCTGATTGATCCATTTTACGGAGAGCTGATTGGTCCATTTTGACAGGGTGCTGATTGATGTATTTACATACCTTGAGCTAGACACAGAGTACTGATTGGTGTATTTACAATTAAAATCCTTGAGCTAGACACAGAGTGCTGATTGGTGCGTTTACAATCTGTTAGCTAAACACAGAGTGCTTGACAGAAAAGATGTCCCAGTCCCCACTAGGTTAGCTAGATACAGAGTACTGATTGGTGTATTTACAAACCTTGAGCTAGACACAGGGTGCTGATTGGTGTACGTACAATCCCTTAGCTAGACATAAAGGTTCTCCAAGTCCCCATTAGACTCAGGAGCCCAGCTGGCTTCACCTAGTGGATCTGGCAGGGGGGCTGCAGGTGGAGCTGCCTGCCAGTCCCACACAGTGCGGCCTCACTCCTCAACCCTTGGGCGGTTGGTGGGACCTGTGCCTGCTGCTCAGGGGGTGGCGCTAGTCAGGGAGGCTCTGGCCATGCAAGAGCCCATGTCGCGGGTGGGGGGGGTGGGGTGGGGGGAAGGTGCCGGAGGGTGGGTGGTGGTGGGGTGCTCGGGCTTGGTGGGCTGCAGTACCACCACAAACAAGTGAGTAATGCATTGTGCTGTGATGTTATGATGGCTACAACGGATGTCACTAGGCAACAGGAATTTTTTGACTCCATTGCAATCATATATGATCACTGTTGTATATCATTTATCTTGACTGAAATGTTATGTGGCACATGACTGTACTGTTCTTCAGAATAAGATCATAATCATGAATGTAAAGAGGTATTAGTGTGTGGTTGTGTTTTCTGCCAACTATGTTCAGCTGAGGAGGTGCAGTTGTGTAGTGTGGATCAATAGATGTATTTGCAGTATGGATTTTTCTCAAGCAATTAAGGAGTAAAGGAAAAATGAAGGAGTTCATGGTATATATAAGGAAGTAATTTTAATGATGAACAATGAAATTTAAGGGGATTAAAATGAGAAATAAATGTAGAATGAGGTTTAGGGACAGAAAAATAAAATATTGGGATCAATGGATAGCAGATTCTAGAAGGCTGGTATAAAAGAAAGTGCCAGTCAGGATCTAGAAGCTTATAGGCACAAGCAGGTGAGCACCAGGGGTTTATAGGTGCCAATTGAAGAAAGATGAGGGTCATAGATTTGGAAAGGTGAGCTTTATTTCTCATAAAGGCTTATAGCCTGCAGGGTGGCCATTCTGACAGGCTAGAAAGTGTGGCCTGTGTGTAGAAGCCAGAGACAAACACTTGGAGGAATTTATGCTGAGCTGAGTGACTGAACATATATATTCAGTAAGCTATAGGAGGAATCATGAATATTTATTAAAGGTGAAATGTGCACATGCACAATTGGGCTTTATGCTCTTTCATGGGCCTCAGGTACAAATAATAATAATAATAATGGCAGCATTAGCACGATCCAAGGGTGCAGTTTTCAGCCTTCTAACATCAAACAGTGAAGTGGAGGACATGAAAACCTTTATTGCATGTTGTTCATAATCTGACCAGAACCACTCCATGATTGATGGTCTCTTATCAGGGAAAAAAGGAGGTGTAATGTCAGAAAGTTGGTTGATATTGGTTGTGGAGTCTTTTGAAAGGACTGCTTTCTGTTTAGAAGAAAGACTAGTAGTGGTTAGCAAGGGAAGGGCTGTAAGAGGGCATGTCTGACCTCTTAACCCCTTTCAGGGCCGACCAAGCTTATTCGGGGGTCCCCATGGCCAAGAGATAACCCATTCAGCCAGTTGGAGGGTTTAGAATATTCACATTTATTTCTCATAGATTATGATAAAAAGGAGTAAAGAGTGTTATGGTCTTATGGAATGAGATTCAAAGTTTGTGGGATTTTAAGGATGGTTTGAAATTGACAATGAAGATCACGGGGCACATCTGTCTCCCATGTAGAGCAGAGGAGTATAGGCTTTCCCCACTTGAAAAGACTGACAAGGAAAAAAAGTGCTCTAAGAAAAACTGGTTTCCATAAAAGCAAGAAAACACAGGAAATATTCGGAGTAGAGGTTAAAGATATACAGGATTTTTTCTGATGAATGATAATGGGTTTCATTGGATACAGTGAGGGGATTTTTGGAAGTAGAGAGTGGTGGGAGATAGGCTTTAAAAAAACATACTATAACAACATATGATAGGATTAGAATGTGGTGATGAGGTCTGCTTTGGGAGATAAAAGGTTTTTGTTGTCGTTTTTTGGTTTTAAAGTGACTCATGAAAATAAGGACAAAGGCATGATATAATTGATGTTAATCATCTCAAAGCAATGGTATGAATGCCAGGCCAGGGTGTTGAAGGGGAGCAGAAAAGAGGATCTCTCCAGGACAACACAGAATTATACAGTTCATATTTGACTTCTGCTAAAGCAAGATGTGGTGGTATGGGCATTGGGTACTGTGTTACTCTGATTTCACATAGTTCCAGTGGTCCCTCTTGGTTATTGTTCTGATATAGATTCAGATGCATTTATAACTAGTCCACTACTCAAGTATGTTATTGATAATTTCCTATCCACTTGTTTGCCTTAATAAATTCTAAATATTAAGTATCGTAGATACATGGTATCTCTACTAAATATTTAGTGGGACAAAATTGTTGATGATTTCATATATCTGAAATCTAGCGCATAGTTTTAAAAGAATGGGATCAAAGTTATCAGTTTTCACCAAATAGTGACATGCAAGAATATATTTGTGTCTGATGTGGCCATTTATGCTCACACAAGAGAAACCTCTACCAGTAATCTGTTAATAGTTACCATACATGAGTAGCCCATCTCAGTCAGAAGAAAGTTATTATTTGGAGATGAAACACCAATAAGAAGGAGATACATAGGGCAAAGAAATAGAAAGTAAAAAGAAAGTCACTAAAACAGAGATGAATTCTCAAATTTTAGCTAACAAGAGGCATGTCTCACAACTTGTACGGCACAGCTGAGACAGAGGATTTTGAAACACATTGAAGACTGTTTTAACTTTTTGGAGCCTTGTTCACTTTTGGATTTGGAGAATCCCATGGCTTTAAGTGTTCATTTTATCTTTAGAGATTAATCAGTAGGGAGGAATAATGCATGCTGGCAGATCATGTCTGTCTGACACGTACTATCAAAACTTTGAATTTGGTAGTTGGCAGCAAAGTAATGTCATAAAATGCCATCAGGATAAAGAACTCAACTCCCACACTGAATATTGTGGGAACCTAATGACTGTCATTTTTACAGTTATATACTGAGGCTACTTTTTATAATAGATGGTAATTTATAGAAGAGCAAATAAATTGGGCCTTTTTCATTATTGTATTCTTAAAGATTAGCACAAGAGTCAAACAAAAGAAATAAAGATCATGAATGTGATATATCTATGCAATTCGCAATATAAAGGTAGAGCTCCATGGTGCTATTCACATTGACTTCAATATGAATAATGCCCCCTAAAGTTTTACAAATTGGTTCATCTATGCTTTTCTTTGCTGAATGAATTCTATACCCTCTAATATTTATTAAGTTCTTACTGTATGCTACGCATGTGCTAACTACTTTACTTATAAGATCCTACTTAGTCCTTATAAGAAAGACAGTGAAGCAAATAACACTTGTATCTTTGCCCAAAAGTATGTAGCTGGTAAGTGAGAAGCCAAGACTCGCAGATCAGTGTGTTAGCTGGTTTAGCTATCTACAGATTCCTTTATTACCATTATCAGAGGTATGATATGACACTTATGCATTTGTTCTCAAAGTATTTGTGTTCCAGCTGGGGGACAATTTCAACAATAAAAAAGAGAGATACAAGCCAAGCTTCCCAAAAATATCAGTGCAGAAAGGGTTGAAGGCAGCCCCTTTTGGGATAGAATAACTTGATTAGTAATTTCCAGAACAAGATAACATGAATTTGGTTCTGGATGATACCTGTGGTTTGGGGAGACAAAAGGGGTCCTAAAAGGTTTCCATGTAGAAGAAACAGCTTAAGCAAAGGTAGAGTGGAGAGTAAGAGAGGGCCTTTATTGGATTAGAAAACAGTGTAGAAATTATGTCACAGGACATGTTTCTTAATATTTTGGTGGCTTTTAGGTTATTTTTATTTAGGCAGAGGTAGCAATCAACTTCTCAACTTTTCTTGTGGCCTTTGTGACTTTTGAATGGCTATACCACCAGATGCTCCCATCTAGTTCTCCTCTCTATCTTATTTGGGATAATGCAGGATAATCAGTTTTCAAGGGTAATGGGCTTGCAAAAATAAAAATTGTAAAAGCCATAGATAACTGTTTTTTAGAAATTGGAATGTTAATCAAGAAGTCCAGGCTTTCTTTGAAAATGCCTACAGTGTATCTTATATCTCTTCTGTCCAGGTCCCAGATAAGACGTGACTATATTCTTCACAGAGCTTCTTTCTGTGAGTATCAAAGAGAAAACATTACATATTCTTAGTTTCCTTCTGAGGGACTGATCCACCAGGTGTCTGATTGCATCTGGGGTCTATTTATTTTTTTGTTCCATATGAATAATTGAGCATTTCTGAAGCTTGGAATAAGTGTGAGTTCTTGTGTCTCTCTTTAAATAGAAAAGTTAAAATAGAAAATATTTAGAAAAAATGTTACTTTCCTTCTTCTCACCCCAGTTCCATTCATGGCAGTTCTTTTCTTAGTGTTTTACATTATCCTTTCAGATGTATAGTGGAGGGTTTTAATTTGAACCCCTGAGTTTCTTTAGTGTTATAATTTAAACTAATAATAGCTAACACCTCCCTTTGAGTTTCTATAGCAGCTATTACAATGGTACCTACTGTTATTAATATTTAAGAAGGAACCATTAAAATTTGAGGTATGAGACAAGTTGAAAATGTTAGCATTAATTGAACGCTATTGTTAATGGCACCTTTGCTAATTCGTGGTGAAGCCAACTTGTATTGCTTCATTAGAGACAGAAACCTAAAAGTACAGTGGTGGGAATAATTTCAATGGGCAACAGTCTGTCAGGTGCAGTAATGTAACAAATTATATTTCATTCTCAGCTTAAAATCCTGAAAACATTCAGACATCTGAATATTGTATAAATTAAACCCTACAACCTCCAGACATCTGAATATTGTATAAAAATTGCCAGTCTAGTAGTTTAAGAAACTGAAAGGAAATGCTTAATCTATCAGTGTAGCTACTACTCTAGTAAGCACATCTTTGAACAAATACATAGAGAGGAAAGGACTCATATGCATAGATATTCTTTAAAACAATAACATTCAAAATTTTCTGCTTTTTGTAGAAAAATGTGTTACAAGTCTAGTTTGGTATATTTCAAGGTTTTTATAACTTCTTTTTAACATCCTTTGTGTTCATATAATTTACATGTTTTGCTTCTTCAAGATCATTTGATACTATTGTTGGCTTGGAAAGACCCTCCACATATTTGAAACAAAGGAGTTGGGTTTTACACATGTTGATAGGAAAGTGGATAAAGAATATTGGAAGGATTATCAGGGAAAGGCCTTTCAAAACCACAATGAGATATCATGTTACCCCAGTTAGAATGGTTATTATCAAAAGGACAAAAAGTATCAAATGCTGGTGAGGATGTAGAGAAAATGAAACTCTTGTATAGTAAGTCTTGGAACTCTTATATAGTAAGTCTTGACTTAATGGTGTCCATTAGTTCTTGGAAACTGCGACTTTAAACACAATGGTATATAATGAAATATTTTTACCATATGTGGGGAGAATGTGCAAACTCCACAGGACAATGGCACAGCCAGGAATCAACTTTTTTTCCCCATCAATGTTATAATGAAGCGACCTTGAGCAAATAACATTATTCAAGGACCTGGTGTACACTGTTGGTGGGAATGTAAATTAGTATAGCCATTATGAAAAACATGGCGGTTTCTCAAAAAACGAAAAGTGGAACTACCATATGATCCAGCAATCTCACTACTTGGCATTTATCCAAATGAAGGAAAATGAATGTATTGTGGGGGGTATCTCCACCCCCGTACCTACTGAAGCACTATTCACAATAACCAAGATATGGAATCAACCTAGGTATCCAAAAACAGATGAATGGATAAAGAAAATGCACTATATATACACCATGGAATACTATTCAGCCATAAAAAGATGAAATCCTGTAATCTGTGGAAACATGGATATGCCTGGAACACATCATATTAAGTGAAATAAGTTAGGCACAGAAAATAAATACTGCATGTTCTTACTTGTATGTGGAAACTAAAAAATTAATTCAGCTCATAGAAGTAGGAAACAGCTGGGCACGATGGCTCACATCCATAATCCCAGGACTTTGGGAGGCCGAGGCGGGCAGATCACTTGAGGTCAGGAGTTTGAGACCAGCCTGGCCAGCATGGTGAAACCCTATGTCTACTAAAAATACAAAATTAGCGGGGCATGGTGGCGCATGCCTGTAGTCCCAGCTACCTGGGAGGCTGAGGGAAGAGAATGGCTTGAACCCTGGAGGTGGAGGTTGCGGTGAGCCAAGATCGCGCCATTGCACTCCAGCCTTGGTGACAGAGCAAGACTCCATCTGAAAAAAAAAAAAAAAGAAAGAAAAAAAGAAGTAGGGAACAGAATTGTGGTTGTTAAAGATTGGGAAGAGGAATGGGGAGGGAAGGATGGAGACAGGTTGGTTAATGAATACAAAATTACAGCTAGATAGAAGAAATAAATTCTAGTATTTTACAGCACTGTCGGGTGAATATAGTTAGTTATAATTTGTTGTATATGTTCAAAAACTTAGGAGACTACATTTTGAATGTTTCCAACACAAATAAATGATAAATGTTTGAGGTGATGAATATGCTAATTACCCTGATTTGATCATTATACATTGTATACATGTATTGATATATCATTCTGCATCCCATAAATGTATACAATTATTTTGTGTCAACTAAAAATAAAAGAAAAAACACTCTGTCAATAAATGAACAAAAATAATATTTGTAGGAAAAATGACAGAAAAGAGATTCAGAATTCATTGAGTGGTTATTCTGGTGACCTTGGAATTTCTGCAGTCTTCTTGTGAGCACATTTGAGTGTCAGAAAAATTTTTCTTAAGACTCCAGCCATCTGCCCATTTCTTCCTTTTTATATTGGCCTCTAGTTTGGTCCTCTTTCTGGGGGCACAAAGCTGAATTTCTCCAAGTTGATTGGACATCTCCAAATTACCTCTATATTTAATACACTCTACACAGAAATCCAACTTTTCCCCAAATCCCTACTTCCTTCTCTTGCCCTTAGCCTTGTTAATCACCATTCTCTCAGCTGATTAGTGTTGAATATCCTCCTTACTCAATTAAATTCATATCATGAATATTCTCCGCATTCTTACTCAGACTATTGGATTGGAACACTAATCATGATGTGAAGATGAATTTAATAAAAAAGATTTTTATTTCAAAAATTAAATGCATTTTATGACAGAACAAAAGAGTGATTATTAAAATTATACAGTACAGAACTTTAAGAATAAATTTTCAACATTGTAGGGAACACTGAAGAACGTCCAGAGAGAAAAAGCAAATGGGTATAAAAAGTTAACCCCAAATTAATTATTTTTGAAAATAACTAAAACTCATAAAAAAGAATTGGATAGCATGTCTTTGACCATTATATCAAAGACAAGGGTGTGGTGTCTGTATGGGCCACATTTAAAAGTGGAAGAAATGAAGATGATTAAGCTTAAACATTTTTTTTGAGAAAGATTTATTCTAAGCAATAGCACTTTATATAAAGAATAAGATAAAGTTCTTTGTTTCTAGAAAATGTTTAGGTAGTGTCTCCTTTCTGCATTAAATTGGCACTGCACATGGATTAAACACATTAATTTTGGATGCAAACAGGTGGATCTGAGCCCTTAACTTTGTCCCTTACTAACTCTATGACCTTAATTTACTAACCCTCTCTAAGCCTCATTATCTTCATCAGCAAATTAGCAATTATAGTAATACCTTATCAGATTTTTCTGAGGATTACAATAGATAATGTGTATAAAATGTTGAACATAGTAAGTGATTAAGAGTAAATACAAAATAAATGTCATCTAGTTTTATTGAACCCAAATTTGGTAAAAAAATGTATAATGATAATTATTGTAATACTTGATGAATACTTTATTGCAGGTATCAATTTAAAACATAAACACATTTCTTGATTTTTCTCTAACTTATATTACTTAATGTCCAGAATTTATTCTGTGAGTGGTAAAACCAACAAAAGTCCAAAACCAAAACCAATAAACAACTCCAGTAATACAGGATCATTCTCTATGTTCTTAGAGGTGCATCTACATTCTGGGGAGATTTATATATATCATGGTATCTGCCTAGAGAATGGTTGCTTGGTCACCCACTCCACCCAACCCCACCTTTTAAACTTCTGGGCTTACAACAATAAAGGTGGCATTTTTTGCCTACATGTCTTTGCAATTCTGCTCATGGGTAATCTTTCGTTCCATACCAGGAAGTGGGGAAACTGCCCAAATGAATCATACAACCATGTCTGTGATCTTCCTGCTTCTCTGGGATTCTGATATGAGGTATGTTTCTCCACTTTTCTGTTTTCTAGAAAATTAGAAATTTCCATACAATTTCTATGGAAACCATATTTTCCATTAAATTAGGAGCCTCAGTCATCCTTTGCCCCACTGAAGCTTTGCAGGAGAGAGCCCCAGTGGTAGGTGGGGCTCACACTCCTTCCTCAGCCATAGTCACTTCAGTGATCTCTTTATTCCCTTCCAGCTCTCCTCCAACCCTCAACAAGAAAATATTTTCTGTTGTTTCACAGTGGTCCTTGCTGTTTTCCATAATTTTTCTATATTATTTTACTTGAAAGCCAGAAATTTTGACTTATATTTATTTTCTTTGTTCTGTTTCCTTGTATCAGTAGGCATGCAATTCTATGGCAAACTGAAGAGCAAGGGATAAAATAACTAAAACTGATGTATAAATAATAAAAATAGGCGTTTTCAGGGTATAAAATTTGACTTTTTTTTTTAAGGTATCGGATTCAGAGAAATTTTCAAGCAAATATTATTAGCCATTGCTAATATTTTGGACTCAGTTTTTAAGGATCATGATGGAGTTTACCCATGTTAGGAGTAGGAGTTAATCTATTAATTATAAGTGGGAATCTAAGTGAGTCCTGTATTTAATTTTTCATCACATCGTTGTTATGTTAGGAGATGGTTCAGAGTGGAACCTTAAAAAACAGTTGGAATTTTTCAAAATTAGTCCTCTACAAATGGTTAAAATTATTTGAGTTTTGGATGATAAAGCAAAAACTTTTTGGAACAATCAGCTATCGATTTGATTTTTTAGAGTATTTTGAATGAGAGATACTGGGAAGAAACAAAAGTATTAACTAAAATGTGCCATGAGGTATCTACGTTAAACACAAGGGGCATTTTGGTTAATAGATGGGAGATATTGGAAAGTCTCATGTGACATTTTACTTTTCACGGACTCTCCATGACAAATAAACATAACAAAATATCATTGATCAAATACTGTTAGTCCTGCATAATTTGTTAGTTATCCTCTAACATTTCAACATAGTACTCATACAATCACTCCCAGATTATAAAAGCATAAAAGTTCAGGATTCTTTTCATACAGTTCAAGGATCACAGTCTTTCATATTTGTTTGTTCTTGTCTGTGAGTCAGGTCTTAGAATGAATGCATACTTTCTAAATTGTTGCTGCACTTGGTAATGTATAGCTATTGTCTGTCAAAATAGAAATATTTTTCTGTCTGACTCAGAACATTTTAAAGGTTCACATGAAAGATTTTTATGTGAAAAATAATTGGGAAATTATTTTAAAGAGTGCATAGTTAATGAAAAAATATAAATAGATTAGCTTGAAATTTAGAGCAGTCTCAGAAGTAATATAGGACTATTTCAATCTGATTTGTTTTCTGCCTCTCAAACAACATATCTATTGGCTCAAATGAGGTGAAAGAGAAAAAGAGTGAGTAGCAAAGAGGAATAATTTTGCACTCCACTAAATAGTGATTTAGTAATGAAGGTAGCGATAGAGACACTAGGAGATAAAGCAGACAATATTTTAGGGTTATAGAAGAGAAACAGTGGAAACATCTCTTCCTCCTCTTGTTTGTTTCTGTTCTAGTTCTTAAAAATTATGGTGGTGGAGAAAGTTTTCTGGGAATACGAAGTTGTGATGTATTTTTACGGGTGTACAACTGGTTTGATGTGGTTATCATTAAATCATCATTTGATTTCTTCTGATTGATATGACTGTCCCGTATGTTGAATAATTTAAAAACAGCTAAAGTTCAAATCGTGTTTTAAGAAACACTCTAAGACTCTTTTTGAATCTAATAAAAATCATGGTAATGCAAAGGAGGCCATATGTTGTAGTCAAAAGGTCATTTGATTTTGAAGCAAACAGATTTGGATTTAAAGTCGAGTTTTGATAGTTATTGGTGACAAGATTTAGGTTAAATATTATCTTACATATCTGAGTGTTTAATTCCTTGTGTACAAACCTAGGACTTGTATCTTATTGTGGATAATAAAATGATAATGTGTAAAACATCTGGGAGATTAGTAGGGGCTTAATGGATAGAAATTGAGAAAAAGCAGAATAGGGTGAAACTAAGAAGTATCTTCCCATTTCTGTTAAGTGAATAAATAAATATTTTTACAGTGGGACTTAGTGCTACTTGATAAATAAAAGGTGAAATTTGATTGAAATATGTAACTTTGTCTGGAGAAAAGGATTCTTAAAGTTTTTTTTTAAATCCCACCAGATTAAACACAGTATAAATTTTTTAAATGTTCTGGAATAATTAAAAAAATCAAAATGCTTCTAACAATGCTTCTAACAATGTTTTCAATGTTTTACAGTATGATTTAAGTGTCTCAAAATATTCCTTTAGTTTATCTGATAAAGAAACGATATACTACAAGCTACAATAATAGGGAAATAATAGAAGAAATCAAGATATATATATATGCGTGTGTGTGTGTGTGTGTGTGTGTGTGTGTGTGTGTGTGTGTATCCTTAGTCATATTTTTGTGAAGGTTCTTAGAAGCCAGTCAAGTTATGTTGAAATGAAAATAATTGATATTTTCAGCTGTGCTACAAAAAAGCCTGTAAGTAGCAAAGGATCCCATCTTCCCTTTTTCCTAATAGAAACCCAAATTTAGTTTCTTCTTTTACCATTTTTCTCTTACGTTTGATGCTGTAGCAGCATATACATTTTTGTAATTTCAGCACAAACCACACTTTCTTTGTTCAGCCATTTCTCCATGCTTTCCTGAGGTTTGTGCTTCTCTTTCCCCATCCCTCTCCCTTTCCTCATTCCTATGCCTCATCAGTTCTCTCGTAGATGCAATAGCTCTTACTCATTCTGAAAGACAGTGCCACAATCTGTACCTCCAGAGAAATCTGCCTTATCCTCTGATATTAAGATGACCACATAATTTATCATGCAAACTGGAACTCTTTTGAGAATAAAAACGAACACAATGCATAATTACACTGGGAAAACAGGTGTAAACTGAGAAAATCCTGGCAAATACAAATATGTGGTCATCTTGCCTAAAATAGATTAGGTATTTTTAGAGACAGAATTATTCCTTCCCACTCTAATTCCAAGAGAACTGTAGTAAGTTATTTTGGCCTCTTTCATCTCTCCACTTATTCCACTCCAGGAAGGTGACATATTTTTACCTGATAATTTTTCTAAGAATGAGCTAGGCACGTGAGGTCCACTTTTCTCTTTTTTCTCTGAGGTCCAGCATTCCAGCTGAGAGTTTGCCATCATCACTGCTCTGGGCCATTTCACAAGTAGAGCATTAAGACCCCCTTCTCTTGGGATGGCTCACAGTTCTTAGGACTGGTTACTTCTGTTTCAACATAGGAGTCGGTAAATCCATTTTGCCCTCCCGTTGAACTATGTACCGCAATCCCACAATTTATCAGTATTAAAACGTGTATTTTTCACTTCTAGTTATTTGATTCATTGTCATAATTCAAGAGACAAGTAGAAAAAAGCAGTGCTATCTACCCTTCAAGGCTCCAACATTTACTACTAGCTCATTGTGTTTTCAAATTACTCTAATAACTCTATTATTACATCTATTTGATTATTTTTGATGATTTGATAATTATCTGATTATGTGTCTGTCTACAGGTTATCAAAACTTATTATGTAAAGGATAAATAAGTATTGGTTTCTTCATATGTGCCTAGGCTCAATATGTCATGGGTTTTTGTCATAAAGAACCAAGAATATAAGCTTCATATATGGAAAACATCTGGCATAAGGTAGTCTAATGTAAGGCATTTTTATTATAATCTGTCATTTAATTTAAGTAATAATACTGCAAAATAGCTCTTACTGTTCTTAGTCTATGAATAAAGAAAGTAGATTTAGGCAGCAACTGAAGTACCCTAATGTTATACAGCTGAGAAATAGTGGCCATGAATTCAGTTCAGGACTGTCTGCCTTCAAAGCTTGCAGATTTTTTTTTCTATGCCACCCTGCTATGGCGATGCCTCTTCTCAGGTACAGGCATAATAATTCCTATTATACTTTTGCATACAAATCAATACGAGATTCCCCATTAATGTTGAAGTGAAACTTTTTTCACTATATTGATGGAAAAAGATGAGTTATATAGGGGGCCCAGGTGTCTTATCATTTCCAGAAGAGCATTCTGAAATGAGGAATACGAGAGCCAAAGATTGCACTGGAGAATTTCTGATATTTAAACACATAGAAAGTGTCATTTCCAGGTTTTCTGGTTTGAAAACGTGCAATGTGAAGAGATGATGTGGATTATCTCAAGGGAGTAGCAGTGAGCCATCTTGATTAACCTTGAGGAGTCCTTAGTGTCATGTTTTTATCTGATATGAAACAGCAAAAAAAAGTTGATGCCAGGATATAGCCACATATGGTTGTTTTTCGATATCATCATTGTGCAACGCTCCCATTTAGTAAATTCCTAAATGTAACTTTGTATAATTCAATTTAATTTAACCTATTTTTGGCTTTCTTTTTGTATTCATATTACTGTGCTAGGCAACAAGGTATAAGGAAATAACTTCTAATACCACTTACAAAGATATTTACACTCAACAAATAATACTAATGTTGAGTCAAACTAATGCTTAAAAGAGACCTAAGACATTGCTGTAAAGATTTAGAGGAAGAAATATGACAGTTTGAATGGGGAATGGGGACGGAATGGGGAGTGACATCACAGAGGAAGTAAAATTTTGAGTTCAGTTAAAGGATGGGTAAAGACTGTTACTGAATATGGGAAAGGAATCATGTCATAAAAACGTATGTCCCATTTAGGATTTAAGAGTGAATCTGTGTGACTGGATCAGTATTTTTCTGCAGGCAGTGAATAGGTGACAAGTCTATAAAAGTGATTTGGAGTGAATAATACAGCCTCGATGTCATGCTAAATAGCATGGCAATTTCATGGAAAGCATTCAATAGAACAATCTTTTTCCAGACTAAGGGCTAATGAACTGATCTGCTGAGATTTTAATATCTGCTGAATGAGTTGAACTATCTTATATTAACAAATGTTAAACGATCTCTTTACTATAGAACTTCTCACAACGTTTAATGTTTTTATACTTGTTGGGAATCTATAAGAGAAACCTATAATATACTTTGTTTTCCTATCTTATATTCATACGTGTTGTTTCTCAGTCTTATTAACTATGGGGCATGATACAAGAATAGTGTTCCATGGAGCATGTTGGAAAACACTTATTTAAAAAGCAAAGTCAAAGAGTTATCTTAATAAGGCAGTTGAAGACCCCCTTCTTGTTGCCATTTTTATGAGGCCTTTCTTCAATCTACATATACGTATATGCCTGTGCTGACACACTTACATACTAAGTGAGCGACAGGGTATATCTTCAGCAAGATTCCTCTGGATAGGACCCTTGCAGCCTCTAATCCCATTATGGTGATTTACTCCATTTTATTTCATGACTAGGCTTTGTAATCTAGCTTTTAGGGCTCAACTTTTTTTTTTTTTTTTTTTTTTTTTTTTGACAGAGTCTCACTCTGTTGCCCAGGCTGGAGTGCAGTGGTGCAATCTTGGCTCACTACAGCCTCAGCCTCCCAAGTTCAAGTGATTCTCCTGCCTCAGTTTCCTGAGTAGCTGGGATTACAGGTGTGCACCACCATGCCTGGCTAATTTTTGTATTTTTAGTAGAGATACAGTTTTGCTATGTTGGCCACACTGCTTTCGAACTGCTGGTCTCAGGTGACCCATCCACCTCAGCCTCCCAAAGTGCTGGGATTACAGGCATGAGCCACCATTCCCTGCAGGGCTCTACTCCCTATTATGACTTCAGGCCACAGGTTTCTGACTCAGATTAAACCCAAGGTTTGCTATTTTTTCTTTTTCCCCAGTAATTTCACTCCCAAACTGAGGCCTATGATAGCTCAGGTGATTTCCTGTGTCTAAACCAGATAATGCTGTCCTTGGTGCGCATGCCTCCAGGCACCCCACCTGAATTAGGGCCCTGCTGAAGCACAAACTGTCAGAATCTCTGAGATATATTCCAGGGGAAATAACGCTGTGTAAAAATCTGTTAAAAAGGATTCATAGGGGTCATTATGACATTGGGCAATATCACAGAATATGACCCTCTTGTAACACCTCTCCCAGGGAAAGAAGATGGTGTAGAGAATCTATGCTTCACTTGTTCAGTATAAAATTATAGTTGATTCTTAAGGAAAGTTATAGTAATATTTTGTGAAAATGTCATTAGTCATACTCCTTATATGAAATAATGGAAAAACAACTCAAAAGCAGATAATAGCGACAATCATAATAATATTAAAGAAAGGAAAAGCTGTTTATCCGCTTATATTCCTGGGAAGGTGAAGTATCACTTGTTTGGGTGATTTAACTGTGTTGTCAAGACTCTCTCTCTCTCTTTCTTTTTCCCTTTCTCTCTCTCTCTCTTTCTCTCTCTTTCTTTTCTTTCTCCTCTATCTGCTTTGTTTTCTCTCTCAAACAGGCTCTGCCTACATGGTAGGCAAATGATTGGCAGTAGTTTCAGATACATATTCTGTAAGTAAAGTAATAACTACGTAGTCTTTTTTCTCAAAGCCCAGAATTTTGTGGTGACACTAGGATGACATCTGTACCCCCCCAAACTACGTACGATAGGTTTCCCACCAAAAAAAGATTATGTTAACAGAAAGAATAGGAAAGTGACACTAGAATATGCTGACAAATAAATATCCTCCCCATGTCCCATCACATTCATTTTCTTACAAATTATTTTAAGTGTGTTTCCTCTTAATATAGACATCTGTTCTAATACTCTTCATCATAACTGCAACTCTTGTGCAGATGCTGCTGCATTCAGCTCCAGATCCCAGATCAATGGGATCTGTCATTCTAATCAGTCTTGTCTAAATGTGGCTTCACACAGTCCATAGTCTATGCCTAAATGATTAAGTTAAACAAATTCTCAGACCTTCCATAAAGTATGGAATAGAAAAAAATGGGCTAACCACAGTAATAACACTTACTTAGAAGTGTAAAACAATAAAAGAAAGTGATAGCTTCTGTTCCACTAATCTACTGCTGCTTACAAAACCAACCAAAACATAGTGGCTTAAAACAACCACTTTATTATCTTTCATGGTTCTGTGGGTCTGACTTGTTTTTTCCCTTGTGGTTGCAGTGTGATGGCAGCTGGGGCTGGCCGACATCATCTGGAGCTACACTGGTATGCTGGGCTCCCTCTATTTCCATGGAGCAAGTCTTCTCTCTATTTGTGTGGTCTCACCACACAGACTGTCTTGATGGGGTCCCTCCAGTCGGGTAGATACACGGTGTTTCAGGGATCTCTAGAAGGTTCTTCTAGGCCTTCTTAAAGTTTAGGCTCTGAACTCTCATAGCTTCACTTCCACTGCTTTATCATAGTTAAAGCTAGTCACAAGGGATACCCTAAATTAACTATAGAAGGGACCACACAAGAGGATGGATGTTAGTGGTTCACTAAGGGACAGTTGCGAAGGTTGACTACAACAAAATAGCACCATTGTATAGCATATTTCAAAATTTTTTGGACCAGAATAACAGGGGCTAATTTTTCTCCAATGGAGTTAGCCCCTGGTCTTCCACTGCTTGCTTCAAGTCCTGCCTCCTAGGAGAATATCTGTTTTCATTCATCCTCCATAACCTTACTTTAGTGGGGCTAGATATGTATTTCTTATTTTAGGAATTCTATCATATTAAAAGCCCACTTCATATTAGTAAAAATTATGGAGATCTAGGGATTGATATGTTTTGTGAACAACTAAAGATTCAACATTTTGCTGGGATTTACCATAATTGCTAGTTGGCTAATTCAATTTCTGGTCATAGTTTGGTCTAGAAACCAAGCCAGATATCTTATAGAGGAGGGGTCACTAAAACTGCATCTGCTCTTATAGCTTCTATCTTTTAATGGCAGGCCTCAGGGCTCTACTCAGTTCCTCAGTCTAAGATAATGAAACAGAACAAATCAGCTTCCACTAACAGGCTACATCCTTGATGATGGAGGAAATTACTTTTTTGGGTCAATAAAGTATTTGAGAAATGCCTAGCAAGTCAGACTCATTTCTTTGGGCCTCCTTGATCCAGGTTTCATTCTTGTTTCTTGCCTCCTGGATTTTGCGAGCACTAGCTTTATCATCAGACAAATAATTTTGACTTTGCAGTTCTGCAAAATTTATGATGATCAGATGATGAGTAGTCTTGGATTTCTGGCTGCAGGCAAAAAATGTTTTATTAAATTTCTATTTTTTTTCTATGCTAAGTCAGGCAAGCAGTTTGTCTCTTTTTTGCAGAACTAACTGAATTCTACAATAAGTGGCCAAGCATGTTGAACAGCACATATATTTCTAGGAAGTTTTTTTTAAGTTATTGCCTTTCCAGGTACATGTTTTGATGTGGCATGTTAACCACATGCTCTCAATCTCACAGTGAAGATGATCAATTACTTGGCATGTGTAAGTTTAAGGGATTCATAGGAATCTATACCAACTTGTGAAACATTCCATATGTTATGCTCTTATTCATTTGTCATCCAATGAGCAGGATGGCATATTAATTATTCAAGACAGATGGACAGACAGGAAGGATGGAGTCTCTTACCTCTGTCATCAAACTTCCTTTCAAATGTGGAAACCTAAATCCCTCCTGCTGTATTTCAAAGCCCATTTCCAGTCCTGCCATGACCTCGGGGAAGGTAGTATCCTCATTTTAGTCAATTGTTATTCCTCCCTGCTCTATACACATTTGAAAGCCCATTTTGGTCATTTTTCAGCTCCTTCTTTTCCAGAGAAAATGATCAATCCTGTCTGTGAAAGGAACGGACAAGTAAGATATCCTCTGGAGGCCCAGAGACTAATTTGTTTTAGATATCAAATTCTTCTATTTCTTCTTAACAAGCATATTCTAGAGCAGTAAATCTTGACAAGGAGCAACAATAGCAATAGCAGCTGCATCATGCTGAGAGACTTATTTCAGAACAGTTTTTTATCTTTGGGCACATGAGATGAGCACTATCAAAACAACAGTTGGCACATCCCAACCATCAACACATCACTGCAGAACATTATCTTCAAAGCCAGGCCACCAAAAAAACCAAACAAACAAACAAACAAACAAAAAAAAACTCCAGAAGGAAAACCTGTTTTGGCTTTAGTGCTTTTATCATTTATTTATTTATTTATTTTTTGGCAGAGGGTGCAGTGTATTGAACATAGTACCTGCCTTCTCTCATAGCAAAGAGTAAGTTCTTTAATTCTTTATTCACTTTCTCTTTTAAAATTTGTCTTCTGAGTTTAAGTAACATTTTTTGATGTCATTTGTAAACATCTACTGTAAAAACTTTTCTCTGGCCAACAATCTTCATTAAATACTAATGAGAGTTTATGTTTGGTGAGAGTGGTGGCAAAGAAATAGGTTTATTTTTTTTCATTCACCTCCTTTATTCAAAGCTATCCTGATCTTTTAGATCAGGAATGATGTCTTCTTTGATTTTCAACCTCTTATGCTTAGCAAAGCGCAGCACAGTGCTAGCACAGAAAGCATAAACTCCTTTAGCCAATTTTTGCTTTTTCAATATAATAAGGGCATATAAAATAAATGAAAATTTAAAGAAAAAATAAGCATTTCATTTTAACTTGTGAATGTATTTTCTAGACATTAAACATAGAAATGTAATGAGAGCTATTTGATATTACATAATGACTAATAGACTAACATTGAAATTCATGAGGTAGAGGCCAGTTGTGCCTATGGTTCCCAGTATTGTAAAGCAGCAAGACGCAAAAATCTGCAAGAGGGGAATCTACAGAAATGGGTTTTCGTTATTTCCAGATAGTTTTTTTCAGACTAGAAGTTTTATAAATCAATTTGTTATTGTCTGTGTTGAAAAAGAAATCCAAAAGACTGTGATTGATTGAAGTAAAAGTATTCTTCAGTCTTGCTTCAATATCTGTTGTGTAGGGAAAAGGCATCATTGGTGATCTTAGTAAATTTCCATAGACATTATCAAGATAATATGTGCAGATATGAAAATCTGAGACTGGGAAATGTTTATTAATTTTGCTTATTAACATCGTATAGAAATAACCATACCCTTGTATTGTAAGAATTCACCATCTGACTTCTTTCTTTCATACAGAGTTCTTTACTGTGTAATGCTGAATATCTTATTGCACTTACACAGGAGAGTTCTTTTGGTTATGTGTAGGGACCTTGTAGGGTGAGGCAAATGGACCCATGCTAAGTATATGTTCAATAGGACGTCACATAATCTTATAAAAATCTTGTAAATCAACAAACAAAACTTGTAAAATGGCAAATGTTCAAACTCCATGTGATTAAATTGGGTGAATCAAAATAGCAGATGCTATTTTTATCTTCTGCAGTGCTGAGAGTTTGTTATTGTTACGGACACATACAACAGCTGCAAAGATAATTTTTATGTTCATTATATTTACTATGTTACTGGGAGAATTAGAAGCCTCTGAAGTACTTCTTAAAATATTTTATTACTCTATAAAAGACTCTGTCACTTTAAACTCCATTAGTAGAGCTCTTTGGATTAGTAATGACATTCTTAGGAGGAGGCACTGGGAAGTTGAGTTTAGGAGTCTCAGTTTAGCCCTTCATAGGCAGTGATGTATGTTAGCCCATCCTCAGGGAGAAGGGTTTATATAAAAAAGTCAATGAAGTTATTGAGTAATAACAGAGTGGGGTTTGTTTTAATTCCTCTTTTCACGCCAATGTAATTCATATTCCCTACTTACGAGTTTCCAACCACTTTATTTTACTTTTTTATTTTAAAACCCATGAAATAACTCAGAGTTTACAGCAATTTTAAGTATTAACAAAATATGGTTTAAATCAGTAGTGGACCAATCCTTTTACTTCATGTCAACAAACCTATCACATGTCCAAAGCATGGTAGGAGGTCAGGGGAATACTCAAGCACTATACATTTTCTCCATTTAAGGAGCTTAACTACTAGATGGGGAGCAAGAGTACTCCTGGAATAGTAAATATGATAACTTAATACTTTTGATTGAATGTAAAAACTATTTCTTATACAAATTTTGTAGGAGCATTTTATAGATATGAATAATATTTACCATCAGTTGACTTTAAATAAAAGGTGGGCCTCATTTATCTTAGCCTCATACAATAAGTAATACAGTAATAGATATTAGAGCTAGTAGTCAATTAAGTAGTCAGGGAAGATCACATGAAGGTCTTGATCAAGGAAATATGTGGACTGATTTTTCCCATTATATAAAATTGCTTTTCACTATGTATCCAGTTTACAGAACAGGCAGGACTGGTGTCTATAATACAGATTTCTGCTCAAGAGAGTATACTCTTGGACAAACATAGCTCCATCATTATAGTGATAGCCTGTTGTGTCTATGATGGTACTTGGCATACATTTGACACTGTGACAGTCAGTCCCTATGTGTCAACTTGGTTAGGTTATAGTCTCTAGTTATTCAATCAGACCCCAAAAGTGGCATTGTGAAAGGCATTTTATACACATGACTAATATTTACAATCAGTGGACTTTAAATAAAAAGTGGGCCTCATTTATATAAGTGAGCTTGATACAATAGGTTGAGAAGTCTTAAAAGCAGAACTAAGGTTTTCATGAGGAAGATGAAATTTCATTCACCAGCTACAGCTTCAGCCCCTGTCCAAGAATTTCTAGCTTAGACTTCTTCATGGCCTTCCCTGTGGGTTTCGGACTTGCCTGGCTAGATCCCACATTCCAGTAAACAACTCCGTGCAAGAAATCTCTCCTTCCCTCTCTCTCTCTGATACTAGTCCTGTTTTTGTGGTGAAAACCTGACTTATTTGAGCACCAAAAGTGGATCTAGAATCTTGACAATGTGTTTTCTGAATTGGTTTTAGGTTTCCCAGAATAGATTATCTAATACGGTTACATTTAATGGCACTAATGACTCTATTTCTAGTGGTAAAGAAGGTATTGGTAGTCCATGGCATGATGTGACAATAGAAATACACAAAATATAACCACTGGATACTCTTAATGAAATAATTACAAAAGTCAAAACCTTGATTTTTATAGTTATTATACATACATATACATATAATTATACTATACATAGGTGACCATGTATTTGATAGCATAGAATATTTTTGTTAAACTTAGGACTGTTAAGATATTGATGGGTTGCCCCCAAATGTGCTAGAGAAAGGCAGGAAAGAAAATAATGAGATCAAGGTTTCAAATTTCCAATTCAAGCTCTACCTCAATAACCTGAAAGCATCTGTGTCCGACATGAAGGCAACTTTTATTTCCTATCGCTGCAGGGCTAAGATTTCTAAAAACAAAACCTAGAAAACTCAGAGTTTCATCTTGAGAGTGGTTAAATTATAACATAAATAGAATGACCAATCTTGTATGGTATCTGCTGTAAAAGTGAGTGAGGGCATATATTGAGAAGGAATTGAATCCAGACCATGGGATTGGGGACAAATGAAAAGATCCTAATGAAGGTGAGAATATCAAAACCCTAAATCCTGCTGAGTCTTTTGTGCAAGTAGAGGCAGACCTCCCACCCTAGTCTGCAAAGATTAACCCTGAAGAATCTTGCCTGAAGAACATGTAAAAGTCTCACTTGATGTAATTGGCTTAATAGCTGCTTCTGGTACTCCTGCCACCTCTCTTTACTTTTAGACCTAACACTAGACACAAGTCCCAGTAGTTCCCAAAGGGTAAGGTACCAAGTGTGATACATGAAGAGGGGTGATACTCACCTAAAGAGTTTTATGACTTTCCAGTTTATACAGAGAAACCTAGGGAATATATGTAAGAATAAATATTAAGGGTGTAGGATAATAATGAGAGGATATAAAGTTGGATCAAACTGAATTTATTAATACAGGTCCAGTTAGTAGGGATTCTTCATTCAATGTTATAGCTTGATGTGTTAGGAAGGGCTCTAAAAGTTTATATGGTTGGATGAAATACAGACCTAAAGACAGTCTACACTATATGCCAGAACTTCTTTGGCATACTGTAGAGGAAGTCATCCAAAGGCTTAGAGAAATTGAAATTTTTGAGTAGATTTAATAATGTCAGATCTACTCACCCAACCTTAGAGAGTTCATAGGACATTTTCAACACAACTGTGAGAAGTGAGTTTGTGAGAGGAGTCTAAGCATCATTGAAGAACTCTTTGGTCACTTTCTTCAGTAGATCAGAAACTACAGTGAGAGCTGCTGCCATGGAACTGGCATCTCTAAATGCAGTGGGGATAATTGGGCCCTGGACATTGGCCCTGAACTAATGCTTAACCTAAGACACTCACAGTGTCACTATGGTCCAATAGTCAAACCAATCAAGAGTAGAGGCTTATGGAGTATGTGTGATTGTGTTAGGGTTCTCCAGAAAACCAGAACCAATGTGGGTGGGGGAAGACAGAGATGGATAGATAGATGTAGACTTATTTTTTAAAATTAGCTCATGTGACTGGGGAGGCTGACAAGTCCAAAATCTGCAGAGTAGGTCAGCGACTTGAAGCT
Source organism: Macaca mulatta (assembly GCF_049350105.2). Taxonomy (NCBI): domain Eukaryota; kingdom Metazoa; phylum Chordata; class Mammalia; order Primates; family Cercopithecidae; genus Macaca; species Macaca mulatta. The sequence continues at coordinate 97,833,373 of NC_133419.1, forward strand.
CTAGGGAAGAGTTGGTATTGTAGTCAGAAGATAATCTTCAGTCAGAAGACAGTCTGCTGACTGAATTCCCTTTTTTCAGAAGACCTCAGTATTTTTTCATTTGAAGCCTTCAACTGATTGGATGAGGACTGCCCATATTATGCAGAATAATTTGCTTTAATCAAAATCTACTGATTTAAATGTTAATTTTCTTTAAAAAATGCATTCATAGAAACATCTAAGTGTTTGGCCAAATATGTGGGTACCATGGCCTAGCCAAGGTGACACATTGAATTAACTATCACAGCAGTCAATGTAAGTTTAGGTTCTGGTTCAGCTCAAAGGATTCCAATGGGTTGCAGAATCTATCTTATGTTTATTTCCCCAGTTCCAGAGTATGCAATTGGAATAGACATAACCTGTCAACTGACAAAATCCACCCATTTGCTCCTTGACTTGTGGAGTGAGACTTATTATGGAAGGAAAGGGCCAAGTAGAAGTCATTCCTGGAACTAGTAAACTAGAAGCACTCCTGCATTCCTGAAAGGACTTAAGTTAATGCCATCATCAAGGACTCGAAAGAGTCAGGGATGGCGATTCCCACTTGCCTATTTAGCCTGTGTGTGGGGGGGGGGGTGCGGGAACCAGATGGATCAGGGAGAATAACCATGGATTATCACGAATTTAACCATATTATGACTGCACTTGCAGCTGCTCTTTTAGATGCAATTTTGTTGCTTGAGCAAATTGACATACCCTTTGGTAGCTAGTATGCAGCTATTGATCTGGCAGATTCTTTTTTTCTCTTTACCTGTTTGTAAAAATCACTAAAAGCAGTTTGCTTTCAGCAAGGCCAACAATATGGCTTCATTCTCCCACCTCTGGGGTATGTCATGTTTCCATTCCATAAAACATTGCACTGGTCTATTATGTTGATGATATTATGTTGATTGGATATAGTGAGAAAGAAATAGCAACTGCTGTATACATATTGATAATCATTTTGTGTGATAGAAGGTGGAAAATGAATCCAGAAAAAATGTAGGTGCCTTCTAGTTCAGTGAAATTTCTAGGGGTACAGCGGTGTTGAACATGTAAAGATATCCCTTCTAAGATGAAGGATGAGTTGCTACATCTTGGTCTTCCTAAAACCCCAACATTGGCACAGTGCTTAGTGGGCCCCTTTAGATTTTGGAGGCAGCATATTCTGCATTTGGGTGTGCTATCTAACCCTTTTCCTGAGTAACCCAAGGCACTTTTGGTTTTGAGTGGGGCTCAGAATAAGAGAAAACACAATAGGTTTAGGTTTTCCTGCAAGCTGTTTTCCCACTTGGCCTGTATAAGCCGGAAAATCTGATGTTGCTCCAAGTGTCAGTGGTAGATAAGATGCTGTTTATAGCCTTTTACAGCCCTCATTATGTGAATTACAACACAGACCCTTAGCATTTTGGAGCAGAGCACTTTCATCTACTGTGGATAATTATTCTCTTTGAGAAACTGCTGTGGCTTGATACTTCAGCTTAGAAGAGGCTAAATGCTTAATTGTGGACCAACAAGTTACCAGAAACTTGAACTGCCCATCATGAACTTGGGGGTTATCTGACCCATCAAGCCATAAAGTTTCAGGAATGCACAGTATAGGGATACATTATCAAATAGTAGTAGTATATACGAGCTTAGATTTGAGCAAGCCCTGAAGGCATAAATAAGCTAAATAAGGAAATTGTATAAATGCCGTGGCCCCTACTCCACTATATTACCTACTGTCTCCCAGCCCATACCCATGGCCTTACGAGGAGTTCTCTACAATCAGTTGACTGGGGAAGATAAAACTCGGGCCTAATTTACAAATGGTCTTGCATGATATACAGGAACTGCTTGAAAATGGAATACAGCTGCAGAACTGAGACATCTCTGAAAGGGAGTAGTTTTAAAAATCTGACCAATGGCCAACACTTTTAGCAGTGCACCTGGCTGTCCATTTTGTTTAAAAAGAGAAATGGCTGGAGATGATGCATTTATATCAATAGGCTGTAGTCAAGGGCTTGGCTTGGAGGAAATATAATTGGAAAATTGATGATAAGGAAGTCTGAGTATGTGAGGTAAAGTATGTGAATAGAACTCTCTGCATGGGTAAAGAACGTGAAGTTATTTTTGCCCCATGTCAGTGTTCACCAAAAAGTTATTTCAGCAGAGAGGGATGTTAATAATTAGGTGATTAGGACAACTCATTTTGTGGACACCAGTGAGCCTCTTTCCCTAGCCAGTCCTATCATGCCCAATGAGCTCATGAACAAAATACCTGTGGTGGCAGGGATGGAGGCTATGCGTGAAATACAATGTGGAATTCCACTTATCAAGGCCAATCTTTCCACTGCTGAGTGTCCTTTCTGCCAATAGTAGAAACCAACACTGATTCCCCAATATGATATAAGTACTGCGTGTGATAGAGAGCTATTTTGTGGAAGGTTGATTGCATTCAACCACTTCTGCCATGGAAGGTGCAGTGCTTTGTTCTAATTGATATATTAATGTACTTCGGATATGTATTTGCCTTTGCCATACAAAATGCTTCTGCCAAAATGACCATCTGTGGACTTAAAGAATAATGTATCCAATGTCATGGTATTCTTCATAGCCTTCTTCTGATCAAGGAAATCATTTCACACCAAATGCAATGCAGTAGTGGGCCTACCTCATGGAATTCACTGATCTCACCATACGTTCTATCATTCAGAAGCAGCTGGCTGGATAGAATGGTTGAATGGGCATTTGAAGACTCAGTTATAGCACTAGCCAGGCAATAGTACCTTGCAAGGCTGGGGCAATGTCCTGCAAAAGGCTCTATCTTCCCTATGTAAGCATTCAATATATTGTGCTGTTTTATCTCCATAGCCAGGATTCAGAAGTCAAGGAATCAATAGGTGGATGTGAGAGTGATACTGCTCACTATTACCACTAGTGAGGCTTTAGAAATATTTCGCTTCTCATCCCCATGACATTCTTCTCTTCTTATATAGAGAAGTCTTACTTCCAAAAGGAGAAGTGCTTCTACCAGAAAAAATTATTTAGGCTCCTCGTTCCTCTGAATCAACAGGTAAAGTAGAGAGTTATTATACTGGCTGGGTGATTACAATCCAGTTTACTCTTGGCTTAGCCAGGGTAGTCCCTTAATTACCAAGGGATTGTCACTATGTAATAGAGGTCAGGAAGATTATGAGAACTACAAGTGATCACTCAGGGTATATCTTAGTACTATCATGCCCTATGATGATTAAAGTCCATAGAAAACTACAACTTAATTTAAACAAGAGTGCTAATGGCATAGTCCTTTCAAGAATGATGGTTTGGTTAACTCGGTTGGGCAAAGAACCATGAGCATCTGTGTGTCTGTGGGGCTGTCATAACAAAATACTACAGGCTTGTTGGCGTAAACAACAGAAATTTATTTCCTCACACTTCTGGTGGCTAGAAGTTCAAGGTCAAGGTGGTAGCAGGTTTGGTTTCTCCTGAGACCTCTCTCCCTCCTTGGAGATAGCTGTCCTCTTGCTGTGTTCTTATGTAGCCCTTCCTCTGTCCATATGCATTCCTGATATATCTTCCTCTTCTTATAAGGAAACTAGACTTATTAGATTAAGGTCTCATCTTTATAATCTCATTTAACTTTACCCCATTAAAGACCCTCTTTTCAAATACAGTCACATTGGAGGTTAGGGCTTCAATATATTAACTTGGTGGGACACAATTCAGTCTATAATACCAACTAAAGTGCTTTTTGAGGGTAAAGGCAATATAAAATGGCAATGCAAGAAGGTAGTTATAAATACCAGCTACAACCACATGGCCAGTTGCAGAATGAGGACTGAAATCATCAAACATATTTCTCTTATTTTGATGTGAGTATGTTTGTATGTGTCTATCAATTTTTTTCTTCCCTCTCTTATTTCCTTATTAACTAACACAAGATGTGTTAATCATAATTAACTTTATATCACGGTATTTAAGTTACACGATATCAAGGGAAAGACTCAACATCACCCAAATATTTGAATTATCTTCTAAGGAAAGGATTAATGCATTTTTAGTGGTATGCAGGATAGATACTGTGTTAGGTGGAAGTATGACCTGGCTATTGTTTTTATTTGCAAATTAACTATGGATTAAGGAGATGTATATGAGTGCCAAGTTGACAAGGGTAAACTGTGATGATCAGTTTTGTTTATCAGCTTGGTTAGACTGTGGTCTCCAGTTATTCTGTCAAACACTAGGTGTTACTATGAAGGAATTTTGTAGATATGATTGATATTTACAATCAGTTGACTTTGAGGACATTATTGTCATTAATCTGGATGGGTCTAATTCAATCAGTTGATAGACTTTAAGCGAAGGACTGAGAGTTTCATAAGGAAGAAATTCTGACTGTAGATTGCAATTTCAGATCCTCCCCAAGTTTCCAACCTGTCCTTTTGATGGCCTGCCTGCATATTTTAGACTTGGCTTAGCTAGTCTCCACAATCACATAAGCCAATTCCTTGTAATTAATGTATATTTTTATATATATAAATGAACATATATGTATGTATATTCTAATATCTCCAATTACTATTAATAATTCTGTTTCTGTGGTAGAACCCTGACTGATACTGATACTTTCCAAATATTGAATGAATGGATGTTTACATAGATGAATGAAGAAATGAGTTAATACATAAATCAATCAATAAATTATTGTTTATATTATTATTTGTTGATGGTTATGACTACATCTATATATAAGGGAAAGCTAAAAGGTTTTTAAAATTGATTAGTGAAAGAGGGGCAAAGAAGCTTAACAACGCAGTAATATGTAACTTCAGCAGAAAATGACTGAAGAATGGTTTAGTAGAGAGCTTGCACAGACTCAAACATCTTACAGAGGAAGCTCTTAGGTTAATGAATTAGCTTCCTCATTTATAATCCAGAATTAAACGTTCTCATTATTTTCAATTTAGGAGTTAGGGAAGGACTATGCCTTTATTTAGTTGGTGAGGAAGGTAAGAATACAGTCCTGATTCTGTCATGCAGAGAAACACTTGTCATTAAATCAAATTGTCTACCTTATGGTCCTGATTCCTTGGTTTGTTTTCTCTCAGGGAGACCAATCACAAATTTATCTAGTACCAGAAAAGTTTTCTTCCTCATTTCATTTCAATTCTACCCACAGTAGAATGTATCCGAGTCTAGAATATTAACTGACATGTTAGATTTTTGAAAATAAAAACTTTTTTTTACATGTTTACCTATACAAATAAGAAAAAAAAAATTTTGATTTTGTTTTAAATCTACCAAATACCTAGTAAGACCTCTTCTATGCTACTTTGCATTATCTTAACTCCATGTTAATGATTATGTTTGTTTTTCCCCAGGTATATACATGCCCAAACTTCCCCTATCCCTAATAGAAGTCATAAATCATAATTTTCTACTTCACAAGATACAAAACAAATTATGATCTTGTGCTTTATTTCACATTACAATATATATTTCAAAAAATAACACTCAAATCCCTTTTGTTAATGATATCACTCCTGTGAAAAGAAACCACTCGGTTTAATAAAAAAAGATTATTTTGCCATGGTTCAGTGTGTCTGAGTGACTTACAGTTTTTTTTTTTTTTTTTCCTCCAGTTGGGATACAATATTCATTGAATATTGGACCTATATGCTTCATCACTCAGTGTATGTTTTTTTTTTAAAGAAAAACTTCTGTCTTTACTAGTTATACATAGAATTCAACACATTTTTATTTTGAACAGGTTTAGGACTGTAAAGCTCCAGTCCTATTATACTGAACATCTTAAGTCGTTTTTCTATACTGAATATAAGATAAGAAAGTATTTGAAGAATTCTCAGAATATTCTGTACTTGGCATATTTTGCGTATTTTGCAATTCTGAAATATAAAAGATAAATAGGAAATTTGGTAGTATGTTTTGGTCTTAAAAACTCCTTGAATGTAGTGTTAGGAAGGAAGTTAGAAAAACACACACAATTACATGGAAACCATTGACTGTCATGATTCACCACTATAAGCCAACATCATTGATATAGTTTACTATTGGTAGTTTAAATATAATCCTAAATGACATTTCAAAGATTGCTTTTTTATAAAAGAGCTTGCTGCCATTGTTAGGAGAAAAAGTAAGCAGAAATGCTTTTCTAGAAGGAAAAAACATCATCTTGGGGAAAATAGGTAGATTTCCTCTTAATTTAGCTAAATAGTTTTTGCATTAAAGATTCCATATCTCTTCCACATTATTTATCCACAAGCAAGTCTTTGGAACAACAAGGTTACTTCTAAAAGATAAAATAGGAAACTTTAAGGGTATTGCAGTAGGCAGCAATCAAAAATGGCTTCCAATATTCTTGCACCCTGTTGGAGATGTCCTGAATAATCCTCAACTCTTGAGTGTGGACTGTGATTATAGTATAGTACAGAAGATTCTATATTAAAAGAATTGAGATTGCTCTACTTTTTTTTTTTTTTTTTTTTTTTTTTTGAGACGGAGTCTTGCTTTGTCGCCCAGGCTGAGTGCAGTGACACGATCTCAGCTCACTGCAACCTCCGCCTCCCAGGTTCAAGTGATTCTCCTGCCTCAGCCTCCTGAGTAGCTGGGATTATAGTCATGTGCCCCCATGCCCAGCTAATTTTTGTATTTTTAGTAGATACAGGGTTTCACCATGTTGGCCAAGATGGTCTGGATCTCCTGACTTCGTGATCCACTCACCTCGGCCTCCCAAAGTGCTGGGATTACAGGTGTGAACCACTGGACCTGGCCCGCTCTGCTGGTTTTGATGAGGTAAGCTGCCATGTTGTAAGAGGTCTGAATGGCAAAAACCTGAGGTAGCCTTAAGGAGCTGAGAATGATCCCTGACAGACAGTCTACAAGAAAATGGGGACCTCAGCCCTGCACTCAAAATAGTGAATCCTGCTAACAAGCTGAATGAGCTTTGAAGAGGACCCAGAATCTCATGTGAGATTGCAGCCCTAGGTAGCACCTTCATTTCAGCTCCAGGAAACCCTGAGCAGAAGACCCAGCTGGCCAATACTTCACCTTTGGTTCATAGGCACTGTCAGATAATAAATATATGTTAGCTAAAGCTGTTAAGTTTGTGGCACTATTTTACACAGCAATAGAAAACCAATATAGGTGGTTTCCATAAAGTTTGCTCACAAATTCTGGGGTTTCAGCCATAACTCAGATATATTATTTATGGGCTTCAGCCAATAAAACCATCCAACAGTTTCAGAAAACAAATGACCACATGCCAAGTTCTATTCAGGAACAGTGAAAACTGTACAAAGTAGGGCTTATTCCTACAAATGACAGTCATAGTTTGGGTATCACTGACAATCAACTAATGTTGACCTGTGTTATTATTATCATTATTATTCCTCCCTCCCTCTCCCCTTCTTTCCTTCCTTCCTCTTTCCTTTCTTCCTTCTTCCTTCCTTCCCTCCCCCCTGCCTTTCAAACTTGCTCAAATGCTCACTTTATCATTCTTTCTGTTTTTCTTTTCTCTTTTCTCCTCAATTGTTTACTGTCATGCTAATGTGTTGGGGGCTGTTGGCTATTGTATGACTTATCTTTCAGGTCATTATCAGCATTAACATCTTTGATGCCTTCAATCATCTGTTTGAACTTTGAACGAATGGGACATAGAGTATGATAGGTATGCATAGAGGGAGTAGAGATGTAGAGCAACAGGAGTTTCAATAAGAACTGGAGACTTAATGGGATATGAAAGTAAGATGAACTGAATATCAAGGCAAGTTATTAAGACAATGGGATAGATTGAAAAAATAAAACAAGATAAAAAATGTCATATGTTTACTGCTGTGTTTAGGGGTAGCATTAACTTTGCAGGATATTTTTATCTGGTTCTTTACCATATACTCAGTGTCTAGAATCATCCCTGTCATCTATGATAAATACTTATCATATATACTATTTATAGCACATATATTTATATCTGATATATGATATATAATCATTTATACCATATATAATATAACATTTATTGAAAGAAGGGAAGTTAAGGAACTTGATGTTTATATAGCCTCTGAACTTTTGATTCTAACCTTTCGGGAGGGAAGTGCACAGATTTTGGAGGTAGAGAGATTTCGCACAATTATTTAATTAATTTAATATTTACTGGATACATTTAACATAAAGGGACATAAGACACTAATAGTATGTGGATTTAAATATGCATATGTGTATTTAGAAAGGATTTTTAACATTGCCTGGTCCCACGGGATACTAAATTATTATACAACATGTTAATATTCGGTATTTGTTGGCTAGTACAACCTAAAGGGGACACTGAAGTGGCATTAAAGTTGTTAAAGATGGGCTTTTGGTTTGTTAACTTTTGTTTCTGAAAAAAAAAAAAAACTTTTGAATTTAATGAAGAAATGGCAATAACTGGTACACACATTAATTCAAAATATTTTCACTAAGTACCACATAGAATATTTCCCAATCTTTTCACAGAGAACCACTTTGAAAGAATGCCTAAAACTTATCAGTTTATCAAGAAACCTAAAGCTGTCAATCAGAGTTCCTAATTACTATGAGATTACAAGGTTTAAAATCTTGAGGTCAAATAGTATGAACTTTCAAAAGCTTTGTTGAATGTATATATTCCAACTGAGGGGATTTCTTGGCCTCAGACTGGTAGTCACAAGTCCATGTGCCAGATACTATACACATGCAATCAAAACTGAGTAATATGTATCATGTGTAAAACATAAAGAATCTATGGTCCTTGTATAAGAATAATGTCTAATTCCCATTGGTGCAAAATTAGTGAGGGACAGAGAGACAGATCCAAATTACTAACCACAAGGAAGAACCAAGCATGGGCAATAGAAGAGATAAAAGTCCTGTGCCCTGGGGATGCAGCAGAAAGGGCTTTGGGAGGTTTCAGAGACCAGGTGGCATCCAGGTCTGACCAAGAACACGAGTGGACATCAAGGCATGTGGGAAGGGGTTCTCGAGACTGAAGAAAACAAAATGAGAGAAGACATGGAGGCCCAGGAGTACTAGCTGTTCAAAAGACTGTAAAACATTTATTATGGGTAAAGGGATGTGATCTAATAAGAGACATAAAACTCAGGAAAACCCAACCCAACAAGAGCCAAACACAATGCCGGTCTATATTTCTTAACAGCAGTTCAACAGATAATCTGAGGTGGCCTGCAAAACTAACAAGACAGCAAAATATCTTCCAAAAGGTAGAGGCGTCATATGCCCCTGGTGGAGGTCCCCTGGAATCAAATCCACTAGCAATAATCTTCCTTAATGGAAAATGTTTTCCCTCCCCAAATGTAAAACAAAAACAGCGTAAGTGAACAAAACTCCAAACAAAAAGAGACCATCAGTGCACGCTTTAGCCCCTCATAGCTCACCTATGCCCCAACTGTCATGCTACTGAGGACAAGGTCTGCTCCATTACTTAAAGTGACTCATGACGGCAGAAAGTAACAAAATTTAGCATATCACTGCTTTTATTACATCCTGCTGCATCAAAAGTAAATAAACACCACACAAAATATAATTTTACCCTAAATAAAAGTCAGCATCAACCTAAATATCCTACTGTAATATCGCTACATTCACCCAGGATATTTTAATCATTTTCCAACCTATTTACAAAAAAAATCTTCATTCTGACAGCTCTGGAAGCATTGCAAATATTGCTCCATTAGATTCTTCTTGAGAAAGTTAGGTCTTGAAACAGAAAACGTACATATTTTTTGACACTACCACTGAAGGTCATTATTATAAAAGACCTGCAACCAAAATCCTCATCCCCTGATTCTCAGGCTATTTTAATATTTTTTCCTTAGATCAAACAAACAATGAGAGAAACACATAAAAAGATGAAAAGTTATCAAAAACTTAAAAAAAAAAACAAGCAACAGAAAACCCCATAAAGTAGAATCTGTGTCATCACATTAATAGTCTAAACTTTGCTAAAGACAAAAAATATTTTTTTACTTGATTTTCCCAAGCTAGAGGCATTTTATAATGTGTGCACGAGATTAACAGTTTATAAAAACAATGGAAACATTTTTAGGTGGGCGTATTAAACTAAAACCACCTCATTCTCTGGCAAAGAGTTCTTCCAAAATGTTAAGATCACAAGGAATGTGTGGCAAATCGCCTGCATAGGGCTGCGTCACACACTAACCTACGTTCAGGCTGCCAGCCTTTGCCCTTCTGCTCAAGTCAGCTTCAGAGGTTCAGGGATATTGGCAGACACCTGCTCAAGGTAGGCCCAGGAGCCTGAGGGATGTTGGCTGGCTTTTGTGCTACACCTTCATGTCCTGCAGCATCTGCCACCAATGCCTCAGTTTTGTCAATTACTTCTGGACCAGCGCATCTTTTTCGGTAATTCATTCCTTGGTTCTGAGACATCCTCTTTTTGATAACTTGCTCTGGTTTCTGGACAGATAATTGCAATTTTTTTTCTGTACGAAAATATATTCTGTCTGTATTACAATATCCAGAAGCTTCTGAATACTCTGATCAACACCAGTTTGAATTCTCCCCGATTGGTGCCATTGACATAGTCCTAACTCACTAGAGAAGCAAAGCAAGCACCGAAAGATGAGGCTGGGTGCCCCAGCAGGGATGGTGTGGCCCCAGTGGCTGCCCAGAGAACATACCACCTAGTGGAGCAGGTATGTCTGGAATCTAGCCTCCTTATTTTATAATTTATCCAGTGGTTGGCCTTATTTATTCCACCACAAGGATGGCCTTAGTGTCAGATCATAGGAAAAATGCTATTATAGAAATTATGTAATAAACATTATGCTGATTTGAAGAGGAATGAGGGATATTACATCTGACAAAGTTGCTTAATATATTACCCAAACTAATTAGCTTCAGCTGGAAGCAACCAGTATTTCAAACTGTGTGTTAAATATAAGAAACTGAAAATGACCAGGAGTTATAATGACAAAAATACAGTAACTGGAGGAAAGCTCTGCATTTTCTACTTTGGCTGGTTCGTGGTGATCCTGAAGCTGTGGTTTTTTGGTTTCCTGGGGAAAGAGGAAAACAGCCTATTACCATGCCATATTCAAATTACTACTCAAAGTGAGAAGTTAATGTAACATTTTTGTCTTTTTTTGACATTAATATAAATGTATCTGCTAAAATAGGTTTTGATTGTGAATGCAATTCATACACTAAAATGTACCATTTGTGTTGCAACAATACCACCTCAATAGTGCTTGTCTCCATTATGAATCAGTGATAAATGTTTGATAAACTTAAGAAAATAAATACTAAGTATCATGCATCTTATTGTGTAAATGGAACATAATGTGTAAGTTACTGTACTATGCACTTTGAATAAAATGATGAGCAGTTTACATGCTTTTCTGCTGTGGGGGATATTACCTTCTACTGAGAGAGACAGAAAAATAAACAAATGAGCAAAAACAAGGGCAATTGATAAGAGAAATATGTGGAGTTGCACAGAAAGGGTACCCAAGAAAGTTTAAGGGATACTCAGAGAACTCTACCTAGATGAAGCGGTGTATAAATCATTGTGAAGGAACTAGTGGGATTTAGCCAGGTTTTGGGGGTGGAAGGTTGGTAGAGGTTCTAGCATAGTTAGCCAACAAATTTTATGGCACTTTAAATATAATGAGCTACACTTGAAAAAATTATTAAAATGGTTCTTAATGCCAAAAAGTAAAATAATTCAAATGCAGCTGAAAAGTCCTAGTGTTATAATAAATATAATTTAAAACTGTTATTTAGTATAAGAATTTAGAAATAGCATCCATCATCTTTATTTAATAATTTTGTTTGCAAAAATGTCTACTCTGTTTTTATTAAAATATAAAAATTGACAAATCAAAAATGTAGGAAAGTTATCCCCAAAATTAAACATACAGGTCAGCAAAGAAGTCACACAATGGCCCTCTATAGATCTACTTAATAAATTATCTGATCATAATTATGACAAAAATGGATCAATAAAAAGCCATAGTAACTTCATACTATATTATTTCTGAAGGCACAGAATTAGGCGATGCCTTTTCAGTAGTTTTTATTCTAAAAGAAATAGAACAAAATTATAATGTATAGATGATAGACATACCAGACTACTAGAAATACTTATATACACCTCATGTTACAGCCTTGTCAGTTTGTTATATTTAACTCAATTGACGACTATGAACCCTCTCATAATAGATTTTGCAATTTAGACTGGCCTTGAAGAGTTGAAAGCATTTTTTACAAAGAATGATAAGGACAAGGCATTCCAGAAAATGTATTACCTATTCACCTTGGTATTCTTAGTGATAAGAAACAGATATATTGAAGCTAAATATGCAGTAATTATTATTTTATTTTAAAAACTCACTTCTATTGAACATTTCATGAAATAGTTTTACAAATCCCACTTTATTTGACACCTAAAACCTTTAGTTATTTCTGTTTGTCCTCTTTCACTGGCCTAGATAATGATAGTATTAATAAAGCTATTATTTATTAAGGACTTACTTATTTTGAGCATTTAAATATATAGAACCTTTAATACTTATAACCACCTATGTAGTAGATACTATCATTTTCTTTCTTTTTTTTTTTTGAGATGGAGTCTCCCAGGTTGTGTTGGAGCGCAGTGGCATGATCTGGGCTCACTACAAGCTCCGCCTCCTGGGTTCACGCCATTCTGCCTCAGCATCCGGAGTAGTTGAGACTAGAGGCACCCGCCACCACACCCGGCTTTTTTTTTTTTTTTTTTTTTTTTTTGTATTTTTAGTAGAGACAGGGTTTCACCATGTTAGCCAGGATGGTCTCGATCTCCTGACCTCGTGATCCTCCCACCTTGGCTTCCCAAAGTGCTGGGATTACAGGCGTGAGCCACCGTGCCCCACCGATATTATCATTTTCTTTTGGCACATTATGAAGATAATATATGCACTCCTATTTTATATGTCAGAGTTGAGAATCCATTGAGATGTAGACACTGGAGAGATAGTTGGAGATATAATATTTAACCACTGATAATTTTTAGGCAATGTACCTTAGATGTATTGGTAAAGGTCTGGTTATCACTTGACCCTGGATTAGGCACCCCAGGATTATCCATCCAGCTAGTAATACAGCTTCCTGCCTCCCCAGGAACCATTTTACAGATAGCGCCATGCATACTCTCAGTACCTCACCAGAGCCCTATGGGAATATTGAAGGAGATGAGCCGTGTGTGCTCATTTATATCTTTCAAGTTCAGTAAAGCTTGAACTCTGGGAGGTCAAAAAGAGACCAAGACGCTTACTAAATGAACTTCTTTTTCATGATAACATGATGTTGGGGGTAAACAAAATGTGTCTGTAGTATCCAAAATATGATTCTCAAAAGATGTTCACATTCTAACACCTGGAGCCTATGAATGTGTTATGTTACATGGAAAGGAGTAATTAAGGTGAAGATGAAATTAAATTTGCTTATCAGCTGTCTGTGAAATGGAAAGATTATCCTGGATTATCTGGGTAGTCCCAATATAATCACAGGGATCTTTGTAAGTGAGAGAGGTAGAGAGTTAGCATCAGAGTGACACAACGTGAGAAAGCCTGGAATGATCATCGATGGCCTTGAGGAAGGAAGAGGCACCTAGCCAAGGTCTATGGCAGCCTCTAGACGCTGGAAAAACTAAGAAAGTAAATTCTCCTCTAGGGTCTTAAAAAGGGAATGCAGCCAGTGGATGACTTAATTTTAGCCCAGTGAGGCCCATTTCAGATTTCTGTCCTCCAGAACTGTAAGATAATAAATGGGTTTTGTCTGAATCTGGTAAATTTGTGGTAATTTATTCATAGCAGCAATTAAATACCCATCAAGGTTTAGTACAATAACAGAACCCTCTATTGTTGTTTTTTTAAGCAGGTAGAAATTTAATACAAGATTTAGGTAGTTGCAAAACTGTTCTAAGGATGAAAAGAATGGAATAAGGTGATATAATTGGACTTTTTATTGTCCAGGTTGGTCTCAAACTGCTGGGTTCAAGGGATCCTCCCACCTCAGCTTCCTGAGTAGCTGAGACTGCAGGTACCTGCCACCCTGGATGGACATATATATATATATATATTTTTTTTTTTTTAATTATTTTATTTTATTTTATTTTTTTTAGAGATGAGGATCTTGCCTTGTTGCCCAGACTGATCTCAAACTCCTGGCCTCAAGCAATCCTCTTGGCTTAGCTTCCTGAATAGTTGGGATTGCAGGCATGAGCCATCATGCCAGCTGTCCTTGGACTCTGATTTAAAATCACATAATGTCAACTCCCAATGTTACCAACATCCCTGCTCTCCAGTACTGAGGAAGCTGGTGAGTATTAGTTGTGTAATATTAAGTCAATTGTTTATTACTTTGGATGATTACCTCAACATTCCCAGATCACTGTCCAACCTTAAGATAGCACCCTGAGTTTTTATGATGTTCCCCTCCTATTCTCCAGCATACACACAAACACACACACACAACCCTATATGTATGTACACACACACACATCTATATGTATGTATAGGCATTTACAACATTTCTGCTCACCAAATCCAGTCAACACAATGTTATCAATGCAGTCGACCTGTCTAATATCCTGTAGAACAGTCAGATAATCAAGATTTTGGGGGCCAGTTTATGCAGAGAACCAGAAGTGAACTAGTAAATGTGTACCTCTGACCTGAAGCTAAACTGCATCTGCTTATAAAGATGGGGAAAGAAAAAGAATTTATGTTTTCAAAACTGCTTACCAGTTATCAGCAAAATGTTGATTTACCAGAATAAAGCTATCACAGGAGGAAGAGCAGCCCAATTGCATTTAATTCCCTGATCAAGTTTAAAATAATTCACTCTCTTTATCCAAGACCAATCTATCTTCTCTTCACAATAGCAATCTATCTTCTGCTACTTAAATTGAGACATGAGAGAAATCGCCACCTGGGCATCCTTCAACACTTATGGTGGCACTAGTATTTTTGGTTCACCAGGGATGCAAGATCGAATTTGGTTTATCATTTTGGAGGAGTGGGGGCATTCAAAGACTTTTACCTAGGCCTTATAAGCAAAATAGTACCCATTCTATAAGTGAGGGAATCAGTGTGGAAATTCATCTAGCTGCCAATTATGTAATTATGTAATCCAGTTCCAATTATGCAATCAAAAATGATAGAAATAAACAGAGAGTTGTTTTATAGAATTGCTGTAAGAGCTGAACTCAAGCTAAACTCTGTATTACTTGCTTTATATACACTCTTATTCTGACTGGTACAGGTCAGTAACATAGGATAATCCAAGTATTATTGCTAACTAGGAGCCATTGTATGGTAATCCTTGAAAAACCAAGGTTGCTTTCTTTCCTTTGTGTAAAATGTAGACCCATTTTTGTAAATGACTGCAAATCCCTTTAGGAAGTCTAAAATAATATATATTTGGTGACCTTGCAGGGTGACATAGATGAGAGTGGGTGAACAGGTCATAAAAAATGTACTCCAGAACTCCTCTCTCCTTAAATTGTTAGATTTCTTCCGTCATATTATAAAAGGGGTTTCTAAAAGCTTCATTTAATTTAGGCAACTGATGTATCCAACACTCATTTAAACATCCAACAATTCAAGTCACTTTTAGCTGCCCATATCTCTTATTTGTTAACACTCTTATAGTACTTTCTACATTCCAAATACTTCTCTAAACAGATACATATATAAATTAATTTAATATTTGCAATAGTCTGATGGGGCCAATATAATTATTTTACTCATTTTATAGGTGTGAGAAATTAGACAAAGAACATTAATCATCTTATCCAGAGTCACAAAGCTTGTTAGTGCTGGAGATGGAACTGAATCCAAAATTTTGTGTATGTGCATCTTTAATGATAAATGCAGCTTCTCTAATATGTTCATTCTTCCCTTGTCAGAAGCCACAGAATCCATTCTTATACATATTCCCTCAGTTTGTGACTGTATAAATCAGGAAAACCTTGCAGCTGTTTCTTTCTGATATGTGCATCATTTCCTCTCAAGTCAGATTTTGCATTTGTCCTCCTGAGGCTTGTGAGGATGTAAGTCTAGTTATGAGTTTGAAAGTCACAAGGGGTGGCAGCAACAGAGCATGAGGATAATCTACAAGTCCTTTGAAGTAATGGCCTACAGTGATGTGACAGTTACTAAGGGATTGTCTGTCAGCTTCCAACCAACCCTTCTGTATGCATGATCCCAGAGCTGGATCTCTGCAAATACATTGCTGGTTGGCCACCAGGCTCTGTACTAGGATCTGCAATAAAGGGATACTAAAAAGAGACTGCAAGGCTATAGGAAAGAGAAGCTTCTTTGTTCTTCCGCTTTCCTCCATGTGAATTTACTGTTTGTTTCTTCTGGTTCCTGTAAGAGTAACCCCAGCAACGGTTCTCCACCCGGGCAGTGGAAGTTTCTTCCAGTGGAAGCAACTATATCCATTGTGCAATTTTTCCAACACTGGTATAACCAACTTTATTATGCACCCACTTTAATTCACCAGCCTTAGCAGGCCGACATCCCCTCTTCAAAGGTCTGGGTCCAGCTTCTCAGGCTTACTTCCTGTAAGTTTCTAATTTTTAATAATGCCAACCATTCCCTTTGTTTCCTCAGACTTTGGGACAAAAGCTGTCTTCTGCAGCCCCAGCTTTATCACACCTTATAGTTGTCATTTTATCCTCTCAGTTACCTGGCTATGGTTATTATTTTTCTACTTAGCAATCTTTTATATTAAATTACCTGTCCATTCAAGTAATTGGTATGGTTTCTGTCTTTTGTGCTGGACCCTGGCTGATGTAGGTAAGATCATTTCAGTGTCTTCAAACAAGGAATGATTTCCTTTGACAGAATGGTAAAGAGCAGCTACTTCTATAGGCAAGGAAACATCAATGGGATATGGAAATTATAAGACTTATTTTTATTATAATTCACCCAAATATTTCCTTATGATTTTGAGAGGCTCAGTCTTTCCCAGTCACTGCCCTGACTTTCACACAAGAGACCTGGCAAGGTCAGGAATTCAAATTACTGTGTAATTCTGTAACTCCTTGAATTGGTTTCTGTGTCTGATTTATTGTTATCTCAGTCAGTGGCTATGGGAGGTAAGAGATTCTTTTCAAAGACTCAAATAAGACTAAACCTATTGGCACAGGTGAGTTGAGAAGTAGAATAAAGCCAAGTGTTTACAGCCCTAAGCTGTAACTTTCTCTCTTCATGCTACCCAGTTCAAGCAGAAGAAGACCAGCTCACCTCAGTCTCTGTATTTCTCATTGTCATCATAGCGCTCATTTGCAGCAGCCACTTGAACTCAGTCTTACTCACTGATAAGAAACTACGTGCTGCCAACAACCATGTGTCATGGGCCATCTGCAATCCATTTTTCCCTGGTGATGAGGTAATCTCTCCTTTCGAACCCGGTCACATAATCCATCCAACATATCCAGCTTTAGGGCCTTTCTCTGGAACTTTTCCAGCTCTCTGTGTTTTATTAAAGTTTCATGTGAGAAACAAAAACTGCTTTAGATATTTCAAAGTGACTTAATATCAATATTTTTATTCAAAATCTAGGAATTTATTTATGTCTACATATGGATATCCTTAGGAACTCTAAAAAAGCATTAATATTCTATAATTGCTAAATGATTTTTCCTACTGCTATTGGCCCAATATATGCATTATAAATTCCAACAACAGACAATTATTGTATCATGTTATAACTTACAAACTCTTCAAGTTTTGAGTTTTTGTGTTTGCATGGTCTTGCCTTCTTTTTCTGGATATTTGTTTTCCATGGGGGTATATATATGGGTGAATCATTTATTTGCCCTCTTCCATTTGATCGTAGAACCTAAGGATATCATTCTGAAGTCAGACATAGATGGATATGAATAACATATATTAGCTGTGTGATACTAGAAAAATTATTTAACTTTCTTGAGCACTGGAACCTCTCATTATAATGGCTATAATTGGTATCTATTTACAAGGTTGCTATGAAGATTAAATAAGGCACTTTAGCATATTTTGGCATAAAATGTGTTATTATTATGATAAATTATTTTTATAAGTTTTTTCAGATGTATTATCACATGCTGTTAAGCTTATTGCTTTGAATGTACTATCCTTCTGAGAAAAGGTAGGAAAGACTGGAAAAGGGGTTAGGCAAGTCTCACATCAGTGGTCTTGCTTTTCATCCTACCTCACTACCCTCGTGAGAAGCCAACTTTCCACAAGAGAACTCCTGAGAGGCTGAAATCCTGTATGAGAAGATCCTCACTTGTCTCAGAGCCAGTCTGATCATGGGAGAAGAGATTAGATTGATTTGTGAGTGAATATTGGGGAAGAGGCTGGGTTGATGAGTCTAAGACAGAGATCCTGGCTCCCTTTAGCCTACTGGAGAATGCAGAGGACCCAAAAGTTTCTTCATGCTCCTGTGGGAAACCAAAGATATGCTAGATTAATAGACTTTAGCTGGAGCTGAGAATGAGGAGATTGCAGTATACAGATATTTTTATGACTAAAAGGAGAAAAGTTGGGAATTCATCATCAGATACCAGCTTAATGCTAATTAGTACCTGAAGCATCTCAAGATATATCAATTCAGGGACCACAAAAATGATGATACCTGGCTGCATAAACAATCTGCTTGGCAAGGTAGAGTAAGGACTTACCAGTAAGAACATCAAGTCTTCTTTGGCCTCTCTGCCATCTTCCTTCTTCACCCGCCATAAGATCTATTACAATTCCCACCCCAGACACACAGAGGTCATCTTGAGGGGCCATGTGGATAGGAAATTTAAACCTGAAATCCTGAGCATTTATCTGAAATCTTAAATGAATTAAGGGAGTATTTAAAACCAAAAGAAATTAAGAATATTAAATGGAAAGTTTGAAGTTTTTAAATCCACATTTTATTTATTACTATGCAGTAGGTTGTTTATACAGATCATTAGATCAGTTATTGAAAACTAAAGAAGTTATGCTTCTCTGTACATCTCAGCTGCAGTGGATTTACATATGTGAATCTGATGTCATACCAGATATATTATTGCACTGAAATCAAAGGACTTTTTTTACTGCCATTTGCATGAACTAAAATCATGCGTAGGAAGACAATGTTTCTATAGAAGCAGAGAGAATAGGCCCCAGAGTACAGGATGCACATATATACTTTAAATAATATGTCAAGTATATATCTTTTAAAATAACTACAAATATTCTATCGAGGAAATAAAACCAAATAGAACCAATCATGCATTTACTATAATAAATTGACTGAATCATTCCCTAGAGGCATAATACTTTGCAGAGCATTTTTGAAAAATCCAAGTTTTCTAAGGGAAACCAGAATTCCCTTTTATTCAATAACGTCTCATTGTACCCCTCTACAACCTTCAACTTTATTTTATTCATGTTTGCTCTTTTGGGATCTTAAAATAGGCTTTGGTTAAGCCAGCTGTTCATAGAACTGAGAGGAGAGAAAAAAAAAAAGCAAGCTCAGGAAAGCACAGTGTCTGGCTTAGATTTTGCATAGTTGCTATACTAATCAATATCACAGTAATTAAAACCATCCATGATTAATGGGCTGGCATTTTTATAGGGCATTGTTGTCTGCAAAAGGATTTCACACTCTATTTTGTCTAACTGCCCAGTAGGAGCAAGCCCCAAATCACCAGGCTACCTTTTGTCCTTTTTTTCCATCTGAACTATTCCTGTCTTTGGAATACCTTGCCATAGGATGCAGTTGTGGATTCCCCCTTTTTCTGTGTGAGAAAATATTTTCTCTCAGAGGCAAAGACTGCTGCTGGAATTTAAAGATTGCCACTTATTTTACCAACTAGTCATTGAATTTACCTTCTCTCTATACAAAAAGCCCCCTGAGATACCAGGACTTTGAGAGGCCAATGTATATTTTTGTGACCCTAAGGCTGTACCGATTTGCATTATTTCTCTCTGGAAGACAGAGTAGTCAATACTATAATTCTTCTCTTGTCTAATCGACTCTAGGCTGAGACTCTAAATTTTGAGTTCTGATCCTGGCACTGAGATTAATGTAATAATGGAAAATTGACATTTTAACCACACACAAAAAAATAAGCTTAAGTTTTAGGAAGGCAATTCCCTTAAGGAGGTAGTAAGACAAGTCATTGCTTGCACTTGCTTAAATGAACCAAAATGCTTAAAGTAAATATTCCGTGGATACTAGATCGTGTTTTTGATACCCCCTTGTCTTGCATTAATTTCAACAAGGATTTTTGCACTTACAGCTGCTCAGAAAAATAAAAGACTGCACAAAAGCCTTTGAGGGCTTTTGAGGATTGACTTTCTATACTTCATCAGAAAACAGTTCATAAAGAATCCAAATCTGTAATCCTGATTTTCATCAAGTATCAATGAATAGTCAAATTGGTCCATTTTACTTTCATTCTTTGTCTGCAAATGATTTGCACATTTCCTTTCAGACCATACCCACTTCTTTCTTCAGAAATCTTTAAAATATTCTTTAAGAAGACAATAGAAATCATGTGGAAATGATATAGCCTTGAGAGTTTTATTAGCATGATTGTTGATAATTTGCTACAGAATTTTTATAGCTTAACTACAGTACTACAAAGTGTGATCTATTCAAAATCTGAATGAACCTATAATTCATTCATAAATCATTTCAAAAGCTATATGCAGAAACTCCACGTTAGAATCAGAGTGGTTAAACTCTCTCTGGCTACACAAAAATCCAACAAAACCACTTCTTGAAGCAAAGCTTGTGAGGGAGTTCACTACCTTGACAGAGTCTTAGTAGTGAGAGGTGAAGCCAGCTGGACTTCCTGGGTCCAGTGGGAACTTGGAGAACTTTTCTGTCTAGTTAAAGGATTGTAAACACACCAATCAGCACTGTGTCTAGCTAAAGGTTTGTAAACGCACCAATCAGCACTCTGTAAAAACACACCAATCAGTACTCTGTGTCTGGCTAAAGGTTTGTAAATGCACTAATCAGCACTCTGTAAAAATGGACCAATCAGCATTCTGAAAAATGGACCAATCAGCAGGATGTGGATGGAGCCAAATTAGGGAATAAAAGCTGGCCACCCAAGCCAGCAGCAGCAACTGTGCTCTGGGTCCCTTCCACGCTCTGGAAGTTTTGTTCTTTTGTGCTTCACAAAGATAAAGATTTATCACAAGATAAATCTTGCTGCTGCCCACTCTTTGGATCCATAAGACCTTTATGAGCTGTAACACTCACTGCCAAGGTCTGCGGCTTCACTCCTGCAGTCAGCGAGACCACAAACTCACCAGGAGGAACAAACCCACCAGGAGGAACAACCAACTCCGGACGTGCCACCTTTAAGAACTGTAACACTCACTGAGAAGGTCTGTGGCTTCACTCCTGAAGTTAAGTGAGACCACGAACCCACCAGGAGGAACAAACAACTCTGGACACGCCAACTTTTAAGAGCTGTAACACTCACTGCGAAGATCTGCGGCTTCACTCCTGAAGTCAAGCGAGACCACGAATCCACCAGGAGGAACAAACAACTCTGGGCGCGCCACCTTTAAGAGCTGTAACACTCACTTCAAAGGTCTACGGCTTCACTCCTGAAGTAGCACGAGACCAGGAACGCACCGGAAGGAAGAAACTCCAGACGCATCTGAACATCTGAAGGAACAAACTCCAGGCACAGCATCTTTAAGAACTGTAACACTCACTGCGAGGGTCCGTGGCTTCATTCTTGAAGTCAGTGAGAACAAGAACCCACAAGAAGGAACCAATTGTGGACGCAGTAGCATTTGTAAGTAGAGAGAGCAGAAGCAGAAGAGTTTTAAGGTTTTAGAGCCTGGTTTTAGGTGGATCTTTTGAAGCAGGAGCTTCATTAAGATAAGGTCCATGATTTAATAGTTGAGGATTGACGGACACAGTAACGTAGGAATTTTAATTTGAGAATATAAATAATCTTGAAATCCTAGGTAGCAAACAGTTCTTTGACATTGTCTATTTAGAAGTTGAATAATTTGATGTTCATTAAATGATTTCATGGGAAGTTCCTAAAATGAACAATAAAGTTATTTACAATTTTATTTTCCTGGGCAAGAATTCCCTGGAATAGAAAAAACATGTTAGTGAGAGTAGTTAAATTGTTAAATCATATCACTTTGACTGTAAGCTATATGTTTATAGAGGCCAAAAAACAAAAAATTTATGCATATACATAACGTAGAAAAGAGAATAAACAATATTAAACAAGAGTAAGAAATAGAACAATAGTGTAAAGGACATTATAGCTTCTATGTAGAAATTTGAAGTGCTTTCAATCAATCTTTACTTGCAACACTTTCTCGACAAAGCTAGAAAAGTAAACATTTAAACTCCATTTAGCCTCAATTCTACATTTTGAATTATGTCTACATTTCCATTCTATTAATACATATTTTAGGCACCACTTTCAACACAATTACTTAGCCTCTGGTTCCCATGCTGCTTATGAATTTAAAATGTGGGGAATCTGTAGGAAATGTGGCATAAAATATGGGGCCTACTTCAATGCATTTGCCTTCTCTCTGGGATCCTGGAGAAAGAAATAATAATCAGCTCTCAAAATAGATTTTTCTGTCTCCCAGTCTCGCCAACCTGATCTGCATGAAAGCCAAAGACATTGTCTAATCATTTCGTGCAATATCCCCAGTGCCTAGTATAGTGTCCAACTTATGGACAGTGGCCATTAAACATTTGTTGAATGCACGAATCCACTATTCTGTCTAACTTCTGCTTTCTAATTCCAGAATAGTGCCTGGAGTTTCCTGCACTTTCTTCTACTCTTTTTTATGTATTTTATGTTACTTGTGATGCAGCAAATGGATTGAGAACAAATCAATGTACTTTATTAATTGGGCAACTGTGGCTGGTTCAGGGATAAACATAGGGTCTGATTTGGGCATGTGGTATCCCCAAAATCTTGGTTATAAACTGCTCTTTTCTTTTTTTCACATGGTGAGACTGCAGGATGGTAGGCAGGATCTGCTGCAGTGATCAGGCCACTCTGAAGGGAAATACCTTCTGAAAATGAAGGCAACCCATGGAAGAGCACAGCTAGCTGATCAATACAACCTGGAAGCTGTTTTGTTAGACTCTGAATCTAAGCCATGCCTGAAAGACTTTTCAGTTATGCAATCCAGCGTATTCATTGAATGCTTAAGCCAGTTTTGATGGAATATTTATGAAGATAAAATTAATTAATATAACTAAGAATACCTTAACAAGTACATAATAAAAACTAGAGGGCACAATAAATATAGGTCTTTTTAAAATTTCTTTCTTTGTGCCTTCTTTCATTATACTTCTAGAACACTAGTATTTCTTTAATATTAACTTAGAGCATTGAAATTATTACACTAGATGATATAACATTTTGTATCTGTAGTGAATTATTTAAGGGCAACTTGAAATCCATTTCCCCCAAAGTTCTTACTTACCAATGAAGAAACTGAAGATCCGAAAATAACTTGATAATAGACATAAAAATAGTTAAGAATGACCTAGAAATTGCATCTCAGTCTTTTACCTTGTTAACTATAGGCCCTTTTCACTATATCACACCAGTTCTCAGTTTACTATATGTTTTGCATTTCACATGTTTTGGCACATAGTGATACATTTTTGATAAAATGTTATCTGTTTTCCAGAGCCTTTTTAAACAATCATCTCCCAAATCCTCACCATTGACAAAGATTTAAGTATAATCTCATTTTCTAATAACCTATCACCAATGATTTATTAATTATCTATTGTGAGGCCTATACTGTGTCAGTCCTGGAAGATGAATGTAAAACATTCCACATTAAACTATGGAGATAATACTTGTAGGAAACCTACCAAATAACAACAGCAACAACAGTAATAATAAAAACAACCATTATGAGGTAGGTCTTTGGGCAGTTGTAATCATCATACTTTTTGCCTCTAAGCCTGTATCCTTTCGAGCTCCCACCTTAAAATGCCTGGTATGCTGATGTGACCATACTGGTACAAACTAATCCCAGCTTCTTCATTCACAGCCGATTGAACTGATAGTGTGCAAGCTGGGCCAATCATATTTCCTGTCTTTCAGGAGATCAAGTTCGGAGACACTAAGGGACTGAAGCATTTAATCATAAGGAACTGATCTCCAAAATCATGTGTTATTGAGGAGGGACAAATTGCATCAGGAGAGTTTGTCTTTCTTATTGCTCACAGCATTGACATATCCACTTTTCAGTGAGACTTTGTCTTCACATCCTAGTTGGTCATTGAAACAGCTATGATACTCTTTGATTGAAAATTTGGGACATAAGAACTGGACTAAAGAGCCTTTTTCTTTGTGATTCACTAAACCAAAAGTTTCAGTTTGTTCACTATTTGATTGATGAGAAAATCATTACACTTTGCTCAGTTGAGCACTCGGAAGTACATAGTTTGTACATAAACAGGTTTGTGGAGGAGCAGGACTTTATATTCCATGGTAAGAAGGTTCAGATTTAGAACCAATACTGTTAATACATTTATTAATGGAAAAATGCTTCATACTGTCACATAAAAGTAGTGATTTTAGATTATAGTGTGTGTTTTTGATGGGCTGAATAAACTCAATTTCATCTGGAAAGCAATGAAATGTTGCTTTCATTTTCAGAACACTAAGGGATAAAAACGGACCCACAAGACATGCAGGGAAAATCTTTGTATTAGATGTTGGACCTTTGAGAAGAGGATGCAGAAAACACTGTTTGCCACTTAAAAGTTCCTCTAAGCAACAAAATAATTATTTTACTTAGTCTAAATCCACCAATTCGTCAAAATTGAGAAATATATCGTCAGTGGTCAATGAGGTTTGCCTGTGCAGTTGAAAAGATAGGAAGTAGGCTCTGGCAGTCTTTATGTCTCAACAAAAGGGATTATAATATTCCAAAGGTGGCTATCAAGTTAAGGGCTCATGTAAACCAAAGTTTTGGGGAGTAAAGTAGCAATATACAAGCAGAAGTATCAGACCTGAAAAGAAAAGTATGAGTATTCTGACACCAACTGGTGTACTGCAATTCAGTGCTGGCTCTAACCTACTGGAGTTACTGCAGACCATGTGAGTTAAGGGCTCAGTTCTCCACAAGATGACTCTCACTTCAGATACCTGCTGCACTTAGGTATCCCCAGGCAGACAATACTTCTGACCAACTGACTACAAATTTGGAGGTTCCCACTAACAACGGCCTCATGTTCAATAATTCACTAGAATGACTCACAGGACTCAGAAAAGCACTGAGTTTGTAGTGGCATTTTTATTATAAAGGATTCAAGTCAGGACCAGCCAAATGAAGAGACACACAGGGCAAGGTTTGAGAAGATTCAGAATGCAGAGCTTCTGTGTCTTTTCCCCGTGGAATAAGGGTTCATTACCCTCCCAGCATATCATGTCTTCCCTAACCAGGAAACTCTACTGAGCTCAGTGTCTAGAGTTTTTGTTGGGGCTTCATTATGTAGGCATTGTTGATTGAATCCTTGACCATGTGATTGAACTCGCCCTTTAGCCCTCCTGTTCTCCCAGCAGTTGGGAGGTTAGGCTGATACCAAGTGGCTAGAAGCTGTAACCCTCTAATCACGTGATTCATCTTTCTGGCCATATCCTGAGTCATCTCCTCAGCACAGACTCAGATATGATCTAAGGACTAACCATGAACAACAAAGATAATCATATTATTTGGGAAATTCCAAGAATTTAGAGGTTATCTCCCAGGAACTAAGCACAAATATCAGACATATGCTTTACTATACAATAAAGAGACTGAATAGATTTTCAAATACAAGCAGAGAAGATTTCAAAGAAAAGCCAGGAAAGGAAGGGGTAGTCTGGATACTTAACCTTGGGTTTGAATCCTTTATAAAGTTTCCTTTATTTTCGGGCATTATACATCCATGAGGTAAAAACAACTTCTACTTTCATTGGTTTCCATTCTGTTAATCAAATCATCTTTCTTATTTAATAGAAACTCATGAAAACAAACCAAAAAAGCAAGACTGAGCTAATCCTCAAATAATTTATAGGGCTTTGATTGGTACTTAAGAGTCCTAGTAATATTCCAGATGGAAGAAAAAAGCATGAGTAAACATAGTAAGATTCAGCATACATGAAATGTGTGAGTGTCTATGACTGCTTTTATGGTAATAGCGTCTCTGCAGAGATCTGTAGATACTTAAAAATAATAAAAAGAAGAACTAGTCTGGCTTAGGAAATTTAGGAGATTTCATGAAGCTCTTTTGGATACTATGGGAACTGGAGTTGTTGATGTCTCCATACTAGCTCCAAAGTAAGTTAGTATGACCAAAGGTTAAGCGTTCTTCTAAGGCAAGTTTTCACAATATTTTCCTAAACTTAACTGCATTGTAACATGGTAACATCTTACATTATTTGATCACAATTATAGAAATCATTATTAGAAAAAAGTGGGAGAATTAGGCTTATCCTTTATAAATTTTATCTTTAACTTTCAAATGTTTGTCCTGGAACACCCCGTCCTTTTGAGCACCTATTTCTTTGTGACATTTAGCTCAACTTCTTGACACTCAAATAATTTCCTGTCCATAAGACCATAGAGCATCAATATTTCAGTTGAATATGTAAATTATATTGATCCTCCACAGCAGTGACAAAAAGTAAGGTATAGCCGGGCGAGGTGGCGGGCGCCTGTAGTCCCAGCTACTCGGGAGGCTGAGGCAGGAGAATGGCGTGAACCCGGGAGGCGGAGCTTGCAGTGAGCTGAGATCCGGCCACTGCACTCCAGCCCGGGTGACAGAGCGAGACTCCGTCTCAAAAAAAAAAAAAAAAAAAGTAAGGTAAAGATTCTTGACAAATGACCTATCTAGTTATTCCTGGTCACTCTGTTCAAAAGATAAGAAATAGTAAAATGACATGATAACACTGTAACTTAAGAGCACAATAGTGAACTAATTTGCCGTTGGATTCCTAAGTAGAGGATCCAGAATATTCCTCCACTATACCTGAAGCTGTCTCGTTAGAATTTGGTAACTACATTTAGCCCATAGGCTTGAGTAGAACAGTGGGAAGAACTCATTTCAGGGAATAGTAAAAAATACAGATGAAAATATTGGATAGAGCAAACTATTAAGGACTTTGAAAGCAAACTAAATAACTTAAACTTGGTATGATTCATATTTTAAGTATTTTTTCCCCTGGAGTAACTAAAGAGAGCAATTTAAGATCAATCTGGAAAGAATATATAGGAAAAATTAAAAGGGAAGACAGGATAGCAAGTTAAATGGTTGTGGGAGGTTGATGAAAATTGTGAAAATGTATTCAAAGAAGACACAGGAAATGATGTTCAGAGCATAAGAAAAGGAGGTGATTTTAATGAAGGATATCTTTTCTCTGAGTAGTAATTATTATAATTACTACTAACAGTTATTTCCCCATAAATCTAGCTTTGTCTGGATACTTCAGCCTGCTGAGACTCCTCTGGTTCTTTATTGCTTCTTCTCAAGGAAAAATAATTTATGCAATAGCTAAAAGCTTTTTTTCAGCATGTCCAGGTTATAGGGCAAGTATAAGCAGTCTGTGAAGGCAGTTAAGCATGATGAACATATTCTAATACATTTTTCTTGAATCCTCTGCCTAATGAGATGACAATCTTGTTTTCCTTCTGTGGTTCTCCTTTTTCCTCTCCATTTTGTTTTGGGAGAAACTCAGGGTTGAGTTTGAATTTCAGAGTTGTTTGAATTATATTCTTTAAGATACACATGATAACATAGATGCATCAAAAAGGGAAAGCCAGATTATTATTTACTCGAAGACCCTAGAGTTTTTATGGACACTTTTCAATGTAGTATGACTGCCCAAGTAAGTTTTTAAATTATTATTATAATTGTTAAGAGAAGAACTAATCCAAATGGCTACAATTTTGAGTCCAAGGGAAGTCAACTATTGCAACTCGGTTTGCAAATATGGTGTTATAAGAAAAGCAGTTCATTCTCTAAATTTATTTTGACCTTTTCCCTCTCTGTTAATTACTTTACTCTCTACATCTTTGTCCATAATGTTAAAATGTCATTATGTTCTAATTGACACTCTTCTTGGATGCTATCTGAAATTTTTAGAAACGAATTACATAATTCTGTTATAAGTATATATGAAAGTATAATAACTAGACCAGTAAATAGAACTTGATATTCCATTTTAGATTTATAAAGTAGCATGCATCTACTTAGTGATATATATAGCATTTTGGTAACTCTTGTATTATTATACTAGTCCCATACTTTTCCCAGCACTCCTCTCCCCAATGTGTACATGTGTATGTGTTGTATGTGAATATGTGTGTGTGTTTAAGTCTTTCTAGGGTGCCCTTAAAATGTAACTGGAAAATGTGGGATATTTAATCATGAAACATAAGCATGTCCCCAATTCATTAACTGAAGATTAATTTGCCTATACTAATAGTTCTTGGTTGGGTTGTATCATAACTTAGAGATATTTTGGAAATTTTAGGGAAGCAGGTTGAAAATTTCCAATGAGAGAATTTTGTGTGTCCTAATGAGTGGGAGAGGTTTTTACTGGCATTAGTGTTTGAGTCAGGAGAGAATCATTAATATTAACAGGATCACAAAACTAAGAATATTATAAAGTTGCTCTCAACTGTCAAATATCCCTCTAGATATTCTAAAGGTGAAAGCCTTGTCATTCAATCCTAGAACCTAACTCCGGTTTAGTCACAAAGTACTTTTCTTTACATAGTTTTAATGTAGACTGAATTTTTTTTTTTTTGGTGGGTCAGGCTTCATGGCTCACATCTAGGTTTTAACATGAGGTGTGAACCATGTAATTTTTTTTTTAATTATTATTATACTTTAAGTTCTAGGGTACATGTGCACAATGTGCAGGTTCGTTACATATGTATACATGTGCCATGTTGGTGTGTTGCACCTATTAACCTGTCATTTACATTAGGTATATCTCCTATTGCTATCCTTCCCCCCTCCCCCCTCCCCACAATAGGACCTGGTGTATGATGTTCCTCTTTCTGTGTCCAAGTGATCTCATTGTTCAATTCTCACCTATGAGTGAGAACACGCGGTATTTGGTTTTCTGTTCTTGTGATAGTTTGCTAAGAATGATGGTTTCCAGCTGTATCCATATCCCTACAAAGGACACAAACTCATCCTTTCTTATGACTGCATAGTATTCCATGGTGTATATGTGCCACATTTTCTTAATCCAGGTAGACAGAATTTTTGAAGATATAATTACTGTGTCATTTGAAGAAAGAGTGCCTTTTCTTAATTCAGAATTTTCTCAAGATTTATCTGTTTTAGAAAAGTTACATTAATGAAAAGAACAATGGTTATGGGATTTGAACCTCCACACAATCCTCCTGTGTTCTTCTACATTCATAATAATTCATAATTATGGATGTTGTCACATTCACAATAATTCTGTGAATGGATTCAAATGTCTGAATATTTTATTTGTTGATGTGTATAGTGAACGTATTATTTAATGATTTTTTTTTTCCCACAGTGGATGCTGTACTGCTTATCTTCCCCTTAACAGCCTATACCTCTATACCCCCATATCCTAGCTGCTATGGAAGTTGACTGCTAGCCATTTAAAAACTCATTTCAGGGGATGGAGCAAAGTGGCCTATCCTATGCAGAAATACCATATTTTAACAACTAGTTACACACAGAAAGCATCATCAATAGAACCAAAAGTCAGTGATCACTCACGGTACCTTGCTTTAACTTCATATTGCTAAAAGAGTCACTGAAAAGGGGTAGAAGAGACAATCTTGAATGACAAAAGTCAACCCTCCCCTATCCCCCAGCAGTAGCCACGGGGCACAGAGAATCTGTGTACGAGACAGGAAAAGCACAGATACTAGGGAACTTTAACTCAGTGCTGCCCTGTCACAGCAGAAAGCAGAACCAGCTGTACCCAGCTGATGCCCACCCATAGAGGGAGCATTTGAACCTGCCCTAGCCAGAAGAGAATTGCCCATCCCAGCAGTCAGACCCTGAGTTCTGGCAAGTCTTGCAACCACAGGTTAATGTACTCTGAGGCCCTAAGGAACTTGAGTAACAGTCTAGGCCAGAAGGAATGCAATTCCTAGGCAAGTCCTAGTGCTGAACTGGGTTCAGAGCCAGTGGAGTGGGGGTGGCACATGACCTACTGAGATACCAGATGAGGCAGCTAAGGAAGCGCTTGTCACTTTGCCCCCATAGCCCAGCAGTGGCCACATGGCATGGGGAAATCTGCTTGGGAGAGGGAGAGCACAGAGATTGTGAGACTTTAAATTGAGCTCAATACTGCCCTGTTATAGTGGAGAGCAATGCCATGCTGGGCTCAGCCAGCACAGGCACACAGAGAGAGCATTTGCACCAGACCTATCCAGAGGGGAATCACCCATCACACATCCCAGTGGCTGGAACTTGAGTTGCAATCAGTTGGCAGGCCTCACCCCAACACAAGCTAAAGTGCTACAGGGTTCTAGATAAACTCAAAAGGCAATCTAGGACACAAGGACTGCAATTCTTAGTTAACTCCTAGTGGTGGGCTGGTCTTAGAGATCATGGACTATGGTGGCACATGACCTAAAGAGACATCACCTGGCATGAGTAAAGGAGTGTTTGTGCCATCTCTTTCCTAGCCCCAGGCAGTACATCTTGCAGTAACAAAAATGACTCATTTCTTCTGCTTAAGGAGAACAGAGTGAAGAGTAAAGAGGACTCCATCTTGTGTTTTGGATACAAGCTCAGCTACAGTATGTTAGAATACCAGGCAGAGTCATAAAGCCTCCCATGCCAGGCCCTAGCTCGTTGATGACATTTCTAGACAAACCCTTGTTGAAAAGAGAACTTGTTGCCTTAAAGGGAAGGACCCAGTTCTGGCAGGATTCATCACCTGCTGACTAAAGAGCCCTTGGGCTTTGATTAAGCAACAACAATACCCAGGTAATATGCCATGGATCTTGGACTCTGAGATATATTGGCTTCAGATGTGACCCAACATACTTCCAGATGTGGTGGCTATGGTGAAAGACTCCTTCTGTTTGAGAAAAGCAGTGAGAAAAGTAAAGGGTACTGTGTCTTGCCCCTTACGTACTAGCTGGGCCACAGTGGGGTAGAGCACCAGGGAGGCTCTTGGGTTCTCTGAGTCCAGGAATAGGCTCTTGATTAGCATTTTTGGACCTTCCCTGGGAAATAGGATAACCCACTTTCCAAAAGGGTGAGTCCCAGGTCTGGCAGCATTCACCACAAGCTGACTGAAGGACACGTGGACTTTAAGTTAACATTGGTGATTGCCTGGGAGAACCCCTCATAGACTGGTGGTGGTGATGGCCAAAGGGGTAGCCTCTTCTGCATGTAGAAAGAGGAGGCAAGAGTGAGAAGGACTTTGTCTTGTGGTTTGATTGCCAGCTCAGTCACAGTAGAATAAAACATTAGAAAAATTTCTAAGGGTTTTGACTCTAATACCTGGCTCCTGAACAGCATCTCTGAACCTGCCTGAGGTCTGGGGTAACTCACCTGGCTGGCTTCACCACCTGCTGATCAGAGAGCCCCAGAGCCTTTAGTGAACATAGGTGGTAGCCAGGTACTAGCTATAGTGGGCCTTGGGTGAGACCCAGTGCTCTGCTGGCTTCAGGTGTAACTCAGTGCAGTCCCAGTGGTGGTGGCCACAGGGATGATCATGTCCCCTTACTCCCAGGTCCAGGTAGCACAGCACAGAGAGATTCTGTTTGTTTGGGAGAAAGGAAGAGATAAGAACAAGAGTCTGCCTGGTCGTCTAGAAAATTCTTCAAGATTTTATCTAATACCACCAAGTCAGTGCTTCTACAAGTCCACAAGAATCATAGCATTATTGAGTTTGGGGCCCAATTCCCGTTTAATCCTTGGGAAGCCTTCCCAAGAAGGATGGGCAC
Organism: Macaca mulatta; assembly: GCF_049350105.2. Taxonomy (NCBI): domain Eukaryota; kingdom Metazoa; phylum Chordata; class Mammalia; order Primates; family Cercopithecidae; genus Macaca; species Macaca mulatta. Next base: position 97,865,382 of record NC_133419.1, read on the forward strand.
AAAAAGCCCAGGCTGCAAAAACTACAACAAAACCTACCTATTCAATGGTCAGACATTAATGAACATCCAAAAGCATCAACACTACCCAGAAAAACATAACCTCAGCAAATGAACTGATTAGTCTCTAGGGACTAATCCTGGAGAAACAGCAATATGTGACCTTTAAGGCAGATCATTCAAATTAGCTGTGCTGAGGAAATTCAAAGAAATTAAGGATAACAGGGAAAGAATTCAGAATTCTATCACATAAATTTAACAAAGAGATTGAAATTATTGGAAACAATCAAGCAGAAATTCTAGAGCTGAAAAATGCAACAGACATATTAAAGAATGCATAAGTCTCTTAATAGCAGAATTGATCAAGCAGAAGAAATAATTAGTGAGCTTCAAGACAGGCTATTTGAAAATACACAGTCACAGGAACCAAAGGAAAAAGAATAAAAAGAATGAATCATGCTTACAAGATTTAGAAAATAGCCTCAAAAGGACAAATCTAGGAGTTATTGGCCTTAAAGAGAAGTAGAGTGAGATATCAAGGTAGAAAGTTTATTCACAGATATAATATCAGAGAACTTTCCAAACCTAGAGAAAGATATCAATATGCAAGTACAAGTAGGTTACAGAACACCAAGCAGATTTAATCCGAAGAATACTACCTTAAGGCATTTAGTAATCAAACTCCCAAAAGTCAAAAATAAAGAAAGAATCCTAAAAGCAACAAGGGAAAAAAATAAATAACATTCAATGGAGCTCCAATATATCTGGCAGCAGACTTTTCAGTGGAAACATTGCAGACCCAAGAGAGAGTGGCATGACATATTTAAAGTGCTTAAGGAAAAATATTTAAAAAACTTTTTACAGTAGAATAATATATCTGACAAAAATATCCTTCAAGTATGAAGCAGAAATAAAGCCTTTTCCAGACAAACAAAAGCTGAGGGATTTCAATAACACCAGACCTCGCAAAAAAACAAAAACAAAAACAAAAACAAAACAAAACAAAAAAACGCTAAAGGGAGTCCGTCAGTCTTAAAGAAAAGGACATTAATGAACAGTAAGAGATCATCTGAAGGTATACAATTCACTGGTAATGCCACATAGAAAAACACAGAATATTATAGCACTGTAATTGTGGTGTATAAACTACTATTATTTTAAGTAGAAAAATTAAATGATGATCTAATAAAAAACTGCAACAACTTTTCAAAACACAGACAATAGAATAAGATATACAGAGAAACAACAAAAAGTTAAAAAGTAGGAGGTGAAGTTAAAGGGTAGAGTTTTTGTTAGTTTTCTTTTTGATGTTTGTTTATGCCATCAGTGTTAAGGTGTCATCAGTTTTAAATAATAGGTTATAAGACAGTATTTGCAAAGCTCATGGTAACCTCAAATTGAAAAACATACGATAAATACACCAAAAAACAAAAAACAAGAAATTAAATTATACCACCAGAAAAAATCACCTTCACTAAAAAGAAGACCGAAAGGAAGAAAAGAAGGAAGAGTAGACCACAATACAATAAAAAAAAAAAAATAGCAAGAGTAAGTTCTTACTTATCAATAATAACATTGAATGTAAATAGACTAAATTCTCAAATCAAAAGACATAGAGTGGCTGAGTGAATAAAAAAGCAAGACCCAATGATCTGTTGCCTGCAAAAAACACATTTCACATATTATAAAGACACACATAGACTGAAAATAAAGGAATGAAAAAAGACATTCCATGCCAATGGAAACCATAAAAAGGGCAGCACTAACTATTCTTATATCATACAAACTAGATTTCAAATCTAAAACTGTAAGAAGAGACAGATTTCAAATCTAAAACTGTAAGAAGAGACAAAGGAGGGCATTATATAGTGATAAAGGGATCAGTTCAGCAAGAGCATATAACAATTGTGAAGATGCATGAACACAACACTGGAGCACCCAGATATATAAAGTAAATATTATAAGAGCTAAAGTGAGAGATAGACCTCAATATGATAATAGCTGGAGACTTCAACGCCCCACTTTCAGCACTGGACAGATCTTCCAGACAAAATATCTACACAGAAACATTGGACTAATTTGGAACTATAAAACAAATGAACCTAATGAATATTTACAGAACATTTTATCCCACAGCTGCAGAATACAAATTTTTCTCCTTAGCACATGGATCATTCTCAAGGATGTGCCATATGTTAGGTCACAAAACAAGTTTTATGAACGTTTAAACAATTGAAATGGTATCAAACATCTTCTCTGACCACAATGGAATAAAACTAGACGTCAATAACAAGAGGAATTTTGGAAACTATACAAACACATGGAAGTTAAACATATGGTCCTTAATGATGAGTGACTCAATGAAGAAATTAAGAAGAAAATTGAAAAAATTATTGAAACAAAAGAAAATGAAAATATGACATACCAGAACCTATGGGATACTGCAAAAGCAATACTAAGAGAGATATTTATAACTATAACTGCCTACATCAAAAACTAAGAAAAACATCAAATAAATAACTTAATCATTCATTTAAAAAAACTAGAAAAGCAAGAGAAAACTAAACCCCAAATTATGAGAATCAAAATAAATAAATAAAGAACTAGAGCAGAAATAAATTAATTTGAAATGAAGAAAATAATACAAAAGATCAACAAAATGAAAAGTTAGTTTTTGAAAAACAAATATAAAATTGACAAATTTTTGGCAAACAAAAAAAGAAAAAGACCGAAATAAAGAAATTGGAGATTAAAAATAAACATTATAATTGATACTGCAGAAATTCAAATGATTATTAGTGGCTACTATGGTTAACTGTATGCCAACAAATGAGAAAATCTGGTAAAAATGAATAAATTCTCAGACACATACAATCTACTAAGATTGAAGAAAGAAATCCAGACCAAAACACATCAATAACAAGTAATGAGATTGAAGCTTTAATAAAAATTCTCCCAGTTAAGAAAAGCCCAGGGCCCATTGACTTCACTGATGAATTCTACCAAACATTTAAAGAAGACGTACTACCAATCCTACTCAAACTTTTCCAAAAAATACAGGAGGAGGTAACACTTCCAAACTCATTCTTAGAAGCCAGTATTACCTTGACACCAAAACCATAAAAAGACACATCAAAAAAAGAAAACTGCAGACCAAGATGTCTGATTAACATTGATGCAAAAATTCTCAGCAAAATACTAGCAACCCAAATTCAACAATATATCCAAAAAATCATTTATAATGACCAAGTGAGATGTATCTCAGGGATGCAAGGATAGTTCAACATATGCATATCAATCAAGGTGATACAACATATCAAGAGGATACAAGAAAAAAAAAACGCATATGATCATTTTATTTGATGCTGAAAAAGGATATGATAAAATTGACATCCTTTCATAGATAAAAATCCTCAAAATACTGGGTATAGAAGGAACATACCTCAACATAATAAAAGCTGTATATGACAGACACATAGGTAGTATAATACTTAATGGGAAAAAACTGAAAGCCTTTCCTGTAAAATCTGGAATGTGACAAAGATGCTCACTTTCACCATTGTTATTCAACATATTACTGGAAATCCTAGTGAGAGCAATCAGACAAGAGAAATAAATAAAGGGCATAAAAACTACAAAGGAAGAAGTCAAATTATCCTTGTTTGTAGATGACTTGATCTTATATTCGTTATAACCTAAAGACTACACTGAAAATCTGTTAGAACTGATAAACAAATTTAGTAAAGTTGCACAATACAAGATCAACATTCAAAATCTATAGCATTTCTCTGTGTCAGCCGTGAACAATCTGAAAAAGAAATCAAATAATCTCATTTACACTAGGCAAAAATAAAATTAAATACCTTGGAATTAAATTAACAAAAGAAGTAAAAGATCTTTACACTGAAAACTGTAAAACACTGATGAAAGAAATGGAAATGAACATACAAAAAAGGAAAGATATTTCAGGTTCATGGATTGGAAGAATCAATATTGTTAAAACGTGTATACTACCCAAAACTATCTGTAGATTCAGTACAATCCCTATCAAAAAATCAATGACATTTTTCACAGAAATAGAAAAAAAAGTTGTAAAATTTATACAGAGCCACAAAAAAATCAGAATAGCAAAAACTATCCTAAGCAAAAAGAATAAACCTGAAGGAATCACTTTACCTCACTTCAAATTATGCTACAGAGTGATAGTAACCAAAACAGCAAGGTACTGGCATAAAAACTCACATAGTCTAATGGAACAGAAGAGAGAACACAGAAAAAAAAATTCAAACACCTATAGTGAACTAATTTTTGACAAAGATACCAAGAACATACATTGGAGAAAGAGCAGTCCCCTCAATAAATGGAGCTGGGAAAACTGTATATCCGTATGTACAAGAATGAAACTAGACCCCTAGGTCTCACCACATAAAAAATCAAAACGAAGTGAACTAAAGACTTAAATCTATTACCCCAATTATGAAACTACTACAAGGAAACATTGGGGAAACTTTCCATGACATTGGTCTGGGCAAAAATTTCTTGAGAAACACCCCACAAGCGCAGGCAACCAAAGCAAATGTAGACAAATGGGATCACATCGAGTTAAAAAGCTTCTGCACAGCAAAAGAAACAACCAACGAGGTGAAGAGATAACCCACTGAATGGAAGAGAATATTTGCAAACTACCTTTCTGAAAAACGATTAATCACCAGAATATATAAGGAACTCAAACAATTGTATAGGAAAACAAATCCAATAATCCAATAAAAATGAACAAAAGGTTTGAATAGACATTTCTCAACAGAAGACATACAAATGTCAAACAAGCATATGAAAAGGTACTCAGCATAAATGATCATCAGAAAAATGCAGATTAAAACTGGAACGATATATCATCTCACTCCAGATAAAATGGCTTTTATCCCAAATGAAGGCAATAAGAAATGCTGCTGAGAATGTGGGGAAAAGGGAACCCTCGTACATTGTTGGTGGGAATGTAAATTAGTACAATCGCTTTGGAGAATGGTTTGGCTTCCTCAAAAAACTAAAAATAGAGCTACTATATGATCCAGCTATTCCACTACTGGGTATATACACAGAAAAGAAAAAAGAAATGAAAAGAGAAAAGAAGAAAAGAAAAAAAAAGATAAAAGAAGAAAAGAAAATCAGTATGTCAAAGAGATATCTACACTCCCGTGTTTGTTGCAGCATTGCTCACAATTGCTAAGATTTGGACACAAGTTAAGTGTCCTTCAGCAGATGACTGGATAAAGAAAATGTGGTACATACATACAACAGAGTATTATGTAGTCGTAAAAAGAATGTGATCCTGTCATTTGTGACAACAGTGATAGAACTAGAGGTCATTATGTTACGTGAAATAAGTCAGGCACAGAAAGACAAATATCACATATTCCCACTTATTTGTGGGAGCTAAAAGTCAAAACAATAAAACTCTCAGAGACAGGGTAGAAGGATGGTTACCAGAGGCTGAGAAGGGTAGTGGAGGGCGTGTAGGAGGAAAGTAGTGATGGTTAATAGATACAAAATAAAAATAGAAGATAGAAGAAATGAATAAGTCCTAGTATTTGATAGCACAATAGGGTGACTATAGTTTATAATAATTTAATTGTGCTTTTTAAAATAAATAAAAGAATATAATTGGAGTGTTTGCAACATGAAGGATAATGATGAGGGGATGGACACCTCATTTTCCATTGTGGAATACTACAACTTGCATGCCTGTATCAGGGTATCTCATATACTCCATTAATATACACACCTAGTATGTACCCACAAAAATTAAAAAAAAAATTTTCCCTTCAATGAATTGCCTTTGGCTGAAATGGGACCTCCCCCAACCTATCAACGTCCTCAGTCAATGACTGGCTGCCATTGAGGTTAAAACATCCAGTCTTTTGCCTTGAGTTCAGCCCTTTGCCAATCCTTCAGTTACGGTCTGACAGCAATATCTAATATGGTAGTCTCTAGCCACATGTGGTTATTACATTTATATTTAAACTAATTAAAATTAAAATTTTAGTTCTCATTCTCACTAACTACATTACCTGGGTCCAAGGGCCATGTGTGGCAGTGATTAGAGTATTCAACAGTTCAGGAATAGCGTATTTCCAACATTACCAGAAGTTCTACTGGATAGCATTACTCTAGAACACAGCTATCTAATAAAAATATAGGTCATATCTGAAATTTTAAATTTTCATGTAGCCACATTAAGCCACATTAAAAAGGTAGAGAAATTAATTTTAATAATATATTTTATGAACCCAAAGCATTCAAAGTAGTAGGTTTAAAATATGTAATCAATATTAAAATTATTATCCATATATTTTACATTACTTTTCACTGTAAGCCTGTAAACTTAGAATACACTTTATACTTGCAGCAATTTAGTTGTCAATTTGACAACTAAATTTTCACTAGAAACATTTGATCTGGATTTTGATTTTACAAAACTTACAATTGAAAAAGTAGGTTCTTGTATTCAAGTTTCTCCAAACATACGTAAACATTTTTCAATAATTGAATAAAGTAAATTTTAAATTTTACTTTAGTTAAAATAAAATAGTTCAATTCTTAAGTCATCTTAGCCACATTCAAATGTGCAATAGGCACAAACATCTAGTGGTTACTGTATTGGATAATGCAGTTCTAGGGCACTTTGTAGTATGGGGTTGAAGCAATATTTCAGCTGAGAGGTGCACATCCTTATGCAGCTCCTACTTCTCTCCTTTCCTGCATCCCTCTCTCCCTTTCTCCTGAAAGCATTCCCTCAGTAAATTACATATTCCCAAGTCCCTGTGCCAGACTCTGCTTCTAGGGAACCCGACCTAAGACATTAATTTTTTATTTATCTCTTCTATTAAAGTTAATGCATTACATTTATTTTATATATATCTGCATTTTATAGCAGCTATACATTTTAAGAAGGAAAGGAGAGATTTAAAAATATTTTTGTTTTCTTAAAGGAAGGCATTAATCTGAGAGTCTGAGAGCCACTTTGCTACAAACATAAATGTGAGTTTATATGTTTACATTTTCATTTTGATGTATTTTATCTACAGAGCACATCAATCAGGACATTTTTGATATTCAGTAAATATAAATATTATTACTATATAAAATATAAAATTGCTAGCAATAGTAATTTGTAATGGTCAGAGTCATTAAATGCAGAATAGCACTGCTGACCATCATTGAGCAATCGGACCGCAGATTAATTCAATAAAAAAGTCAGGATTCAGCTTTGTTTTAATCTCCCTCCACTAACAAGCTTCCAGAATCAAATTGTTGCACTAGCTTATGTGGCATTTTATATGTAACATATGATAACTAAAAAGGGGATACTTTTCACTGTTGGTAATTATACCTATCACCAAAATGCCTATGCACAGAAGAGAAAAATAAAAGGGCATGTAGATACTTTGAAGAAGGTTATGAGAAAACATAAAGCTGGGCCATATGGGAAAAAGGTGGAGTCACCTCTAACTTGCACCAGAACAGCCCTAGCATTAGAGGAGATCTGTCTGTTATTTCTTGAATGCTTTTATTCATAATCATTTTATTGTATTCTCACATATCATCATTAAAAGTATGGGCACAGTAGAGTGAACAGAAGTTTTGAAAACAGTTGATTGTCTAAACTTTTTTAACCTCACCTTTATATTTAAAAGGAGATAATAATAGCTGTTTTACTGGGTTGTTGTGTGTGTGAATTAAATGTGACAGTTTATATTAAATTATATCTACATTATTATCTAGATAATTCAGTAGAAGAATAACGTGAGCAAAGTGAGTACTTGGGCTTTCAGGATAATAGGCTCTACCAACAAGGCTAGAGACTGTAATAATCTGGCAAAATTTCTGAAATCTTTGCAACTTTCTGTAAGTCTCAGAGAGTGGAAAACCTTGAGAAATAAAATAGGTTGACATGGGTTTTGTCATATTGGGAAAAGAAAATCTTGCAAGTCACCTTGATCTGCTCACTCCACAGAGCTCTTTGAGGTGCTCAGGAGGAGAATGGATCTAAGGAAACAGAAGGCATTGCTCAGAGATGTGCTTGATGAGAGAGCACTGCAATGATGGATACTGTATTGAAGTCTATGGTTAGAAGCTGATGAGAACCATTTACCTGAATGTGTTGACTCAGAAACAGTCAATTTATGGAGGTTAATGACCATCACAACTGGTAACCTTCTCCATTTAATAACAAAATTGACACTTAATTGAACTAGTCTGTGATGTGCATGAAAATATAGTACCTCTGAGCTCATCTTAGCTTGCCTATGAGTTATGCCATCACAGTCAAGAAGGCTGCCTGGCTTTTCTATAAGTGTGAATTCAGGAGCAACTATTTGGCCACTGCCAGAAGAGGCTGTGCCAATAGAGCATTTTGTAACTGATGGGGTGTTACAAATATGGTCATGATGTGCAGTCACACAGGCTGGTGAGGCATTCTCAATCAGCATGGTACATCTGCCACTTGGCTTTGGGAATGCGTTGAGGACGTTGATGGGCATGTGCAGTTTCAGAATGTGTAGATTCTACAAATAAGAGAAAATGTTATGGGGTAGGGTTTTTATTTACATTTTATTGAAAATTTCATGGCAAAACACAGTTGGATAAAATCTTTTAGCACTAAACATAGAAAAATATTCACCAATGGCTGCTCAGGAGACTCCACTGGTTCCTGTTCTGTTCTCTTACTTTTACCCCTAAGTTATAGAGTTTGGTAAGAAAATTCCTTTTATATTGCCAATTTTTCACAGCTGAAAAGTATTTATTTTTAACATAATATTCTGCAGGGTTATTAGTAAGTTTCATTTTTGCATATCTGTCATATTTTTATAGCCAATAAAGAGTGCCATTATTAACTTACTGTAGACTAAAAGGTCTATATCTGCTTTGGTCTATGTAAGCATTTGTAATTTGTTTTATTTTATACATTTCCAACTTTTTTTTTTTTTTTTTTTGAGACGGAGTCTCGCTCTGTCGCCCAGGCTGGAGTGCAGTGGCGCGATCTCGGCTCACTGCAAGCTCCGCCTCCCGGGTTCACGCCATTCTCCTGCCTCAGCCTCCCTAGTAGCTGGGACTACAGGCGCCCACAACCGCTCCCGGCTAATTTTTTGTATTTTTTAGTAGAGACGGGGTTTCACCGTGGTCTCGATCTCCTGACCTTGTGATCCGCCCGCCTCGGCCTCCCAAAGTGCTGGGATTACGGGCGTGAGCCACCGCGCCCGGCCCATTTCCAACTTTTATTTTAAGTTCATGAGTACAAATGCAGGGTGTGTAGGTTTGTTACATTGTAAACATGTGCCATGGTGGTTTGCTGCACAGATCATTCCCATTACCTATGTATTAAGCCCAGAATCCATTAGCTCTCCCTCCCCCAGTATCACATTTCACAGGCCCCAGTGGTGTGTGCTGTTCCCTACCATGTGTCCATGTGTTCTCATCATTTAGCTCCTACTTTTTTTTTTTTTTATCTTGAGATGGAGTTTCACTCTTGTTGCCCCGGTTGCAGTGCGATGGCATGATCTTGGCTCACGGCAACTTCTGCCTCCCGGGTTCAAGCGATTCTCCTGTCTCAGCCTCCAGAGTAGCTGGGATTACAGGCATGTGCCACTACACCTGTCTAATTTTGTATTTTTAGTATAGACAGGGTTTCGCCATGTTGGTCAGGCTGGTCTCAAACTCCTGACCTCAGGTGATGCACCTGCCTCGGCCTCCCAAAGTGCCGGGGATTACAGGTGGCTCACACTTCGCTCCTACTTTTCAGTGAGAACATGTGGTATTTGGTTTTCTGACCCTGCATTAGTTTACTAAGTATAATGGCCTTCAGCTCCATTTATGTCCCTGCAAAGGACATGATCTTGTTTCTTTGCTATTGTGAATAGTGCTGCAATGAACATACCTGTGCATGTGTCTTTATAATAGAATAATTTATATTCCTTTGGGTGTATACCCAGTAATGGAATTACTGAGTTGCATGGTATTTCTCCTTCTAGGTCTTTGAGGAATTGTCACACTGTCTTCCACAATGATTGAAGTAATTTGCACTCCCACCCACAGTGTAAAAGTGTTCCTTTTTCTCCACAACCTCACCAGCATCTGTTGTTTTTTGGCTTTTTAGTAATAGCCATTCTGATAATTAGACGTTTTGAAAACACTGTGATAAGTCCCCTGCGTATATTATCTCATTTAATCCTCATGACAGCCCTACGAAGGAGTGCAGAGTACTGATAAGGAGCAGTCAGACTGCATGGCTTCAAATTTTGCAGCTCTTCATTTGCTTCTCCCAACATCTAAAGGACTTCCTCTCTCCTCTCTTTGGATTATCACTCAAACATAAACCAGTGTGGGCTTCCTTGATTACCCTGCACAGAATAGCACCCTTTAGACTCCCCTCATCTGCTTCATTTTTATCCATAAAACCTGTCACCATTTAATGTATGTTTATATGTTTATTTAATGTAACTTTATGTTTATATTTTTATTTGACTGTAGTCTATCTCCTTCCAATACACTATATAGTCCATAAAGGCAAAGACTTTATTTTAATAATTGCTATATCTCTAGTACCTAAAATTGTGCTTGACTCATAGTAGACAAAAAAAATTTGAAAATAATAAATGAATAAATTAATTAGTTTTCTCCAGCACTAACCAAATGGAATAACCATATGGAATTATCTGCTTCTGTTATTCTATTATAGTAAATATTTAGAGTGTTGTTTCAATTGGATCTATAGGCAAACATGATTTAACAAAAATATAACTCTCTATAAAACAATAAAGTTGTTTTCTTGCACTTGAATCAACAGGCATTAAATGAATAGGTGTCATTCTGATTTTTATCTTATGATCCTTCTCTTATCAAGTGATCTTTTTTTCAGGGGTGTTTGGGTTAGTGTTTTATTTTTAATCTTGGTTCTCATGTTTTTGTATTTTAGTTGCAAGGAATTTGCAAACATTCATTTGCTAAATAAATATTTTAACGAAAAAGCATCTCTGCTGTATTTGAAAAACATTTCCTGATTCTTCCTGCTGCAGTATTGTTCTCTCCAATGCACTGACTGAACTATGTTTTTACTTTCTTCCATTTCAACCTTGAACCTTTGTGAACCATATTTTACAGTTCCAGAATCACTTTTTATCACGTGTTTACAGTTTGGAATTCAGTGTCATGTACTTCATCTTCAATAAGATAATATTTTTCAGGGCATACTGAAAGTCTGGAACAATATTATAGGAACAATAGGAAAAACTTGTACAAGGCACATGGTAAAAGTTCATGTATCTTTTAGAAGTATAAGCACATGAAGAAGTGATCTAAAATGTATTATGGGAAAACATTAGGAGGAATGATTAATTAATTATGCCTGCATATAGTGGTGAAAGATGGTGTCACAACATACAGGAGTACAAAACTTGAGAGGCTGTAACATTTGATTTGTCCTTAAAGTTTAGATAGTGGTATATGTGAATAAGGGAGCAAGCGGGCAGCAAGAGTAAATAAAGAAAACAGCATGAGCAAAGTATGTTTATTGATTGTAGATAGTATTTGCAAAGCAGCCAATGCAATGTCTGGCACATAATAATTCTAGAAATTTTATTAATTGTATGAACATACAGTGTGTAGAATTTCAGCTCAGAACATGAGTTCAGGATCTGGTCTGACTTCAGAGTCTGTGTTTTTAAATACCTTGCAATATTACAGCTTTCCAGCAACCATACATACGTTAACATCCTTTTGCTTCTAACATCTTAATGCATTTGTCAAGATCCTAACTGAAACTAGCTTTAATGTTTGCCTAACAATGTTTAAAGGGTTTAGCTTAGGATTTTATAATGCAAAGGGTTTTTGAGCATGATTGATACTATAATTTACACACAGGTTTAATGACAATATAAAAAATAAGGCATTTCCCTGATATGAGCAATTCTTGCTTGTTATTTCATTTGGCATGGTGGTGACTTGAGTGATAGAAAGAATATGTCAATCCCTTCTGTTAGGAAAAATAACTTCCTGTTTGAGGTCTCCGTTAGCAACTGATTCCCTATCTAGAGAATGGCACCTTCTGTATAAGATATTTAATATTTAATTAATGGCTCGGAGGTATTAATTCATGTTTCAAGTTGTGTTCTCACATCAGTGCAAATTTAGGGGAATATCCCAAACTAATACCATTCAGTCCTGCACAAGTATAAGGTTAACTATTCATGGATCTAATCTTTGTCACAGAGAACTTAATCACTGATAAAGGGGAAAGTTGTTTCCAAGGGAGTAATTTTGCCAGGGTCAAGTAAAGTTTCAGGTCATAGATAGATTTTAGTCTTTCTGGACAAATAAAACAGTGATGCATTCATTTTCATAGAAAGTATTCACGGAAAGAAACAAGAAAAAATGTTAGGAAAAACCTCCTCCAGCTCGCGTGCAACCCTCACTTGAGTGCCTGAATGGTCTCTAGGTGCTGTGTGACTCTCTTTGAGATGCATAGTGTTTACTAACATGGAATTGGACAGTCTAGCAAAGCTGCCTCCACCCCTGTAACCGAGCTTTTCAAGTTTGGATTCCACTGACCTTTCCCTTTTTAAGGCCTGATGTTACCTCTCTTCCTTAGACTGAAGGAACTCCAAAATCAAAATCAGCAATTCTATTTACATAGTTAATATTGCACCATTGAAATAGGTAAGGGAAGGAAGAGCAGCTTACTTTTTTTCTAGAAGATATACAAGTCCATAATTCTCTACCTTCTGATTATTTTTTGTGGTCGTCAAACTATAAAAGAGCTATATTAGTTTATTATCCATGTAAATACAGATCCAGTTAAAAACATGTTTTTCTTATGTTACTCAAGTATATTGGTTTTCTCTTTTCTGGCCTGAAGGAGTAATGAAGCCAGCTTAAGGGGTGAATTGGGAGACAAATTAAAGGAGATCTGGTGAAAGTAATGGAGTAATACCTTCTGCAAGCTAGAGATGGTGGGGAAAGAAGAGATTTAAAAAGTGCATTTTCCGCTATTGTCCTTTTGGGTATTGTTCCTCTACTTGCTTTTATTTTCTTAAATTTTTACCTATATGAAAAGTTCTTCTTCAGTTGCTTTTGCAAAAGTCTCATGTTTCTTTAAATCAAGGAGTAATATATACTGAGAATCTTTTACTAATTTCTGCTTAATATATGTGTGCAACTATGGTTTGAAGGTGCTTGTAGATAGGAGATTTAATGACCAAAAAAAAAGAACAGAAGGCTGAGAAAAATAAACTTTTTTAATGCACTTACTGAGATGCAACTAAAATTTAATTCCAATAAAAATAAAGTAACAAATTCTGAAAAACTCCAGTGGAAAAATTGAATTCCGTAGCAAGCTACACAAATGCATTAGCTATATTAGCTTGGAAATCAAGAATTCCAAATAAAGTTGGGAGTTATTATAAAACTCTTCCCTACGGCTTAAAATCCACTATGATTCTATATTGAAAGAGGCAAGTAAGAGTCTAGAGAAATACAGTATAAATCAAAGAGATGGTCTTATTGTATATAAAGTAGTTAGACTTTACCTGAAGTACTATAAAATATAGTTCACAGGATGCCTGAAGACAGGTGTAATTGTCTGTAAAGGTATAAAACAAGGTAGATGGCAGGGTCCTAAAGATGCTCTGTGAGGAACATGGGAGTATTTATAATGGTCAAGGGAGAAAGTGTGCTGATACACAGGACATATTTCAATTTTATTCAGGAATTAATTGAATTGCATCCAACTAGCCATGTTTCATTGATCTTGATACGGAAGCTAATTTCTAAAAATTTGAGGAATTTTTTCCCTTTCCTCATCTTTATATTTTTGTCAGTAATAAAAAAAGTTTGATTTGGAACCTCCCATCAAAACTTTTTTTTTTTTTTTTTTTTTTTTTTAAAGCACCTACCTTTGTTTATATCACTCTTTCAGCCCTTTTGGCTGATTTTTGGTTGTGTCTATCTCCAACTCGTTCTATGAATCATCCTATTATCTTGCATGTCCTTCTATAATCTGCCTGCTGTAATCAAACTCTAATCTAAAAAGGCCTCATGAGCATACAAGGAAATGTTTGCAGTGAGTTTCAAGGGTGTTCATACTGAACAACTCTATTCAATAATAAAATAAGTTGATAATGAAATAGAACTCATTGCAATAAATCTGAGATTTAAGGACAGTCATTTGTCTTGATTTTGTGAAGCCATTTTACCTGATGTAAATACAACAAAGTAATTTACATGTTGATTCCTCTCCCTGTTTCTGGATTGTTTCTTACGGATAACTGCAATTAACTCTGGTCAATAATATTTTAGTGTTGCAAATATTTTCAGAAATGGCTAATTCTTCAATATCATTTAATGGCTTTGGGGAATTTTTTGACCACTTTCATCCTTTTCATTATCCTTCATTTTATAGACTTACAGTTGTTTGTTTGTTTGGTTTTTGTTTTGTTTTGTTTTGTTAAAGCTAAGGTAGGTTAAAAAGGAATAGAAAGGAAACTTTTGATTTCCAACTTGCTATAGCAGTCTGAGTGGCAGTGGCCATTTTTATCTTGCATCATGAAGTACTCAGTTATGTGGAGTGGTGGCATTTAGTCACGCAGATGCTTTTGAAGGCAAGGTTGCACAAGTAATCTTGGGAATCAAGCTTTGAGAGTCAATCAGGATGGCACAAGCATGTGCCAAAGCTCTAGGCAGAAGCACACTTTGTTCTTAATAGGTGCAGGGCAATAAAGCAGAGTCCATGACTTAGCCTCAGCTGGGATTAAAGAGCTCACCATGAAGAACAAGGGAGAGCATGCTGAAGCTTCCTGGAACATTTGTTGATACTTCCATCTCCTAGAGGATCGTATACCAATCTCAACATTGCCTGGAAAGCAGAATTATGTCTTATGGTAGGCTGAATAATGCCCAATGTCACCCCAAAGATGGTTACATCTTTATTCTTGGAGCCCCATAATTTGTTAATTTACATGGCAAAGGGGAATGTAATGAAGTTTGCATATGAAATTATGATTGCCAATCAACTGGCCTTAAAATCGGGAGACTACACTGGGTTATAAAGCGGGACCTATGTAATCAAAAAGGTCCTTAAAAGTGGAAGAGAGACTTGGAGGGAGGGTCAGTGAGATGGCAGAGTGAGGACTTGGGTCAATGTTGCTGGTTTTGAAGACTGAGTAAGGGGCCATGAGTCAAGGGAAGTAGTGGACCTTTAGAAGCTACAGAATTCAAGAAAATGAATTCTTCTCTAAAGTTCCCAGAAAAGATTGCAGCCCTACTGACAACTGATTTTAGCCAATTGAGATCCATGTTGGATTTCTGCATACAGAATTGTAAAATAATAAATTTGTATTGTTTTAAGGCAATAAATTTGTGATGAATTTTTACAGCCGTGATAGAAAACTAATACACGCCCTCCAACCCCCACTTCATCTCTTTGACCAAATCATCTCTTTCAATTGAAATTAACATGAATCCACTTGGTATATGAGTCATGCACTTACATTTTAGCTGCAGGGTCTTTTTGGAATTTTCTTTTATTTCTCCAAAGCCTAATCTAACAAAAATGTCTAAGCAACATAATCAATTGTTACAAGGTTAATTACTGATTTTCTTAAATGTGTCAAATTCCTAAAATTCTAATTATTGTTATTTTGCCAAGATGTGGATAGTTCTTCCTAGCTTCTTTTGTGCAAGATCCTTCTCAAAGTCCTCTAATAGATTAGCTTACATAATTGATTTAAGCTCTCTTTCCATTTGGCTTTCCTAATTTCATCATCAGAATTAATTTTGTATTCTCCTGTTAGTTTACTTGTTTGCTTGTATTTCTAATATAACACTTTTCACAGTCTGCCTTACATTTTGTGGAACAAATTACTCTCCCAATATCCCAGAGCTGCTAATGCTTGTAACACCACCATGGAGAGAGAAAGACTGAATGTATTGATGAAGCAGCACTTGCTTACACTATGTAACCTACTGAGCCCCAAATCTTAATAGCTTACAACTAGCAAGGTTTATTTCTTACTCATGCAAAATGTCCATCAGGGAAATATTTCCTGTAGTTATGAAAGAAGAAAGATCAGTGAGCACAAGGAACCGCTCCTTACAATGGCTCTTAAAACTGCTGCTGCCTTAAAATGATCCACACCACATTTGCAAATACTTCATTAGCTAAAGAAAGTCACATGACAAAGCCTGTGCACAACAGGGCAAAGAAATATAATCATTCAAGAGGATAGCGAAAATTTAGAGATAATAACTCAGGCTTCCAGAATGAACTAGCCTTCTCTGGAATGCTGTATAAATTATGAATGTCTGTGAGAATGTGTTAGAAGTACAGTGTGTTTGAGTAATCTGATGAGGAAAGAGAAAGTGAGCAGAAAAACAATGTGCTTCAAAGGCACTTGCTGTGTGGCATTGATGTATTCATGTATGGGGAGGGTGAGATAGAGACTGTGGAGGTAAAGAGAGAAAAAATAAGAGACTTTTTTTTTTTTTTTTTTTTTTTTTTTTTTAGCAGTTTATGTGTATGACATACCTAGGAAAGGGAGAAGTGTCCATGGAGAAATTTATGAAATTGTCCAGGGGAGTTGTTTCCATTGGGCTTTCCTAATTTCATCATCAAAATTAATTATGTATTCTCCTGTTACTTTACTTATTTGCTTGTATTTCTAATATAATACAATGATGCTGCAAAGAGTCACGTTGTTTCAAGGCCTCTGGAGTTAGACCATTGTTTATTTGAATGTGTAATATGAAGATACCAAAAATGGGGCTTCACTTATACACAGTTTTGAAGTTTGGTTTTTTTTACTAACAAGTGTCATGGAATTGTCAATGTCCAGAGAGTAAAAAATGAAAAGAGTCAAAACTACGATTAGTGAATAGTACGAAATAAAAGTGACAAAATAAATCCCATTATAGCAGTAATTATATGTCAGAAGTTTTTTTAAAAAAGAAAAAGATATTGACTCCCTTTATGAATACCTAAGTAGCCAGCAACTTATATGAGATGTAGAAAAAAAGGAAAAATAAACAGAAAAATGGAAAATAAAAGCGCATGCAAAAAAATACCAAGAAAATATGAAGCAAATGTCCATAAAAGAAAAAGTTGAAATCACAAAATTCCAAAATAACACAGGCATTATAGAAACAACTGGTTTTCTGGGAGGTTTGGGTGGGGAATTGGAAAGAAAAAAACAGAAGGCAGAGAATAAATATCTATCTGTGCCCAAAAGGATTAACATGTTAACAAGTATTAGAATCCAGCATGTGGGGGCGTACCTCGCTTCTAAATCCCTAGTTATTCAGACTGTGCTCTAAACTTGATTTTCAAGAATTATATGCATATTTAGATTTATTTATCTCATTGTTATTTCATATTATACTTGAAGAAAACAGTGGTAAATTATTATGTTATAATCATATACAAGAAGGATGAAATGGGGAGATATGAATTTGAATTTATTACTGGGGTATGGAGGTTTATCTATAATGTAGGTGACTAATACTAGAACATTGTGATATGATATTCAATGTATCCAAATAGTTCTTTCTTCAAGCTAATTCTCCATTTTCTGCATTTAGAGGAAGCATTGAAAATAATTGTTTTTTAGAGTGTATTACTTGTTTAGAGTATAGCATTCTGAGGAGAGTATATTTTTCTTGTGGTTTAAACGTGTCTAAATATTTCTTTGCATCTCAAAGAAATGAAATCGCCTCACACTTTCTTTTATCATAAAATGTTTTATTTTTACATAAAGACCGACTTCTGTCAAAGTAATGCAGATACAAAGCAGAAAGACCTTGATGCTTTTCAATTACATTGATTCTCAAATAGCTTTCAGAGAACACTGTTGAACTCAACAAGGATGATCTGAAGTCTATGCTTAGAGTTTACTTTTCTTTCAGGTCTTTGAGGGGGTCTCTTCATGACTGCTTGCTCACAAAGATTTACAAAAATACCAGTGAAATGAAATTTAGAACAAGAGATAGCCTTGGCTTACTCACAGTGGCAATGAAATAAACAATTCATTGTGAGGCATTCGAAGGAAAAGACAATAAATAGAAGACAGACTAGCTGTAGCCCTTTGTCCTTTCAGGGTCTTTTTATTTTGAGCTGCCAATTTTTCACAGGACAGAATTTAAATAAGAGTGTGCAAGAGGTGTGTGTGTGTGTGTGACTGAAACAGCTGAAAGCAGCTGGGTTGTATAATTTTAAGTAAAAGAATTTTACGATGTGTAAAGTTAAGAAAGCTAACCTATTCTCTTCTGTTTTTAATGTTTTCCAGACACTTTCAACTCATTCTCTCCCTAAATTCAGTGTCTTCCCTTGTGAAGGGGAGGAGACAGAAGACCCTAACTAAAAGGGTTATTATGATTAATTAATTAAAAGAACACTATTTAAGTACTTGGTGTGTTATATAGAAAATGCTCAATAATGTTAATTGTTGCTATTTTTTATAACTTAATATAGTTGAAACGTATTTCAGCCATACAGGAAAAGTTCAGGAATAAGAACAGTACAAAGAACACCATCTTTATATAGATTAAATTACTGTAAACATTTTACATTATTTTAATAAGTAAACTACAGCCCTTTACTACCAGATAGTTCTGTGTATTTCCTAGGAATGTTATATTATCATATATAATCACAGAACAGTCAAAAACTATAACAGTAATTTAATAGTGTTATGTCATCTACAGACTGTATTTCAATGTTTTCACTTGAGTAATCTCCTTTATTGAATTTATTTTTGTACCAGTGCAGAATGCAGGTCTTGTATTAAATTATCTCGTCTGTTTATTTAGTCTTTTTAATTCTAAAACATTACCATAGCCTTTTCTTTTTGGTCTTTATTACATTGTATATATACACCATGGAATACTACATAACCATTAAAAAGTATGAAATCGTGCCCTCTGCAGCAACATTGATGCAGCTGGGGGCTGTTATCCTAAGCAAATTAAGGCAGAAGTAGAAAATCAAATATTGGATGTTCTCACAAGCAAGAGCTAAATCTTGGGTTCACAAGGACATAAAGTTGGAAACAACAGACACTGGGGGCTCCAAAAGGAGGAAGTGGTGGGTGGAAGAGGAGCAAGGCGTGAAAATCTTCCTATTGGGTACTATGTTCACTATCTGAGGGACACGATCAAAAGAAGCCCAAACCTCAGTACCACACAATTATCCTTGTAAGAAAACCTTCACATGTGCCTCCTGACTCTAAAATTAAAATAGGAAAAAAATAACAAAAATAAAAATACATTATCTACGACTTGTATAAATGATACCTCAACCTGAGCTTTCTTGATGTTTTCTCATCATTAGATTCACATTATTTATTTCTTGCTGGAATAATGCTTAGTTGAAGTTGTGCACTTCTCAGAAAATCACATTTGAGGGCACATGGCATTCTTTTGCTTCCACTGGTTATATCAATTTTCAATACCCCTACAAAGGGATGTCTGATTTGTCTACTGTATAATTTACTACATAATCCCTTGCAAATAATAAGCAATTTGTGAGAAACACTTTTAAGGCATGAAAATATTCTGTGCTCACTGAAATTTCCCCCAAAGCTTATCATCCATTGATGATTCTTAAATTAACAAAATTTTACTATATGTTTGCAAAATGACAATTTTCCAATTATAGCATGTGCTTCACGTTTTATTAGCTAGAACTTAACCACCTCCCATTTATAAATGTATTTATGTATTTGTAAATGTATGTACATAAAATTTAACTGTTAATTATTAGTTTGGGAGCATGGATTTCTATTTTTTCAATTGCTTGTAATTATTATACTTAATAATCTTGGTGTTCAGAGTTTTCCAGATCTAAACAGTGCCCCTGTCACATGTCTTCATCATTTTTTTTTTTGAGCTACTTAATTATGACATAGTAGCCCTGAAAATGTTTTTCCTTTAAGTGGGGAATGTGACTTAAAAAATCAAGATCTCTGAGTTGCTAGGTATGTATATTGTTAATGGATATATCTGTTTATAGACCCCTGCAGTGGTCAGAGATAGGGAATACATGCATATGTGTGTATGACCATATATTTATATGTCTATATCTACATCTATACACATATGTGTGTATATCTATATATGTGTACATATATATATACATGTGTACATGTAAATACACATTCAAATACATATATTTGAAGCCATGAGCTTACACCAGTATCTCTAAATTTAAATCTGTTTCACAAGGTTCTTTTTTCCCCTATTTTATATTTTTATTTCCCTCCTTCAACTCTGGCTCCCCACATCAATACATTTACTTATTTTCTCAATTATATAATATATCTGAAATGATTTGAAAATTGCTTTGTTCATATGACTAAAAAATAAAATGTTCTAAAGTTGGCCCAGGGTTTGTTTGTAGTAGTTCCCTCCCTTCACTAACC
Source organism: Macaca mulatta (assembly GCF_049350105.2). Taxonomy (NCBI): domain Eukaryota; kingdom Metazoa; phylum Chordata; class Mammalia; order Primates; family Cercopithecidae; genus Macaca; species Macaca mulatta. The sequence continues at coordinate 97,885,841 of NC_133419.1, forward strand.
CATACTGCTCAAGATTGATAATAATCACCCAGCCAAAGAATGCTTTTATAAATTACTTGAATTCATTTTTTCTTTTTTTCTTCAGTGTGTTTATGATATTTCTTTGAAAAGAATTCTTTGAATTAGATTCATTTGTAGGCTTAATATTTTTAGTGTACAATCTCTTCAAAAAGACCCTCATGATCATGCAAAAAACATATATTCAGATAAATGTGTTTCCGTATCCATTCCACTGTTTCTCCTGCAACCTTGAAAGTAATAAATTTCATTGTTTTTTGGTTTACCTTTTCTGTATTTCTTTTTGGAAAGATAAGCAAATGTGTATATATTTTCTATTCTTTCTTTCTTTCTTTCCTATTTTTTTTTTTTTTTTTTTTTTTGAGAAGAGTTTTGCTTTGTTGCCCAGACTGGAGTGCAGTGGAGCGATCTCAGCTCACTATAACCTCTGCCTCCCAAGTTCAAGCAATTCTGCCTCAGCCTTCTGAGTGACTGGATTACAGGCATGTGCTACCATGCATGGATAATTTTTGTGTTTTTATTAGAGATGAGGTTTCAGCATGTTGCTCAGGCTGGTCTCAAACTTCTGACCTCAAGTGATCCACCCACCTAGGCATCCCAAAATACTGGGATTACAGGCATGAGCCACTGTACCTGGCTTTGTATTTTCTTTTCTTTCTCTCTCTCCATCACTCTCCTCTTTTTTCTTTTTTCTTTTCCTTGAGCCAGGGTCTCACCGTGTCACCCAGGCTGGAGTCCAGTGACATGATCACAGCTCACTGCCTCCCTGACCTCCCAGGCTCAAGCAGTCCTCCTGCCTCAGCCTCCTAAGTAGCTGCAACTACAAGCACATGCCACCATGCCTGGTAAGGCTAATGTATTAATATAAATCACTTCATACTTTACTTTTTAAATTTTACAATATCTCTCAGAAATCCCTTCATAGTTGTTCATAGAATTGTTCCTCATTTTATTTTTTAAAAGGCTTTATGGTATCAATTTGCTTGTAGGTACCATAGTTCATTCAGTGGATCTTCTATGCTGGAATATTTAGCTATTTTCCAACATTTTGCAATGATCAATTATACAGAATGACTAACTTTGTGCATATGTATTTTTCTATTTTTGGAGGTGTTCCTAGCATATTCTTAGAACTGAGATTTCTGAGTCAAAAGATAAATATGTATGCAATTGTGTAAAAGATTGCCAAACTCCTCTCCATATGGATTGTATCAATTTGCAATCCCACCAGCACTGTATGAGAGTTCATGTTTCGCTTTGTTTGCACCAACAGTATACTATCAAGCTTTTGAGTCATTGCCAATTTGGTGGGTTATGATACAATGTTTACAGACAACTTGTGAAGTAAGCGTTATTATATGTGTAACACAGATAAGGAATAATATTACATAATGTGCAAAGACATTATTTAATGTTCTAAGGCTCCGTAGTAAGTAACTAGTAAAAATTAAATTTAGCCCTTCATCGGTCTTCCAAGCCTTTATTTTATTGAAAGGAAACTAGAGATTTAGTCTTTTTCACAATTTCACAGAAAAGTGTTCAACAGAGAATTGCATGGTAATAGTTCATGTCAACTGAAAAATAAAGACACTAGTTTCCAAGAAAAAACAGGAAGTCATTCTTAATATGTCAAAAATTATAAAAATTGGTAATTTGAAGGGGATGAATCAGAGGCTTAGTGATGATAACAGAAACACAAAATTAATAAAATTAGATTGGCCATATAATTAATTGTTCATCCATGATCGCTTTGAGAGTAAAGGAGGACTAATAGAATATTTAAAGTGATATTCATATAGTTCTAATATTTTGAAATATTTATTGACCAACACATTTATATGTCAATGGACATATAAAATAATTCTATTCAACAAGTACTTTCAAAAATAAAATTATTTCTAAAGTATAAAAATAGCATAAATCCAAGCATTTTATTGTGAGTAAAAAGGTTTTCTATTGATTATATGAACATTAAAAGTAACAGAAGCAGTATAGTTAATTTTTGATGTATATTTACATATTTTTAAATATATTATGAAATGTCTCTAATACCATGTTACATGTTTTTCACTAAAGACTATATTTATCAACCTGATATTTTTATTTTATTTTGTTGGTGCAAAAGTAATTGCTGTTTTTGTCATTACTTTTAGTGGCAAAAACCGCAATTACTTTGGCAACAACCTAATACATTTATCAAAATTGCCTGCATTATTTTTATGGCAAAAAGCAGTTAATAAATACATTTGAAATTGTTGATACTATCAACTGACCCTCTCTGTCTATGTTAATATTTCAAAGTGAAGAAACACAGTGTATTCAGTAAGCTCAGAAAAAATTCTGCTACGTAAAAAAACCTCTTAATTGTAATTTTTTAAATTGAAATGTGTAAACATAGTGGTTCAAATATTTTCACAGGTATTTTCTTGCTTTATTTCAGAGCAATTTTCCGAATTAGTTTTTTTAAAGGACAAAACACATCAAATGTGTTGTCTGTATTTATGACTCTTTTGAATATTTTACACAGCATAGATACTCTAAAATAATAGATCTCAGCTTCATTCTAGTTGTGCAGAATATAAAGGAGTCCTTCCAAAAGTTGACGTACCCAAAGCCTACCTATAGAATTGAACTCTTATTATTTAATTTTCTTTTTATAAGAACACATTTTATTGCCTATTTGCAAACCTAGTTATAATAATTTGAAGTGGCTAAGAGCTTAAAATATCGAACTTTTGTGACATTCTATTTGTTTAATATTTTACAGATTTCTCATTTATTTCTAACAAAATAAACTAACATATTGAATTAATTACTCACCCCAATCCTATACCATTGTAGAACACCTAGACTGATTTACAAAATGGTCATTTAAAGGTTCAGAATTTCTAAAATCCTATTGATTAAGGACAGTAAGGAAAAGTACTTTTTAAAATGTATATTCAATTTCTTGATGATCATCAAAATTTTGTAGTTGTTTTGGTATATGTAAAATTTATCAGCTATAGCATCTATTTAGTTGGATAGGACATCAGAACTTGTTTGGATGTAATATTGAATTAGGTATATTTTACAAAGACTTTGAAGTGTATTTCTGTCACATAGGTTTGTTAATTTAGAAAAAACATTGGATCTACCATGATGCTGTATTCCACCAATATTTATATTTGCATTATACTATTTAAAGTATTTTTATCTTCGATATTGATAATTTTAACTTAATTTACAATAGCACTTACTGGCATAAAAACAGAAATATAGACCAATGGAACAGAATAGAGAACCTAGTAATAATCCACATATCTATAGCCAAATTATTTTTGATAAAAGCATCAAGAACATACACTGGAGAAATGACAGTCTTTTCAAAAAATGGCACTTGGAAGACTGTATATTTATATGTGTAAGAAGGAAACTAGATCCCAATGGCTTACCTTAGACAAAAATCAATTCAAAATAGATGAAAGATCAAAATGTAAGACCCAAAACTATAAATCTCCTAGAAGTAAACATAGGGGAAATTCCTTAGGACCTTGGTCTGGGAAGAGATTTTATGAATCAGACCTCAAAAGCACAGGCAACAAAAATAAAAATAAACCAATGGGATTATATCAAACACAAAGCTTCTGCAGAGCAAAGGAAACAATCAACAGAGTGAAAGAAAACCTACATAATGGAAGAAAATATTTGCAAACCATTCACCTGACAGGGATTAATATCCAGAATATATAGGAAGTTCAAACATCTCAACAGCAAAAAATAAGAAAGTCAAATTAAAAAACTGACCAATGATCTGAGCAAACATTTCTCAAAAGAATACATGCCAGTGGTCAAGAAATATATGAAACAGTGCTATCATCACAAATCATCAGGAAAATGCAAATCAAAAACAAAATGACGTGTCATCTTACTCCAGTTTAGGATGGCTATTATTTAAAAAGATAACAAATACTGGAGAGGATGTAAAGAATGGACAACTTTTATACACTGTTGGTGGGAATGTAAAATAGTATAACCATTATGAAGAACACTGTGGAGGTTTCTCAAAAATCTACAAATAGATTGATTGTATTATCTGGCAATCTCACTAATGGACATGTATCCAAAGGAAAGAAAATCAGTATGTTGAAGAGACATCTGCACACCCACGTTTACTGCAGCACCATTCAAACAGCCAAGGTACAGAATCAATCTAGGTTTCTAACAACAGATGAATGGATAAAGAAAACTTAGTGTATTTATACAATGGAATAGTATTCAGCCACACAAAGGAATAAAATCCTGTAATTCACAGCAATATTAATGGAACTGGAGGACGTTATATTAAGTGAAACAAGGCAGGAACATAAAGTTAAACATCATGTGTTCTCACTTATATGTGAAAGCTAAAAAGAGTATGGATAGAAGTACAAAGAGGATACAAGAGGCTGGAAATGGTAGCGGGGAGGAGGCATAGGGCTAATATCCAGAACCTACAAAGAACTCAAACAAATTTACAAGAAAAAAGCAAACAACCCCATCAAAAAGTGGGCAAAGGATATGAACAGACATTTCTCAAAAGAAGACATTCATACAGCCAACAGACACATGAAAAAATGCTCATCATCACTGGCCATCAGAGAAATGCAAATCAAAACCACAATGAGATACCATCTCACACCAGTTAGAATGGCAATCATTAAAAAGTCAGGAAACAACAGGTGCTGGAGAGGATGTGGAGAAATAGGAACACTTTTACACTGTTGGTGGGATTGTAAACTAGTTCAACCATTATGGAAAACAGTATGGCGATTCCTCAAGGATCTAGAACTAGAAGTACCATATGACCCAGCCATCCCATTACTGGGTATATACCCAAAGGATTATAAATCATGCTGCTATAAAGACACATGCACACGTATGTTTATTGCGGCACTATTCACAATAGCAAAGACTTGGAATCAACCCAAATGTCCATCAGTGACAGACTGGATTAAGAAAATGTGGCACCTATACACCATGGAATACTATGCAGCCATAAAAAAGGATGAGTTTGTGTCCTTTGTAGGGACATGGATGCAGCTGGAAACCATCATTCTCAGCAAACTATCGCAAGAACAGAAAACCAAACACCGCATGTTCTCACTCATAGATGGGAACTGAACAATGAGATCACTTGGACTCAGGAAGGGGAACATCACACACCGGGGCCTATCACGGGGAGGGGGCAGTGGGGAGGGATTGCATTGGGAGTTATACCTGATGTAAATGACGAGTTGATGGGTGCTGACGAGTTGATGGGTGCAGCACACCAACATGGCACAAGTATACATATGTAACAAACCTGCACGTTATGCACATGTACCCTAGAACTTAAAGTATAACAAAAAAAAAAAAAAAAAGAAAAAAGAAAGAGATTTGTTAAAAGAAATAAAATCGAAGCTACATAGGAGGAATAAGTTCTATTGGTCTATAGCACTATAGTATGACTAGAGTTAACAGTAATATGTATTTTCAAAGAGCTAGAAGGAAGCTATTGAATGTTCCATAACAAAGAAATGATAAATATTTCTGAACTGATGGATATGTTAATTACCTTGAAATGATCACTATACATCATGTATACTGCAACATCACTGTAATCCATAAGTATATGCAATTATTACATGTCAGTTACAAAATTTGTTTAAGCTGGAAGAAAAAAAATCAGTTTGAGTAAGCTTTCAAAAGCCTTATTTTGATTTTTTGACGTGCATGAAAATATTGAACATTTATTGTCATAATTTATACTCTCATTTCAAGCATTTGGTAACACTAAAATACTAACACTGGCATCACCCTCCTATCTTGAAAATTCTCCTGCTAAAGGAGCCAGTGTGTTAAGAGCCATCACTTTGTTTTTCAAACATACACAAAAATACTTGGAATAAATAAAATAGTAAAGTCAATTTGTATCAAATTAAAAGTGCTTCACCAAATAACATATAAATGTACCTTCTGCACATGCCCATGTGATTTATCTTTTTCACACCCTTCTTATATTACTAACTTTTAAACTTCATACTGATACTTTTTCAGCAGAATTATATCTTTTCATAGCCGTATGTCAGGGATTTTGCTGCAGTCTCCATGGTGGACAGTAAATTTCAATGTGTTTGAATTTTATACCTTTACTGTCAGATTCCTTGAGAAAATTAAATGGAGCTTATTTCTAAATGAAGTTTTAATTCAAATAAAATTTTAGTTTATTCCTGCCATCAGAGTTGCCTGTAAAATAAAAAGTTATTTAAAATATTAAGATATATAGTTAAATATTTAAAGTAAAATACAATATATGTCAAGGGCACATATAGCCAAAAATGTTTAGACTATTCTTTCCACACAGTCTAAATACGGAATCTCTTTTTCTTTCTCATATTTCACTTATAAATAACTGACAACTTACTACAGTGTTCACTAAAAGAGCCATCTGGTGGCTTTGCAATATTGCACAGGACATGGCACAACTGATTATTAATGAAGTAACTGGCAGGTGCACCAGCATTGAATATCCTTTCCACTACTGCCAGAAACTAGATGGAGTCAGCTATTCCTAGCTATTCCTGCTTGAGGATAATTTGCTTCATTCAGTAGGACTCTCTATTTATCCTCCAATTGAAGTATTGGTTATGTTGTATCTGTTACAGTTGTCTAACGCATCTTTGATATTTCAAACATGTTGAAGAGATAATTTTCTTAATTACAGGTTTCTGAAAGTAAAGACACCAAACAAATCCCAATTTATGTTCACGTTTGATAACAATCATTTATTTAAAGGAAAATTCCAGGACAATTATTGAGTGGCATGGGATGCTGGGACAACAGGTATTAATTGAATCTGTCCCTGGCAAATTAGGATGTATGGTTGCTCTAAATGTAAACATCAATATAAATACCCCCTCTCTCTTACGTTCTAGTGACAATAAGGAGTATATAAAAAATAAATCCACAAGTGCACTGTATACACATTAATATTAATTCATCAATTGGTTCATTTGTTCAAAATTCACAAGGCATGATGATATAGCTATATGAATATTAATGAGATATTATTCTTGTGGTTTTTTAAAAATGTATTCACAAATTATTCATTGCTCTTCTTTTCAACTGGTAGAGTCTAATCTTCCTCTACTTGGGTTTGGTCTATACTTGATAACTCATTTCTAACAAATTAAGTATGGCAGAATTGATGATATATGACTTCTGGGACTTGGTAATAAAAGCACTTTAGCTTCCTTCTTGCTCTCTCCCTCTTGGGTCACTCATTCTGAGGGAAGCTACCCACCATGTTGAAGAACACTCAAGCAGCTTAACAAGTAACTGAGCACTATCCCTAACAGCCAATGAGGAACTGGAACCTCCTTTCCATAGCCATGTACATGAGCCAAGTTGAAGACGGATCCTGATGACTGCAGCTGTGGTCAAATTTTGACTACAACATTCATAACAACCAAGTCAAAGCATATAGCTAAACTACTCCCTAATTCCTGATCAATAGATGTTTATTGCCTTAAGATACTAAATTTTAGGGTGATTTATTATACAGCAATAACTAACTAATAATGTTTTCAACTTAGACGAACTTAAAAGCTGGTAGGAGCACTTGTATATAAACATAAATGACTAAAATGTAACACAACATGTAAACAAAAGCTGCAACTTTAGAGAAAACAGGGAAATTTATTATCAGTAGCAGATCAGGGAAGGCATTATGGAAACAGTTTGAGTTGAAGTTGAAGAAAGTTAGGATGTTGAGAGGAAGAAATATCAGTAGGGATTATTATTGGTGATACAAAGATCTAAGCAAAGTCAGAAGCAGGAAAGTGTAGGACTAGAGTTAGGCAATTATGACATTTTACTTTGATTGCTATTTAGAATATATGTAGTAAAAGATAACATTATTGATAGAGGTAGAAGTCAGCTTCTATAAAGCTATGACTGTGAAGACATTCGAGTATTATTTAATCTTCATTTTATACATTTCAGGGAGTAATCATTACAGATACAGCAGTTTGTGCAAAATAAGTTCTTGATCTTAAAGTTACTTAACTCCAAATCTCTAATTTCTTAGGTGTTTTCCCGACAGCCTTTATCAGCTTAGCACAGTTTAGCAGGCTGTAGCAGCATTAGGAATTATTAATCTTGTGGAGTAACCTCAGATGTGAATCTCAGACTTAGTACATCTGTCCGTCGGAGTAGCATATATCAAAAGACATATTTCCCAGGAAGAAATAGCATTACTTGGGTGCTAATCAGGAAATATAAATATATAACATCTAAGAAAAAATAGGCCAAATCATCTTGACACAAAGAAACCCATATTACCAGGGAGGGGAGCAAATAAAAAATAACATTTATATAAAACCTATTATGTACCAGACAATGTCTAGGTACTGGTATCAGGAGATAAAAAAAAAACTTTAAAATTATTGAGAGTAAGGCATGTAATCAAAAATAACTATTAATGAAATGTATAGGTATTCTGAGAAGTACAATATAGAGGCTAATCAAATTAATTTTGAAAAGAATAATCAAATTAAGCTGGCTCACCCAGCCTAGTCCATGGTAGCCATAACCAACATCAGCGCACACTGCTTGAGATCCAGATAATTGTCTTGCCACTGCTACCGCCATCACCCACAACATGCTGGCTGTCCAGAGGCCTGAAAACCAACATAGTCACCCAGTCTACTACTGCCACTGCCAGTATCTGAGCAAGCCACCTGGAAGTCCAAGAATTGGCCTACCAATAACTGTCAACACTGCTGCCAGTGTAAATCCCCCTGGGACACAAAAATAGTCACTCTCAGTTCACCACTGCCCCCACTCGAGCTGGAAGACTGGAATACCTAGCACTCTAGTCACCAGCACAGCTTCACGACAGCCTCCAATAATAACTGTACCCTAAACCATTGAGAAAAATCACAGAACCATTAATGCATTTTACAGTCAAATAAACCATACAGAGACTACACTATTGCATACATCTAGAATCAAAGCCAAATTCCCCTACCCAATGAAAACCACAGATACATCTTCAGAAAAAGTCCTACCGTATGGCAATATGTTCAAAAATAGGAAGAAGAGATTGTTTACACAAGATGTGCAGATATCAACATAAGGAAATAGGAAACATGATAAAATAAGGAAATACGACACCTTCAAAGGAACACAACAATTCTTCAGCAATAGATCTTAGTCAAATAGAAATTTTTGAAATCCCAAGTAAATAATTCAAAATATTGATTTTTAAAGAAGCTCAGTGAAATAGAATTCTGAACACAATAAGAGCAAATCAGAAAACAATTCTGGATATTAATGAGAAATTTACCAAAAAGATAGTTTTTTTAAGAAAGAATTAAATAGAAAATATGGAACAGAACAATTTATTAAACAAAATACAAACTATGTTTGAGAGCTTCAACAATAGACTAGCAGAAGAATCTCAGAATTTGAAGTAGAAGAAAGAATCTCGGAATTTGAAGACAGGCCTTTTGGAATAATTCAGTCCGACAAAAATATAGAAAAAAATGGCTAAAAGAGAATTAGCAAAGACTTTGTGACATTTAGGACAACATAAAGTGATCAAATATGCAAATTATTGATATTCACAAGGGTGAAGAGAAAAGAGGATTTGAAAAATCTATTTAATGAAATAATAGATGAAAACTCTCCAAGTCTAGCACAAATTACAGACTTTCAGATACAGGAGTCTCAGGGATCCCCAGGTAGATTGTGTTAGTCTATTTGCATTGCTATAAAGGAATGCCTGAGACTGGGTAATTTATAAAGAAAAAATGTTTATTTTTGGCTTATAGTTCTGCAGGCTGTACAGAATGCATGGCTCTGGCATGTTCTCTTGATGGTGGCTTCCCATCATGGCAGAAGGCATTGGAGAAGCCAGTGTATCATGTGATGAGAGCGGGAGCATGAAAGATAAAGGGAGTCAGTGCCACACTCTTTGAAACAACCGAATTTTGTGTGAATTCAGAGCAAGAATTACTCACTACTCCATGAGGTCAGCACCAAGCCATTCATGAGGGACATGCCTCTATGATCTGAACATCTCCCACTAGGCTCACAACCAGTATTGGAAGTCACATTTCAACATGAGATTTGGAGGGAAGGGAGAAAACATCCAAACCATATCACAAATACAATGCAAAACGAGTTTCTCTGTGGCATATTATAGTCAGACCACCTAAAGGCAAAGCTAAAGAATGAATTCTAAAAACAGCAAGAGAAAAGCATCTGCTCACCAATAAAGAAAACCACATTAGACTAACAGTGGATTTCTCAGCAGAAAACTTACAGGTAGGAAGTGGTATATTCAAAGTGCTAAAATGAGAAAGAAAACCTCTCAGTAAACAATACTATAGCAAACAAAAATATCCTTCGTAAATGAAGGAGAAATAAAGTCTATCCTAGAAAAGCAAATGCTGAGAAAATGTATTACCACTTGACTGGCCCTACAAGAAACTCAACAGAGCCCAAAACTTAAAAGAAAAAGAATTATATTTACCAGTATAAAACACCCAAAGTATAAAACTTGCTGGTAAAGCAGTCACATGAAGGAGGAAAAGAAGGGACTCAAATGGTACCAGTATAGAAATCCACCAAACCACAATGACAAACAGTAAGAGAAAAAGAAAGAACAAATAATATGTAAAACCAACAGAAAATAGCGAACAATATGACAGAGCAAAACCAACATATCAATAATAAACTTGAACATAAATATATTTAATGCCCTGCTTAAAATATATAAGTTGACTGAATGGATAAAAAAATCCAATTATATGCCGCTTATAATAAAATTATATTATCAGTAAATATAAATATAGACTGAAAGTAAAGGGATAGAAAAAATTTTTGTGTAAAAGCAAACCTAAATCAAGTAGTAGTAGCTAAATTTGCATCAGATAAAACAGACTTTAAGTTAAAACAGTAAAAAATAAAAGACAATGCCATTTTATAATTATAAAGAGAAATCCAGAAATAGGATTGATCAATTCTAAATATATATGCAACCAACACGGAAACACCCAGATTCATAAAAGATATTACTAGATATAAAGAGAGAATGATAGATTGAATGCAGTAACAGTGGGAAATCCTGCTCTCAGTATTAGATAGATTAACTAGATAGAAATTCACCAAAGAAACATTGGATTTAAACTGGACTTAAGACCAAATGGACTTAACAGACCTTTACAGAGCATTCTATTTCACAACTGTAGAATATGCATACTTTTCATAAGCACTTGGATCATTCTCCAGGATAGACCATATGTTAGGCTACATGAAAATCAGGTGTCATAAAATTAAAAAAAATGGAAATGATGTCAAGTATCTTGTCAGGCTGAGGAAATAAAGATAGAAATCAATACTAAGAGGAACATTGGACAATGTACAAATACATGAAAATGAAACAGTATGCTTCCTAATGAACATAAGGTCAATGAAGAAATTAAGAAGAAAATCAAAAAGTCTCTTGAAACAAATGAAAATGAAAAGGCAACATACCAAAACCTCTGGGATGGAACAAAAACAATGCAAAAAGGAAAGTTGCTGCATTAAATGCCTACATCAAAAAAGTAGAAGGATCATAAATAACAACTGAATTTTGCACCTCAAAGAATTAGAAAAACAAGAACAAACCAAACCCCAAATAAGCAGAAGAAAAGAAGTAACACAGATCAGAGTATAATTAAATGAGAGGCCAAAAAACAATATAAAAGATCAACAAAATAAAAAGTTGGTTATTCAAAGAGACCAACAAAATTCATAATCCACTAGCTAAACTAAGAAGAGAGAAGGTCCAATAAATACGATCAGAAATGAAAAAGGAGATGTTACAACTAATACTACAGAAATACAAACGATTAACAGATTATTATGAACAATGCTATGCTCACAAACCAGAAAACCGAGAGGAAATGGAGAAATTCCTGGAAAAACACAACCTCCCAAGATTCAATTTGGAAGAAATTGATCTCCTGAACAAACCCATAATGAGTAGTAAGATTGAGTCAGTAATAAAAATCCTTCTAACAAAGAAAATCCCCAGACTGGATGTATTCCCAGCTGAATTCTAACAAATGTACAAAGAAGAACTAATACCAATTCTCCTGAAAATATCTTTAAAAATCAAAGAGGAGAAATTTTTTCCTAACTCATTCAACAAGGCTAGCATGACTGTGATACCTTGATACCAAAACCAGACAAAGATACAACAAAACAATCCAGAAAACTGTAGGTCAATATCATGATAAACAAATGCAAAAATCTTTAACAAAATAATAGCAAATTGAATCCAACTTCACATCAAAAAGATAGTATACTATCATCAAGTGTGATTTATACAAGGGATACAAGATGGTTCACCATATGCAAATAAATATATGTGATGCATCACATCAACAGAATAAAGGACAAAAGTCATATGATCTTCTCAAAAGGTGAAGAAAAAGTGTTTGATAAAATTGCTTTTTTCATAATAAACTAGGAATAGAAGGAGGATACCTCAACATAACAAACGTTGTATATATAAACCCTCAGCTAATATCATAATGAATGGGGAAAAGTTGAAAGTCTTTTCTCTCAGAACTAGAACAAGACAAATATGCTCACTTTCACCTCTCCTGTTTCAACATAATACTGGAATTTCTAGCCAGAGAATTAAGTCAAAAGAAAGAAAGAAAAGAGTTCCAAACAGGAAAAGAGGAAGTCAGATTGTTCCTCTGATGATACGATCTTATATTTAGAAAAATTCCACAAAGAGACTCTTAGTTTCGACACATGAATTCAGTAAGTTTGTATGACACAAAATCAATGTACAAAAATTCAGTAGCATTTCTATACGTCAATAATGATCTAGCCAAAAAAATTTGCATGTCATTTACAATAGCTACAAAAATAAAATACATAGGAATAAATTTACTCAAGAGGTGAAAGACTTCTACAAGGAAAACTACAAAACATTCACTGAAAAAACTGATGATGGCTCAAATAGAAAAACATTTCATTCTCATGAATTAGAAGAATTATTATCATTATAATGACCATATTGTCATAAGCAATCTGAAGATTCAGTGCAACTCCTATCAAAATACAAATGTGATTCTTCACACAATTAGAAAAAAAATCCTAAAAATCATGTTAAACCAAATAAAGTCATAGTAACCAAAGAAATTCTGAGCAAAAAGAACAAAACTGAAGGCATCACATTATTTGACTTCAAGACATATTCTAAGGCTATTGTATCTAAAACAGCATTGTATTGTTATAAAAATAGACATATAGACCAATGGAACAGAATAGAGAACCCAGAAATAATGCCACATATTTACAGGCACCTGATCTTTGACAAAGCCAACAAGAAATTCTACTGAGTAAAGGACACCCTCTTGCATAAATGGTAGTGGAAAGTTGTATAGCCATATGCAGAAGAATGAAACTGGACCCCTATCTCTCACCATATACAAAAATCAAGTGAAAATGGATTAAATGCTTAAATGTAACACCAGAAGATATAAAAGTACTAGAAGAAACTCTAAAGAAAATTCCCCCAGATATGATCCAGACAAAGAATTTATGACTAAGACCTCAAAAGCACAAGCAACAAAAGCAAAAATAAACCAATGGTATTTAACTAAAAAGCTTTTGCACAGTCAAAGAAATAAACAAAAGACTGAAGAGACAACCTGTTGAATAGGAGAAAATACTTGCAAACTATTTATCCAACAGGAGGCCAATATCCAGAATATACAAGGAACACAAACAATTGAACAGGAAATTAACAATCACATCAAGAAAGTGGGCAAAGGACATGAATAGACATTTCTCAAAAGAAGACATACAAATGGCTAATAGGTATATGAAGAAATGTTTAACATCTTTAATCTGCAGAAAAATTCAAAAGAAAAACACAATACGGTATCATGTAACTTCAATCAGAATGGCTGCTATTAAAAAACCAAACATAACAGGAAGTGATGATGCTCAGGTAAGGGAGCTCTTATACACTCTTGGTGAGAATGTAAAATGGTACATCCACTATGAAAAACAGTATGGAGATTTTACAACAAACTAAGCACAGAATTACCACTCAATATAACAATCCCACTACTTGCTACCCAAAGGAAAATAAACAATATATCAAATAGATATCTATACTCTCATGTATATGGCAGCACTGTTCACAATAGCAAATATATGAAATCTAAGAATCCACCAGTGGATGAATGTATAGTAAGTATGCACAATGGAATACTATTTGGCTGTAAGAAGAATGAAATCATGTCATTTGCAGCAACATGGATGGAACTGGAGGTCACTATATTGAGTGAAATAAATGAGGCACAAAAAGACAAATACAGGAAATTCTCATACTTATGTATGGTAGCTAAAACATTTGATCACATGGAGGAAGGGAGTGAAAAGATAGATAAGACTGGGAAGGGTGAGTAGGGAGAGAGGGAGGAGGGAGTGAAGTGGGTTAAAGGGTGCTAACATACAGTTAGAAGGAATCAATTCAATGTCTGATTGCAGATTAAGGTTACTATAGTTGACAAAAATTTATCGTACTCTGATGATGGAACCCTAAATACTCTGACTTGATCACTACACATTATATACATGTGACAAAATTTCACATGTATCCCATAACTTTGTACAGTTATTAATTTATAAAAATAAATTATTTCCATCACATTGCAAAGCTGAAAATATATAATGCACTCTATCTGACAGATATAAAACACTAAACCTAACAACAAATTTCAATTTATTTTTAAGTGAACAATGAAACATTTACGGAAACTGACCATCTGCTGAGACATAAAAATAATAATGCAATTCAGAGTTTCTTCTCCTAGTACAATGGAATTAATAAAGGAATCAAGAACATAAAGATAATTAGAAAGTCCCTAAATTCTTTGAAATTAAACAATATGCTTTGAATTAGCTCCAGGTGGCAGAAGGACTCAAAATGAGAAAACAGTTTCAAATGATAGATAATGAAGATGAGAGATACCAAAACTAGGGAGATGCCACAACATCAGTATTTAAGAAAAATGTGGTGTTTTAAATGTATAAAATATAAAAAGAAAAAGGTTGAAAGTCATTTAAGTTAAATTCCATCTCCCAAAGGTAGAAAAACAATAACAAATCAAAGCCAAATTGCTAAAATGGAAAATAAGAAAATTAGGAACAGAACTAAAAGAAACTGAAAATAAATATAAACAGAATCAAAAAAATCTCAAATTGATTCATTAAAAAGATTAATAAAATTGATTGATATTTAGCAAAGCTGATGGACGAAAAAAAATTAGAACAACACAAAAATTACCAACAGCAGGAATTAAAAAAAAAAAACCCTTCAAATGAAAGTACAGATATTACATAGATGAGAGAACATTATGAATAATTTTAAGCTAATAGCTTAAAAACTTTTGTTGGAATGGAAAAACAGTGAAATACAACGTAGCAGCAATGACACAAGAAGTAAGAGAAAATCTGAATATTTTATATTTATTAAAAACCTTATATTTATTTTTAAAACCTTTCTAAATAGAAAATTCAGATCACATCACCTTCAATGGTAAACTCTTCCAAAGATTTAAGGAACATAAAAATTCTCAAGAGAAAAGAAGAATGAAGAACACTTTCATGTTGGTTTTAGAGGTTTTCATAAACTTCACATCAAATTTTGACAAGATTATTTATAGAAAATAAAATTGTATATCACTATTTTCATCAATATTTGTGTTAAATTGTTAAAATGTCGAGATATCAAACTCAATAATGTATAAAAATGATAGCACAACATTTTGTAGCTTCAGTTCAAAACAGCAATTGTCATTTAACATTTGAAAAGCTGTATTGCAATTCACAGCAATAATATAAAAAGAACAATTATATATAATATTTTGATATACACTAGAAATGCATTTGATAAGATTCAATGTTTATTTAGGCAAAAACAAAAACAAATTGGTAAACTATGAGTATAAGATAATTTCCTCAATCTGGTATAGAGTATATAAAAAAATCCAATATCAAACATCATATTCAATGGTGAGTTATTGAAAGTTTGTACCTTAGATGATGAAAAGATGCCTGCCATAATCCTTTTCAAGTCAACATTGTACTAGAATTCCTACAGTGTACAATAAAGTAGTTACCAAGGCCTTCATACTGTCTTGTCAGCCCATACTAGGCCTCAGAAATTTATCAACTATTTTAGCTGAATTATTTTTACAAGTGTCTGTTTCTGCCTGCCCCAGGGAAACAAGTGTTCATGTCCTGTGAGCATCTTTATTTCTACAGATTTTAGGTTAATTAGTTACCTGATATTTCAATTCTTTGATTCAATTCTTTGGTTCAAGAAAAGTTCTGTACTTGCATTTTGCCTGGATTTTTTCTTGCTATAAGTTTGAGAGTAATACTCTTTCCAGCTTTGTAGATTCTCACAAAGTGGACTTAAAATACCTTTATTAAAACATAGTATTCGATTTTCCAATAAGTATATATAAAGATACTCTACTTCAGAGGCTTTCAAACATAAATATGCATACAAATCAATTGGGAATCTTGTAAGTTTTTATTATGATTTTTTCCTTCAACTTTTATTTTAAGTTGTAGGGCACACATACAGGATGTGTAAGTTTGTTACATAGGTAAACATATGCCATGGTGGTTTGCTTCACAGATCATTGCACTACCTAAGAATGAAGCCCAGCATCCCTTAGCTATTCTTCCTGCTACTCCCCTACCCCCAACAGGCCCCAATATGTGGTGTTCCCCCTCCCTCCATGTGGCGGTGTGTTCTCATTGTTCAGATCTCCCTTACAAGTGAGAACATACAGTGTTTGGTTTTCTGTTCCTGTGTTAGTTTGCTGAGGATAACAGCTTCCAGCTCCATTCATATTCCTGCAAAAGACATGATCTCATTTCTTTTTATGGCTGTACAGTACTCCATGGTGAATTATGTACCACATTTTCTTTATCTAGTCTATCATTGATGGACATTTGGGTTTCATATCTTTGCTATTGTGAATACTGCTGCAGTGAACATATGTGTGCATGTATCTTTGTAATGGAATGATTTACATTCCTTTTGGTATATATCCAGTAATGTGATTGCTGGGCCAAAAGGTATTTATGCCTCTAGATCTTTGAGGAATCACCACACTGTCTTCCACAATGGTTGAACTAATTTACACTCCCACTCACAGTATAAAAGGATTATTTTTTTCTCTGTAACCTCGCCAGCATCTGTTTCTGGACTTTATAATAATTGCCATTCTGTCTGACATGAGATGGTATCTCATTGTCGTTTTGAATTTCATTTCTCTAATGATGAGTGATTTGAGCTTCTTTTTATATGTTTGTTGGCTGAATCAGTGTCTTTTTTTTTTTTTTTTTTTTTTTTGAGAAGTGTTTCTTCATGTCCTTTGCCCACTTTTTAATGGAGCTTTTTTATTTTCTTGTAAATTAGTTTAAGTTCCTTGTAAACCCTGGATATAAGATCTTTGTCAGATGGGCAGATTTCAAAAATTTTCTCCCATTCTGTAGGGAGAATGGGAGATTCTCCCTACAGATTTCTCCCATTCTGTTCACA
Source organism: Macaca mulatta (assembly GCF_049350105.2). Classification (NCBI taxonomy): domain Eukaryota; kingdom Metazoa; phylum Chordata; class Mammalia; order Primates; family Cercopithecidae; genus Macaca; species Macaca mulatta. Next base: position 97,903,503 of record NC_133419.1, read on the forward strand.
TCTTTTGCTGTGCAGAAATTCTTTAGTTTAGATTCCATTTATCAATTTTTGCTTTTGTTGCAACTGCTTTTGATGTTTCCATCATGAAATTTTTCCTGTGCCTATGTCCTAAATGGAATTGCCAGATGATTGTAGGTATGTGGTCTTATTTCTTAGTTCTCTATTCTGTTCCATTGGTCTATGTGTCTGTTTCTGTGCCAGTACCAAGCTCTTTTGGTTATTGTAGCTTTGTATAGTAGTATAGTTTCAAGTCAGGTAACTTGATACCTCCAGCTTTGTTCTTTTTGCTTACAGTTGTCTTGGCTATCTGGGCTCTTTTTTGATTCTGTATGAATTTTAAAGTAGTTTCTCCTAATTCTGCGAAGAATGTCAATGGTAGTTTAATGAGAATAGCATTGAATCTATAAATTACATTAGGCAGTATGGCCAGTTTCACAATATTGATTCTTTCTATTCATGGGCATGTAATATTTCTCCATTTCTTTGTTTTCTCTCTGATTTCCTTGAGCAGTGGTTTGTAGTTCTCCTTGAAGAGGTCCTTTGCTTCCCATTTTAGTTTTATTCCTAGGTATTTTATTATTGTAATGACAATTGTGAATGAGAGTTAATTTATGACTTGCTTCACTGCTTGCCTGTTTTTGGTATATAGGAATGCGTGGAATTTTTGCACATTGTTTTTGTAACCTGAGACTTTGTTGAATTTGCTTATCAGCTTAAGAAGCTTTTGGATTGTGGCAATGGGATTCTCTAGATATGGGATCATTTTATCTGCAAACAAAAATAATTTGACTTCCTCTATCCCTATTTGAATACCTTTATTTTTTCTCTTGCCTGATTTCCCTGGCCAGAACTTCTAATACTGTGTTGAACAGGAATGATGAGAGAAGGCATCCTTGTCTTATGCTGGTTTTCAATAAAAATACTTCCAGCTTTTGCTCAATCAGTATAATATTGGCTGTGGGTTCGTCATATATGGTTCTTATTATTTTCAGGTATGTTCCTTCAACACCTAGTTTATTGAGAGTTTTTAACATGAAGGAATGTTGAATTTTATGGAAGGCCTTTTTTGCATCTATTGAGATAATCATGTGGTTTTTGTCTTTAGTTCTGCTTACAGGATGAATTACATTTATTGATTTGCATATGTTGAACTAACCTTGCATCCTGGGGATGAAGCTGACTTGATCACGGTGGATAAGCTTTTTGATGTGCTGCTGGATTCAGTTTGCTAGTATTTTACTGAGGATTTTTGCATCAGTGTTCATCAGGGATATTGGCCTGAAGTTCTCTTGTATTGTTCTAACTCTGCCAGGTTTTGTTATTAGGGGGGCCTCATAAAATGAGTTAGGGAGGAGTCTCTTCTTTTCAATTTTTGGGCTAGTTTCAGATGTCTAGTAAAATTCACTTGTAAATCCATCTGCTTCTGGGAATTTCTGTTTTTTTTTTGTTTTTTTTTTTTTTTTTTTTTTTTTTGAGACGGAGTCTCGCTCTGTCGCCCAGGCTGGAGTGCAGTGGCCAGATCTCAGCTCACTGCAAGCTCCGCCTCCCGGGTTCCCACCATTCTCCTGCCTCAGCCTCCCGAGTAGCTGGGACCACAGGCGCCGCCACCTCGCCCGGCTAATTTTTTGTGTTTTTAGTAGAGACGGGGTTTCGCCGTGTTAGCCAGGATGGTCTCGATCTCCTGACCTTGTGATCCGCCCGTCTCGGCCTCCCAAAGTGCTGGGATTACAGGCTTGAGCCACCGCGCCCGGCCGGGAATTTCTGTTTTGATTGCTAGGCTATTTATTATTGCCTCAATATCAGAACTTATTGTTCTATTCAGGGATTCAATTTCTTCTTGTTTCCATCTTGGGAGAGTGTATGTGTCCATAAATTTGTTCATTTCTTCTAGATTTTCAAATTATTGTGCATAGAGGTATTTATAGTATTTTCTGATGGTTGTTTGTGTTTCTGTGGGGTCAGTGGCAATATCCCCCTTATCATTTCTGATTGTGACCATTTGATTCTTCTCTCTTTTCTTCTTTATTATTCTAGGTAATCGTCTATGTATTTTATTAAGTTTTTTCAAAAAACAACCTCCCAGATTCTTTGAGTTTTTGAAGGGTTTTTCATGTCTCTTTCTCCATCAGTTCAACTCTGATCTTGGTTATTTCATGTCTTCTGCTAGCTTTGGGTTTTGTTTACTCTTTGTTCTCTAGTTATTTTAGTTATGTTCTTAGGTTATTAATGTGAGACCTTTCTAGCTTTTTGATGTTGGCATTTAGTTCTATGAATTTCCCCCTTATCACTGCTTTAGATGCATCCCAGAGATTCTGGAATGTTGTGTCTTTGTTCTTATTGGTTTCAAAGAACTTCTTGATTTCCGCCTTAATTTCATTATTTACCCATGAGTCATTTGGGAGCAGGTTGTTTAATTTCCAGGTAGTTGTGTGGTTTTGAGTGAATTTCTTAGTCTTGAGTACTAATTTGATTGCACTGTAGTCTGAGAGACTGTAGGTTATGATTTTAGTTTTTTGTGCATTTGCTGTGGAGTATTTTACTTTCAATTATGTGATCAATTTTAGAGTAAGTGCCATATGGTGATGAGAAGAATGTATATTCTGGGTTTTTTTGCAGGGGAGTTGGAGAGTCCTGTATATACCTATCAGGCCTGCTTGATCTAGAGCCGAGTTCAGGTCCTGAATATCTTTGTTAATTTTCTGTCTCAATGAGCTGTCTAATATTTCAGTGGGGTGTTAGAGTTTCCTATTATTTTTATGTATGAATCTCAGTCTCTTTGTAGGTCTCTAAGAACTCGCTTTATGAATCTGGGTACTCCTGTACTGGGTGCATATATATTTAGGATAGTTAATTATTCTTGTTGAATTGAACCCTTTACCATTATGTAATGCCCTACCTTGTCTTTTCTGGTCTTTGTTGGCTTAAAGTCTATTTTATCAGAAACTAGGATTGTGACCCCTGTTATTTTCTGTTTTTCATTTGCTTGGTAAATTTTCCTCAATCCCTTTATTTTGAACCTATGTGTGTCTTTGAATGTGAGATAGGTCTGTTGAAGACAGCATACCAATGGGTCTTGACTCTTTATCCAGCTTGCCATTTTGTTTCTTTTAACTGGGGCATTTAGCCCATTTACATTTAAGGTTAATATTGTTATGTGTGAATTTGATACTTTCATCATGTTCATCATGATGTTAGCTTTTTTTGTTTGTTTGATTGTTTTGTTTTGTTTTGTTTTGCAGACTTGTTTCTGTGGTTTTTTCATAGTGTCACTGGTCAGTGTACTTCAATGGGTTTTTGTAATGGCTGGTAATAGTTTTTCATTTCCATATTTAATGCTTTTTTCAAGAGCTCTTGCAAGGCAGGCCTGGTAGTGATAAATTCCCTCAGCATTTGCTTGTCTTATTTCTTCTTTGCTTATGAAGCTTAGTTTGGCTGGATATAAAATACTGGGGTGAAAATATTTTCTATAAGAATGTTAAATATTGGTCCCCAATATCTTCTGGCTTATAGGGTTTCCACTGAGAGATCTGGTGAGTTTCCCTTTGTAGGTGAGCTGGCCTTTCTCTCTGGCTGCTCTAAACATTTTTTCTTTCATTTTGACCTTGGAGAATCTGATGATTATGTGTCTTGGGGTTTGTCTTCTCACAAAGTATCTTCCTAGGGTTCTCTGGATTTTCTGAATTTGAATGTTGACCTGTCTTGCAAGGTGGGAGAAGTTCTTCTAGATGATATTCTGAAGTTTGTTTGCCAATGTGGTTCCATTCTCCTGTCTCTTTCAGTACCCCAATGAGGTTCAATCTTTTTAGATATTCCCATATTTCTTGGAAGTCTTTTTTTGTTGTTCTTTTTCATTCTCGTTTCTTTAGTCTTGTCTGTCTGTCTTATTTTAGAAAGATAGTCTTCAAGCTCTGAGATTCTTTCCCCACTTGGTCTGTTCTGCTATTGATACTTGTTATTGCATTATAATTTTCTCATGTTGTGTTTTTCAGCTCCTTCAGGTCAGTTATGCTATTCTGGCTATTCTGGTTATCAGCTCCTGTATTGTTTTATCATGATTCTTAGCTTCTTTGCATTGGGTTACAACATGCTCCTTTAGCTCAGCAAAGTTCATTATTACCCACTTTATGAAGGCTGCTTCTGTCAATTCAGCCATGTCAGCCTCAGCTCAGTTCTGTGCTCTTGCTGGAGAGGTATTGCAGCTGTTTAGAAGAAAGGAAGCACTCTGGCTTTTTGAGTTTTCAGTGGTTTTGTGCTCATTCTTTCTTATCTTTGTGGGCTCATCTACCTTCAATTTTTGAGGTTGCTGACCTTTGAATATGTTTTATGTGAGGTCTTTTTTGTTGTTGTTAGTGTTGTTAATGTTGCCTTCTGTTTGTTTGTTTTAACATCCTTGTCCAGTGAAGAGGGATGGATTAGGGTCCCACTTAAAGAAGCAGTCTGGCCATGATTCGGCATAGCAGCTGGGTTGTTCTGTTGGGGACTCCTCATTATCAAGACTGTCTAGACTCCCCAGAGCTGGCAGGCTAGAATGGTTGAGTCAACCTAACCACAGAAGTTGTGGCCACCCCACCCCTTATGAACTCTTCCATCTCAGGCAGTCTCCAGTCTGTTGTGCTGACAAGCTGGAATTCTAAGCCAGTGGGTCTTATATTGTGAGGTGCCATGGAAGTGGGACCCAGAAGGATGGTGCTTGGCTCTTCTGGATTCGGCCCCCTTCCTAGGGAATGTGCTGAGGAAACTCTCACCTTACTGGGATTCCTGGGGCTGGAGACTGTAAAACTCCCAGGTCTTTGTGTGAGCCTGAGTGACCACTCTGTTGCTATGCCAAACAGCTCTGTGTATTAGACCCAAGGCTCTGGCGGGATGGGCTCACAAGGGGATCTCCTCATTGCAGATTGCAAAGATGTGTGGTAGAAGCATGTTTCCTGGATGGAGTCACACAATCACTCACTGCTTCCTTTGGCTGGGGGTGAGAGTTCCTTTGGCTCCATGCCACATGCCACTCCAGGGTGGGCTATCACCCCACACTGCTTTTCTTAGTTCTCTGTGGATCAAGTTGGTTGCCTAGTGAGTCCCAATGCAAGAACCTGGATATTTCAGTTGAAGATGCCAAGTTCACTCACCATTTTCTTTCCTCTCTGTGAGAGCCAAGGACCACAGATGCTTCTAGTTGGCCATCTTGGTGCCTGCCCCAGGGATCTTTTTCAGGTGCATATTCTGGTTTAGTAAAGTTGAGATGGGACCTGAGATTCTGCACTTGTAACAAGCTCTCAGGTGATGTAGATGCTGTTGCTTAATAGGCCGTACTTTGATTAGCAAGGCTGTAAATCCTTAGTCATCAAGGAAATGCAAATTAATGCCACAAAGTGATTCTACTCCAAACACACACAAATGGTTAACAATATAAGAAGTGATAGTACTACATATTGGCAAGGATGTGGAGTAATAGGAACTCTTATCCACTGTTGGCAGGGAAAAAAACACCTTGGAACATGCTTTGCCAATATCCACTAAATATATATATATATATCTCCAATTATCAGCAATTCCTGCCTTAGGTATATACTCCAAAGTAAAAAAGCATAACAAAGTACATGTGTTTACTAAAAAACATAGACAAGAATTTTATTAACAGTGCTATTTGAATTATCTCTAACCTGGAACAATACAAATGTCTTTCAGTAGTACAAAGCATACCTAAATTATGATATACTCACATGATAGACTATTATAATAATGAAATTGAACCACGTACAGTTAACCAGAATAGAAAAAAAAGTCAGATTGAAGATTATATACATAAGGTTACAGGTATATAAAGTTTAAAAATGGCAAAACTAATTTATGGTGTTAGAAATCAGGATAATGGTGAAAGAGATTGTGCCCCCCTTTCCAGATGGCACAAGTTGGATTTATGGGTTACTAAGATGCTTCTAATTGGCTATCTTGGTCCCTTCCCCAGGGATCTTTTTTAAGTGCATATTCTGATTTAGTAAATTCTTGGCTCACTGCAATCTCTGTCTCCTGGGCTCGAGTGATTCTTCCACCTCACAGGAGTGTACCATCATGCCGGGCTATTTTTGTATTTTTAGTAGAGAGATGAGATTTCACCATGTTGGCCAGGCTGGTCTCAAATTCCTGACCTCAAGTAATATGCCCACCTTTGCCTCCCAAAGTGCCAGGATTATAGGTGTGAGCCACCATGCCAGGCCCTGGTTTTTGTTCTTCAATACATTAGTAAATATGCACAAATTTCCTACAGTACAAAATATTTTAAAATCTGATAACTGTAGTTCAATATAATTGATTTCTTATGTATTTTGTTTTATGAGTTTGAAAACCTTATTCTGAGAGGTTTATAATATTCACCAGACTGCCAAAAGGGTCCATGGCTCAAAAGAGAACAGTCTGTTTCAGTTTTCCACTGCTGTGCAACAAGTCACCCCGAAACTTCACAGTGTGATGTAGTTTCTCTTTCCTTACAGAGAAACTACTGGCAGTAGTTTTATGTTTCTTAATCTTGGAGTTGGCTACATGGTTTTTGTTTGTTTGTGTTCTTGTTTGCTTCCACTTTATGACAATTTACCTGAAACATTAAGAATTTTGTCTTTCTCTGTAATTAAGTATAATTACATAAAATGTTTACTTAAAATTATCTCATTAATGCTAACTATGACAATTGTCGTAAACTACTCTAAAGAAAAGGGAATGAAGTCCTGAAGAGTAATGTTTTCCCTTCCAGTTTTACTTTAAGTAACTGCATAAAGCAGGATTAAAATAGGTATTTTTAAGTTCTTCTCTCTCCTTTGGAAATGTAGTTTTTCAAAATAGGTAGCTTCTTTGATTTACTGCTACATTATCTCCTGAATTCATAAATTCTTTTATTCATGAAATATTTTGATAGCGTTATATTAAATTTCTATAGCATTTCATATAACTTGAAGCTTATTCTCTCATATTTTCCTATTTATATTTAAACTTTATAACACATCTGCAGGGTTAAAAGGGTACTTACATCAGTTTTACTGGTTTGATATTGTCCTTCCTTCCCCTTGCAGATTAAGATTTTTTTATCCAAAGGGGAGAGAGGAGCAGAGTCTGGGCAGAGTTCCATGCCCTCACTCCTGAAGCTGCTGTTCCCTTCCTGCAGGCCTGTACAATAAGGGAAACTTACTCAAGGCTCTCTCCTGTTTTCCCTTTGAGAGTGAATATTAGGGCCATACCTTCATTGTTCTCTACATGTTGGATCTTATAGCCTCCCAGAAGTGCTCAGAAAAGACTGGAAAACTAGCAAGTAATCATTGCCACTAATAACTTCTATAATTTATATATTATGTAAATATTATCTTAGAATAATATTTATGAACTTTAAATACACCTACAGAGTCCATGAAGTGTTAAGAGAGAATGGCCCTATATATCCCAGGATAGTCTATATCTGTTTCAGAAAGATAAATATTCTCTTTCTCTCTGAATATACACAGAGGTATTCCTTTCAAAGGCCTGAGGCACACAATCTCTGTGCCACAGCAACCTTTTTACAAAAGATTTCTCCTATCTCAACCATCCTTACTCCTCTCTTTTCCTGGCTAAGTTGTATCCATTCTGTCTTCTCAGTAAACTCCATGGGCAGAGACTTTGCTGTCTACCCTCACACAGTATTTCTGGATCCAGCAGGGTATCTCATTACATGGCAAATGTCCAGTTAACTTTTTGTTTTGAATGAATGAAAGTAATGACTCATTTTTAATGAGTTTTCAAGTTTCTATAATATTCTTTTGTTGCAATTTAAGTAATTTCCCACAACTCAAATAGACAGAAAATTATACATCATTAGAAAGTCAAACTTGCCGTGGAACTAAAAAATGTTTAAATCATTAATTAGTAACGGGAGTTTTAGGATGAAAGAAAAGAAGTAAAAATCTCTTCAATGAGGGAAGATAAACTTCAAACTTGATATCTGCTTATGGATTTTGGAGAATAGCATGTCTATCCTGAACACTTAAAAATTATGAGATAAAAATCAGGAACTTAGAAAATGGCTTCATTCAGTTTCTTTGTCTGAAATTTTTATAGTCACATAAAAGGGGTAAAGCAGATTGCACACGTTTAGCTTAGTGGGTGTCATACAGTACCTGGTAATTTTGTAAGAGATTATTTTCCGTCAGGAAAGAGAATTACTGAAATAAAAATGGGGAGCTACCCAGTGGGGAGACAATTACTAGCTTCAGCTAACAACTAATATAATTAGCATGCTTACAAGTTTTGTTTATTTGGGAATATACTTTTATTAATTAAATATAAGCCATAAAGGTGGCTACCTGGTGTTCTGTAAATGCAAACACCTTGCTGAATAGTAATTTGAAGTCTATTAACTTCTAAGACTGTCAGGCAGAAGTTTCATGATGAGTTTGCAAGATACACTCAAAATGGAAGCATCAGCTCATTAATGAAAGAGTTTGAGAGGAGTTGGCTTTACTGTGTTGAAGGTCATATAGAAAGGCTGGAGAGCCCAGCAGTGTTATCCGCAAACCACTTCAGTTCACTGTTAAGAGGAAGTGATCAGTGTCAGTTAATCTTGCACAGCCAGGGAAAAATGCTCATTCGCAGCTATCGAAAGAAATGGTCTTAAATCCAAGACTACATCTTGCCACACATGTTCCAAGTGGGAAGTGTCATTGCTTTAAGGATGTGGATAACTTGCACGAAATCTTTCCATTACCAGCATGATTTTATTTTAAAAGATGCTGAAGTTACTTTTAGAGTATGAATTCATGAATATTAAATTTCTTAAGTTTTTTTAATTACTTTTAGAATTTATAAAGCAAAGTCATCATTTTCTCTTCCCTATTCAGTATCATTCCTGCTGTTGAGATTTCACACTGATGCTCTCTTATACATATTGCTAGAGAGAAAATCTTTAAGTGGAACAGCAAAGTCACTGGTGATAAAAGTAATAATATTAGTAGCTATTATTTAGTGAGCACTTAAATTGTTCCAGGCATTCTTCAAAGCCTAATATATTATAATATTTAAATCTCTAAAGAATCCTATACATGCCATTTCCCAGTCATCTATAAAGCTAGGTGTGGCCTTGTGATAGCTTCTAGCCAATGGAATGTGAGAGGAAGAGATACATGCTATTTCTGGGACAAAGCCCTTACGAAGCTGATAGGCATTCTCCTCAATTGCTTTTGCCCTTAGCAGGCTGGTATATCAAGAACAAGTCCCTGGGGGATGACAAAGGCACATGTGGGAAGAAACACATTTTCTGATACACCATAAGAACTGTGGTTCATAATCTGCATTACTGCTCTGGGTTACTACTATGTGAGTAAGAAATGAACTTTTATTGTGGTCGAGCTCTTACACATTGGGTCTATTTTATATGGTATTTTAGACTACTCTAATGAGTACTAAACAACATCATTATTATCCTCATTTTATAGTTGAGGAAACTGAGGCACAGAGTTTTCAAAGTAAATTCATAAATTGCTAATTAGTCAAATAAGCTTTTGAATCCCCACTGTCTGATACCGGAGACTGTTTTGCAACTACATTTCTATGCTTGTGACCACAAATCTGAATGATATCTGGCTAAGTGATAGTGCAATGTGTCTGATCTAGAGGTAAGTAGCACAGTTAGTACATCACATAGAAACTAGAGGACTGACCTATTGCAACGGCTTGTTGAAGTTACCCCTGTTGACATAAAGAAGTTGTTGATGGATAAAAAGTAGGAATCCTTAGACAGTGAAATTGCTCATTAAGGGAAATATTTCAATATAAATCTGAGAAGCAGAACTTGTTTTTTCTACTTGCCTTTCCTACTTGCCCAATGCATTAGAGGAACTAGCTACTAAGGAGAGTGGGGCAGGTGATGGAGATAATTGCAGGAAGAAGATCTCCAATTCTCCTGAATTTCTGGAGCCACATATAGCTCTACCTAAACTGAAGAATGGAGAATAATTTTGGATTAAGTTTCAGATTAAATATTTTTTAAAGTATTTTTATGGTAATACATTGGCTGAGATTTAGAAATTGAACTTAGCCTATTCCATTAGCCAAAATATGAAAGCAAAGCTATGATGTATTATTACAGAAAATTTAATATACTATAGATTAATTGAAGCAAAGTTTAAAAAAATAGCATCCACGACAAACACATTTTTGTTCTTGTTCTAGTTGGAATGACCAATTGCCTCAGTTTTCCTAGTTCTCTCCCTATTTTAACATTGATGTCCTGTGTCCTAGAAACCCTGAAGCTCCACATCAACCAGGACAGGTGTTTACTCTGATTCCAGTGGTTAATATTCCTTACCAAACTATTCACATGTTTTTCACCTTCAAAGTCACTGTCATCTTTCTCCAGTTTGCCTTCTCTCCCTACTTGTTCCTTCATGTTTTCCCGCTCAGCACTTACGATCTGCCAAACTGAAGCTACACATTTACTAAGGATGCTGCTGGTCCATGACTTTATGCCCTTGCACATTCATTTTGGTGCCTCTTTTCTCTAGGGGGCCCCCACTCAAACATGCTGATGGTCTGTCAATACTGTCTCATCTTTCAAAGCTTAGCTTAAAAATCAACTTCTCTATGAACTCTTTCTTGATCTCCCCAACTCTCAATTGAATTGACAGCTCTTTTTTTGTACATTGTATGGACTTTTATTTCAGTAGGTATGACCTGTTATTGTCCTTTTAGTTTTTACATGTCTAGATCTCCTTCATAAAGTGTGTCTCAAATTAGGATCTGTGGTGTAACTCCTGACATCTGCAAATATACTTCAAGTTTGTATTTGCAAGAAAAAATGTAAATAAGTATTTTTTACCTATTAAGAACAAACCTCTCTTTTGCTGTGATAATTTGTAATTGAAATATATTTTCACAGAATAAAATTTTAATTTCTGTGTTGAGTTTTTGTAAATTTCAGCTTATGACTTTTTAAATAGTCCTTCCAATTTTTTTTTTTTTTTTTGCTTTAGAAAGAATCTGGATGTCATTATATACATGTAAATTCCAGTGTAATTATCATGGCAATTGTTATTTACTTTCTACTTCTTTATAGATTTCATGAAGCTGACATTTTCCAAACTACTCAAGAATTTGCCTGTTAATAACAAAATTAATAATGAATTTTCCCTCAATTTTTGCCATCAAATAGCAGAGATAATCCTGAAATAGTCTATTTGAGAACTGGGCAAGTCACGTAAGCTCAAGAGAATCAGCTTCATTACCTTTCATTGAAGGTGCTAGGACAGATGGGCTTTAAAGCTCAATGGAGCTCTAAATAGGTTGCTACAAACAGTGAACCCATCGCCTTTGCTGACTGATATCAAGGCTTTGGCCCTGGATCTTGAGGTTGCTGGGGTAAAGATCCCACATATGCTTAACCCCAAGGAAAAGATTTCATAGATAAAATTATGGTAACATTTAAAACTCTAGAGAACAGAGTTTGGATCAGTAAGATGAGAGTAAAGACTCTAATTCCAAATAAACTAGCTATATAATCATGAAGGCTGTAATAATTACTTACAAATATTTGAATAGCATAAATGATATAGGTGATGAGCAATCTATGGGAATACATGCACGCAAATATGCACACGTATACACATTAGATTTAGGGAACATAACAGGTTCTTTATATTCAGAATCACCTTTATAAGAAAGAAGGTAATAGTTTAATGTTGTAGGAGATAGATCTTTCAGGGAAAGCCTCACTACTTTCTATTAAAAACAAAACTCACATCTCTTAAATATGTTGAAGAAATTGTATCTGGATTTGAAAAAATATTTAATTGTCTTTTTGAATTATAAATATGCTGACCATTTGCCTAAAGTTAAATTGGAAGCTTCCTATCTAGTTTGCTTTTTTTTTTTTTTTAATTTGTAAAGCTTCTTTAATGAATTGAACAGGATGTAGAAAATAAAGTGGAAAAGAAATATTTTGTAGTATACGCAAATACTATGTGAATAGTCCTGAGCAATGATTACTTTCTGGTGATTTATTAATTATAATATTTAGCAATAAAACTATCATGTCAGAAGTCAGTACAAAATAAATACTTTCCCTAGACTAGTGATTTGTTTTTTAAAATTACCTTAGCTTCCTTTGTCTGTAAAAGCTTACTCCTCATTATGACCATTCTGTTTTTATAAGGCAACAATTAAGAACAGTGAAGGGCCTGAGAGTTTACCCTACTTACTAGCTAATAAATTAACTTGCCACAAAAATTTTATGGATACTGGCAGAAGACAGAAAAATTTTTGGATCAAAGAAAAAGGACTCCATTACTTACAGCACAGGATCAACATGGGATTAATATTCATCTCCGATCCTGTTGACTCCCAATTCCCTCATGGGGTCAAAGTAGAGAGGCCCAAGTAGGTGCTGCAACATAGCTGAAGAATGTCAAGCTTAGACAACCAAATCTTTTACTATAATGGGTTGCAAGCAAATTTGCTGAACTCTGTTCTTCAGAGAAGCATTATCTTTGTTATACAGAATAGCTAACAGCAACAACAAAAACAAGCAAAAACAAAATGAAACAAACTTGACTATATAATCTGGAACAAAGGCCATTATTGCCAATCCTTTCAAATTGTTCAGAAATGTGGAAAACCATGGGGAATTGTTTTCCAAAAGCAAAATGAAAAGATAGCTCTACTAATAAAGGTATAATTATTCGTTTAGAAAAAAAGTTGGTTTTTTTGTTGTTTGTTTTTTAAAGAAAAAGTTATTTAAAACCACACAAGGCTGGGTGCAGTGGCTCATGCCTGTAGTCCTAGCACTTTGGGAGGTCGAGGCGCGTGGATCACGAGGTCAGGAGATCAAGACGATCCTGGCTAGCACGTTGAAATCCCGTCTCTACTAAAAATACAAAAAAAAAAAAAAAATTAGCTGGGCATGGTGGCACGCGCCTGTAGTCCCACCTACTCGGGAGGCTGAGGCAGGAGAATGGCATGAACCCGGGAGGCAGAGTTCGCAATGAGCCGAGATCACGCCAATGCACTCCAGCCTGGGTGACAGAGTGAGACTCCGTCTCAAAAATAAAACAAAACGAAACAAAACAAAACAACACACACACACACACGCACACGCACACGCACACGCACACACACAATTCCATTTTATTGCTTTCCAAGATCTAGTGAGGTATTATCTCTTCAAGAGAAAAATACTTCCAGAAAATACTCTTTTATTTTTTGTTATGCTATAAGAACTACTAGAACTTTGATGGTGGTGACGTTACACTTGTTATGATAAAATCTGTGTATTTTATTCTGTGTAATTTCCATGAAATAGAAAGCAATATTGTATGCTATAGAGGTATTTATTTAGCATTCTCTTTTAAAACCCAAAATGTAGATTACCAAAATTGATGGGTATATATATTATCACACTCAGATTATGCAATATAGTCATTAAACGACAAGTTTCCAAATGATATTTAATATTAATATATGAAAAATGATCAGAGTATTATTAAAGTAGAATACAAAGCTCAATGTGCTGTATGTACCAATTTTGCACATATAGCCCATACAATTTTATACATGCAACACATACATACATATAGTATGTACATTTTGGAGTATAAATCTGTTCATATTAATATCTGTATACATGCACACACACAGACACACACACACACACACACACACACGGTTAGATGAATATACACCAATAATTTAAAAGTGGGTAATTTTAAGATGTTTTGATGAGTAACATTTATTTTATTTTCTATAAGTTAGTTTGTAAATTTTCTACAATTTGTGGATAGATTGATTTTATAAACATAAAACAATAAAATTATTGTAAAATCTAGTTGAAATGGCCCAGAGAGTCTATTTAATTCATTTCTCCTATTTTATAATTGAGTGAAGTAGTGTGTAGTGGCTTGGCCAACGTGGCACAGTACACCTAAGCCAGAGATAGACTGATTGTAATTCTCTTGACTCCTGACCAAGGGATTTTTCAATTAGTACTCTCTCATATACTTTTACTGTACTCTATATCCGAGGGACTTTTCACATCTCTCTTGAGAGTTAACTTTTAGTCATGGCTTGAAAGCTCTTTGAAATTTGAACATTTATAAGTTTGATAGTAAATTTGTGGGAGTAAAAGGATGCCTGATGCTGGATTTTGCACCTAATGGCCAAGACGTTTCTGGCAGGCAGAGATCAGTCCAGAATGTCTGAACAGAGCTTCCAATGCACCTGAGGAAGCAAGACAGAGAAGAGAAAAAGACAGATTACAAAACTGCCTTTACAGTGGTTAGCAGATGGGACTCTTAAAGGATGCTGATTCAAGTTGGAAAATTGATAGACTAGAAATAATGGATTTAATTTGAAGTAACATAAAAATCAGTTTAAATAGCAGCGGGGGGAAACTTTTTAAGAAGTGCTGACTTTAAGAACCACCAAAAAATAGGAATAACTGAGAGCTGTAGAAATAAACAAAAAGATTTCAACTCTTGACCAAACCAAAAATTAACAAATATGATCTAAAATTTAGAGGTACATGAACCATTAAAAACCTGTTGAAAAAATGAAAAAAAAAAATATGCAAACAAATATATATGGTGGAACCACAAGCTAGCCTAAGTTATTTTTATATATTCTTAAACTACATAGGTGCTAAGTTATTTCCATAAAAACATTACTTGTATTCTTTTAATATATTAACAAAATATTTTTCAAACATAAAGGGAAAATGAAAAAATCGCACAGTGAAAATGTACATTTGCCACATAGATTTAAGAATTAAACATTAAAAATTATAAACTTTAGATTTAAAATTCTAGATTTAAAAATATAAATGTACATTCTGTATTTAAAATATAAATATTTCAGCATATTTGTTTTCCTTTTTTTATTCCTGTTTGCAACAACTCTCAGATATCTTGACACTTCACCTACTCTATCATTCATCTGAAGAATATGCAGCTAAGAAATTAAATAATAATGTCACTAGCCAAAGTCATCCTTTCTACTTCTCAGGTTTTCTTTTAGTCTTTGTGAATTGAAGCACATTCAGCATTTAGTTAGTCCACAATTAATAAAACCACTTGGTTATAACTGCATCAGAGGAAAGAATGCTACAGTTTCTTCATTCTGCAATAGGTATTTCAGTTCTCTGCAGATTATAAATTCTGCCAATAACTTATTCACAGGAATATCAAAGAACCTCTGTATCTGAAAAGCATGTAAATTCATAATGATGTAATGATCTTCCATGGCCACTGAATGCAGCTTTACTGTGAGTTTTATGGGTATATGACTCTTGTCTTTTTCATCTTGTGCACATGAAAATAACAGGCCTCTGTAGTCACTGTGGACAATGATGTAGCTTTGCAAGCTTTTATTATAATGAGAACTTCCTTCACATCATCATCATTTTCTTCCAGCTACTAAGAGTAGTGTATATACACCTTTGTCTTTTGCATTTTGCCAGTCTCTCAACTGGCATCCCAGTTGTTGGACTTCTTAATCACCTTTTCTAGTTATAAGGCTGTCTGTTAGCTCCTTGCTAGGACATGTACTCAAACAAACTACCACCGAATAGCTTGAAGTTTGCCAGGGCAGGGCTTCAACTTATCTGATGGGCTTTGGAAGCTGCAGTTGAGGAGAAGGGAAAGGTACCTGGTATCCCTGTCCCCTTCCCTCCCCTTCCCTCTTGTCTCCTACCCTCTCCTCTTTCTTCCTTTTCTCCCTCCCTCTTTCCTTCCCTCTGTCACTACTTCTCTTCCTTCCTTCCTCTTTCTCTTAGTTTTTATTTAAAAAATCAAAACTAGAAGAAAGCTGAAATAATACTGTAATGAACAACCACATAGCTTCAACAAGGTTCTCAAATATTTACCATTTGCCACATTTGCTTTTCTTTGAAATCTATGCACCTATGTGTGGATGTGTACTTTTCTTTAAAAGTTTGCTTCAGGCATGCTAAAACTTCATGAATTGGACACTTGATGACCCTTCATGGCTTCATTATGATTTTATTTACCATATTTATCACCTCACATAGCTCACATCATTTTGTGTATGATAAGAACACTTAAGATTTCCTTTAGCAAATTTCAAGTATACAAAACAGTACTATTAACTACTGTCACCATGCTGATTTAATCCTTAGAATTTGTCCGTCTGGTGATTTTGCAACTGTATTCCATTGCCCCTGCAATATCAAAGCCATCAAGGGAATAATTTGAAATAATCCAGTCCTGTTCTCCTTTTGAAGCAGCCTTCTCCTACTTTTTTCTAGGACAAGTGCAAGATGTGGTTGCACTAGAGGAAAGTGGAGGTTTGTAACCTTTGACCATCATTTTCCTGTTTCTCACACATGCCCAGCCCCTGTACTGTTCTACTCTCTGCTCTATTAGTTATTTTTATTGATATTTTCTCTTTGACCATGTTAAATCCTATTTGCATATATTTGTGTGAAATAAATGCAAATTAATAAAGGATATTTTGAGAAACGTAAGTGGTAAGCATTTTGGAATACTTAGGTGCCCTTTCAGCACATACTTTTGCCGTTTGTACTGCCATTGTGAAAAAACAAATTAAGATTGGAAGTTTTCTTTGTAATCTAACTTAGATCAGACAGATTTTTGTACTATTTCCTCAACACTTAGATATCCCAGTGAATTCTTTATTACTTTAAGAATATTTTGTAATGTTTTGTAGGATTTCTTTAACCTCTGATTGTCCAAGGCTTGGGCTTAGTGGTGAGAATATTAATGCTAAATAAATTAATCATAATAATTGGGCTTCAGACATAATGGCACCAAAAGGTCAATCAAAAGTCTCCATCATGGTGGCAAGATGAATTCATGATTTACGTGTTCCTAGGGCCCTGATTTTGATTGACTTTTTTCAAACACATACTTTATTTGTATGTTAAAGACGTAAAGCTTTGCTGTTTGTTGCTGTTAGAAAGAAAGATCTGATAATGATAACATTTCTCTATGGAAATGGGAGTGAAGAAGATTTGTCTATGGAAGAAGTTAGCATATTAACAACACTTTGATTTCTTTCTTTAGTTGAATTATTTTTTTAGGAGTGTATATAGACCAAAAACAAGAACAAACAAAAATGTCAACAACAAAATCAAACAAAAACGTGGATTCAACACTATACAAGAAATGCTGCCATAATTCACACCTCTATTTTTTGTACTTCCATTCCTTTCACAGCACTATATTTTCCCTTTTGCTTGTCTTACAATGTTGTAGGTTATATAGGATAAAACAAGATTCTGAAATTCTATTTTCAGTGAACACATGGGAGCTTTTGAATTAGATTTTCTACTCTCTTGTGTCTTGCCACACCCAGTGGGAATTCTCCTGGGTTGTAAATGAGAGAGGGTAATTAGACAATTCTTGAAAAAACCTTGTTATACAGTACATAGAGGTGTGAAAACTTGAGGTCCATAAAGGCTATTGGGTAGGGATGATCCTGGAAGGAAAAGCCCCTGAGATGGCAAACACAAGTTTAAATGATTTTGTATCACTTTCGTCATTGAAGACACACTCCTTCAATCACCACCACCTTAGTCTGGCACAGGTGTTTAATTATTGCTTTCTCCTTTGTCTCATTTAACTAATGAAGAACTAAGGCCCAGAAAAGTAAACTAATGTATCAAAAATCATAAGCAGTGTGAGAAATCTCGGAATAGACTTCTATTATCCTGTTACCTGGATGAGTATCTTTAAAACATCACTCTATTTAAGAGTTCGCTTCTTGGAAGGGTATAGCCTAGGTACCATTTCTCTGATCATGTTCTTCTGTTTACATCTAAAGCATCTAGGGATAGAAAGGCAGTACAGTACATAGAATTTAATAACATGGACTCCTTCCAGATTGCCTGGGTTTGAATATTGGCTCTTGGAAAGGTACTTTACATTTATGTTATTAGTTATCTCTCTATAAAAGAGATAATAAGAATTTT
This sequence comes from Macaca mulatta, assembly GCF_049350105.2. Lineage (NCBI taxonomy): Eukaryota > Metazoa > Chordata > Mammalia > Primates > Cercopithecidae > Macaca > Macaca mulatta. The sequence continues at coordinate 97,921,456 of NC_133419.1, forward strand.
AACTACCTCATATTGTTTTCATTAGAATTAACTAATGTAAAGCATTTGAAATTGAGCTTAGCATCTATTAAATGCTTTATAGGTATTACTTGTTAACATTAGGAATGCATGGACTTTTTCTGATGTCAGTTTATGCCATCATTATGGACTGAATTTCCCCAAATTCATAGGTAGAAGCCTTCATTTCCAATGTAACGCTATTTAGAGATAGGACCTATAAGAAGGTAATAAAAGTTCAAAGAGATCAAAAGAGTGGGGCCTTAATCCAATAGGACTGGTGATCTTATAGTAACAGGAAGAGACACCAGAGATTTCTCCCTTGTCTGCGTGTGCACAGAGGAAAAGCCACGTGAGGACACAGTAGAGATGTCAGTCTTCTACAAACCGAAAGGAGAGCCCTTGCTGACAATCAAACTGGCTGGCACCTTGATCTTGAACTTCCAACCTCCAGAACTGTGAGAAAATTAATTTCTGTTGTTTAAACCACCCAATCTGTGTCATTATGTCAGCCATCATGGGGATTATTTCACATGGGAACTTCTGAATCTCTGTCTCATCGACCTAGACCAGGGTCTGGTTGCTACAGTCAATTTTTGCATGCTTCCTTCAGAAACATGCTTTTCTTTTTAGTTTTCCCTTCATATGTGAACCTTCTAAGGTAATCTTTTTCAAGATTGTGATCATGTGGAGAAACTTTGTTCTCAAATTTCTAGGGCTTGGTTTAGGTAGAAATGTCCTCTAGGCCTAATTGTTTTGAGATTCTCAAATTTGGGCGTGGGTTGATAGTTTCTACATTTCAACACATTTCTAGAAATTTAGCCCCAAAACAATTCAGTGAGAAGCATTTCTTTTTCTACTGTGTTGTCACAATTAGGAAGACTGCAAATTCCTGTATTACTGGCAGATGGCAGCCCTGTGCTTCTAGTAAGAAAGAATAAGGTCTGAGTTACAGACCACAGCCTCCTTGAATCTGTACACTGATCAATGAGCAGGTTACTTTAGCAAAAAGTCAAATATGTGACATTTTAGATAGCTTAACAAAAATTATTGTTGAAATAATTACTAATAAAAAGAGGAGACAGTCTACACTAATGTCTAGTTTTCACAAGAAATATTCTCAAAATGGTAAGGATTTAGAGTAAGAAGACTTAAGCTTATAACCTTATAACCTGTGTGTTCCATCTAGTAGCTGCAAGTTCTTGAAAGGAGTCACTCTAAGTTTAAAACTTACGTAATCTGTAAAATGAAGAAAATAAGGACGTTTTCCACAAGGTTATTCATAGGAGCAACTTAGTGATTGCTGGAAAGTATTGCCTTTAATTTTTCCACCCTGGGTCCTTATTTTGAAAAAAGGATTAATTCTTACCTGTTAGGCTAGAAAAGTAGCCCGAAAAGACAGTACAAAAGTAAAGTGTCAATGAAATCTTCCTGTGTGGTTTTGAAAACAAATTCCTTCTACTCCATAGTGTGACCGAATCTGTGTAAATGTAAAATTTAAAGTTTAGGTGACATATTAAATAAACTGCTAGACTTACGTAGCAACATATAAAGTCCTAATACTGTATCTTGTACGTAATAGGTATTCAGTAATTGGTAGCTCTTTTATTACTATATATACGCCACAGCCAGGAGCTTTACAAGGCTCATGTTATTTCATCTTCATAATACCCTTTTAAATTTGTATCATATCTGCAATTTACATTTAAGAAAACAACCCTTGTGATAAGCAATGATAAAAAAGCTTGCCCAAGGTCACATAAACTGTAAATGGAGGTGCCAGAATTTGAATTCAAATCTTACTTTCTGTGTCACAAATGAATTGTGATTTAAAGAAAATTGCTTAATGTCTCTGAACCTGGGGTGATTAATGTGTCACTTGGATAGATTACTTGCCCTGGCTGACTACAGAATGATGCTGCATATAGAAATTTAGGTAACTAAGACTCTCTACGGTCACATAATTACTATTGAAGGATATTGAATAAAGTTTTTCTATTGTCTGATGTCCCAAAGCATAAAACAAAAGAATGTAAGTGCTCCCATATTCTAGATAGAGCTAGTAGATGCTTCTTTATTAGGAGGTGGCCACATTGTTCTTTTTAGCTTCACCAGCAATACCCTTTCAGTCTCCATAAGCAGAGAGTGGAGAAGTTCTAGAAGAATGGTGCAAAAGTCTAGAAAGTTCTTAGGATTTTATCCCTCTTTCCCAGGCAAATGAGATCATTTGTAGAGATAAGGGGTGCTCATGCAAAAGTAAGACTAAAATCACATTGTCTGAGTGGGTGCTTGCAGAGGTACGGGAGCTCACTGGAATTCAATGAGAGCTCTGAAGAGCTTCAATATGCTGAAAGCACACAGGAACATACAACATAGGACATACCTAAGCACAAAGACTGGTATCTGTTTATTGCCTGAGTAGTTTTGAAAGTGGAAGCTAGCTGGAATAGTTGGAGGAGACCACGTAGGTCACAATAGTTTGAAGTAAAGATTTTTATTGCATTCAGGGAAGATAAAGAGATATCGATGTTTCTGTTTTGTTTTGCTTTTCAGAGAGACGTGGAATGATTTAGCTTGGGATCACAGTGGCTACTGCATGAAGATGAGGCTATCAGGTGAAGTAGAAACAGTGATACCTTCAGAAGATTATTGCAATGAATGGTGAGGTTTGATCTAAAGTTGCAGCAGTTCAGATCTACATTTCTCTCTCTTCCCGCATTTTAATATTTCCTTGGAAATTAGATGAAAATAATTAGACATTTTGGATGACAATTATTACTAAAACATGAATAATAAACAGATTTAATGAGCTTGGGATGGGAAGCAGGACTATGTGTTTTTGTTTCCTAATGGGTGAGGAGCTTTTGATTTAAGGGACCTTGATAATGCACTTAATTTTCTGCCAGTACAAGGGTAGGCATTTGTCATATTGTTGGCATTCTGTTCTTTCTAGAGGGACAAAAGAAACCTATGGTTGTCTTTAGTAGGCTAGTAAATTGCCCCGGCCTGCCCTCCAACTTCAAATACATAATCATCAAATATTTATTTGACATTTACTAAAGGAAAATGTAAGAACAGCATGAGGAATGGAGGGTGAAGATGCCTTTGGTGATAGCACTCAACTTCCTCTCCACAATTTAGGAAAAACAAAGTTTTATCATTTCAGAATTTTTTTTTTTTTTGAGATAGAGTCTCGCTCTGTCACCCAGGATGGAGTGCTCCCTGCAACCTCCACCTCCCAGGTTCAAGCAATTCTCCTGCCTCAACCTCCCGAGTAGCTGAGACTACAGGTATGTGCCACCATACCCGATTAGTTTTTGTAGTTTTAGTCGAGACAGAGTTTCACCATGTTAGCCAGGCTGGTCTTGAATTCCTGACCTCAAGTGATCCACCTGCCTCGACCTCCCAAACTGCTAGGATTACAGACATGAACCACCATGTCTGGCCTCAGAATACTTTTCGTACAAGGAAGAGTAGCTGATACCAATTGTTTTGCAAGCAGGTCACTAATTGGCCTCACTTCCTACCTCAATTTCCTACTGAAATATGCTTTCGAGACATACATTTTACTCTATTCTTACAAATCCTTTTCTGTAATTTGAGAGTACTGGTAACATTTTCAGGCTTCTTTTAAGTCAATGCTCGGAGAACCTGTCTGGTTGTCTTGCTGTTTAATCTAGTTCTTCTAATAGTATGCTAGTTTTTGGCGATTTGCTTAATATTTTTGTGTTCAAGAAGGATGAACTTCACACCATTTCACTAACTGGTAAGAACAGACTGGGGCAATCAAAAATTTTAGTGAGATTGTGGCCATCAGGAAGTCAGCACTTGAAGCATTTTCAAAGGCTGTGCAAAAAAATATGTATAACAGATCTGAGTTATATTTCATTTTAGCACGTTGAGGAATTTTCCAAATGGAAGCAAGGTTTCAAGCAGATACTTCACAAAATCCAACATAAAATCAGGAACACTAATATGAAGAAAGTAGTTTTGAACGAAGACATCATGTTCTTTGATGTTGAGTATGTATTTTACATATAGGATAGTAGACACATGATATTCAGATAGAAAAATTAGACAATGGGTAACATTTTCCAGTTGACCCCTTCCTACATACACACCATTCTTCTCATTTTAGACCTGCTGCTAATTTCAAAATCATACAGGCATTAAGGATGCTAAGGAGAGCCTTGCAAATTAGCCTCTATTATGTGATCAGAAGAAAAAAGCTGAAGAAAGTATAGAGATCATTAATCTTAGAATTTGTCTTGAGGTCACGTTTGCTGGAAGTGGGAGCCCAGATAGGAAGTGGGAAGTTTGAGAAACCTCACATTTAGATGTATTAATGCAGAAACTGATGGAACAAGAAATTTTTTCATCATCCATCACTGACTATCTGTATATTACTGAATTTTATGGTGAAGAAACCTACATTGTACCTTCAACATACCGGGCTTTTAACAAAAATAAAATACATGTAGCCTTGCCTTCTTTTACTCTCTGGTTAAAACAATTCACAGTGCATTTCTAGAAAGACAGAAATGGCGTAGTGACCAGTATGAGTTTGGAGTCTTTGAATTTGGCAATGTCCCTGACTTCCTTATTTATTGCTTCAAAAAGTTCTTAACTTTTTCCTCTCTGCAGAATTAGGATAATAATACATAATCACATTATTGTTTGAAAGATTAAGTGAGATAATATTTATAAGTTGTTCAGCATATTGAGTAATGCTAGCTGTTAGAATCATTAGAGTAATCGATCAGTCATGAGATCAAAATTCTGTTTCTTTCCTAGTTAAGACCAATTGAATATTGTTGTTGTTGTTGTTTTTCCAAGAGGACAGATTAAAGGCTTTTAGTGTGTCTCAGTCACTTGGAAATAGCAAGATAGTTCATAAAGATTAACTCTGTGAACTGTAATTCAAGAAGCAAAATGAGAATCCACCAGAATCTTGAAGGACACACCTGATCCTGAGTGGAGAACGCTGGCAAACAGCCACTGTAATGGCATCTGGCTGATAAAAGTGAGTGAAGCCCAGTACATGAGAGAGGCAGAGTCTTCTTCTATAATTCACCTTTGCACTGGAGATCCAAGTGACCCATGGTGAGGGAGAGCAGTTTGCTTCTCCCAAGCCCTGAAGTCAACGTGGGGAGAGGCTTGGGGATGCTGTGAAAGAAAGACATTAGGAAGAACTGCAGACATTTTCCAAGACCCAGGACTGACAGCAGAATGCCATTTTCAATCTGGATGCAGAGAAAGTCAGCCATTCTTTGGCAAACTGACAGCATGGCTGCACACGCATTTTAATCTCAGGCTAGAGACTGGAGCTCCTGCTCTGGTGCAGGGTAAGGGTTTCTATAGCCAGAGCTGTGGAAAGTGCCTCAACAGTAGGTGCTGGAATTGTGCTCTCGCCTGTTACAATCCTGGAGTGGGAGGAGAGCTGCTACAGCTACAGTTTTTCCCAGGTGGCAAGATTTGCAGCCAGAGCGAGCTTGGCAACTGAGAACTGATCTGCATGAGACATTGCTGTGTGCCTCAATCTGCTCCACTGAGATTGTGTTTTACTCCCTGGATAAAACAATACACAGTACATTTCTAGAGAGAAATGCAGTTTGCCCCTCACTACGTCACTCCTAGAGAGAAATCCAGGCATTTAGAACACCTGCTTGCCTAGATCAGCAGCCTGAGCTTCCCAGCGTGTTATGGACATGGATTGTGGTGCATCAGGACCTCTCCACTCCACACCCAGGCAAATCTCCAGGCATTCAGAGCACCTGCTCACCTGGATCAGCAGCCTGACCCACCCCACCCTGCCTGTACAGAGATCCTGGTGCAGGGAGTCCCTCTTAGCTTCATGCCCAGGCAGATCCCCAGACATTTGGAACACCCATTATTCTGGTTCAGTAGCCTGAGCTGCCCTACCCTACCTGGACATAAGTCATGGTGCAATGAGGACCTCTTTGCTCTGCACCCAGGCAGAATGTCCCGATATTTAGAGCACCAGCTTGCCTAGATCAGCAGCCTGAGTCACCCCAAAACTCCTGTGCAGAGGTGCTGTTGCAGGGATCCTCTATTCACAGCATGCCCACATAGATCTCTTGGCATCTGGAGCACCCACACTCCTAGATTAGGAGTTTAGGCCACCCCCAATCCCTCTGCACAGAACTCTGGGCTGAGGAGGTTTCTCAGCTCCACACTTAGGCACACCTCTGGCTGTTTGGCAGCTACTCACTGGTTTCTCCTTGGCACTGGTGTGTCTGCCTGCCACTGGGGGAACTGTAGGTGTAATTGCCCAATCTGACCCCACCTTTGTGGCCCCCACTGACCTCCTGGGGCTGAGTGGGGAGTTCAGACCACTATGTATTCCACAATGAGACATTGCTTAGACAAAACAGAACTTCTGCCAGTAAACAATGATCAAGTATATACACAGCAATATTGGCTGTACTGGCTCTTACCCACAAGCATTATCTACTGGCTTTTAGGAAAAACTGCACAGCCCATTATAAGGCCTACAGAAAGAAGTGCATAGGGCTGTGGAAGCAAAGCCAAAAGACCCACTATGGAGGAGTGGAAGTGAAAGGGAAATAATAATAATATAGGGGAAGAAAGAAAACTAAAAAATCCCACTTGCAAGAAAATAATCACAAAAATTAGAAGTGCCAGAGTTTTCAGATAAGAAGGAACCAATGCAAGAATTCTTGCACCATAAAAAAAATCTGAATGTAGTGACACCACCAAAGGATTGCACTAACTCTCCATCAATGGTCCCTAACAAAAATGAAAATTAAGAAATGACAGATAAAGCATTCAAAATAAGGATTGCAAGGAAGCTCAATGAGATCCAAGATGAGGTTGAAAATCAACAGAAATGTACTTCTGAAGCAACCCAGGAAATGAAGAGATGAGAGTATTAAAAGGTATCAATCAGAGCTTCTGGCATTGAAAACTCTCTTAAGGAAATCCAAAATATGATTGAAAGCTTTATTAATAGACTGGACCAAGCAAAAGAAAGTATTTCAGAGCTTGAAACCCAGTCTTTTAAACAAATCCAGTCAGACAAAAGTAAATAAATAAGAATTTAAAAAATGAAGTCTTCAAGAAATATAAAATTATGTAAAGTGACCAAACCTACAGACTAATGGCATTCCTGAGAGAAAAGGAGAAAAAGTAAACAACTCGGAAATTATATTTGAAGGAATAATTCAAGAAAACTTCACTATTCTTGCTAGAGAGGTAGTCATCCATATATAAGCAATCCAAGGAAACCTGTGAGATACCATACAAACTGAACATTATCAGTGCATATAGTCATCAGAATGTCCAAGGTTAATGCTAAAGGAAAAATATTAAAGGCAGCTGGAGAGAAAGGTCAGATCACATGTAAATGGAATCTTAGGCTAGCAGAGGACTTCTCAGCAGAAACCTGACAAGCCAGGGAAGATTGGGGTCTTATTTTTATCATTCTTAAAGAAGACATATTTCAACCAAGAATTTTATATTTCACGAAGCTAAGCTTTATAAGCAAAGGAGAAATAAAATCTTTTTCAGATAAGTAAATACTAAGGGAATTCCTTACCACTAGACCAGCCATACAAGAGATCCTTAAGGAGTTCTAAATATGGAAACAAAAGATCAATACCTACAACCACAAAAACATGTAAGTACATAGCCTGGAGACACTATAAAACAACCACACAATAGAAACTACAAAAAAAAACCAGCTAACAACTTCATGATAAGACCCAAATCACACATAACAATATTATCCTTGAATGTAAATGGTCTAAATGCCTCACTTAAAAGGCACAGAGTGAAAATTTATATAAAAACACAAAACCCAGGCATCTGTTGCCTTCAAGAGACCCATCTAACATGTTATTACAACCATAGGCTCAAAATCAAGGATTAGGGAAGACCTATCATACAAAGAGAAAACAAAACAAAACAAAACAAAAAGCAGAAGTCACCATTCTTACATCAGACAGAAAAGACTTTAAACCAACAACAGTAAAAAAGGACGAAGAAGGGCATTACATAATGATAAAGGATTCAATTAAACAAGAAGATTTAATGATCTTAAATATATATGCACCCAACATTGGAGTAGCCAGATTTACATAACAAGTACTTCAAGACCTACAAAAAGATGTAGACTACCACATAATAATAGTGGAGGATGTCAACATCCCACTGACAGCATCAGACAGATCACCAAGGCAGAAAACTAACAAAGAAATTCCAGATTTTAACTCAACACTTGACCAATTGGACCTAATAGATAGTTACAGAATACTGTATTCATCAACCATAGAATATACATTCCTCTCATGTTTACACATAACATATTTCAAGATGGACCAAATGCTCAGCCAAAAAGCAAGTCTTTTTTTTTTTTTTTTTTTTTTTTTGAGACAGAGTCTTGCTCTGTCCCCCAGACTGGAGTTCAGTGGCGGAATCTCGGCTTGCTGCAAGCTCCACCTCCTGGGTCTGTGCCATTCTCCTGCCTCAGACTCCTGAGTAGCTGGAACCACAGGTGCCCGCCACCATGCCTAGCTATTTTTTTTATTTTATTTTAATATAGACAGGGTTTCACAACATTAGCTAGGATGGCCTCGATCTCCTGACTTTTTGATCTGCCCACCTCAGCCTCCCAAAGTGCTGGGATTACGGGCATGAGCCACCACACCCAGTTGAAAGCAAGTCATAATATATCCATATACGTCAAAATTATAGCAACCATACTCTCAGACCACAGTGGAATAAAAACAGAAATCAATACCAAGAAAATATCTAAAACACACAAAATTCCATGGAAATTAAACAACCTGTTTCTGAATGACTTTTGAGTAAACAATGAAATAAAGGCAGATATAAAAAAATTCTTTGAAGTAAATGGAAACAGAGACATAACATACCAAAATCTCTGGGATGCATCAGAAACAATGTTAGAAGGGAAGTTATGAGTGCTGAACACCTACCTCAAAAATGTAGAAACATCTCAAATTAACTATCTCACCTCACACCTAGAGGAATTAGAAAAACAAGAACAAACTAACCACAGAAGAAAATAAATAGTTAAAAGTGGAACTGAAAAAAATGAGTCCCAAATATCCATACAAACAATCAATGAAACCAAAAGTTAGTTATTTAAATGCTAAGCAAGATCTGTAGACCACTAGCTAGATTAACAAAGACAAAAGGAGAGAAGATCCAAATATGCACCATCAACAATGACAAAGGTAACTTTACAACTGATCCCACAGAGACAACTATAAATACCTCAGTGCACAGAAATTTGAGAAAATGGATAAATTCCTGGAAACACACAATCTACCCAGATTGAATCAGGAAGAAACCGAAATCCTGAACAGACAGACCAATATCAAATTCCAAAAATTGAATCAGTAATAAAAAGCACCTACCAATCAAAAAAGCAGGCTAGCTGGACTAGAGTCACAGCTCAGTTGTATCAGATGTACAAAGAGGAGCTGATACCAATCCATTAAATTCACTATTCCAAATAATCAAGGAGGAAGACTCACCCCTAACTCATTCTACGAAGCCAGTATCACCCTGATACCAAAACCTGGCAAAGACAATATGAAAAGACACTATGAAAAAAGAAAATTATAGGCTAATGTCCCTGATGACCATAGATGCAAAAATCCTCAACAAAATACTAGCAAACCAAATTCAATAGTGCATCAAAAAGTAATTCACCATAATCATATCAGCTTCATTCCTGGAATAGAAGTTTGGTTCAACATATACAAGTCAATAAATGTGATTCACCAAATAAATAGAACTAAAAATAAATCAATATGATCATCTGAATAGACATGGAAAAAGCTTTTGATAAATTCCAAATTCCCTTTATGATAAAAACCCTTAATAACTAGGCATCAGAAGAACATATCTCAAAACAGTAAGATCAATCTATGACAAATACACAGCCAATATCATACTGAATGGGCAAAAACTGAAAGCATTCCCCTTAAGAACTGGAACAAGACAAAGATGCCCACTCTCACCACTCCTATTCAACATAATAGGGGAAAGCCTAGCTAGAGCCATCAGGTGAGATAAAGAAAGAAAAGGCATCTAAATAGGAAAAGAAGAAGTCAAACTACCTCACTTCATGGATGATATGATTCTATACTGAGAAAACCCTGAAGACTCCTCCAAAAGGCTCCTGGAACTGATAAAAAAAACTTCAGTAAGTTTTCAGGACACAAAAATCAACGTACAAAAGTCAGTAGCATTTCTATACACCAATATTTTCAAGCCAAATCAAGAATGCAATAGCATTTACAAAACAGAATAAAATACCTAGGAATACAGCTAGCCAAGGCGGTGAAACTACAAAACACTGCTAACATAAGTCATCCATGACACAAACAGGAAAAACATTCCATGGTCATAGATTGAAAGAATCAATATTGTTTAAATGGCCATACTCCCCAAAGAAATCTACAGTTTCAATGTTTTTGCTATTTAACTGTCAAAGTCATTTCTCACAGTACTGGGGAAAAAAAAAAAAAAACGATTTAAAAATTATATGGAACAAAAAAAGAGCTGAATAACTAAAGCAATCCAAAGCAAAAAGAACAAAGCTAGAAACATCACATTACCTGACTTTAAACTATACTGTAAGGCTACAGTGATGAAAAGAGCACAGTACTGGTACAAAAACAGACACATAGACCAGTGGAACAGAATAGAGAACCCAGAAATAAAGCCAAACACCTACAGCAATCTGGTGTTTGACAAAATCAACAAAAATAGGCTATGGGAAAAAGACTCCCTATTTAATAAATGCTGAGATAGCTGGCTAGACATATGCAGAAGAAGGAAACATGGCCCCTCACCTCCACTATATATAAAAAAAAAAATCTCAAGATGGGTTAAAGATTTAAATGTAAGTCCAAGCTCAGTGGCTCACGCCTGTAATCCTGGCACTTTGGGAGGCTGAGGCGGGTGGATTACTTGAGGTCAGGAGTTCAAGACCAGCCTGACCAATATGGTGAAACCTTGTCTCTATTAAAAATACAAAAGTTAGCTGGGTGTGGTGGCGGGCACCTGTAATCCCAGCTACTTGGGAGGCTGAGGCAGGGGAATCGCTTGAATCCGGGAGGCAGAGGTTGCAGTGAGCCGAGATCGTACCACTGTACTCCAGGCTGGGTGACAGAGCAAGACTCCATCTCAAAAAAAAAAAAAAAAAAAAAAAAAAAAAAAAAAAAAAAAGAGAGATTTAAATGTAAGACCTCAAAATAGAAGAATTCTAGAGCAAAGCCTAGGAAACACCATTCGGCTGGAATTGTCCTTGGGGAAGAATTCATGTCCATGTCCTCGAAAGTAATTGCAACAAAAACAAAAATTGACAAGTAGCATCTGATTAAAGAGCTTCTGCATAGGAGAAGAAACTATCAACAGAGTGAACAGATAACCTACAGAATGGAAGAAAATACTCACAATCTATACATCTGGCAAAAGTCTAATATCTAGAAATCTATAAGGAACTTAAATAACTGAGCAAGCAAAACCAAAATAACTCCATTAAAAATTGGGCAAAAGATGAGAAGATATATGAGTGGCCAGTAAATATATGAAAAAATGTTCCATGTTTCTAATCATCAGAGAAATGCAAATTAATACCACAATGAGATACCATCTCACCCGAGTCAGAATGACTATTACTAAAATGACAAAAAACAACAGATGCTGGCAAGGCTGAGGAGAAAAGGGAATGCTTAATACACTGTTAGTGGGGAATTAAATTAGTTCAGCCACTGTGGAGAGCAGTTTGGATATTTCCCAAATAACTCAGAACTACCATTTGACCCAGCAATTCCATTAATGGGTATATGTTCAAAAGGAAACAAACCATTCTACCAAAAACATACATGCATTTGTATGTTCACTGCAGCACTATTCACAATAGCAAAAACATGAAATCAACCTAGGTGCCCATCAACAGTGGATTGGATAAAGAAAACGTGGTGCATATACACCATGGAATACTACACTGCCATGTACATGAACAAAATCATGTCATTTGTGGCAACATGGATGCAGCTGGAGGCCATTATCTTAAGTGAATTAACACAGGAACAGAAAACCAAATATCACATGTTCTCATTTATGTAGGAGCTAAATATTGGGTACTCATGGACATAAAAAGAACAATAGACACTGGTGACTACTAGAGCAGGGAGGGAAGGAGGGCACCAAGGGTTGAAAAACTACTGGATACTATGCTCAGTACTTGGGTGACAAGATCATTGATACTCCAAACCTCAGCATGACACAGTATACCTAAGTAACAAACCTGCACATGTACACCAGAGTCTAAAATAAAAGTTGAAAAAATAAAAATAAATACATTAAAAATAAGTATGCATATACTAAAGCATATACCAATGGAAAAATACTGTAACCTATTACCAGGTATCATATTTATTTTCATATTATATATCACTTTATAGACTCTTTTTTTTAAAATTTATTTATTATTATTATACTTTAAGTTGTAGGGTACATTGCATAACGTGTAGGTTTGTTACATATGTATACTTGTGCCATGTTGGTGTGCTGCACCCATCAACTCGTCAGCACCCATCAACTCGTCATTTACATCAAGTATAACTCCCAATGCAATCCCTCCCCCCTCCCCCCTCCCCATGATAGGCCCCGGTGTGTGATGTTCCCCTTCCTGAGTCCAAGTGATCTCATTGTTCAGTTCCCACCTATGAGTGAGAACATGCGGTGTTTGGTTTTCTGTTCTTGTGATAGTTTGCTAAGAATGATGGTTTCCAGCTGCATCCATGTCCCTACAAAGGACACAAACTCATCCTTTTTTATGGCTGCATAGTATTCCATGGTGTATATGTGCCACATTTTCTTAATCCAATCTGTCACTGATGGACATTTGGGTTGATTCCAAGTCTTTGCTATTGTGAATAGTGCCGCAATAACATACGTGTGCATGTGTCTTTATAGCAGCATGATTTATAATCCTTTGGGTATATACCCAGTAATGGGATGGCTGGGTCATATGGTACATCTAGTTCTAGATCCTTGAGGAATCGCCATACTGTTTTCCATAATGGTTGAACTAGTTTACAATCCCACCAACAGTGTAAAAGTGTTCCTATTTCTCCACATCCTCTCCAGCACCTGTTGTTTCCTGACTTTTGAATGATCGCCATTCTAACTGGTGTGAGATGGTATCTCATTGTGGTTTTGATTTGCATTTCTCTGATGGCCAGTGATGATGAGCATTTTTTCATGTGTCTGTTGGCTGTATGAATGTCTTCTTTTGAGAAATGTCTGTTCATATCCTTTGCCCACTTTTTGTTTGTTTTTTTCTTGTAAATTTGTTTGAGTTCTTTGTAGGTTCTGGATATTAGCCCTTTGTCAGATGAGTAGATTGCAAAAATTTTCTCCCATTCTGTAGGTTGCCTGTTCACTCTGATGGTAGTTTCTTTTGCTGTGCAGAAGCTCTTTAGTTTAATGAGATCCCATTTGTCAATTTTGGCTTTTGCTGCTGTTGCTTTTGGTGTATTAGACATGAAGTCTTTGCCCATGCCTATGTCCTGAATGGTATTACCTAGGTTTTCTTCTAGGATTTTTATGGTATTAGGTCTAACATTTAAGTCTCTAATCCATCTTGAATTAATTTTCGTATAAGGAGTAAGGAAAGGATCCAGTTTCAGCTTTCTACTTATGGCTAGCCAATTTTCCCAGCACCATTTATTAAATAGGGAATCCTTTCCCCATTTCTTGTTTCTCTCAGGTTTGTCAAAGATCAGATGGCTGTAGATGTGTGGTATTATTTCTGAGGACTCTGTTCTGTTCCATTGGTCTATATCTCTGTTTTGGTACCAGTACCATGCTGTTTTGGTTACTGTAGCCTTGTAGTATAGTTTGAAGTCAGGTAGCCTGATGCCTCCAGCTTTGTTCTTTTGACTTAGGATTGTCTTGGAGATGCAGGCTCTTTGTTGGTTCCATATGAACTTTAAAGCAGTTTTTTCCAATATTGTGAAGAAACTCATTGGTAGCTTGATGGGGATGGCATTGAATCTATAAATTACCTTGGGCAGTGTGGCCATTTTCACGATATTGATTCTTCCTATCCATGAGCATGGTATGTTCTTCCATTTGTTTGTGTCCTCTTTTATTTCACTGAGCAGTGGTTTGTAATTCTCCTTGAAGAGGTCCTTTACATCCCTTGTAAGTTGGATTCCTAGGTATTTTATTCTCTTTGAAGCAATTGTGAATGGAAGTTCATTCATGATTTGGCTCTGTGTTTGTCTGTTACTGGTGTATAAGAATGCTTGTGATTTGTGCACATTAATTTTGTATCCTGAGACTTTGCTGAAGTTGCTTATCAGCTTAAGGAGATTTTGGGCTGAGACAATGGGGTTTTCTAAATATACAATCATGTCATCTGCAAAGAGGGACAATTTGACTTCTTCTTTTCCTAACTGAATACCCTTGATTTCTTTCTCTTGCCTGATTGCCCTAGCCAGAACTTCCAACACTATGTTGAATAGGAGTGGTGAGAGAGGGCATCCCTGTCTTGTGCCAGTTTTCAAAGGGAACTTTTCCAGTTTTTGCCCATTCAGTATGATATTGGCTGTGGGTTTGTCATAAATAGCTCTTATTATTTTGGGGTATGTTCCATCAATACCGAATTTATTGAGCGTTTTTAGCATGAAGGGCTGTTGAATTTTGTCAAAAGCCTTTTCTGCATCTATTGAGATAATCATGTGGTTCTTGTCTTTGGTTCTGTTTATATGCTGGATTATGTTTATTGATTTGCGAATGTTGAACCAGCCTTGCATCCCAGGGATGAAGCCCACTTGATCATGGTGGATAAGCTTTTTGATGTGTTGCTGAATCCGGTTTGCCAGTATTTTATTGAGGATTTTTGCATCGATGTTCATCAGGGATATTGGTCTAAAATTCTCTTTTTTTGTTGTGTCTCTGCCAGGCTTTGGTATCAGGATGATGTTGGCCTCATAAAATGAGTTAGGGAGGATTCTCTCTTTTTCTATTGATTGGAATAGTTTCAGAAGGAATGGTACCAACTCCTCCTTGTACCTCTGGTAGAATTCAGCTGTGAATCCATCTGGTCCTGGACTTTTTTTGGTTGGTAGGCTATTAATTATTGCCTCAATTTCAGAGCCTGCTATTGGTCTATTCAGGGATTCAACTTCTTCCTGGTTTAGTCTTGGAAGAGTGTATGTGTCCAGGAAATTATCCATTTCTTCTAGATTTTCCAGTTTATTTCCGTAGAGGTGTTTATAGTATTCTCTGATGGTAGTTTGTATTTCTGTGGGGTCGGTGGTGATATCCCCTTTATCATTTTTAATTGCGTCGATTTGATTCTTCTCTCTTTTCTTCTTTATTAGTCTTGCTAGTGGTCTGTCAATTTTGTTGATCTTTTCAAAAAACCAACTCCTGGATTCGTTGATTTTTTGGTGGGTTTTTTGTGTCTCTATCTCCCTCAGTTCTGCTCTGATCTTAGTTATTTCTTGCCTTCTGCTAGCTTTCAAAAGTGTTTGCTCTTGCTTCTCTAGTTCTTTTAATTGTGATGTTAGAGTGTCAATTTTAGATCTTTCCTGCTTTCTCTTGTGGGCATTTAGTGCTATAAATTTCCCTCTACACACTGCTTTAAATGTGTCCCAGAGATTCTGGTATGTTGTATCTTTGTTCTCATTGGTTTCAAAGAACATCTTTATTTCTGCCTTCATTTCGTTATGTACCCAGTAGTCATTCAGGAGCAGGTTGTTCAGTTTCCATGTAGTTGAGCGGTTTTGAGTGAGTTTCTTAGTCCTGAGTTCTAGTTTGATTGCACTGTGGTCTGAGAGACAGTTTGTTATAATTTTTGTTCTTGTACATTTGCTGAAGAGTGCTTTACTTCCAATTACGTGGTCAATTTTGGAGTAAGTACGATGTGGTGCTGAGAAGAATGTATATTCTGTTGATTTGGGGTGGAGAGTTCTATAGATGTCTATTAGGTCTGCTTGCTGCAGAGATGAGTTCAATTCCTGGATATCCCTGTTAACTTTCTGTCTCGTTGATCTGTCTAATGTTGACAGTGGAGTGTTGAAGTCTCCCATTATTATTGTATGGGAGTCTAAGTCTCTTTGTAAGTCTCTAAGGACTTGCTTTATGAATCTGGGTGCTCCTGTATTGGGTGCATATATATTTAGGATAGTTAGCTCTTCCTGTTGAATTGATCCCTTTACCATTATGTAATGGCCTTCTTTGTCTCTTTTGATCTTTGATGGTTTAAAGTCTGTTTTATCAGAGACTAGTATTGCAACCCCTGCTTTTTTTTGTTCTCCATTTGCTTGGTAAATCTTCCTCCATCCCTTTATTTTGAGCCTATGTATGTCTCTGCGTGTGAGATGGGTCTCCTGAATACAGCAGACTGATGGGTCTTGACTCTTTATCCAGTTTGCCAGTCTGTGTCTTTTAATTGGAGCATTTAGTCCATTTACATTTAAGGTTAAGATTGTTATGTGTGAACTTGATCCTGCCATTATGATATTAACTGGTTATTTTGCTCGTTAGTTGATGCAGTTTCTTCCTAGCCTCGATGGTCTTTACATTTTGGCATGTTTTTGCAATGGCTGGTACCGGTTGTTCCTTTCCATGTTGAGTGCTTCCTTCAGGGTCTCTTTTAAGGCAGGCCTAGTGGTGACAAAATCTCTAAGCATTTGCTTATCTGTAAAGGATTTTATTTCTCCTTCACTTATGAAACTTAGTTTGGCTGGATATGAAATTCTGGGTTTAAAATTCTTTTCTTTAAGAATGTTGAATATTGGCCCCCACTCTCTTCTGGCTTGGAGAGTTTCTGCCGAGAGATCTGCTGTTAGTCTGATGGGCTTCCCTTTGTGGGTAACCCGACCTTTCTCTCTGGCTGCCCTTAAGATTTTTTCCTTCATTTCAACTTTGGTGAATCTGGCAATTATGTGTCTTGGAGTTGCTCTTCTCGAGGAGTATCTTTGTGGCGTTCTCTGTATTTCCTGGATTTGAATGTTGGCCTGCCCTACTAGGTTGGGGAAGTTCTCCTGGATGATATCCTGAAGAGTGTTTTCCAACTTGGTTCCATCTTCCCTCTCACTTTCAGGCACCCCAATCAGACGTAGATTTGGTCTTTTTACATAATCCCATACTTCTTGCAGGCTTTGTTCATTTCTTTTTCTTCTTTTTTCTTTTGGTTTCTCTTCTCGCTTCATTTCATTCATTTGATCCTCAATCGCTGATACTCTTTCTTCCAGTTGATCGAGTCAGTTACTGAAGCTTGTGCATTTGTCACGTATTTCTCGTGTCATGGTTTTCATCTCTTTCATTTCGTTTATGACCTTCTCTGCATTAATTACTCTAGCCATCAATTCTTCCACTTTTTGTTCAAGATTTTTAGTTTCTTTGCGCTGGGTACGTAATTCCTCCTTTAGCTCTGAGAAATTTGATGGACTGAAGCCTTCTTCTCTCATCTCGTCAAAGTCATTCTCCGTCCAGCTTTGATCCGTTGCTGGCGATGAGCTGCGCTCCTTTGCCGGGGGAGATGCGCTCTTATTTTTTGAATTTCCAGCTTTTCTGCCCTGCTTTTTCCCCATCTTTGTGGTTTTATCTGCCTCTGGTCTTTGATGATGGTGATGTACTGATGGGGTTTTGGTGTAGGTGTCCTTCCTGTTTGATAGTTTTCCTTCTAACAGTCAGGACCCTCAGCTGTAGGTCTGTTGGAGATTGCTTGAGGTCCACTCCAGACCCTGTTTGCCTGGGTATCAGCAGCAGAGGCTGCAGAAGATAGAATATTTCTGAACAGCGAGTGTACCTGTCTGATTCTTGCTTTGGAAGCTTCCTCTCAGGGGTGTACTCCACTATGTGAGGTGTGGGGTATCAGACTGCCCCTAGTGGGGGATATCTCCCAGTTAGGCTACTTAGGGGTCAGGGACCCACTTGAGCAGGGAGTCTGTCCCTTCTCAGATCTCAACCTCCGTGTTGGGAGATCCACTGCTCTCTTCAAAGCTGTCAGACAGAGTCATTTGCGTCTGCAGAGGTGTCTGCTGTTTTTGTTATTGTTTACTGTGCCCTGTCCCCAAAGGTGTAGTCTACAGAGACAGGCAGGTTTCCTTGAGCTGCTGTGAGCTCCACCCAGTTCGAGCTTCCCAGCAGCTTTGTTTACCTACTTAAGCCTCAGCAATGGCAGGCGCCCTTCCCCCAGCCTCACTGCTGCCTTGCCACCAGATCGCAGACTGCTGTGCTAGCAATGAGGGAGGCTCCGTGGACGTGGGACCCTCCCGGCCAGGTGTGGGATATGATCTCCTGGTGTGCCTGTTTGCTTAAAGCGCAGTATTGGGGTGGGAGTTACCCGATTTTCCAGGTGTTGTGTGTCTCAGTTCCCCTGGCTAGGAAAAGGGATTCCCTTCCCCCTTGCGCTTCCCAGGTGAGGCAATGCCTCGCCCTGCTTCAGCTCTGGCTGGTCGGGCTGCAGCAGCTGACCAGCACCGATCGTCCGGCACTCCCCAGTGAGATGAACCCAGTACCTCAGTTGAAAATGCAGAAATCACCGGTCTTCTGTGTTGCTCGCGCTGGGAGTTGGAGACTGGAGCTGTTCCTATTCGGCCATCTTGCTCCGCCCCCTCCACTTTATAGACTCTTAAACTTGACCTCTGAAATATTTTCTGTGCACAATAAATGAACTCACTATATGTAATATGTGAAGAATCCTTCAGTCATAGCGTTTCAGTGCTTAGAAGACACCTTATAATTCCTTAGCTATAATTTCTGTTCATGCTATTATTCCTGAAAATAATTATTTACAAATTCAGTAGAAAATAATTTACTATGGCAATGTTGTGGGATGAAATGTGTTTCTCCAAAATTCACATGTTGAAGCCTAACCCCTGTATCTCAGAATTTGACTGCATTTGGAGATAGTGCTTTTAAACAAGTGATTAAGTTAAAATAAGACCATTTGGGTAGGCCCTAATCCAAACTAATTTGTGTCCTTCTATGAGAGGCCATTTGGACACACAAGGAGATATCAGCGGTGCACATGCAGATACAGAAATGACCACGTAAGAAAACAGTGAGAAGGCAAGCCAACAAGAGAGCCCTCAGAAGAAGCCAAACCTGCTGATACCTTGATCTTGGACTTTTGGCCTCTAGAACTGCAAGAAAATATATATATTTTTTTTTTTTAAAAAAGAACACTTGGAATTATAAAATTCAAGAAGAGAAACTACGTATCCTGATGTGCCATTTTTTTCTTGCATTTTTGCCTTATTTAGTCCATCCTTCCAATTCAGTGTTTATCAACCCCTGGTAAACAGTACAATCATTTGGAGAGATCTTAGAAAATATTGAAGTTTGGCCCTTTTTCTAATCAATTAAACCACAATCTTAGGTGATTCTGTTCTGTAACAGTGTTTAAGAATCTCTGTTTATACCCACAGGGACTCATTTCTGGTCAGCATTTGGACCCTGTATTACAACAGAGGGCCTTTCCTGTGAAGAGATCACTCTCAAAAGGGTTGCAAGTCTAGGCTGAACAATTACAATTTCAGAGATTAAATATTCAAAATAGTAATAGTATTGGTTCTGGAGAATAAATACCTATATTGTTTGTGTGGTTTATATACTAATTGCTACTGTAATACATACATTGTTTGTGTGGTTTATATACAAAGTGCCACTGTAACAATAAATCCTGGTTATCTACCTTCTTCAGTCACACCCCGTTTACCTTTCTCAAAATTTAGTCACTGAAACAGTAAAACATGGAAATACAATCTCATAGGTTATGGTGAAGAACTGCTCAGATGCCAGCACAAGGAAGAGGCATCTAAATGTAGTGGAGAAGGATTTGTAGTGGGGATTATACCAAAGTTTAGTCATTCATTTATGAAAAATGTTTCAACAGGCTCTGACAAGAAAGCAACTAAGAAGACAAACTTGGCTCTTGATAGGGAATCCATAATTTAGCAATATTGAACAATATGTGGACTTAGTTAAAAAGTAAGGTAGTGACTTCTGGGAAGAAAGACCAGTAGATGGGTGAGCACAGGTGTGTGATGCAAAGAATTTTGGAGGAATATTATAAGATGGGGATAACAAAGATGATATGGGGACTGTCATTGATACTCTGTGCTTTTGAACTTGATCCCAAAGGTTTGATTCTAGAAGCTAGGAAGGTTGTTTTTCCTGTAGGAATGAAGTAATTAAATCTTATGGGAGATAATACAGTAATTCATGGGAGACATGATGAAAATCATAGTAAGTTTGAGAATAATGGAGGTTAATGTAAGTGATATTAAAAGTTAACGTATAAAAAATAGATAAATGCCTGAAACTAATGGATGAATGAGAGAATGAATAGCTTCATGTTTCTGTCGGGGACTTTAGAGTAGATGTTGTTTACCATTAATGACAACAAAGAACTCCAAATTAGGAACTGGATTGAGGAATATTTGAAGAATTAACTGGGAGGTATCTGAGGAGCAATAACAAGTAAGCTACATTAGATATTGTTTTTTGTGTTTTGCAAAAGATATGTGATCCAAGTAACTGATACAAATTTTTTATGATTATCCCTCTTCATTAGATCTAAAAATACTAAATGGTTATATTCACAGACTACACTAACCAGACAGTGTCCTCTATTCTGTCTGCAGACCCTTTAGTCAAATCATGCTAAGAATTTTCTTTAGATACAAGGCTCTGAAGCATGTGTGGCAAATATTTAACATGTAGGCTGTACATGTATATGGAGAATTCCAGTGTAATCTTAAATTATACACATCAATTTGCTAATTACTAACAAGCAAAGATAAGGACCATTATTCCAGCTTCATATGGTAGTCCTAGCCATGCCACCTCTCCTTTATTCTTAGCCTTGCAGTTTTCCTAAAAAAAGTTACATTTCTTTCTCCTCCAAAAACTACCCTGGTTTTATCTTTGTCTAGATATTTCCTTCTCTTGCTTAAGGTTCTATCTCATTATCAGCATAAATTCTATGTTTTGTGATGTTGGAATAAGAAAAAGACTCATTGAGAGTCATACCAGGGCACTGTGATTTCTTATTTATTTATTTATTTATTTATTTATTTATTTATTATTATTATACTTTAAGTTGTAGGGTACATGTGCATAACGTGCAGGTTTGTTACATATGTATACTTGGGGCACTGTGATTTCTTATTGGCCTAGCCGATGATGTGACACTCTTGTTTTTCACCTATTCTGGGTAGCAATTTGGAATTAAAAAATAATATTACCGTGGTATAAGTCCCAACAGAAGTATTAACCCTGGCTAGCACTACTTGTTATGACAGACTAAATAAATACACTTACATTTCACCTTGGTTACTTTTTCATAAGAGTAATTTTATAAGTAGAGTTACTCTGCCTTAACAAATACTGAACTGTTGGGTAAAAAATGTATATGCTAACATGAATCATGCATATGAGTGTGCTTAGGTAACCATATATGGTAGAAATAGTGATATTGATGTCATATGAATTTTACATATTGATTATACTGTATCACTGTATACATATATATTACATTGATTATATACTATCAATGTTATAAATAATAGTTGGAGAACTAATACATACATGTCATATATTACATATTATACACATCATCTGTCCCACCAAAAAGTTCTCTTTGAGTGAGAGAGATATATTATTTACAAAAATATGATAACAACTTTCTAAACGTTTTTTCTATACATTCAAAATTATATTTTTGCTGATGAGTAGAAAAGTTAGCAACATGGACAATGCTTATAGATTAGTTGCATATCTTTTTAAGCTCAGTAGTGGGATTATCAAGTTTTAATTAATAATTCACTGAAAATTATTTAGAGATGAAAAGCTTTTTTGATAAAAATATAAATTTCAGAAGTTTCACTGAGATCACTGATACTTCAGAGTATTTTTCTTGAAATTTTAGTAAAAAGCATTCTTGTCAAAAAAATACAGACAGTGTTTGCTAGTCAAGAATAACCCACCTGTGGATAGCACTAGTACATAATAAATTTAGTATTTTTATTTTTCTATTGTTGTTTTTAGAGATTCCATGTTCATATATGAAGCACAGAGCAAAACAGGGGCTATCTGTAAAAAACCTCATGCCAGTCCAGAAAGCACCCCATCCAGGAATATTGATATTGCAAAAGTAACCATGAACCATGATCTGGTCCTCAGAAACTTGATTTTACTGGTGTACTGTGAATGATTGAGAGTGAGTGTGTGACTATGAACATTAACTAAGGAGGACTGAGGAACTTTCACCTTCTTTAGCTTACCTTCTTAACCTGGGTACCATAAATGAAATTTAGAGGACCTAATAACCTGTCTAAAACAGTGCATATTTCTGAAGAGATAGGCAAATTCTCAAAGGAGTCGGTGAAAAAAAAATTGGTCAGGTTAGAAATAGACAAGCCAAAAAAAGTCAATATTTCCAAGCAAGACTGTCTCCTGGTCCCCCTAGGAAAATGTTTGCTTTTCTCTCTCTCATTTTTATTCTCCATTTCTGTCAGTCTGTCTCACATTTTTTCTCAATCTTTTTTTGAAAGTAAAATTCTTATTCTCATCTCTTTCCTAACAGCATACAAGTAAATTATAACTAAATTGTCACATTCTAGTTATCCAACAGTGATATTATTCTCAAATTACCTTGATGTTGAGTGTCAATGTTATATGTGTGTGTGTGTGTGTGTGTGTGTGTGTGTGTGTGTGTGTGTATATATGAATTAAAATATCCAATATCTGTCAGTATTTCAACTTTACTATTTGAATCTAAGGATATCCTTGTTTCTTGGCAGTCTTGATGCATCTCAATGTTAACTGTCATTTGAGGTAAAATTTATTTTTTCCACACAGATGATTTTTCTCCATTTTAACATAAAATGAATTATGATATTATAACAGAAAATTTATAGCATTTGTACTAACTACAAAGATTAACGTTTTTATACAAAATTACATTTGGGTTTGCCTCTCGATGGGGATGTCATGATTTATTTCTTTATGTTAAACATAAAATTAGGAGAAATGTAAGGAATTACAAAGTACGTCATCTGTAATCTAATTGGGAACTTTTTGTTGAGAATTTATAGATGTTGTTTTGAGAACCAGGCACGTTCATGCTTTCTGGTTTGATTTATCTTAGGTAGGATACACCATGTTTGTAATTTATTAATTTTTCATAATTTTCCATCAGTTTTGGAAGCTATACAACCTATTCTTGCAGCATGTTTCTATGGCTGAGAACCAGAAGTCAGGTAGAAAAATACAGACAAAATATCATTCTTATAAAAAGTTATGTGAACTTTGATATTTTATAGTTGCAAAGATGAACTAGCAAAATTTCTGGAATGAATATATCAGAGGTAGTTGCAGTTTTAATATTATATTGATCAACAGCAAGCCTAGATGGGAATGGGGAAAATCTTTCACCTTATTCTCCCTGAGAATGTTATCAGAACATATTGTTTGTACTTATAACATTTATAGCTGTCATCCTCTGTATTTACGTTTTATCTGCCCTTTCTACTAGATCCTGAACTCCTAGATGGCCCCAGCAGTGTTTCTATGTCTTCATTGCACTGTACAAAGTGATATTATACAGTTGCTATTCTTTAAATGTGTGTTGAATGTCGTAAAATTGATTGCTATATTCATATAGAACTATCCTTTTCAATGCTATGAAGAATAGGTGACGTTAATAAACTACTTTCAGTTCGAATTTCATAGTTTTCTACATTTTGGAGAGGGATATAGAGAAATAGTTAAGAAGCAAAAAATCGAATAAAATACTGCCTCTGAGAATCTCATATGACATTGAAAAAATTAGGTAAGCTACAGGAGTTTTCATATCTCTGAAATGGGGATGTTTTAAAATGGGTCACAGCTCATAGGCTGGGACCTTATCTCACTCCTCCCTTGAGATCTTCACCAGCTCAGCGTGCTTCAGATGTCCTCAAAGATTCTCTGCCTTACCATCTCGCATAGCTGTTTACTAAGGAGAACTGCAGTCACTTGATGTCACTCATAATTTTCCTCTGAAGTGGGTCAAGAAGATTGCTATAATTTTAAGTAAATGTCACCAATTGACAGACATTTCACAAAGGTTTACAAAGTAAAGTTTACATTTTAAAGTTTACATATTAAATTCCAGTTCAGTTCTCCCAAGGGAAAAGTCCAGGCAGAAGATTTGTGTGAGTCTAATAATTATACAGATCTTTGTCCTTTTAATAAGATCATAGGGAAAGTGTATCTTGCAGGTATGTAGCATCTGAACATGTTATCATTTACAACTTCTTAGATCTGTGTACATAATCATAAAGATGCATGCGACGTTCACTTTCTCCTTGTTCAAATGTTGTAGTTAATACCTCATAAGCCTATTTTTAAAATTAAATGAGATACATGTAAGCCATTCTAACACTCTCTGGTACAGAGTAAGTGACCAACAATGGTAGTTAATGTGGTTACAGTTCAGAAGGCACATAATAGTAAGAAATCTTTCTTGGTGAGAAATTTCACGTATCTTTCACTTGGAATAAACTATTAAAAATAGTGGATAAGATTAAAGCCCTAATTATGTTCTATAGGTAGTACAGAACACTGCATATGCATTACCACGTTTTACAGTTGAGCAGTTAGAGGCACGGAAAGGTTAAGTACCTTATTCACAATCCCATAGATGATAAGTAGCAGAACCAGAATTTGAATCAAGAAAGGCTGACCTAAGAGCCCACATTGTGTTTCTGCAAAGGGCCAAATAGTAAATACTTTAGGTCTGTGGGCCGTAGGCTCTCTATTATAACTACTCAACTCTATTCCTACAGTGTGAAAGCAGCTATGAACAATATGTAGACAAATAGGCATGAATGTGTACCAGTAAAATTTTATTTACAGAACAGGTAGCAGCCTTGATTTGGTTCATGGATTGTAGTTTTCTGATATGTGCCCTAAACCAGCAGCTCTCAAGATTTTGAAATATCATTAAACATCTTCCACAGAATAAGAGGGTGTCAATTATTAAAGAATTCCACACTCTCCTAAAGACTTATACTCCTTTACTACCTGACTTATACCAATTGACCCATCTCCTTTTTGGTTCTAGGAATGCCAGAACATGAATTGAAAAGACCATCAAGAAGATTGGAAACAACTAATAAGTAAAATTGACCTTAGCCCAGAGTGTAACAATAGCATTCTTGGTGGCCATCTCTCAAACTTTCTTGTCACAGTTGAATGAACATTGATTCAGCTGTACAAATATCAAAAAGATGGATCACTTTCAGAATTTAGGAATTACCTAACCATTAGAGTCATGTGTCAGACCTGAACATATCACACCAAGTGCTCTGTTTCACATATTTGTAGCTGTTAAAACAGAAGTAGCTTTGTTGGAAAATGAAAGAGAAAATATAATGGTAAATCACTACCCTTCAGGAATTACAGCTCTTAACTGAGCTTTTATAAGAAATTCTGTAATAAAAAAGAGATACAATCTAGAGCAGACACATGACAATTTAAAGGCCTAAGAGATAATTCCCATTGCCAGGGACATTAGGTATTGAAAACTAATGAGTACTAAAAAAAATGAAATGAAATAATTGCCCAGCTCTGACCAGTGGAAAGGAACAACCAACATTAAAAGACGTTCATTGGTCTTTGTCCAGTGCTACTCCTCAAATATCAACTTGTTTTGTAAATATAAAGGCTACCACATCAAATACACTTTCCATAAATTTCCTATTATATCTTCATCTGAGTAAAAATATGTTTCCATGGTGGATATTTTTAAACCTTTCAAGATCTACCTGCCTCCCAACCCTTAACTATGTCACTGCAGATCTTGACTATGTTCTCAGTAATTCAGTACCTAGAATCTGTTAAGGACATATTTACTGTGAAAATGGAATCCTATAATTGGAATGTAGTTTTAATGGCCTATGTTTTAGATTTTCTAGAGGAAGCAAACTTAGTTACCTTCTCCCGATTTTTATTTCAATCCCATTGGCAGAATGTTTCACCATGTTCAAGGCAAAACCTGGGGATCCATAAAAGCCCATGGGCTCAAAGCTGTGACAGATATTTGATCTGTAACTCTGGGTAAACTACCTCTATACAGTATCCATAGGGAAATAAAATGTGCTCATTTTCTAATTTTGCATAAAAACTTACCAGAAAGTTAGTAGTTTAAACAACACTCATTTATTATCTCATATTTTGCAAGTCAAAAGTTTGATATTTTCAGCAGGGCCTCTGTTTAGGGCTAACAAGTTCGTAATTATGGTGTTGGATAAGCTGGACACTCATGGAGGTTATGAGAAATAATTTCCTCCCCAAAGCATTCACTTTCTCGGCTGAATTCAGTTACTTGTAATTTTAGGGCAGATCCCTGCTTACTTGTTAGCTGTCAGCTGGGATCTGCTCTCAGGGCTTAGAGATTTCTTGAAGTTCCTGGTCACACGCTTTCTTCATCTCAGCAATGGAAAACTGCCTTGAGTTGAATCTTTCTCATGCTTCAAATCTCTTTGACTTTCTCTCCTGCTCCTAACTAGAACTCTTTAATTTTAAAGAACTCTGTGTTTGGCAAATCCAAGTAATCATCCCTTTTGCCATATAATTTGAAGTAATGACAGGAATGACATTTCATCATATTGTATAAGGTTCTGCCTATATTCAAAGGAAAGGGGATTACACAAGGGTGAGAGTGATTGAGTGTTATTCTTAGAATCCTGCTTGGAGCACCCATGAAGTCCTTCATTCTAAAACAGGAAGAAAACTATGGACTGTGGGCCAAATCCAGTCAGATGCCTGTGCCTATAAATACAGTTTTACTGGAATAGTGCTATACCCATTTGTTTGGATATTGTCATATATTGTCATGTTTGCTTTCATGCTATAACAGCAGAGTTGATTAATTGCAACAGACTATGCTCCACAAAGCCTAAAACATTTACTATCTTGCCTTTTATTTAAAAAACAAAGTGTTTGCCAACCTGTGGCCTAGACTTTTATGTCTAATTTAGTGGGGTTAATTATCCGTGTCATATGTTTTGCTTGCTAACAGCAACAAAACAACAACAGTTAATAGACAAGGATATTGCCTAGTTCACTATCACTAGGAAATTAACTGAATTGTCAACCCTTACTTTCTTGTCATTTCATATCCCCATATTGATATTTTTCCCTTTGACCTAAAGCTATTTATTTTGCTTTGTTTGACTTAAGCTCAGTCTTCTCTAGAAACCCTGTTTACCCTGATAGCCAGTGAAAGTTTGCTCTCAAATGAGAAAATCAGTAGTTATGTCCAAATACTTCACTTAAACTCCCTCATATTTCCCACAAATATTAAACTAATACCTAAAGAGTGAGTCCTGGGCATTTAACCATTACCCAGTATGTTGATGGTTTACTCTCATATCCAGTTGCTGAAACTAGCCCTTGGGATGGCTCCCTGTTTATATATTAGAAAGCATGTCAGGGTGTTGGCACTGGTAAGTGTTTCCAGGCTTATGACATAGCAAGAAAGATATATGCCCCACATATAGGTAATACTCTATTTATATTTGACACATTAAAATTGTAGAAGAACCAAATAATGAATCTGAAATTAGTTTAGACAAACTGAGCATTCAAAAACACTGTGGGACTGAAGCCTTTTGCCCCAGTGCACTCATAATGACCGATTTTAAAGAGGTTTGATTTGTTAGTCAAGTTATAGGACATAAAAGGAGCAGTAAGCCAGGCACAGTGGCTCACACTTGTAATCACAGCACTTTGGGAGACTAAGGGGGGTGGATCACCTGAAGTCAGGAGTTTGAGACCAGCCTGGCCAACATGGTGAAACCCCGTCTCTACTAAAAATACAAAATTAGCCTGGCATGGTGGCGTGTGCCTATAGTCCCAGCTACTTGGGAGGCTGAAACAGGAGAATCACTTAAACCTGGGAGGCAGAGGTTGCAGTGAGCTGAGATCACGCCATTTCACTCCAGCCTGGGTAACAAGAGTGAAACTCCGTCTCAAAAAAAGAGAGAGAAAAGCAGCAGTAGATGCTATTCAAGCCTGCAGATATTGCACCTGTGCCCTCAGCATTTCTGTTCTAGAAAGTTGTCCTGGATTTTTAACATGACCAAATGATCTGTAAAACTAGTGAAAAAGTTGGAAAATTTTAATGCTACTTGAAAAACTTACCATAGAAAGGAAGTTAGAAACCTGTCAGGGATTGGGATCTTTCTCGTGACTAAATCTTAGAATTGTAAGAATATGGTTAAGGCAAATCGTACAAGGTCTATGAATAATTATTTGTTTGTTTGTCTCCTCATTCCCAACATCAGTGCCCAGAGTGTTAAATACTGTTTGTATGCCCACTTGACAGATCACTTAGCAAATAATTCTGCCACCTAAAGTGTCCAAAACAACACTGCCATAACCCAGTCAGAGACTACAGACACCATGATTTGAAAAAGATTTTGAATAAGGTAGGCCTGTGCATGGGAATAATAAAGGAAAGATTTCCTTTTGCCAAATAGGAAGGAGTGCGAAAGGTTTTTGATTTTTTTCAATACCTAAGTACCTTGGCGTTGTTTTCTGCAATCTTTGCATGTAAAAGAATTACAAGTCTTGAGCCCAAACTCCCCATCTTTCTTCCTAAATCTAAAAAGCAGAATATGCTTTCTCAGACTTGCTTACCCTTAGGCTATATTATTCTGAAAACTGAGAATGCTTACTTAATTTTAGCAGAACATCTGCCTTATATCTCTCATCACATTCCTATTTTTATACCCTTTTATTTCAACCAACATATAAAATCTCTGCCAACTGCCATAAGCACAGCAGCCTCACTTTCATACTGACCTTCCTGTTAGAGAAGCAGAAAACAATAAAAAAATAGTTTTACTTTCTTACCTCTTTGTTTGGTGGTTGTATTTAGGATTCTAGGAACTTCTCATGGACCCTTTCTCTTTTTAGCAAATGCCTGCAGATTCTTGAAGTGACTGCCCTAAAATTAGCCCCTCTGTGCAGTATTTTCTCAAACTTTTAGGACGTTCGAAACTTCATCCTAATACTTATTATAGTATTACATGCTGCTTCTACATTTTCTGTCTAGATTATAGGCTCAACAAGTAAAGGGAGAGTGTCTTATTAGTTTTTATTTTTCTGTTACCTACTACAGTGCCTGGCATGAGGTTGACTTTCAATGAACATTGTATGACAATAGTAGGTGAAGGAATGGGGTTTTAGGTCAGTCTGACCTGGGTCTCAGTCCTGGCTTCAAATATATAAGGTGTAAAATCATGACCAAGTTTCTTAATCCCTTTAAACCTCAGTTTTATCAACTGTAAAATGGAGAAAATAGTTGCACCAACCTCAGCAATGGCATTGTTAATAAATGAATTGGTGCACAGAGAAGAATTAGCACCGGGCCTTACATGTGGTAAATGCTCAATATGTGTTAACTATTAAGAACATTTAATAAAAGTACAAAAGTGAATTACAGTTTAGCAAAGTATCTACGGTCTATGTCCAAGTCAGTTTATGTTCAAACTGTAACACTTTTGTCTTGTCTGGATTAATCATATGTGGAGGCATAAAAAGTTGTTATCCCATATGGCTTGAATATTTCTTTATGATGCATAAGTGGTACTACCAATATTTCTGAATTTTAATGATATGTAGTAAAACTGCAAAACCATAATACTGCACAAGCACAGTGATCAAAGCTTTCAGTAGAGTTTAATTTTGTTCTATGTGTATGTACTTTCTATTTTAATTCCTTAAAGCCATTTTTTAATCCATTCTTTTGATCTAGTCTTCCAAAATAGTAAGTTCTCTCAATCTCTCTCCAACTTCTCCCTCCCCCTCTTCCTCCCCACCCCATTTTTTCCAATGATATATTATGTTGTTGTATTCAATTTAATTTATATATTGATGAGTATAATCATGTTTATAATATAAAACGGCATAAGAGAAACTTTGCATATATTATGAAAAGTGGAAGAAGATTAATCTCCTGGTGCCTTCTGACTTCTCCCTGCAAAGGAAGAGTGTCTGGATATATGAGTAGAGAAACTCAGAGGTAACTCAATGCATTGCACACAAAAGGTGAACATCAGGATCCATTTCCAAAGGCTGCGGATTCTATAGCTTGTCTCTCCTCCAGTGGTTAAAGGTGAACAGTTACCTGGTACCATTATTATTATATGTGTATTTGATGATTCCTTTGGCCATTTCAATTCTCTTGGAGTGTGAAGAACAATTGTTTTTGAATTTTAAGCCCCATGGCAATAGATTTTAGTTTCAGCCATGCATGGAAATATGTGTTAGGCATATTACAGCCTCATAGATATATATTCTAGATTATATGAAGACAAGGTGAAATATAAGCCTTGCCACTGTGGTCCCGAGACTGTCTTAAGTGCTTATAATATGAGGGCAGAAGATTTATTACAGTTTGGGGTAATAATCTGTTATGGATCATTGTTGATCATTACAATACTGAAGTGAAAAATGGATATTGCAATTTAAAAGATTTGTTTCCCCTTATATCTCATTTGTAACTCTGCTATTTGTGTTATAGAATTTCAATATATATTTATGATATATGCTGCTACAGATACGCTGCAACACTGAAATGGCACTTTTGGATAAAGTTTTCTTGTTTCCCCTTTAAAGACAGTTTTTAAATATTTATGAGGAGCAATGCATATAATATACTATTTTAAGGGTGCACCAGCTGTTCTTCACACTGGGTGCTTATAAATACATACACATCTTTAGCCCATATTCAAACACATTATTATGTCTGTTAAAAATTAAGAAGATAATATGGAAAGTTGTTTTAGAGCAGAAAGAGGTATGGGGTGTGGTCTTGTGTTTAATATGTAACATTTAGTGTTCCCTAATATTTACTCTTATGGTATTCTATGTTAAATAAGAAATAGTTGCAAATGCTAAGATTACTTGTTGTTTGATGGCTGTGTTGCCTGCTCATACTTTATATATAATATTATATAGGTTTACGTTTGCAAAATGTTTTCACAGACCTCATATAATCCCCATGATGACCTGAGAAGTAGTCGGTCAGGTATACCTCTAGCAAGTGGCTGAATCAATACTGATGATTTCTACTCTACCTCTTCCCACAAAGTCTCCAAGTCTTTTAATTCCTATTCTAGGATTTCTTGAATTGCAGTAAGCTGTACTTAGTGCTATATATTACCCTAAAAAGCTTAACATTGTATATTTAATGTAAATATAAATCATATATAATTATATAAATATGTAAAGGTTTCCATAAATATAAAAATGTAAGCATAAATAGAGATGTCTCATACATTTATATTTATAAGATAAATTCATAAATTAAGGTAACTTTTAACCAGAGAAGTTACATTCAAATTTTATAAATTATGTATAGGATCTGAGTTCAGAAAACTACAAATCACTGATGAAAGAAATCAAAGATCTAAATAGAGAGAGAGAGTTACTCCATAGATGAACATGCGGAATGTTCATGGATTGGAACTCTAATATTGTAAAGAGGTCAATTCTTTTACATTTGCTCTAAAAATTCAATGCAATCCCAACCAAAATTCTAGAAAGCTATATATAGATATTAAAAAATGATTCTAAAGTTAATGTGTAAAGGCAAAAACCTAGAGAAACCAAGACAATACTGAAAAAGAAGAATTTGAAGGAGTCACACTACCTGATTTCAAAACTTACCCTAAAGCTACATTAATCATGACAGTGTGGTATTGGTAAAAGAACAGATGCATAGATTAATGGAACAAAATAAAGAACCCAGAAATAGATCCACACAAATATACCAAACTGATATTTAACAAAGGAGCAAAGGCAACCCAAAGGAGAAAGGATCATCTTTAAATAAATGGTACTTATAATTTTTTATGAATGATTGAATAAATAAATCAATGGAGAAATATAGACAAATCTTAGATGCAGAATACTTTAAAATAATGTATGTAAATATTCTACCCTCAATGAAGTTAGCATAGCTATTCACTTTTTATGTGTGGATACAATAATGATTTCATTCCAAAGAGTACATTATAGAGCAGAAGAAAAATAACTAGACAGTGGAGAAATCTGGCAAACACTACGTCAGCCATGTGATCAAGGTTAATAACAACAACAGTGAAAAGTCATGTTAATAGTTTTTCTATGTGATATATTGTGATGAAATGGCACTTTGCCTCTGTGGTTTTCCTCTTAAAAAACTAAACATTCAACTTAATTACGAAAAAAACAGATTGCACAAATCTTAGTCAAAGTACATGTTATAAAATACTAGAGCAATATTCATCAATATTGTTAAGGAATTCAAAAACAAGGAAAGTCTGTGAAACTGTTGAAGTCAAGAGGAGCCTAAGGAGACAACACTACTAATATAATATGACATTCTGAATGGGATCACAGAACAGAGATTAGACATTAGAGAAAACTAAGGAAATCTTGATAAAATATGAATTTCAGTTAATAATTAGGTTATGAATAATAGTTCATTAATTATGATAATGTACTATACTAATATAAGAGAGGATCCTGGGCTTGGATCCAAGAACACTATGTATTATCTTCATGATTTTTCTGTAAATCTAACTGCCATCTAAAATAAAATGTTTATTAAAAATATAGATTGTACTTGTTATCAAGGGAAAATATAATTATTGATACTAATTACAGAACCTACTGAAGAAAAAGAAACCTGCACATATTTGGTGTGGCTAAACAAGAGTGATGTAATAAGCACATATAAGCACATATAAACGTAAATAGCTATTTACGTATGCTGTTTATATGTACTTATTATATCACTCTTGTATTTACATACACTCAGCTATTTACATGTGCTGCTTACTATAGTCACCTAATATTAGGTACAATAGCCATTATAAAATGAGTATGACTCGGGCCGGGCGCGGTGGCTCAAGCCTGTAATCCCAGCACTTTGGGAGGCCGAGACGGGCGGATCACGAGGTCAGGAGATCGAGACCATCCTGGCTAACACTGTGAAACCCCGTCTCTGCTAAAAAAATACGAAAAACTAGCCGGGCGTGGTGGCGGGCGTCTGTAGTCCCAGCTACTCGGGAGGCTAAGGCAGGAGAATGGCATGAACCCAGGAGGCGGAGCTTGCAGTGAGCTGAGATCCGGCCACTGCACTCCAGCCTGGGCGACAGAGCGAGAGTCCGTCTCAAAAAAAAAAAAAAAAAAGAGTATGACTCATATTAGCTTATACATTTTATTGCCCTGTTTAGTTTGATATGCTCAGTATGGTTATTTGATAAAAATTTATAATAAATTTAGAGAGAGCCTGCTTATGAATATTTCTTTTTCCCACAACAAAAGCTTGTACTTATACCAAATTAATATTTGTTTTTTATATTTGGTTGTAATTTTGCAAAAAACAACATTGTATAAATTATTTCAACCAGATATAAATTTACAGCTCAACAGTTAATAAAAAAAGAACAGAAGATGAAATACACAAAAGACAATCCCAAACAGTAGACTTTGGCAAACAGATGTGAGATAAGACATTGCAAATAAAAATTTTTTAAAAATGAATGGTTAGTGCTTACTTGGGCAGTATATTTTGTCATAACTCATTCATCCACTTAAACACTTCCTTAATGTCTTTCTATGCCAGGCACTCTACTGTGCACTAGGAAACAGTCACTAATAAATCAGAGACACATGCCTTGCTTATATGAAGCTTACTTTTTAAATTTTTTTTAAATTTTTTATTTTTTTTGAGACGGATTCCTGCTCTGTCACCCAGGCTGGAGTGCAGTGGCATGATCTCGACTCACAGCAACCTCCACCTCCCAGTTCAAGTGATTCTTCTGCCTCAGCCTCCCAAGTAACTGGAATTACAGGTGCCCACTGCCACACCCAGCTAATTTTTGTATTTTTAGTAGAGACAGGGTTTCACCATGTTGGCCAGGCTGGTCTTGAACTCCTGAGCTCAGGTGATCCGCCCATTTCGGCCTCCCAAGGTGTTGGTATTACAGGTGTGAGCCACAGAGCCCTGCCTATGGAGCATACATTTTTGGTGGCAGAGTGGAACAAATAATAAGTAAATAAGCAAATAATTTTGGAAAATGATAAATGCTTTAGAGAACAACAAAGCAGAGATGGGTGATAAGAAGTCTGGAATTTCTATTTTCTATTTTATTTATTTTTTAAATTTTTAAATTTTCAATTTTTGTGGGTACATAGTAGATGTATGTATTTATGGGGCATATGTATTTATAGCATGCAATACATAATAATTACATTCATGGAAAATTGGGTATCCGTCTCCTCAAGGATTTATTCTTTGTGTTACCAACAATCCAATTATACTCTTTTAGTTATTGTAAAATGTACAATTACATTGTTATTGACTATAGTGGGGGTTTCAATTTTAAATAGGATATTCAGGGAAGGCCTACTGAAAAGGTGGAATTTGTATAAAGACATGAATGAGGTAGGGAAATGAGCCCTGTGGATATCAGGAGGCAAATAAGTCAAGCAGAGGAAAGAGTAAGTACAAAGTCCTTGAGGCTGGAGGGTGGATGGTGTGTTTGAGAAATAATGCGGCTGAAGTGGAGAAGTGAATTGGGGTAGAGCATTAGATGACATCAGAAAAATGACAGTGGTAATGATATGGGAGGGGCAAATCACATAGGGCTTGTGGACTGTTGCAAAGAGTTTTGGTTTTACTATTTGTAGGATAAAAAGGCCTGTAAGCAGACAAGTAGAAGGGAATGAATTGAAGCAAAAAGACCAGTGGCAAAGCGATTGTTATAACCCAAGCAAGAGATGATGGTGTCTTAAATGAGGATGTGGCAGTGGAGGTGCTGGAAGTGGTCAGATATAGTGTACATTTTGACTGCAGAGTCGATATGATTTTCTGACGAATTGGACGTGGTGTGTGAGAAAAAGGATGATTTTCAAATTATGGGACTCTGTACCTGAAAGAGTGGAGTTCTCATTAGTTAAGGTTTAGAAGTCTGTAGGTAGAATAGATGGGGGTGGGTTGGAGGTAGGTCAGGAATTCAGTTTTGGACATGCTAACTTGGTGGTATCTCTTATATACCCAGGTGGAGATGTTTAATAGACAGATGTGTGAATCTGCATTCAGACAAGTCGACTGAGCTGGAAATAGAGCTTTAGGAATTTTTAGCTTCAGATGAAATTTAAAGTCAGAAGATTGAATGAGATCCTCTCAAGAGCAAGTGCAGATAGACAGGAAAAGAGGTGTAAGAACTAACTCCAGCTTCAAGAGGTGAGGAATGTGATGAGACAATACGAGAAAGACTAACTGTGAATGAAGTAGATGAAGTATGGAAACCAAACCAGTGTTTCAAAGTGGAGGGAGTAGCCAGCTGTGTCACGTGTGAGGTCAATCAAGAGAAAAATCTAAATTTGACATTAACAATAGTGAACGTCTTTATAATACCTTCTTTTGGGGTTGTACTGTCAAAGCAATAACAGAGCTGGAGGGCAGTTACAATGGTAAAAACAGATTTTGTTTAGGACTATTGCAGTGGAGAAAAGGGACCTCAGCATAGAACTGGACTCAATTCTGATACAGGATGGGCAAGTGAGAATTTACAGCCGAGGAACAGAGTGGATATCAGTGCATGGAAAATTACTAGGAGGAAACATTGGAATTCTGGCTAATCCTGACCTAGCGGGATTGTTACTGAAAACAGGACAGGATGATCAGACATTACTTAGGAGATTGTGGAGAATAAGGAACCTGATCAAATATCCAGGGTGGGGAATTCTCGCTAAACTAACTTAGCAGGATTCTCTGTGAAACAGGATTTTATAAGGAAGTATGCAGATGGTCCTAGGAGAAAATTCAGGAGCCTGACTGAAGTTTGGTCAAGCAAAGAATCTTTGTCAGTACATTACCTTACAGTTCATCACAATAGTGTTCTTCTCACTTTGAGCACACTGGGCTGTTCAAGCCTTGAGGTAGTTATAAGCGCTCATATATCCATCACATATTTTATGTGTGCACCAGTTCATTACAGTACATTACAGTTCACAAATCATTTTAAAACAACTTTTCCCTGTTTTATTTTCACAGCAGTCCTACACAAAAGATATTCTGAACTTTTTTATGCTTTAGCTGAAGAAGCTGACAGGAAAGTAAAATTCTTTTTCAAACATTTTTCTGCTCTCAAATGGCATAGTCTAGGTTTAAACAATTTTATATGATTTTAAATCTAGTGAGATAACATCTTTTGTAAGATATTTTATGCCACTTGGTTGGTACTCAATAAATTATTCTTTTTTTCTATTTCTCTTTTTCTTTTAAAGCTTATCGTCCTTCTAGAAATATCTATACCAAATGGTGTTAATACAGAAATTATTTAATTAATATGTTCATTTTGTATTAGTCGACTTTTATATGATAGTCATTAGACTTGGTACAAGGAAAACAAAACTGGGTAAGATATAATCCAACCCTTTGAAGAGATCGCACTGTAGTAAGTGAGACAGACATTCATAACATACTGTGCTAAGGATTTTAATAGGGGTAGCTGAAAAGGGCTAAGGGAACACCAAGAATAACTAATTCAGCTCGAGTGGTTAGACTAAAGTGACACTTTGTAGGAGAAAGTCAAGATGATTGAAAGCAGAAGGATAAAATATACTGTTCTTCTCACTTGGAGCACACTGGGCTGTTCAAGCCTTGAGGTAGTTATAACTGCTCACATATCCATCAAAGTTTTTATCTGTGCACCAGACGCACACCAAGGTCAGGACAACAAGAAAACATCACAATCCATGCAAGCATTAACTTTGATGGATGACTTAATTATCTTGGTTCCCTGATGAATAAATAGCGTAACCATTCCCAGAAGATATTTTTTAGTCTCCTAGTTGACAATGACTTAGTTAAGTGGGATATTAAAACCATGATCTGATAAGATAAAAACATTTCAAAAACTACAGAGCTTTTGTGGTTGCCCGTAGCTAGTTATACTGTGGACTTGACAATGCACTCGTGACATAACAAGATACCCAGCTTATGAATGGATGCCACTGGTATCTGTTTTGGTGTGCTTTGAAAGAAAGACATATTTATCATCTGCTACAGCACTGTTTTGTTAGACAAATTCAGCAGAGAGGACTAAATAATTGAATGCCTCCTTTAAAATATACACACATAAATATACACATCATATTGAAATACACATGATTGTAATTAATAGGAAGAGGAAAACAAAGAAAAACTTCTGTCAGACTGGTTTATCTAAAAATATTAAAAATAGAGAAATGTCAATAACCTTTCAATAACAGAGCAAATACATTATATAGAGATTGATAAATGCTTCTGCAGTGACTCAGGGAAGAATATGTGTTTGGTATCTCTAAGAAATATTTTCATATTCAGTTTAAATCACAACTTGTGAGATAGTTCCACAGCTGCAATAACTAGCCCTGGATTATCTTTACTTTTTGTATGGAGCATAAATGGAGATAGAGCTGTGAAATTTCCAAACAAGTATATTTATTTCCAAGAACAGGCTTAGAAAGAATTATTCTGTTGTGAACCTGGAGCTTATAATGAATATTCAGAATTGGTATGGTCAACAAATTTAGAAAAGCCCATTTTAAAAATGTACTTAACTCCAAATAGTCTCCTTCAACTTCACTCTAACCTTTCATGAAGTTGGGAAGCCTCACTTCCACTGAGCCCTGGCCATCAGCCCAAATGTCAATACCTGAATTGAACTCACTAATTTAGCTTCATATTGTCTCCCCTGATTGCATGTAAATTTTGGCTTTACTATAAATCCTAGTCCCATTTTACCTTCGCTTGCTTTTCTTTTTCTTATTCTTTTTCTTTTCTTTGTAAGCATCCTAATCCTGTAGACAAACTGGCCAAGTTCAAATCTTTGCTAAGGAACCTATTAGCTCTAATTTTTAGTACCCTGTTTAAATCTCGGGGCCTCAGTTTTATTATCTGAAAAATAGGTTTAATAATATTGTCTTTCTTACAAACTTCTTGAAAATATTAAGTAAGATAAAATAAAAATTAATCCATGTAAACTGTTTAGCAAAGTGAGTTGTACATAACCACCAATAGGTATTTTTAGTACAGTTTATCTTTACTCAATACTATTGTCTTCATGAAGTTTTTTTTCTCTCCTCGAATATATTCTGCCATATAATATACAGAGTTCTCTAGGCTCATGGTTTCTAGACTAGACATGATTTCAAGAAATATTCATTTCAATGTACAGATTTGCAAAAAGTAGTAAGAAATAACATAGCCCGAAATTTCATTACCCAGAGATAATCACAATTGAAAGGACTGGAATGTTTTTGCAGATATTTCCCAATGCAATTTTATAAATAAAAGTATAAATAAAATATAAAATACATATATTAATAATAATGAAAGATAAAAACCATATGACCCAATAGATGCAGGAAAAGTATCTGACAAAATTCAAATTGTTGGCAAAATTTTTATCCATTTATGATAAAACTTTTCAACAAATTAGATACATAAGAAATTTGTTGCAATAAAAGCCTGTATTTCAAACCTACAGCTAACATCATACTCAATAACAAAAAAATTGAAAGCTTTTCTTTTAGAATGAGACTCAACAGGAAGATACCTATTCTTATCACTTCTATTTAACATAGTACTCGAAGTCCTAGACAGAGCAGTAGCAAGAAAAAGAAAAGAGAGGCATAGAAATCGGAAGAAAAAGGAAGTTAAATGGTCTCTATTTCCATTTTATGTATATTTATTTTTCATGCTCTCTTTGTGTGTGTGTGTGTGTGTGTGTGTGTGTGTGTGTGTATGTATAAGGCACTCTGCTTGCCTGACACTACAAGGTATATAAAGACATTTGCAACATAATTCCTGTTTCTTCAGGGCACTTGCATTCTAGCATAAGCATGAAACAAGCATGCCAATAAGTATAATCAAAAGTAAAAAGATAATATGTGTCTTAGAAGTATACAAATCATGTGGTAATTTAAGGGAGGAAAAATTCACCTGTGTTTGGAAGGAAGTTAGGGAGGGTTTGAAGAAGGTAACATTTGAGATGGTTTTTAAGAGGTCAAGACTGGAAATGGCAGTAGCTTCCAGGAAAAGGGAATACCAGGGAAAATCCTTTTCAAAGGTGAGATGAATGTTCTACAACAGTGAGTAGTTCAATTTGATCAGAATGTAAACATCCTGTAGGGAAGGGAAAAAACAGGAAAATTGAAAGGGAACGTCGGACCAGGTACCTTAGGGCCTGGGCTAAAGAGTTTACAGGTAGTACAGAATCATTAACATTGTTCCTGGAAATAATAACTGGCTCTTATGAACAATGCTTCAGTGGACATTCTCTTCTGCATCACTGTACTTTTGCCTAATTAAACCCTTAGGATAAACTTCTAAATGTTTAATTCCTGGAAGTTTGTGAGGCCTTTGATACATGTTGCTAAACTGCATGAAAATGCCTATTTTTCAAGGGGCTCACCAGCAGTAGATGTTATTCTTTTAATCTTTGTCTGTCTTATGAAGGGTAACCAGTATGTTATTTTGTTTTTATTTTCATTCCCTTAAATACTAGTGAAATTTAATAAATTAGCTCAGATTTAGTCTCTTTTCTTTCTGAAATTCATAATCATGTTCTTAACCCCTGTATTATTTTCTTTTGCTGCTATAACCAATTACCATGGACTTACTGGTTTAAAAACTAACATTTGTTTTATAATTCAGTATGTCAAAAGACCCACACAGGTCTCAATGGGCTGATATCAAGATGTTGGCAAGGCTTCCTTCCTTCCCTGAAAGCTTCAAGGGAGAATCCGTTTTACCATTTCAAGCTTCTATTGGCTGCCAGCATTTTTTAGCTTGAGCCTTTCTCCCTCTTCAAAACCAGCAGCAGTTGGTCAAGTCCTAATGTCATATCTCTCTGAAGACCCACTCTTCTGCCTGCCTCGTTCAGTTTTAAGGGCTCATATGGTTATGTTGGACCCACCTAGATAACTGGGATTATCTAGGTTCATACCCTTAATTGCATCTGTGAAGTCCTTTTTGGCATGTAAGATATTATGCCTTTAGCATAGCCACAGATTCTGGGGTTATGGTAAGCACATCTTTGGGGGGCCACTATTTTGCCTATGACAACCCAGTTTTGTTTTAATGGGAGTTTCATTTTTCTAAGTATACATGTATTAACTTTCTATATTGATGTTTTTCATATGAGCAAATCTCTTTCTTTCTTCTCTACCACTGACCAAAAATCACTGTTTTATTAGCTGCGGAACGTCGTGGCATGGAGTCTAAGCATGATGATCACATAGCCAGGTATCCTAAACTCAACTCCCAGCTCCAAGTTTCATGAACTGTGATGTGCTGGATGACTGTCATAGTTCACAAAACTGAAATTTTCTCAACTTTAAAATGAGAATATTAATTATAGTACCTACACCATATAATTTTTAACAATCCACGCCAAATACTTGGCATGTTCTAAGTAGTCAATAAATCTTTGATACCATTAAGAGTATTTTTTCAATGTATAGAAATATATTTGTGTGGCCATGAAGTGTCATGGATCATTCACAATAACTAAGATACACCATTG
The DNA here is from genome assembly GCF_049350105.2 of Macaca mulatta. NCBI lineage: Eukaryota > Metazoa > Chordata > Mammalia > Primates > Cercopithecidae > Macaca > Macaca mulatta. The sequence continues at coordinate 97,962,132 of NC_133419.1, forward strand.
AACAAAATATGGAAAAGTACTATTTCTATTTCTAAGCTTACATTTCTAGTTATTGGTGTGAGAGAATAATTAATGAACATTTTTAAAATGAGTTATATAATATTATGGGCCGAATTGTGTCTTCCCCAAAACTCACATGTTGAAGTACTTACCCCCAGACCCTCATGATGTAACCGTATTTGGATACAGGGTCTTAAAAGAGGTAATCAAATTAGAATGATGTTATCGGGGTGGAACCTAATCCAATATGCTTGGTGTCTGTCTGAGAAAAGAACATTTGTACACAGACACACACATACAAAGGCAAGATGAAGTGAAAGCACGTGGTAAAGACAATCATTTACAAGTCAAAGAGAGGCCTGAAATAGTAAAAAGCCCTCAGTGGAAAAAAGCAAATCTGCGGACACTTTGATATTGGGATTTTAGCCTCTGGAACTGTGAGAAAATAGGTTTCTGTTATTGAAGTCATCCAGGCTGCAGTACTTTGTTACAGCAGCTGTAGTACATTGATACATGTGGTACATTAGAAATTGATAAATGCTATGGAAAAAATAAAACTACGTAAGGAGGTTGTAATGCTGCTACAGAGGACTTTTAACAGCACATCACTAGTGGGCGTGGCCAATAACTGTTCCTACTATTTTCCTTACTTAATTAGTAGTAGGTATTTATTACACACACAGTTTCTAACTCATGATGTCTGTTTTTAAACATTTGTTTGTAAGGGGACAGTTTGGAATATGGAATCAATGGACACTTCATATTTCAATGACTTAACATTCCCTCAACAATCAACAGCATAATTGACCAAATTTGTTTTCCTAATTTCATATCAACCCCTGTGGAGCTCCTAATGGCTGGTTTATTAATAATAAACAGCACCTTGTGGTTAAGATAAAACCTCTGACTCTTTATCCCATATTTATCAATAATTTTTGTCAGTGTTGTGATGAATAAAAATGATCCTGAGCTCCAGTTTTCTTCTGTGGTAATTTATATTAGGTGTCCATGACAAGAATTGTTCCAATATTTCCCAATTTACAAATGCCTGTATTACTTTTTGTTTGCTTATAAGGTGACTGTTTGACATAAAAATATAGATTTTCACTTGGAAATAAAATTCTATATATTAGATTTTCACTTGGAAACAAAATTCTATATGTTAGAGTTTCAATTGGAAACAAAAATCTATATATTAGATTTTCAGGATAGTTTGAGAAAATATTTACTCATTTGAAGCCTGATTTTTTTTTTTTTTTTTTTTTTTTTTTAAGAAAGGGTCCTGCTTTGTCACTTAGGCTGGAGTGCAGTGGTGAGATCATGGCTCACTGCAGCCTTGAACTCCTGGGCTCAAACTATCCTCTTGCCTCAGCCTCCCAAGTAGCTAGGACTGCAGGCATGTACCACCACACCTGGCTAAATTTTTATTTTTTGTAGAGACAGGGTCTTGTTACATTGCCCGGGCTGGTGTTGAACCCCTGGCCTCAAGTGATCCTCCCATCTTGGCCTCCCACAGTGCTGGGATTATAGGCGTGAACCAGTGAGCCTGGCCTCTAATGTTTACCAATAACGTTAACTATAAACACACTTATTCTGAATCTTTTTAAGGATTAATTGGAACCTGTTTGTGAATGAACTTTGTAAAAAGAAATATGCATTTGGTTATCCTAAATTCTATCTGCAAGACATCTGTTCTATGCGCTATAGAAGACAATGTTTTCCTACTTTTCCTTTTAGGGTAGCTCAAAATGAAGGAAGGAAAGTCCTAGAATCTTTGGGTTGGATGGGATCAATTACCACAAAAACGTTTTAATTCTCTTCCTAACAGTTATATGAGTGTTCATCTGTGATGACTAATTGCTGAAGAATCCTGATACATCTTTCAACCCCTTACTGAGAAAAAAATTTTTTTTAATTTATTTATTATTATTATACTTTAAGTTGTAGGGTACATGTGCATAATGTGCAGGTTTGTTACATATGTATACTTGTGCCATGTTGGTGTGCTGCACCCATCAACTCGTCATTTACATCAGGTATAACTCCCAATGCAATCCTTCCCCCCGCCCCCCTCCCCATGATAGGCCCCGGTGTGTGATGTTCCCCTTCCTGAGTCCAAGTGATCTCATTGTTCAGTTCCCACCTATGAGTGAGAACATGCGGTATTTGGTTTTCTGTTCTTGTGATAGTTTGCTAAGAATGATGGTTTCCAGCTGCATCCATGTCCCTACAAAGGACACAAACTCATCCTTTTTTATAGATTCAATGCCATCCCCATCAAGCTACCAATGACTTTCTTCACAGAATTGGAAAAAACTGCTTTAAAGTTCATATGGAACCAAAAAAGAGCCCGCATCTCCAAGACAATCCTAAGTCAAAAGAACAAAGCTGGAGGCATCACGCTACCTGACTTCAAACTATACTACAAGGCTACAGTAACCAAAACAGCATGGTACTGGTACCAAAACAGAGATATAGACCAATGGAACAGAACAGAGTCCTCAGAAATAATACCACACATCTACAGCCATCTGATCTTTGACAAACCTGAGAGAAACAAGAAATGGGGAAAGGATTCCCTATTTAATAAATGGTGCTGGGAAAATTGGCTAGCCATAAGTAGAAAGCTGAAACTGGATCCTTTCCTTACTCCTTATACGAAAATTAATTCAAGATGGATTAGAGACTTAAATGTTAGACCTAATACCATAAAAATCCTAGAGGAAAACCTAGGTAGTACCATTCAGGACATAGGCATGGGCAAAGACTTCATGTCTAAAACACCAAAAGCAACGGCAGCAAAAGCCAAAATTGACAAATGGGATCTCATTAAACTAAAGAGCTTCTGCACAGCAAAAGAAACTACCATCAGAGTGAACAGGCAACCTACAGAATGGGAGAAAATTTTTGCAATCTACTCATCTGACAAAGGGCTAATATCCAGAACCTACACAGAACTCAAACAAATTTACAAGAAAAAAACAAACAACCCCATCAAAAAGTGGGCAAAGGATATGAACAGACATTTCTCAAAAGAAGACTGAGAAAATTTAACAACAAGAAGGAATGCTGTTTAATCTAAGGTAGCTCATTCCATTTATAGATAGCTCTTTTTTTTCCTTGTAAAGATTTTTATTGTTTGTTTTTCTATTAAACTTAAACTTTTAGAAAAGTTTTAGATTCACAAAAAAGCTGAGATAATACGTAGAGCTCTCATAAATCCCTGGCAAAAACTCTCTTTGACCAAACCTTAGTTAAATCCATCTAAGCCCTCTTCTTGACCAAACTTTGACCTTCAACCTCTGTGCCCATCTTTGCTGAGTCCAGTTTTGCTGAAAATTTATATAAACATTTGTTTTAATACATTTGTTTGTATCAGCATGGACTAATGAATGTGTTTTTTTTTTTTTTTTCTATTTTGGGTTAAGATCCAGTAATACTTTATTAAATTGTTCACATTGCTTCAGCTTTGACTACTGGGAGCTCTTTCATCAATGTGCTTTCTTTATTTCCTTCCTCCCTCCCTTCCTTCCTTCTCTCCCTGCTTTCTTCCCCTCCCCTCTCCTCTCGTTTCGTTTCTTTTCACACCCCCTTGCTTTCTGGCACTATGAGTTTCTCCAAGCTCATCTTGTCTATAAGCTTTCTCGGTATGAGAATCAACCATTTCTCCAGAATGCACTGGTTCCTTTGATTGGAGAATGGCATTACAAACCAGAATTTTAGTACTAGTTTTGCTTGTTGCTACTGATGTGTCATTTATTTGAGATTATCTTAGCTAAGAGAGCCCAGAAATATATGTGTGTATACTAAACACTTGTATATACATACACAAATATTCTGTATATAACCATTTACCTTTACTAAACAGCATTAAACTGATAAGTATTAAACTAATCAGTATTTATATATTGATTACTGCAACTCCAATCCACCACTCCTTAGATCTCCTTGCTTATCTGTAAATTCCCACTCTAACAGTGAGAAAACTGGCCTCCATCATGCAAAACCATTTACTTAATTGTTCAAATCCAGTATACATGCAGAGTAGTATCCAAATTGTTAACTTGTAACCCTAGGAAACAACTTTATCAAATAGATTACAGTGCTTATATGCAGCTGCTTTTGTCTTTAGTCTTATAGATTCCACTCATTTCCAAACTTACCTAGGTCAGTACTTTTTCCCTGCTCCATCTTCAGTAAAAATTGTTTCAGCAATATGCAATACAAGTAGATTATTTCATCACGTTCTGCATTACATATCTGGATACCTTTAACCTTCTAAATAATTTCTTTTAAAAAATTCATAAAGTCTTCTCTTTGTGCTGTAAAGTTCTATGGGTTTTGACAAATGTGTGATATTATGTACTTACTAGTATATAGGTTTACTGCACTACAAATTTTCCGTGCTTTACCTATTCCTCTTTCCTACAATTTACCCCAGCAATCATTGATCATTTTATAGTCTCTGTAGTTTGCCTTTTCTAGAAAGTCAAATAATTGGAATAACAGAGAATGTAGCCTTTTAGGACTGGCTTCTTTTACTTAGCAATACTAATTTAATTTTTATTTGTATTTTTGCCTGGCTTGATGGCTCATTCATTTTATTGTTGAATAGTATTTTATTGTATGAATGAACCTCACTTTATCCATTAATCTATTAAAGTCTAATGACAATAATCTCCAGTTTTTGACTACTATGAATAAGATTTCAGTAAAAATCTGTGTATAGGTTTTTGTGTGGACAGAAGTTTACAAACCATTTGATAAATACCTAGAAACATAATTGGTAGATAATAAGACTATTTTTGTAAAAAATTGCCAAACCATCTTCAAAGTGGCTGTACCATTTTGTACTCCTAACAAGAAAAAGGAGAATTCTTGTTCCTCTGTATTCTCAACATCATTTGCTATTGTCAGCTATTTGGAAACTAGTCATTTTAATAGATATGTGAAGTTATTTCAATGTTGACTACATTTGCAATTCTCATGATCAAAGATGTTCACCGAGCATCTTTACATATGCTTATTGACACCTGATTTTTTGGTGAGACATCTGATCAAATCTTTTGACTATTTCTTAAGTGGATTTTCGTTTCCTTATTTTTCAGTGTTCTTTGTATATTTTGGGTGCAAGTCTTTTATTAGATGTGCAATTTGTAAATACTTTCTCCAGCATGTAGCTTTTCTTTTGATTTTCTAATGTCTCCACTACAGCAGAAGTTTTAAACTTTAATAGTCTAATTTATCATTTTTTTCTTTCATAGGTTGTGATTTTGCATTGTATATAGTGTCGATAAATACATAATCAATTAAATTTTCTCCTACATTTTCTTTTAGAAATTTTACACTATTGCTTTTATATTTAGGTCATTGATGAATTTTGATATAATTTTTGTGAAAGGTGTTAGGTCTGTTTTGTCATTTTTGGGTACATGTACAACTAAATTTTCTAGCACTATTTAGACTGATTTAACAAATTTTTGATCATAGACTTGCTCATATTATGTCTATATTATTTTCTTAATATTGATGGTATCAGTAGCATTGACACATCTTTCCTTTCTGCTATTGATGATTTCTGCCTTCTATTCATCCGAAGTTGGGTAGTTAGAGGTTTACAACTTTCATTAAACTTTTTAAAGAACCAGCTCTTGGTTTTGTGAGCCTTCTCTATCGCTTCTCTGTTTTCAATTTCACTTTTCTGCTTTAAGTTTTATTTTTTAAATTTTATTTGTTTTAATTTAAATTTTTTCTGTATAGATTATTGATTTCAGTTTAGATTATTGATTTTAGATCTTTCTTCTCTTTTAGTATGTGCACTTAATGCTGTGAAATTCCCTGTAGGCACTGTTTTCACTGCATCTCACAAATTTTAAGTTGCATTTTCTTTTAGTTGAAATATATACATGCGTATATATGTATATATTTATATATGAACTTATTGAGATGTCTTTGACTCACAGAAGTTTTAGAAATGTGTTGTTTAATTCCTCAAGTATTCGTAGATTTCCCAGCTCTCTGTACTGTTTCCAGATTAATTGTATTATGACAAATTCTATTATGATCTGTTATGATCATACATACTTTGCATGATTTCTATTCTTTAAATGTGATCATATGTGTGTTATGACCTATAGTGGTCTATCTTAGTAAATGTTCCACGAGAGTGTGAGAAGAATTTTTATTATGCTGTTGCTGAATGAAATATATTTATAAATGTGAAGTAGATCAGGCTGACTGATGCTGCTATTTACTTAGTTATATCCTTACTGATTTTCTACCTGCGTGAACTATCAATGGCTGAGAAAGGGTGGTAAAGTTTCCAACTATATTTGTCTTCTTCTCTCTGTTCCTCTATCAGTTTTATCCTCACATTTTCTATTTTGTTTTTAATTGATAGAGAATAATCATACACATTTATAGGGCAGGGGGTAACATTTTGATACACAGATACATGGGGTAAAAACAAAAGCAGAGTATTTAATATATCCAACACCTCATATATTTATCATTTCTTGATGGTGAGAATATTAAAAACCCTCTCCTCTAGCTATTTTGAAATATACAATATAATATTGTTAACCATAGTCATCCTACTCTGCAATAGAATACCAGAACTTATTTCATCTATCCAACTGTGATTGTGTACCCACTGATCAATGTCTCCCAATAACCCACTTCCTGCACCCCTCCCCAGCCTCTGCTAACCACTATTGTGCTCTCTAAATCTATGAGATCAATTTATTTAGATTCTACATATAATTTAGATTATGCAGTATTTGTCTTTCCTTGCCTGGCTTATTTTACTTAAACAATGTCCTCCAGGTCCATACATGTTGCTGCACATGCCAGGATTTCATTCTTTTTTATGGCTGAATAGTATTCTGGTAGGTAGATATACCACATTTTCTTTATCCATTCATCTGTTGATGGATGCTTAGCTTGATTTCATATCTTGGCCATTGTAAATACTGCTGCAATAAATGTGGGTGTACAGATATCTCTTTGATATACTGATTTCCTATATGTTGGATGTATATATGTAGCAGTAGGATTGCTGGATCATAGGTAGTTCTGTTTTTAGTTTTTTGCAGAACCTCCATAATAAATATTAATTTACATTCCCACAAGTTATGTATAAGTGTTCTCCTTTCTTTATATTTACATCAATATTTGCTATTTTTGTCTTTTTGATAATAGTCATTCTAAATTGGGGTTAGGAATTACCTCATTGAAGTTTTGATTTGCACTTGCCTGATAATTAGTGATATTGAGCATTTTTTCATATACTTGAACATTCGTATTTTTCTTTTGAGAAATGTCTACTCACATCTTTTGCCCATTTTTTAAACTAAATTATTTATTTATTTTGCAATTGTTTGACTTCCTTATATATTCTGGATATTAAACCCTTGTCAGATGCATAGTTTCAAATACATTTTCCCATTTTTAGGTTGTCTTTTAACTTTACTGATTGTTTCCTGTGCTGTGCAGGAGATTTTTAGTTTGATGTAATCTCATTTGTCTATTTTTGCTTTTGTTTCCTGTGCTTTGGGGGTCTTATGCAAAAGCTCCTTGTCCAGACCAATGTCATGAGCATTTCCCCTGTGTTTTTTTTTTTGTTGTTTTGTTTTGTTTTTTTTTTTTATCCTAGTAGTTTTAGCATTTCAGGTCTTACATTTAAGTGTTTTGCCTATTTTGAGTTGATTTTTGTATATTCTGAGAGATAGGGATCTAGTTTCATTTTTCTGTATGTGGATATCCAGTTTTCTTTGCATCATTTATTGAAGAGACTGTCCTTTTTGTATTTTTAGTAGAGATGGGGTTTCACTGTGTTATCCAGGATGGTCTCAATCTCCCAACCTCGTGATCTGCCCGCCTTGGCCTCCTAAAGTGCTGGAATTACAGGCGTGAGCCACCATGCCCAGCTCATTTATATGTCTTCTTCTGAGAAACGTTTATTCAGGTCTTTTGGCCATTTTAAAATCAGATTATTAGATTTTTCCTGTTGAGTTATTTGAACTACTTATATATTCTGAATATCAATCCCTTGTCAGATTGATAGTTTGCAAAATTGTCTCCCATTCTGTGGTTTATCTCTTCACTTTGTTGATTGTTTCCTTTGCTATGCAGAAGCTTTTCAACTTGATGCAATCCTATGTGTCCATTTTTTGCTTTGGTTGCCTGTGCTTATGGGGTATTACTTAGGAAATGTTTCCCCAGTCCAATGTCCTGGAGAGTTTCCCCAGTGTTTCTTTTAATACTTTCAGAGTTTCAGGACTTGGATTTGTCTTTAGTCTATTTTGATTCAGTGTCTTATATGGTGATAGATTGGTGTCCAGTTTCTTCTGCATATGGATATCCAGTTTTCCAAGCAGTATTTATTGAAGAAATTGCCCTTCCCCAGTGTATGTTATTGGCAACTCTGTTGAAAATGAGTTCACTCTAGATGTATGGATGTATTTCTGGGTTCTCTTTTCTGTTCCATTGTTCTGTATGTCTGTTTGTTGCCGGTATCGTGCTGGGTTTTTTTGTTGTTTTGTTTTGTTTTGTTTTGTTTTACTATAGCTCTGTAGTATAATTTGAAGTCAGGTAGTATGATTCCTCCAGTTTTGTTCTTTCTTCTCAGGATAGCTTTGTTTATTCTAAGTCTATTGTAGTCCATATACATTTTAGGATTATTTCTTCTATTTCTGGGAAGAATGTCGTTGATATATTGATAGGGATTGCATTAAATCTGTGGATTGCTTTGAGTAGTATGGACATTTTAAAAATATTGATTCTTCCAATTTATAAACATAAAATATCTTTCCTTTTTTTCTGCCCTCTTCAATTTCTGTAATCAATTTTTTATAGTTTTCATTGTAGAGATCTTTCACTTCCCTGGGGAAGTTTATGCCTACGTGTTTTGTTTTATTTGTAGCTACTGGAAATATTGCTTTCTCACTTTCTTTTTCAGATTATTTTGCTGCTGACATATAGAAAGGCTGCTGACTTTTGCACATTGATTTGGCATCCCACAACTTTGCCGAAGTTGTTTATTTGTTCTAGTAGTTTTGGGGTGGAGTCATTAGGTTTTTCTAAGTATAAGATCATATCATATACAAAGAAGGATAACTTGATTTTTCTCTTTATATTTGGATAATTTTTATTTATTTCTTTAGTCTAATTGCTGCAGCTAGACTTCCAGTACTATATAGATAAACATCAATGAGAGTGGACATCCTCGTCTTGTTCCAAATCTTAGAGAAAAGCCTTTCACTTTTTTCCTCATTCAGTATATTGCTAGCTGTGGGTCAGTCATATATGGCTATTATCATATAGAGGTGTGTTCCTTCTATACCCAATTTTTAAGGCTTTTTTTAAATCATGGAGGGTTAATTAATATTATGAAATGCTTTTTCTGCATTAATTAATCATATGGTTTTTTCATTCATTCTGTTGATATGATTTATCACATTGATTTGTGTATGTTGCATCATCCTTGCATCCCTGGAATAAATCCCATTTGGTCATGATGAAATATCTTTTTAATGTGTTGTTCAGTTCAGTTTGCTAGTAGTTTGTTGAGGATCTCTGCATAATGTCATCAGATATATTAGCCTGTAGTTTTCTTTTTTTGATGTGTCTTTGTCTGGTTTGTGTATCAGGGTAATGCTGGCTTCGTAGAATGAATTTGCAACCATTCCCTCCTCCTCACTTCTTAAAATAATTTGAGTAGGATTAGTGTTATTTCTTCATGTAATGTTTGGTAAAATTCTGCAGTGAAGCCATAGGGTCCTGGGCTTTGCTTTGATTGAAAACGCTTTATTATGGCTTTGATCCTGCTACTTGTTATTGGTCTATTTAGGTTTTGGATTTTTTGGTAGGTTGTATGTATCTAGAAATTTATTCATGTGTCTTGGCGTGCTAATTTATTGGTATATATTTGCTTGTAGTAGTGTCTAATAATCATTTAATTTCTATAATATCAATTGTAATGCTTTCTTCTTCATCTCTGATTTTAACTATTTAACAGTCTTCTCTAATTTTTTCTTAGTCTATATAAAAGTTTGTTAATTTTGCTTATCTTTAATTTTATTATTTCTGCTCTGATCTTTATCATCTCCCTTCTTCTACTAATTTAGGGTTTGGTTTGCTCTTGCTTTTCTAGTATTGGTATTTTGATAGGGATTGCATTGAATCTGTAGACTGCTTTGAGTAGTATGGACATTTTAACAATATTCTTCCAATCTATAAACATACTGTAGATTGCTTTGAGTAGTGCGGACATTTTAACAATATTCTTCCAATCTATAAACATAAAATATATTTCCTTTTTTCCTGCCCTCTTTGGTTTCTTTCATCAGTTTTTTATAGTTTTCCTTGTAGAGATCTTTCAGTTCTCTGGGTAAGTTTGTGCCTAGGTGTTTTGTTTTATTTGTAGCTATTGCAAATGCTATTACTTTCTTAATTTCTTTTTCAGATTTTTTTTTTGCTGCTGACATATAGAAATGCTGATTTTTACACATTGATTTGGCATCCCACAACTTTGTTAAAGTTGTTTATTTTTTCTAGTAGCTTTTGAGTGGAGTCATTCCGTTTTACTAAATATAAGATCGTATCATCTACATATCATTTCTTAATATCAGATCATATCATCTACAAAGAAGGCTATTTTAAACTTAGGATTATTTTAAACTTATGACAACTCTGATTGCTAGTTCTTTCAGATGCATAATTAGGTTGATTATTTTAATTTTCTACTTTTTGATATAGGCACTTATTGCTGTAAACTTTTTGGACTGCTTTTGTTATATCTCATAAGTTTTAGTATGTTGTGTTTCTATTTTTTTGTTTCAAGAAAATTTTTACATTTTTGTCTTAATTTATTCATTTACCCACTAGTAATTCAGAAGCATATTTTTTAATTTCCATGTGTCTGTATCGTTTTCAAAGTTCCTCTTGTCATAGATTTCTAGTTTTATTCCATCGTGGTCAGAGAAGATACTTGATATTCTTTCAAATTTTTTGAATGTTGTCAGACTTGTTTGGTGGACTAACATATGGCCTATCCTTGAGAATGACCCATCTGCTGTGAAGAATGTATATTTTGCAGCTCTTGGATGAAATGTTTTGTAAATATCTATTAGGTCTATTTAGTCTACAGTGAAGACTAAATTCAAATTTTCTTTGTTGATTTTCTGTCTGGATCTCTATCTAATGCTGAAAGTGGGATGTTGGTTGTATATATATTTATAATGTTGTTGGGTGTATACATATTTATAATTGTTAGTGTTGGGTGTATACATATTTATAATTATCATATCATCTTACTGATTTGACCACTTTATCATTATATAATGACCTCCTTTGTCTGTTTTCATGATTTCTGTCTTAAAAATATTTTATCTGATACGAGATGGCTACTACTGGTAATTTTGGGTTTTCATTTGCATTGAATATTCTTTTCTATCCCTTTGTTTTCAGTCTACATATGTCTGCATAGTTGAAATATGTTACTTGGCAGTAGACAGCTAAGTCATAAAAAAAATAAAACTATTCAGCTACTCTATGTCTTTTATTTGAAAAGTTTAGTCCATTTGCATTCAATGTTATCATTGATAAGTAAGGCCTTACTCCTGCCATTTGGTTTTATGTTTTCTGGTTGTTTTATGGTCTTATCCTTCTACCTTCCTTCTTGTATTCCTTGTGTAAAAGTTAATTTTTCTGGCAATATGTTTTAATTTCTTGTTTTTTTATTTTTTCTGTATCTGTTGTAGAATTTTTGACTTGAGGTAAAAAAGGATTGCAAATAATATCTTAGAGCCCATTATTTTAAACTTATGACAACTTAACTCTGATTGCAAAAACAAACAAGGAAAGATAAAACTCGTAAAAGCTCTACACAGATCTACAACCATCTGATCTTTGACAAACCTGACCAAAAAAAAGCAATGAGAAAAGGATTCCCTATTTAATAAATGATATTGGGAAAACTGACTAACCATATGCAGAAAACTGAAACTGGACCCCTTCCTTACACTTTATACAAAAATTAACTCAAGATGGATTAAAGACATGGCCGGGCGCGGTGGCTCAAGCCTGTAATCCCAGCACTTTGGGAGGCCGAGACGGGCGGATCACGAGGTCAGGAGATCGAGACCATCCTGGCTAACACAGTGAAACCCCGTCTCTACTAAAAATACAAAAACTTAGCCGGGCGAGGTGGCAGGCGCCTGTAGTCCCAGCTACTTGGGAGGCTGAGGCAGGAGAATGGCGTGAACCCGGGAGGCGGAGCTTGCAGTGAGCTGAGATCCGGCCACTGCACTCCAGCCTGGGTGACAGAGCGAGACTCCGTCTCAAAAAAAAAAAAAAAAAAAAAAAAAAAAAAAAAAAAAAAGATGGATTAAAGACTTAAATGTAAGACCTAAAACCGTAGGCAATACCATTCAGGACATAGGCATGGGCAAAGACTTCATGAATAAAACACCAAAAGCAGTGGCAACAAAAGCCAAAATTGACAAATGGGATCTAATTAAACTAAAGAGCATCTGCACAACAAAATAAACTATCCTCGGAGTGAACAGGCATCCTACAGAATGGGAGAAAATTTTTGCAATCTATCCATCTAACAAAGGGCTAATATCCAGAATCTGCAAAAAACATAAACAAATTCACAAGAAAAAAACAAACAACCCCATCAAAAAATGGGTGAAGGATGTGAACTGACGCTTTTCAAAAGAAGATATTTATGCAGCCAACAAACATGAAAAAAAAGCTCATAATCACTGGTGATTAGAGAAATGCAAATCAAAACCACAATAAGACACCATCTCACACCAATTAGAATGGCAATCATTAAAAAGTCAGTAAACAACAGATGCTGGAGAGAATGTGGAGAAATAGGAATGCATTTACATTGTTGGCGGGAGTGTAAGTTAGTTCAACCATTGTGGAAGACACTGTGGCGATTCGTCAAGGATCTAGAACCGAAATACCATTTGACCCAGCAATCCCATGACTGGATATATACCTAAAGAATTATAAATCATTCTACTATAGACACATGCATGCGTATGTTTATTGCAGCACTGTTTACAATAGCAAAGATTTGGAACCAACCCAAATGCCCATCAGTGATAGACTGGATAAAGAAAATGTGACACATATACACCATGGAATACTATGCAGCCATAAAAAAGGATGAGTCCATGTCCTTTGCAGGGACATGGATGAAGCTGGAAACCATAATTCTCAGCAAACTAACCCAGAAACAGAAAATCAAATACTGCATGTTCTCACTCATAAGTGGGAGTTGAACAGTGAGAACACATGGACACGATGAGGGGGACATCACACACCAGGACTTGCCAGGGATTGGGGGCTAGGGGAAGGATAGCATTAGGAGAATTACCTAATGTAGATGACGGGTTGATAGGTGCAGCAAACCACTATGGCACATGTATACCTATGTAACAAACCTGCATGTTCTGCACATGTATCCCAGAACTTAAAGTATAATAATAAAATAAATAAATAAATAAAGCTCTACATTTTAAACTTCATACCCTCTGCTTTTTAACTTTTTTTGTTGTTTCTATTGATGTCTTACACTGTCCGTCTTATAAAATTGCACTTACTTTTTTGATAGGTTTATCCTTTAGTCTTTCTACTCAAGATATGGGTGGCTTATACACAACAATTACAGTGTTAAGATATTCTGTATTTGTCCATGTAATTACTGTTACTAGTGAGCTTTATACCTTCAGATAATTTTTATTACAAAATCTCTTCAGCATTTCTTGTAGGACAGGTCCCTCAGCTTATGTTTGTCTGGGGAAATGATTATCTTTGATTTTTGAATGATATTTTTGCTGGACACACTATTCTAAAATAAAAGGTTCTTTCCTTCAACACACTGAACACATCTTGCCACTAGCCATCCAGAAGCTAAAGCTTAGAGTAAGGGGCTTTAGGAGTCTCTTTGTTGCTTTATTTTACTGAGGCTGAACTGGTACTCAAGTTGCAAGACAAAGTCCTTTACACTCTTCCCTCTCCTTTCTTCAAGCAGAAGCAGTCTCTCTCCATGGCCATCACAACTGGGAAAGTGCTGGGTGACATCTGAAGGCAGAATGGTGCTGGGTCTCATCCAAGGCCTGCCTGTGACTATGTCCTGGCTACAACCAATATTTATTATTCAAGGTTCAAAGGCTCTTAAGTCAGTAGGTAGTAAATTCTACCAGAGCTGTGTCCTTCCCTTCATGGCAGTGGGTTATCTTCTCACCCAGAGGGAATCTAGAAATGTTACCATGGAGGTAGGGCCTAAAGACTGTAATTGATGCCTTATTTCACTGTAACTGAGCTGATATTCAGTTTGCAAGATGAAATATTCTTTACTCCTCCCTCCCCTTTCTGCAAGCAGAAGGAGCCACTGTGAGCTGCACCGTCTGCATTGCAGGTGGGAATTCAAAGTTAGATGGAGTTGTTGCTCTGGTGGGATTTGAGGATATGCTTCCCAGAAATGTGTGATTGTGGATTGCTTCCCTGTCTAGGTAGAGATGTAGATTGGGTCTTTTATGAATTGATTGGCTGTTTGACCTCCTGCATCAAGCAGGACTATCCTCTGTGTTTCTCTAAAGTACACAGAAGTGGGAGTCTCTTTGGCTGGCTGGATCACTGGGCAGGCATTTTGGCTATGTGGAGCTGCTGCTTACCTTTCTGGGTCAAGTCAGCATAGCTCTTTGTCTTCTCTGACATGAGAAGGTAGGAGTCTCCCTGCCTTGGTAGGGGCATTGGGCAAGCTTTGGGTCTGCAAGGAACTGCTGTCGCCTTCTTGGGTCAATCCAGTGTAGCCATGTTGCTGCATTAAGTTCCACAGAGGTGGGAGTCTCCTTGCCTAATTTCCTCTTATATTGTTATAGACCGCTGCTAGTTGCATATATAATCAAGATTTTTTTTCTGCATGGAGAATTGCTCTTTTATCATTATATTATGCCCTCTTTATCCCTAATAATTTTCCTTGTTCTAAAATTATATTTGTCTGATTAATATACCCAGTTCGACTTTCTTTTTATTAGTTTTAGCATGGTCTATCAATTTCCATCCCTTTAGTTTTAGCCTATCAAATCCATTATTTCCATTATGGCTATTTTTAATTTCCAGTATTTTCTTTTGATTATTTCTTAGGGTATCATCTCTGTGTTTACATTACCCATTTATTCTTTTATGTTGTCTTCTATTTTCAATGGAGCCCTTAACATAGTAACAATTGTTACTTTTTGTATCCTGTCTGGTAATTAAAAAAAAAAAAAACTGCCATATCTGAGTCTGGTTCTGATACCTGCTTTGTCTCTTTATACTGTGTTTTTTCTTGTCGTTTGACATATCTTGTAATTTCTTGTTGGATGCAGGTTGTAATGTGGTGAGTAGAACTGAGGTAAAATAGGTTTTCAG
The DNA here is from genome assembly GCF_049350105.2 of Macaca mulatta. NCBI lineage: Eukaryota > Metazoa > Chordata > Mammalia > Primates > Cercopithecidae > Macaca > Macaca mulatta. The sequence goes on from NC_133419.1 coordinate 97,977,567, forward strand.
CATATGGTTGTATAATCTGACAAGTAGATGGTCTGTGCTTACTGTTTGCTCTAGTTGTAGATATCAAAGTGTCTTTCTTTTGTTTCTCATGATGTCTTTCAGTTTTCCTAAAATCTTTTCCTTAATTAAAGCCTACCCTCTCCAGATCTTTTGGCTGTGATCCAATGTTATATAACTGCAGATTTTTTGATATCATGGTAAGAGGTAGTGTAATGAGAAGCATTCTAAATCTGATGATTTACACTTAGTCTTTTAGTGTCCTGTCTCCCTAGGATGTGACCTTTGCAAGGGTTTCTCCACTTCTTTTTTCCCGCTTAGGTGATATAGGAAGATGAGGGAGCGATAGTTGAGCACTTCCCCTTCTTTCAGGTCAGATAAGGCTCTGGTAAAGTCCTTCTCTGTGCTGAGCAGGTTTTGGGTATGGAGAGAATATTCTAGCCATATGCCCTCCAAATATGCATATTATGGCCGTATTTCAAAATGTTTACTATCCGTCTACTTCTGCCAGAAACAGGAGGTTTTTCTTAGCTTTTTACTCTGAAAACCTGGTGAGATTCCTGGGTATAAAACCCATGAAATTGTGCTTTGCCTCCACCCAAGGACTGCATTCTCCAAAAGCTTCTCACTTTTGTGTTAGTCCACATTTCACTTCTAGCAATTAATCCAAGCTACCATTTGTTTTCCTGCTAACATATTGCCCTAGCATCTTTTGCTCCAGGTAAGCTGATCTCAACTGTAATTCTCTATATTTCCCTTCTCTTCAGGTTCTGAGGTGATGATTTGGCCTGTGACCGAAATTCTCTGATGACTCTAAAAAAACTCATTGAGTTTTAGTTTTTTTCAGCTTTTGTCCTATACTATGGAGTCACAGCTTCCATGTTCTGTACATGTTATAGCTGAAATCAGAAGCTGCTCTTTTTTTATACTGAGCCAAAATAAATCTTTTAACTTCTAGATATTGGCCTAACATTGACTTATAGATCTTCACAAATGAATATCTAATGTATTTTTATTCATAACTTTTTAATTGAAGCCTAAAAGAAAAATAATTCAGATTTGTAATGTACTTACTAGATCCCCAATACTCTGTTAGAAATTATGTTATTTCTTCATATTAACTTTTCAAGGTAGATAACTTTTACAGATATGGAAACAGATATTTGAAGAAGTTGAATAACTTACTCAACATAACAGCTAGAAAGTGGCAGAAATAGAATTAGACCCTTGGCCACGTTCTTCCCAAACCCTAGGTTCTTCTTATAGCACCATGCTGCCCCCACCTCCAGCAGTTACCTTAATGTTGGGAGGGCAGGGGGCAGAAGATATGACATAGGATTGCTTCCCTGCTATTTCTAAGATATATGAGAAGGGCACCTTGTTTTAAATGTATCCAGAATTTTGCTTTTATTAGTCAGGAATGGTAAGCAAACAGATTGGGAGACTATTGCCACTGAAAAGATGATTTGTTACTCAGTTCCCAGGAGAAGAGGGTATACCATGTGATGCCAGGCAGAGCCACCTGGGAAACAACCAGAGTTGGTCATGAGGTAAGAGGAGTGAGAGGATGGGTCAGAGCTTTAATTGTATTTTTTTGTGGGAAGAAATAGGTGAGGCAGGGTAGGTATGCTGAGCCAGTTTAGAAGGAGATACCTTGAATTATTATGGATGATTCTGGGCTTTGGAGGTAGTCCTTAGGTGTCTGGTACCTGATCCTGTGGTAATAATGCAGGAAAGGGGCATAGTGTCCCTGACTGCAAAAGTGTGATAAAAGGAAAAAAGGGAGTATGGACTCAGGATTGGTCAGTTTGCATACCAAAATGATGCTCATGGACGCCATGTTTGCCATCTCTAGGAATTGGCTAATTCTGGGAGGGGCAGTCCTTGCCTGGATCTGTAAGACCTCAAGATGTCAAAGTATCATAAAATATTTTTTAAAAAAAGAAGAACCATGATTAATGCATCCCTCCAGCTAGCTCCAAGAAAACAAATATATTTCAAATTTTTACTGTTATTCTGATTTTAGTTTAAATGGTTTATGCTTTATTTCCTCTGATTTAGTCTCCCTAATTCAGCTACATTTTTACTCATGGGATTCACCTAATTGCTTGTCTAACCTTTTCCTAGATTGGGAGCCAATACAGGCATACCTTCTTTTCCTGTGCTTCACTTTATGTAGATATTGCTTTAAAAAAATTGTTGAATCTGAGGATGCAATAAGGAGTGTCAACTATACAGTATTTGAATTTGGCTTGATGGAAGGTTGGGTTTGGCTGTAGAAAAATATGAAAATAGGAAAACAGCAGAGTAAGCAAGGTAAGAAATGATAATTATAGATAAATATACATATTTTGTATGTTTAGATAAATATATAAAATTGGAAAATTACATGAAGTCAGGATGTGAAGCGTACTCTGTATTTGTAGCTATTTATATACATGGTTTATCCCCAGTGCTTTGGATATAAGCATTCCTAGCCCATTCATATCTGTAAACCAAAGCACCTACAAGTGACTGACATGTTCTAGCCAGACACTTAGAGCTGAAAGTCTTTTAAAATTTGGAAAACATTGTGACATTGTATAAAGTAATATAATTCTGAGGTCAGAGGAACTCACAGCATTCTAATTGTTTTACCTGCTTATCTATAAAACCAGTATAGTGAGTCCACCAAGTTTTATAATTATGTTGGATTTGAAATGGATTAGCTGAGTCACTATTGGTACATATTTCTATTTGTGGGGGATATCAAAATTGAAATAGAGAGAAGTGAGACTAGCAAAACTCATACCTACTATTTACTATTGTCCTCTTTCACCTTTTTTTTTTTTTTTTTTTTTTTGACAGAGTCTTGTTCTGTTACCAGGCTGGAGTGCAGTGGTGTGATCTCGGCTCACTGCAACCTCCGCCTCCTGGGTTTAAGCCATTCTCCTTCCTTAGCCTCCCCAGTAGCTGGGACTACAGGTGTGTGCCACCGTTCCCAGCTAATTTTTGTATTTTTAGTGGAGACAGGGTTTCACCATGTTGGCTAGATGGTCTTGATCTCTTGACCTTGTGATCCGCCCACCTCGGCCTCCCAAAGTGCTGGAATTACAATCGTGAGCCACCGCGCCTGACCTCATCTTCATATCTTTTATTCTCACTTATGGAATTTTAAAATCTGTGTTTTATTATAGCTGCCTATATTTACTTAATACCTGCCTTGAGTTTGAGACTGTGGAGTGAGGAGTGGTGTTAATGTCACGAGTTTGAGATTAAGCTCTTTGCCACTTTTTAGCTGTTTAAAATTAGGAAAACAAATTAAAATCTCCATAAAAAACTCTGAACATTTGTTTGCTTGTCTGTTAGTATGGGGACTGCCTAGATAATTGTTTTGCAGATATATGCTGACATGCCAAGCATAATTTTTTGGTACATGGTAACTTCTTATTACATTTTTCTGTATTAAACAACACACATGTATTCATGTTCACAATGTTTAAAGCAGCATGAACTGGCTAAAGGAAATCTGACAGGCAAGTAAGCTTTTCAGTGCCCCTTAAGTGACACCAAAGGAGCTTCCACTAACTCCTCTGGAGAGTAGGGTGGGCACTATTACTCTTCCACGTGTTGCTGCTCACAGTTCTCTTCTAGACTGGAGAATAGTAGAAGCACATGCAAGAGAAGCAAGAGATAGTGAATTACCCTGTGCATGATTGCTTTTGTCCTTTTGTAATTTCAGTTGCTATCACTCTATAATTAAAAGGCAAACAAAAACTACTTTTTTTCTTTGAAGTACTAATGGCAAAATTGGATCACCCAATACCTTTGATAGGGTTTATTATTTCATTATTCGATGCTTGTTAAAAATGTATAAAAGGTTGTGTTTGTATTAAAAATTAATATAGCAAATATATGTGATCATAATGGATTAGGTACTAGGAAAGACTGGAGGACTGAAATAAGTTAACATTATATAACTTGTGGAAGGGAAATTTTGTTTATAAAGTGGAGAAGCTTGCAACGGAATTCATTATTTTGGTTTTCAAAGGGATGTGTAGAAAAATAGTTAAAATTTTCAATATCATGTGTGAATTACAGACTCACTGACTATTAATGACAGCTGTAAACACTAAAGTTGTGACTGGACCATACACATCACTGTGTATGTAGAAAATGACATGAGTCAGCTGTCAGACCAGATTTGGACCCCTACATGATGAGATTTGAAGTGTCTTAATAAATCCCAGTTTTTGTAAAACTATTCTATTCAAAGTGCATTTATTTGAAATAAAGTCTCCTTCTTGCCTTGTTAATATCTCATTTATCCTTCAAAATTTTGTTCTTACCTCCTGAAATACTAGTAAAATGACAGCAAAGATACAAACCCGTATGATCAAAGTAAACTGCAGAGTGGACAAAAGATTTCTAGGAAGATTTGGAGTGCTGATGTGGAAGGAAAAAATGTTTATTAACTTAGGAAAGTCAGATAAGTTACAGCCTATAGTGTCCATGGCTACAGAATGAAAGCTGGATGGAAAGAAAGATGACTCACCTGAAGATATATGGAAAGCTCACTCCTTGGAGGCACCAGTTGCGGTAAAAGATGAGTATGAGGCATGATGTTTCCAAGAGGGAAGTCCTCAGAAATTACTTTAAAATAGGTAATTAAAAAGACAATAACATTGGAGCATTAATACTGATGAACCAATATCCTACCATTAGTAGTTATAGAATAAGGTAATAAAAAAGAAGAAAAAATTATCAACATTCTTGCATTATCAAACAATGTAAAAATGTTTCTCAGACTGAAAGGTAAGAATCTCAGAATTATTCAGGGAACTATGTGGGCCCTTTCAATCTGGAGAAAATATACATAATCATAAACATATAGATGTATGTGTGCATATACATGTGGACACACATAGACACACACACCACACATATGACACTGAGATCCCTAATTATAAAATTTCTTAACATGGAAGATAAATTGATAAAAAGAGAGCCATAAAAACTCAAGAAAGAACAAAACATCTTATAAAGAATAAGATTGAAAATGTCACAGACTTCCCAACAGCAACAGTAGGAGCAAGAGAAAAATAGTTTGAAATTCTGAGAGACAATTATTAACATACCAGGATTCTTTGCCTACTGAAACTACCCATAGAATTTGAAGAAAGTATAAAGATGTTTTTCAGCATTTGAAGACTCAAAATAGATCAACCTTTCACCCTATCCTACAAAGCTACTGGAGATGGACTCCATTGAAAAATAAATATACCAGGAAGAAAGAATGAAGAGAATCTGGCAGACCCTGTAAAGCCACATGTGGAGACGCTGTTGGTTAATTCCCATGCTGGTCGGGTTATCTCCCTAGCCTCTTGTTACTATAATATCATCCAATTCTGATTTATTAATAGCAAGTTGTAACACCCCAGGTTTATCACGTAAGCAAATCGTGGGGCTTTATTTTTCAGAATTAATATCTACCTCTTGAAGTGGTTATGTTATCTACCAGCAGTCAATAAACACCTTTTGAATACATGATTCTCACCTATAATTTATCACATGCATTTTATAGGCTGGTGCAAAGTAGTAAATTTTTTGATAGATAATGTTACAGCAACATTAAAGTAGGTGGTAGATCAAAGAGACGATGCACAACATAAATAAATGCCTTTCTGGGACCTTCCAGCTTTGAGATTTTCTAAATAATTAAACAGACTCAAATGCATTCCTAAGAAGGTGAATGAATCCTGTGTTTTATCATAATAAAAAAAAAACACTGTTATGTTCAAATACATGATATATCATTTTATAAGAATTTCTTCTTATGAGTAATACTATGAGTTCTTATGAATAATATTAACCATGATAACATGCTTTTCAGGTCAAGTGCTTTATGTATTTTTTTTAATTTTGCTCCCTTCCTACAAAGAAACATAAAATAATTTTTACCATAACACATTTTCTGATCATGATATAAAGACATCCTTTTCCATTGGATCTCCTTTTTGTTTCTTTGTACATTTAATATTATCACTTTTCTTCTTCCTTAATTGCTTTTCATTCTGTATCTTTGATGTGATTGAAATTACAACTCAGGATTTCTTTTAGCCTCTCCCTGAGTCTCTCTCTCTCTCTCTCTCTCTCTCTCTCTCTCTCTCTCTCTCTCTCTCACACACACACACACACACACACACACAGACACACACACTCCTGATTGCTTTGCATTCAACATCTTCCCCCATAATGAGGGCTGCTACGTTAGCAATTTTTATTCATAATAATTTTATATCATATTGGCATTTATTTTCATTAATATGACAAAAACCTCATTAGCACAGACTCTTATTAACATTTTGTCATGGAAAATAGTTTCTTCATTTTATATTAGTGTCATAATATGAGATAACAAATAACGACTTAAAATCTTTTCAACCCCTCCACTTGAGCAGTGGAGCATCTCCAGCACAGTGAGTAGGAGGATGCTGGGGATGGTTTCTGCCCTTGTTCCAAGAGATTTGGTAAGTAACAGCAGCAACAGTTACAGCAACAGCAATTAAACAGTACACTTGCGTACTTGATATTGTATCATCTTTTTCCACCATTTTGAAAAGGACTATATTGAACCCTAATCGTTTGCTCCTACATGTGATAAGGGCAACACAAAAAAAATATTTATATCTAGACTTGGAAGCTAATTAGAACTTTAGAAATGTTGCCTCTGTTCCTGCTGGCACCATTGACAAAAAGGGATAGTGAATGTATTGCAAACAGTCAGTATTGTCTAGACCAGTGTTTTTAGGGAGAAGATCAAAGAAAAAAAGAGTTCTGTGCTTAAGAAATAAACATCAATTTCATAAATAAAATTCACCCATTGACTTAAAAAAAAGGAACATCTGTATGAATTATTTTAATAGTTATCCCATGTCTTTAAAAGACACAACTATATTTAGAACTTAAAACTCAATACAAAGTTCAATTTCAAAACAGAGAAGGTATAAGAGAGGCATACATCTAGACAAAGGGAATAAAATATTAAAAGCTTTAGGGGGATGGGAGCGATGGCTCACACCTGTAATCCCAGCACTTTGGGAGGCTGAGGTGGGAGGATCCCTTGAGGTCAGCAGTTCAAGAACAGCCTGGTTAAGATGGTGAAACCCTGTCTCTACTAAAAATACAAAAATTACCCAGGCGTGGTGGCGGGCATCTTAATCCCAGCTTCTTGGGAGGCTGAGGCAGGAGAATTGCTTGAACTCGGGAGGCAGAGGTTGCAGTAAGCCGAGATTGTGCTATTGCACTCCAGCCTGGGCATCTCAGTAAGACTGTATAAAAAAAAAAAAAAAGATGGCCGGGCGCGGTGGCTCAAGCCTGTAATCCCAGCACTTTGGGAGGCCGAGACGGGCGGATCACGAGGTCAGGAGATCGAGACCATCCTGGCTAACACAATGAAACCCCGTCTCCACTAAAAATACAAAAAAATTAGCCGGGCGTGGTGGCGGCGCCTGTAGTCCCAGCTACTCGGGAGGCTGAGGCAGGAGAATGGCGGGAACCCGGGAGGCGGAGCTTGCAGTGAGCCGAGATCGCGCCACTGCACTCCAGCCTGGGCGACAGAGCGAGACTCCGCCTCAAAAAAAAAAAAAAAAAAAAAAAAAAAAGATAGCTTTAGGGACATATATGACTAGATTCATTTTCTATGTTGGCCACTTATGTGCAGCATTGCTGTTGGTCAGTGCACCTTTCTTCATCTAGGAGCAGAAAGAATTAACTTTGTTATTGTTAGAGTTAAGTGAAATTGTAACACCATGCAAACATTACATGGTATATAATAAGTTCTAAATAAACAATATTTTTTAATCTTTGCAATTGCTAGGTCAAAATATTCTAGGATTGAAGTGGTTCCTAGAGATCATGTAGTCTACCTTCCAGTCTCATTAGACACTTTATTCCCTTGGTAATTTACTTAGTAGCAGAGTCTACTGGGGAAGACGCATTATTTTGACGACTTTTAACAGGGTAATTTAGGTTTACACTCATACTACTACTGTATTTAGAAGTACTGCTGTAAAAATTTTTTTCCACAAAATTTCTTGTTTATATAGATACACAAATATAAGCATATATCTTTCCCAAATACTACTGTTCTTTTCTTTTAAAACATTAAGTTCAGGTGTATATGTGCTGGTTGTTATATAGGTAAATTGCATGTCATGGGAGGTTTGGTGTACAGATTATATTGTCACCCAGGTGATAAGCATAGTACCTGATAGGTAATTTTTTTATCCTCACCCTCCTCCCTCCCTCTACCATCAAGTAGGCCCTGATATCTGTTGTTCCCTGCTTTGTGTCTGTTGTTCCCTACTTTGTGTCTATATGTACTCAATGTTTAACTCTCACTTGTAAGTGGGAACATGTGGTATTAGGTTTTCTGTTCTAGTGGTAGTTTGCTTAGGATAATGGCCTCCAGCTCCATCCATGTTGCTGCAAAGAACATGACCTTGTTCTTTTTTAGGAATGAGTAGTATTTCATGTTGTGTACATACCACATTTTCTTTATCCAGTCTACTGCAGATGGACATTTAGGTTGATTTTATATCTTTACTATTGTGAAAAGTGATGCAGTGAACATATGCATGCATATATCTTTACTGTTCTTCACCTTACCTCATATTCAAGAAAAATGACAATTTTTTTCTTTTCTTTTCTTTTTTTTTTTTTTTTTTTTCTGAGACAGCGTCTCACTCTGTCTCCAGGCTGGGTGCAGTGATGTGATCTTGGTTCACGGCAACCTCCAACTCCCTGATTCAAGTGATTCTTCTGCCTCAGCCTCCCGAGTAGCTGGAATTACAGGCACGTGCCACCACACCCAGCTAATTTTTGTATTTTTAGTAGAGATGGGGTTTCACCATGTTGGCCAAGATGGTCTCGATCTCCTAACCTCGTGATCCACGCACCTCAGCCTCCCAAAGTGCTGGGATTACAGGAGTGAGTCACTGTGCCCAGCCAACAATTTTTAAAAATACCATATATAAACAGAAAGGTGAAGAGTTAGAGGCTGAAGTCATCTCTAGGCAAATAACTTCACACATAAAACCAGCCAACATAGGAAACAGATACTCTTTAAAGACATTATAATCAAGCCTATAAAATGTTCATTATTTTAAAAATATTAGACAAAAAAAAGGACAAAAATGTGATCTATTTAGTAAAATAAGGGAAATTCTTTTTCATATCTTGATAAAATGGTGTTTATATAGAAGTATATATTTATCCAAGCACATCAAATTTTGCAATTAATATCTATAAATTTTACTGCAGAAGAATTTTAGGCTTTTTTTAAAAATTAAAGGACCTAAGTTAATGCATGCTTTGTGCCTTGAATAAAAGTCAGATATCTGTCTTTAGCTAGTATTCAAAAGAAAAATAGTAACTAATTTTTATATAGGATAAGCAGGGTTAAAAGTGGATAAATAAAGATAAAGTGTTTAGGGGAGGAAAGAATAAAACTGAAAATGCTTTGTTTTAGAGTTACAGAAATTATTCACTGGCATTGCATCTTGGTCTCTTCAAGAAGAAAACAATGCCTTCTTCAATGTCCATTTCAACCTCTGTTTTTTCAGAATCTTTTTTGGTAGTTGTGGAAAATTATTAAACACACTCTTGCTTATGGTTTCAAAAACTTTTGGATGTTTATACTACAGGAAATCCTGTAATGTTGATAATCCCTTAGAATTCATTTCGGTGGTTAGATGCTATAGTGCGTATTCTTATCCATTTCACCATCTTCTATTTTTATGCTTATGTAAGGTGAAATACTAAAATCTGGACTTGACAAGAAGACTCTAAATTTTGCCTTTCACCTCTATTTTATATTATTATTCTGTGGTCTCTTTTCTAGAGATTTGTGTAAGGTTCCAACTAATGGCTTGGCCTAGGGATGGATTGAACATTCTGTAAACACAGACAGCCCAGGAATAACTGAGTCCTGGACTGATGAAGAATGCTATATTGGAGTGAAAGCAAGAATTAGTGGATTGAAAAACTAGGAGAAAAAAACTTATTTGTTCAATATAAAGGCTGAGGGCAAATCCTGGGATCAGAAAGGATTTGGTTCACATGGAGGACATAAAATGAAACTGGGAATTCAATACAAGAGCCAAAATAAAATTATGAATTGGATGACTTCTGGATATTAGTTTTGGGAATGAGGTCCTATTCTATTAAAACATATTAAAGATTAGAGAAACATGTTGCTTCAGAAAAGTGGATGTGATTTCTCAAAGTGTATTTGGACTATGTCAGAGAGTAAGGCTTATTCTCATTGGCTAGCTAATATTGATTATGTTTGATCCCTGTGAGATTCATTTCCCTTCTTTCCAGGGATGTACTCTGTGCATAGCACTGAAGTTCATGATTGAGGGGAAGGAAACAGTAATTTCCCTTTTTCATAAATGCAAGAATCTAGAGAAGGACACTTATACTCCTAATCAAGGATAGGTGGCAGATGTGAGAATATAAACAAAATAAATTTGAGCTCAGAATTATCTTCATGCAGATCGTCACACACCATCTAAATTAAATATCAGAGCAATTGGGATAAATCTAAGTGTCACTTTTAACTAAATAAGGTATCATTTTAAAGTTATCTAAACACGAGGCTTTGCATCCATTGTGTCTGTTCAAAACATGTTCATTTAAATTATAAAATTCTGCACAGAGTTTGATAACTGTGTTACACAAAACATTTTATAATATATGCAAATATAAATGTCATATCAACTCATTAGCCATGTGTGAATCTTTATTACAATAAAACTCAAATTTAATTTGGAGTTTTTACATAATATATTTTAATTCACAGATGAAAGATCTACATTGTAATTACAAAACTTAATTAAGTCATCCATCTGATAAGAACACTTACGTAGATTTAAACATATCCAACCAACATCAAAACTGATGGGACTTTTAAGCTAAATTGTATACTGTTTTTCAATATTCGAGCATTTAAAATATAATTTTGATTTTTAATAGTGGAGATCAATATTGATGCTCTGGCACATGCATTACATAGTTGAGAAAATTCTTCAATATTTTGTTTCTCAAAGTTGTTTAATTTCACATGTTTCCCGACTTACTAATGACAGTAATATTAGGCTGCATTGTAACTCTCCAGTGGAAGACATGTTCGTCTCATTAATATCATAAGGAAGTTTCAGATAAATGCACTCAATTTAAAAGTGAGGAGCTTGGAAAACTCACACTGATATCTCCTGAAAGCACTTAACTGCTATACTGAGAAGCTAGAATCAAATTGTAGTTTGCACTGATCTTTTTCCTTAAATGCCTAGAGCATATTCTGTACCCACTTACTTTGATTTTTGATGAGATGTTGCCTTAGATTTCCTAAAATAATATCCTAACAGCTAAACCACATATACTTCATAGCACAAAAAAAGAAATACTGGAAAAATCACCTCTCCATTATCTATTACACTTTGACTCAAATTTAATTGAGCATTTACTATCTATGATAAAAAAAATGGTAAGCCTTTTATGTACATTTTTACATAAAATCTTTGTAACAACAGTGTGAAACAGAAATTATGTTTTTATCTTGTTTTTCTTCAAATAAAAAAACAAAGACAGAAAGAAACTAAGAAAATTTCCTAAGGTTATACAAGCAGTAGAGTCAGGATTCAAGTTACATAATGTGGGGTTGGAATCTGGGATTTAACCACTATAGTAATGGTGTCTCCATGTAGACTCATTTGCTCAATTTAGGAATTTTTAAAAGAGGGCAAAGTTTAAAATCCATCTAGATTTACCTGTGATATTCAGTATAGTTGAGAGGAAATAAAAATAGGACTTGTAACTTAAAGAGTTTACTAAACATCATAGTGCTTGGTTTCCATGTTGATGTCATAATAATGTGCTTCCTTTCCCATATTGCAGCTTTTGAATAGAATATGCTGTTTTAAAAGTGTTGTTTGTTGATTAAAATGATTAATAAGAGAAGTGCAAACACATGAATATTTCCATCCCAAATCTGATCTTATATAATAGGCTAAAAATAAATTGACAGCAAAAACTGTACTTGACAGTTAATCTGTGTTCTCATTTTTGAGAACTCTATGGAGGTGGGAATTCAATAGAAATAACTGGACAAAATTCCAAAAAAGCACTCCGTTATATATCAGAGGCATGAAAGTCAGACATAAGTGTTTCAAATTTCAAGCCAATTGCTCCAAACCTTGAAAAACGTCAATGTGTGAAAGCAGGTCATTTGCACTGAACCGCTGCCAACATATCAAAGGAAAACATATTTCTTGCTGAAATGTAAATGATTGGACCCTGAACTCTTTCATCATATGTTTGGCATTAAAGGGGCTTTGAGGTTACTGTTTGACCTATGTTAAAAATAAACCATGGACACTGGTTGACCTCGGTTTATTGCCTGAAAACCACACTTCTGTGGGAAAGAAAAGGCCTTAGAGTTGGAGTCTGAATTTCTAGTTCTAGTCTGCATAGAGTAGAACTAGCCTTGTAAATGTTAAACTGAATATATATATATATATATATATATATATATAAAATACACCTCCATGACAAGGGTATTTTATAGAAAAGGAAATTTTGTAATATAAAGGAAGTTTGCATCAAATCACATATTTTATATTGAATCCCAGCAGATAAATCACTCTAGGTGAATGTTAATTATTTCTGCTAAGACATGGATATTGAAGATTAGGACTATGATTTATATCTTCAAGAAATAAACACATACTTGTAGACATTTAGAAGGGGTTAGTTCTTTCTCTTCCTTCTGAATGTCTTCAACTCCACTTCCATAATTTCCATGAAGAAGTCTATTCTGATTGGTTTGAGTCTATATGTTGACTTGCTCATATAAACTATTGCACAGAGTTACTGCATGCTAATATAGCACACATATATACTCTCTCTTCTTTCTTTCCTACAGTCAGGGTCAAGCTTTTGGTCTGTATAGTAAGAGACACTGTCATCTTTTTGTTTCTGTCTTACTAAGAAGTAAAACTGTATGGCTTCTGCAGAAAAGGTAAGCTGATTTGACCATCCTTCCAGTGTTCTATTCTCTCTTTCCATTAAGCCAGTCAGGGAGTGGTTAAATCTGTAAATTCAAGTTTAGAAATAAGGGTTAAAAATAAATCTCACAGGCCTATGTAACCTCTCCAATCTTAAAAACCAAATAAAAAGTTGGGATATAAACCTAGATAACATAATGAATTTTTTCTCCTTTGATGATGTATCATGCATTTACTTCTTAATGAAACAAAAGGAAAAAGGGCAGCTGGGTCAAGGTAGGGCTTGCAGATTTTGAAGCTTGATATTATCTAAAATCTTTACTCCCCTGACTGTTTATAATCTTGTCTACTATCTTGTCTGCTATTAATAGCACACTGCTGAACACTGTGGAAGATGGAAATGTACTCAATTCAGTAGTTTGTGAACTTTATTCTACCTCACTTATGCTCACGTGTGTGATAATGCAATGGTGTGGACCAGATTTTGATATCTGGCTTTTCTGCAGGGTATATTAACTACAATTTACTGATTCTTACAAGTAAAGACAACCAACCGTTTTGGGACTTTGTGGTAGAAAATTGGTGAATTACAAGACTGGCTTAGACAAGAATAGAACATCTGATCAGAAGAAGCAGTGCAATCAAAACTAGAATTGTTTTATTCATGTAAATAATAACAAAATATTGACATGACCCAACTCTGCAATAAGTAGCCATTTGAACTGTCATCAACCACTTAACCTCTCCAGAGGTTAGTTTATTCATCTGTATTAACATATTTTTTAGATTAAAAGATAACTAGCAGTCTTTGTAGCCCTAATATATGAAAAGCCTAATTTTAAACTCCTTAAGCTGAATAACTTTCATTTCTTCTTCTGAATTATGGGTATCCTAGAATAAGAAGTTAGTGGAAACTCAGAGAAGAGATAATGAATAAAAAAAAAACTTCTCCAAAGAATCTTTGGATCATGGCTGGATAAGAATTCATCTACCTTGCCACCGGCTCATGCCTGTAATCCCAGCACTTTGGGAGGCCAAGGCGGGGAGATCACGAGGTCAGGAGATCAAGACCATCCTGGCTAACATGGTGAAACCCTGTCTCTACTAAAAATACAGAAAAATTAGCCAGGCGTAGTGGCGGGCGCCTGTAGTTCCAGCTACTTGGGAGGCTGAGGCAGGAGAATGGCGTGAACCCGGGGTTTGGAGCTTGCAGTGGGCCAAGATCATGCCACTGCACCCCAGCCTGGGCAACAGAGCAAGACTTCGTCTCCAAAAAAAAAGAAAAAGAAGAGTTTATCTACCTCAAGTGTTTGGCAAAACCTGGCGTGGGATGCAGTTAAAGAATTAACAGAGCAGACAAAGAATCTCTAGGTAGAACCAAAAAAAAAAAAAAAAGTGCAAAAAAGATATCTGAAAATCCCAAGTTGCTATTGTCCATTTCTGCACTTTTTGTTTTAATAGCTAAGGTCAGTCTATGCCCTGCATACTACATTAGAAAGTCTTAGCCTTAAGAAACTCAAAGTCTTAATCTTACTGTTTCTATTCTCTCTTACTTTCTTCCAGGGCATAAGTAAAAAAAAAAAAAAAAAAAAAAAAAAATTCTTTAACAAAACTCCTCTAAGAGGCTAATTGGTACATTTAACATGCTTGAAATTCTACCTAGGTAGTTGATTCCTTTAGATTGAGGTGTTGATTTCTGTAAAGTTGTAATCTCTGGTGGGAGAAGTATGGCTTTAGTTAGAGCATTTTTGATAATAGGTTTTCATATGGTGTCACCATGAAGACCAGGAGGCCTAAAAGAGAAATGAAGAGTAAAAGAAGAAACAAAGGAGAGCTGTGGTGAGATTTCCCTGCCGGAAGTCTCTTGTCAGTTACCCACTAAACAAGGGATGCTGCTGGATGTAAGCATCAGTTTTCCTTATCAAATTCCCTAAAAAGCTTTTAATTTGTTTTCCCCCAAAGAAAAAATATAACCACAGTGTCAGGTCAATAAATGGTATGCATAGCTATAAAGCCATCTTATATGACAAGAATAAATCTTTCAAGTCAAACCTGTTTCCCGTTCAGGATAGGGTTACAGCTGCAATAACATTTATAGGATTTAAGAGTTGAACTGTGGAAGAAAAAGACTTCTCAAGGGATACATTTTGGCTCTATATTAGCCCAACCTAAATATATCAAACCCAATGAGGATTGTGACTTTACCTGTTAGTTACAGTAAGGTTCAAAGAGAGTAAAATGGGACAAGTGAGTTTGAGTTATTAATGTGAAAACCTGTGTGGTAGGTGTGAAGGGGGAAATTACTAAAATCTAAACTATTTTAAAAATATATTTTAGGCATAGTAGATCCTCCAGTGTATTTATTAGGATCACCCAAAGTCAATAGCACAGTTTTTCCCAGCCTTAACTATGCTATAATCAGATTATATACTGCCTTAAAGAAAAGGCTTATGTTCTATGCAAAATTGAGCATGACACAATCTGTATCTTGACCTCATATGATAAAGTTTCAACACTGTGTTTGGAGAAGCAGTAATTGAGTACCACTCTCATGGCATATAGCAGAGACTTAATGAATATTTACTGTATCAAAGAGTAAATGTATGTCAAGCTTGATACAAGCTGAATCAAAATATCAATAACCTTGTCATAAATTTGGTTAATATAGTTGCTGCCTTGGCATCCATTTCTAGGCCAGACAGGCCTTTAGAAACCTCCTTGTATCCCCTTACCTTTGGCCTAGTTAAAACTTCTCCCTGTGTTAGTGTTTGTGATAGGGCTCACTTGTTTCTCATCCCACCCATAGGAAACACAACACACCCCACAGCTGCTGCTAGTGAGAAAATGGTCAACACCTGAGTCCTATAAATAAGTTCCCCTATTCACATGTGTTTCCTTTAGACTAGTCAATCTACAACCCCTGTGGAAAAGACTAAGGCATAAAAGCTCACTAACCTTAAGAGAGGCACAATCCAACAGGTTCTGTCTCCCGCTCCTTACTCACCGGCTGGGCTTCCTGCTGCCTACATCCTTCCTGTCAGCCACCCATTTGCACGACACCTCTACCTTCTTTGGGATTTGTAAGTATTAAATTTCCTTTGTTTTATGCATTTTGGTTTCATCTCCTCATTCTGTCTCATCTGACTCACACATGGAAGCTAATTTCTTCCCCCAGTCACCACCCCCCGCCTCTGCCGCCCGCCCCAACTCTGAATCAGGGCTTTTCTAAAGAGTGTCTACCTAGGCTTATGGCCACTCTACAGAAAGACTTCAAGGCCAAAGAAACAGGAAAAACATAACAATAAAAACCTAACAACAGCTCTCAATGTGTATGCCTTTGTGAGGCAAGCTGGTGCAAAAGGAATAATAAGAGGTTTTCAGTGTCGCTGTGTATTTCAAGGAAGAAAGACTCCTATATGTTTGGACCCTCTGTGTTCAAGGTTGTTTTGATTCATTCTTTCAAAAAAAAATACCTAAAATAAACTACAACATATACTAGGCATCAGCAATGCAAAGATGAATATGGCCTAGCTCTGTCTTTAAAAGTTCTCATTGTGCCAGGTGCGGTGGCTCACGCCTGTAATCCCAGCACTTTGGGAGTCCGAGATGGGCGGATCATGAGGTCAGGAGATTGAGACCATCCTGGCTAACACGGTGAAACCCCGTCTGTACTAAAAATACAAAAAAAATTTAGCTGGGCATGGTGGCGGGCGCCTGTAGTCCCAGCTACTCGGGAGGCTAAGGCAGGAGAATGGCGGGAACCCGGGAGGTGGAGCTTGCAGTGAGCTGAGATCCGGCCACTGCACTCCAGCCTGGGAGACAGAGTCTTCTTAAAAAAAAAAAAAAAACTCGTTGTCTTAGGAGTAATTGCCATGTAAACAAAGAGTTTAGCACATCAGCTCCTTTTCTGTAAAGACATGTACTCTGCGTATAGCAGAGTAAATTTAAAATTAGAATATCAGCTCTCTATTATTAACACCTAAGTGAATAGGGACACTGTTACTTCTAAGTTTCTTCCTAGTGCTGTAATCCTATAATCCATAATAAATATGTGCCAAAGACAAATTGATTTTGAGAATTAAACGCATGTATAAATTGTGATTATATGCAAAGATTTTCAAAAATGTTTTTCTTCACAATTTCTTGCAAAACAAAATACAATATAATTTTTACCACAGAATATGCTGCATTCCTTGTTCTTTGACAGGTATTTGAAAATGCTGCTGAGAACCAGCTTTCATGCCCTCAGTAGATGATATGCTTTTCTGAACTCTTAAGTGGCACAACTTTTTTTTTTTTTCCTTGTGTGGGACCCAAGATGAATTTTTGAATGTCAGTATGGCATTTAACATTTGAAAACCGTATCTGACGAGTCGATTAGACCTTCGCAATCCTGTAGGCCTTTCTCAAAGAAGAGCCATAGATATTTTGCACTACGCAAGGGAGAAGCATGAATTCTTGAAAAAGAGGGAGTGGTTAAATTAAAAGCATTAAATTGGATGGGATAAGAGAAGTAATACAGTGAAAATGCCTTATCATATTAGTAACCTTGTGCAAAGAAGGGCAAGCTCTGTTGGAGTTCATGGTAGACTCTCCATACAAATCACCAAAATGGAAGAAATCAATACATGTGAGAGATTGCATCTGAAAGCTTATTTTTTCTTATTGTTTTTTCACACTCAATTTCCCAAAGTGTAAGGGGTTAGAAAAGAGAACACAGTATTCAGTGTGTCTTTTAAACACCTTTATAGTATGAGTGTTTATTTACAGAGAAATAACAAAACACTCAGCAAATTCCATTCTTCCTAAATAACCACATTTTCCCCCACCATTATTTTAAAAAATAGTGAAGAGTTTTTTTTCTTAAAAGACTCTTTTATTCCTTCCCATAGAAACCATCACTTACACCTGTCACCTGTGGGGACTCAGAAGATATAAATAAAGCAAATAGGGAGTAGAACCTGAATAAGATGCATCCAATAGGTGGAAAATATGTGGGTGCTGACCTAGCTACAGGTGTGGAGAGTGGTATTTTAGTCTACTTGACAAGCACTATGCTTCAGGATTATTGTATTCTCTGGATATTGTCCAGACGAAATGCTATCAACTGGGAGTTCAAAATGAAATTCTGCTTTATTCTGTAGAGATTAGGAACCCAGGAAGCATAATATTAAATGTTCAGGAAGATGGCAGGGGTGGTCTAAGTGATAATAGGGCTCTAGCTATAATCTGTGTCTAGAGACGATGTTCAAGGACATATTTCAACATCTGCAAGCAGAATTGTCAAACTCGGGGTACAGTCTATGCTTAAGAAGTAGAAATTCAAGCTGGTAAGCAGAATAGGAAATTAGAAGCAGGGAAAAAGATTCTCTTAAAGCAGCAATAGATACACATAAAATGTTTTAAATAATAACAAAGTCCCTAAAATATTGAAGAGATGTCAGAGCAAAAACATATGGCTAATTTCTAAAAAAGGTACATAGATACTGGCTGTAATTGTCTAGGGATCCAGAGAGGTTTGTTTTTACCCAATGTTACAGGTGAAGCTATTTGAACCCTAATTTCCCTTTAATCTTTAATTGAAACATAATAGCAGGTGGTATTGTAGAAGCCCAAAGAGGGTCTGTGAAAGGGTAGAGGAATTGTCCAACTCTATCTGCAATTCAGAGGAGGTAATATCTGTATCTTGAAAAAGAGGTTTCTAAAATAAGGAAATATATTCAGGAGAAGAAGATAAGGTGTTTAGATATGCATTTGAGTATGGGAAGTGGTGTTTGGAGCTGTATCTTCAGTTGACTTCGGTAGGATAGAAAGGAAGAAGTAAATGGAATGGTTAAAGCCTATACTAAAGAGCATAGCCAGGATTCTATAAGTACCAGAAACCTAGAAAGATCTTTCAACTGGTAGCAGTCATGATCAGATCACATTAAAGAACATATTTTTAGTCAGAGTTTGCGAGCTCCAAAGAAGATGAGTATGCTACTGGAAAAGGTTTATTGAATTAAAACATAGATGAAATGTAGAAATGTTTTTAGGTAAGTTTATTGATAAATGAAGGTGGGGACAACTGAGGAGAATAGCTTGTTAAGCAGGACAGATCATGTTATGGAAGAGTGGGCAATAAGGAAAATGCTGTGAGACTCAAAGTGAAAATGACTGGAATTTCTTTTTAACTTCTATTATTTCCTTCATGCCAGGCACTATGTTGTGCTCTCTGAATTTGTTTTCTCATATCATTCACGCAGCTACCTTGTTGGGTAAAAAGTATTATCTCCAATTTTAAAATAAGGAAGCCAATTCAAAGAACACAGGTAAATCTGAAGTAGTAATCAATCAAAATATGTATTTGATTTTCCAATTCAGTGTTAGTAGTGATTAAATTATTATTACACTCACAGGAGTATACTCCTGTTGCAGGGGTACTATACCTTGTTCTTCTAAGAACGTTCTAAGTGAAAGGACAAAAGACTCAGGTTATAAGTACTTTTTCTTCGTTTAGACAGAAATAATGACAAATGTTATCTTTGAGCCAATTATAAAGTTGTGGAATAGATGAATTTAAGGGAAAGAAAAAGTGGTGGAAACTTGCCCCACTGTTAATTAAGATCATGTGATCAAACTCATCCTTTGTGAGATTTATGGGGATGAGACGTAAGTTTGTGAGGTTAGTAAAAAAAATGGTAAGTAAAAGCAGTGTTTTTCTGGACAGTGTTTCTGAACAGAATATTAAATGGGGATGGGGGTAGGAGTAGCCTGGGACTGGTCCTTCTGCAATCCAGTTTTCTATTTCAGGCTTATATCTATAGAGAATTAGTCATGTTTCCTCCACCTGGAAGATTCTTGACAAACATTTGCCTAAATTTTCTGAAATGTATATATCCAAACCTGATTTCACTGTCTTCTGCCAAAAATGGTTTCTATTGTAATATGTAACTTTAAATGACACCATCTCAAGCCTGAAATCCAGGAGTCAATTTTCATATCTATTTAGTATATTCCCAAAGAATACTTAATGAACAACCACCTTTCCTCTTACCCTCTTCATTACCATCCTGTATCATCACAGTATTGTCTTTAAGGTAGTAAATTATAGTGGTTCAGAATACAGATTTAGCAGCCGAAATGCCTAGGTTTACGTCCTACCCTACTGTGGTACTTAACCTTGCTACCTCAGTTTTCTTTTCCGTAACATGGAGATGACAATATTAATGACAAGCATTTTAGGCTTACTTTATTGAATAAAGGAGTTGTTTTAACACATGCAAAATAGTACTAAAAAATATTCTTACTCATTTGCCCCTTGGCCCCTATCATTTGGATCTTTGTAATACTGTCCTCTCTGGTTTCTCTAAGCTTTGATTCTTGTTATCTTCTAACATATTTCCCATGTATATCATAGAAATTATCAGTTTGAAAATCTAACCTTGTAATCTCATTCAATTCTCAGACTTCAATTATTTAAATGAATTATAAGAACTCTAAATATATTAGAAGATAAATTAGTCCCTTACGTCCTTCCTTCCTTGTGCGGCATTGCTTTCCGATGCTCCTAATTCATCCTCACACTCACTGAAACTTTCCCAGATAAGACAAGACTTTTGATGCCTCCAATGTGTTTTGCGCATCTTGTTCTTTCTAAAATTTAGAATCTTTTTTCCTTTCCTTCGTTCACTTCTTTCATATTTCTCTCCCTTAGTTCCTTTTCTGCCCACCTTCTCTCCCTTCTTTCCTTTAATTTTTCTGCTTGCTTGGCAAAGCAATAATCCCCAATCATACTGAAATACTTTACTCAGCACCTGCCTTTGTTCCTATAGGTCCTTTTGACTTGCAAGGCTTACAGCCATCATCTTACCATATTAAGTGATTTTGTTTTCATGTCTGTTTTGCAGTAGATTCTAAACTCCAATATCATCTCAGCAGCTAGCCCATTGTCAGACACAAGACAGCCATTAAATAAATGTTCGTTGACTGAATTATTCTGCTCAATATTGATCAATGTGTGAATGAGAACACTGAAGTCCAGAGATTATGTAACAGTGATGTAGTGTAGATATTGGGGCTTCTACTGCAAACTCCAGTTGTAGAATATCTTATCTGTTCATTGATGTCAAGAGCTCACAAATAATAGAGCAATCCTCTAATGCTGTGAAGCCATCCATGACATTTGTACTTTTTTTTTTTTTTTTTTTTTTTTTTTTTTTTTTTACTGCCTGTACTACTTTAAAGTCTTACGGGTTAACCATAAGTACCAGATTATATGTTCAGACTATTTATTATGAAAGTTTAAAGTAGCACAGTGTAACCAGTGACTTAATAAGATGCATCAAATAGAAATGTTTAACCAAATCATTAAGAATCATGTCAATTCTATGAAATCCCTTTCCTCAACAGTGCCAGAGAGCAGGATTTATTTGGCTGTATTTTATTTTAATATCCTAGGAGATCTTGGACAAACATTGAACAACTGAGCTCACGTTTACATATCTTCAGCACTTGGAAAATTGTCTTATAAGTTTCAGTGGGAAAACATTTGAAGTTATTTCTACATTTGTATCTGGAATTCCACTTAATAAGATGAAACGCCCTGGTCTCTATCCTATATGGCCAGAATTCAGCAGTCACAGCATCAGCGGAGCTAACAGTTACAGAATGCTTTCTATTCTCCAGGCTCTCTGTTAAGTGCTTTATATGTACGGATTCCATACTTCTCAGCACTCAGCCAGTCGCCACCCCCAAATCATCATTATCCATAACATATATTCTTCTGACAACCACATGTTCATTTACCTCTAAATGATACTCTTTGCTGCTATAAAAATGGATTCAGGGAGAAAATAAATGCCTTAAATAAAAATACTTGAGTAAGTGGCTTCACACAAATAAAGCTAGAAATACAAAACTATTTATGTTGTAAAGGGAATGTAGAAAAAAATTATAGTGGATACTAAAGAGCCTAAAGATTTAATACTTGGCTATAGATTAAATTTGGAGCAAAATTGTAAATATATCTACAAATATTCAAATATTGAACTTTACCCCAGATGTTTTTGTCATCAACCAGCCATAGCTTTGTTGCAGAGATGAAAGTAATATAGAAGGCAAATTAGATTTCCACAGGTGCAGAAAACTAAATTTATAGCTAAAGCTTGTATATATAGGGATATACATTTTCTGATGTAACATAAGTCTTATACTTCCATGATGTAAACTCAAATTATCAGAGAAAATACATTTTACCATTTGGAATCTCTGCTAGCTTATAGTTTTAGGAATTATAACCATTAAAAGCCATTCCAAATATTTTTTCAAGCATGTTGTCAATATATTTTGAATACTCATTCTAGAAATTGACACTGGTAACATTAAAATTAAGCTTCAAGTATTTTCATTTACAAGGCATGAAATCTGTGAGGAGGGATGCAACATCAAAAGTAAAAATGCCGGTAAGAGCTATTAAGCCTTGTCTGTTCTGTAGTTTTTTTTCTTTCATTGCTGACTAGAGCTGCATTTTTAAAAAGTGGAGTAAATGTAGTAATTCAAACTCTAGATGTATCCTATTTTCCTGATATTTGGAATCTTATATAAAGTCACATGATGTGTGACCATATGAGGTAAAGGAACTAAATTCTTAGTAACTCATCGAACTGGGGAATTTGTGGAGCACAAATACTTATAAAGAAAATCAGGATGAGATTCCACTCTTATCCCAAAGGACATGATACACATTTATTCCTTTCTCCCTCTCACAGCCTTAAGAGCAGAAATCTGGCTATTATGACCTATATGATGCTAAGTCCTTACTTAAACACTATTTCTTTAATCCATTTTGAAATTCATTTTCTCTGATTCCTTACTTGAACATCATTCCTTTAATCCACAAAATTATTTTCTCCTGGTATTAAGGATCATCTGAAAGAACTACCACATGAGGACTGGTTTTTGTCTTTTTTTTCCTTGCATTTTCTGTGGACATGCTATTCAAATTAGCTACTTTTACCAGGTGAAAGTCTGAATTCTATGATACAACACAAAACAAATCAGAATATCATCCTTGTTTTCACTGAGCTTACATTCTAGTAATAATGACAATGATTCTAATAACGAGCAACAATCAAGAAGTAAAATCTATTGTAAGTCAAATGGTGATAACCGTTGTAGAAGGAAGGGCTGCCTTGGAAGATTTGTATTTGATAGTGTGGTCAGCAATGGCTTCACTTTGTATTTGATGTGTGGTTAGCAATGGCTTCACTAAAAAGGAATATCTGAGTAAAGATTAGAGAAAGGTGAGAGAACAAGACATGAATATTAGGAAGAAATTTTCAGGCAGCAGGAAAAAACAAAACAAAACAAACAAGTGCAGAGTTCCTGGGTGGACAGGGCTGAAGTCTGTGAAACAATGTAGCTGGAGTGGAGTAAGGGATGAGGAATAGATGAGGTCAAGGAGACAGTAGGAGCCAAGTTCTGTAGGGGCAGACAGATTACTGTAAGGCCATTGACTTTTATTTTAAGTAAAATGAGAAGGCTTCAGAGATCTGAGCAGAAAGAATAACATGACATTTACTTCCCTTGAGCACAATTACTGTGATTACCGTATTGAGAATAATATGTAGGAGGGCAACCATGTCCAGTTAGAAAGATGCTAAAACATATTAGATGAGAAATGCCAGGGGCCAGCATGGTGGTAACAATACAGGTGGTAGTTGTTAGATTTTGGATATAGTTTAAAAATAAAGACAGTGAGATGAACTGACGAATTCCCTGTGGAATGTGAAAAAAATCCAATGTTTTTAGACTAAACAACTCGAAGATTAGAATTAGCTTTTAGCAAGTTGGGAATAACAGGGGAAGAGAAGATTTGAAGCAATAATGGGAGTTGGGGGGGAGGGGAGATTAAGTATTCAGTTTGTATACATGTTCAGTTTGAGATAGATGCTTGTTAAAATCTAAAGGTCTTGACGGTGAAGTTGGATATAGGTTCTGGAGTTCAGGGGAGTAGAAGCGATTGGGGGGAAAGATCACAAGGAAACTTTGGGAGGGATGGCTGTGTCTATTTCTTTGATTGTGGTGATGGTATCATGAGTGTTTGCATATGTCCACTCATTAAATTGTGCACATAAAATATGTGCAGTTCTTTGTATATTACACCTCAATAAAGCTGCTAAAACAAATAGACCTTTGAGAATGGATGTTTTTGTAAACATCCACTGTCTTCTATATAGCTTAGTCTTTTTTATCTCTCCTCAGATGTTAGAAATCTTTTATACCTTTTTTGAAAAATGTTAGGTGTTTTCATAATGCTCATTTTCAAATTATCTTCATTTTGCTTCTTATTTTAATTGAAGAAACAAAATCAAGTCTAATTTAGGCAGGCCTAGGACAAGACGTACACAGTAATTTAGGAAAAACCATTTTGGTACTTAAAATGGTACTGCAGGCCACATTAAGAAATCTGTCCAGACAGGTATGGTGGCTCACGCCTGTAATCCCAGCACTTTGGGAGGCCGAGGTGGGATGCTGGGGGGAGGGAGTGTGGAGATTACGAAGTAAAGAGATCTAGACCATCCTGGCCAACATGGTGAAACCCCATCTCTACTAAAAATACAAAAACTTAGCTGGGTGTGGTGGCATGAGCCTGTAGTCCCAGCTACTCGGGAAGCTGAGGCAGGAGAATCGCTTGAACCTTGGAGGCAGAGGTTGCAGCAAGCTGAGATCATGCCACTGCACTCCAGCCTGGACTCAGTCTCCCAAAAAAAAAAAAAAATCCATCTATGAAAAGGGCAATGCCTGACTTAATTGTTCTTCATTCAATGCCATTGTCTTCAGTTGTTTGCAAATATAAACAAGGATAAAAACTGACTAATCTTCCACTTGACTTTTTTTTGAGACGGAGTCTCGCTCTGTCACCCAGGCTGGAGTGCAGTGGCCGCATCTCAGCTCACTGCTAGCTCCGCCTCCCGGGTTTATGCCATTCTACTCATTCTCCTGCCTCAGCCTCCCGAGTAGCTGGGACTACAGGCGCCTGCCACCTCGCCTGGCTAGTTTTTTGTACTTTTTAGTAGAGACGGGTTTTCACCGTGTTAGCCAGGGTGGTCTCGATCTCCTGACCTCGTGATCCGCTGATCTCAGCCTCCCAAAGTGCTGGGATTACAGGCTTGAGCCACCGCACCCGGCCTTGACTTCTTAATTTTGTTTTATTTTACTTATTTTTGAGACAGTGTCTCTCTGTCACCCAGGCTAGAGTGAAGTGGCGTGATCTCGGCTCACTGCCACCTCTGTCTCACAAGTTCAAGTGATTCTCCTGTCTCAGCCTCCTGAATACCTGAGACTACAGGCACACACCACCACACCCGGCTAATTTTTGTATTTTTTTAGTAGAGACAGGGTTTTGCCATCTTGGCCAGGCTGGTCTCAAACTTGTGACGTCAGGTGATTAACCCGCCTTGGCCTCCCAAAGTGCTGGGATTACAGGCATGAGCCACCGTGCCCAGCCGACATTTTTTTTTTTCAAGTAGAAATTTAATAACTTGCCAGTTTCACGTGATCTTTTCCAAAAGTGAACATTCCAAAAGGTATTTGGCAGCACATCCTGCTGCCTCTAGTTTGTGGGTCTCCAGCAAGATGCATGTATTGCAGGCTCTGTTGTATCGCTGTTTCTACCAGACTGTTACTTCCTATTTTCAGCTTTAAATAAATTTTTTTTCTGTCCAGTTTACTAGGTTTTACAATTTTATACACACCTATATATACAGCAGTATGCATGCAGTAGACACCCATGAATATATTATAGGAACACTGTCTTCTATGACCAGGAAAATCAAGATTCCAATGGAAACATGAACTGCTCTACAAATTTACCATGTCTTTCAGGTAGCACTTTCGGGAAAAGGTGAAGAGAAACTTAACTTTGGAGGTAGGGGTTTAGACTATTATCAAAGATGCTTCAGCTATTGATAGAAAATAACTTTCTAAAAAGTGATAGTCCCATCTAAAGGAAAGATAAGTGAATAAAAAGAAGTACGTTTTTTGTGAATAGGCAAAAAGACTACTGTGTGGGAAGCAAAGGGGGAAATACAATTTGAGATGACGATTTTCTGTTTTTTTTTTTTAAGTTAGAGAAAGCAGATGTTTAGGAGTAAATTGAACAAAATGCAGGTCAAATTTTGGATGTTTCATGGAGATGACAGCAAAAAAAATATTAATAAAAGTAGCTAATGTTTGCATAGTATCTTGTGCTTTGCACAAAAATCACCTAACTTAGTTCATTTAATCCTATTACATAATTCTATAAAATAGACACAATTAGGATCTTTTTATGAAGCTGGGAGGCTGCTATCTAGAGGAGATGGTTAAATGACCCAATATGCTACCATCAACAAGAAGCATAGTAAGACTGGTACATAAACCTGAGGCAGTATATACATTGCTACTATTGCCTTTGGTTTTTGCACTGAATTGTTTTCTAAAAGCACATTCTGTTACCGACTATTTCTAACAGCTCACATGTTTACATAATTCCTTCAGCTAGTTTTCACTTGACAAAATATCAGTCAAAACAAGAAAAAAGCTTTGTAAAACTATCACTTTAGCAAAAGGATTTAGTGAAAAACTAATTTGATTGCTTATTATTCAATGAATTGTCCTTGAAATCATTTCCAGAAATTTTTAAAAATTAAATCTGAGTCTACGAAAGACTGAGGGAAGAGACGTGTGATGCTAACTCTTATCGGAATACTACTAATTTACTGGAACTGGTACTTATTTAAAGGATTACCCCAAAGAGCTAAATATTCAGTTTGAAAGACCAGAGGCAAGGTTCCAAGTCAAATATCTGGTTCAAAGCTCAGAAAATCCTGTACTTGAATTACTTCCAAAATATCTCCAAGGTCATTTTATCTTTTATGGATAAGATAATGCTTCTTAGAAAACAAAAAGGTTAGATAAAGCTGAGCATATTTTGAGGCACACATTGATGCTGTGACTCTAACATGCTTTTGAGAAACTTACAAAGACTCAGAAGACGTCTTCTCTTTTAAAGTACCAGTAACAATTGATGCCTAGCTTTCATACCCATGATAAATGTACAATTATATGATATTAGGCATATGATTCTTATGATAGACTTGGGTATATTTACGAAGAAAAGCTATACACATGGATTGGATGGCATTTAATGATCTAATCAATTGTGTACATTCCTCTAAAGTGAGGGAATTGAGTAAGCTCATTGCATAAATTCCGATGTAAAGGTAAAAGAATGTTGAAGTGCTGATTTAATGAAGTTTTCTACTTAATGCATAACCATGACTAGCCACAGCATGGGGGAGCTTTCTGTTAATGAGGCAAACTTTCCTTGACACAAGTGAGCAACTAATAATGTCTACCTTTAGGGCAGATGAATCTATTATTTTAGTCCTGGTGAACAACAAACAGGAGGGCTAGAATAGGAAATGTAATATAATTGCCTCTCTCAAAGGAAAATTCACTCTCCTTTGAGATACAGAATTTCTTCACTCGATTCACAGCAATGCCTCTTTTTTCTTTCTTTTTTTTAAATGCAGCTTAAAGCCAGGTGTGCCATAAAGTAAAATCAGCTTGTTCTTTTTAGGTTATATTAACTGAATTAATAAGCCAAGTGAGTCCTCTAATGACATCTCATTCTTAATACTAATTATTTCAATTTCTAAAAAATCATGCCCATTACCTGGAGTTCCTTCTTGTGTGTATGTGATATAATCTGAATACAGCAAGGACATCAAATTAAATTCTGTTTTCACTGGATTTTGAAAAACAAAACTCAAAAAGATGTAACAAAGTGATGGTTCAACGGGTGGGGTGGTGGAATATTTGGAAGAGATACTCACCCTAAAATATAAGGCACTGTGGGACAGTGGAAACGAATGGGTCATCAAGTAGAAAGACCTAGGTTTGAACTCAGCACTCCGCTACTTAATATGTAAATGTTAGTCAAGTTTCTTAACCTCCGCGAGCCTGAATTCCCATTTATATAACAGAGATAATAATACCTTAGAGCATCATTTTAAAGATGAATAGATAATTTCTCTAATGAGCTACCTTTCCCAGTCCCAGTTCTCCACTCTCCACTTTTACTTCATTGTGTGTGCCTGGCAATTCTCATCTTGTATCCTTGGGAAGATAATGCAATCTCACATTTTTAAAGTTGTTCTCCCCACTAATATTGTTGAGCCCTGTAACAACTTGCCATTGCTGTGCAAAGCATTTATAAGCACAAGATAAAATTAACCCAGTTTTCAAGCTATTTAAATTTCTGTGGACTTACTTATATTCACTTGAGCTAAGGGAAAGCTAATTCACCTAAATCCTGGTACCAGCACCCTCTCCTTGTTAATTACTATTTTAACCTTGCATATGTCTGGCACTCAATTTGTTACAAGAGCAAATGGAAATTGGGTAGTCTCTGATCTCCACTTAATCCTTGTTCCCACTGAGCATGACCATATGATGAGTCCTTACTTAGCCGACCTGATTCCAATACAGAATAGTACCATGTTGGTTTTCTTTGGTTATTTTCTGATACTAAATTTTTTAATTAAAAATAAATGAAACATCGATAGATATAGGAAGGCTCGGCTGCTACAGTCAAAGCCCAGTGTAATTCAAATTATAAAGTATTGGAATTTAAAGTAAGTTGAAAATATGAATATTAATAGGCCATAAAACAAGTTAGAAGAGATAAGACTAGGGGTATATGATAACTACTTCTATGTTAAATCTTGGTAATCTCAAACTTAGGTTCCAAAGATGGTAGACCAAACATTTTGGCCTCTTTATTAAGCCGTTATACTCAAAAAGTGATCACTATATCAGCCTTAAATTATTAATTGATAAGAACTGTGGCATGAATTAGTTCAAGATGCAGAATGAAATTTCAGTAATGATTGCTTCAAATTTCAACCTGTGGCAACCCTGGTACCATTTATGCTTCAAGTCAAGGAAACTTTGAACCTGGATCTTGTGCTATATGGTTGTGTTGAATTATGGACTTGGATATAATACATCCAGCTGATGATGCCAGAATAAAGTATAACAAATCCTTAAGGTGCAAGTCCCATAATTGGCTATAAGAAATTACTGTTTTATTGAGTCTCTTCTTTAGGTCTCTAGGAATCCATGAGGAGTCTTTGTTTATTTCATAAATGCATTCTGGTTACTTGCTACCTCAGCTAACTATCCAGCAGGGCTCTAGACAATTGATTTCCCTGTTCTTTCTGTGACGACCACCTGCTAACCATACTCTAGGTGAGTCCTGCTTATATGCCTTGTTACTTTACAACTTGCGAGGTATAGAATTTTTCTATATTTTTCCCAGAGTGATGGCTGGTACCAGGCTTGGCCATTTAACAAAATTTACCTGAAGACTTGAACAAACTGCAGACAATGGAAACAGCAAACGTTAAATCATGTGATAGCAGTCCAAGGTGTTTCAGAGGGCTTTGCTCCTGGCCTGTCTTTCTTCTTCCATCCTATTGCTAACTTGCAGGGGCCAGTCTGTAACCTTATTACCTCAAGGAAATGGGCCTGAGCTTTCTTTTCCTCCCATAGAATCTAAACCTCAACTTCTGGTCAGTGGTGGTCGTAGAAAGGAAAAAGGGTATTTAGAGATTTTTTTCCACAAAACAGGAAAAACCACTCTACCTATAATGAGGCCAAATTTCATTGTTATGCCGAGTTTGGCTCTTTATTGGCTTAAAATTCCATTTCAGAATATAATTTTTCTTTATCAGTATCTAACGATTTTATGCAAACAAAAGGCAGATTGTATTTACAAAGAGATTGAAAAATGTTTGACAAAAGTAAGCAGTTTCCTTCCCCTTCTAACCATCAAGACTTGACAAAAATAACTGCTGGCATCATCTTACTCACCCAATTATTTACTGGAAAATTATTCCACATCTGTTTTCATAATATCCGCTTGGCATTTCGATGATTTTGTCTTTCCTTATCTCTAATAATCAATGAAGTGCCTGGTAAGCCTTCGATATTTTGCTGTTACATGGATGAACTAATCGGCTTTAAAAAAATATATAAACAGTTTACAGAATCAGCTTCCTCTTCTGTAAAGTAGAAATAATAATACCTGCTCTTTCTAATGTACTTATTGACTGTTTAATCCTAATACCCTCTTAATCCATTTGTGTTGGTGTGGAGTCTTCTGGGTTTGACTTAGGAAGCCCTGGATTTGATCTGTGGTGCCATTGTTTTAACTTGTATTTCTTCTCTGCATGTCACCCCTCCGCACATGCCCCACCACTACCACTCCCATCTCCTGTGGAACTGGCAGATTAAGACTGTTCAGTCAGTCTTAATCTGATCAGATCAGTCTTACATCAGTCTGTTCTCACACTGCTGGTAAACACATACCCGAGACTGGATAACTTATAAAGGAAAGAGGTTTAATTGACAGTTCCACATGGCTGGGGAGGCCTCACAATCATGGCAGAAGGCAAATGAGGAACAAAATCACATCTTACACGGCAGCAGGCAAGAGAACTTGTGCAGGGGAACTCCTACTATAAAACCATCAGATCTCATGAGACTTATTCATTACTATGAGAACGGTAGGAATGAAACAGCTCCCATGATTCAATTTTCTCCACCCGGTCCCACCCTTAACATGTGTAGATTATTACAATTCAGGATGAGATTTGGGTAGGGACACAGCCAAACCATATCAAAGACTATCTGAAATATCTTACTTTAAATCATAATTTAGTCCATGCTTCACTTAAAGATTCTTCCATTTATCTGAGTGATAATATGATGAGGTCATATTTCTTTATAAAAGTAAAATAATAATCATAGAAATGAGATAGAACTAAAATTGGATGTGAAAGCCACTGCCAGTTATATTGAATCAACAGGTTTCAGAGTAAAATAAAAATAATTTTTTCTTGGCATTTCTTACTTATAATCTAGAATGTTCTCTTTTAAGTTTGAAAAGGGAAGAAAGTAAAAAAGGTGAGTGTTCACAAATGGCATATTTGCATATGCATATATAGCATATGTAATATGTACATATAGCATATGTAATATGTAAATATACAAAGTACAAAAAACTCACCAAAAGTAAATCTGATAGACTGTTTATGGTATAGTGACATAATTCATATTGATAATGATTCTGTTTACAGTAGTTTAATAGCTACATTGATTACATTTGGAATAACAAATTGCTTATGTTAATAGTACTTGGAATTTGCTTCTTTAAACACCTATCATTACTAATTTCAGTTATGCGATAATGGGAAGTTAAGACTGCACAATTAAATGGATTTTATCAAACTTTGGGGAAAAACACACATTTATTTCTGATATAAAAACTATTTTAATGCAGACTTCGTTTTAAGCTAGCAGGTTTATTTTAAAAGACAGAGTTGTGATTATGAAAAAACGCTTTTAAAGCAGATGTGCCTAGTTCAAGTATGGACCCAGTACTACAGGGACTTTTTGCGTTTTTTCCCCCTAGTAGTTTATGCTTTTTCTAAACTGCTTTTGTTTTTATAAACTATTTTTCACAATTATATGAGATGACTAAGATGTTTCCTATCTCACAGATGAATATATAGGATTATTATTAAGGCAGTTCTTCAAAGTAATAAATGCACACATGCATGATAGCTCTTTCTATAAACAGGTTAGCACAGTATCTGGTACAGAGAAGTTGACCTCAGAACATCTTTATAGTGAATGCATTTTTGAAATAATGAAATTTGAAGTTGAAGGCTAGTCTTCTGGCATTTTAATGACTAATATCGGTCCTTGTACATAACTGATTTGCATTATGATAGATAAAATCTGTATACTGTTCTAAGCCACTAGTCCTCACATGACTGTACCAGGGACCATATACAGGTCTATTAAATTGTTCTGTGTGATTAGAATATTGTTGTAGCCCTCAGTTTCTTCATCTATAAGATGGAAATTATTAACTTTTGTTGGAGGTTTGTGAAAATAATATAAAATACCTAGAATATTGTCTAGTATACCTGGAATGGACTCAATAAATGAGAAGTACTATTAGTCTCAGATTAAATACATGATTTGTGGAGATGAATATTTTTTCACATCCAAAAACACTAGTTATGATTCTATAGAGTTATGTATTTTATCATTTTTATCACACAATTTTAAGGCCATGTTTATATACATTTTCTCCTTTTTCCCCTCCATATCTACGTTGTTCTGCTTCTAACTATTCTTAAAAATTCCACTACTCGGTAGTTCTCTAACCTATAAACCCAATAATTTATTGTGAACGCAGTGTATGTAAAACATCTTGTTATTTTGGAAAAAAAATACTTCACACAAATATGAAGGCTGATTTCAAGAAACATTAATATCTAGAGGAAAAATTAAGTAGATAATTATGATGCAAGACAGAATTTGATATGCATAAAAAAGGTTACGTAAGTGCTATGGGATTTCAGAGACACACTCTATCGTTAGGAAATTTGGCCAGGTAAAGAATATTGCGAAATACGCACAGATTTTCAGAAATTGGCCAACAACATTTTACAAATTTAGGAATGTTTAATTTTTATTGTTTAAAATGCCCCTCCCTCCCCGACCTGCCAGGGACTTTGAATGATTAGTCAAGTTTGGAAACCACTGCTGCTAGAATTCCTGGCTTCCTGTCCCTAGGCAGAGCCATTCCAAGGTGCTAGATGAACTAGAGAGAGAAGAAAAGAAGACAAGGTAGAGAGAGGAGTCTTATAAAGGAAGAAAAGTTGGTAGAGATGTTGCTCAAGAAAAGGTAGCTTGTTACAGTGGTGTCTAATGGGTGCAGCTTGTTTATGTGAACTGTCCCTCAGACATAGTATCCCACATACATATAGGATTAGTCTAGGTTCTTCAGATAATTCAGATTCATTGGTTCATGAAGTTATGGAGGCTAAGTCAGCAGTTAGCAAGCTGGGAGACCCAAAAAGAGATGATGGCGTAGTTCCAGTGTAAGCCCAAATCTAAAAGCATGAAAAGACTTGCATCCAGTTCAGTCAGGCAGAGAGCAAATCCTGTTACTCAGTGTTTGTTGTTGTTGTTGCTGCTGCTCAATTTAGGCCTTCAAAAGATTGCATGAGGCCCACCTACATTGGAGAGGGGAATTTAGCCGACTCATTTTACTGAGTCAAATGTGAATCTCAATCAGAAAAATAATTCAAGATGGACTAAAGAGTTAAATGTAAAACCCTGAACTATAAAAACCCTGAAAGACAACCTGGGCAATACCATTCTGGATGTAAGAACTGGCAAAGATTTCATGGTGAAGATGCCAAAAGTAATCACAACAGGAACAGAAATTGAAAAATGGAATCTAAACTAAAGATCATCTGCACAAGAAAAGAAACTATCAACAGAGTGAACAGACAACCTACAGAATAGGAGAAAATATTTGCAAACCATACATCTGACAGAAGTCTAATATCTAGCATCTATAAGGAACTTATTTACAAGAAACATCTCCATTAAAAGCTGGGCAAAGGACATGAACAGACACGTCCAAAAGAAGACATATATGAGGCCAACAACTATATGAAAAAAAGCTTTATCACTGATTATTAGAGAAATGCAAACACAATCCCACTGTTGGTGGGAGTGTAAATTAGTTCAACCATTGTGGAAAGCAGTGTGGTGATTCCTTAAAGAGCTAAAAACAGTGTTACCATTTGACACAGCAATCCCATTACTGGGTATACTTGAAGGAATATAATTCTACCATAGTGACACTTGCACGCATATGTTCATTGAAGCACTCACTATTTGCAATAGCAAAGACACAGAATCAACCTAAATAGCCGTAAATGGTAGACTAAAGAAAATGTGGTACATATACACCATGGAATACCATGCAGCCATAAAAAATGAGATCATGTCCTTTGAGGTGACATTGATGGAGCTGAAGGCCATAGTCCTTAGCAAACTAACACAGGAACAGAAAACCAAATACTGCATGTTTTCACTTAGTGAGAGCTAAATGATGAGAACACATGGACCAAAGAAGGGAACAACAGACACTGGGGCCTACTTGACAGTGGGAGAAGAGAAGGGTTTACAAAAAATAACAATTGGGTATTATACTTAGTACCTGGGTATCAAAATAATCTGTACAACAAACCCTGTGACATGAGGTTACCTATATAACAAACCTGCATGTGTACCCCAAACCTCGAATAATCAAAAAACATACCAGGAATGTTTAACCAAATATATGGGCACCTCATTGATCATAAAATCATCACATTTCTCATCTAAACATTTTATATTTTTCAACTTCTATCAAATATGGAATAGTTATAAAACTATAGATAATGTAAGAATAAGATATAAAGAATAATATGAAAATGAATATCATTTACCTATTGCATTTGTTTGCTAGGGCTGTCAGTTGTTTAAGCTGTATTATTTGGATGGCTTAAACAATATAAATGTATCATCTCAGTTTTGGAGGCTAGAAGTGTGAGATTAAGGTGTTGGTAGGGTGGGCTTTTTTTTTTTTTTTTTTTTTTTTTTTTTCTCTGAGGGCTGTGAGTAAGAATGTGTTCCAGGCTTTTCTCTTTGGATTAGAAATGGCCATCTTCTTTCTATCTTCACATTGTTTTCCCTGTGTGTA
Organism: Macaca mulatta; assembly: GCF_049350105.2. Taxonomy (NCBI): domain Eukaryota; kingdom Metazoa; phylum Chordata; class Mammalia; order Primates; family Cercopithecidae; genus Macaca; species Macaca mulatta. The sequence continues at coordinate 98,012,259 of NC_133419.1, forward strand.
TGTCACCATGTCCAAATTTCCTCTTTTTCTAAAGAGGTCAGTCATCTTGGATTAGGGCAGCTCCTAATGGTCTCACTTTAACTTGGTCATGTTGGTAAAGACTCTATCTCCAAATAGGGTTGCATTCTGAGGTACAGGGGCTTAGGACTTCAACATATGAATTTGGCAGGGGATACAATTCAAATTATAACATCTGTCTTTTAGTCTTTCCCAGTTTCCATTTCAATCTTTCTCTCCAGAGGGAACAATGATCCTGAATTTAATGATCATCATTACACTTATTTTTCTTACCATTTTACTATGTAGATACAGTCAAAAAAGGTATTGTTTACATTTTAAAGACAATTAACTTTTTATAAATTGAATCACTAAATTGTCTTTTATCAATGTTTCCTAGGATTTTACCATGTTAATTTTCTTTGTTAAAAGCTATATCATCATTTATTTGTTTTGTATTTGATAGGCATTTGGGTTGAATTCAGTCTTACTACAGTGTGCTGCAATGAAATTCCCAAATGCAAATAGATGCTTTGTGTTTCCTGGTTTACAGGGACAGGAAATACTCCTAAATAGACTAAAAATTAATTTACAAAATAAAATGCATGTATGTCAGTTTGTTCAGTGTATCAGAACTATATAATGGAATATAGAATTTATCATAGGAATTAATTTTAAAATATAGGAAGTTCCAGAGAAAGAAAACCTAGAAAACATTCAGAGAAGTTACTGACGATTCCTAATGTGGCTGAAAAAGCTGAAGCTTGCAGGAAGCTAGGCACATCCAGCTTTTGGAGTGGAATAGCAAAGGGATTTGGCATAAAAATCTATAGAAGTATTAGACAGAGGAAAAAGGGTTTTTTTTGTTTGTTTTCCCTCACGATGTTACTCAACACAATTCTCACACCGTGTGTGTGTGTGTGTGTGTGTGTGTGTGTGTTCCAAATACCAAGCAACTGGTTTTCATAGACATCAGCTGGGTGCCCTACAATTTTAACTTAATTCTGATACTATCTGCTTGGAGATAACAAAGCATTACATCCCACAGGATAAGAGCTGTATTGGTCCGTTTTCACATGGCTATAAAAGACTACCTGAGACTGGGTAATATATGAAGAAAAAGTTTAATTGACTTATAGTTCCATATGGCTGGGGAGGCAGCAAGAAACTTACAATCATGGCAGAAGGCAAAGGGGAAGTAAGAACCTTCTTCACATGGCCGGAAGAGAGAAAGGGAGAGCTACTACTTTTAAACCATCAGATCTTGTGAGAACTCTTTCACTTACATGAGAAAAGCATGGGGGAAACATCCCCCATGATCCTGTCACCTCCCACCCGGTCCCTCCCTCAATGCGTAGGGATTACAATTTGAGATGATATTTGGGTGGGGACACAGAGTCAAACCATATCAAGGGCTAGCCCCCCAAGACTGCTCACGACTTTAGATGCCAATTACAAGCACCAGGTTGTGATCTGTGCTTCTGACAAACCAGCTATAAATTGGGGTTCCCATCGTGTTCACCTTGGATTTGATTGATTTTGCTAGAGCAGCTCACAGATTTCAGGGTAATATTTATATTTACAAACTTACTGTAAAGGATATCACAAAGGACCCAGATGGAAGACATGCATAGAACAAGGCACACTGGATGTGCGCCAAGCTTTTGTGCCTTCTATGGGTGTACCACCCTTCAGGAACTTCCACATGTTCAGGAATCTGGAGGTTCTCCTGATTTGTTTTTGTTGTTGTTTTTTGTGTGGGCTTCATTAAGTAGACATGCTCGATTAAATTATTGGCCATTGGTGACTAACTTAACTTTTAGTCACTCTCCCCTCCTTGGAAGGTCAGGGGATGGGACTGAAAGTTCTAACCTTCTAATTACATGATTGTTTCCCCTTGCAACTAGCTCCCACCCCGTAACTACCCAAAGGACCCTTAGCCATCAAACATTTCATATTAAAAAAGTTATTACTTTGTAGATTCCAAGGATTTTGTGTGCCAGGAACCAAGGGCAGAGACCAAATACATATTTATTCTCATCACTGTGATAATCGATTTCACAGGAATTTGGTTGAGTTTTCATGGATATTGTCTCTGTAAGTTTGCAGAAAAACCTTCACTATGGGTAACAGAGCTGGGGTAGATGAAGAGTGAAGTAAAAAGAAGAGAAAACCGGAACCCACTGGGCACCATTGATTTTGCTCTTCAAGGACTCTAACCAAATGACATGTAAATTTCTCAAGTTGCAAACTGGAACGTGAAACCAGATAAGTGAATTTGGAGATTCACATTTCCACAACGCTTATAATAAAACAGTATAATACTACTATATCAATTTAACTAGATAATTCCACATAGTTTTCCAAAGTTGCATCAATATACCTCCTACCAGCAGTATATACATTTATACATTTATCTTGTTCTGCATTCTTAACAGCACTTGATTTGTCAGGCTTTTCTTTTGCCTATCCAGTATGTGTAAAATAGCATTTCATTTATTAATTTGTATATCCCTCCTCATCACAGGGGTTAAGCATCTTTCAAATATTTTATACTCATATTTTCTGCAAAATGTCTTTTAATGGCATTTCCCCATTTTTTTCTATTTAGCTGATTCTGTTTCCCTATAAACTCATGGTAGTTCATTTTGTATGAAGTTATGTTTTATAAAGATAATTTCTTATTTTAAAAACAGTCATATTTATTTCTTTTCTGATTTGTGCTTTCTATGCCTTTAAATTGTTCTCAGTTATTCTGATACTTAAAAGACTTAGTCACTTCAAATCACAAAATAGTCTTGCCTTTAGAAATTTAATTTTTTTTCTCAAGCAACAGTAAAAACGTAAAATTTCTTCTCCCACTTTGAACTTGCTTTATGCTTGAGAAGACTATAGTTGGAAAAGGGATTGGCTGGCTTTTCTTCTCTTAGCATTTCTTTACCTGCTGGGAGCCATGGTTTCTGACTGCTCCATTATTTGAGTGTACTGAAGTTGGAGCTAAATAAGAATACTTAAGAACAATAATTACTTGTCAGATTTTGTCCTGATTTAATATCAGGACTTTCTAGAGTTTGTAGATATTCAATGCTCATTCTCTGGTGTTTTCGTGGCCTTAAACAGTCCTTCCTAAGATTCAGGTGATATTTTTGTTTTTGCTTTTTTCCATCTGGTCACTTATGTTTCTTCTCTCAGTCCTTGGACATCTGGCAGTCTGTCTTCTCTGCCAAGGTCACATCACCGTCACATTGCTGCCTTAAGCAGAACTTGAGGGCTTCAGCCTAATCTATTGAATGCCCACTCTGACCCGTGAGTAATATAACAAATTTTTGTCCCCACTATTTGTAGAAATACGGCTCACTCATCTCGTTATCCTCTCTCCCTTCCTTTCATGCCTTGAGCTGTAATAGGTTTTGGCGGTGTCCCCACGCAAATCTCATCTTGAATTGTAGTTCCCATAATTCCCACATATTGTGGGAGGGAACAGGTGGGAGATAATTGAATCATGGGGGCGGTTTCTCCCATACTGTTCTCATGGTGAATAAGCCTCATGAGATCTGGTGGTTTAATAAGGGGTTTCCCCTTTTACTTGGCTCTCATTCCTCTCTAATCTATGGCCATGTAAGATGTGGCTTTCACCTTCCACCATGATTGTGAGGCCTCCCCAGCCACTTGGAACTGAGTCCATTAAACCTCTTTTTCTTTATAAATTACCCAGTCTCGAGTATGTCTTTACTAGCAGTGTAAGAACAGATTAATACAGGCTGATAGACCCATCCTTTCAACATTAAGTCTCTTTTCTTTTTCTTTTTTTTTTATTATTATACTTTAAGTTCTAGGGTACATGTGCATAATGTGCAGGTTTGTTACATATGTATACTTGTGCCATGTTGGTGTGCTGCACCTATCAACTCGCCAGCACCCATCAACTCGTCATTTACATCAGGTATAAATCCCAATGCAATCCCTCCCCCCTCCCTCCTCCCCGTGATAGGCGCCAGTGTGTGATGTTTCCCTTCCCGAGTCCAAGTGATCTCATTGTTCAGTTCCCACCTATGAGTGAGAACATGCGTTGTTTGGTTCTGTTCTTGTGATAGTTTGCTAAGAATGATGGTTTCCAGCTGCATCCATGTCCCTACAAAGGACACAAACTCATCCTTTTTGATGGCTGCATAGTATTCCATGGTGTATATGTGCCACATTTTCTTAATCCAGTCTGTCACTGATGGACATTTGGGTTGATTCCAAGTCTTTGCTATTGCGAATAGTGCCGCAATAAACATACGTGTGCATGTGTCTTTATAGCAGCATGATTTATAATCCTTTGGGTATATACCCAGTAATGGGATGGCTGGGTCATATGGTACTTCTAGTTCTAGATCCTTGAGGAATCGCCATACTGTTTTCCATAATGGTTGAACTAGTTTACAATCCCACCAACAGTGTAAAAGTGTTCCTATTTCTCCACATCCTCTCCAACACCTCTTGTTTCCTGACTTTTTAATGATTGCCATTCTAACTGGTGTGAGATGGTATCTCATTGTGGTTTTGATTTGCATTTCTCTGATGGCCAGTGATGAGCCTTTTTTCACATGTCTGTTGGCTGTATGCATGTCTTTTTTTGAGAAATGTCTTCATATCCTTTGCCCACTTTTTGATGGGGTTGTTTGTTTTTTTCTTGTAAATTTGAGTTCTTTGTAGGTTCTAGATATTAGCCCTTTGCCAGATGAGTAGATTGCAAAAATTTTCTCCCATTCTGTAGGTTGCCTGTTCACTCTGATGGTAGTTTCTTTTGCTGTGCAGAAGCTCTTTAGTTTAATGAGATCCCATTTGTCAATTTTGGCTTTTGTTGCCATTGCCTTGGTATTTTAGACATGAAGTCCTTGCCCATGCCTATGTCCTGAATGGTATTACCTAGGTTTTCTTCTAGGGTTTTTATGGTATTAGGTCTAACATTTAAGTCTCTAATCCATCTTGAATTAGTTTTTGAATAAGGAGTAAGGAAAGGATCCAGTTTCAGCTTTCTACTTATGGCTAGCCAATTTTCCGAGGACCATTTATTAAATAGAGAATCCTTTCCCTATTTCTTGTTTTTGTCAGGTTTGTCAAAGATCAGATGGCTGTAGATGTGTGGTATTATTTCTGAGGACTCTGTTCTGTTCCATTGGTCTATATCTCTGTTTTGGTACCAGTACCATGCTGTTTTCATTACTGTAACCTTGTAGTATAGTTTGAAGTCAGGTAGTGTGATGCCTCCAGCTTTGTTCTTTTGACTTAGGATTGTCTTGGCAGTGTGGGCTCTTTTTTGGTTCCATATGAACTTTAAAACAGTTTTTTCCAATTCTGTGAAGAAACTCATTGGTAGCTTGATGGGGATGGCATTAAATCTATAAATAACCTTGGGCAGTATGGCCATTTTCACGATATTGATTCTTCCTGTCCATGAGCATGGTATGTTCTTCCGTTTGTTTGTGTCCTCTTAAGACACATCTCTTGATTACCATCATTAGCAGATCCTGCTTACCCCAAATGCCAAGAAATTTACAGGAAATTCTCAATAGAGCTCCCTTAAAATGCCTCTAACCTAGATTGAGGTGAGAGGAAAGCCCTTTCTGCAAAGGAGATGAAAATTTACAGTACTTTATAAAATTAGTCTGTCTCAAATTTTCAAACTCAACTCATTTATACTCCTGGTTAGGAACTAGAATAAGGGTCTAAAAGCAAAATTTAGGACACTTAAAAACATCTCATAAATCTTTCATTTGCAACTTGAGAGGACATGTCACAAATTGGTTTCTTCATGGCATTTTGCATCCTCAATCAAATCTGAGACAGAGTAAGTCCCATATTAACCTCTCAATATATATTACAAATAAAAGTGCCTAATATCTAATAGACTTTTAATGAAAATACTTTAATTTGTGATTATAATTTCATAGAAAAAAATTATATTTTGCAGCCAGATTATTCAACTACATCCACTCAAGTTTAAAAAGATCTGTAGACCTTAACTATAACTTCTACCATTTGAATGATTCAAAAAGTCTTGTCAAGGAGGTAACTTGTAAAAGACTGAGTTTTTTTATTGGTCTCTGAACAAATTTTTAGAAGTAGAACAGCAATCCTTTCTTCTGTCACTGGATTTTACTGAAATCTTTCTTAACTGCCCCTCTCCATTTTAAAAAGTCAAAAATCAAAAAGCTGAGTTTCTAAGCCTAACATGTATTTTCCCTTTGCAAACCTATCCAGAAGCTAAACTTCGAACTAAATAACTTTTCGTCTCTGAATCTTAGCTTTATTTGGATTGGATCAAAAGTTTTTTCTTATGAAATTGGTGGCTAAGTATATAATAGAACTCTATTTTCCTAGTTAGACATTAAAGAGGTAGATCAGTGTAGGAGAGAAACTTTCATTTGTATTTGTATTAGCTTTGAGTCCTAGCTGGATCAACTATGGAAAAATTCTGGGCAAGTCATGGAGCCTGTCAATTTTGTAGTTACCTTGTTTGATAACTGCCACACCCCCCTTCCTTGCATTCTCCACCAGTCTTTGTCTTGCTCTAAATCTGCTGCATAATGCATCCTCTGGACTTCTTGGAGGCTGGCTTTTGTTTACACCTAACCAATGGTGTGCTGTAGCCAACTCACTAGCTTGCAACAGTCAATTTTGTGCATCTCTTCTCACATCTTGTTCCGTGCTAAGACATTGGTAGGCTGAAGTTAGCCATAGTGAGAGTGATTACCCCACAGGTACTGACAAACTCTAAAATCAAGCTTTTGTTCGTGTTTTTGTTTTGAAAGTTATTTGTAAAACATTTTGTTTATAAGCCTAGTCCTAGTTTGGCCAACAGGAGATGTAGGCAGGAGATCACAGTGCAGGAAAAAAGTTTGAGATTCTTCTTCCTTGTTCCCTCCTTGATTCAGTGCCCCATATATTTGAAAGTACTCCTCAGTTGTTCTCTATAACTCCTATCAAGCCCATCATCTTCCTAGATCCAGCTCTCACAGAAGATCTGGTAATGCTTTCTTCACTCCTTTTTCATCCCCAGAGTTTTCTCTGTTGCTTGTCACTGGTTGCTTCTATACCCTTTAGAGATTCCTTGGGCCTCCCTTGAACCTCCGAGGCTGCACCATTGCACTCCAGCCTGGGCAACAGAGTGAGACCGAGTCTCTCTCTCTCTCTGTCTGTCTCTTTATCTCTCTCTCTCTCTCTCTCTCTCTCTCTCTCTCTCTCTCTCTCTCACACACACACACACACACACACACACACACACACACACACACACACACAAATCCCTTAATACTGCCCATACCTCTCTAAGTAGTACCTTCATTAAATCTCATTTGGACCATCCGGAATGAATTCTGTTGCCTTCCAGAACACAAATGATAGATGCATCAATGATGACTTTTTTTTTCCTGAAATGACCCAAATTCAGCATCAGAATTTTGTTAAATATAAAGCCCCTAGCAGCTTCGACAATTGTATGAACTTTGGTATGCAGGATAAATTACCTTTAGAATCCATGCTCTGGAGTATGGGACGGTGGCCGTTAGACTAATCACTAAGCATAAAGCCTTTTTAAAAAGTTATACATTTTCTTTTTCACTCTAACTGAAAATTAAAAAGCCAAATATTTAGCCTTGGGCTACTGGTAATCTTCTTAGGCCAGGTGCATGTAACATTTTCTTCTTCTTCTTCTTTTTTTTTTTTTTTCTTCAAATCAGTGTTTTTCACTTTACTTGAGAAACTTTGTAGTTACTACTCTGCTTAATGTGCTGCTAAATAGCTCACCTCCTGACATTTCATTAAGGGCAGGAAAAAGTGGGGGAGGGTTATTTTATTTTTTAGAGTAATTCAGCTCTAATAAGAAACACATGGAACGTTACTGCTAGCTCTCCATTCTACACCAAATTAGTCATTAAAATCACTTTAGGCAAATAAAATGCAAAGATGCAATTCAATTCTCCCCTTTCAGTTTTTACCAGGGCAAAGTTTTAAACAGTAGAAATGTCATCCTTTAGTGTCAGCCTTTTTAAAGGCTGGTTGACTTGGCAGATGTTTAACTATACATAATTTATTTCTGAGATTTAAAAAAAATACTTTTTTTTTTTAACTCAAAGACCATATGTCAAGGGGAAATATTTTATACACTTATTTTCTTAGGAAACTCATCTTATTTCCATTTTTTGCTGCCAATTTTGATTCTCAGGTCAACATTTATCTGACATGTGAGCCTTTAAAATAGCTCTATGTCTGTTATCTTTTAAATACCACATGAAATCGTGTCAATAATTACTTACTTCTGGATATGCAGATGTAAAAGGTTCCATTTTTTTAACCCAGGGACTCTGATCACATACATAACATCTACCTAGTTCCCACTACTTCACGCTTAGCTGCATTAAGAGAGAGGAATAGAAAATGGGTCTAGGAAATTTAAAGACCCCAAGTCAAGACTGTACCTCTGACTTCAGTGTACTACATTGCAAATACATATTCTACTAGTTGTCTTGCTCTCCAAATCCCTAACTAATACTTACCAAGCTGAATAGCCTCTATGCAATGTAGCTAAATTACTTTTCAGAAGTATTGGATAGAATGTGTAGTAGAGATACAACTGCCGCCCATAAGTTTCAAAGGTGGGGATTTTTAGTAACTATAAATAATGTAGAGTTTTGTTTTATAATATTAACCCCTAACAATGACAATGGGCAACCTTCTTATGACCATTGATAGGCATTTACAAAGTGTTTCTCTAAACAGAAAAGTTAAAGTAATTAAGTATTAAATCCTAAAATAATACTATCATAGGAGTAGCTATTTCTGTAAACCTACTTATAAAAGGTAAACCCCACAATTTCAATAACATTTTTCTCATCAAAAACATTTTTATCACTGTTAAAATGATCATAGACACAAGGCTATGTCACCAACTAAAATGTCTTATGTTATTTACAGTATCATATTCTGCACACTCAAAAAAATAAGTTCTATAAGGGCAGGGAATATTGCTTGTTTTGTGACTCATGCATTTCTCAGTCTAGCAAAATGCCTGGCATATTGCAGATTGTCCATGATTATTTGTTGAATGAATGAATGAATAAAGGAAAGATTCTCCATCAATTTGTAACTTCATTTCTATAGTTCTCCTCATCTGTTTAAATAGAAATTGTGTTTCTTTTCCCACTTCTAAACAAATAACCAGAATTTAGATTTTGAATGTATTAATTTAGTCTCATACTTCTTTGTCAGATTTTTAAAAAGAAAAACAGATTTAAGATTCTATGAAATCTGTAAGATACGGATTTTTATTGTTAATTCTATAATACAATTTACATAATTCCATTTTATTTTAGGTTTACTTTATATAGAGAATTAAACATAATTTAATGATCAGTTCTTTTTATTTCAAAAGTTTTAGGAGTACAAGTGATTGTTGGTTACATGAATGAATTGTATAGTAGTGATGTCTGAGATTTTAGTGCACTCATCACCAGAGTGGTATACATTGTACCCAATATGTAATTTTTTATATCTCACCCACCTCCCACCCACCCTTTTCAGAGTGTACAATGTTTGTTATACCACTTCATATGCCTTTGCATACTCATAACTTAGCTCCCAATTATAAGTGAGAACAGACGGTATTTGCTTTTCCAATCCTGTGTTACTTCATTTAGAATAGTGGCCTCCAGCTCCATCCAAGTTGCTGTAAAAGACATTATCTTTTTCTTCTTTGTGGCTGAGTAGTATTTCATGGTATGTATATATGCACATTTTCTTTATCTACTCATCACATGATAGGCAATAAGGTTGGTTCCATATCTTTGCAATTGTGAATTGTGCTGCAATAAACATACATGTGCAGAGGTCTTTTTGATATGACTTATTTTCTTTTGGGTAGATACCCAGTAGTAATATTGCTAGATCAAATGGTAGATCTACTTTTAGTTCTGTGAGAAATCTTCACACTATTTTCCACAGAGATTGTACTAATTTTCATTCCCACCAACAGTGTATAAGCATTCCATTTTCACCACATCCATACTAACATCTTTTTTAAAAAATTATTTTATTAGTTCATAATATTAATTTATAAATTCCAGGGTACATGTACAGGAGGTGCAGGTTTGTTACACAGGTAAACATGTACCATGGTGATTGGCTGTATCTAATAACCCATCACCTAGGTATTAAGCCCAGCATGCATCAGCTTTTTCCCTAATGCTCTCCCGTCTCCTGCCCTTCCTGACAGGCCCCAATAAGTGTTGTTCCCCTCCATGCGTCCATGTGTTCTCATTGTTCAGCTCCCAATTATAAGTAACAACATGTGGTGTTTGATTTTCTGTTTCTGCATTAGTTTGCTAAGGATAATGGCTTCCATCTTCATCTGTGTCCCTGCAAAGGACATGACCTCATTCCTTTTTATGGCTGCATAGTATTCTATGGTGTATATGTACCATATTTTCTTTACCTAGTCTAACATTGATGGGCATTTGAGTTGGTTCCAAGTCTTTACTATTGTGAATAGTGCTGCAATGAACATACACGTATGTGTAACTTTATAACACAATGATTTATATTCCTTTGGGTATATACCCAGTAATGGAATTGCTAGGTCAAATAGTATTTCCTGTTCTAAGTCTTTGAGGAATCACCAGACTATCTTCCACAATGGTTAAACTCATTTACATTCCCACTAACGTAAAAGCATTCCTGTTTCTCCATAACCTTGCCAGCATCTGTTGTTTCTTGACTTTTTAATAATTGCCATTCTGACTGATGTGAGATGGTATCTCATTGTAGTTTTGATTTGCATTTCTCTAGTGATCAGTGATGTTGAGCTTTTTTCATGTTTGTTGGCTGCATGTATGTCTTTGAGAAGTGTCTGTTCATATACTTTGCCCACTTTTTAATGGGGTTGTTTTTTTTTTCTTGTAAATTTAAGTTCCTTATAGATTCTAGATATTAGACCTTTGTCAGATGGATAGATTGCAAAATTTTTCTCCCATTCTATAGGTTGTCTGTTCACTCTGATGATAGTTTTGTTTTGCAGAAGGTCTTTAGTTTAATTAGATCACATTTATCAATTTTTGCTTTTGTTGCAGTTGTTTTTTGTGATTTCATGATAAACTATTTGCCCATGCCTATGTCCTGAATGATATTGCCTAGATTTTCTTCTAGGATGTTTAGATTTGTTGGTTTTATATTTAAGTTGTTGCCATTGCTTTTGGTGTCCTTGCCCATGCCTATGTCCTGAATGGTATTGCCTAGGTTTTCTTCTAGGGTTTTTATGGTGTTAGGTTTTACATTTAAGTCTTTAATCCATCTTGAGTTAATTTTTGTATAAGGTGTAAGGAAGGGTTCCAGTTTCAATTTTCTGCATATGGCTAGCCAGTTCTACCAGCACCATTTATTAAACAGGTAGTCCTTTCCCCATTGCCTGTTTTTTGTCAGGTTCGTCAAAGATCAGATGATTGTAGATGTGTGGTTTGATTTCTGAGTTTTTTATTCTGTTCTATCGTTTATGTGACTGTTTGACTGTTTTTGTACCAATACCATGCTGTTTCAGTTACTGTAGCCTTGTAGTATAGTTTGAAGTAGGATAGTATGATGCCTCCAGCTTTGTCATTTTTGCTTAGGGTTGTCTTGACTATGTGAGCTTTTTTGGCTCCATATGAATTTTAAAATAGTTTTTCCTAATTTTGTGAAGAATATCTATGGGAGTTTAATGGGAACAGCATTGAATTTATAAATTGCTCTGGGCGGTATGGTAATTTTTACGATATTGATTCTTCCTACCCATGAGCATGGAATGTTGTTCTATCTGCTTGTGTCCTCTCTGATTTCCTTGAGCAGTGGTTTGTAGTTCTCCTTGAAGAGGTCCTTCACTTCCCTTGTTAGCTGTATTCCTAGGTATTTTATTTCATTGTGGCAATTGTGAATGGGAGTCCTTTCATGATTTGGATCTGTTTGTCTGTTGTCCACGCATTGGAATTCTTGTGATTTCTGCACATTGATTTTGTATCCTGAGACTTTAAAGAAGTTGCTTTTATCAGCTTAAGATCTAGGGCTGAGTTGATGGGGTTTTCTAGATAACAGGATTATGTCATCTGCAAACAAAGACAGTTTGACTTATTCTCTTCCTACTTGGATATGCTTTATTTCTTTCTCTTGCGTGATTGCCCTGGCCAGAAATTCCAACACTGCATTGACTAAGAATGGTGAGACAGGGCATTCTTGTCTTATGGAAATTTTCAAAGGGAATGTTTACAGCTTTTGCCCATTCAGTATGGTATTGGCTATGGGTTTGTCATAAACGGCTCTTATTATTTTGAGGTATTTTTTTTTCAGTACCTAGTTTACTGAGGGTTTTTAACATGAAGGGATGTTGAATTTTATTGAAGACCTTTTTTGTGTCTATTGAGATAATCATGTGTTTTTGTCTTTAGTTCTGTTTATGTGATGAATTACATTTATTGATTTGAGTATGTTGAAACAACCTTGCATCCCAGGGATGAAGCCAATGTCTCCATTTTGATATATAATTGAGATAATTTGAATATTCTCTCTTCTTGGAGAATCTAGCTAACGGTCTATTGATTTATCCTTTCAAAGAATCAACTTTTGTTTAACTGATGTTTGATTCTTTTTTTGTTTCAATTTCATTGAGTTGTGCTCTAATTTTTGTTATTTCTTTTCTTCTGCTAGCTTGGGGTTTGGTTTGTTCTTGATTCTCTAGTTCTTTGAGGTGTGACATTAGATTTTCAATTTTTGAACTTTCACACTTTTTTTTTTTTGAGATAGAGTCTTGCTCTTTTGCACAGGCTGAAGTGCAGTGGCATGATCTGCACTCGCTGAAACCTCTGCCTCCCAGTTTCAGCGATTCCCCTGCCTCAGCTTCCCAAGTAGCTGTGATTACAAATGTGCACCACCATGCCGGGCAAATTTTTGTATTTTTAGTAGAGACAGTGTTTCACTATGTTGACCAGGCTGGTCTTGAACTCCTGACCTCAGGTGATCCAGTCCCCTCTGCCTCCCAAAGTGCTGGGATTACAGGCATGAGCCACTGTGCCCGGCCTTGATCTTTCACACTTTTTAATGTAGGCATGTAGTCTTATAAAATTTTCTCTTAGCACTGTTTTTGCTATATCCAAGAGGTTTTGTCCATTTAAGTTCTAGGGTACATGTGCAAAATGTGCAAGTTTTTACATAGGTATACACATGCCATGTTGGTTTGCTGCACCCATCAACTCACATTTACATTAGGCATTTCTCCTAGTGCTATCCCTCCCCCCAACCCCTCAACAGGCCCTGGTGTGTGATGTTCCCCACCCTGTGTCCATGTGTTCTCATTGTTCAACTCCCACCTAACTCAACAAAACTCCACATGCAGTGTTTGGCTTTCTGTCCTTGTGATAGTTTGATTAGAATGATGGTTTATAGCTCCTTCCATGTCCCTGCAAAGGACATGAACTCATCCTTTTTTATGGCTGCGTAATATTCCACGATGTATGTGCCACACTTTATTTATTCAGTCTATCATTGATGGGCATTTGGATTGGTTCCAAGACTTTGCTATTGTGTATAGTGCCACAATAAACATACGTGTGCATGTGTCTTTAAAGTAGCATGATTTATAAACCTTTGGATATATTCCCAGTAATGGGATCACTGGGTCAAAGGGTATTTCTAGTTCTAGATCCTTGAGGAATTGCCACACTGTCTTTCACAATGGTTGAACTAATTTGCATTCCCAACAACAGTGTAAAAGTGTTATTTCTCCACATCCTCTCCAGCATCTGTTCTTTCCTGACTTTTAATGATCACTATTCTAACTGGCATGAGATGGTATCTCATTGTGGTTTTGATTTGCATTTCTCTGCTGACCAGTGATGATGAACATTTTTTCATGTGTCTGTTGGCTGCATGAATGTCTTGTTTTGAGAAGTGTCTGTTCATATCCTCCTCCCACTTTTTGATGGGATTTTTTTTTCTTGTAAATTTAAGTTCTTTGTAGATTCTGGATATTAGCCCTTTGTCAGATGGGTAGATTGCAAAGATTTTCTCCCATTCTGTAGGTTGCCTGTTAAATGTGATGATAGTTACTTTTACTGTGTAAAGCTCTTTAGTTTAATTAGATGTCATTTGTCTATTTTGGCTTTTGTTGCCATTGCTTTTGGTGTTTTAGTCATGAAGTCCTCAACCATGTCTATGCCCTGAATGGTATCGCCTAGGTTTTCTTCTAGGGTTTTTATGGTGTTAGGTCTTACATTTAAGTCTTTAATCCATCTTGAGTTAATTTTTGTATACACTGTAAGGAAGGGATCTGGTTTCAGCTTTCTACACATGGCTAGCCAGTTTTTCCAGCACCATTTGTTAAACAGGGAAACCTTTCCCCATTGCTTGTTCTTGTCAGGTTTGTCAAAGGTCAGATGGTTATAGATGTGTAGTGGTATTCCTGAGGCCTCTGTTCTGTTCCATTCATCTATATATCTGTTTTGGTATCAGTACCATGTTGTTTTGGTTACTGTAACCTTGTAGAATAGTTTGAAGTCACTAACATGATGCCTCCAACTTTGTTCTTTTGACTTAGGATTGTCTTGGCAATGCGGGCTCTTGTTTTGGTTCCATATGAAATTTAAAGTAGTTTTTTTCCAATTCTGTAAATAAAGTCATTGGTAGCTTGATGGGGACAGCGTTGAATCTATAAATTACCTTGGGTGGTATGGCCATTTTCACGATATTTATTCCTATCCATGAGCATGGAATGTTCTTTCATTTGTTTGTGTCCTCTTATTTCCTTGAGCAGAGGTTTGTAGTTCTCCTTGAAGAGGTCTTTAACATCCCTTGTAAATTGGATTCCTAAGTCTTTTATTCTCTTTGTAATAATTGTGAATAGCAGTTCACTAATGATTTGGCTCTCTATTATTGGTGTACAGGAATGCTTGTGATTTTTGTACGTTGATTTTGTAACCTGAGACTTTGCTGAAGTTGCTTATGTTAAGGAGATTTTGGACTGAGACGATGGGGTTTTCTAAATATACAATCATGTCATCTGCAAACAGAGACAACTTGACTTCCTCTCTTCCTAATTAAATACACTTTATTCCTTTATCTTGCCTGATTGCCCTAGCCAGAACTTCCAACACTATGTTGAATAAGATTGATAAGAGAGAGCATCCTTGCATTGTGCCAGTTTTCAAAGGGAATGCTTCCAGTTTTTGCCCATTCAGTATGATATTGGCTGTGGGTTTATCATAAATGGCTCTTATTATTTTGAAATACTTTCCATCAATACCTATTTTATTGAGAGTTTTTAGCATGAAGGAGTGTTGAATTTTGTCGAAGGCCTTTTCTGCATCTATTGAGATAATCATGTGGTTTTTGTCTTTGATTCTGTTTATATGCTGGATTGCATTTATTGATTTATGTATGTTGAACCAGCCTTGCATTGCAGGGATGAAGCCAACTTGATCATGGTGGATAAGCTTTTTGATGTGCTGCTGAATCCGGTTTGCCAATATTTTATTGAGGATTTTTGCATAGATGTTCATCAGGGATATTGGTCTAAAATTTTCTTTTATTGTTGTGTCTCTGCCAGGCTTTGGTATCAGGATGATGTTGGCCTCATAAAATGAGTTAGGGAGGATTCCCTTTTTTGCTCTTGATTGGAATAGTTTCAGAAGGAATGGTACCAGCTCCTCTTTGTACCTCTGGTAGAATTCAGCTGTGAATCCGTCTGGTCTGATACTGGGCATTTTTTGCTTGGTAGGCTATTATTGCCTCAATTTCACAACCTCTTAGTGGTCTATTCAGAGATTCAACTTCTTCCTGGTTTAGTCTTGGGAGGGTGTATGTGTCCAGGAATTTATCCATTTATTGTGGATTATCTAGTCTATTTGCATAGAGGTGTTTATAGTATTCTCTAATGCTGGGTTTTATTTCTGTGGGATCGGTGGCGATATCCCTTTTATCATTTTTTACTGTGTCTATTTGATTCTTCTCTTTTTTCATTTTTTATTGGTCTTGCTAGAGGTCTATCTATTTTGTTGATCTTTTCAAAAAACCAGCTCCTGGATTCATTGGTTTTTTTTTTTTTTTTTGGAGGTTTGCATGTGTGTGTGTGTGTGTGTGTGTGTGTGTGTTTATCTCCTTTGGTTCTGCTCTGATCTTAGTTATTTTTTGCCTTCTGCTAGTTCTTGAATGTGTTTGCTCTGGCTTCTCTAGATGTTTTAATTGTGATGTTAGGGTGTTGGCTTCAGATCTTTCCTGCTTTCTCTTGTAGGCATTTAGTGCTATAAATTTCCCTCTACACACTGCTTTAAATGTGTCTCAGAGATTCTGATCTGTTGTGTCATTGTTCTCATTGGTTTCAAAGAACATCTTTATTTCTGCCTTCATTTCACTATGTACTCAATAGTCATTCAGGAACAGGTTGTTCAGTTTCCATGTAGTTGTGCAGTTTTGAGTGAGTTTCCTGCTCTTGAGTTATAATTTGATTGCACTGTGGTCTGAGACAGTTTGTTGTGATTTCTGTTTTTTTACATCTGCTGAGGAGTGTTTTACTACCAATTTTGTGGTCAAATTTAGAATGTGGTGCTGAGAGGAATGTATATTCTGTTGATTTGGGGTGGAGAGTTCTGTAGATGTCTATTAGGTTCACTTGGTGCAGAACTGAGTTCAAGTCCTGGATATCCTTGTTAACCTTCTGTCTCATTGATCTGTCTAATATTGAGAGTGGGGTGTTAAAGTCTCCCATTATTATTGTGTAGGAGTCTAAGTCTCTTTGTGGGTCTTCAAGGACCTGCTTTATGAATCTGGGTGCTCTTGTATTGGGTGCATATATATTTAGGATAGTTAGCTCTTCTTGTTGAATTGATCCCTTTACCATTATGTAAAGCCTCTTTGTCTCTTTTGATCTTTGTTGCTTTAAAGTTTGTTTTATCAGAGACTAGTATTGCAACCCCTGCTTTTTTTGCTTTCTATTTGCTTGGTAAATTTTCCTCCATCCCTTTATTTTGAGCCTATGTGCGTCTTTGCACATGAGATGGGTCTCCTGAATACAGCACACTAATGGGTCTTGACTCTTTATCCAATTTGCCAGTCTGTGTCTTTTAATTAGGGCATTTTAGTCCATTTACATTTAAGGTTAATATTATGTGTGAATTTGATCCTGTTATTATGTTAGCTGGTTATTTTGCCCATTAATTGAGGCAGTTTCTTCCTAGCATTGGTGGTCTTTACAGTTTGGCATGTGTTTGCAGTGGCTGGTACCAGTTGTTCCTTTCAATGTTTATTGCTTCCTTCATGAGCTCTTGTAAGGCAGACCTGATGGTGATAAAATCTTTTAGCATTTGCTTGTCTGTAAAGGATTTTATTTCTCCTTCACTTACGAAACTTAATTTGGCTAGATAAGAGATTCTGGGTTGAAAATTCTTTTCTTTAAGAATGTTTAATATTGGCCCCCACTCTCTTCTGGCTTGTAGGGTTTCTGCAGAGAGATCTGTTAGTGTGATGGGCTTCCTTTCATGGGTAACCAGACTTTTCTCTCCGGCTGCCCTTAACATTTTTTCCTTCATCTCCTCCTTGGTGAATCTGACAATTGTGTGTCTTGGGGTTGCTCTTCTTGAGGAGTATCTTTGTGGTGTTCTCTGTATTTCCTGAGTTTGAATGTTGGCCTGCCTTGCTAGGTTGGAGAAGTTCTCCTGGATAATATCCCGAAGAGTGTTTTCTAACTTCCTTCCATTTTCCCCATCACTTTCCAGTATACCAATCAAACATATATTTGGTCTTTTCACATAGTCCCATATTTTTTGAAGGCTTTGTTCATTTCTTTTCATTTTTTTTCTCTCATCTTGACTTCTCTCTTTATTTCATTAATTTGATCTTTAATCACTGATATCTTTTCTTCTACTTGATTGAATCAGCTATTGAAGCTTGTGCATGTGTCACGAAGATTTTGTGCTGTGGTTTTCAGTTCCATCAGGTCATTTAATGTCTTCTCTACACTATTTATTCTAGTTAACCATTATTCTAACATGTTTGTTCAAGGTTTTAAGCTTCCTTGAGATGGGTTAGAACATGCTCCTTTAGTTTGGAGAAGTTTGTTATTACCGACCTTCTGAAGCCTACTTCTGTTGACTCCTCAAACTTATTCTCTATCCAGTTTTGTTCCCTTGCTGGTGAGGAGCTGTGATCCTTTGAAGGAGAAGAAAGGCACTCTGTTTTCTGGAATTTTCAGCTTTTCTGCTCTGGTTTCTCCCCATCTTTGTGGTTTTATCTACCTTTGGTCTTTGATGTTGGTGAACTACAGATGGTATTTTGGTGTGGATGTCCTTTTTGCTGATGTTGATACTATTCCTTTCTGTTTGAGTTTTCCTTCTAACAGACCCCTCAGCTGCAGGTCTGGAGGTCCACTCCAGACCCTGTTTGCCTAAGTTTCACCAGTGGAGGCTGCGGAACAGAAAATATTGCTGCCTGATCCTTCCTTTGGAAGCTTCATCCCAGAGGAGCATCCGCCTGTTTGAGGTGTCTGTCGGCCCCTACTGGGAGGTGTTTCCCAGTCAGGCTACACGGTTGTCAGAGACCTGCTTGAGGAAGCACTCTGTCTGTGCTCAGAGCTCGAACACCATGCTGAGAGAACCACTGCTCTCTACAGAGCTGTCAGACAGGGACATTTAATTCTGCAGAAGCCATCTGCTGCCTTTTGTTCTACTATGCCCCGCCCCTAGAGGTGGAATCTATAGAGGCAGTAGGCCTTGCTGAGCTGCGGTGGACTCCGCCCAGTTCGTGCTTCCTGGCCTCTTTGTTTACACTTTGAGCTATCCAAGCCTCATCAGTGGCAGACGACCCTCCCACCACCAAGCTCCAGCATCCTAGGTTGACCTCATACTGCTGCGTTAGCAGTGATCAAGGCTCCATTGGCGTGGGACCCACTGAGCCAGGCACGGGAGGGTATCTCCTGGTCTGCCAGTTGCTAAGACTGGGAAAAGCACAGTATTTGCTCAGGAGTGTGTCATTTCTCCAGGTACAGTCTGTCATGGCTTCTCTTTACTAGGAAAGGGAAATCCACTGACCCCTTGTGCTTCCTGGGTAAGGTGATGCCCTGCCCTGCTGTAGCTCGCCCTCTGTGGGCTGCACCCACTGTCCATCCAGTCCCAGTGAGATGAACCAGGTATCTGAGTTGGAAATGAAGAAATCACCGGTCGTCTTCATTGATCTTCCCAGGAGCTGCTGACCAAAGTTGTTCCTATTTGGCCATCTTGGAAGCAACCCAGTATCCCAAAGGTTTTGATAACTTCTTTCACTCTTAACATTCATTTCAAAGAAGTTTTAAATTTACATCATGATTTCATTGTTACCCAAAAATCATTCTGGAGCAGATTAATTTTCATGTATTCGTGTACTTTTGGGGTTCCTTTAGGACTTGATTCCTCATTTTATTCTACTGTGGTCTGAGAAGATACTTGATTCGATTTCAGTTTTTAAAAATGTATTGAGACTTGTTTTGTGGCCTATTATATGGTATATCTTGGAGAATGTTCCACGTGCTGATGAGAAGAATGTGTATTCTGCAGTTCTCTAAGAATGTTCTGTAAATATTTGTTAGGTCCATTTCTTCTAGAGTGTAGTTTAATTTCATTTTCTCTTTGTTGACTTTGTCTTAATCTGTCTAGTGTAGTCAGTAGAGTTTAGAAGTCTTCCACTATTATGGGTTTTGCTGTCTATCTATTTTGTTATGTCTAGTAGTAGTAATTGTTTAATGAATCCAGAGTTACTTGCATATATATTTAGGATTTTAATATCTTCTTGTTGGATTGATCATTTTATCATTATATAATGACTTTATTTGTCTTTACTGTTTTTGCTCTAAAGTCTGTTTTATCTGATACAAGAATAGCTAATTCTGCTTGTTTTGGTTTCCATTATTTTCTACTTCTTAACTTTGAGTCTGTAAGAACTCTTACATGTTAGGTGTGTCTTGAAGGTGCAGATATTTGATTTGTGATTTTAAAAAATTAATTCTGTCAATCTGTGTCTTTTAAGTGGAGCATTTAGACCAATTACATTCAAAATTAATATTGAGATGTGAGATACTATTTTAGTCATTATGTTGATAACTATTTTGTTTAACTCACTATCTTACTGTTTTATAGAACCAGTGAGTTTTATACTTCCAAGTGGTTCTACTCTGGAGCATATTGATCTTTTGTTTCAAGATTTAGAACTACTTTAAGCATTTCATTTAGGGTTGGTCTGGTACTGGCAAATTCCCTCAGCATTTGCTTGTCTGAAAAATAATTTATTTCTCCTTCATTTATGAAATTTAATTTTGCCAGATACAAAATTATTGGCTGACATTTTTCTCTGCATAAAGATGCTAAAGATAAAGATAGGACCCCAATCCTTTCTGGATTGGAAGACCTGTGCTGAGAAATCTGCTAGTCTGAAAGGTTTTCCTTTGTAGGTTATCTGATGTTTTTGTCTCACTCGTCTTAGAATTCTTTCCTTCATGTTAACTTTAGATGTGATGAATATATGCCTTGGTGATATCTTTTTGCAACAAATCTCCTAGGAGTTCTTTGAGCTTCTTGTATTTGAATATCTAGATTTCTAGCAAGGCCAGGGAAGTTTTCCTCAAAGAAATTTTCCAAACATTTGCTGTTTCTTTTCCCTCAGTAATAGCAGTTATTCTTAGGTTTGGCCATTTTACCTAATTCCATATTTTTGGAGACTTTGTATATTTTAATTCTTTTCAAAAATTGTATTTGGGTTAATTTGAATGCCTTGTCTTTAAGCTCTGAAATTTATTCTACTTGGCCTAATCTATTGTTAAAACTTTCTACTACATCTAGTAATTACCCAGATGTGTCTTTCATTTCTGGAAGTTCTGATTTTCCTTTTTAATATCTGTCTCTTTAGAAAGTCTTTCATTCATGTACCTAATTGTTTTTTTAAATTTCTTTATGTTTTCACTTGTGAGTAACTTAAAAATCAACCTTTTGAATTCTTTATCTGGTACTTCAAAGATTTCCTCTTGGTTTGGATTCCTTGTTGGAGAGCTAGTGTGATATTTTGAGGGGTGTTATAGAACATTGTTTCTTTGATATTTCCAGAAATATTTTTCTGATTTCTTCTCATTTGGGTAGACTGTTCTAATTATTTTAAATTTTATATTTCATTCAACTGTATTTTAAATTTTTGAATTCCTCTTGATATAACTTTAATGTTCATACTTAATTGCAACCTAATTCAGCAATGGGTGCTTTCAGGGGTGAAGACTTTGTATGTTTGTTTTTTGGTTATAGAGAGTCTCTTTATAATGGCTTTCTTAGATGCTGTTTATAGTCACAATGTACTTGGTGTGTATGCAGTTTTAACTGTGTGTCCTGTGGAGTTGGAAAGGCAAAGGTCTCATTAAGCTTATCTCTTTCTCCAATGATGTGAACTTTTTTCTTTATTTTTCCTTCAGTGTTTTCTTCACTAGGTTTAACGGTTTAGACTTCAGGCCGGTAGGATTGTCCATGGGTAAAAACCAGCTGTAACTAAAGCAGATTGGTAAATGGAATATCCAAAGTGGGCAGATGTCCCAGCCTTGACAGAGGTAGCTGGAGGAATATCAGTGGAAGTCAGGAAGCCACCTCAGCTC
Organism: Macaca mulatta; assembly: GCF_049350105.2. NCBI lineage: Eukaryota > Metazoa > Chordata > Mammalia > Primates > Cercopithecidae > Macaca > Macaca mulatta. Next base: position 98,033,908 of record NC_133419.1, read on the forward strand.
ACCCTGCCAGATCAGCAGGAAAGCAATTCACCTCCCAGTCACACTCCTGACTCCGTGTTCTGGCTATTCAGATCAGACAGAAACCTCTTTTCATCTGGAGGAATGCTATTATTTCATTATAGAGGGATTGTGACTCTACCCTTCATGCAAGCCAGAACCTTGAGGATCCTCCTTCTGTGGGAATACAGTCACCCTGAAGTGTTCCAGAAAGGCTGTCTACAGGTGTATCTATGCCAAGTTCCCATGCAAGAAGCCCCAGCTCTTTCTGCAATGGTGGTCAAGGGGAAGAAGTCCCCTTCTGCAAGGCCCTTCACAGAGCGAGGCTGCCTGACTGTTGGTGTAGAGCCACACCCTTTCCCCACTGACCTCAGCACTGCCCCTGTGCCTCTCAAAGGAAAACTTTCTGCAAGTGGAACTTTCTGAGACTCTGGATTGTTTTGTTTCACAAGATGTTTCCTTGATATGATACAACTCCCCATCCCCTAGGAGCAGGAATACCTGAGGACCAGACTACTGTTATTCATGCTGCTTTTCTGGGTCTAGCTGCCCAGTAAGGCTGCCACACTCCAGGCCTGTGACGGGGGAATGTCTGTAAGGGATCCAATAATGTGACCTGTCTTCAAGTCTCCCAGCAGAGGATACCAAGCTTGATATGCCAAGAGGATATCAGAGCTCTAATAGGGGTGGCAGGGAAGTGACGCAGACTCTGAGATTTACTTTTTTATAAATAGCCTTATTGTGTTGGCTTTCTCAAATGTCATTTGTAGTAGTAATGAACTAGTAACATGGACAGACTCAGGGCCTGCTGTTTAGTCTGGGTGATGCAGACAATGGTGATAGCTGAGGTCTGTACAAGTTTTCTCCTTTCTGGGTGTTGTGTTATTCTGTCTACGGATGCTGTAAAGGACTGTATAGCTTGGCCTCCAGCCAGGAGGTGGTACTTGCAAAAGTTCACCAGCTGCAGTAGTAGCAGTGGGATGTGTGCTTGCGTTATGTTACCCGGGGGAGGTACTCTGGTGTCTTACACAATAGGCAGGGCCATAGAGCTCCCAAAAGTTTATGTCCTTTTGTTGAGCTGCCAGTGCAGGTGGAGGGGCAAAGCCAGGTTGGGACTGGGTCAGGCAAGTCGGTGCTCTGGCTCTCCAAATGGGGCGTAAGCAGCAGTCTCAGTGCTAATCAAAGGGAAGTTCTCTGGTTACTGGAGTAATGTTCCAGGGAGGGGCACAACTGCTTCTCTTGAATGGAAGAGGTCACAGAGGGCATGGGAAGTAGCAGGTGGCAGTAAGCCCCACTCAGCTGCCACACATTTAGCGAGTCAGATTTCACATCTGCAGTGTTCTACTAGCAGCAGTTAGCTAGGTTCTAGGAAGTCTGCACTCAGAACTTGAAACTGCCCGAGGCCATAAGCCTTTCCTGCTGAGATGGAAACTGCAGCTTTCAGGACACACCACTCCCTGTCCTAGTGGGAAGTGGACTGTAGGGGTTACCTGTGCCCGTGTCTATAGTGCACTTCTCATTTACCCCTCAGTTGTGGCTGAGGGGGTTCATCCCCACTCAAGATTATATTACGAATCTCAGTTGGGAGCTTCTCTCAACCAGTGACCTCCTGTTTTAGCTGGCAAACTCCGGTAAGGTCACCTGGGAGCTAGATTCAAGAATGGCTTCTTGCTATCACTGTTGTAGTCTGGGAGTGCACACAAAGCATGACCCAACGCTGTTCCTTCTCATATACTCCCCACTGCTCACCAAATAGGCTCCAGTGCTGGGTATGTATAAGACCTTCCCCCAAGGTTTAGATTACCAGGTTCCTCAGTGAGAGTGTATATCCCAGAGGCAGTTGCCCCACCCCCACAGTCTGGGAATTAGTTTTCCAACTGACTCACAGTGTAGGCTGTGGCCCACTGCTTCTATCAGAGGGTCTGTAGTTTCTTTCAGTTTTCCTGTTAAGTTCGTGGGGTGCTTCTTGGAAAAAAGTTGACAGCATGAGTATCTGCACACTATTTTGTTTTTTCAAGTGCAAGAGGTATGTTAAAAATGCCTCTGATCTCATGTTGTTAAAAAAAATCTGATAATCAGTTCTTGATTTGTTTTTGAAATGAATGTGTTTTCTGAATAATAGTTCTTAAATTCCTGAATTTTAAATATTCTTTAAGAATATTAATTTTTCTGAAATTATTTAAATATGAATTACAAATATAAGCATCTGCACATGCCCTGAAAATACTTTAGTATTTCCCAGAACTATTTAATATTATTAAATAAATAAGATTTATTTAATATTATTAAATAGAGTAAAATACTTTATTTAAATATTTCCCAGAAACTACTACTGATTTTACTTGATCACATCAAGCATGTTTAAACAACTATTGTTTAAATCTTGTATTTTATATCTTTTTGCTGGAATGAAGTTAAGTTTTAAGAATTATCACAAATGAAAAATAGGAAAATAGGATGGTTCTTAAAATATCTTCAAAATATTTTAAAATTATATCTTTATTTCTCCAATGGATTCTGTGCCATAGTCATTCTTCCAACATAAAACTTGCGTAACACTTGAAAATTTAGTACGGAAATGTCAATATTCAAACAAAGTAGGAGCTTCTGCTGTAACTTCCATTAAATAAATTTAAATGAATTTTTCATAGACTGGTAACACAAGAATCAGAGGCAGCTATTGTTGAGGATCCTCCCAGATCCCTTTATTGCCCCCAGCCATAGACGTTGGCTGCTAACTTTTTATACCTGCACCATCTTCTCAGACTTGATGGGGCTGATGAGGGCCAGCTTGCCTGGAATGACATAGGGATATAATGGCTGTCATATTGCCTGTAAGAGATACAACCTTTGTGGCACAATGCACACTCCTAAGCTCCACCCAGTATCAGACAGACACTAGATTTCTCCCAGTGGCACATCTTTGCCTGGCTTTTCCCACAGCCTAACTCGCTTCCCTTATTTTCTCAACAAATAGCTTATAAAATTATCCCATCTCAGGGTCTGCTTTCCAGGGGGTCAGACATAAGACAAAATATAATATGCTTAGATAACTCTTGTTGTTAACTCCATGTTTCAAACACACTCAGACTCATTGCTTTTATTCTTTTATCGTTTTTCCTATGATACTTTAAACACATTTGTGATAAAGCAGGATACTTTTTGTACCTAAAGAGTATTTAAAATGAAGTTCATGATTATTTTCTGATCCTATTTCATGATACTAGATCTACCTGAGGAATTCTTAATCTAAATTGGAAATATCTCATGGAGCCAAAAGACCAATTATATGTATATTCTTTTACATCCCAAAGTTTTTCTGGTTATCTGTAGCATGTTACATATCCTCTTTAGATCTCTGGTTCTTGAACTATAAAGTGAGACTGCCAATGCCATTTCTATGTAATTTTTCATAGTTGTTGCAAAGATTATATGAAATAATGAATGTGAAAACTCTTTCAAATATAGTTAAATTATATAGAGAATTTTGCCTACTGTCAGTATAAAAGATAGTATATTTTTATATGAATAGTTTGATTCAAATTGAAATAAAAAATATCACTATTGGCAACATCACCGCTACCAATTCCAAAGCTTTAAGGAAATAGCACAGTTCACTGTTGTAGAAACAAGTAGGTCTCCAGTATTTAATTAGCTGCTATTCTGTGCAAGACTGTTAGATGCTTTGTGGAACTTTCAGTCAATAAATGGTTAATCCCATTCAGCCTTAATTGCTGAAACTAATTCTCCTCAATCTGACCCCCCAGATGTAATTTTAAGAGCATCCTATCTAATTACTTTAAAGTATTCAGGAACTGACCCTCACATACTGGTGCAAAATTGTTCTCACATTGTTTGGCCATGGTGATGGTTGTCGCTAACATACTGTGAGACCACTGAGGCATAAACTGCTGCTTTTTTTTTTTCCCAATTATACTTTAAGTTCTAGGGTACATGTGCACAACGTGCAGTTTTGTTACATAGGTATATATGTGCCATGTTGGTTTGCTGCACTCGTCAACTCGTCGTTTACGTTAGGTATTTCTCCCAATGCTATCCCTTCCCCTGTGCCCCATAACAGGCCCTGGTATGTGATGTTCCCTGCCCTGTGTCCTAGTGTTCTCAATGTTCAGTTCCCACCTACGAGTGAGAACATGCAGTGTTTGGTTTTCTGTCCTTGTGATAGTTTGCTTACAATGATGGTTTCCAGCTTCATCCATGTCCCTGCAAAGGACATGAACTCATCACTTTTTATGGCTGTATAGTATTCCATATACTGCTTCTACCAGCAACCAATCTGGGCTCAGAAAGTTTACTGGATATTACCCAACATCCAAGCATGAGTTCCAGACCTTACAACACATGCTTAATGAAAAGCCAAACCTTCTAGAACTGACAGAAAAGAAGTAATAGGGTACTGTCATGCAATGTTGGACAAATGATTTCTCTGGGGTCTTATACCTGAAAAAACTTGGTCAAAGAGCATTTCAAACTCAAGCCAATTGTATTAACACATTCTTCTTTCTAGAGTAAAATAAAAGAAAAGGGGTGGAGGGATTAAGGACTTTCTCTGGAGGTGAAACAACCCCTGTTACTTTTGGTAAAATACTTTCTGCAGCAATAATCAAGACTGTGTTATCTAAGTTTTCTGCATCAACAATAGTATGTTCATCAAATGTGTCATTCAGTGGCAAAATAATTAAGTATCTCTTTGCTATATACCAAATTATTTTTTGAATAAGAAAAATGAAACTGGAATTGTCTTCTAATAGGGTCTCATGTCCAGATATAAATAAGGAGTGACTAAATATAAATTCAGTATATATATATAAATAAATATAAATGGAAAATTGGAGCTTGAAATCCTAGCCAAAACAATTGACCAGCAATCACTGATAAGTAATACTGTAGTTCACTCCTTATCCTCAGTTTAATTTTCAACAGTTTTAGTTACCTACGGTCAACTGCAGTCCAAAAGTATTAAATGGAAAATTCCAGAAATAAACATTTCATAAGTTTTAAGTTGCCTGCTGTTCTGAGTAGCATGATAAAATCTAGTGCCATTCTGCTTCATTCTGCCCAGGACATGAATCACCCCGCTTGTCCAGTAGTGTTTCCATGCTGTCTAGTCTCGCCACCCTTTAATCACTTAGTAGGCTTGTGGGTTATCAGATTGACAGTCACATTATTGCAGTGCTTGCGTTCAAGTAACACTTATTTTACTTAGTGGTGGCCCCAAAGCACAAGAATAGTGATGGTGCCAATTCGGATATGTCAAAGATAAGCCATAAAGTGCTTTCTTTAAGTGAAAAGGTAAAAGTTCTTGACTTAATCAGGAAAGTAAAAACACCATATGTTGAGGTTAAGATCTATAGTAAGAACGAATCTACTATGTGTAAAACTATGAAGAAGAAGAAAAGAAATTTGTGCTCGTTTTGCTGGCATACCTCAAACTGCAAAAATTATGACCATAGTGCATGATAAATGCTTAGTTGAGATGGAAGAATCATTACATTTACTGGTGAAAGACATGAACAGAAACGTGTTTCAATTGATGGGTCTATTGGAAGGTATCCCCGTGGATACGAGGGGACAACTGTATAGGTTTGGCCCTCTAATGATGTAATAACTGAAAAATAACAAAAATAAAGTAGGATTTGTACATCAAAGAAGGGAATGTTAACATTTGGGAACACTTGTTAAAAGTTATCTGTATTGAAATAGGTTTTTTTTTTTTTCTTTTTATTCATGGGCTACAATACTTATGGTGTTACTTGCCTCTTCACCCGTAACTAAGAACAAATACATTATCCTGGTTTATACAAATCACTTGATTCCTATTTACCCTGAAATCCATTTTTAAATTGCCTTCTTGATTTTTTTTTTAAATTCCAAGTGTATTGATCTGTATTTTCCTCCTTACTATAATTTATCTTTTGAGTGCTTGCCTTCTTGACATGTGTATACAAAGAATCCCATTTCTTATGTCCCCAAGACCATTTTAATATTTGATTGTCTTCTTAAATCAATGACCTTAACTATCTTCAAATCTCCCCGAAAGCCCATTTTATTTCTAGTAAGTTTGTAACTCTCTTTAGTGTATTAAAGAATCTTGTAAATAGCTGATGAAACACAATTTCAGGAGAGCTGTATTCTGAATTTATTAATGAACAACTCTGAAGGAAAATAGTTTCATCAATTTAGGGTAGGGTGTTATTAATATAATTGAGTAGTGTGTCACTTAAATTACAGGGGTGACATCAAAATAAGTATTTCAGAATATTAGCAGATTTAATTTTCTTTTTTGAACCACACTGAAGATCCGTATGTCAACTGATGGTTGGAAGGATTTTCTGGCTTCTTATTATGCTATCAAAATATGAGGTAATAGAGCTGACTGTAAGATCTTAGAATCTGCTTTATATTGACTTGGCTCTACCCTACAGGAATTGTGTGATTTCATGTGATATAACTTACATTGTTGAGTCTCCAATGCTTCACTTACAGAATAATGACGTATACTTTAAAAGTTTTCTGTGTGAAAGGTTGACATTTAGCACCCCCATACTTACTGAATTGACTTTGATTAGTTGAAACAGAAAAATAAGTTGTGTTCCTAATATAGAACTGTTAAAGCAGCCACTTCTGGCCGGGCGCGGTGGCTCAAGCCTGTAATCCCAGCACTTTGGGAGGCCGAGACGGGTGGATCACGAGGTCAGGAGATCGAGACCATCCTGGCTAACACTGTGAAACCCCGTCTCTACTAAAAAACACAAAAAAACTAGCCGGGTGAGGTGGCGAGCGCCTGTAGTCCCAGCTACTAGGGAGGCTGAGGCAGGAGAATGGCGTGAACCCAGGAGGCGGAGCTTGCAGTGAGCTGAGATCCGGCCACTGCACTCCAGCCTGGGCGACAGAGCAAGACTCCGTCTCAAAAACAAAAACAAACAAACAAAAAAGGCCACTTCTTAAAAATATACTTTATAGGTAATTTACATACAATAAGACATATCCATTTTTAGAGCTTGATAAATTTACCAAATGTATACATCCATGTAATCATGGTATCATTCATGATTTTGAACATTTCACCACTCCCAAAAGTTCTCTGCTGACCCATTGTAATGAATTCCCCTGCAATTCCTGCTGTAAGCAATCACTGATCCAACATCTACTGCTATAGATCAGTTTTGTATATTCTAGACCTTCATGTAAATGGAATAATATAATGCAATTTCTCATTTCCCTGGCTACATTCGCCCAGTGCAAGTGTTGATATTCATGCATCTTCTTGCACAGTAGTTTGTCCCAATTTATTTCTGAGTAATATTTCATTGTAAGGATATGACCTAATGTGTTTAACTATTCATCTGCTGATAGACACTTGAATTGCTTGCTGCTTCAGGTTATGAATAAAATTTCCATGAACATTTGTTTGCAGTTCTGTTGGTAGTTATGTTATTTTCATTGCCATGCAGTTGTACAGCCCAGATCTCCTTTCAGGACAGAATGCCCCAGGGAGCACAGGTGACTGACAACTTCCTGATGTCCTACTTTTATATTTCCTGTAGTGGCATTCATGTTGATATCAATCCCCCATCTATTCCTGGCTGTTCCCAGCCAATGACTAGGAGTAGAACCATTGGCTATTTTCACCCATTGTAGGACTGCCCTAGCATGCGACATTTGCTTAGGTGTCCTCGCAAAACGCCAGTCTTTGGTTATTTCTACCAAATCTTTGCTTCACTTTCTTTTTTCACGGTGTCAGACCTGTGTTATGGCCTGAAACTTCTCACCATGTAACTCCCCCTTTACCTTTTAGTGTTTCTTCTTGTCTCTTGCACATATCCCATCTTGATGTTTGCTTCTCAGATAATTCAGTTATTTATTTTCTTTGGTAAAAACCTAGGAATGGAAATACTTAATCATATGATGTTATGAGTTGAATTCTCTGCAATAACATTTTTGGTGTTAAAGTCATTAATCTCTCTTTACCAGGCGTAGCTTGTAGCTGGATGGGTTATACTCTAACCTAACACTAGCTATAAGGTTATACAGGCAGCCAAGAGAGGAGGTGGGGGCAGATTCTGAAGTGTTTGCATTTGCCTTTTGGGTGAAATAATTAGATATTTTCTTCATAGACAGCATACTAGTTTAAATGGGCAGGAACGGGCCACTTTTGTAGGCCTAGAAACTGGAGTAAGTCCGGGGAGTAAACATTTTTGGGGTCTTTTGTTCAGATATTCCCATTCTGTGTCAGCATCCATTGTTTTACAAATTGCGGCTCTGACTTCGGAATGACACTTCTACTTTGTCAGACCAAAGAAGTAATAGGAGGGCCTAGCCATCTCTGTACAACCTGGGATTCCTTAATTGAGGATCATCGATATGGAGCTCCCTGTTGGGCTGGCAGAAATCTTTTCAGGTCTGTATTCCTGTCTGCCTTCGCCTACATTCAATTGTCGGGCTCTTTAGATTTTTTATGTTCAGTCACTACATGAAATAAAGGCTGGTTTCTAAGCTACCAAAGGAACTATCTCACTCTCATACCCAGTTATCAATTGCTTGTTAATTGTCTTCAGTTTTTATTTGCCTATAAGGCATTAAGACAATTTGGTAATAATTATCCAGTTCCATTTCCTTGATATTTAGCATCGCAGTCACTAGGACATGCTCCTTTACCACCATCAGCCCAGCTCACAACAGCTGAAAGTTAAAAACTGGACTATTATCTTCTGCCAGGAGCTCTCTTTACACCATGTGCCACGAGGAATGGAGTCTTCATTCCCAGCTAGTTAATAGTTAATCTAGCTCCCACTGGGACAGGTTAGGTTTTCTGGGACTCACACACTGGGAGGGTGTTAGGAGTACAAAGTTTTACTGGAGAGTAACACCTACGAAAATAAATGAAGCAGGATTGGATAGGGGAATATATCGGACAGCAATATAAACCTGAAAGGATCCCTGCCACCCCAACAGAGAGCTCTAGATAAAAAAATCCTCAATTAAAGGAATCCTATGTTATGCAGAAATGGCCAGGCTCTCCTATTAATTACATCCCTGTTCAGTCTTTGGTTAGGTTCTACCCTGAGAAGAGCATGACCTCATTTTGAAAGTTGAGGCAGATTGTTAAAGAGCTACAGCTAGAAAATGTCAGCTAAACACACTCCTTGCAACTGGGTAATGTGTCTTTTCTTGAAGGCAAATCTCAGATACACATCTGTCTGCTACATAAAATATGTATCATTAATTATATAAGAGATTGCCAAACATTTTTCCAAAGTGGTTGTAACATTTTATAATCCCAATAGCAATACATGAGAACTACACTTGCTACATAAACATGCCAAAACTCCGTATGGTCAGTCTTCTAATATTAGCTGTTATAATGAGAACTAGAGGAATCTCATTTTAGTTTTAATTTAATTTTTTATGATGAATATCATTTTATGTGTTTACTGGACATTCATGTGTCTTTTGTAGTGTCAGTTCAAATCTTCTATTTCCTTTTGAATTGAGTCACTGATGTTATTTAATCATAAGAATTGTTTATATATTCTAGATACAAATCCATTTGCCAGATTGCAAATATTTGTACCCAGTCTGAGGCTTGCATTCCTTTTGTTTAATGGTGACTTTTGAAGAGTGGGAAAATTTTAAGTTTGATAAATTCAACTTGTCATTTTTTCTCTTATGTCCTTTCCAAGTAATCCTGTTTACAATTGTTTTGTTTTCTTTTAGTTTTATAACTTTAGGTTTATATTTAGGTACATAATCCATTTCTATAATTTTTTTGTGTACGATAGGAGAGATTAAAAGTCAATTTTTATTTTGATCACATATCTAGCATTTGTTGTTTACAAATAAAATCTACCATTTGTTGAAGGTTGAATATTTATAATCATTTGTTGAAAAATCTACCTGTTCTCATTGAGTTACTTTTACACTTCGTTGAAAATTCAATTGACCATACATATGTGGGTCTCCTTCTGGATTCTCTGTTCTTTTACACTAATTAATATTTTGTTTTTACAGCAACACCATCCTGTCTTGATTATTATAACTTTATAATAAGTCTTGAAAATAGTGTCAATCCTCTAACCATTTTCTTTTTCAAAGTTATTTTGCCTTTGTTTTTTGCTTGCCTCTATAAATTTACTAACAGCTTATCAATTTTTACAATTGGCTTTGAGTAGAATTTATATGAAATTCTATGATAAAACCTAGAACTGTCTTCTTAGTAATATTAAGTCTCCCAATCTTTGACTATAGTACATTTCTTCATTTATTTTGGTTGTCTTTAATTTATCTCAGGCATCTTTTGTAGATTTTAGTGTAAAGATATCTTGCACATATGAAGTTCATGCCTAAGTCATTGTGATTTTTAATGCTGCTAATGCATTTTTAACTTAATTCCAATTATTGGTTGTGAGTATATTCAAATACAATTTATATTTTATATTGACCTTGTATCCTGTGATCATGCTAAATTCACTTCTTAATTTTAGCAGGCTTTTTATTACTTTTAAAAATCCATATGAATTACTATTATACTTTTAACATTGATACTGGCAAAGAGATTTTATTTTTTCCTTTTCAGTCTGTATTTAAGATTGCACTACTTAGTGAATTGACATCGTTTGTCTAGGGTAATACCCGAGGTTCGTTTTCTCATGGCCACAGAAAACTAGAATGTGACAAACAAGAGTAAGGTTCAGAGTTGAAGTTTAATAGGTGAAAGAGAAAAAGCTCTCTTGCTACAGAGAAGGGTCCTGTAGAAAATGGGTTGCCACTTCTACAGTGAAACGTAGAAGGTTTTATAGATGAGCTTGAGGCAGTGTCTGATTTTCATAGGGCACGAAAGATTGGTCAGACCGGGTGTGCTATTTGCATAATGCTTGAAGAAGCTCACTTCCCCATCCCAATCTTTTATTATGCAGATGGCTTCTCTACCTGGCTGGTGCCATGTTGCCTGGTTCTTTACTGCACACATGGTGGCAAGGAAAAGGGAAAATGGAGCCTCCATGTTGAACATGCCTTGCCCTTAGGTAACCTTTTTCTATTGGCACAGATGCTGGCATTCACCTGTGCAAGCTGCAAGCTTGCTTATATATGCTTGGAGCTCAATTTTTCAGGCTGCTCTTTGTTATAAAAGAAATGATTTGGGGGCTGCTTTTTGTTGAAAGGGAAGCCTTGCCAAGCACTTATTTTACCCTCACTATCTGCCTGAGTATTCTCTTTCTATCTGCTGTATCACTAGGACATCATTACAGTATTGACTTGAACTAACAGTAAATATCCATGACGAAACCAGATCTTACGGGGAAAGTGCTTAGTCTTATAAGTATGATACTGTATGTATGAAAACTTATCATGAGATGACTGTGTCCTACTCAGATTCTCTCTTTGTATTTAGAGTGGAAAGTGCTTCCAGGTGTAAAACTTGTAGGTTAAAGGGCTCACCTTGCTATTTTTTATTTTCTCAGCTCACGCTTGAGCATCTCCTGTTGCCCATTGTCTTAAAGCTGTTGTTCCTCCGTCATGTCCATGTTCTTTTTGTTTACAGTGGGATGGCAGGTATAGTACTAGCTATTTATTCGTGCCCAAGTGCAGAAAGCATTATTTACTTTTAGCACAAATTATAGAGAGGTGTACAGGACATGATCTGGAGGAAAAGAAAATCACTCTGGCTATTATTAATGGAGGATTTGGCAGCAAACCCTTTTGTGAAATATCTAGCAACTAAGAAGTTGTTTTGCCTAAAAGTAGTCAGATTTTACTGTTTTGAACTAATCCAGAATTAGGTGATTGCTTTTTCTACCAACTTAGTCTCACACCATTATCCTGATCCTTGATATTTTGCCTTCTCAGTGATAAGAAGCAAGTGAGGATAAACCTAATGGAATGGGAGTAGAATGGGGGGAAAACAGTGTTTCTTCTAAAGTCTTGAGCAGAGTAGTTGCAACTCAACATTAGGCCATTTTATGGTAGAAGGATAGAGAATAGGCCACTTCAGGTACATTTTATTATTTCAACAACATGAAGGTAATTGATTGCAAAGAGAATTAACTGACCGGAGATAAGAAAAGAGGCATTATGTAACATGGAATTTAATCTTTTAACCTGTTTACTCATCACAACAGTAGTTTTACTTGCTGGACCATGACTTCAAATCACCCTGTCCTCTGAACTTAGTAACTCATCATTCTTTTGGGGAAGAAGGAGAGGAAAACTCTGAAATGTTGTAAGAAAACAGACTGTTTTCATTTATATTTTTTTTATTATGGTTCCTTTTTATACTTGTTTAAACTTTAGTTACCAAGACCCATGAATTATAAATCCAAAATATTTTCAAACGCATTCTCCTCTCCCCATCCTTACCATCACTATTCTAGTTCAGACCACACATTCTTCTCCTGGATTACTCCCACAGCCTTGATTCTGTTTCCTGGGATCATGTATCTGAACGCTCAATCTATCCAGTTGCTTTCAAAATTTAAAGTGCCTACAGATTACCTACAAATCCTGTTAGCTGAAGGCTCTGCAACAGTAGGTTTGGAGTGGTCCTATATTGTGCTAATGCTGTTGCTACTGGCCCATAGGCCACCACAGTCTGAGAAGCTGCCCCTCTCATTGGACAGCAACAATCTTCAGTTTCTGTCAGCACTACTAGAACTCAGCAGTTTTACTGTTTTCTGTTCTGTAAAAGTACTGTATCTAGGTGAAGCGAAGGATATGTTAATTAGATTTATTGTGGGTATCATTACAGGAGGTATACATATATCAAAATACTACATTGTATACCTTAATTATATAATTTTTGATTTTTCAATTATAATTCAATAAAGCTTGGGCAAGGGTGGAACCTAATACACAAAAACCCAAGGTGGACAATGGGCTTGCATATTGTTGCTAAAATCTTGGAATTACCTATTTAAATAATAACCCACCAAATGAAATAAATCATTTAGAAATTGGTAGTAATATTTCTTTACCACATGGTATTGATTAGAAAGTTCAGATTGGTGTATTTAAAAGTGCATTAAAAGTGTAGCATAATGTGTAAATACAAAATATTGATATTAAAAATAAGTATTGCCACTGGGGCCTGTTGTGGGGTAGGGAGACAAAGGAAGGATAGCATTAGGAGATATACTTATGTAAATGACAAGTTAATGGGTGCAGCACACTAACGTGGTACATGTATACATATGTAACAAACCTGCACGTTGTGCACATGTACCCTAGAACTTGAAGTATAAAATAAATAAATAAATAAGTATTGCCAAGCAGTTTAAATGGTGCTACTGAAACACATCAGAATATATGGAGGGAAAAAAAGAAAAAGCACTCTCATATAATGCTAATGGAAGTGTAAATTAGTATAAGCTTTCTGGAAATCAAATTGACAACATATATCAAGAGATAACACTTCTAAGAACCTAAACTACAGAAATAATCCCAAGTCAGACACATATTTATGTACAAAGATATTTCAACATTAGAACAATTAAGTAAATCATGGTATACATATCCTGCAAACGGTTTTAATAATTTAAGAAAAAATTTATTGTAAAGTTGTGCTTACAAATGTAGTCTCAGCCTTCTAAATGAAATACCTGGAAAGACGAGATGGAGATAAATTTGGGTATTTGTGAAGTTTGACATTTGGTGGTAGAACTGTGAGGAAATTTTACCCAAAGTTTAAAACGTTTCACTGAACTTTTGAGATAATTACAATAATTAAGTATTGCTTTTATAAATTGGGAAAATAATAAAGCAATGTTAAACATTAAAAGTTTGTATTAAGATATACATATTTTTAGATTCTCAAGGAAAGCATGTCTTTGTTTTAATTATTGGCCAGATAACTGGGAGACAATAACAACTAAAATTTTTTTGCAGTAAGTCTCATGTTTAGTGAATTTGCCCAAGGGTGTGGATGAGGCAATGTCACCTTTTTTGTTTTGTTTTTTTTTTTTTTAAGAAAACAACACATTCTTACCATGTGATCCAGCAGTTATGCTCCTTGGTATTTACCCAAAGAAACTGAAAACAAAACACACAAAACCTGAACATGTCACACAAAAACCTGAACATGGTTGTTTATAGAATGATTGTTATACTCATTTTTGACACAACTTGGAAGCAACCAAAATGTTGTTGAGTTGGGTGAATGGATAAATTGCAGTTCATGCAGACAATAGAGCAGTATTCAGTGCTGAAGTGAAATGAACCATCAAGTCATGAAAAGCATGGAGGAATCTTAAATTCACATTAGTAAGTGAAAGATCAATCTGAAAAGCTACATACTATATAATTCCAGCTATATGACATTCTGGGAAAAGGTAACACTATGGTAAAATAGTAAACAGATTAGTAGTTGCCAAGATTTGGGAATAGGGAGGAATACATAGAACACAGAGAGGTGTTTTTTTCGGGGGGAGGCGGGGACGGAGTCTCACATCGTCACCCAGGCTGGAGTGCAGTGGCACGATCTCGGCTCACTGCAAGCTCCACCTTCCGGGTTCACGCCATTCTCCTGTCCCAGCCTCCCGAATAGCTGGGACTACAGATACCTGCCACCACGCCTGGCTTTTGTTGTTGTTGTATTTTTAGTAGACACAGGGTTTCACCTTGTTAGCCAGAATGGTCTTGATCTCCTGACCTCTTGATCCGCCCGCCTTGGCCTCCCAAAGTGCTAGGATTACAGGCCTGAGCCACCTTGCCTGGCCTCACAGATGGTTTTTAGAGCAATTGAAATACCCTGTATAATACTATAATAATGGATACAAGGATACATGTCATTATAGAACACCAACAATGAGCCCTAATGTAAACTAGGGGCTCTGGGTGGTAATGATGTGTTAATGTGGGTTCATCATTTGTAACATGTACCACTCTGGTGAGGGATGTTGATAATGGGAGGCTATGCATATGTGGGAGTAGTGCATATTTGGGAACTCTGTACTTTCTGCTCAATTGTTCTGTGAACCTAAAACTGCTTTAAAAAATTTAAAAAGTGCATCTATTAAGTGATTTAACACATTTTATTATAATATTAATTAGGATTTATTAGACATTTTACTTATATATTCTATTTATTGTAATCTTGATTCCTTTTATATTTCATCAGTAATACTTTCTTTGGCTGATTTAGGAATTGGTAATTTTATTTTTATTTCTTAGGTTGTTGCTGTTAAAGACCTATATTCATGTTTATTTTTTGCAATTACCTTCTTAAATACATCATTTTCTATATACTTCCCCAACAAGACAAGTACTTTGGTCCTTCCTTATGTCCCCCATTTCACCCCTCCATTTCCAGTCACCAAAAGTTATTTGTATTTAATTTTTTGTGTATATATTATTTCTGTTTCTTTGGTTTTTACCTTTATGAACAATAATACATTTTACCAAAACACTTGAATACCCTTAATTCTCATATCTTCCACATTTCCTCCTAAAAGTGTTTCATTTTATGCAGCAAATTATTTGTGACTTTCTGTGTGTGCAAATGTTTTTACTGCAGCGCACACTTGATTGAAAATTTGGTTCAACGTTATTTTTCTTCAGTACAAAAGGGTTTTATTTTTTTTCCTTATCAAGGGTCACTAATGAAAGCTTTGATGTCACTGATTTTTAAAAACATTTTATTGAGGTATAATGTATGTAAAGTGCTACACATATCTAATGTATACAACTTGATGAGTTTGGGAATAAGTGTGCCACTGAGAAATTATCACCACTAAGGCCACAGACATTTCCATTACCTCTGAAAGTTTCTTCCTTCCCCCCACTATTATTATTAGTCTCTGTTCACATTGATTCTTGTTCTATTACAAGTAACCTGCTTTTTCTCTTAGTATTTATAATTTTCTCATTTTCTTTATTCTTAAAATGTTCCATAATCTAAATTTGAATTTTTCTTTTTTTTCTCCTTAACAGTTCAATCTCGAGTCTTTTTTTTAAATTTTAATACTGGCTTTATCTCCATTCTTTCAGCTCTTTTCTTATATTTTTAAATTTTTCTCTCCTTTTATTATGCCTACCTAGTGTATATACTAACGATTTTCATTCTACCACATCTCTTAGTTGTCATTATATATATCCATATCTCTATCTGTATAGATAGAAATATACTTTTCCCTTCATTCTTTTCTGATGTCTTCTAGCATAGAGATTCAATCTAGTCTTTTAATTCACTGTTCCCCGCCCCACTCTAAGCTGGATTTCTCTGCATACTTACCTATGTATTCCTTATTTCAATATAGTTTACACCTAATTTATAGTTCATGATTTGTTTTTCTTGCATCATGCCAATATCCTATCTTTTTTGATATTTATTATAAATATTCTAAATGATTCCTCTGTTACATTAGTTCTCTTTTAAATAGTGTATGTTATCTAGTTTCCTTTTGAAGTATGGTAGTCTTCAAATGTATAAGGTGGTGTTATGTAAGCTTCTAAATTCATGTTCCTCTAGTATATCAGCTGTTCTGTTTGGTTATGTGCATTGAGGAAAGAGCTATGTAAGGCGTCTAGGGTGGGAAGCTTGACGATCTCTGCTCCAGGTTCTTTCTTACTTCTGTGGACTCAGAAAATAGTTGAACAACTAGCAAAGTCCTGGAGAATACTGGCACACAGAAATATTAAGAAGGATCTGGTATCTTTTTCCTGTGGGGATTCGTGGATAGAGAGAATAGTTTGCCTGAATATTGGACTGTTAAATCCCCATCAGTTCCTGTGTGCACACAAAAAAGAGTGACAATTGGCAAATATCTAGCACAGCTGCATTATTGCCTATAAAAAATGGGAATGAAACAAACTCATATCTAGGGTAAATGAGATAGTGAAGCCCTTATACTGCTGCCTCCAAAACTGATTTTTACTCATCATCAGTAATGAGAAAAACATCTAAATGGCTATAAGGGACATTTGAAATTTATGTGGTTTGACACTTAAAAATTTCAGAAACATCTAAAGCAGCATTAAAAATAACCAAACTGTGAGGTTAAAATATACTACACTCAAGCCTATAAATCCATGTCAGGAGTTATTTATTTTTGAGCAACATCTCAAATACAGTTATACACTCTATAGTCATTCTTTAAAAAAACATTAAAAATATCAAGGAAAGAAACAATTGGCACCGTCAAAGTTGGAAATTTACTCAGGAATACATCAGAATCTGCTGTTGGGTATTTGAATGTGTTAGTTCCTAACCACAAACATGTTTGCATATGGCAACAGGATTTATCTCAAGTGTTACTTTTAATTATGGTTGTGTGTTTATAATTTAGTAATAATGACAGTATCTATTTGTGATTCAATTTCAAGATGAGCTCCTTTTTGTTGTAAGTATTTTACCATCTGTTGCCCAATTTAATAGTGCACCAATAGGTATATGGAATTGTTTTTAAAATAAAAGTTCTGAATCAGTTGACATTGACATTGAAATAGTTTTAAAGCTGCCAATAATTACAAAAATGCAAAAAATAACTACTTTTTGTTTATATCTTGTCTGGAATTTTTAACATGTGAGGGCATTTTATATACTGAAAACCCAGATAAAAGGATGATTTTTTTTTTTCCAAAACACATACTTACAAAAGCAAGGGAAAAACATGTATAACTGAGTTTTGATTTTCCAGAAAACAGTCTTGCAGTTCTATACTGTTTACTGGCTGCTGTATTACAACTGGCTTGCCCTTAATTTTTTGATGCATTGAGCCTGTTTCTTTAAAATTCAAGACATTGTTTAGACATCTTTTGAGCTAGAAATAGACCCTTTCCTTGTATTCTAAGAACTGTAATACCAGTTTCTCTTCTGCTCAGTAGAGATGCATATTTTGAGGAACATGCAAGTTAAGCCCTGCTTTCTTCACCCTCAGAATTGTGATGAAAGCTACTACAGGGAAAGGGTCAGGTGTATGTGTGTTGGGATATGTAGGTTGGATATCTACAGCCTTCTGTTTATGTAAACATGTTGCTAGCACAAATTCAGAGACTTAAGTTTAAAGGTAAGCCTGACAATAATGATGCTGACATTTTGTCTGAGTAAAAGCCAATGTAAATAGAATTATAGTTAACTAACTTATTTAACACCCATTTATAGAATACCTGCTCTATCAATACCTACTGTAAAGATCATGGTCCCTACTTTCAAAGAGTTCCTGGTAAAGTATAAGGCAGATGAAGCAACAGAATATTGGTAATCAAGTATAAATAGAAAATCACTGAGATGTTTGCATCGACTCCCCTGTTTGCTTTCTTGAGGATAATATAACAAAGTGTTAACATTCAAATGTTACTCCAGTGAAATAAAGTCTTCTGATATTTTCAGTACTTAGTGATTGGCCACAGCATACCCACATATTAAAATGGACTTTCGGCCCGGCACGGTAGCTCAGGCATGTAATCCCAGCACTTTGGGAGGCCAAGGCGGGCAGATCACGGGGTCAGGAGATCAAGACCATCCGGGCTAACACTGTGAAACCCTGTCTCTACTAAAAATACAAAAAATTAGCTGAGCGTGGTGGCACATGCCTGTAGTCTCAGCTACTCGGGAGGCTGAGGCAGGAGGATCGCTTGAACCCGGGAGGCAGAGGTTGCAGTGAGCTGAGATAACGCCACTGCACTCGAGCGAGACTCTGGCTCAACAAAACAAAACAGCAAGACTCTGTCTCAACAAAACAACAAAACAACACAACAAAAAGGTCAGGCACCGTGGCTCATGCCTGCAATCCCAGCACTTTGCGAGGCTGAGGCGGGCGGATCACGAGGTCAAGAGATCAAGATGAACCTGGCTAACACGGTGAAACCCTGTCTGTACAATAAATAAAAAAAGCCAGGCATGGTGGCGCCTACCTGTAGTCCCAGCTACTCGGGAGGCTGAGGCAGGAGAATCGCTTGAACCAGGGAGGACAAGGTTGCCCTAAGCTGATAAAGCACCACTGCACTCCAGCCTGGTGACAGAGCGACTCCATCTCAAAACAACAACAACAACAAACACCTCTTATTTGCAAACCCAACCTTTAACCACCCTGCATGTTTCATGGATTCATTGCTAATATCAACTCCTTACATCTGCTAGTGCTTTAAACTCACTTTTACCCACGCTCTTATTTGATTGCTTTAACAGAATTGTATAGGCAACAGGAAGTATAGAAGTTAGTAGAGATACTTACTCTGAAGATAGACTAGTTAAAAATCCCACCTCCACCTTTTGTTATCCAGTTTAACTTGGATGATGATAATAAGATCTGTTTTTTTTAATTGAGGATAGGTAGATGGTAGTCATAGTACCCAACATATAAGTTTGCTGTGAGTAGCTAAGGAGTTAACATATAAAAGAGTAGTCCCAGCATCTGTTCCAGCTATCTAAGACAGTAACACTTATATGTTCTCTAAGTTCCACAGCCAGTTTGGCTACATTGTAGCTATATTATGGCTTTAATATCAGAGAAATGGCTTATGTAGTTCTCAGATTTCACATTAACCCTGCCCACCATGTCTTTTGTAACTGAATGATATTGCTTATCCAGATACCAGTGATCACTTCACCTATAATTTATATGCCAGCATTTCATATTCTTAACTAGAGATGTCACATCAATTTTCACCCATATGCTAACTCTTAGCAATTGATAATGGTTGCCTGGAACTGGGCATTGAGAGGAATTTTGAGACTCAGGAAAAAAAGGTTTACATATATACTACTGATTTCTACCTCAGCCCACAGGAGAATGAGTGAGAGCACATTTTCCATCCTTGATGTACTGAATTCGCTTCCTTTCTATTTTACGCAATATAAATTATTACAGCTTTAAGACTTCCACAATTAAACATATGCAATTGATTATTAAATGCTTTGCTAGAAAAAAATAGGCAATGCAGGAGATGGTATGTGCAGGAAGCAGAGCGTTTGGAGTGTGATAACTAGTGTTCATATCTGCCTCAGTTTAGAAAGGTCTTGTACCACAGAGAAACTGGCAAACTCTAAGTCGTGTGTCCTTATTAGAGGTTTTTAACAAATCATAAATTTAATATTTAAAAGAAAATAGAATCAACCTAGAACTACCTTGTTAATTTGTCAACTTCTACAATGTTAACACCCAAGGAGTGCAGTGATTATTAAATAACCATTAAGTTGAAAATAAAAAATGTCATTGTAGTCCCATTTGCTTAATTTATGATCAGATAGTAAAGTTTTATTTAAATCCGCATTAAGCTTTGAAGTAATACAGATATGCTATATAAAATTTTATTGTGTGAAATGCTATGTAATTGTTGGGGTTGGGAAAGTAAAAGTATGTACCCTGAAAGCATAGTGAGTGTATATAAGTAGGGATGTTACTTTTGTTGTCTTTTGTTTCTTTGTCTATGTCTATGTTAAATTGTAAATATTAAAACATTTTTATATTTGTAACTTATTGTATATTGTGGCCTCTTAGAAATTATATATTTTAAAAAGTCTCTTTAATGTTTCTATAGCCATGATGTTTTGAGCTCTTACTTTGCAGTAATCATATCATAGTTTCTTTATTGATACTTACTTTGTGTGTTCTTCCCTTTTCAGATTTTATTAAACTTTTTTATTTCCTGATTTCTTGTTTACCTTTTACTCATTTGAATTTTGCTTGTTTCTTCAGTGGCATCATATATACCTCTTCATTCTTATTTTTAATATTCCTAACCATCTATTTCCAGATATGTTTCTAATGAGTATCAGTCATTCTTGTGATACTTCATTCTTTTATTTTTCTCCTTATGCCAGTCTCTATTTCTGGTATCAACCAGACAGTAGCTAGTTTATTTTCTCAAGACTCTTGTGGTTTTCTTCCATATCTTCACCATGGATTGATTTTAATAAAGTGGTTTTAAATCTAGTATCTGTTATTTCTTCAGGCTTTATTTGCTAGCAGGATCATATTGACTGTAAAGAATAGGCATTGCCTTTTAGGGATAAGCCTTGAATCTTTATTACTGCAAATGGATGCCTTGATACAGAATGTAAAACTTATGGGGTTATCTCAAAAGAAATACAACAGTCTCCTTAAATTGTAGTTCATTTATTAAAATCTCTACTAAACAGAAAAGTATGTTAGTATTCTTTTGAGGATTTTGATTATTGCATGTCATTCGAGACATTATTTGTATGTAATTTTTTGGCAATACATTTATTTACAAATAAAAACATGGACTTATATATATCTGTTTTATTGATTTTTTTTCAACTATTCACTCAGAGGTTAATGAAATCCTCTGGAAATATTTACATAAGTACATGCTTAGTTGATAGACCACTTGTGAAAAGTCATTGGAATTCCATTTTGTAAATGATAATATCCTTTTAAAATATCATGAAGGACCAGAGAAAAGGCTTCTAATACATTTCATGCAGGGCAAGATGATATGAAGGTTCTCTAATGGAGGTCATACCTAAGGTAAATCACAGAGAATAATAGGAATTAGCCAGCTAAGTAATGAGTGAGGAGAGGAAGGCATTTCAGAAAGACACATAAGCAAAGGTACCTGGTGGTGCCTATGGTGTGGTGGTGGTGGTGATGGTTTGGTGATGAAGACTGAGTGGATAAGTAACTTACAAATGCTGGATTCATTGAATTTGGTGTATTTGTGTGTATTGAGAGGTGGGCAGGGGAAGAGAATTTGTATCTGTATTAAGGTTTTCAGAAGAAGAGAAATGAAAAGTTTAATTCTAACATACTTTCCATTAGTGTGTCTTATTTAACAATAAATATTAATCATGTATGTTACTCTTTGCCAGTGATCCCACTTTCATGAACCTATTTATTACTGAGGAGAATCCTATGAGGCTGGGTCTAATATAGTTCCATTTTACCACGAGGACATTTATCAAGATCAGTTAACTGAAGTCACAGAATTTGTAGGAAACAAAAGAGGGACTCATAAGGAGAAAATCTACTTCAAAGCCATCTCTGCCTCTGCCTATATCAACAGCTGAACCTATATCAATGTCTATACTTATATTCTTAGAATTACACTAAAATAGTGCTTCTTACACTGAGCAAGTATATTCCTTCCATAATATAATCTATAAGAGAAAATTGAAACTGCTTTTTTGAGTATGCTGGTTACTTGAGAGTGATCTTGAGCCCTTGGGTGGGAATACCAAGACAGGGAATTGATGGAATCATGCAGTTCTATACATATCAAATGGTGATGGAAACCAGATGCACATTTCCTACTGGATCAGTGGCCACATCTTTTATTAAAGCAGCACATTAATAAGATGAAGGATTGGAGAGAAAATCAGTACTTGCTGATTACATATCCCTGGAAAACATAACATCCTCAAGAATGTTTCAGTAAGCTAGCCTGGAAATGCCCTGTTCAGAGTATTTTTAAAAATAATTTTGTAATATATGCATCTTCCTCTGTATTTGTACTCAGTTTTATTTAAAATCCATCCACTCATGTTGAATTGTATTTTGAAGCCAGGTGATTTACTCCTGAAGCCAGTTGCCATGTAAAGAATAACTAATTTTAAAAAATAAACTCAGTAAAGACCCTCACTGCACATGTATAGATTGTAAACTCGACACACAAAATTCTAGATACTAATACCACCTATGCTCCACTAGTCACAGGCATACTTGTATGAGCGTATTTATTCTTTCCTTGTTTCTTTAAATCTTTTCCTTTTATCTAAAATCACTTGTCTGGCAAGTCTCCACTGATTCAGAGAAGACAGCATCAGGGTATGTTTTGCCTAGAGCTCTGCTTATTCAAGATTATAAACATAAGACAGTACCTTGAATTTCAAACAACAGGAGAAGCAGAAGATTGTGTATAAATTATACATATAAACTGCTTGGTGTCTATCTCTGGAATACTCACCTATATAAATATGCAGCAATGAGTGATGCTAGAAATGTACCTGTCATAAAATGGGAGACAAATGCTTTCACATCTGTCATGGAAAGAGACATTTTATCAAGTATCTCAATAACAATCTGGAGGAACACCAGAAAGTGATTTTGGCAGGGCTGAAATCCTATATCAACAGAGGCAGCCAGTGACATGAAACAGAAGTTCAAGCAAGACAGAAAAGTGGAACATATCTTGGGAGGCTTTTTTTGAAGTAATGTTGATAGTTAGACAAATTAGGGGTAATGATGGAAAGCTCTTCCCATGCCTGAAGGATAACTGAATTAAAGAGTCACAGACATTAGATGGAAAAGAGCTCCATTAAGGTCATCTCATTCATTGCCTGCCAGTAGAGGATTGTTCCCTATAGCATATTCTATAGTGCAATGGAATAATGTTTGAAAAAGAGACTAAAAAGTTTTGTTTTAGCCTAGGTAATCACTGCAAATCAGAAGCCCTCAAACCACTTATCCTGTACTCTACCCTAGTTAGCAAATTAAAGTGATTAATAGTTCTGGAGACTTCAGGTGTAGATAACGAGACACTGTATCAAAGTCATAGGGAAAAGGCATTGATTTAATAAAAAAGTCTCAACAGGAATGGCATGACTAACAGAAGAGTTAGACACAAAGGAGCCCTTTCCCTAGGTAGAACCAAGGGTTCAGATGCCTGTAAGAGCTTACCCTTAGTATTATTTAAGCCACAGTTTGCAGGTCTCTGAAGTTTTGAAACCTTTAGCACAGCATTTTGTACAGAAGAAATTCTTTATTCTCTTGCTTCGATACTGTGTGCCTGTAATGAAAAGATCTCCTAAAGGTGTCCAGAACATTAAGACTTGAATAACTGAATGTGGGTCTCATAAAGGGTAATTGCTATGTCCCGACTGAATGCAGACTATCCTGAGATCAGTGGTTAGGACTGAAATGAAAAGGGCAAAGTACAATGAAATGGACCAAGGAGTGACATTCAGGAGTACAAGACCTGGCTCTAGCCTCAGCTTGCTTCTCCCAGGCTTTGTTTCCATATTGTCTCATTTTCATAACCTTCCCTTCATAGCTATTAGCATTGTAAGCCACAGAATTGAGAAAGCAAGATTCTTTCTCTAAAACTAAAAAAGGCACATGATAAGGGGAGGGAGCAGTAGAAAGTCTTTTATTACTGAGATTTTCAAGTCTCCCTAGTTATGAATGTGTTTTGTACTTCAGATTGTGTGTGAGAATGTGAGCCAGCACAATGTACATTAGCTAGGTAATTTCACATCTCTCGTCCTCAGTGAGCCAACTGGTTCTCAAGTTGTTAGAAAAGAGCAAAAAAGGGCATGATCTGGAATGTTTCAGGATGTGACCTGGTAAACCTGTGTTCCAAAGGACTAGTTTACGATAGACAGTTTTGTGTGGGGCACAGTTCTGCCTAGGCCCTTGCAGAGCACGAACTGGCTATAAGGAAATGATGAGTGCATATCCTTCAGTGAGAGATAGTAATCTCCACACATATTATGGTATTACTGTTACACTTCTCTTTGCATCAAATGACCAGATCTCACATCCCAGACTGTCACTGACTCACTGAGGGAAGTCACTCTCAGCTTTAGTTTCTCCTCCAGAAATGGAGATAATTACTAAAATGGCTCTGCATTTCCTCATTGTTTATAAATTTTATAAGTCATAAAATGCTGTATTTAAACATATTTGGAATTATTGTAAATTATGTGCCCCAGCTCATTTTCAATATTTTTGCAAGCAAAAGAGCTACTTTTTCTCTTTGTCAATCTGTTAATCTAGTCATGAATCAACCATCCTTCATTTCCCCTGTGTTTATGTTGTGCTCAAAATAGTGCTTAACATAGTATGTTGAACTTCAGTTTAAAACATCCCTTACTTTTATATTCTCCGTAAAAACAATGGACTACATATTTTCCTTTTGTAGGAATGTTTTTTTGTTTATTTTAAAGTTCTGGGATACATGTGCATAGCGTGCAGGTTTGTTACACAGGTATACATGTGCCATAGTGGTTTGCTGTACGTATCAAACCATCATCTAGGTTTTAAGCCCCACATGCATTAGGTATTTGTCCAAATGCTCTCCCTGCCCTTGTCCCCAGCCCGCTGACAGGCCCCAGTGTGTGATGTTCCCCTCCCTATATCCATGTGTTCTCATTGTTCCTTCATCTCTATATTTTTTTAGCCTTTATATTTTGTAGAATTGAGCTAATTTTTTTGTTGTTTATTATAGTTTCAGGGGGTACATATTCAGGTTTGTTACATAGGTATATTGAGTAACGATAGGGTTTGGGCTTCTAGTAAATAAGTTGCCCAAATAGTGAACTTAGTACCTAATACATAGTTTTTAAATCCTTGGTTCTCTCCCTGCTTCCCTCCCTCCACCTTTTTGAGTGCACATTGTCTATTGTTTCTATCTTTATAGCCATGGGTACTCATCGTTGAGCTCCCACTTGAAAGTGAGAATATGTTGTAGTTGATTTTCTGTTTGTATTATTTCACTTAAGATAATGATCTCCAGCTGCATTCATTTGGTTGTAAAAATGTGTTTTTGTTTCTTTTAATGGTTGCATACTATTCCATTTATGTGTGTGTGTATAGACACAACACATTTTCTTTAATCCACTGTTGGAGGCTTAGGTTGTTTCCATGATTTTGGTATTATAAATAGTGCTATGATAAACATCATAGGTGCAGATGACTATTGGAAGAATGCTTTTATTTTTCCTTTGGGTGGATACCCTGTAGTAGGATTTCTGGGTCAAATGGTAGTTACATTTTTAGTTTTGTGAGAAATCTCTGTGCTGTTTTCCATAGGGGTTGAACTAATTTACATTCCCACTAACAGTGTATAGGCATTCCCTCTTATCATTTTTGCCATCAGTTGGTATTTCCCTTTGATTTTTTAAAAGATAGCCATTCTGAAAGGTGTGAAATATATCTGATTGTGATTTCAATTTGTATTTCTTTGATTAATGATATTGAGCATTTTTTCATATGTTTCTTGGCTGCTCATATGTCATCTTTTGAGAAGTATCCATTCATGTCTTTTGGCCACTTTTTAATTGTCCGTTGATCACTTTGTTTTACTCTTGTTGAATTAAGTTCCTTATCGATTCTGAGTATTAGACCTTTGTCAGATGCAAAGTTTGCAATTATTTTCTCCCATTCTGCGTGGTTGCCTATTTACTGTGTTTCTTTCACTATGTACAAGCTCTGTAGTTTAGTTAATGCTCATTTGTCTAATTTTGTTTCTGTTGCATTTGCTTTTGAAGTTTTAATCATAAACTTTTTTTCTAGGCCAATGCCCAGAAGAGTTTTTCCTAGGTTTTCTTCTATGATTTGTGAAGTTTCGGGTCTTAAGTTGAAGTCTTGAATCCATCTTGAGTCAATTTTTGTATAAGGTGAGAGGTTGGAGTCCAGTTTCATTTTTCTTCATATGACTATCCAGTTTTCTCAATGCCATTTATTAAATATGATGTCCTTTCCCCATTGTTTGTTTTTGTTGAGAATTGTACCATTTCTGAAAAATGTAACAGACATTCTCTTTGAAGTCTGGTGATGCATATCTTTGGACTCTCCCTTTTCCTTTAAAGAGACACTCATTTTGTTCCCAATTTAAAAGGACATTTGACTATCTCTGTGTCATAATTCTATTAATCCAAGTTAAAATTACCTCATGAAGCTTTATTAGATGGATTTGCAATAAGAACTTAGAATATAAAGTCAGAAGACATAAGTTTGAATATCAAGCTGGGTCTCATATTAGCAGTACAAATTTGGGCAACCTGCTTCGACTTTCAAAATCTTTTTCTTTTAGGAAAATGAGAGTAACAGTAGTAATTATATCATGGACAACATGAGATAATGTATTTTAAAATATTGTGCAATGAGTGGGTTGCCAAATGAGTGCCCAATAATATTATAGTTGTATGAATGTTTTTTCCTCTATAAAGTCAGGCTTTTATATCCATGGGTTCCACATCTGTGGATTCAACCAACAATACATGGAAAATATTCAGAAAAACATTCCACAAAGTTCTAAAAAGCAAAACTTGAATTTGCTGCACATGGAGTAATATGTTGAATCCACATGAATAAAGTTATGTACAGGCATTGCATTAGATTTTGTAAGTAATGTAGAGATGATTTAGAGGACACAGGAAGATTACCTAGGTTATATGGAACTACTATGGACTTTGAATATAGTACTTGACTATAAGACTTGAGCCTCTGCAATTTGGGTATCTGTGGGGCCCGAGGGATAGGAAGGAAGGACCTGAATCCAATCCCTCACAGATATGAGGAATAACTATAATGTACTTCACCACAATTTAAAACATATATGCTTTCTGTCTTATAAATTGAAAAGATGTAAGTATCAACACAGTATTAAATTCCAGGGAATTATAATATTATCCTGCATTTGCCATATGCTGAACTATGGTCTTGGCAATGAATATACTTTAATGCTTAATGCTGCCTGATATGAAATCTCAGCTATGCTAACCATGTCATAGATACAGAAATTAAAGATAGAGAGATAGCCTTTTTATATAACAAAGTTCTTAAAGATTTGTGCATGTCAAATATTTCCAAAGCAAGTAGTAACAATTCCATTTGAAATAATCTTTTGGAGCCAGTCTAACATGGAGACAGACAATATTTACCACTTTGAGCTATGATGCATCTGTTATTAGTCTTTTGAGATTCACATTAAATGACCGTTTTCATTGGATTGATGATATTTACCTCTGTAATTGTATAAAGGTGAAGGAGAGAAGGAGAAAATAAAAGCCAGACATGAGAAAAATATTCTGCTTTCAGTTGAGCTTGGAAATAGAGAGCTAATGAGATGGAGAATAATAAGAAAGACTATTTCAGACAACAGGAGTTACAGAGGAGACATTCCATTTACCAATATCAGAGTAATTAGTGGAGGGCTGAGATTGAATGAGAGGCAATTATAGATTACAGATTTGCATCAGGAAAACAAGAAGTCCCTCTCAAGTTTAAAAGCAAGAAAATATATGTTAGGATCAAATGCTTCAGTGAAGAAATAGTGAATAGAATTGCTGGAGGAACACGGAATGGCAGTTGTGTGTACAGGTGTGGACGTGCTAGCTTCTGAGATCAGCTTCATGTGGTACATCGTGGAATGTAAAAAATATCAAGCCTGAGAAGCTATTACAAAAGTGAACTGAGTAGTTTAATAGAGAAGCAATAAAGGTATGGATAAAAAGCTAAGCAGAGATGCAACTGCGACACAGTGGTATATATGGACAGATTTGCGGAAGGGGTTTTAATATGTTTTTAATGTGTGTGTAAAAGCTGTGAAAATCTTGGCATGTCGCCCAAAATCATCAAGGATCCATGCAAGTAGGTCGGAGGGAAGGCTTAAGACTGACAGTTAGATGAACAGCATGGAGCATGCCATCAGCAGCTGAAGGGAAAATAAAGTTTATTAATTAGGAGAATTAATTGGATAGCTGTGATTTTTGCCTTATGTGGTCAAAATAGATTGGGAAAACAGACTGTAAAGTGTACACAATTTAGTAGCTGAGCTTAAAATGTAATCTTGTAACTGAACCAAAGTAATGAGATGGAAAATGGCAAAGACCA
This sequence comes from Macaca mulatta, assembly GCF_049350105.2. NCBI lineage: Eukaryota > Metazoa > Chordata > Mammalia > Primates > Cercopithecidae > Macaca > Macaca mulatta. The sequence goes on from NC_133419.1 coordinate 98,062,437, forward strand.
GGAGGTATGGATCTCATTCTACACGATCTGTAACTGTCACATTTATAAGGTATTATTAAGAATTCTTATTTCTTAGAGACTTTAGTTCAAATCAGTCCAATAAAAGGATTGGCTAGTTACTTGGTGGCTGATGTAAATTAAATGCTATTTCAATGTAAAATGGCAGCTGTTAAACAGATCTTATGAAATGTATCTATGATATGAATTTCTTGTGACCAAATTTAGCAGCCTTTCTTCTCTGAAACTTTTAAAATCTCATAGTAGTCTAGACAAATATGTTTTTTTAACTGTGATTTGCTTCTTGCGTTTTCCTAAGAGTTCTCTGAAACTTTATTTTTTCCAATGTAAGTTTTCTGAAACAAAATCACTTTGAGATCTCTATTTTTGTTTTTCTATCTACTTTCATTTTAAGAGTTTATTATTTTACTTAATTTCTAACTTAGGATGTCCATCCCATTTCTGTTGTACAAAGCATCAGTTCAAATAATCTGTTCATTAGATTTGAAGTTAAATTAATAATAATTAAAATACCCTGTTATTTTACAGTTAACAAAGCACTTTCTCATATGTTATATAACACTATAAATCTGTACACTAGATGTGATTCTTACAGATTTGGACTGGGTATGTGACTTGCCTGTCTTAAGATTAGTTGTGGAGCTTAGGCTTGTGCATTTTGACTGTCAATTCCATATTTTTTTCCAAATTCAACATATTAAAATATTTAAGCTCATATTCCATGCCAGAAACTATGCTAGCAGCTGAACTATGAAATATTTTGGTCCCAAACTCATTTGAGTTTGTGGTCTAATGGGAAGGAATAACAGTTTTGAGTCTGTATGACAAGAGTTTTGCTAGAGTTAAATAGGGAAGCAACGGAGTTAAGACAGAGGAGCAACTACAGTGAAGAGAAGGATAATGGGAGGGTTTCTATAGGGAGAATTACTCTGCCTGGGTTAGAAAGTGTGAATAAAAGATAAATTATTTATAGTCATAAGCATATGCAGTGTTGTGGAAGTATGAGAGGGCATATGTGATGGTTAATCTATAGTATTAATTGGATTGAAGGATGCAAAGTATTGTTCCTGGGTGTCTACAAGGGTATTGCCAAAGGAGATTAATATTTGAGTCAGTGGACTGGGAGAGGAAGACCCACCCTCAACTTTGTCAGTTGATAACCATTCCCAAGTACCCATTATGCAAAAAAGTCTCCTGTATATGCTATGAAAATTTTCAAATTAGCAAACAAGTCACAGGAGGATATTGTGCAATGGAAGCGAAATGGCAAAGGCACAAATGCTAACAGAAAATGGCTGAAAGCTCTAAACACATGATCTATTCCCGTGTTTATGTCTCACCACTCCTCTCTTGCAATCTACTTTCATTCATACTGTAATATGTAAAACTTCCTCTTTATATACTGTATTGGTCAGGGTTTTCTAGAGGGATAGGACTCATAGGATAGAGGTACATATGAAAGGGCATTTCTTAAGGAGTACTGGCTGTCACAAGCACAAGGTTGAAGTCCCACAATAGGCCATCTGTAAGCTGAGGAGCAAGGAAGCCAGTCCAAATACCAAAACCTCAAAGACAGAGAAGCTTACATTGCAGCCTTCAGTCTGTGGCCAAAGGCCCGAGAGCCCCTGGGAAACCACTCCTTTAAGTCCAAGAGTCCAAAAGCTGAAGTACTTGGAGTCCAATGTTCAAGTGCGGGAAGCACCCAGCGTGAGAGAAAGATGAAGGCTGGAAGACTCAGCCAGTCTAGTCCTTCCACATTCCTCTGCCTGTTTTTATCCATGCCCTGATAATTTTTGTACTTTTTGTAGAGACAGGGTTTCGTCATGTTGCCAAGGCTGGTCTCAAACTCCTGCTCTCAAGTGATTCACCTGCCTTGGCCTCCCAAAGTGCTTGGATTACAGATGTGAGCCGCTGCACCTGGCAGCACTTTTTTGGATTATGTTCTAAAGTTCCAATTCTTCAGCTTTATATTCAAGACTCATGATGTTCTTTCCAAACAGAATTATTGAGAACTAGTCTACTCATAATACTTTAGGCATATGATCACTCTTCATTTAAAAATGAAGATATTAATGCATATTTTCCATACGCCAAATGCTAGCCATACACTGTAACCTCTAAAGAGAGCTCTAGTTATGCCATCCCCCACCCCAATTTCAAACCCATAACTGAGGAAAAATGAATCACTCAAGTACACCCATTTTTCTACCATCATGCAAGGTGAATATTTAATTAGCAATAAGTGACTTATAAGCAGAATCAAACCAGGGTAAGTGATTATATTGATTCATCTTTTCTCTGTTTCTATATCACTTGAGAATTGTCCTAGCCATTAGAAGGACAAGTAAAACCAGAGTGCAGCCCAGAGGAAAGAAAATATTGAGTGGATAAATCAGTGCAGGTATCTAATAGTTAAGAACACTGGCTGTAGGTTGGATGCATCTGGTTTTAAATGGCATTTCTGCCTTTAGCAGTTTTTTTTTTTTTTTTTTTTTTTTTGGCTGCGAGCAAGGCTTTCTAAGTTTCTAACCTCTCTAAGCATCAGTTTTACATTATAAAATAATTTAAAAACTTTGACAGATATTATGGAAGAAAAGTTACGTTGTTTTTTTTTTATGTTGGCTGTGTGCCAGGAACTGTAATATGGACTTAATAATATCCACTTCAGTGCTTGCAGTAACGATGGAGGTGGGTATCAGAGTTGTGTTTGTTTAACATGCATCACAAACTAGCAGGATGAGCCAGTGATGTCCATTCATATGAAATATCAAAATATTCTCCTTTTTGAGGGAAGTAGAAACCAGTCATAATGAGATTTTACTTCAAAAAGGTTTAGTAACATACAAGAACAGAAATAGAAACCTAAATGTTTAGAGAATTTGTATTCATTTAACATTTATTCATTTCAATACTCATATGAAACCATACTATTAAAGGAAAAATGAATTGTAGAACCTTGGTCCCATATAATTATTATAATTTCTCTCACCTCTAAAGGGCTTTTACCTAAGTATCTTTACCCAGTTTTATGGGTAAACACTTTAGCTGAGTTAGAAAATGTGACTATTTTGGCATATTAGGAATTAGGAAAGACACAGGTATACTCATGTATGGTAGAAAGAAGAGAATAGAAAAGAGAAAGAAGAATGAGGTTTATGAGAGTAGATGAAGGAGAATAAGGTCAAGAGGGGGAAAAGGCAGAAAAGTGGAATTAGCGTTAGTTAAAAAGGTCTGGAGTCCAGCAAGTAGTATGAGGAGTTAAGCAGCAGTGAAAAAGTGTTTAATTTCAGAGAAAGAACAGAGTGAAAGGGAAATGGCAGAATGAGGGCAAGAGAAGGTAAAGACTCTTATCAAAGACACTGATGAGAATTCCTAAAATAAAAAATGTGACCTAGAATCAATTGGTATTTTTAGTTTAATGGTTACCTGAGAAAAATGCTGCTGGCAATTGTTGAATAAAGGTCACTCAATATTTAATTTTGGAATCTCTTTTAAAATTTATTTTGAATCTGGAATTTTTTAGAAATCTAACATTGATTAAAGTATGACTTGTAATTAGCATCAAGTATTTTGTGAGTCTTAAGTATGCCAATTAATGGTACACATTTTAGCATGCTACTCTCAACTTCTCTTAAGTCACTCTTATTTGAAAACATGCCCATTCACAAAAAAATTCACAATGCCTTGTTTCCTGGATATTTCAAATTCTAAATTTTAGAGGTCATGTAAAGTAGTCATGGGTAAAAATGAAGCTACAGTAACTATAAAAATGCAAATCCCACTGGTTATTTCCCTATGTGGCTCTTGTAGAATGTCAAATATTTATAAAGGCCTTGAAGGGTGTCTTCCATGTACATGGAAGCATCTTATGTCTCGCAGGTTGCAGCTGCAGATTCCCTGTCTTCCTCTGGGGACCCACGTGAAATCTCCATGTCCTCCTGTCACCTTCCTCTCTTGCTACACCACAGGCCATGAAGCTTTCAAAATGTTAAAGTTGAACTGTGTTCCAGTATGAGGTAGGCAGAAATTCCTCTCTCATAATTTCTTTCACTTCAGTTAGGGAGCTAATCAATAAGTACTGCTTGTTCCACAATAAATATTAAGGTTTTGGAAAACCTCAGTTTGATTTTTGTTTTCACTTCATTTCTGTGTCTGCATTCCTACTTCTCTGCATTTTGTCAGATAAATCTCTTGAGAATCATCAGGCTGTTTTTAGCTTCACCTGGAGGATAGGCCTTTATTCTCTGGTCAAACTTTCTTTTCTCCGATTGATTTTATTCTAAGAAAACCCACTGATATTGCATGAAAATAAACTTCTGGCCAGTTCACTCAGCCAGCTTGCCAGCCAGCCCAGCAAAGGTTCAAACTGAGATTTCTACTATAGTTTAAAGAAAAGTGATGATGGTAATGATGACAAATTTTAACCAAGAGCTTTGCCTGTGTCAACAGTGTTTCAAAAATACATATGAGTGCAACAATTTTAGAGGCAGAAACAGTATTTTTTCAATTTTTATGTTTTAAACAGAAAATAATCTTTATTTTTTCTTATCTCAAGCCATTTACTTTTGGCTAGTTTATCCATACACTATGTAAAGGCCAAGTATACAGCCCCTGTTTAGAAAATTGCCCTGGACCATTCTCTATTTTCACCCAAGGCATTTCAATGATTCTGACCTTTCAAATTTTGGATCCGATTCTTGCTTCGAAATCTGCTTTACATTTTAGCAACAATTTCAGTCTTCTACATTTGACTTAATAGTTTTTACCTTCCTACCTGGATTTTGGCTTGCTCTGCTGATTTTATTATTCCTACATTTTTATGGAAGGAAAAGCAAATATTAATAACTCCTTCCTCTTCCAACCTTGGTTCCTCAACTTCACTGCCAGTGGCCTGGAGCAGAAAGGTGAGATAGTAGTTTGCAAAATAATTAAACCACCTAAATTAGTAGGTAATAAAGTCAGATTCTAGGATGGTTATAGGATTTTTCCAGAGTATTTAGATGCCAATCTCCATGAAGGTAAAAACTACTGTCACTAATTTTTTGTGTCTTCTAATGAGTCAACAGTTTATTCGCAGATAAGATAACCTTATTCAACTTGAAATTGACAGAAATTATTAGTGGTAAAACAAAGACATGAGATTTGGGTGGGGACACAGCCAAACCATATCAGTGGGTAAGGAAGATGTAGGGTTAACTGGCCTCATTTGAGCATGAATCAATTAAAAATGTTGATAGAGCAGGGACAAGCGTATCTGGCATCCCATGGCATGTAGGAATGAAATATATAATTGAGCTGTCACCTCTACTCAGCTGGAATAAAATGCCTGATGAAGGTGTCACTTTCAGGGTTTAAGTTACTTTTGACCTTAGAAGAGAATGAGGGCATGAAGAGTACAAAAACTATGCAGTAGAATCCTTTTTAAAATAGCATTAAACGAGTTAGAGAAAATGACAAATACAAGAGCCTAAATTCTCAATTTACAGTAGAGACTAGAACTGAAGGATTTTTCTATGACTGTACAAGAAAAATATAAGAAAAAACCTCTTACCTGGTTATTACATTGAAAACACAGATTAATTCCGCAAAATTTCAAATTTTAATGTCTGATTAATAAACTCACAGATATTTAAAGTGAAAATATTACACTGATTATAAATGAGTACATCATTGAGAATTATGACAGAAATAAAGATTTCAAGGACTTTCAGTTCCCTTTCTAACCACTATGAGCATCCATTATTGAATGAAGCAGTACCTTCTCTCCTATCACATCAGATTCTTATCTCCTTTCTGGCAGATGCTATAATTTCTTTATTTTAGCAAGTTTCTTACAAAAGACAGTAGATTTTTTCTCATGTTACAGACCTCAAGTCCTCATTTTTCCTAAATTACTTGGGACTCAACATGCTTTATATTTCCAGTTACAAAGTCAAACTCTTGCAGAGAATTCTTATACATTAAAATAATTGCAGGACCTTTCCAATTTATATCAGCAGATATCAGAGAAACATCTAGAAATGGATACCGAGTGATTTATTTTTCTTGCAAAATAAGAATTTAATTTTAAGATAATTTGCTATTATGTTCAAGGAGTAATTCTAACTATTCATTTAACTGGATTGTAGTTTAGAGGTAAAGAGACTATGCTAACTAAAGATAAATGCCAGTAATATTTCAGTAAAGTTAGCACTGATTTCACAAATTTTAGTGTTCCTCAGAATATCTTTGTTAATAGATATTCTCAGAATCTATTAGGGAAAATCTAATTTATTAAGAATAGACTGAGGTTTAGAAATGGCATTTTAATGAGCATTTCAGAGAATTATGCGGTTAGAGGATCAAACTTTGAGATCAATCAAATGCTTGGTAATAGGAATGTTTACAGAACGTGTTTTACAGGTGATCAACCTGTATATATCCCATATTTGTTTTCCCTGAGAGTAGCTAGAAGACACTTTATTTTTTTAGAAATACAGTGATGAATGAAAGAGTCTTGAGATGCTTTCAAAATGTCTTGCTCACTTTTCTCTGTACCCTGTAAATTCTGGCTAGAGATGCTTCAGATCTGATTTCGTTAGCAATGGGAGGATTCTGTTGTTTCAGACATAAGGGAAACCCATTCAGTTAGCAAATGTAAAGTGGCACAATTATCTGAATGTATGGCAGGTCCCACACAGACACCAAAATAGTTTCATCCATAGAGAACATTACTTGTGGCTAATTGATAGGATCTCAAGGACCATAGTAGTTAAGAAGTTGACTGAAATTTTACCTCATTTGTATGACACATGTCCCCTAAACAAAACTGGACAGCTTTGACTCACCATAATAAAAAAGTTGCATTGCACCAAAACCCCATGCTCTGATTCTCTACAAAAAGGAATATTGAATATTATAGAACCAGTAATAATATCATAAATATATTCAATGAATCTTCCTTGCAGCTCACTTCAGGGGGCATTATCACTATTCACCAAGGTAAATGTGCTCTAAAGTAGGCTCATTTTAGGAATTTTTCTAATTTTCTACAACTTGGAACCCAGAATGCTATTGCAGAATTTTAGTATTATAGATGTTTATGGAGTCAGCCAAAACAACAGTGTTTCCAAATACTTGTACGGTTTTTGAAGTGTGTGCTCAAATCAGCACCATATTTATTATCCCAATATCTTTGTGTATGTTTGGAATTGATATCTCAACATCATACAGAATCTCCATTGTTCTCCCTCCACTACCTATGGGGTAATAATACCTGTTGTAGTAGGAAGAGCCAAGAGGAAGCCCCTGGAGCTCTCTCTGTACCTAGAAAACAATAAAGAACACCACTCGATACTGGTTGAGTGGCAGATACTAATGTTACCACCAAATTGAAAGTTGTAGGCAGATGATGCTTATTCTATTTAAATTTCTGGTTTGACCTGTGTAGACAGCAGGTAGTCTCAAGGACCTTTATTTATAGTATGGACTGGGGAAGCTGGAATACTACAGAAAACCTTGTTGCAGAAAACATCACTAACTGTTGAAATTGAGAATAGCAGTCAGATCTATTTTTCTAACATACATAATGGTGTTCCTTATTACAGTGTACAGCTGCTTTACTCTAGTCTTCCTAATAGCCACTTTGTATATCTCTTGGGTGATTATTATCATTGCTGTGTTTTTCTGAGGTAAGATTGTCTTGGAGAATCTTCAATCCAGGGCTGGGTATTTCATGTACCATTAATTGAGGAAAGATGTAGGGTCTCAGACAAAATCCTGAAACTGAGAAGAAATTCCTGTCTTTCACTGTACTTTGGGGTTGGTTGTTGAAGAACAAAGTGGTATAGAAAGTACTGGAAATCAGAGGAAAGAAGGACTTGTTCCCAGGAGAGGGCAAATTAGTAACTCGGAAGGGTGTCTGCCTTACAAAGAACCACATGTTCTAGATGAATAAACTAGATAAATGAACTATACCTGTACACTAGATGACATGGTATATTAAATTTCTTTCTGCAAGCTTTTTCATTGTCGTTTCTGATTCTTTCAAAGCTATTTCCATTTTCCATCTGAGTTCTCCCCCACTTCCCACCCATGAGGATAATGCAGTAGCTGCCAAATTGTCTACCTAAAAATATCTGGAGGATAACTTAATAATCTAGTAGTAGCGGAAAACAACATTAGAAATTGATACCCTCAAAATGTGGAGGAAGGGGAGGTAGGGCAGATATCAGAATCTAGGATTGCATCTTAGTTTAGTAACTTTTAAAGCAATTTTTATATTCCTTCCACCATCCCCATGTCCCAGAAACTTGCCTCATTGGAGTGGTACAGAAAAGGGAGGCTAATGCTTTCCTACATGGGTAAGAGTGGTAAGCGGCTTGCAAACCTCCTTAAACCAGCAGGATAGTCACTGATACTTACAAAGTAACCTTATATCAGCTAGGGTTCAACCACTGAAACAGAACCAGTAAAAAAAAATACATGTTAAGAGATTTATTAGAAAAAACTGGCTTACATTTGTGAAGGCTGGCAAGGCAACTTGTATTTATTTGTAGGCCAACTGAAATTTGTAGGAAGACTGTCAGGGCAGGCTAGAACTCAAAAGCAAGGGCTTGACCTGCTATCTATCCTCAGAATCTAAACCTCATAAAAGCCTTGGTTCTGCTCTTAGTGTATTTCAATTGATTGAATTAGGCCTACCAAGATTATTTAGTATAATATTCTTAGAGTCAACTAACTATGGATTTGAATCATATCCACAAATACCTTTACATCTACACCTACATTAGTGTTTGCTTGAATAACAGGACTATGGCTTAGACAAATTGACACATAATCCTGACCCTCACAATCCCCAAACTGAAGCTTGGCAATAAGTATTATTCCACATTTCCTTATGTGGAGATTTTCATTGCCAACATTAGCTGAAGGGTTTTGATTGATGAAGATTTAGAGTAAGGGTTTTTCCCTCCACCCCTATACTGTATTTTGCTTATAGGAAAGTATCTATAGTTTTGTAATGTTTGATTTAGTGCACATAATTTTATTTTGAAGGAAAAAGGAAATCTGGCATAAGAGGTCCAGAAGGTTTAAATAACAGACCCAGAGCAATTTCCCAGGTAGATGAACCAGATCATTTAATAGCACTGGTTTATATAACTTTCTATAATTTAGTGTATAAAAAATGCCCATTATAGAAATTCATTAGGGTTGTTTGAACGTATAAAGTGGTTGATTCAACGTTTCTGAGTTTTGCTTCCCCGTTGTTCTCAGCATAAAGGGGACCAAGTACTTAAATAAAAAATTCATGGCTTTCTGTATTACAGGTTTTATGTTGCGTGACACTGCCGCATAATGATGTTCTATTAATGTCTAAAAATCTCTTAGCACTAATTTCTTTATAAATTAAGTAATAATCATTTAAATTGAAACTAACTTCTTATACTTTTTCCTTACCTAACTCTTAAAGATGTGACACTGGAATATGGCAATACTAAGGTGTTCAATTTACACCATGCTAATGAAACTTAGAGATTTTGTTAGAAAGTTGATGTTCTCAATGCCGCCAGCCATAGTTCCAAGAACAGGGAAGTGGTTCCTGGGCTATGTTCTGTTAAAGGTATAATAATTATTACCATGTGAACATTAATGTCTACATATTCTATCTGTAGAAAGTTGATGATCATAGTACAGGGTGAAATAAACCTTCAAAATATTTTTGGAATCCATCGACATTACTCTGTCTCCACAGCCTTCACCTTTATCAAATCCACATTCATCTCTCAGCTGAACTACTGCCTTCTCACTCTTGCCTTTGCATCCCCTAAAATTTATAAACCATCATGCCAATTCTTTCCAGGGTTGTTAGAAAAACAGCCAATATCTTCAACATAAATTTAAAATACTTGCTTGATTGGGCTCCCTTCTCCTTCTGAAGCTTTACCTTGCCAATGCCCATTTAAGATAAGTTGGCCTCTTCTTAGTGTAATACTTTATAGTAGAAGTTTATATACAAAAACTACTAGATAATGAATACCTCAAGGAAAACCATCCAAAATTACAAATATATATCACATGTATGTCACATTCAGATACATCCTATTGAGTATGAAATTTTCAATTTCATCCTGTGTGGAGGAGTGTGCAAAGATTGAATTAATCATACCCTTCAGTTCATGACATACATCTTCATTACTTCTCATATGTCTTCTTTTTGTTTTTTCTCTTCCATTTTTATGCCACAATAGAAGACTGTTCAATATGTTCTGTATTTTTTCATCTATCAGTCTATCTAGATCTATCTAGTATCACTGAATCTATAGTAATATGTAGGGCTACTTTTTGTGTCTGTATTTTTAAATTTTTAATGATATGATTTAATACTCTTTTGCCTTTAAGATTTTTCTATTTTTTAATTTTTAAAATTTGTCTGCATTTAGGGGGTGTGAATGCAGACATCTTATTAGCATATAAATGGGTAGTGGTGAAGTTTGGGCTTTTAATGCACTCATCACCCAAATAGTGAACATTGTATTGAACAGGTAATCTTTCAATTCTTATCCCTCTCCTCCAATTCTACCTTTTATGGAGTCAGATGTATATTATTCTGTTCTGTATGTTCATGTGTACCCATTACCATCTCCAACTTATAAGTAAGAACAAACGGTATTTGACTTTGTTATTTCACTTAAGATAATGGCCTACGCTTTCATCATGTTGCTACAAAATACATAATTTTATGTTTTATGGCACAATATATTCCATGGTGCGTGTGTTGGAGGTATGTGTGCATATATGAGAAAATGTGATATCTCCAATTATCTGTCAATGGACATAGGTTGATTCTATATCTTTGCTATTGGGAATAGTGGTGTGATAAACATGTAAGTACAGGTATCTTTTGGTATAATTATTTTTTCCCCTTTGAGTATATACCCAGTAGTGGGATTGCTGGGTCAAATTATAGTTCTATTTTAAGTTTTTTGAGAAATCTTCATATGGTTTTTCATAATGCTGTACTAATTTACATTGCTACCCACAGTATATAATCCTTCCCTTTTCCCTTCAACCTCACCAACTGTGATTTTCTGACTTTTAAAATAATAGCTATTCTGACTTGTGCAAGACAGTTTATATTTGTGGTCTTAATTTGCATTTTTTCAATACTTAGTGATGTTGAGTATTTTTTTCATGTTGACCACTTTTATGTCTGAAGTGGTGGACAGTGCCTACTTTTTACTGGGATTATTTTGTATTTATTCATGTATGTATGTATGTATTTATTTTTGCTTGTTGAGTTCCTTGTAGAATCTAGTTATTAGACCTCTTATGGATATATAATTTGCAAATATTTTTTTCCAATTCTGTGAGTTGTCTGTTTAACTCTGTTGATTCTTTTTTACTGTGTTTAATCTCTTTAAGCTTCATTCACCTATTTTTGTTTTTGTTACATTTGCATTTGAGGATTTGGTAATATTCTTTGCCTAGGCCAATGTCCAGGACATTTTCCTAGATTTTCTTCTAGAAATTTTATAGTTTCAGGTCTTACATTTAGGTTCTTTGTGGTTAATTTTTGCATATAATGAGAGGTATAGGACTAATTTTATCCTTCTGCATATAGCATATGACTTCCCAATTTTTACAGTGCCATTTGTTGAACAAGGTGTGCTTTTCCCAGTGCATATTTTTTTATGACTTTGTCAAAGGTCACTTGGTTGTAGGTATGTGGATATTGTTCCTGGGATCTCTGTTCCGTTTCATTGATCTATGTATGTTTCTTGTACAAGTGTCATACTGTTTTGATTACTATAGCCTTGTAGTATAATTTGAAGTCAGGTAACGTAAAGACTCCAGCTTTGTTCTTTTTGCTTAGGATTTCTTTTGCTATTCAGGAGCAAGAAATCATATTTGGTTCCATATGAACATTAGGATTATTTTTTTCTGATTCTGTGAAATGTGACATTAGTAATTTTATAGGGATTGCATTGAATCTATAGATTGCATTGGGCAATGTTGTCATTTTGCCAATATTGATTCTTCCAATCTATGATCATGGGATATTTTTCCATTTGTTTGTGCCATCTATGGTTTTCTTTATTAGTGATTTGTGGTTCTCCTTATAGGGATCTTTGACTTCCCTGGTTAAACTTATTCCTAGGTATTTTGCCTTTTTGTAGCTATTGCAAATGAGACTGCCTTCTTGATTTGGTCTTCAGCTGGATCATTATTTGTGTATATACATGTTACTGATTTCTGTTCCTTAATTTTTTTATCCTGAAACTTTACAGAACTTTACTGAAGTGGTTTTTCTAGATATAAGATCATATAGTCAGCGAACAGGGGTAATTTGACTTCTTCTTTTCCAATTTGGATGCATTTTATTTTCTTCTCTTGCCCAGTTGCTCTGGCAAGGTCTTCCAGTAATAAGAGTAGTGAAAGTTGACATACTTCTCTTGTTCCAGTTCTCATTCAACTTTTTTCCAATAGGTATGAAGTTGGCTGACAGTTGGTCCTATATTGATCCTCTACTATGTTAACGTATGTTCCTGCTATACCTAGTTTGTTGAGGATTTTTATCAGGAGGGATGCCACATTTTATGTAATACTTTTTCTGCATCTATTTAAATGATTATATGATTTTTATCTTTATGTGATGTATCACATTTATTCACATATATCAAAATATGCTGGCATCCCTGGGATCCTGGGATAATTCCCACCTGATCATGATGTATTATTTCATATGCTGATGGATTTGATTTGCTAGTATTTTGTTGAGAATTTTTGCATCTATGTTTATCCGGGATATTGGTCTATAGTTGTATATCCTTCCTTCCTTCCTTCCTTCCTTCCTTCCTTCCTTCCTTCCTTCCTTCCTTCCTTCCTTCCTTCCTCTCTTTCTCTCTTTCTCTCTCTCTCTCTCTCTCTCTCTCTCTCTCTCTCTCTCTCTCTCTCTTTCTTTCTTTCTTTCTTTCTTTCTTTCTTTCTTTCTTTCTTTCTTTCTTTCTTTCATGGGGTGTGTCCTTCTCTGGTTTTAGTATCAGGGTAATACTGGCCTCAGATTCAGTTGGGAGAATTCCCTCTTCCCTTGATTTAAAATATATAGTTTTGAGAATATTAGTGTTCTTTGCATGGTTGGTGGAATAAGCTGTGAATTCATCTGGTCCTGGATTATTTTGTGTGTGTTGGGAGATTCTTTTATTACTAATTCAATCTTGCTAATCATTATTGGTCTCTTCAGGAACTTCTATTTCTTCCTGGTTTATTCTCAGAAGGTTGTGTGTTTGCAGGAATTTATTCATTTCTTTCAGGTTTTCTTGTTTGTGAGAATATAGTTGTTCATAATCGTCAATCTTTTGTGTTTCTGTAATAGCTATTGTAATGTCTCATTTTACATTGCTGATTGTATTTGTTTGATCTTCTCTCTTCGTTAGTGTAACTAGTGGTTTATCAATTTTGTTTGTCTTTTTGAAGAACCAACTTTTCGTTTCAACGATCATTTCTATTATCTTTTATTTATTTATTTATTTTGGTCTGTATTTCATTCAGTGCTGTTCTGATTTTTACTTCTTTTCTTCTGCTAACTTTAGGTTTGGTTTGTTCTTGTTTTCCAATTCCTTGAGTTGTAACTCTAGGTTAATTTGTGATCTTTATAATGTTTTGATGTAGGCATTTAATGCTGTAGACGTTTCTGTTAACATTGCTCTTGTCTCTCACAGGTTTTCATATGTTTTCATTTTTATTTGTTTAATTTTAAAAAATTTCCATATTAATCTACTGAGTGATAGTTCAGGAATATGCTGTTTAATTTCCAAGTATTTGTATAATTGTGAAAATTTCCCTTGGCATTGATTTCTAGTTTTATTCCACTGTAGTCTGATAAAATACTTGATATGATTTCGATTTTTAAGAAAAAATTTTTAAGACTTTTTTTGTGGCCTAATATGTGGTCTATCGTGGAGAATGTTCCATGTGCTGATAAAAAGACTGCGTGTTGGCCGGGCGTGATGGCTCACACTTGTAATCCCAGCACTTTGGGAGGCTGAGGTGGGTGGATCACAAGGTCAAGAGATCAAGACCACCCTGACAACATAGTGAAACCCCTTGTCTACTAAAAATAAAAAATTAGGTGGGCATGGTGGTGCATGCCTGTAGTCCCAACTACTTGGGAGGCTGAGGCAGGAGAATCGCTGGAACCCGGGAGTGGGAAGTTGCAGTGAGCTGAGATCGCTTCACTGCACTCCAGCATGGTGACAGAGCGAGACTGTCTCAAAAAAAAAAAAAAAAAAAAAAAAAAAAAGACTGTATTCTGTATTTGTTTGGCAACTGTTTTGTAAATATCTGTTAAGTGCATTTGATCTAAAGTCCAATTGAAGTCCAATATTTCTCTCTCTTTAGGTCTAGTAATATTTATCTGGTGAACTTGGGTGCTCCAGTATTGGGCGTATATATGTTTAGGACTATTATATCCTTTTGCTGAAATGATCCCCTTATTAAATAATTATCTTTTTATATTATATTAATGTTTTTGATTTAAAGTCTGTTTTATGTGATATAAGTACTATTTCTGCTTGATTTTGCTTACCATTTGCATGGAATATCTTTTTTACCCCTTTAATTTCAATCTATGTCTTTACATGTAAGGTGATTTTCTTGTGTGAAGCATATAGTTGGATGATTTTTAAAAAATCCATCCTGGCAATCCGTACCTTTTAAGGGCATATTTAATCAATTTACATTCATAATATTGATATTAATAGTTAATTGTTTTCCGGTTGTTTTATAAATTATTAGTTTTGAAGTTGTTTTACATTGCTGTTTTCCAGTTGTTTTATAACTTTTTTCCTTTTTTCCCCTCTTTTTGTCTTTGTGGATGGATGAAATTCTGACATATTGCCATTTAATTACTTTCTCTTCTTCTTTTATGCAGTTGTTTTACACATACTGTGAGTTTTATAATTCTGTGTATTTTTCTGATAGTGAATATTGGTCTTTTGTTTCCTTGTTTAAGACCTCTGACCATTTTCTTTACTGTAATGGTGACAAATTCTTTCCATGTTTGCCTGTGTGGATAATATTTCTCCTTTATTTATGACAATTATTCTTGCAGGATGTATAATTTTTGATTGACAGTTTTTTCTTTCAGCACTTTGAAAATTTCATTTCATTCTCTTCTGGAGTATAAGAGTTCTCCTGAAAGGTCTGCTTAGTATGATGGGGTTTCCTTTCTAGATGACTAGATGGTTTTCTCTTGCTAATTTCATTCTTTTTTATACTTTAGCCATTATGATTATAATATGCCATGATGAAGTCCTTTCTGCAATATATTTCCCTGGGGATTACTGAGCCTCCAGTATCTTCATATCTGATACTCTTGCTAGATTTGGGATGTTTTCGTTGATTATTTCCTTAAGTATGTTTTCTAAACATTTTGATTGTTCTTTCTTCCTGGAAATATCAATAACTCATAAGTTCTGAGGTTTTATGTAGCCCTACGTGTCTCAAAACCTTTGTTCGTTCATTTTTATTCTATTTTTAAAATAATTTTCTGACTAGATTATTTCAAAATACTTCAAGTTTTGAGATTTTTTTCTTCTGCTTGGTCTAGTTTATTACTGAAGCTTCCAAATGTAGGGCTTTCAAATAATGTTTTAGTTCCAGAATTTCTGCTTTTTTAAAAAAAATTATATCTGTGTCCTGGGTAAGTTTCTCATACATATTCTGAATTGATTTTCTAATTTCTTTACATTGGTTTTGAAATTTATCTTGCATCTCATTGCAAGAGTAATTTGAAAACCAAGGCAAAGCTTCTTTGAAATCAACATTTTAAATTCCTTATCTGGCGTTTTGAGGAATTCTTTTTGATTGGGGTCTGTTGCTGGGCAATTGTTGTGGTTATTGGGTAGTGTCATATTTCCCTGTTTTTTCTTCAATATCAATGTGTCTTTTCATTGATATGTGCATATCTAGCGTAACAGTTGCTTTTTCCAATTTTTAAATTGCTCTTGTAGGGGAGAATTTTTTTCTGAAAATGTGTGAATGTTGTTGATTGAGTAGGATACTCTGGCTTTGATTTTGGCTTCCTTTGGTAGTGTGATCTTTGTATGATGCCTTCAGCAGTACACATTGCAAAAACGGTCAGTGGTATCTATGATTTCCTCAGTGGCTCAGAGCATAGTTATTTCTTGAGGTTGCATTGAAGTTTTGCTCAGCAGTTGGATACAAACTGAGCCAGTCTTTGGGCCCCAGTGGTAGCAGCAGTGGGACAAATGTGCCTGATTTTAGGTCTCAGAGCAGTTTACATTGCTCTGATGTTAGTGAGTCCTGGAAGGTTGATTCTTGAACCTCCAGATAACCTGCTTCAAATACAGCAGTGGGAGTTGCAGGGCAGGTGCTTGGACAGGTTCTCAGTATCTGGGCAGCTCATATGATGTGGGTGATGGCAGTAGTGGTGGCGGAGCAGCCCACTGGGACTGAAGTGGTTCATGTTCCTGTTCCTGGGAGCTGAAATGAATTGGGCAGGCTAGTCCTAGTCCCACAGTTACCTGTAGAAGAGCAGTGGGTATTGTCCTAAGTGTTCTCAGCTCCCCTGTGCCTCCCCTGTATGGGTGGTACCTGTAGCCACACTACGTAGAACTTGGCTCAAGAGTAAGCACATAACAGGATTAAACTCTCAAAACAGTAACAGTTGTAAGCTTGTGACCAGAGAGGGCAGAGCCCCCCTCAGATGAGCAGCATGGGCAAGCATGTGGGGAGTGTGGTTCACTCAAGTCTTGGTCTCACAGTAGCCAGTAGCAGAGCAGTGGATTTTGTCCTAGGTATGCATAGGAAAGCCTGGTTTTCTGTCCCTCTTTGGCCTGGCAGTGGCTACAGCCATATCAACTCGAACTTGACCCAAGGACAGGGTGCAGCTCAGGACTAAAGTCTCAAAATGGTGCCTTGATCTTGTGACCAGGGAAGCCAGGGCCCTTCCCAGGCAGGCAGTGTGAGCAGGAAGCTGTAGGGAGTGCAGTCAGTCTCACAGAAGCCCATTGCAGGGAAATGGGTATTGTTCTAAATGTGTATAGGACAATCTGGTTTCCTGTCTCTCCTTGGGCAGGTGCTATGGCTGCAGCTACATCATTCTGAACTCCGCCTGAGGGCAGGGGGTAACCCAGCCATAAACTCTCAAAATGGTGCCTTGAGACTGAGACCACAGAGGGCAAGGTCCCTCCCATGTGGCAAGCAGCATGGGCGAGAAGCTGTGAATAGTGTCATGTATTCAGTTCTCAGTCTTAACAGCAGCCTGCAGCAGGGTGGTAGGGACCCTCCCGGGGGTGTGTGGGAGCACCCAGTCTCCTCTCTCCTTCCTTGGAGCAGTTTAGCAGCAACAGCCATGTCTGTAGATCTCTGGTATTTAGGCTCCCCAAATGGCACCAAGTTGAGGCTGCTCTAGGCTTGGATGCCTGTGGGATTCCTTGTGGGTTCCCTTTCTGCAGCAGCACCTCTGTGCAATCTTTAGGCAGTTCTGTATGTCAGGGACAAGGCCCTAATGAGCGGAGGGTTTCTCTTGTAGCCAAGACTGTAGAAGCCCGTTTTGGATTGTGGGGCCCTGGGAATTTCTCTCTCACTATTTGCCTGTATTCAAGAATCTCTCCTGGCCCTCAGTCAGTCCCTGTCCCAGGCAAGCTGCCTCAAGCCCTTTCCTTACTTCTGGTGCTTGCTGTCTCTTCTCTGTTGATCCTGTTGTTCTCGCCTCTCAAGTGTACTTTGTATACAGGGAAGGGTTGAAGAGGGCACCTTGAAGTTAACTCCAGCTCTTTGGATTACAGGAAACCTAATTCATTTTAACTGCTGAAATCTAGATCTGTCAACACCGGGCAAATACAGGAGCTAGTTACTCCAGGCTTCAGTTTTAATTTCCTGCTACCATGTAAAATATGTTTTGGTATGTATAAATGTGTTCATCTTAAACTAAACTTTTATTTGATAACCTGAAACTTGTATGAGTCTGATCATTGATATATAACTTCTAGAATCTTCCATTACATCTGCTTTCCTTAAGATTGTCATAGTCTTCTATCTGCCTGGAATTTTGGAATTGATCCCCCCAGCCCCATAGACCTTTCTTCTCTCTCACATTTCTAAACTTGATTTAATATCTTATGTATCTTTCAGCTTTTAACACAAAAATCTGCTTCCCAGGAAGTCTGTGGTGCCTCTCAGATCAAATAATGTCTCCCTTACAAGTGTTATTGCTGCTCTACTTTTCCTTGGTCTTTATTTTCACACCATAACTAAGTATTTATGTATGTTTATCTTCAACTTACAATGTAAGCTTCATTGGCGCAAGGCGCATGTCTTGTTTTTATCCTTAAGGCCTAGTTGTTTTTTTGAGCTCTTAGTATATGCTCAATAGATATTTGTTGAACAAATTAATGAGAAAGGCACAATTTTATAGAATGCAAGAGTCATTGTTCAGTTATTTTAAGAAAATATTTGCCTGAAGGTAGGAAAGTAGACATACCACTAGGGCAGTATTTTCTTCTGAAGTGCTTGATTAAGTGATGAAAAATAGAAATTTGAAAGGATTGGTTTAAAACTTTCCAGAGACGTATACACAAACACAGAGTTAGTCTTAAACTGATTTTCATGTATATAAAGTTGCTGGGAGTTGTCTAATCACCTCTGTGATCATGGTAATTAGGTGATAGATGGAGTCTTGGTCTACATAAATCTCAAGATAAGTCCAGTGGATCCAGGGACCTATCCTGTGGTTATTTTCTATGCCGCAGAACATAGAGTAGGAATACATATTAAATTGCAGAATCTCCAGTTGATTTCTTAGTGTATCAGTGGGGTACCATGGTAGGAAGGATATCTGGAATTGTCACCTGCCGTACCTTATCTGTCATTTTAGCCATATGGTAACCAAAGGCAATAATGCATCCCTGGGGGAATTTTAGAGAATATTCTTCCACCAGCAGTGTCAAAACAGCATGGGTAGTGATGTTTTTGCAACTATTATCATTGTTTCAGTTCTTCATTTTGTTTCATTTTGCTTCTTTTTATTATTTTACACCTTTTAAAATAATTTCAACTTTTATTTTACATATGGGGGTACCTGTGCAAATTTGTTACATGGGTATACTGAATGATGCTGAGGTTTGGGGTGCAGATCACATCACCCAGGTAGTGAGTACAGTATCTAACAGGTAGTTTAGAACCCATGCCCACCTCTCTCCTTCAACCCTCTAGTAGTCCATAGTGTATTGCCCCAGTGAAACTTACAATATCCACTATTCCCTTCCAGGGCCAGTGAGAAAGTCAAATAACTCTTGGAAAATGACTAGCTAATTTTAAATTCATTCAATCAATTATACTAGTCATAGCTACTATTCCATACTGATATCAACAAAATACTGGTATGTAGCTATTGATCTAAGAAATGATTTATACTCTGTGCAGTCGATAAAGACATCAGAAACAGTTTGCTTTTATCTCTTCAAGAATAATAGTATACTAATACTATCTTAGCTCAGGGTTATATCAACTGTCATGCTTTCTGTCATGACTTAGTTTGAAGAAGTTTGATCACCTTGTTATCCTTCAGAATGTCAGCTTTGTGTAACATATTGATGCTGTTATGCAAACTGAACCTGGCGAGCAGGAAACTGAAAACATCCCTGAGACCCTAGAAAACAGAGTACTCTAATTTGTGAGAAATGTCAGGGGTATGCCATATATTTGGAAATTCTAGGGGTCCAATTTTCTGGGCACATCATAAGATCTCCTTTAAAGTGAAAGACAAGTTGCTGTTTTTTGAGCCACTTACTAGGTTGAAAAGAGAAATGTTTAGATTTTTGAGGGAAAAGGGGTGCAGTCCTCTAATTCATTTACCAGATAGTCTGTAATACTGCCAGTTTCAGCAGTGCCAGAGCAAAAAAAAAAAAAAAAAAAAAAAAGATCTGTATCACATCTAGGCTGTGATGAAAGCACCTATGCCACTTGGATCATGTGTTCCAACAGCCTAAATTGTGCCTCAGCAGTCTGTACCATAAAGAGATATAGTCTGAAGCCTTCAGGAACTCCCAATAGGAGAACCACAGTGAAGACCCAAAAATGTTGAAATAAGGTCATGGCATATTCTGTATTCTGCTGACAAAAATTTTGCATTTAGCAAAATAGTTTCTATCTTACCATTGGACCAAGAGAGAGCCATAGTGCCTGATCATAGAAAACTAAATGAATGTGAAACCCAAGATGCCCAATATTAAAATGTGAATTTGATCCACTCAATCAGAACATTGGACATAGAAAGGTAAACTTTCTATTGAAACAAAGTCATGTATTATGAATGTACTGAAGGAAGTCTTGAAGGCACAAGAAAGTTGGATACAAATATTGCTCATACTCATATGTTACCTGCTCCCTGTTCTAAACAGTTCACTACTTCTCTTTACACCTAAATAAATGGCCTCATGTGGAGTTTCCCATGTTAACAGGGGGGCTAGTTAACCATGTCTAGGCTAGACATATAAATAAGTCTGCACGGCATTTAGCACTGCTGGAAGTATATAGTTCTGCACTACAACCTCACAGAGAGCCCTAATAAACTATATGAAAAGGAAATTTGCCAGTGAGAAGAAATTTGGGCAAAATATCTGGGTTTCTACTGTCTAGAATGAGAGATGGCTGTGAGTATAGGGATCCTCACAGACCCATGAAAAGTGATTAATGGGTTGCCCAATTTCCCAAGGACTTGGAAAGAACAGACTGAAGTCTGGTTACAAGGGAGTTTTCCAGGAGGCATGTAGAGAATAGGTATACTATGACTATATCTGATTTCATGTAAATTCCCACTGAAGAGTTTCCAGGGCAGAGAAGCTTGTCAACGATCAGGTTAAAAATCTGACCCCTTCTTTACACATAAGCAAGCCTCTTTTGGCAGTCTGCAATGGGCTTCCACTGATGATATTCTCGGGTTGTTTCATGGGCTGCATTACTCAAAAGCATATGGACTGTTAGAACTATAGAAAGGTTTGCTGAAGTCTCAATTACAGAGCAAGCTGCAGAATAACAACTAATTATATTGGTGTGCCTTCTCAAAGGGCATAATGTATGCCTTAAAGCCAATTTAGGGTGACCTTTGGAAATTTCCCAGTTTTCAAGCATCCAGAAACCTAAAGGTTAAGGTGTGGTGGCTCTTCTCATAATTATACTCAATAATCTACTAAAATTACTTTTCTTCCTATTCCCACAGTCTTGGACTTGGTGGGTTTGGACATAAAAGTACTTCAGAGAATCCTAATTCCTCTAGAAACATAGCTTTGATTATTATCAGTTAGAAGCTGAGAGTGCACCCTGACAATTTTATACTACTAAACTGGCATGCTTCTGAATCAGTATACTGGGAAAGATGCTTGATACCTATAACCTAGAGTAAACTAGATTTTGGCTGCATGATATAGCATGTAGAACTATGTGTGGAACCTGGAGAATCACTTGGGTGTAGCTCAGTGTTCCCATTTCAATAGTAGTAATTAATAATAATAAAAAAACAGAAGTAGTCTCATGAAGAAAGGTCCTATAGGGACTTAGAAGTTGTAATGATAGAAGTTTGAGTCATTCCTCCAGGAGAGAAAAACACAAACAAAAACTTAACAACTATTGGCAGTGTTGGTAGAAGGCAGGAGAAGATAGAATGTGTAGGATATAAAGGAAGCTATGATTACTCATGGGGCTTATTACCAGCTACAAAGTGGGGACTGTAGCAGCTCTGTTTAGTGTTCATTTTTTTCTTCCTTCTTTTTATTCTAAAAATGTATAAATAAGTAACAGTTGTGGCTAATTGTTATTGATACAATCATGCCCTGCTAGTATATGTTGGCTGATGAGACATGACATTTTTTTCCTGGGGAAGTGGGAATTTCTTTACATGAATGAATTACAGGAATGTTGATGGTGATGAATGTTGGGTGGCCAAAGTAGTGATGTACCCATAAGTTTCAGACCGTATTATTTTTAGCTTCGTGCCTAGAAAGATTAATCCCTGCAGACTGCAACATGTAATGCTATAGTCCATTGACTTCTGGAAAAAGACAAACAACAGTTGAAAATATATAAAAGTAAAGATCAAGGTATGACTCTTCTTTGCTATTTCATGCCTCTCTGTAGTTGGCCATAGTTTGGGCAACTGCTATATTTACTCTACAGTTATGACTCATATGGGTCAGTCTCTCTTCCCTGGCTCCTGCCATTGACAATTCTTCTTTAGTGCTTGTTCCATCAGGTCAGTGGTGATAATGGTAGTAATGGCTTCCCATTATTGATAGTCCTTGGGTGCTTCACAATTTATTGTAGATTTCAAACCCTGTGAGGTGCCCCTTTATTAACTTCTGATCATGGAGATCTTTAAGTGTGCCATTGATTTATGTCAGTACTGCGACTGATAGAACAGGATTTGTAATTTCTTCCAACTCTTATATTTTAAGTTTCTATAGGTCAGAGATAATTCTCATACAGTGTAGATATAAAATATAATGAGGTTTTAGAAATTTATATGGCACAATTTAATTCTATGCCCTACACTGTTGATTTTAAATTGCCATTCTTTATAATGCTGCAGATATTTAGCTGTTTTACACATAGTATTTCGATTTATTTTATACTGAGAAATGCAAAGCAATAACCTTAGAAAGAAAAGAAAGACTTTTTTTTTTAGATGGAGTCTCACTCTGTCACCAGGCTGGTGTGGCACAATCTCGGCTCACTGCAAACTCCGCCTCCGGGATTTGAGCGGTTCTCTTGCCTCAACCTCCTGAGTACCTGGGACTACAGGTGCATGCCACCATGCCCAGTTAATTTTTGTATTTTTAGTAGAGACAGGTTTCACAGTGTTGTCCAGGATGGTCTCGATCTCTTGACCTCATGATCCGCCCGCCTTGGCCTCCCAGAGTTCTGGGATTACAGATGTGAGCCACTGTGCCCAGCCAAATAATACATTTTTAAAGGAGGAATAATTATAGGAAAATGTTGCTGAGAATTTATCATTAGTTAAAAAATAACACCCCAAAGCATCTAGAAAGTACAAATATGACTTTCATACGCATGAAGTCATGAATACATTATTCTTTTTCCTTTTTATAGTATCACATCACAGAAACTTGTTCAGTCTCCCTAGTGACCTTGCGAAGGAGAGCAAACATGTCCCTTTGTCACCTAAAACATTTTATTCATTTCAAAATGGCCATGACACTGTGGCTATTTTAAGCTTCCCATTGTTTGTCTAAAATAGATTGTTCTGGCAGAGTGTATGTTCTGAAAATCGTTTGCTTGGTGTGCTCATTACTTCATGTCAACTTTCAGAATGGCAATTTCTAACAATTTCTAAACATTCTTTTCCCAAACAGGTCAAGTGAATGATGCTATTTAAGTGTGTGGTTTGTGGACTATGCTGTGAGGGAGTAAGGCATTAGAATGGGTAAGGGGTAGGCAGACCACACTCACAAAACCATACCAGCATCATAGGATGAACCAAGTTTAATAGAAGTATAGAGAATGGTAATCAGGTGTAAGGCCAACCAGATTGCAGTTCTTGTTAAGGTGAGGGCAAATCTGAAATAAACATTACAGGGGGTTAATTGATAGACTGTAAAACAGACTCAGTAGGTCAAAGCACTGGTTTCTGTTTTCCAACTCTTTCCTCAGTCTACTTCATCTCCCATTTTGACAGTAGAAATACCATGCTATGGAGAAAATGTAATTATGCTGCTAAGTTGCTTAATAGCATCAGCTTTAAATATGCCTTTTTCAGGGCTTTTTACAGCCAGTGCTATCAAACTCAAGCCTCATTTTATCTCTCCCATCTTACTTTCCAGTAGTCCTTTCCTCATATCTTCTAGATCTGTGTTTTTTGCATCACTACTCTGATAAATCATAAATACTTCATCATTTTGACAAACATTAAAATTTTTGTTTCAAAATGCAGGTTGAGCTGAATTGTTTATGCAACATGTGGAAATCAGTATTTGGTTTCTAGCATGAAAAATTAAAGTCAACAAGCCAAAGTAAGATCAGAATTGACTGGATTATGTGAGAGTTGGATTGAAAAAGTTATAAAACCCTGCTCTAACCACAGTGAACACACTTTGTGAACAGCACTGCATATACCTTCACAACGTTTTTGCTTCTTCCTCCAATTACCTTTGCCTGAAATATGAGTCTAATGCCTAGTCCTTACTGTCCATACAAACTCATTTCACACCATTATAGAGAAGTCTGATTCTCCAGGTAAAGTGGTAATTACTTTGTCTGATCTCTGAATTATTTTTTCATGAACCATTAGTTCAGTTATCTGATTATGTTATAATTCATCTGTTTAAGTTCTAATAAGTGAACCTTCTTCAAAATAAGACTACAATTAATATCTATATCCTTAGTCCCTTAAAAAATGGCTTACCTCCTTGTGGGTACTTAAAAATATTTAAAAAATCATCATTTCAAACTAGAATCAGGAATCTAAAGAGATGTGCACTTCCAGACAAAAGGAGCAACTTGCAAATAAACTCAAAATAACCTTTTATTCCAGGTTAAAACCTGGAATAAGTCATCTACATACTGATAATTTCATAAGTTCTGCCTTGAATTCAGGAGATTCTATAGGAGACAGTTTTAATCAAAGAGAAGATCAGAGGTTTTGAAGAATGCCTTATTTCTGAAATGAATGAAGAAGGGAAGCTTGAAAAGCTAAGGTTTGACTGGAAAGCTTATTCTGCCATTCTCTAACTTGGTGACCATGAAAGAACAATAGCAAGAGCAACAACAAAACTTCCAGTAACAATAATTGAATTCACAACAATAATATCACAGATGGAATGGAATGTGTCCCATATGCCTCAATCTCTGTCAAGCACCTAAAGTTATTCAGTTATAAAATGTTAAAATCATGTTTATTAAACATCGTAAGCAGAATACCCTCAGTTTTTGTATGCTTTATCCAAAATCTGAGTATAATGAATTTTTTAAAGTTATAGACATCTAAAGGAAAAGCTGAAGAGATACAATGAGAGATGGCATTAAAATATGGGGAAATTAACAGTAATGGTTACCCAGCACAGTAGACAAAACTAAAATCCCTCAGTTGGATGAGGCAGAAGACAGTGATAAGTAACCTTATTTATGCTGCAAAACCAGTCACAGGAAGAGGAGACACCAGTTCACTTTAAAGTGGGGATAAGAAATGGGAATGAAAGCAGGGAAGAGTATTTTGAACTGTTTCGAAAGCACTGAAATTGTCCTTTGGCCAACATACCCACGTTAACCCACACAGCAAGATGACTATTCCTCCTCTAGTTTATCAGGAAAAGAATCTACTCTGAAAAATTTAAACTAATAAGCTCTAGGTTTGTACACATTGAGCAAAGTTAAGGGCCCTTGAGGGTAGATGAGTATATTAAAACAGGATTAGGTAAATGTCTTCTCACTAAATGCTGAGACATCCTCCTGCTTCTCTCACTCAGCTTCTAGCATCCTGAAAGCCAGGCTTATACTATCAACTAGGAGGGATGTTATGAACCAAAAAAAGTATAAATGCTGATATTAATAAAACAGTTTAGTGTCCACCAAACAAGTCAAACCCATTCATATTTTGGGACTTCTCACAGTACAGATATTCTGATTAATGGTAAAATGAGTCAATCTTACATAGGAATGGCTAGCTTACACTTTTGAGGAAACCTACAAAATTTAAAGACAGATGCTAAGCCGTGTGTGTGTGTGTAACAAAACAAAAAGCACTCTGAGGAAATATGGACAATTTAGAGGGAAGAAAACTTCAAAAACAACAAACACAACATTAACAGCAACTATATTATCAAGACAAGATATGGCATAATAATATAAGAATAAATGCTATTCGGCCAGATGCGGTGGCTCACACCTGTAATAGTAGCACTTTGGGAGGCAGAGGCGGGCGGATCACCTGAGGGCAGGAGTTGGAGGGCAGCCTGGCCAAAATGGTGAAGCCCTGTCTCTACTAAAAATACAAAAAATTATCTGGGCATAGTGATGCATGCCTGTAATCTCAGCCACTCAGGAAGCTGAGGCAGGAGAATCACTTGAACCTGGGAGGGGGAAGTTGAAGTGAGTTGAACTCACACCACTGCACTCCAGCCTGGACAATAGAGCAAGACTCCATCTAAAAAAAAAAATAAAAAGAATAAATGCTATTTTTAAAAAACAACATTTAGGGAATTATATAGATATTGAAAATTTGAAAACTGCATTTTAATAGAAACATTTTTTGAAGACTTACTGGAGAAAGTTGAGGATCTCTCTCAAAAGTAGAGGTAAAATACAGAAAGAAGAAATGGGGAGTAAAGCCATGTAAATCAGGTTTAAACTGGGAGTTTCAAAATATGAGAAAAGGTAAAATAGACTGAAAGATATTATCAAAAATTTGAAATAAACTTTGCCTGAGAAAAAGTGACATGTAATTCCAGATTGAAAGAACCAGTCATTGAGGAGTCTGAAATTAATAAGTCACACAAACCAAGTCAAATTACTGTGCAATTTTAGTACTCTTAAAGACTTTAAACATTCTGAGGGGGACAATATCTATTACAGATCTCTACATGCAGATATGTATATATGTATGTGCCCATCCATCTGAGAGAGAACAACAAAATTTCATCAAAGGATTAGGAATCAGAATAGTATTTCTCAGCTTAAAATTCCACACTCAAATTATTCCAGTGCAGTATAAAATGAAGATAGCTTTAGATGGGTAAAACATACAAGTTTTGCATATCATGCACATTAATACAGTTTATTGATATATGTTCCTTCCACAAAAACGAGAGTAAGATAAAGTTACATAATTCAACAATTGGGCTAATACTCATGAGGCTTTTAGAAAAAAATCAGGATAATACTGTGCAGTAGTCTAGAAAGTCCCCGGGTCTCTTCTTGCTATTTCTCTATTTGATAATATCGTCCAGCAAACAGATAGAAAATTTTAACAGAGTTACAGTCAAAGAAAAGAAAAATACTGTAACTGCTTGATCACTGGACCATGTTAAGAGGAGATTTTCAACTTTTTCCAAAGGTTTGGAAAAAAGAATAAATGCTAAGTAAACTAAGCATTTACAGTAGAAAGCATTTCTGGAATGCTAAATTGTGCCAGGTAACTGCCCTGAGATTTTTAATATATTTTATATATAACCTTAGCAACCTTAGAACCTTGGTAATTTGTTATCCTCATTTTATAGTGAACAAATTCTAGGAAAAACAAAATAAACATGAAAATTCAAACTGAAATATTAAAACTGTGAAAATGCTAGGATAGAGGTAGGGCGCACAAAGGTGGCAAAATACAAGATTATTTCCGATCTTCTACAGCAAGAACTTAATAGATAATGGGTAAAGTTATGAAATCAAGAAATAGCATCACTTTGTTAAACAGGACCTCCCCTAGGCTATATGGAACTCAGGATAATACCTGGATGGGGCCTCTGTTTCATAAACAATTTGAATTAAGATTTGTAACAAAATTCATGGACCCATGTCAAATATAGGGATTTGATTTATTGAAGATACAGAGTAGAGAGATACTCATATGTTTAGAAGCATCATACTTTATCTTGAATTCTGCAGACTATAATCTCTGAATTCCCAGGACATAATCTTGTTTGATGTTGGCCACATCTCTTCCTTCTATCTACAACCACCAGCAGGAAGACAAGTGAGAGGAGATGCGTGAAAAAAGAAGAGTGGGTCCATTCAAGGAAGGATTGTCTGTCTTTTGTCTAGCACAATGAAAACTAACCCTGGAACATGTTTTTGCATCCATTGCAGGTGATAGAAAACAATGATTAGAAGGGCTCATTGTCCTGTGGAACAAGTCTTCAGAACCTTGGAGGAAATGGCACAGCCACTTCTGGAGACTGCTTGACAAGTGGCATGGAGCTAGTGAATGGTACTAGTGGCAGCAGGGTAAAGGATACCTGTTAACAGCACCATCACACCCTACCATTGCATGCTGTAGGCGTGCAGTGATGGGGTAATCGGAACACAAATGGGTGAAATCCAGTGCATAGGCCTGGATATGTGGCTTTAGGCCAAAGGTCAGCCATGGTCCACGGATAGCTCAGGGTCTGAACTCATCCGGGGTCTGACACAAATGAGAGAGAGTCACTGCAAATCAGCAAGATGGCATCATTTTGACACTTTAATCTTGCACAATCTTCAGAGAGAAATACTTGTATCGTCCAGCAGGAGTTAACTTGTAATGAAGCCAGTTTCTTGGAACTAGATTCTTGCTTACCTGGTCTAAGAGTGGTTCTATAACTGAAATCTGGAAGCAAATACAAAAACAGCAAAAACATTGAAATGTTGTTGGGCTAATTTATTCCAGTAGCAGGGCTAGGGAGGAGGAAGGATAGAGGTGAGAAATTGTTTTTCACAATAAGCCTTATAATACTATATTACTTTTTAAGTCTTGTAGATATATTACTTCCAACAATTAAAGAAATAAATACATGAAAGCAGTTTATTTTTAAGTTGTTTTCCTGGCTCCAAACTGTTAGGGGTATGTGTGTGTGTGTGTGTATATATATACTCGTATATATACATATATAAACACATGTATATACACGTATGCACACATGTGTATACATATTACGTATATATACATGTGTACGTGTATATACACATATATACACATTCACATGTATATATACATGTATATGTATATATATATCTATACATGCATGTATATATGTATATATACATACCTATACACACATACATACACATACTTACAGTTTACAGGGAGCTCAATACCCTATAAAATATTAGAAAAAGTTACTTTCCATTTATTTTTAAATTGGTACATTTAAATATATCACGATTGGTCTCACAGAAACCTCAAGGTCAAAGACCAACAAAGTGGAAATTTTAACCTAAACCAGTCAAAGGAGATAAGCATAAAACTAAGTATTATTAGAAGTATAGAGTTCAAGCCAGTATTGGGCCCAAACTGTGAATCCAAGGTTGCTCATCTGTGGTACCCTGACTTCCAGCCCCCATCTTCCCTCGGGCACCTCTGCTAGCTGTCAATTAAACACCACTAATGAGGACACTGATAACAGCTTAAGAAATGCTTCTGTCCCTTGAGTATTTCATTCCAATAAGGAGTGTCTTACTAGACCAAACTATTTTAAACCCCAAAGAAATAGCCTGAAAAAGAACTATTTTTAGTCAGTGTCATTTGCAATAATGGTGAGACTTTGAGGCCTTATAAACTCTCCACTACTCTTAAGTATTGATTTGTAGTTGGCTGCATATTGTGAAGCTGACCCAGGTTATACATAACTATGAAAACAGGACCTGTGTTTTAAGGTTAAAAAAAAAAAAAAAGAAAAGAAAAAGAAAAAAATGCCCTGCGGAGTAAAACAAGATCTTTTTATTTGTATTTACTCTTATATAGGCTATAGTGCAAGTATAGATGTGAGAAGTATTTTTATTACACATATATTATCATTTATTTCAAGGAAGCATACAAGCCCCTGCTGTTTGCAGACACACTTGAGAATAAACCTCACTAAACAAATCTGGAAGAATTGAACGTAATTTCTTGTCTGTGTCTACGTGAACTTAACTGTATAAATGTGGGCATGCACATTCACAGAGATACAAACACAGTAACATCTCACTATCTTTGTAGTGGTAGATAAAGAATCATTATTTGTATACGAATTTCAAGAAAATTAAAGTTTACCTCATCAGAAATAATTTAAATGTTCTTAAAAACTGCAATCCAAACTTCATCACCATTCTTTTATCTCCTAAAACAATAAATTGAAGTTATGAAATATTTGATATGTCATTATTGTAGTACATACACAGACATAATATGTTATAGTTCATGCCTTCTGGTTTTGTCGATTTGGAGATATTCCAAACAGTCCCAGAGAACTCTGCTACTTACTTTTGTTTGTGTTTGTAACTTTCTGCCTTTTTCTCACTGGTATGCTATCCCATCTCACTTTTCATTTCTGTTAGTATGTTCTTCTAGCTGCTTTTTTTTTACATTAATTTTTGCATCATTGAGTACATAATTTAAACTACATAGTTCTCTCTCTTTGACAGTGTTATTGTAAAGAAGTAATGAATTGTTTTTACTGATCAGAAACCCTGTGTTTTTCCTCTACTTTTATCATACCATCTGTTTAACATTACCTGATCTATTTTCAAAGTAACTCAAGCACCGAAGGTTAAAATACTGGTGATAAAAATTCAGTTAGTTTCTGCTCGAGAGTCCAGCTAATTATTGATATTCAGTTCTTCTTTCTGCGAATAGGTAAGTGTTGTGCCAAGGGCTGAATATTGAGGAGACCGACAGTATTTCTAAGAGGATTTGAAGCTATCTCTTCATAATCAGGATGAGCTCCTCCTTTATAACTGCTGTAATCCAGAGAACTTCTGGCTCATAAGGAGCATATGTCTAAAGCCATTGGTAGTTAACACTGATCTTTTCAGTTTCTTCTGTCATCACAGCCCCTCCCTGCAAAGTAAATTTTCCTTTGAGTGTCTATTTTAATGCTTATTTCCCACCCCCTCAAGGTGGTAAGCAATTTCATTTAGAAATTAGAAAACTGGAAGGCAGAAGACCATTTTAAAGATTGTTTTTTTCATGGCCTCATATTTTAAAGGGCCCTGAAAGTCTCATCTCCAAGCAATCAAGGCAGTCAAGTTTGACTTCATGGTTACCCTAGGCATAGCTCTTTGATGGATTAAAAAGTGCTTTTAGCAAATTGACATCTGCTGCTTCGGTGATACAATGTGGACATTTTAGGCTTGCATTTAAAATGGAAATTGGACTTCACTACATTGAAAACAAGGTTCAGGAACACTAATGGCCACATTAATGACTTTGAAAAATTTCTAGTTATAGTTCTTGAGTAATAGCACTGGAAATATTTGCTGTGAAACAAATTACTGATTTACTAGTAGGAATGATGGCATTGACTTTAACTCCAATGACTCTTTTGAAAGGCTGGTGATACAGAAGGCTTTATGGAAGGGTGAGTTTCATGTGGAAGATCATGTTTCCACATGACTACACATGTCAACTAGGGGAATTCTACATACACATTTACAATGGATATTTCTTTGTCTTAAACTCTGACTAGAGAGACTATATTCATATTTTGTCTCAGAATCCAAGTGGTCCCTGATGATTCTGCCCTTCAGTATTTGTTTAACAGAACAGTCATGTTCTTTTGAATGCTAGGATACTAGTAAAGAAAAATCTAAGTGATTTACTGGAAGTACTATTTTAATGTGTCTGTTCTGCTATAAAAAATTACCTGAGACTAGATAGTATAAAAACAAAATAAATTTTCTTACAGTTCTGGTGACTAGGAAGTCCAAGATCAAGGTGCCAGCATTTTCAGTTGTTTAATGACGACTGCACTCTCCAGAGGGGAGAAAAGCTGTGTTCTCAGATGGCAAAAGGTGGAAGGGCAAGCTAGCTGAACAATGTGCAAAGCCTCTTCATTAGCGCCTTACTTTTGTTCCTGCTAGAGGAGCCCTCATGGCCTAATTACTTCTTGAAGGCCCCACCTCTTAGCATTATCACAATTGGTAACACCTGAATTTTGGAGGGAACGCATTCAAACCATAGCATTGAGTTTTTTCAGCCTGTTTTCTTACGCAGTTTTCATTCAATTGACCCATACTTTGTTACATGGTTATGCTATAAATATATCTGGTTCATGAGAGACAGAGCTTTATGCAGACTCATAAAAATCACATGTCAAGCATTAGACTAGCAAAAAATACTGGTGACTAAACTGAAATTCAATCAGAATATTTTCTGTCTGAAATTTGAGAAGTAGGTCCAGAGAATGAAGACTAATTAATTTCAATAAGAAGCAAAAAGATACACATGGAAAATAAACAAGAATGCTGTGTCCTCAAGTGAATGTTATCACCAAAAGCATAAGCTAACCTGTATTGTCAGGCTACTTAGTATTCTGAACAGACTTTCAAAAGGCTGACAGCATTTATAAGTCTCTGGTAAGCTTTTAAAGCTTTGGAAAGGTCAATTTGGTTACTGTTTCTGAGTCCCCTATGACATGTAAGTGTTTGGCTTCCCCAATTTCTGATCAGGACAGGAAAAATGACCAAAATTTCTGCCTAAATTTATATCAAACTTCCCCTAATTTGGAGTATACCAAAGATATTATTCCTTGGTTCCAAAAGAATCAAACATGATGCCTGAAGGAAATAATTCACCTTTTTTTTTAGTAATAATTTCATTGGGATATAATTTATATACAATTAAATTCATATTTAAAATGTACAGTTCCATGGTTTTTAGTCTATTCAGAGTTGTGCAACCATCACCACAATTTTAGAACATTTTCATCATCCTACCCAAATCCCACCATTGTGCCCTTTAATAGTCGCATACTATTATCCTCATTCCCTCTATCTCTAGTCAACTACTATTTAACTTTCTCTATTGATTTTCACATCCTGGACATTTCATATAAATAGCATTATATAATGATTGCCATTCTAACTGGTGTGAGATGGTATCTCATTGTGGTTTTGATCTGCATTTCTCTGATGGCTAGTGATGCTGAGCATTTTTTCATGTGTCTGTTGGCTGCATAAATGTATTCTTTTGAGTACTATGCAGCCATGAAAAAGGATGAGTTTGTGTCCTTTGTAGGGACATGGATGCAGCTGGAAACCATCATTCTCAGCAAACTATCACAAGAACAGAAAACCAAATACCGCATGTTCTCACTCATAGGTGGGAATTGAACAGTGAGATCACTTGGACACGGGAGGGGGAACATTACACATCGGGACCTGTTGGGGAGAGGGAGGGGGGAAGGATAGCATTAGGAGATATACTTAATGTAAGTGACGAGTTAATGGGTGCAGCACACCAACATGGCACATGTATACATATGTAACGAACCTGCACATTGTGCACATGTACCTTAGAACATAAAATATAATAAATTGCATTATATAATATATGATCCTATTTACTGGCTTCTTTTACCTAGAAAAATGTTTTCAAGGATCATCTGTAGTGTGTCTTGCATCAGCACTTTATTTACTGTCAAATAATTTCCCTTGTGTGGATATACCATATCTTGTTTATCCATTCATCAATCCATAGACATTTAGATTGTTTTCACTTTTTGACTTTTCTGAATGAGGCTGCTAAAAATATTCATGAAGGATATATGGTTTCATTTATCTCCGGAGAAGGGGTAGCAACTGTACATTTAAACTTGTGAGGAACTGGCAGACTGTCAACGTGTATGCCTCATTTTACATTTTCACTAGTAGTGTATGAGGGTTTCAGTTTTTCCACATCCTTGTTATTTGTCATTATCTGCATGTTAATTATAGTCACCTTAGTGACTATAATTCTCACTGAGTGTGAAGTTGTTCCTCATTGTGACTTTTATTTTCATTTCCCTAACAGTAATATTATTGAGCATTTTCTCATATGTTTATTGGCCATTTAAACTTTATTTCTAAAAACATATTAATTAAATTGGTTACTTTTTAGTTGCATAATTTGTGACATTATTGAGTTGTCAATGCTATTTATGTTGTCTAGATACAAGTTATTAAAAGCTATGAGATTTGTAAATATTTTCTTTCACTCTATAGGCTATTGTCTTTCTTGATAGCGTCCTTTGAAGCATACAAGTTTTGAATTTTGATGAAGTACAATTTACATATTTTTTCTTTGTTGCTTGTGATTTTGATGTCCTAACTAATAAATGATTGCCTGGTCCAAGGTGGTAATGATTTACATTTTATTCTAAGACTTTTATTTCTTTACCACTTGTATTTGCCTGGTCCAAGGTGGTAATGATTTACATTTTATTCTAAGACTTTTATTTCTTTACCACTTGTATTTAGGGCTTTGATTCACTGAGGTAATTTTTGTAAATTATGTAAAATAGGGGTCCATTTTAATCTTTTGCATGTAGATATCCAGTGGGACCAGCACCATTTGTTGCAAAGATTTTAGTTGTCACCCTTCTCAAAAATAGACTACTAACGTAAATGTTTAGTTTTAAACTCCCAATTCTATTACATTCATAAATATGTGTGTGTTTCTTTGTGAGTAGTTTAGCGTGTGTATGTGTGTATGTGTCTGTCTCTGTGTTACAGTACAGGAATAACTGACACTGGGTAATTTATGAAGATATAAGTCTATTTGGCTCTTGATTCTGCTATGGAAAGTTGAAGATTGGGCATCTGCATCTGGTGAGGGTTTCAGGGGGTTTCCACTTACGGCAGAAGGTGAAGGGTAGCCAGCATGTGCAGAGATCACATGGCAGGAGAGGAAGCACATGAGAGAGAAGGGAGAGGTGCCAAGCACTTTATACCAACTACCTTTTGTGGGATCTAATAGAGTTAGAACTCACTTATCCTCAAGAAAAGACATTATTCATGAGGGATCCACCTCGATGACCCAAATACCTCCCATTCGGCCCCACCTCCAACATAGGGAATCAAATTTCAACATGAGGTTTGGAGGGGGACGAACATCCAAACCATAGCATATGTATACATATATAGTCTTTGGCCAATACCACACTATCACGGTTTCTGTAACTTTGTAGTGAGTTTTAAGCTTCAAAAATGTGAATACTATAGTTTTGTTCTTTATCAGGATTCTTTAGGCAATCTGGATATTTTGAATGTCCATTTGAGTGTTTGGGTCAACTTACTAATATCTACAAATACATAGCTGGAATTTTGACAGAATGCACTGAATCTGTAGATTTATATAGGCTTGTTACTATCTTAGTGTTAATTGTTAATTAAGTCATCTGATACAGAGTATTAGATTTGACTTGTTACATTTCTAAGCATTTTTTGCTGCTATTATAAATATAATTGTTTTCTTAATTACATGTTTGGATTTTTCATTGAAAGTGTATAGAAATACAAGTGATACTGGTATAGCAATCTTATACGCTGCAAACTTGCAGAATTTGTTTTGTGGTGAATGTCTTAGAAGAGTGTTACATACAAAATCTACAAAGATACATAGTTTTACTTCTTTTCCAACCTGGGTGTCTTTTATTTCACTTTCTTGCTGTTTTACCCTTGCTAGAAACTTCAGTATAATATTGAATAGAAGTGGTAAGAGAAAACATTATTGCCTTGTTCCTGATTTTACAAAGAAAATACAGTTTTCCCACTGAGCATGTTGCTGTCCACTAATTTTTGGTAGATTCCTTAAATCAAATTGAAGAAGTTTGCTTATATTCATAGTTTGTTGAGTATTTTAATAATGGAGAGGTGTTGGATTTTGTTAAATGCTACTCGTAGTTCTATTGCAAAAATTTTATTTGTCCTTTATTGCATTAACATGTTGCAGACATTAATAGTTTTTTACATGTTAAATCAGTGTTGCATTTGTGGGATAAATTTTACTTTGTTATGATGTCTCATCTTTTATAGACGGATGGATCTGGTGAGCTAGGTTTTTAAGAAATTTTGCCTCTCTCTGTAGATAGAGATATAGATATAGTTCTGTGGGTTTTTTTCCCTGTTATTTCTTTTTTTTTGGTTTTGTATCAGGGTAATACTGGACTCAGAGAATTGGGAGTATTCACTTCTCCTGCTCTATTTTTTTGTAAGTGTCTGTAAAAACATGGTATTAATTCTTTAAATGTGAAAATTTACCATTGAAGTAATCGGGTCTGAGCTTTTGTATTTTCTTTGTGAGTAGTTTATTTTTCTCTAAATATCAATTCAATTACTTTAAACATTGTTAAGTCTATATGAAACGTCTATTTCCTTATGAGTCAGTGTTGGCAATTTGTTTATTTTGTTCTTTGATCTAAGTTTTCTAATTTATTAGCACACAATTTTCATAGTATTCCCTGACAATACTTTATTTATTTAAGTCTAGTAGTGTTCTTTCATTCCTGATTTTAGTAATTTGAGCATTTCGCTTCTCTTTTTTCAGTCTAGCTAAGTATTTATAATTATTTTAAGCTATTCAATAAAACAACTTTTGGATTTGTTGATATTTCTTATTGTTTTTCTAGTCTGTATTTTATTAATTTCAAAATTATTTGCTTTTTTATCTTTCTTTGGGCCAAATTTGATCTTTTTTTCCTAGTGTCTTAAGGTGAAGTGTTACATTATTGATTTCAGATCTTTCCCTTTTTAAAATACAGGCACTTACAACTACAGATTTCTAAGTACTTGCTTTAACTGCATCTGATAAGCTTTGGTATGTTTTGTCTTCATTTAATTTATATCAAAGCACTTTCTAATTTCCCTTGTGATTTCTTTTTTGATTATTTGGTTATTTAGGAGTGCGTTGTTTAATTTTCATGTATTTGTGAATTTCCCAAATTTCTTTGTGTTATTGACTTCTAATTTTATTCAATTGTGGCTGCAGAATATGCTTTGTAGAATTTCAATTACTTTAATTTATTGAGGCTTATTTTATGGCCTAACACATACTCTACCCTGGAGAATGTTTCATGTGCACTATTCTGTTGTTGGGTGTAGTATTCTATAGATGTCTGTTAAATCTGGTTGGTATATAAGATTGTCCACATCTTTTATTTCCTTATTGATTTTTCTGAGTAGCAGTAGTTGTTTTCTGTTTGTTTAGTGACTGTCTGGAATATTTTAGTGAAGTCTATTTGCCCTGAGGTATGAAGTTTCTGAAGTTGCTCCTCAGAGGTTATAGCTCTGGATAT
Organism: Macaca mulatta; assembly: GCF_049350105.2. Lineage (NCBI taxonomy): Eukaryota > Metazoa > Chordata > Mammalia > Primates > Cercopithecidae > Macaca > Macaca mulatta. The sequence continues at coordinate 98,099,195 of NC_133419.1, forward strand.
GTTCACAGTCACCCCGGGATGCCAGTAGTTTCAGCAGAGCTATCTTTAACTCTTTCGTACACTGATCACATCAAGTTGCTAATTAGGTACTCTGTTTTCAAAAATTCTATGGGGCATATATTGTTCTATAGACTGTTCCAATTAAATTGAGGACCCTTTGCCCAGATAGTATTTGGGGCCACTGTAAGAGGTTTTTATGACTCCGGGATTGCCTTTCTTAGCTGTCTCATTCCCCTCTTGTCCCTCCTAAAGTGACTTGAGTATGACTGATCTTATTCTTCTCATGAAGTTATCTCCATGTAGTTGCTTCACTAACACCTTCAGTGTTTTAGAAAGCACCGTTAGGCTTGAACTTCACCAGACTCTACTTAAGTGAAGTCAGTTCTTTTCAGTAAAGCTTCAGAGTTCTCTGTTACAACTTGCCTCTGCCTCTGGACAAAATTTCTAAACCAAGTTCCTGGAGCTGTAGTCCAGGACGTTGGACCACTTTTCTCTGAGCTACCCCTGCTGGAAAGGCATGCACATCCCTAGTTTTCTAGGCATGCCTCTTTTCTACAGATAAGGTGGGGAAACTCTTCCTTATAAATGAGTTGGTATGAAAACCACTGGGATCTGGTGTTCTCAGAATGTTGTCCGTAAGCTAAGGCCCCCACCCATGAGAGGGGCTCAGTGGATAAAGGGAGCCACTGACCTCTTGAGTGCACTTGCCTGGAATTTAGCCTCTGCAAAGTAGCTGAATGTAGTATTTAAAAAAAAAATTCCACTGACTTGCTCCTCCTCAGAAGATATCATACCTTTCCATTAGTGGGATAGCTGTGTTCTTAGCTACATTTGCCTGAGGGAAGTTTCCATCACATTATGCTGAGAGTGCAGAGAGAGAGGTCATGGTTCAAATGCTACTCTCATTGTTCTTTCTGAGTTTTAGTAGGTTTTCTTAAAAAAGTGTGTCGTCTTTGCTGTATGCCTTTAGAATAATTCCAGAGACATTACTTTTAATTATTATTAACAGTTATGTTCATTTCACTGAGTGGCCCATTCAGCTTCTCATAATACCATTCCAGAAATAGAATTTCCTTATATTTGTTTGATATTCATAAGATATCTGTAAACATGTAATATATTATTTGACCGCCTAATTTGGAGGATAGTATACATTATGGTGTAATAGCCTACTTGCTATCTGAGTTAATGCAAATGTTTTGCTTCTTGGTATATTGTGCGAAAAAAATTATATATTGACCTCAGAATTTCAAAGAAAAAGGTAAAACTTTTTTGCAAATTTTGAATATCTGAGATAGTTGTAGTACGCAATGGGTAATACACACACTTAAAATATTAGACGTATACATACATGTATAATCTACCTTTATACAGCATGCACACACACATACACACACATACACATACACACACACAAATACACATACGTAGTCTTTGAGTTAATATCATTCAACTAAGCACTTTAGGCAAGACCTGTATTGATTCTTTAAGTGTCCAGGTTCTAAAAGATAATACCTTCTTTAGTTTCTGCTTCAACTAACTGAAGTCAGGTTTAATTACTTGGAACCACAGAGTCCTGACTGATTAATATGACTATCAAATGTTCACAAATTATCTAGACTGCAAATATCATTTCCTTGTGATTTACAGATAAGAGAAGCCTGAACTCTAACTTCTAATGAATATATTTAAAAAACTTGTTTATATTTGACCACTTTTTGTTTAATGAACATTTATGCTTCAAAAATCTATCCTCGTTTTCATCTATCACAATGGCCAATACCATGGTTCCAGAGCCTTGCAAAGCATATCTGTGGTCTTGTAGCTTCATGTATCTAATCTACTGCTGCTGATACTTCAACATTTCCCCCCAACTATGGATAAGTCCTATTCCTTAATTCCTCAAATATATACAACATCAATATGTAATAAGCCAAATTCTTCTAAAGCCTTGGAGAAACAGAAATACATTTTCATGAAGCAAGAAAAAGAAAAACTCTGAGAGCTCTGTTGATTTTAGAATTTATAAGCTGCACAATAAGAAAAACAAAAATATATGAACTACAGCTGGAGCATTCCTAGAAATCAGAGAAATACTACTACCTTCAAACTACCTATAAAGTAGAGAAATAAATACAACTAATTACAACAAAGTGGCCACCACCATGTCAAGCCAATGTGTCTAGAGAGCATAAGAAGGGATATAAGACTCCAATAAAAAGAGGAGGGGGACATGGAACAAAGGATAAAACTCTTAATACTAGAAACAAAAATCTAATAGTATAAACCTAATGAGCACACTTTTTATAATTAGGAGATGGTTCGAAATTGAGGGGGAATAGAAGCATTGTCTTTGAGGGAGGCATGGGTTCTGTATATAATCTTGTAAACAAGTAGGCTTAGAGACATAGCATTGTAGGGAAATAAGGAAATAAGATAAAATAAAAATCAGAATTCTAAAGAGATCAAAGGACAAACTAAAAAGAAAACATATCTAATTCTGTCCCCACCAAATATCTTTCATTAAGGAAAATGGTTCCTTTAAGCAAGGGAAGAAGGCACAGGTAAGCTAGAAATTTTTTCACAAATGCTTAAATATAGGGATACAAATTAATTAATACTTTACAAAGTTATTTTTAAAAGAAAATTTTAAAAATACAGATAGAAATATTACAACTGATAGTTTTTATTCAAGAAACAACACTATTAGTCAGAAAGAGTAACACTACAGATGGAATTGTATCATGTAATAGAAGCCATTTTAGATATGAAAAGAAATCTTGAATTAGAAATTCACAAATTAAAATTGTGTGGGTAAAAAATATGAAGAAATGTAATAGTTGTTAAACGCAGGAAGAAAATGTTTTCAACAGGGCAAAATCATATGAGAAATGAAGATTAAAGTCCAAGATGTCCAAGCAAGTATACATTTGCCTGAACATTTAATAAGGAATACAAAAAAGGAGGAAAGTAAACACAAGAATGAAAATAATTCAAGAAAGGATTAAAAGGGAGTAAGTTGAAATAGCAGACATATAAAGAAGATCCAGCATATAAATATTGGAGTGCCCGAATAGAAGAACAAACTATAAATAACAGAGGGGGGAAAAAACTGTCCAAAGTGTAATCCAAGGAAGCTTCCTGGAAATAGAAGAAGACAGAAGCTATGCAGTGATAGGGCTCATGGGTACCTCATGATATTGACAAGAGCAATCAATTCAGAGATATATTCTATTAAAACTGTTAAAATGTAAAGATGAAAAAAAATCCTTAGGGCTTCCGGACAAAAAGATTATATAACTAATGAGGGAAAATTAATTATTTTTCTCAAAAAAATACACAAAGTAAGGCAATAGTGAAGCAATGTTTTTAAGAAATTTAAAGGAAGAAAATAGGAGCCAGGGATTTTAGATCAAGCCAAACTATCTTTCAAGTATCAAGATCATAGAAAATCAATTTTCAATATTCAAGAACACCAGAGTATACTGTGTTCAAGTGCTATTTCTGAGAATTCTACTGAAGGATGAGCACCATCTAACCATAAATGCCTAGGGAAACTTTGAAAACATAGGCTACTGGATCATTTATTATTTTCAACCATAGGACCAACATACAACCAAGAGTGGCAACATGAAAATAATGCATTATAGGATAGTATTTGCAAGCCGCATAGTAACCTCAAACCAAAAAAACAAAACATAAGATAGATATGCAAAAAATAAAAAGCAAGAAATGCAAGCATACTACCAGAGAGAGTTACCTTCACTAAATGGAAGACAGAAAAGAAGGGGAAAGGGTAAGAGAGGAACACAAAACAATCAGAAATCAAATAACAAAATGGCAGCAGTAAGTTCCTACTTATTAATAACAACATTGAATGTAAGTGTACTAAACTCTCCAATCAGAAGACAGAGTGGCTGAATGGATGAAAAAACAAGGCCCAATGATTTTTTTGCCTACAAGGTACAAGGAGCATGCTTCACTTATAAAGGTACATAGACTGAAAATAAAAGGATGGCAAAAAATATTACATGACAATGGAAACCAAAAACAGCAGGAGTAGTTGGACTTGTATCAGAGAAAACAGATTTTTGAGACCAACACTATAAGAAGAGAGAGAGAAGGTAATTATGTAATAATAAAAAGGTCAATTCAGCATAACAGCTATAAATATATACCCACACAACCATGGAACACCAAGATATATAAAGCAAATATTATTAAAGGTAAAAAGAGAGATAGCTCCCAATACAATAACAGCTGGAGATTTCAGTACCCTACTTTAAGCATTGGACAGGTATTCCAGGCAGAAGATCAAGAAATATTGGAAATAATCTGCACTATAGAACCAATGGACCCAATAGATATTTACAGAACATTTCATAAAATGGTTGCAGAATATACATTTTGTTCATTCTCAAAGACAGACCGTATGTTACATTGTAAAGCAAGTCATAAAATATTCAAAAATTGAAATAATATCAAGCATTTTCTCTGATCACAATGGAATAAAGCTACAAATCAATAACGAAGAGTTCTGGAAACTATACAAATATATGGAAATGAATATCATCCTGAGTAACCAGTGGGTTAATGAGGAAATTGAAAAATTTCTTGGAAAAAAATGATGGAAACACAACATACTAAAACCTATGGAATACAATGAAAACAGTACTAAAAAGAAAATTTATAGCTATAAATGCCTACATCAAAAAAGAATACAAACTTCAATAACCTAATGATGCATCTTAAAGAACTGGAAAAGTAATGCCAAACTGAACAGAAGTTAGTAGAAAAAAGAAAGATCAGAGCAGAAACAAATGAAATGAAAACAATAAAAAAAAAGAAGCAAAAATTGTTTTCTGAAAAGATAAACAAAATTACAAACTTGTAGCCAGACTGACAAGAAAAAAAAAGACCCAAATAAATAAAACCAGAGGTAAAAAGAAAACATTAAAGCTGATGCTGCAGAGATTCAAAGGATCACTAGTGGCTACCACAGGTAAGTATATGCCAATAAATAGGATAATCTAGAGGAAATGGGTCATTCCTAGACACTTACAACCTACTAAGACTGAACCAGGAAAATATCCAAAACCTGTTCAGACCAAGAGCAAGTAAGGAAAGGAGATCAAAGCCATAATAAAAATCTCCCAGCATAGAAAAGCCCAAGACCCAATAACTTCACTTCAGAATTCTACCAAACATTTAAAGAACGCCTAATACCAATCCCATTCAAACTGTCCCCAAAAATAGCAGAAGTGGGAATACTTGCAAACTCATTCTATCTGGCTGGTATTATCCTGATATCAAAACCAGAGACACATCAAAGGAAAAAAAACAAAAACAAAACTAGGGGCCAATATCTCTGATGAACGTTGATGCAAAGATTCCCAACAAAATACTAGCTAACCAAATTCAACAATACATTAGAAAGATGATTTATCATAACCAAGTGGGATTTATCCCAGGGATGCAAGGGTCATTCAACATGCGAATCAATCAATGTAAAACATATCAACAGAATAAAGGGCAAGAACCATATGATCATTTCAACAAATGCTGAAAAATCATCTGATAAATTTCAACATCCCTTCATGAAAAAAACCCTCAAAAACTGGATGTAGAAGGAACATACCTCAAAATAATAAAAGCCATATATAATGGACTAACAGTATTGTACTGAATAGGGAAAAACTGCAAGTCATTTCTCTTAGAACTGCAACATGACAAAGATGCCCACTTTCACCAGTAGTATTCAATGTAGTACTGGAGGTGTTATCTAGAGCAACTAGACAAAGAAAGAAAGCGCATCCATATTGGAAAGAGAGAAGTGAAATTATCCTTATTATCTGATGATAAGATTTTATATTTGGAACAACCTGAATAGTCAACCAAAAAAACTATTAGAACTGATAAACAAATTCAGTAAATGTGCCAGATACAAAATCTACATACAAAAGTCAGTATTTCTATATGTCAGTAGCAAACAGCCTGAACTCAAAAAGGTAATCCCATTTATAATAGGTACAAATAAAATTAAATACCTAAGAATTAACCAAATAAGTGAAAGATCTCTATAATAAAAACTATAAAACACTGATGAAATAAAGAGGACACCAAAAATTGAAAGATTCCATGTTAATAAATTGGAAGAATCAATATTGTTTAAATGTCCATACTACCAAAAGTAATCTACAGAGTCAATGTAATCTCTATCAAATTACCATTAACATTCTTCACAAAAATAGAAAAGTAAATTCCAAAATTTATATGAAACAACAAAAGACCCAGAGTAGATCAAGCTATCCTAAGCAAAAAAAAAAAAAAAAAAAAAAAAAAGGAGGAATCAATTTACGTGACTTCCAGTTCTTCTACAGTGTTATAGTAACCTGAACAGCATGGTACTGGCATGAAAACAGAAAAATAGACCGATGGAAGAGAATAGAGAACCCAGAAACAAATCCACACACCTATAGTGAACTCATTGTTGACAAAGGTGCCGAGAACTTACCTTGAGGAAAAGACAGTCTCTTAAATGTGCTGGGAAAACTGGATTTTTATATGCAGAAGAATGAACTTGATCCCTATCTCCTGCCTTACACAAAAATGAAATCAAAATGGATTCAGGACTTAAATGTAAGACTTCAAAGATATCTGCATTCCTATGTTTTGTTGCAGCACTGTTTTCAATAGTCAAGATTGGAAGCAACCTATGGGAAGCAGAATTGTCTTATTCTCAGTATGATTCATTTTGTCTATAGTAACGAAAATATGAAAAACTCTAGAAGACTATACAAATCAAATGGAAGAGAGATGGAGGCTGTGGGAATGGTAGTTCTGCCCACCTGGGCACATGCCTTTAGTGCTAAAGTCTAAGAGTTCCGAATAACTGTTTGAATTAGAGAATTGACTCATTGGCCATTGGTAAGGACATATCAATATTGATTAGTACTTAAGCCATGACAATTTTATTCACAATTAACTTGTTTCTTAAGCTGATCTGTGCAGGACGCTGCACCACACAAGAATTTTATTTGCACAAGTATTATAAAAAGCATTTCTGTGGAATGTATTTTGTGCAAAGTTTGAGGTTTATTGACTACCTGTGATATCTTTTACATAAAGAGCCAAGAGTAAAACTTCATGAAGTTTATAACCCTAATGATACTTTAGTTTTGAATGATAGTTCATGCTATTGTTTGTAGTACATGTTCTTTTCAACACTGCTTATTTAGTAATTGTTATTATATTTTATAGTTATTAAGCACTCAAATGTCACTTTACAGAATAGAACACTTCAGATGATCCTTTTTTATTGAATTAAAAATAAACCCTTTAAGATTAGGTCACCAGCACTCTATTTTTTCCATCCAGAGTCTTTTAATTATGTAAGAATTTTAGTAACTTTAATCTTTCTGTGATTAATTTTAGTAAAATTTAGTAAAATTTTAGTAAAATGTAGAGATCCAAAATTAAGAAAATAAATATGGTTTGAAAATACATATAACATTAAGAAATCTACCATTTTTTTTAAAAAAAAGGTTGTATAGTGTAGAATAATAGGTTACATATTTGTAGTCAAATGGTCAGTGTTGGAATATTGACTTCCTTTTGTGAGATTGGCCAAACTTACTCTGTAAGTGCCATACTTTTCAAGTAATGTTTCTCTGATTTGTTAAGAGAAACACATGAAGTAAGTTCTGTGAAAGAAATTTTAAAAGTGCTAAATAACTATAACATGTTATTTAACATGTAATTGTTATAGTTATAACCAATTGTCCTGATTCCTACTTCAGTACGTTTTTGCTTTCAGGCCAAATCCCTATATGTAAAACAAAGCCCCAGTGTGAAACAGAAAAGTCAAGTAAAATTTCCTTTGAAACTGAGGTGATCTGTATAAGTGGGCTAACTTACTGTATTACTTTTTTTTTTCTTTTGGGGGAGAAATGACACATGTTATTAAGATTATCATATTACTCAGGATCTAAAATGTCTTTGTCATAAGTAAGGTGTGAATATAGTTAAGGGTTCTAGAGTTTTTAAAAACATAGATAAGACAAGTCATGTAGGAAGACAGAGTAACAAGAAACTGAACCAAACAATGTCAATAAAACAGAAAATACATAAAAAGTCTTCTTTAAAAAAACACAATGTGTTCCAGAATGCCAAATATATCATAAATTTCAAATTTCATTGTAGTGATCAAATCAATAGTTTTCAAAATTAAATATATCACATTTAACATCCTGTAGAATGCTATTCAAGTATATCTTTCAAGTTGGGCCACCTTTCTCCAGACCTACTGGTCATTTATTCAGCACTTCACCATGCCTTTATTCAGCTGTTACTGTTAAAGTCACCTTTTATATCATTATCAATATTTCTCTCCAAGTTATTATCTTTAAATAAAAATGTAAGACTAGCTCTTTTCTTTTTTCTTTGTTTTTCTTAGTAAACCCTTTCTTTATTGATGATATCAAAGCACAATGATCAAAAATTCTGAATCATTAATGTTTTTAAGTAACACTGGATGATCATGTATCTAGTTTTTATAATTAAATGAAGCTTAAAAGTTTTGCTGAAATACTGAAGACAATACTGGCCTTTACAAATATCTGGCCCCTGTCTTGAAGTTGGTAGTTAAAAACAATGAGAAGATATATAGAAATTATTAGCTGTTTCGGAACCAGGAAAAAAAGTTAAACTACACTCAAAAAATTATCCTTTGGATTTCAGACCTTCCAGGGAGACAAGGTAAGCAAGGCCAAAGAGGAGAATCTGGTAATTCTCTCTTTCAGCTTCTCTATGTCACTCATGTTCTGTTTAAGCTCTGGCGTCTGTTCTTCCTAATGATAATATTATCTTGTTGGTGGTTGTGTGTGTGTGTGTGTTTAAATCTTCTCTGCTAGACCTAGTTTTTTTTTGGTTTTTGTTGTTGTTGTTTTTAATCTTCTCCTTGTTTCTATCAAACTGTAAAAAGAAGTTTGCAAAGTTTTGTTAATTGCAGTTTAGTAACAATTGGTACCCATTTTTGACTTATTTACTGGGTCAAGTTAAGTCTGTCCTTTCTGTATACAAGGGAGGGTTTCTCAGCTGCACACACTGTGATAGCATCACCCTCATTTCCATTGATGTGGGTGGTCAGTAAATGTAGGTCCTTTGAAAAAACATCTGCCTTGGGACACTAGGGCACATGTCTTAGAAAGCTATATTATTTTATCCAAGTGGCACAATTTTGTCATGGTTTTACTCTCATTCTTTTCAAAATTTGGGAATGTTTTATCCTTTTTGTACAACCATGGAATTTTAGTGATGACAGGAGCCTTAGTAATCAATCCAGAATTTTCATTTTGTAGTTGAGGAAATTGAGTCCCAGAACAGTCAGGTGATTTGGCCAAGGCAAAACTTGAAACAGAACCAATTGTCCTGATTCCTACTTCAGTACGTTTTTGCTTTCAGGCCAAATCCCTATATGTAAAACAAAGCCCCAGTGTGAAACAGAAAAGTCAAGTAAAATTTCCTTTGAAACTGAGGTGATCTGTATAAGTGGGCTAACTTACTGTATTACTTTTTTTTTTCTTTTGGGGGGGAAATGACACATGAAGTCTTATCAGGCCATTAATTCTTCCATGCAAGATAAAAGTAATTAGAGGTTTGACCCTAGCATGCTGTAAATTATTTTTCAGTATTTTCTGTAAGTATTTATCAATATTAAAAATAATCAATTACTAAGTGCTGAAACAGTAAAAGGCATTAAGCTATCAAGAAGAGCTGACAGCAGATTGATGTGGGTTTTTTCCCATCTCATTTCCTCTTCCATTTTAAGAAAGATGTCAAAGTAAAAAAGGTTTATGAAAAATTATTAATTTGAGTAGTGTAGTTGCTTTTTTCTTTTTTTAAGTTCTGGGATAATGTGCAGAATGTGCAGGTTTGCTACATAGGTATACATGTGCCATGGTGGTTTGCTGCACCCATCAACCCATCATCTAGCCCTGCATGCATTAGGTATTTGTCCTAATGCTCTCCCTCCCCTTGCTCCCCATCCCCCGACAGGCCCCTGTGTGTGATGTTTCCCTGTGTCCACGTGTTCCCATTGTTCAACTCAAAGTGAATTAAAGACTTAAACATAAGAACCAAAACTGTAAAAATTCCAGAAGAAAACCTAGGCAATACCATTTAGGACATTGGCATGGGCAAAGACTTTATGACTAAAACACCAAAAGCAATTGCAACAAAAGCCAAAATTGACAAATGGGATCTAATTAAACTAAAGAGCACAGCAAAAGAAACTATCATCAGAGTGAACAGGCAACCTACAGAATGGGAGAAAATTTTGCAATCTACTCATCTGACAAAGATCTAATATCCAGAATCTACAAGGAACTTAAACAAATTTACAAGGAAAAAAACAACCCCATCATAAAGTGGGCAAAGGATATGAACAGACACTTCTCAAAAGAAGACATTTATGTGGCCAACAGACATTATGAAAAAAGCTCATCATCACTGGTCATTGGAGAAATGCAAATCAAAACCACAATGAGATACCATCTCATGCCAGTTAGAATGGCAATTATTAAGTCAGGAAACAACAGATGCTGGCGAGGCTGTGGAGAAATAGGAACACTTTTACACTGTTGGTGGGTGTGTAAATTAGTTTAATCATTCTGGAATACAGTGTGGCAATTCCTCAAGGATCTAGAACAAGAAATACCATTTGACCCAGCAATCCCATTACGTGGGTGTATACCCAAAGGATTATAAATCATTCTACTTTAAAGACACATGCACACGTATGTTTCTTGCAGCACATTTCACAATAGCAAAGACTTGGAACCAACCCGTATGTCCATCAGTGATAGACTGGATAAAGAAAATGTGGCACATGTAATACCATGGAATACTATGCAGCCATAAAAAAGAATTAGTTCATGTCCTTTGTAGGGGCATGGATGAAGCTGGAAGCCATAATTCTCAGCAAACTAACACAGGGACAGAAAACCAAACACCACATGTTCTCACTCGTAAGTGGGAGTTGAACAAGACTAGCCCTTTTCTTATTCAAAAAGCTTTATATAATTACACGTTGCCTATGTTTAAAAAATTTAAAAATATTTATAGCACACAAAATCCACACATAAACTCTATCTCATAAGTGCCTTCTATGCATCTAACTTTCTGCTTAACTTTTACTTTTACATAGCAACATCAGTGTCGTTTTTAATTTTTAATTTTAATTTTGCAACTTTCAGCCCTTTTATATGCTACTATGATTACCTAAAATGTCTTCACTTCTGTTTTTGTCCTGGCAAACTCTCAGTCTTTAAGAGCCAGCTCAAAGAGCCCATCCACAGAGAGGTCCCTTCCAACTTCACAACACTTGTTCTGTTTATGTTATTAAATGTGATAGCATTTCCTGAGTTGTGGTGTATCTTTTATTGAGGATTTTCTCATGTTTTATTTCTCAAATTGTGAGCCTCTTTGTTTAGAGGTAGTGCTTGGCTTGTAATTTGTTTAATATTTAAATCCTTATTAATAGGTAGGCAAATGGATGGATGTGTGGATAGAAGAAGAGGAAGATGATAAGCTTAGGACTCAAAAATTAGTCTATTTTTCAGTTCAGGTTTCTGATTTCTTGATCTGTATACCTCTTACCAATACATCCTTTGTCTTTCTGTTCTTCACTGATTAAGGCAACTATTCTTTGTGTAGCTACCATGCAGTAGGAGTAGCTCTATTCATTTATTTTCCATTTTCCTTCAGACAGTACCTAAGTCAGTCTAGGAGCTCCCATATCAAATGTGTGAGAGTAAACCACATTGTGTTAGTCATGGACTATTTAAACAGATATTACTAGTTGATATTGGACTTAGCTTTTTTTTTCTCATTTATACCTGATTAAAAATCAAGTGTTCTTATTCACAGTGTATGTATACTCACTCTCTTTGGTCAACTTAAAAAAAAATTAGAGTGATTGAAACTTACCTGAATGATTACTAAGCTTCCTGTATTACAGCATGGACATGCCTACAAACTATACATCTTTAATCATACTTGCTACCTACACATCTCTCCTAAAAAGCACATAATGCCTTTAAATTAACAAGAAATAAATTGTATTTATAAAATTTTTAATGCTCGTTTTGGTTTAGTTCCTGGACTTACGGTCAGTTCTTAATTCTGCATATATTTCAGCCTCTTGCAAACAGGATACAAATAGCAATAGAAAAAAAGTAGAATAGAATAGAATAGGATAGCAATAGAAAAAAAAGTTTTCTGCCTGCAAGCCAAGCAGTCAAAATGTTAACAAGGATCCCTGATTCCATAAATAAGAGTTTCCTTACCAGCGGTAAAATTTCTAGAAACTCCTGCTGTGTAAGCTAGAAGGCTTCAAGCTGAGCTCTTTTTTTAGTGGCAAGTTGCCCTTAGATAAATTACACTGATGACTAAGTAAAACCAAGGTAATGTGAGACCAGAGTATAGCTAACATTCTTCACGTCATGCACCATTATCAGACTCAATGAAGCAAACCTTTAGAGATCAAAGAATAAGCCTTGTCCTCACTGCTTTTTGCTGTGCTGAAAATTTTAACTGCTGGTTAGTCTATTTTTAACTTATTTAAATGGAGCCAACTGCTTACTGGCTCAGAGGGTGCTTAGCTAAGAAACTACTGCCTGGCTTGTGTGGTCCTATCATCTAAGAACTTGATGCCCTAGATTTCCTAAGGCAGACCCTGTTTTAGGACTTACAGGTTTAAGACCTGGTTTGTACTCCCTGGCTCCATTGAAAAAATAACCTGAAACCAACCTCGTGGGGGAGATAATTCATATTAGGTGATATTAGATTGAAAGAGTTAAATAACAATTGGAATTTAGAACTAATATGACAGACCATACACAGCTATAGTAGACTCTTGTAAGAAACAATAAATTTTTTAACAATAGTAAAAAAAAAATAGATGATATTGTATATTATCAACTGTGGAGTTTTATTGGGATTAAGATCTTGAGTAAGGCATGATGTAAGGCTCTCTAAGTACCCTAACAGTCTCACAGAAGCTTGTACTTCCTTCACTGTTGTGGGAACAGGGTAGGCTTGAATCTTGTCTATTACCCATTTAGACATTACCTGACTCTTACCAGACCAGAAGACTTTTAAGAGCTTTGTGATGGGATTGGTTCCTGCACTTTGTTGGGGTTCACTACTCATCCTTGCGAATAGAGATGTTTGATCATTGAGGTCAGGGTGATCTATAAGAGGGAAAAATCCTTACAAATTAATGTGTCATCAATGTAAAATGACCATATAAGGCCAGATGGTGATGGGGGGTGGAAAACAGAGTCAAGTCTCAGGCAGAAACCTATGGTACATTTGTAGGGTTGTGAATGTATCCTCATAGTAGCACCTGAAAGGCCTATTTCCATCCTTTCCAATAAAAGCAAATTGATCCTGTGATTCATAGTTGGGAAAATACTAAAACGGCATTAGCTAAATCCAGATTTGCATGGGTAATTTCTTCAGGAAGACACTAAGTGTTCTAGTAAAGAAGTATTATTCAGTACAGCAGCATGTATGGGTGACACCATTTTGTTCAATTTTTTTGTAATCCATTGTCATTTATCATGACCGAATTGACTTTCCTACTGCCCACAAAGAGTTAGTGAAGGTGCTTTGTGCTGGTCTTACTGTCCTTGGCCTTTGTAACTCCAAAACTCCCACCTTCCCCACCAGCAATGTGCAATGCTTAGTAGTCAGTGTTCTCCCTGCAGGATGTGGGAAGGGCGACTGGCTCCCAGCCTACACGTCCACCTGAGATAAGTTTCATTACCTGTACCTGTAGGCAAAATTTTCCCAGGGTGTCCTTTTAAGATGTCAATACCTAACACGTTTCTGGGTTAGGCAAGATACAGAGCAGATACTGTTTGGAGAGACTCCATCCAATTTGCAAAGCAAGAGCCACTTGTTCTACTAAACAGTGCTTCCATAGCCATTTATAGCACAGAGAGGCCCCATAAAGCAGCTAAGATTTCAATGTATGAGAGTACATTCTGTCCTGAAATATACTAAAGCCAAGTTTTTTTGCTTCTTTAAAGATGATAATGTATTGTTACCACAACATGTTGCCTCCAGTTGCCTTCCATCATGAGTATTTCAGGGTGACCTTGGCTCTACCCTAGACCGTAGGGGTTAGAAGAACCTAACCTGCATAGGTTTATATTCTGGAAGTCTCCTTGGTTAGGGCAGAGGGATTGACAAAATCAGGGACACTAACCAGTCTGAACAGCTGTTCCAGACTCAAGGCAACACAGGTTGGGTTTTGTGTCTATCTTTTCCACTGGACTCCCATCCTTTACCAAATTCACTCACATTTGTTTTTGTGTCACCCTATGGGGTCCCTGTGTGTCTTCTTTCACTGGAGTAGCACACTTTTTTAGGGGTAGCTACTCTCCTTTGCTAATGTATTTACTTTTTCCTGGAGTCAGTTTTTCCCAGATCAATAACAGTCTGTCCCACTTCGTAGAATTTCTGGCCTAGGACAGGGCTAAGCATAGTGATCAAGGTTCCTACAAAGCAGATAGAGCAGATGGCAAATGTTAGGTTGGTGCAAAAGTAACTACAGTCTTTGCCATTTAAAAGTAATGACAAAAACCGCAGTTACTTTTGCACCAACCTACTACAATGTCTAATTCCTGCAGTAAAAGTAGCCTTGTTTGTGCTCTCAAAGAAAGCCTCATACACCATCTGGTGTGTTTCAAATTCCTTAGGATCTGCTATAGATTTCCAGTTGAATATGCCACCCAGCAAGTCCCCCTCATTGTGCCTGCTATCTGACCAGAGCTCATAACCCAATTTAAGAGTAAGTAGGTGCCCAAGGTGCTTCTCTCCCCCTGGGATGGGTGATTGTGTCACTCATCTTTCCTGGTAGGGTTTTGTTTTGTTTTGTTTTTTGTTTTTGCCATTGAGAGAGATGTCATTTCCACCCTTATCCCATAACCTCACTAGCCACACAGAAGTGCTCTCTCTAGGTTTCTGTTGAAACTGAACTGTAATCTCTGTTCATCTGGTGTGTACTCCTGCGAACCACATGTTACCTATATAGGTGGTCTGCCTCCAACCTGTGTCTACATCTGATCAGTCTTTATCTTATGCTTAATAGGAGTTTGGGCCTTGTATGTTTTTAAAATTATTTTTATTACTACTTTAGTTTTATTTTTATTTTTTAATGGGTTCCATGTCTTTGCATCTCCATCTGCCTATGAGGGCATGGACTTTCACCTTGGGGAATTTTCTTCCCTATAATTTAACATACCTACATGCCAGTTTAAAATATTTTATCCTGATTCTCAACCTTATTGGCCAGTCCTGTGGCCAGCAGGGTAGTAGACATTTGCATATTCTTTTGTAATTTTAGTTTCTTTCTCAGTTTTCTTACTCTTACTCTTTTTTAGACAGAAATATAACTTTATTGTCAATGTTCTTATGTAACTAAGATATAAGACACATTACCTAGAAACATTCAATAGACATTATTTCAAATTTCAGATGACATTCCCATACAAATTCCACCAGCTAGTTAGAAGTGGCCATCACAACAACCTCTGCAGGTGTTACTGACATACCCTAGAACTCTTATATTCATACTGAAAGGGACAGAGAGGGATGTCAAAGACCTCGACACATTCTTCTCAAAGCCACCCTTTTATATTGTAGAAAACAGATAATATTCATTACCATAGAAAATTAATCTACAGAGTTTTATTGAGTATAATTTTATAATAGTCTCACAAATTTGTATAGCAAGTTCTGATTGTTCACCTTCATACTTAAATATTTTGTATTTTTTAAATTGACAAATACAAATTGTATGTACTTATTGTGTATGTTTTGAAATACGTATACATTGTGGAATAATGAAATCAGCAAATTAACATACATTATCTTACATATCATAATTTTTCAACTTTTAGATTCAAGGGGTACATGTGCAGGCTTATTATCTGAATATATTGTGTGGTGCTGAGGTTTGGGTCTTTCTTTTGCTTCTACTGCTAACTGCCTTTTGGCTCTTGCACTGCCAACAGTAGGGGCAGCCCTACTGCAGCCACCACAATCTTCCTTTCTTTTTTACCCGCATGCCCTATTTTCACCTGCCCAAATAGAACTTGGGACATTTTCAGGGAGTCCCCATACTCCCAGGGAAATCTACATGTATTAAGTATATGGGCCACTGATCCCTACAAGGAAGTTGCCAGCTAACCTGGGATTTTCCCTTTGGATGCCTCAATCCCCAAGCCCATTTTTTTTGGGTGGGCTCTTGTCTGGCTTGCTGTTTGTTAGGGAAAATCGCTGTGGGAACTAAGAACTACCCTCCATAAGCAAAGAGAAGCTCAGACCAAAGAGGCAGACACTCCAGGTTGATAGGTAGTCAAAAATTTATTCAAGGGGAACTGACCTATGATGAAGCTTGGGTGGCAGCAAGACAAGGTAGAACTATGTATTTGTAATGCACTGCCTGTGGAGCCTTTTATATCAGGAAAAGAAGAAGCAAGGAAAAAAGGGGGAAAAAGTCACGAATAGTGTATTAAACCATTGGGTTGCATTCTTAATCTAGTTGATCTCCATTTAAAAGGATTGTTTGAATTCCCTACAATGTGACCAACATTCCTACAGGGAAAAAGGGAGCAAGATGTTCTGGGCAGCAGCATTTATCTCAGGCTGTGTGTTTCCCCTAGCTACTGCATCCTACGCCTCACTTTGTGGTCATGTACCCAAAATATATTTGCTCAAATCGTGTAAGCCATATAAATTTGGTGATGAGTCAAGACCACAGATTATTTCGTTACTTATAATCTCTGTTAAGCATATAAACATTTTCTAGAATAGTTCAGGCAGTGTAGTCTTCAATAAATATTTGTGAAATGAATTAAAAATGAATGCTTATTTCATGACTATAACAGGAAGGCAAGTTATCAATGCAAAAACCATCATTAGAGTGCATGGAATACGTACGATTGCTCTCAAAACACACCTCAAGTTGGGGAGAGAATCACATGTTTATTAAATAGGAATT
Organism: Macaca mulatta; assembly: GCF_049350105.2. Classification (NCBI taxonomy): domain Eukaryota; kingdom Metazoa; phylum Chordata; class Mammalia; order Primates; family Cercopithecidae; genus Macaca; species Macaca mulatta. The sequence goes on from NC_133419.1 coordinate 98,116,269, forward strand.
TAATTAAGGATAGTATTATGGGGGTGCTTGACATTAATTCTCAATTAGTAGCAATTGAAAATTGTATATACTGTCTATCATCCCAATGTTACTTTCTTACAATTGCTTAGATGAAATCTCCTCTTCTGCCAGACTAACTTACTCATTCCTATAGAATCCTCTGGGTCCTTTGCCTTTATCATTGCTCATATTGATCCCTCTACTTGGAATGCTCTTTCACTACCCAGCTATTTTAACCTTATGTTCTCTTTAAGAGTCAGCCTAACAATAATCTTGCCCATGAATCATTTTTCTCTCACTTCCAGGTCTCACAGGTATCTTGAATTTCAGTATTATTAGTTTTAACATTCATGTAGCCCTTAACGTGTGTGTGTATACAATCATTGTTTTTGATAGTTCGTGCTGCAATAACTTGGGCCATATTTGTGTGTGTGTTTATTTCATTCCTTCAACAAACATTTAAAAAGAAGATATTTTCCTAGGTACTGGGACACAACCTCATGGAACTTGTATTCTGTTTTATTTATTTATATTATTGTATTTTAAAATGTTACTCTTCAAGATACTTAATATGATAGCAACATTAAAGTACTTACAATGCAATAGATATGCATTCCATTGTTTCTATAGACAGCAATCTTTTCAGAAGAGTTTGTGTAGAAAAAGCTAGATTCAGCATTTTGACAGCATTCTAACTGGGATGTGCTCAGGTATAAAACAGGCTCTTAAGGGAATTTAGGGAGCTACTTTTTGAAGGCTATTTTTCCCCCCAGACATTTCACGCTGAAAATGGCCTCTCAAAAGTTCACCGTTCTCCAGTCATATATGTACATAATCTGAATGTTATTTGGTAAATAGGTTCTTTGTAGTTGTGGTTAAGTTAAAGATTTGGAGATGGGTAGATTATCTTGTGTTATCCATATGGGCCCTCAATGCTGTCATAAATGTCCTTATAAAAGAGAGGCAAACTGAGACTTGACATAGACCTAAGAGGGGAATGCAGTGTGACCAAAGAGGCAGAGATGTGAGTGATGCAGTCATAAGTCAAAGAATACCAGTGGCCATGAGAAGCTGAAAGAGCTAAGAAACATTGTTCCGTAGAGCACCTGGAGTGAGCATAGCCCTGCTGACTTTGTAGTATTAGTCCATTAATAAAGATTGCAAATTTAGGGACTCCAGAACTGCAAGAAAATAAATGTCTACTGTTTTAAGCCACCTAGTTTGTAGGAATTTCTTACAGCAGTTATAGTAAATGAATACATTTCTTAATTCTTACTCCTTCTTCCTATTTAAGATATTTGCTGCAGCTTCTAATTATATGCCCTTTATAAGGTTAAGAATCTAGGGCCTATTCTTAGTATGCTAAGAGTTTTTATAATAAATGGGTGATGAATTAAAATTTTCTGCGTTAATGATTCTGTATTAATAACACAAATTATACATACACACATTCACACATGCATTCTTCTAAGAATAATTTTTTTCCTAAGATAAACTCAACTAGAACATGATGTATTATCTTTTACTAGATGTGGTTTGCTAATAATTATTTAGAACATTTGTATCTATATTTACTAGTGAGATTGACTTATAACATTCCTTGTTTGTACTGTATCTATTTTGGTTTGGGTATACAAGACATGCTAGCTTCAAACAATTAGTTGAACATTGCTTTCTTTTTTTCTACCTGTTGGCAGTGTTTGTACACCAATGAATGACCACATGCCAGGCAAGGTTTAAGTTTTAAATTTATTTACATAAGGAAGGTGATATCAATGCCCCAAACACAATTTTGATAGCACTAAATCTAATTGTGTGTGTGTGTGTGAGTGTGTGTGTTTTGTTGGTACTAATGGATCGGTCATAACTATTATATTTAACAAAGTAGAGCTAAATGTGAATGTAGTTCCATTACCAGGCTTCAAGGAATTAGATGATTTTGCCTTATCTCCTTGTAACATGATAACTAGACCTCTGAAAAACAGACTATTAATACTTGCTATGGCATCTGAACATATAAATAAATGATACTTGTTTGAAGGCTTTTTGTTGTTGTTGTTTTGCTTTGTTTTGTTTTTTTAGACGGAGTGTTGCTCTGTCGCCCAGGCTGGAGTGCAGTGGCACGATCTCGGCTCACTGCAAGCTCCGCCTCCCAGGTTCACGCCATTCTCCTACGTCAGCCTCCCCAGTAACTGGGACTACAGGCGCCCGCCACCACGCCCGGCTAATTTTTTCTATTTTTAGTAGAGACGGGGTTTCGCCGTGTTAGCCAGGATGGTCTCGATCTCCTGACCTCGTGATCCACCCGCCTCGACCTCCCAAAGTGCTGGGATTACAGGCGTGAGCCACCGCGCCCGGCCTGAAGTGTTGGTTTTATAAACTACTATAGTCAATCACAGTTGTGTCTTGCTTAACTTAAGAGTACTGGCTTCAGAGTCTGGCTTCCTGGGTTCAGATCTTAGATCCTGATATTTCTGTGTGATGTCGGGCGAGTTACTTAGCCTCTTTATGACTTAGTTGCCCCCAGTTGGGAAAAGAGAGATAATACCTCATATGTTTGTTATGGGGCTTAAGTGAGTGAGCATTTGTTGAAGCACACAGAATAAGTTTTGTATCTAGGAAGGGTTTTATATGCACTAGCTAGTATTTTTTATCATGTTCTATACCGTTTTTCTTCTAAACATATTAGAACACTTCACATCAGCTATCTGGCCCAGCATCAGAACCTTTGTGTATGTGGCAAGAAATTCCCCACTTAATATTTGGAGTAGTTGAATGTTGGAGGTTTGTGACTAGATTATAGATAAACCAGCCTGAGAGAGGCAAAGTGCTGACTATAAGCTTAGATCCAAGGTGTGTTTTTTATTATCTTACACTTACTTCACTAATTGTATTAAATAAAAGAGTAAGAAAATTGCATTTAATGTTTGATCTGCCTTTTGATCCATATGTTTTCTCAGATTCTGTCTGGCAGTTAATGTACTTGATGAAATCACTGATGCGTATTGTGCTGAATTATTTATCTTTTAATTTTAAAGGTTTAAGTAGAATAAATTGTAGGAAGCAAAAAATTGAGATTGGCTATTATGGTTTTCTTTTTAGGAAAGTTCCTTATCTTTATTTGTTTGCTGTTAAATAAACTTTTATATCAATATGGCCTGAATCTAAGACTGACTTCTATTACTATTGTCAGATAATTTTCTATGAATGTAAATGTGTCTTAACATATAGATAAAATTCTCCATGTTCTATAACTATATATTCAATTTGTCAATTGTAGGCAATAATTTTATAACTCTACCCTTCCACGTTAAATAATAAGTAGCAACCATTGAAGTATGGGTAAGGATTCCAACAGTTTGAACACAGTCTGTCACATTTTCTCCAAATGAAATGTTACTTTTTTGGTCAATCAGGGCACATCTGGAAAAATATTTTTAATGCATGTAAATATCTGTCTCCTCTCATATTAAACTGGCTGATGCTCAACATCTAAAATTGGATATGTACAAACTAACTTGCCAAGCAAGTAGGGAATTTTTTTTGGAGGTGGCATCTGAAAAAGAATAATATAAAATTTAATGGGATTTTTGTTACATAATTAGTTTAAAAATTAAAAAGTGTGCAAATATAATTATGCCAAATACAATAGAAAAAGGTGCCTTAACCATGATTAAAAATGATCCTGATGTAGTATACAGTTTTTAGAATTTACTCCAGTAGGTTATTTTCTGAGTAATGAGATGGTATGAGTTTTTCCCCAAAAGCAAGAGAGAAGAAAAGGAAGAGAAGTATGAAACAAGGAAAAAGAGAAAGAAAAAAGAGAGTGAATTCCTATGGTGTTCATTACAGCCAAAATTAAGAAAAAATACATAAAAGTAGGTAAATCTGTAGTATATTTCAGCTCTATGTTATTCAAATAGAAATATATATACTCAACTGGACTATATATATATATTTAACTGGAGTAATAGATTTTGGTGTTCATATATATTCATGTCTATATATTATAGATAATAATGCCTATAATATAGAATGTACCATTTTATAACTATGCCATATATAATATATATGTCTAATTTCATATTTAGAAATGTGATGTCAGGCAAGTTACTTAGCCTCTCTCTGACTTAGTTGTCCCCATCTGGAAAAGAGAGATGATACCTCATCTCTTTGTTATGGGGCTTCTATGAGTGAGCATTAAGCATCCTTTATTACAAGGATGTCTAGGAGAAATTTTTGTCTAATTATTCCAAGAATGATATATATTTTGAATAATTCTATTTTTATATTATATATGGCATAGTTATAAAATGGTGCATTAAATCAGATTAGCAAACTAATAGTTATTGAAACATTAAATGAAATAATGTATGTAAAGTTCTTAGTATAGTGCTGACGCTTTGCAGGTATTAAATGCAGATGTTATTAATGCTGTATTGTTACTACTACTGGTAATACTAGCAGTAGAAGTAAAGTCTTAAAAACTTTTATAAAAATGTTTGAAAACACCAAAGGCATAATAGTTGGAAGAAGATTTCCCTAGTGATATGCTGCTTTTTGAGGAAATGCATACTTTTCCCTAATCAATCAAAATAATGTTATTAATATTTATCTCTGTAAAGGCTTAAAATATACTTTCAAAAACAGATAGGGTTATACAGACATGCATAAAAATATTTTAATGAGAAAAAGGTACTGAAAAAATGAAATTCAGAAGACAATAAATGCTACTTCAAATTTTCAGGACTTAAGATAGTATATACTAATTAAATTTTTTTTTTTTTTTTTTTTTTTTTTTTTTTTGAGATGGAGTCTCACTCTGTCACCCAGGCTCGAGTACAGTGGCGTGATCTCGGCTCACTGCAAGCTCGGCCTCCCGAGCTCATGCCATTCTCCAGCCTCAGTCTCCCAAGTAGCTGGGACTACAGGCGCCTGCCACCATGCCCGGCTAATTTTTTGTATTTTTAGTAGAGATGGGATTTCACAGTGTTAGCCACGATGGTCTCGATCTCCTGAGCTCGTGATCTGCCTGCCTCGGCCTCAAAAGTGCTGGGATTACAGGTGTGAGCCACCGCGCCGGACCTAATTACAATTAAAAAAAATATATTAATATACCTGGAAGAAGAAAAGTTGCCAAAGAAATTAGATTTAGGCTGAATCATGATGGACGATTCGAGTTGATCCTGAAGAAAAGTCATTGTAAAAGCAGTTACCAAACTCAACTAAAAATGTTATTGGAAATTAAATATATCAAGTAGATGGGCAGTAATAGATACTTCAGTAATACCACAGGAGGAGGTTAAGGGATAAACAACAAAGGTATGAGTACCAAGTGTAATTAGATGAACAGAAAGCTGGTAATTGGAATGCATTCCATTGGGCCCCAAAAGAGCTACATATTCTAAACTATACTTTGGTGCAATATTATTAGTCTGATATGTTGATATTTATTTAAATTATCAACTCGAGGTAACTCACTGCTTATTTTTAAAGAATAATGTTCATGGACATTTTACTTACATCATGTGGTATCTTTATTAGAAGGATGTCTAGGAGAAATTCTTTTCTAATTATTGTTGCAAGAATGACACATATTTTGAATGTGTATTTCAAATTTTTTATATTTTTATTTTTATATTATAAATTGAATAATTAACCATATCCATGTAGAACATTAGAAATGCATAGCCTAATATAACTCAGATAAAAATTACCAGTGTATAGTGAAACAGAAGCATAGTTAGTGAAGATGGAGAATGGAATATGTTCTTACAGTGCCTCTGGAATTTTTCAGCCAATGACACAGCAGTGAGACAGAGAGGCATTTCATTAGAACAGTCTCAAGAGATCAAGTAGGAATGAGAATAAAGAGAAAGATTATAGCCATGAAATGCTGTAGGAATTGTCAGCTCCTTCTTCCTACCTCCCAACTCCTTGGAACATACACACACACATGCACTCACACAATAGAGCCACATGAGATAATTTACTGTGTATGTGGCACAAAATAAGCATTTTACTAATATTTCCCTGCTTGACTGTTTTTCAAGACTAGATACTGGTTATGAAAATAAAATAGAAATATGCACAAAATTGAAGAAAGGGAAAAGGGCAGGGAACGAGTGGGGAGAGAGTAAAAAAGGTTTCATTGGTTCAAGTACAAAGTTAATGTAGAGTAGAATTAAACAGTGAGACTAGATATAATGTTTGGTAGCAGATGTAGAAGTTAGGAACAGATGTTGTAAGGCTCTGATTATAACCCAAGAGTTTAATTTTATTCTCTAACTTAATAGAAAACTGTTTTAGACATTTGTGTAGGATACTCATGTTATAATGTATTATAGGAAGATTAATTTGGTAATGTAACCTCAGTCTAGTCTCACAATTATTTATAAAGTACCTACCATTTTTATGATGATATGCTAAGTGCTTCAGGTGATGTAATTTGACTTTGTGTTTAAAAGTTTGACCAAGATGGGTTTAATAGTTACTGTGTAACAGCGATAGTGCTAGGTACTCAGCTTCAAACAGGTGAGAATGGGAGAATAAGGAAGACAAGAACACAAATAAAACATGTTTGATTTAGCTAGGTTCATATGAACAATGTGTAATCAAATGCTATGGAAATTTTAAAAAGGCAGAAATCGCATTCAATTTGCTATAGAGGACAGCGGCCGCTAGATTTTTCAACATAGTTGGTTCTGCCTATATCAGCACCTTATCACTTGGTAAACAAAAAAACCTCCCAGCCCTCCTGAAGAATACTGTCAGCTTCTGATATCTTGTTCTTTCATAATAAATCCATTTTAGTGTACCCACTTCTCTGAGCCCTTAGTCTCATCTTTTGTGGTTTACCATGAGAATTTTAGCATCTAATCTAATGAGAGTACTAGCCATTTTCCAAGCTTCCATCAGTCATATGAGAAGGGCATTAGAACTATCTCCCAGAGCCCTTAAAATGATGTTAAATCTTGTGGCAAGGGAGAGTTCTCCCACACTAAAAAATCTCCCTTCTGTAGCACCCTCAGGATCTATTTGTCGGCAAACTCCCGTTTTTTTTCCCCAGTAGTTGTTAACCACAACCTGGCATGACTTGTGGAGTATAATTATTCTCCTCCCTTAGCAACTTTGGTGCTTCCTTCTTGGGACTTGATTGGATTTGACTCAATTTGTTTGTTTAGTGGCTACAGGACAGTTCTCCAGGTGGCTTAATACTTGAACTGACACAATTCTCTCCTGTTTCTTGCTCGCAGTTTTCAAGAATAACTTGACTGTGCTGGGAATACCCCATCCTGAGATTGGGGAGGGACTAGTCAGAATAGCTCAGGGCTGTTTTCTGCTCTCTTAGAAACAGCATGTCCTTCAATACATTCACACAGCATGTCTTGTTTCCTCTGAGGTAAATAACCTGGGTGGGATGCATTTTGGAATTCCTCAGTAGTGGTGCAAGTAGAGTATACAAAGTAGGGACAGCCTGGGCAGTTTACCTGAGCCTGGAGGACCAGTTCATAAGAATCGTATGCTTCCATTGTTGCTTGTTGCCTATGTATAAATAATACATCCAGTTTATATAACTTACTGCATGAATAGATGTTCTGTGTCACTGATATCAGATAAGTTAGTAACCGGTGCACTGTTAGCCAGCTTGATAGTGGCCAATAGAAAAGAGAGATGTCAATTATAAGGGAGAAAAGTATTGTCTGTAAGGTACCTGTCTAGTCTTCAATCAAAACAGGGGCTACTATCATCTAACAGAGTAGGAACCTTCTGAAAACCCAGGAAATTCAGTGAAATCAGAGCTTTCAGTGTTCTTGAGACTACTCATTTAAATCATTTGTAATATCAGGGTGAACGTTGGCTGAAAACCTAACCTCCTCTTAATTCAGCCATTCTTGCAAATTAATTATGCACCCCAAATTCAGCTCATCCTGCCATCTGGCTCCAGGAAATAAGAATCTCTTCAAATTTTATCAAAGAACATTATATAGCACAACAGTTGATATGAGTCAGGTATTTTCTCTATGGAAAGCATTTATGATGCTCAGCAGCAGGCATAGCCTCTCTAATTGTTCTTTCTCCTCGACTTCTCAAGTGCCTGAGCTACAGCATCAAACTGTGCATCCCCTTCCAGTTCCTAAATGTGAACATTTTAGCAACTGTACTTTGTCATGCCAGGGATCATCAATATTTTACCTTTCACCAGTAATGGGGTCCTCATTGTTACATGGCCAGAGAGTGAATCAACTCTAGGATCCTCTTCTTGGAGTCTGTTTCTTAAGATCCTTTGTGTTATTAACTGTTTTAGTTCAGAGCCTGAATAAGCAGAGCCTGAGATGAGATGATCATGTGATAGATTTCTGGAATGTATACTCTTAATGTAGAATCTGTAAAGGAGTGAGAGTATGTCAAAGAAAGAAGCTAGGAAAAGATGTGTGTTTAGCTTAAGTCTAGCCTTAGCCTGACTCCATTAGGAACTCTATGGTACCACAACATTGTCTCACTTGGAAGAAATGAGGCTGGACTTCTGAACCCCATTTCATTCAGTCATTGGTGAGGGGACAGTTCAAGAACAGAGCATAGCCTTCCAGGCATTTCTGGACAAAACAACTTTTAACAAGAATGAAACATTAAAAAATGAATTCAGTCTCTTCATTACATATACCAACAGCAACTACTAGAGAAGGCCACTCTAACTTTTACCTCTTAATTTAAAAACCTATGAATCCTGGCTACTGAGGACATAGTACCACACATTAGCTAGTATTTCAGCATATTTAACACATCTTGAAGAATAAAACCCCGACTCTGAAACATTGCTTTCCTCAAGCTGACACCCTAAGTAAACTTTAACAGACCATTGTGGCATATCATTCGTCCTGTTTCTTTAAGGTATACAATCAAATACTTGGAACTATTGAAATATTTTCTTTGCTGTGAAATTATCCTTTGGGCTGAGGCAACATTACATGGGATAACATGTCAACAGATGAATTATTATAAAAAGCCACATGTTAGTTCTGCTGGTGGAAGGAAAACTCATTTTGCAGTGAGTAGGACTTCAGAGTGAGAGTGAATTCGTACACCCTCCAGGTTGGAAGGGATCTGATGAGTCACATCTTCAGGTAAATAACAAGTCTTCTCAAATTATGCCACATCCAGGGCTCAATCTTTGTTTCAACTGCTGGCAGCGGCAATAGCTAGATCAGCCTTGATAAGATGGAACTCAGGCTGTTAAACGAATGTGTAACTTCCCTTCTGCTACAATGACATATACGTTCATTGCCCTATTGAGCCAACACTTGTATGGCCAAGAAGAGAGGCTAACTGGCATCCACAGAACCAGTGATTCTATCCATCCAGCTTTGGAGAATTCCCTCTGTAGTGGATGCTCTCTGAGGACATTAATGCTAGACTATTTGTATGACTTCTGTTCAATTTCATTATTCCAGCCACATAATTCTTACCCACACATCCTTGTCTTTTATCCTCTAGATCAGTTTATGTCTAGCTCCTTACCAGCCAGACAAGGTGGTTTTCACTACTCAGAAGTCCATGCACATTTGTACATGAGGTACTTCTCCCTCTATATGAACTGAATGGATATATTGCTTCATGCTCTGCTTACCATATTTCTTTACACTAATGTCATTTTTGCCCAGGTATGTATACAATGGAATGGTACAGTAATGAATGCAGTCTTGTTATAGATAGCACCGTCATGTTTGTGAACTGAGTTCAAATTATTTCTTTTTCATTAAGACTGTTGAACAGATCATTACATGAGACCAGGTATGAGTCGAGGAAGAGGTTTTGGTGAGACGTATAGGTATCATGGCCATTTGGGTCACCTTTTAATTCATGCCTTTTGAACCTGCTCTGTTGGTAACTTAAATGCGCCATTCAAATAAAATGGTTTTAGTTGTGCCTATTTTCCTGTTTGGGGGAACTGATTATAGCCACCTCATGATGAGCAGCTTTAGTCACAATGTAATTTGTTGTCAGAGTTTCAAACATTAACTAGTGTTCCGTTGCAGAACAGGTAAAATTATTCCAGAACCAAGGGGTACTTATACTTGGTCCTTCTTAGAATGTTGCATCTTACTTCACAGGTCATGAAACGTAAATAAGGATTTTCCAAGTTACCAAGTATATCTGCACATTATATATCTGGAGAACAGACAAAACTCACTGCAGGCTGGGTCTATGGATCCACTGGAAATGCTGTGTTATACATTTTGGCCAAACAAATCATTTATCATCTGACGTATTAGCCCCAGTCTAATCAGAAATGATGGAATATTGCATTCCATAGTATTAATCTTGGTTCAGACCTTATATGTCCTGTCTTTGAAAAGTCAAAATATTTCCCATTCTCTAGGGCACAGGTGCCGTGGAAATTGGTTCAAGTCAAAATACAGGGGAAAATTGTAGGCATTTTTTTTTTAAACATGTTACATTAGCAGGACAGTTCCCTTCTCAAGGAATTCTGAGTCAGTAGAGTTAGGTCTTGAAACTCAGTGAGGGAGAACAATTTTTATTGTAGCTTTTGATGATAGTTTTCTGATTTCTGAAAATTGATTTCTTTTATTGCAAGATGAGCAACATCTTATATGTCTGTCTTCCTGAGGAGCATTAATAGCTCTTCAATATATGCCTGTGTGGTGAGGCATCTTTATTATCACTCTAAACTTGCTGCCTTTTATGATGATCACATCTACCTGCATATATGGATTAAGTGTTGACATCTAGCTTCCAGCATTCTGGGATCTCCTCATCTCCAGTTTATATTAAGGAGCCTGGTTCCACAGAAGCATCTCCTACTGTAAACCTTGTCCTGCAAAGGATAGCTACCATCAAACTTCTCAAAGATTCTTTTGTCTTCATCAGTTAATTTCTTACTGGCCTAGTGAAAGGTCTTGCTGAGCAACATGTTCAGGTGGTGCATTCTTAGTGCTTACAAAGAAAAAAAAATCCATCTCAATAGTCCCACTTTTCTGAGTTTTCTGATCCCTTCTTCAGCACTATATCAAAAACTTTTCCATTTCTTTTGCTTTAAGTAATTTTTATTTTCAGATTTCCAGTAGTGATCCCAGTTGACTTTTAGGTCTGGCTGCAAGTGTTGTTGCAAATATATTTAATCCTATGTAACACATGAGTGCTCCATGTGATTAAAATTTCCTCACACCAGTCCTGTATGTCTCAGTCATTCCTTCAGCCCAGTTCAGCACATCAACATCCACTTTGGCACATGCATTCTTATTTCCTGCAAATACATATTAATCAGGTTCTGCATCTTGGGCAAAATATATGGGTTTGTGTGTGTGTATGTATGTTTATATACTTATATATACACAAATATATAAAATACACACATATAATTTTTTCTCTGAGAAGTGGTTGATAAAACCTTAATGATTTTGAAACTCAGTAACCACATTTATACCTAATACTTTTGGTATATCCAGAATATCTAAATAATTCTTAAAACTCAAGCATAAGACAAACAGCTGATTAAAAATGGAGTAAAATACTTGAGAAGGCATTTAACAAAATAAGATAGACAAATGGTCACAGAAATATGTAAAGACATTTAGCATTAGACATCAGAGAAATCCAGATTATAAACACAATGAGATACCACTACAGAGACACAAGAATGGCTAGAATTGTAGTAATTGTCATACTAAGTGTTGAATGGAATGTGTTTGAAACTTGATCTCTCATATAATTTGTCAGCTTCTTATAAAGACATATCATATATGCCATTTATTCAATGTATTACTTCTCAGCTCTGAATGCACCCTTCAATGTATGTTCTATGATAAACAATTGGATACTGTTAAAGATTTTTCCTTTAAAGTGTGTACAATGTCAAGTTTTCTCAGTAGAGAGTGCTGGTAAAACACTAAGAACCTAGGGTTCTTGAAATTTCCCACTTGCACCTGAGTAGAAGGTAAGGGTCTGTCTATAGATCACAGGTTACTTGGGGGCAAAAATGGGGGTAGAACTGACTGCAAAGTGGTGAAAGAAACTATGGGGTAATAAAAATGTTCTATATATTGAATCAGGGTGATTACATGGTTGTACAAAAGTGTCAAAGCTCATAAAACTGTTTACCTCAGTTGTGTGCATTTCATTTTGTGTAAACCATACCTTAAAAAATTTTATTTAAAAATAAACATAGAGTATGTGGACAAATGAATGGAACTTTAGAGTGTGTTTCAGAAGACCTGGATTTGATTCACAGTTGACTCTCTAACATTGAAAAAATCATCTAACATACATACTTTCTGCTTTCCCCCAACACAAACAAAGCACACTCTATCCAGCTCTGAGGAAAAGAGATTGTGAAAAATATTCCATGATGTTGTATTTCTAGAAGAAAAAAGAAAGTGTAAGGTTGAGGGGGAAAATGAATTTGTCACTTGCTCTAGATTTAAACTAAAGTTTGGCTGCAAAACTAAGATTCAATCAAAACAGAAAAAACAAGAAAGATGGATAAATGTATGAGTTATAAAAAAAGAAACTAGAAGGAAACAAGTCATTTGTGCACTAATTCAACAGGCATCTGGGTAGATACCTTGTACCAAGCCTTGTGCTAACATCAGGAGAAACAAAGTTCTCTTTAGTTAAGAAGAGTCCAATAGACAGGCAAGTAAAGCCACATATTTATAATTGGACAATATATTTTATTGATGGAGGTAATCCCAGTGTGCTTTCCAGAGTGTACCACTGTGGGAGTAAGACCTGGATACGATGAGGGGTGTACGAGATTGGTGAAGTAGAAGAGGTGATAGAGAAAGAAATGCCAAATTTATTTCGTAATGTTGAGCAAAAAAAGAAATGGCAAAATTAGTGGAAAATAATGAATTTGGCTTTGCATAGGTCAAACATTGGTGATTATAATGCTGCCTTATAAGATTTGATAGTGGAAGATACAGACATACATGAAATCCCCAAGAAGAGGATTAGAGAAAGTACAACAGAAATTCAAGTATTAAAAGTCAAAATTAAGGTGTCATTTTTAATGAAGGGTCAATATGAGGAAGAAGTAACTGTGCTATTAGGCTACCAGCATTTCATTGAGGGTGTTCAGATGTGACCCTGAATCAGACCTATTTGCTAAGCTGGTTTTGGTAGCAGTCTTTAAGCTACACTGCATTAATATGGAAAGTAATGGCAGGTAATAGTAAATTTTAGAATGATGTAATAAAAGATGCTTCACATTTCAATAGTTTTATGACTGTAAAAACAAATTTTAAATATCCGATTTCATTGAATTTTTGCAATCTTTTAAGGTGGACAGGAAAGATATATTTATTATTTTCTGTTCAAGGAAATAAAATCTCTATCAACTTTAATGATTTGCCAGAGATCTTACAGCTAGTAAATGACAGAAATGGGACAAACACCTGAGTCATATTCCTAACCCAATGTGGTTTCTACTATACTGCTTAATAGAAGATAATATTTTCCTACTTTGTGCACTTAACTAATGGGAATTATGACAATTACCTCTTTCACTCTGCAAGATGAAGCACATTAAGGGTGGACTCGGGTAATAGGGGTGAAAATAGGGAAGACTGAGTTTGAACATATGCAGAATTTTTGTTAATATTCCAACATGCCTCTCCACTGATGATGAATTTCAGATAATAATGATTATCACTATTGGAATTAATTTTCTGTATGACTATATTGTAACCATTTAATGTAACTTATTTGCTTTTACTGGCAATTATAGACTCTCACTATTAATGCATGTTTTTCTATTACCCATATATTTTATGTGATATTTAGAAGTTTGGGGCATAAAAACTATAAAAGAAATCTACATAAACCACGTTAAATTATGCTTCCAATAATCCTGAGAGCTTCAATAATACTAATGCCAACCTTCATATCTAAACAAAATGCTGCTACTTGCAGTACACAGGATGTATGCTGCTTTGAGTAAAAGTGATGGATTTGTCCCGGTCCATGTACTCTCTGTCCCTGGATTTAACTTGTGGCATGATGATGAATATTTACAAGAGGGATGTCTAAGTAAGCAGTATTATTTTTGGCCCTGATGAGTCTAAGATAAATCTATGATGTGAGCAGCCTCTATCTATCTTAGGGGAACAACAGAAAATATTATGTGAAAGTGATTTAATCTGTTGGGAGAAAAAAAGTGCTTTTAGACCCACATAACAATATAATTATGTTGTACAGTGTTTGACACATCTTGCCTTCCTATAGGGAATAAGATTAATCTATATCATGGTTAAATATAAATAAATTGTCATGCCTTGTGTATGTTTAAGGTCATGAGCAATCTAATTTTCCTGGAGCTAATAGTAACTAATATATTATCCATGAGACTGTCCTTGGAAAGAAGTGGAGAGTAAACATAACCCTTAATTTAGAGACCGATTCTACAGTAACTCAGACAGGAGTTCAATGTTAATTTTTTGAATAATTTTTATGATTAAAGTGTTTTCAATAAATTATTCGCAACCTAAAAATTTCCTCACATTTTTGCATCTATTGTGGTTCTTACCACAGTCTTCCCTGTATTGTCATCATTTTGTGATTTTCTTAACTCTCTACTTGAGAATAATCTTTCAAAATTCAAATTGAGCCTTACTCTTTGTTGCGTTTCTCATGATACCTGTCAGAGGAACCTGATGACAATGAATATTGAATAAATGCTTTTTGAATGAAAAATGTATGAAAGAATATGTATCTATTACTAAAAGATATAGAAACTTGATCTATAAGAAGACATACTGCTTCATCTTATTCTCAGTATATTTGTGCTTGGAAGGCTATACAGAGAAAGTGTATTTATTTAAATATGAGCAAATATTACTTATCAAGCCCCTACTATGTGCCAGACACTGTTCTTGACATTGAATAAATAGCAGGAAATTAAACAGATAAATCTAAAGCCTAATGAAGGTTGCATCCTAGTGGATGGCAGTAGACAAGAAGCAAACACACACATAAACTATAGAAAATATGACATGAGGATAACAGCTATCAAGGAAAATAAAGTAGAAAAAGTAGATAGGAAGTGACTGGTTGAGAACATTATGATTTATACTGTGAAGGTATGGAAGAGCCTCACTGAAAGAGCTGGTCTTTGGAAAAAAGACTTAATGGAGGTCAGGGAGTAAGTCCCATAGATGCTTGACAGAAGGGCAATCTCAGCAGAGTGTTCTTTTCTAGCACCATTGCTCCAGAAAGCATGGAAAAGCAACAGGGTTCCTTTTCCTGTAATTAATAAAAGCAAATATGAAAATAAAAGAAGATGACATCTGAGAAACGATGGGGAGGTAGATACATAGATGTGTGTACATCATCATGTCAGTATGGGCCTTTATAGAAAGCAAGAGAAAGCCATTTGGAGGCTTGTTTTAGTAATCACTCTGGCAACAATGTTGAAATTAAACTTCAGATTAAAAAGGAATTGCCATGAAGATCAGTGTAGAAGACTTTTGCAAAAATCCAGGAAATCTGATAGTAGGGGGAAAATTGCTTCAATGTTGGTTGAGAACAGTGTGATTTTAGAAGTATTTTGAGGGTAGAACCAACAGGATTTATTGACAGGTTGCATGTGGGATGTGAGAAAGGAAAAGGCTCATAGATGACTACAGAGTTTTTGGATTGAGGAACTAAAAGAATAAAGATACCATTAATGGACACACGGAAGACTGTGTATGGGAAGAGGTTAAATATTTTTAAAATTTCTGATTTTTATGATGAGTATTACAACCAGGTGGAGATATAAATTTGAAGAGCAGGAGTGGCATTCTGCCAGAGAATAGAGATTTAGAAGTCATTGACATTTAGATACTTCCCACAGCCATGCTCCTGAAAGAGATCATCAAGAGAGTGAATGAAAATGAAGGACAGGAGGGCAAGGAAGGGGAGGATAGAAGAGAGGAGAGAAAAAGGAAGAGAAGGGAGGCAAAATTAATAGATTATTAAAATGTTCCAATATTAAGAGAGACCAGAAAAGGAGGCTATATTGTATTATTTTCTATTGTGTTGTAACAAAATACTACAAACTTAGTGGCTTACTATAGCACAGTCTTTCTTAGAATTCTGAAAGCCAGAAATTGAAAATGGCCTTCACTGGACTAAAACCAACAGGACTGCACTTCTGGAGCATCTGTGGGGAATGTAGTTCCTTGCCTTTTCCAGCTTCTAGAGGCTACCTGCATTTTGTGGTATGTGACCCTTTTCTCCTATTTTTTTAATCTTTTAAGTTTGGGGTTACATGTGCAGGTTTGTTACATAGATAAACTTGTATCATGGAGGACTGCTGTACAGATTATTTCATCACCCAGGTATTAAGCCTAGACCTGTTAGTTATTTTTCCTGATCTCTCTCCTCTCACCCTTCTACCCTCCACTATCCAATAGACCCCAGTATGTGTTGTTTCCCTCTATGTACCCATGTGTTCTTATTATTTAGCTCCCACTTACATGTGAAAACATGTATTTAGTCTTCTGTTCTGGCATTAATTTGCTAAGGATAATGGCCTCCAGCTCCTTCCATGTCCCTCCAAAGGGCATGATCTTGTTCTTTTTTATGGTTGCATAGTATTCCATGAGGTATATGTACCAAATTTTCTTTATCCAGTTTATTATTGATGAGCATTTAGGCTGATTCCATGTCTTTGCTATTGTAAACAGTGCTGCAATGAACATATGTGTGCATGTGTCCTTATAACAGAATGATTTTTACGCCTTTGGGTATATACCCAGGAACGGGATTGCTTAGTCAAATATTATTTCTGTCTTTCGCTCTTCGAGGAATTGCCACACCGTCTTCCCCAATGACTGAACTAATTTACACTCCAAACAATAGTGTATAAGTGATCCTTTATCTCTTCAACCTCGCTAACTTTTTTTTTAAACTTTTTAATAGTAGCCATTCTGACTGTTGTGAGATGGTATCCCATTGTGGTTTTGATTTGCATTTCTCTAATATTCAGTGATATTTAGCTTTTTTTCATATGATTGATGGCCCCATCAATCTTCCCCATTGGAAAATGTTCATGTCCACTGTCCATTTTTTGTTTTTCGTTTTTTTTCTCATAAATTTAAGTTCCTTGTAGATGCTGGATATTAGATGTTTGTCAGAACTATAGTTTGCAAAAATTTTCTCCCATTTAGTAGTTTGTCTGTCTATTCCATTTACAGTTTTTTTTTTTCTTGCTGTGTGCAAAAGCTCTTTAGTTTAATTAGATCCTGTTTGTCATTTTTTACTTTTGTTGCAATTCCTTTTAGTGTCTTCATCATGAAATCTTTTTCTGTGCCTATGTCCTGAATGTTACTGCCTAGATTGTCTTCCAGAACTTTTATAGTTTGGGGTTTTACATTTGAGTCTAATTCATCTTGATTTGATCTTTGTTTCTGGTGTAAAGAAGGGGTAAAATTTCAGTTTTGTACATATGGCAAGTCAGTTATTGCAATATCATTGATTGAAAAGGGAATTGTTTCCCCAGTGCTTGTTTTGGTTAGGTTTGTCAAAGATCAGTGTGTAGTCTTATTTCTGGGTTCCTCATTCTGTTTCATTGGTCTAATGGGTCTGCTTCATTGGTCTAATGTGTCTGCTTCATTGGTCTAATGTGTCTGCTTTTGTACAAGTACCATGCTGTTTTGGTTACTGTAGCCCTGTAGTATAGTTTGAAGATGGGTAGCATGATGCCTCCAGCTTTGTTCTTTTCGCTTAGTATTGCCTTGGGTATTTGGGCTCTTTTTTGGTTACATATGAATTTTAAAATAGTATCTTCTAGTTCTGTGTAGAATTTCAATGGTAGTTTAAGAGTAATAGCATTAATCTGTAAACTGTTCTGGGCAGAATGGCCATTTTAACAATATTGATTCTATGAGCATGGAATGTTTTTCTATTTGTGTCATCTTTGATTTCTTGGACCAGTAGCTTGTAGTTCTCCTTGTAGAAATATTTCACCTTCCTAGTTAGCTCTAATCCTAGGTTTTTATTCTTTTTGTGGCAATCATGAATGGGAGTTCATTTCTGATGTGGCTCTTGGCTAGACTTTTGTTGGTGTATAGCAATGTAAGTGATTTTGGCACATTGATTTTGTGTCTTGAGACTTTCCTGAAGGTGCTCATCAGCTTAAAAAGTTTTTGGGCTGAGACTATGGGGTTTTGTATATATAGGATCATGTTGTCTGCAAAAGGCGATAATTTTACTTCTATTCATACTATTTGGATGTGCTTTATTTCTTTCTCATGACTGATTGTCCTGGCCAGGACTTCCAATACTATGTTGAATAGGAGTAGTGAGAGAGGACATCCTTGTGTTGTGCCAGTTTTCAATAGAAGTGCTTCCAGCTTTTGCCCATTCAGTATGATGTTGGCTGTGGATCTGTCATATGTGGCTCTTATTATTTGGAGGTACGTTCCTTCAATACCTAGCTTATTGAGAGTTTTTAATATGAAAGTTGCAGAAAAATCTTTTGATAAAATTCATCTATTGAGATAATCGTGGTATTTGTCTTTAGTTCTGTTTATATGATGAGTCACTTTTATTGATTTGCAAATGTTGAACCACACTTGCATGACAGGGATTAAGTCTATTTAATTGTAGTGGGTAAGTTTTTTGTTGTGCTGTTGGATTCAGTTTGCCAGTATTGTGTTGAGGATTTTTGCATGCATTTTGATCAAGAATATTGGCCTGAAGTTTTTTTTTTTGTTGTCTGTCAGTTTTCAGTATCAGGATTAGGCTTGCCTCATAGAATGAGTAAGTAAGAAGTCTCTCCTTTTAAAATTTTTTGGAATAGTTTCAGTAGAAATGCTACCAGTTCTTCTTCATACATTGGGTAGAATTAAGCGGTGATTGCATCTGGTCCTGGTCTTTTTTTGGTTGGTAGCCTACTTAATACTGCCTCAATTTCAGAGCTCATTACTGGTCTGTTCAGGGATTCAATTTCTTCCTGATTCAGTCTTGGGAAGGTGTATGTGCCCAGGAATGTATCCATTTCTTCTAGATTTTCCAATTTATTTGCATAGAGGTGTTTATAGTATTCTCTGATGGTTTGTATTTCTGCGGGTCAGTGGTAATATCCCCCTTGTCATTTCTGACAGTGTTTATTTGAATCACTTTCTTTTCTTCTTTATTAGTATAGGTAGTGGTTTATCTATTTTATTAATTTTTTCAAAAACCAGATCCTGGATTTGTTGATCTGTTGAACGGTTGTTCATGCCTGTATCTCCTTCAGTTTGGCTCTAATTTTTGGTTAATTATTATTATGGTTAATACTGAGTGTCAACTTGGATTGAAAGATACAAAGTATTGATCCTGGATGTGTCTATGAGGATGTTGCCAAAGAGATTAACATTTGAGTCAGTGGGCTGGGGAAGGCAGATCCACCCCTAATATGGTAGACACAATCTAATCAGCTACCAGCAAATATAAAGCAGGCAGAAAAACATGAGAAAGAGAGACTGGCCCAGCCTCCCAGCCTACATCTTTGTCCTATGCTGAATGCTTCCTGCCCTCCAACACTGGACTCCAAGTTTCTCAGTTTGGGGACTTGGACTGGCTGTCCTTGATCCTCAGCTTGTAGACAGCCTATTGTGGGACCTCGTGATCATGTAAGTTAATATTTAATAAATCCACATATATATATGTGTGTGTGTGTGTGTGTGTGTGTGTGTGTGTGTGTGTGTGTGTGTGTATCGCCTATTCTGTTCCTCCAGAGAACCCTGACTAATACAGATTTTGGTACCAGGAGTGGTTCTAGAGAAACAGGATATTAAGGATGGCATTCTTTCATTGATTTGGGGGTTTCTGGAGTTGGCTGCTTAATATGATTAGACCCCAAAATGCTAAGGACTCTACTTCTAATAATATGGAGAACACTGATAGTACTTGGCATGAATGGTTTAGAGCGTTATGCAAAATAAATGCATTTGACACTCCTGATTCACCGCTTGTGAGATGCAAGGAGTTTACTGACTCTCTACATGATACCTTTGACCATATGTGGAGAACCAAGGAACATAATGAAGCTGGTTGGTTACTTCTAAGATCAGTGGACAAAGTGATGAAAGAAAATGATGAACTCAGCAGTTCTGTCTCTGACTTCAGAAGCAGATACTTAGCCTCAAATCTTCTAAGATTGTCCTGATACTTTTGTCTCCTGTAGAGAAAGAGCTGAAATTGTGGAAAAACAGACACAAGCCCTTATCATGAGAGTAGCTGACCTGCAATGAAAGATGCATGCACAAACTCACCATATGTCTACTGTTAAAGTGAGGGCATTGATTAGAACAGAATGGGACCCTAAAACTTGGAATGATGACATGTGGGAGGACACTGATGAAGCTGGGGACACTGAGTTTATCAAACTCTGATGAACTTTTTTGCCAGAAGGAAGAATTTCCCCATTCCTAGTAGTGCAACATCCCCTCCCTGGCCCACGCTGCCATCAGTCTTGCCACCTTTGTCTGAGGATATAAACCATGCACTGCCTAAGGCAACAGTGATGGCCTCCCCTGAAGCACTTGCCAGGAAAGATAATGTTGATTCTCTTCAGGAGCCACTCCTAACACTTCTGCTTTCTTCTAGACCTATAACGAAAGTCCCAGTGGGCCCCTAGAGGTGAGATTGAGAGTGTGACCCCTGAGGGGTATGATACATTCGAAAAGAACTGAGTTCTCTAATTTATATTAACAGCAATCTGAAGAACAGGCATAGGAATGGATATTAAGGGTATGGGATAAGGGTGCAAGAAACATAGAGTTAGATCAGGCTGAATTTATTGATTTGGGCTCATTAAGTAGGGACTCTGCATTTAATGTTGCAGACGGAGGAGTAAAAAAAAAGGTTCTTATAGTTTATTTGCTTGGTTAGCTGAAATATGGATTAAAAGATGGCCCACTGTGAGTGAGCTGAAAATACCTGGTCTCTCTTGGTTTAATGTAGAGGAAGGGATGCAAGGGCTTAGGGAGACTGGGATGGTGGACTGGATTTGTCACTTTAGACCAGCTGGGAGGGTACAGAAGATATAACCTTGACCAATGCCTTGTGAAATAGATTTGTGAGGGCAGCACCTGCGTCTTTGAAGAGCCCTGTAATCGTTCTTCTCAGTATGTCAGATCTAATGTTGGGAACAGCAGTCACTCAACTAGAAAATTTAAATACAATGAGAATAATTGGATTCTCTGGTGGCAGGGGTTAAGTGGTGGCACTCAACCATCAAATGCAAGGTGGGTGTAGCTATGTGATGGACAACAGAGGCAAAATAGAAATCAGAATAGTCTGACTCATTAGACCTCTGGCATTGGGTAATCATGGTATTTCTATAAATAAAATTGAAAGGAAGCCTACTTCATTCCTACTTAAATTATACAAGCAGAAAACTTCTAGGCCGAATGGACAAAAGACAAATTTGAATTATAAAAACAGAGAATCACGCCTCCTTAATAGATTTCCAGACTTGAGCCAGTTTACAGACCCAAAACGGTTTGAATGAAGGGGAGTTTGGGTCCCCTTGACAAAGGACCCCACTACATTACTGACAATTTATGCAGTGAATCTTTCTCTCATCCTTCCCCAAGGGGACTGTCAGCCTTTTACCAGGGTAACTGCACTGGGGAAAGGGAAATGATCAGATATTTCAGGGACTACTGGACACTGGCTCTGAGCTGACGTTGATTCCAGCAGGCCTAAAACCTCATTGTGGTCTTCCAGTTAAAGTAGGGACTTATGGAGGACAGGTAATTAATGGAGTTTTAGCTTATGTCCCACTTACAGCGGGTCCCCTGGGTCTCTGGACTCCTCCTGTGGTCATTTTCCCAGTGCCAGCATGCAGGGGTGGGGATTTCCTCTACATCCCGTTCAACTCTCCGGTTTGGCCTGTGCAGGAGACAGATAGATCATAGAGTATGACAGTGGATTTTGGTAGCCTTAACCAAATGGTGACTCTGATTGCAGGTGCTGTACCAGGTGTGGTTTCACTGCCTGAGCAAATTAACACATCTCCTCATACCTGGTATACAACCATTGACTTGGCAAATGCCTTTTTTTCCATTCCTGTTGATAAGGTCCACTAGAAGAAATTGGCCTTCAGCTGGCAAGACCAGCAATATACCTTTACTGTCCTACCTCAGGGGTATATCAACTCTCCAGCTTTGTGTCATAATCTTATTCAGAGAGACCTTGATTGCTTCTCACTTCTGTAAGATATCACACTCATCCATTACATTGATTGCATTATCCTGATTGGATCCAGTGAGCAAGAAGTTGCAAACACACTGGACTTATTGGGGAGACATTTCCGTGCCAGAGGATGGGAAATAAGTCTGACTAAAATTCAGGGACCTTATTAAAATGTTTTAGGGTCCAGTGCTGTGGGGCCTGTCGAGATATTCCTTCTAAGGTAAAGGATAAGTTGCTGCATTTGGCCCCTCCTACAACCAAGAAAGAGACACAACACCTATTGGGCCTATTTGAATTTTGGAGCCAACACATTTGTTATTTGGGTGTGTTACTCTGGCTTATTTATTGAGCGACCTGAAAGGCTTCCAGTTTTTAGTAGGGTCCAGAATAGAAGACTTTACATCAGGTCCAGGCCACTGTGCAAGCTGCTCTGCCACTTGGACCATATGAACCAGTATATCCAATGGTGCTTGAGGTGTCAGTGGCAGATGTGGAAGTTGTTTGGAGCCTTTTGCAGGCCCCCATAGGTAAATCACAGTGGAGACCTCTCTAGGACTTTGGAGTAAGGCTCTGCCATTTTCTGCAGATAACTACTCTCCTTTTGAGAGACAGCTCTTGGCCTGTTACTGGGCTTTGGTGGAAACTGAACATGTGAATATGGGTCATCAAGTCACCATGTTACCTGAACTGCCAATCATGAACTGGGTGCTTTCTGACCCATCTAACCTAAAGTGGGTCATGCACAGCAGCATTCCATTATCAAATGGAAGTAGTATATGTGATCAGACTTGAGCAGGTCCTAAAAGCACAAATAAGTCACATGAAGAAGTAGCTCAAGTACCCATTGTCTCCACTCCTGCCTCCCTGCCTTGTCTCCCCCAATCTGCACTGATGGCCTCATGGGGAGTTTCCTATGATCAGTTGACAGAGGAAGAGAAGACTAGGGCCTGGTTCACAGATAGTTTGGCATGATATGCAGGCACCACCCAAAAGTGGACAGCTGCAGCACTACAGTCCCTTTCTAGGACATCCCTAAAAGACAGTGGTGAAGAAAAATCTTTCCAGTGGGCAGAACTTCGAGCAGTGCACCTGGTTGTGCGCTTTGCATGGAAGCGGACATGGTCAGATGCGTGATTATATACTGATTAATGGGACGTAGCCAATGATTTAGCTGGATGGTCAGGGATTTGGAAGAAACATAATTGGAAAATTGGTGACAAATCTGGGAAAGAGGTATGTGGATGAACCTCTCTGAGTGGTTAAAAACCATGAAGATACTTGTACGCCATGTGAGTGCTCACTAATGGGTGACCTCAGCAGATGAAGATTTTAATGATCAAGTGGATAGGATGGCCAGTTTTGTAGGCACCACTCAGCCTCTTTTCCCAGCCACCCTGTCATCATCCAATATGCCCATGAACAAAGTGGCCATGTTGGCCAGGATGGTGGTTACACATGGGATCAGCAACATGGACTTCCACTCACCAAGGCTCACCTGGCTACAGCCACTGCTGAGTGCCCAATTTGCCAGCAGCAGAGACCAACACTAAGCCCTCAAAATGGCATCATTCCTCAGAATGATCAGCCAGCTACCTGGTGGCAGGTTGATTATATTGGACCTCTTCCATCATGGAAAGGGCAGAGATTTGTCTTCACTGAAATAAACACTTAACTCTGGATACGGATTTGCCTATCCTGCATGCAGTGCTTTTGCCAAGACTACCATCCATGGACTCATGGAATGCCTTATCCACCATCATGGTATTGCACGCAGCATTACCTCTAACCAATGCACTTACTTTACAGCTAAAGAATCTGGCAGTGGGTTTGTGCTCATGGAATTCACTGGTTTTACCATGTTCCCCATCATCCTGAAACAGCTGTATGATAGAACAGGGGAATGGCCTTTTGTAGCCACAATTACAAAGCCAACTAGGTGCCAATACTTTGCAGGGCTGGGATAAAGTTCTCCAGAAGGCCACGTATGCTCTGAATCAGTGTTCAATATATGTTACTGTTTCTCCTATTGCCAAGATTCATGGGTCCAGGAATCAAGGAGCGGAAGTGGAAGTGGCACCACTCAAGATTATCCCTAGTGATGCACGAACAAAATTTTTGCTCCCTGTTCCCATGACATTATGTTCTGCTGGACTAGAGTTCCTAGTTTCAGAGGGAGGAATGCTGCCACCAGGACACACAACAATGATTTTATTAAACTGGAAGTTACAATTGCCACCTGGGTACTTTGGGCTCCTACTACTTTTAAGTCACCAGGCCAAGAAGGGAGTTACAGTGTTGGCTGGGATGATTGACCCAGACTCTCAAGATGAATTCAGTCCATTAGTCCACAACAGAGGTAAGGAATAATATGTATGGAATACATATTCTTAGTATTACCATGCTCTGTGATTAAGCTCAATGGGAAACTACAACAGTCCAATCCAGGCAGGACTCCAAATGGCCAAGACCCCTCAGGAATGAAGGTTTGTGTCACTCCTCCAGGAAAATACCATGACCTACTGAGGTGCTTGCTGAAGGCAAAAGGAATACGGAATGGGTAGTAAAAGAAGGTAGTCATCAATACCAGCACGACCACATGACCAGCTGCAGAAATGGGGACTGTAATTGTCATAAGTATTTCCTCCTCCTTTTGCTAAAAACATGTTTGTGCCTGCATACACTTGTACAAAAGAAAAAAAAAACCTTTATTTCCTTTTCCTTTACTATGTGACATAAGATTTATTGACTTCATATCAGCATTTAAGTATTGTTAACTTTATGTAATAGTATTTGGGTTTAGTATTGGTGCATTTCCAGTTGTAGGAGGGATAGATGTATTATGTTAGGAGTAATTATGACCTTATTATTGTCTTTATTTGAATATTATATATGATTTCAGGAGATGTGTATGGGTTCAAGCTGACATGGGGTGGACTTGTGATGGTTAATACTGAGTGTCAACTTGATAGGATTGAAAGATACAAAGTATTGATCCTGGATATGTCTATGATGGTGTTGCCAAAAGAGGTTAACGTTTGAGTCAGTGGGCTGGGGGAGGCAGATTCACCCTTAATGTGGTGGACAAAATCTAATCAGTTGCCAGCAAATATAAAGCAGGCAGAAAAACATGAGAAAGAGAGACTGGCCTAGTCTTCGAAGCTACATCTTTCTCCTATGCTGGATGCTTCCTGCCCTCCAACACTGGACTCCAAGTTCTTCAGTTTTGGTACTCAGAATGGCTCTCTTTGATCCTCAGCTTGTAGACAGCCTATTGTGGGACCTTGTGATTGTGTAACTTAATACTTAATAATCTCACATATATACTTAATCTCATATATATCTCATATATACATATATATGAGATACATATACGTATATATGTGTGTGTATATATGTGTATGTATGTCTCCTATTAGCTCCTTTCTCTGGAGAACCCTGACTAATTTATACAGTTATCTTCTCCTAGATTTGGGATTTTTATGCTCTTGGTTCTCTAGTTGTTTTAGTTGTAATGTTAGGTTGTTAATTTGATTTTTCTAACTTTTTGATATGGGCATTGAGTGCTATAAATTTCCCTTTTAACACTGTCATAGCTGTGTCCCATAGATTCTGGTATGTTGTATCTTTGTTCTCATTAGTTTAAAAAAACTTATTGATTTCTTCCTTAATTTCATTATTTACCCAAAAGTCATTTGGGAGCAGGTTATTCTATTTACATGTAATTGTATGGTCTTGGTTTCTAATTTCATTGCACTGTGGTCCAAGAGAATTTTTTTTATGATTTCAGTTATTTTGCATTTGTGAGGGACTGTTTTATTTCCAATTATGTGATCAATTTTAGGTCACATCTAAAATTGATGTGGCAATGAGAAAGATGTATATTCTCTTTTTGTTTGTGTGTGTGTATGGAGAGCTCTGTATCTATCAGGTTCATTTGATCCAGTGCTGAGTTCAGGTCCTGACTATCTTTATTAATTTTCTGTCTCAATGATCTGTCTAATATTGCCAGTGGGGTGATGAAGTCTCCCATTGTGATTGTGGGAGGCTAGGTCTCTTTGAGAGTCTAAAAATGTGCTTTATGAATCTGGGTGCTCATGTGTTGCATATGTATATATTTAGGATAGTTAGATCTCCTTATTGATTTGAACCCTTTACCATTATGTAATACCCAAATTTTTAAATATTTGTTGCTTTAAATCTGTTTTGTCAGACACTAGGATTGAAACCCCTGCTTTTTTCAGTTTTCCATTTGTTTGGTAGATTTTTCTCCATTCTTTTATTTTGAGCCTCTGTTTGTCATTGCATGTGGAATGAGTCTCTTGAAGACAACACACCAGTGGATCTTGATTCTTTACCCATCTTGCCACTCTGTGTCTTTTAATTGGGACATTTAGCCCATTTGCATTCAAGGTTATTATTGATAAGTAGGGATTTGATTCTGTCATCATGATGTTAGCTGGTTATTTTATAGACTTAGTTATGTGGTTACTTTATAGTGTCACTGGTCTGTGTACTTCAGTGTGCTTTTGTAGTGGCTGGTAATGGTCTTTCATTACCCCTGGAGGCTCTGTCCAGGGAGTTGCCAACTTGCTACTGGCATCATAGCTCTGGCAGTGGGTGGCTAGAGGCCCAGGCCTGGAGTATCTGCCTGGTGAGGAGATATTAGAACAGGCACCCAAATTACATTCTGGATGCTTTTCCATAGGGCTGCTGTGGTATGCTGGGGGTCTGCTCCAGTTCCTAGTTGCCTTGGATTCCAGTACCTGGAGGTATCACCAGTGAAGGCTGCAAAATAGCAAAGATGGCAGCCTGCCCCTTCCTCTGGGAGCTCCATCCCAGGGAGGTTTGAAAGCTCTGTTGGCAAGAGAACAATGGCAGGGCTGGCTGGAGACCCTGGTTGGAAGGTCCTGCCCATGGAGGAGTAATGAGATCAGAGACCCACTTAAAGAAGCAGTCTGGCCATATTGCCATAGAGTAGCTGTGTTGTGCTGGGTGATCCCTTTCATCCTTGGTTGGCTTGGACTCTCCAAAACCTGAAGGCTGGAACAGCTAAGTCACTGAAACAGCAAAGATGGTGGCCCACCCCTCTCCCTGGGAGCTCTAATTTTTAAAAGATAAAGGGGTGATGTAGGTTTTATAGATGATTTCATTATATCTCCTCAGGGAGGTATAATGATGCTACCAGTGGCTGGTTAGAATTCAGAGCCAGTGGGTCTTATCCTGTGAGGTGCTATGGAAGTGTAGTCTGCAGGCTATTTCTGCTCAACCTCCTGGTTTCAGCCTCTCTTCTAGGGGTGTGTACAGGACGTCTAACTTCCAGTTTGCTGTAGTTGCAGTTGCTTTTTCCGGGAAGCCTGGGAAGCCTGAGTGGCTGCTCTGCTGAGACTTCACATAGCTCTGTGTGTCAGATTGAAGGCCCTGGGGTGGATTATGAGGCGATCTACTGACCTAAGGGTAACAAAGATTCATGGGAGAAGCATGGGTTCCTAGGGTTACACATTTACTCACTGCTTTCCTAGGTGGGGGAGGTTCCCTTGGCTCTGTGTTGCTCCTGGGTGGGCCATTGTCCCGCCCTGCTTTTCTTCATTTCCCATGGGTTGAGTTGTTTCCTTGGTTAGTCCCAGTGCGTGTACCTGAACATTTTAGTTGAAAGTGTTGTATTTACCTGCTCCATCTGTTTCTCTCCATGAAAGCCACACACATACTAGCTGCTTCTAGTTGGCCATCTTGGTCACCCCCCAACCTTTTCTTCCTTATGGAAAGCCAGAAATCCCATCCCTCTGACCACTGTTTTTGCCGTGACATCTTCTTCTCTGATTCTGACTCTCATCTTCCTCTTATAAAGAAACTTGTGATTTCACTGGGTCTACATAACTAATATAGGATAATATCCCCATCCCAAGATCCTTAACTTAATCCTATCTGCAAAGTCCTTTTGCCCTGCAAGGCAAATATGTTCACAAGTTCTAGGAATTAGATTATGTGCAACTATAGGGGATAACTATTCTGCTTATCATGATGATAAATCAACCGGAGGGGTTAGAATTAATACCAAGACACTGTGTGGTCTTGAAAGCTAAATTTAGAACATGGTTAAAAAAAAGGAGAGATGTAGAGCCATGCCAAATGCCTACTGATAGGTTAAGCAATATGTGAGCTGAAAAATGAAATAACTATTAGAATTCTTTGAATAATTGGAATAGAAGTTTATGGGCAAAAGTTTAGAAGCTGGATTTAAGTATAGAGGGAGAAACTTAGGCAACTATTTTGAACAAATTTTTCAAAGAATTTTCCCCCAAAGTGGAAAATAAAAATGAGTAACAGATAAGAGAATGGCAGTCATTTAAAATTTAACTATTAATAGGAGAAATAATAAGTATAAACTACATGTATATATATCAGTATAACAATATATGGTGATATTAGGGATTTAGATAAGCTTGCATGAAGCAGGAGAGGGAGTATAATTGCTGCAGTCAAAGTTATTGAGTGGACAAATGGCAATAAGATTTAGTTCAGAGTAGAAAGACCTTGCAAATGAAGAAAGCATCCCAGTAATAATGAGATGGGAAAAAAGGTAGGTAGATATGTAAATGTGGGGTTGACATTTTAAATGTTTGCATTATTCTCAATGAGTAATGTTAGAATGAAAATGAACCAGAAGGCATTGGGATTTACAGGAAAAATGAGAAGGTGGGAAGTAATTATCCAGAAGACTGAGCAACTGGCCTAGTAAAAAGATGGCATGATTCTGTTCAGCTCTACAGGCACACTTGATGTTTGATGTCACAAATTTTTCATGATACAATGCATGGAATGTGTATATGTTTCCAGCCCTCTTCAATTACACAAGTACAAATCAGAATAGGCAAGAGGTTAAATTTTAAAAGTTCCAAGTTAAAAACATTAAATGAAAATGGGAAAAAGAAACTTTAAGATAAAAGAGATTTCTTTGATTGGATGATGACACTTATCTAGGTTAAGGAGAAAAGAGAAGATATTATGGGATTGAGAGTTAATGAAAATTTGATAATGTACATGGATTTCTGATGCTGCTGGTGTTCTAGAGGGCATGACATGGATATATAAGATGCATTAGAGAGTGGGATTCTTGAAATTGAGATTATGATGAGGCTGCAGTTGTTGGTAATAACTGGATCTAGGGTATGTGTTGGGAATGATTGTCTCAGTAAAGTCCACATAAATGGGGATGAAGATGTAAAGAATTTGAGAAGTCAACCATAGTTCTATGATCTGCACAAATAGAGAAGTAACCCAAAAATATGACAGGACTGTTGGAGATAGTAATAAAAAAAAATCAGGAACTAATTTTTAAAAGATAAAGGGGTGTTTTGGTTTTACAGATGATTTCAACAAGTAAGAGTCATAGAAAATCTTTACAATGGTAGAGCTTTTTGGGAGTAAGAAAATGAAAGTGATTGGAAGAATCAACACTCAGAAGGGTACCCATTCTATTTTCAGGGTATATGATAGAGAAAACATTCACTATTTGAGTAGACTGCAGAAATAGTATCTTCAAAGAAAGATTAATTTTCTGTTAGACCAAGAAGAAGGGAACATTTTGAGGAGGTGTTGGGACTCTAGGTGGCTATGCTGATTTGTGCCTGTGAGTTCTATAGGTATAGAAGAAAGTTTTAGGAGTAGGGGATAATTGGGAGATGGGGTAAAAATTGGGATGTATAGGCCGGGCACAGTGGCTCACACCTGTAATCCCAGCACTTTGGGAGGCCGAGGCAGGCGGATCATGAAGTCAGAAGATCAAGACCATCCTGGCCAACACGGTGAAACCCCGTCTCTACTAAAAAATACAAAAAATTAGCTGGGCATGGTGGCAGGCGCCTGTAGTCCCAGCTACTCAGGAGGCTGAGCTTGCAGTGAGCTGAGATCATGCCACTGCACTGCAGCCTGGGTGAAAAAGTGAGACTCCATCTCAAAAAAAAAAAAAAGGATGTATAAATTTTTTCCTGATACAGGAAATATTGATTCTTGTAGTATGAGGTGAAAAGACACATGAAGAATAGAAGTGCCCCCTGTATGTATGAAGAAGAAATAAGGCTACATTTCCTGCCAGAAAAATGTAGAATTCTGAGACGACTTCTTCATCACTACTGCCAGTGTGGAAACTGGGGGAAAGAGGGCTCATATCCCTGGCTTGCCGGTGTTTGCCCCAGTCTGCTCCCCTTCTTTTTTTTGTGGCTAAGTCTTAAATTTTGTCAGTGTAGGGCTAGAGAAGAAGCAGTAGGAGTAGCTCATGGGCTTTCTCTTAGCTCTTTTGTTGTGGACTCATTCTTTTCTGATTTTGCTCATTAAGAACTTTTAAACTGGATTATATTGTTGTTGCTACTATTCCCTGATGTAAAAAATTTTAAAAAGATGCTGCTTCAACTTTGTTTCCAGTTGTTTCCTTAGCAAGAATCAGCCTGCAATAGTGAAAAATCAGCCTGGTGTGGGGCACATGCTTGTCATCCCAGGACTCAGCTATTTAAGAGACTGAAGTGAGAGGATCTCCTGAGTCCTGGAGTTTGTGACCAGCCTGTACAAAATATCAAGACTCCACCTATATAAAAAAAAAAAAAAAGTATAAACTGAGATCAAGAAAATTGCAAGGTTTGACTATGGTCACACCATTATGGGTTGTATATGAGCAGTTTATAAAAGTCCCTTTTTGCTTCTTGATATTTATTTCAACTCTCTACATTTCAGCTTCCTGATTTGTAAATGGAGATAATAGTGTCAAATTAATATGGCTATTGTGGGAATTAAATGAGAGATGCTTAGCACAATATTCTGGTTAGACAAAGCACTCAAATATAGACATGATTACTATTAACATGAACATCAAATAGCACCCTAGTGAAAGAGTAATTGCTTAATCTCAGCTAACAAGTAATAGGTCACGAGTGTTTGAAAAGTGTGTCTCTGGAAAGCACACATATCTTTGCTATAATATTCTGTTGTCCTTAATGTGTCTATTATTCCCAAAATAATATATAACTCTGGTTTCCATAGGAAACTATCTATAGATGGGTTCCCTAATTGGTTATGTACAATTTTAAATAATTTAAGAATTGCACCTAATTCACAGTGTGTTTTAGTAATGACTTTTACAAAAAGATATAATATCATAACACTGATCCAGCTCTCCATTGCATTTTACCCATTATCTCTGTGAAAACTGCCTTCCTGAAGATTTAATTAGCACCCTAAGACATGGCAGATGACAATCAGATTTATTCCATTCAGGCTAACTTAATTTCAGATCTGTATAAACCTCAGAGTGATATAAAGGGGAGAAATTTCTACTTAAAAAGAAAACATTAATATTGTAAATATTCACTGTAATAGAGTAGACATGTTGAATATTTTCATGGCATCCATTGTTCTTCTCATTTTAATTACATTCTATTGCTTTAGGAAGGCATTACTTCTTATAAGTGTTACAGATATGAGTTGTGTATGATATACCTATACCTCATGTCGAGCTTCAGACTGAGCCCTGATTGATATAAGCAAATAAATACCCACTTTTGCAGAAACTGGGGCTGATGATACAGCACTAAGCCAATAAAATTATGGAATTCCATATAGGTATTTGTTTAGTGTTTGTACAAGTGGTGCAACCTTAAGGACTTTTGATTGGTGATGCTGACAGAAGTGTTTAGGAGTATAAACAAAGAAACATTAACCTTGCTGCCACTGACCATCAAGTTACAATAATGACCAAAACCAGGCTTCAGATGCAAACTTCAGATGAAAACTGTGTGAAGGAGAAGAGACCAGAAACATAGAGGAATGAACCTGCGACCCCAGTATTACTTAACCTGGTGCCCCTAATACCCCTCCATTTCTATATTTTCAGTTACAAAAAATATTTGATTATTTACCATTTTGAGTTCAGTTTTCTGTTACAACTGAAAGTATCCTGAATAATACATTTCTTTTAACTTGTCTACTCTTTGAAATGTAGGTTATTACTTTAACTTCATGATGAGATGTTTAATAAAATTATAGCAGCCTTGGATATAATAGAATCCAGAGGTTTATCCTATATTTTAATGTCACATATATCATTGCTAGCAACTGAAGCATAACATTTTAGTATCTAGCAAGAAGAACAAAACCCACACGAGGTAACTAAACAGAAGAAATTTAATACAGAAAATAAATTATGAAACTGTTAGGGTTGTAAGAGCAATCAGGAGGTATGCAATAACTCAGATTAGCAAAGCAAGAAGTTGTTCTCAATCCCAGGGCTGGAGTGGCCAGGGGGAGGAGGCCATGCTACCATTGCCTAGGAGCCAGGGCTATGTCGAAGAAACTGCAGCCATAGTAAATCCTATTTGCAGGAGCTCAACAATTAAAGTAGCCTCTGCTAGATATTTGCTAAAAGTGGGGATTGGGAGAAGGCAAGAACTTTTTGCACTTCTCTCTTATTCTCACACTTCAATCTCCTGCCAGTAGCTTCCATTGGTGAAAACAGTTGGCATAGTTACCTGTGGGGGCAGAGAAAAGCCAAATAAACCTTTCTAGAGTTAGTCATCTGCCAGAAAGAGCAGAGCATGAATCCGTAATACACAAGTCCCAAATTTGAGTGGTTTGACAAATGTGAAGTTTATCACTCAGTGGAGGCTAATCATGGGTTTTAATTCAGCAGAGTCACAGGGTTGCTCCATCTTATGACACCACCTTCTAAGTCTTTAGAGTATTATTTCATTAATTGTCAGAAAGAAGGGAAAAAAAAGTTGGAAGGTCATGCATTGGAGGTTTTATGTGCCAGACCTGGGTGTTTGGTGTATTACTTTCCCAAGTGGCACTGGAGTGACTGGCACCTGCATGCACCTGCCTCCAATGAATGGGAAACACAATGTTGCTGTGTGCCCATCAGAAAGGTAAGCAGGATCGATGAGCACACACTTGTCTCCGGCACAGATATCTCATACGGGGTTTAAGATATCACAGAGCAAACCTTTCCATTTTGGCAGGCAATAATAATTATAAAGTTCTTTCTATGGAGGCAAAATGTAATCTATAATTTTTTTTTTTTTTTTTTTTGAGACGGAGTCTCGCTCTGTTGCCCAGACTGGAGTGCAGTGGCACGATCTCAGCTCACTGCAAGCTCCACCTCCCAGGTTCACGCCGTTCTCCTGCCTCAGCCTCCCAAGTAGCTGAGACTACAGGCGCCCACCACCACGCCTGGTTTGTTTGTTTTTTTTTTTTTTTTGTATTTTTAGTAGAGACAGCGTTTCACCATGTTAGGCAGGATGGTCTTGATTTCTTGACCTCGTGATTCACCTGCCTCAGCCTCCCAAAGTGTTAAGATTACAGGAGTGAGCCACCGCATGTGGCCAATGTACTCTATAATTTTTATGCAATGGTGTTAGTCCTGGCGATTTCAACTTTTCTTCATAATATGCTTTCAAGTAACCTGAGTGTCCTAGTCAGTATTCTCCGTATGATCTGTATTTTGTCGATATTCATATGCGGAAAACATTCATGGTATGCAGCTATTAGGTAAGCATGAGCGAGAATCATGGTTTTGACACTTAATGCGTGACCTTGGAAAAGTCACTGTCTTTTAACAAAAATATATTCATCATCGGAGTGGGGTTTTTAACTCCCAAGCTAGTCTAGACTAAGCTCCAGCAACTTGTCAATTACAGTTCACGTATTCCTATTTCTTCTCTCCTTTTTTCTCTAACCAAGATGTAATTCCAGCCACAGATTTCTCCTCCTAAGCACCAATTTGTGATTCTCTGTGTTTACCTCTCTCTTGTCTTAGGGATTGTGGCTTAGCCCTGTGACCTTAATTCTCTGACAGATAGAAGAAGAGATGCTTCTTGGATGTGATTGACTACTTCCAAGATAGGAAACCAGAAGTTGTTGGTACTTGTAAAAGGCAAAGAACCCAACACATGCTTCTCTACTAAATATTTTTTTTTCTGAAATTGTTGTTGTTTAGTCATTACTTACATTTCTTTGACATACACCCAGAATTTGGCTATGATTCTGACTTTCAGGTTCTGAGACATAACTCTGAAAGAGAAAGGAGTTCATCTTCCCATTTCAAAGTGTTGTACCTGGCTCCA
Source organism: Macaca mulatta (assembly GCF_049350105.2). Lineage (NCBI taxonomy): Eukaryota > Metazoa > Chordata > Mammalia > Primates > Cercopithecidae > Macaca > Macaca mulatta. Next base: position 98,150,564 of record NC_133419.1, read on the forward strand.
TTACTGCTTGATGCCTAGCACTTCATTAGTCTTTTCATATAGTTTTATCACTTACAATAACATCTGTAAAATAAGAACAATTGAGACCAGAGTGTACCTTAGCATAAAATAATCTTTGTCTCTACTCTAAGATTAAAGGATGCTCTATCTTTACTAAAATGCAGGATTGCTGTCCTATAGAAGGAACTTAAGTAAGAGTGATATCATCAATGACATCCTCAGGAGCCTGTCAGGTGAGGTGAAGTAGTTCAGGATATGAATCTTTATGAAACATAAGAACATGGGTTGTTATTAATGGAATCTTACAATTAGATGGCCTCCGAATCATTAGTTCACACTTTATGTTACACATTGGGAAACTGAGATGCAGAATATTTCAAATAAACTGCTTGAGGTCGCAGAGAATGTTGGTAGCAAAGCCACAATGAAAACCCATGTCTTGCCATTTCTAGTGAAGTGTTTTGTTTTTCCTGTTTTCTTTTTCTTGTCTTCGTTTTTCTTCTACCTACTAAGACCTTTTTCCTGTGATCTGTTCAGTTCTATTCTTTTCTATTGAGCTGTAGAAAGAAACCTAATACATGGTGGGCAATCACGTATTAATTAGTGATAATAATGGCAACCGTGTTGGTGTGATGGAGTTGTATGACAAGCTATTTATCTGGCTCACCATTTCATTTATTCTACCATCAGACTTAGAAGAGATTGATTTTATTGCTTTACTTTTGGAACTTAGCATTTCTATTATAACCCTAGAGTCACAGCACAACATCAGCCTCCATGTAGTTACACTTCATAAAGAGGCTAATGGAAGTTCATCCTGAGAGTGGGTTGGGGCCTAGAGAGCCAGTACTGCTTCTTTCTGATACCTTTCTAGAATTGTGTGTGTTTGTGTTTTAAGTTACAGATGTTGAAGAAGGGCTTTAGAATTGTCCACTTTGAATACCTTGAGACAGAAATCTTGATTTCTATTTTCAGCCATACCTCTGAATTACAAATGAGCTCTGAACTAGTCACTCTCCTTCCCTACTCATTTTGCTGTCTTCATAATGAGGATAAGGAAGAATACCTGCCCTCCAACTTACCTTACAGAAATACCCTGAGGACTAATGAGATCACATGCATAAAGCGACTTGGAGCACAAAGTATTACATCGATTATTCCTTCCTATTAATCTCATGAGATGCAGTTCACCACTTTATAATGTGGCATTACATTGCAGTTTCAGGTATTCAGTGACAACTTATAAAAAGCTTTCTCTACTCTGTAGTCCTTCATTTCTCATACAGGGAATATTAGTGTGGGGAAGATGAAGAGGCTCTCTCCAAACTGCAGTAGCTAAGTCTAGAAAACTTATATAACAAGATTGGATGTTAAGAGGTAAAGGGCCCTAGACCAGACGTTTGTGATGCAACTATCCCAGCTACAACATCTCTGGCAGATAGTTAATTAACCTCTGATTGAGTATTTCTAGGGATGAAGACTTTACTGCCTTCTAACACTGTCATTGTTGGGAAACACTCATAGCTATAAACTTCAGTCTTTGGAACTGGAATTTTGCCTGTAGTCTGTGATAAAGATGTTCTGTGTCCCTACCAGCCCTTCCCCCGGTCCTCATCCTTTCTTTATTTCAGGGCACTATTTCTTAATTCTTTGATTATCCTGATTAAACATTGTATTAGGCCATTCTTGCATTGCTATAAATATCTGAGACTGGGTAATTTATAAAGAAAAGAAGTTTAATTGGCTCATGATTCTGCAGGCTTTACAGGATATATGGTGCTGGTATCTGCTCCTTGGAGGCCTCAGGAAGTTTATAATCATGGTGGAAAGTGAAGGGAAAACAGGAGTTTCATATGATGGAGCCTGAGTAAGAGAGAGAAGGGAGGTCCCATACACGTTTGAGTAACCAGATCTCCTGTGAACCCAGAGTGAGAGCTCACTTATCAGCAAAGGGGTAGCCCAAACCATTCATGAGAGATGTGCTCCACCTCCAAGATTAGGGATTACATTTCAACATGAGATTTGGATGGGGACAAATATGCAACTATATCAAACATCCTTTGTTTCTTCTTCTTTTTTGTTTTTTTGGATTACTGATATATGTAGCCAGTCTCATTTGCTTACACTTTGTGTAAAATGTAGCGCTCACAACTTGATCCAGTACCACAGAACATTGCAGGCATGTATGACAGTCATGGAAATGTGCCACTTGGCTCCTCTTTGAAGAGAGAAACTACCAATCAGCTTCAAAGAGTACATCTAATTGATAAGTTCCAGCTGCAGCAGCTTTGGGACCCACAGCAGCATGTCAGCTGAGGCCAGGCTCTTCCTCAACAGCTCTAGTTAATGACTGAACTTGGTAGAGTCCTAGGGACTGGTCATTTCTGCCCACTGGAGACCCCTCCCCAACTCATAGGCAATATTTGCCCCTGAGCTCCCTGTTGAAGTGGAGAGGACTTTCTGAGAGTCATACTACGCAGTGAGTCACTTTCAATTCAAGCCTGCTTCCAGAACCCCTTTCTATTCACATATGTGAGACCAGCATTGCAGTCTGCAGGTTTACCGTGCCTACTCCTTTTCCCATTCTTTTTTTTTATCTTTTAAAGGCATTATTATAGATATCCCTTGTCTTTCTAACTCCATGCTGGCATCTTCCTTCTGGGGATGCCACTAAACCTAATATGCTACCTGCTTAGCCTTGATCTGAACTTTCCCAGCATCCATAAAATAATGAGTGACAACAGTTAATGTCCTACATTAAGACGATAGTGTGTGGAATACCTTAGACTTCCTCAATGACTCCAAAGTTTGATCTGTTTATTACCAGGTGAATTGGCTGGAGGTATCACTATCACTCGGGGCATACTGGATATCAAAATAAAATTTTCCAAGCATCTCCTCACTCATCCCCAGGAAGCTTTAGTACAGGGCTCAAGAGAGATTTTGTAACTGGCATCAGGTCCAGCATAATTTCTATAAGCTTTACAAAGGCTACCACACTAGTCATGCTTTAGGCACTCGTATTCATTCCTGAACTTTTGACTGAGACAAACTTACTTACCTACATGACGTTTAATCTCACTGTTTATCTTCCCATGTGTGACTTCTCCTCACTTTTATCCTCTACACTTAATATCACTTGTCTAGATTTAAACTTGAAACTCTTTCTTGAGTAAAATTATAACTTTCTAGCTAAAATGTGTATTTTTTCTACGCTTATCCCTATAATATATATTATATGTATTTCTTGACTTTATGACCAATGATCTTGCTTTTCTGTATAAACTATTTCTCCTAATTAAGATATAATAGTAGCATTTTAAAGACATTTGATTTCAGGTGATAAAATTTCTTATTACAAGGGTTCAAGATTGAAGTTTTGTAGTAGACAAGTGAAACAATCAACTTCGCCTGAAATGAGTGGTAGGCAATAGATCCCAACATGGACTCATTGAAGCAAATTCATATGCTTAGCGTATGAATTTTATCTAACCATACACAAATTTCAGACTGTAGCCCAAGCCAATCACTATATATCAATTTTCCCATAGAAATCAATTAAATATGGCCAGGCACAGTGGCTCATGCCTGTAATCCCAGCACTTTGGGAGGCCGAGGCAGGCAGATCACCTGACGTCAGGAGTTCGAGACCAGCCTGACTAGTATGATGAAACCCCACATCTACTAAAAATACAAAAATAAACGGGACATGGTGGCATGTGCTTGTAATCCCAGCTACTTGGGAGGTTGAGACAGGAGCATTCCTTGAACACGGGAGTCGGAGGTTGCAGTGAGTCGAGATCATGCCATTGCACTCCAGCCTGGGCAACAAGAGCAAAACTCCATCTCAAAAAAAAGAAAGAAAAAAAGAAAGAAAGAAGTCAATTAAATATGGCTTCCTGAATTTCAAACAAGACTAGTATTTATTTAAGAAAGGATCTCACAGGAGGGTAGCTTGAGTCCAGGAGGCAGAGGTTGCAGTGAGCCAAGATCAGGCCAGTGTACTGCAGCCTGGGTGAAAGGTAAGACCCTCTCTAAAAAAACAAACCTTAAACATCAAGAAATGAGGAGAAATGACCGTGCTGTAAAAATGCAAATTGAGTTTCCATGATGGTAAGGTTTTTACTTCACAGAATATTTAAAGAAAACTATGAGCAATAATGGGATGACCATCACAGAATTGAAAGATAGCACATTTTAGTAGTCAGGGTTCTCAATCAACTTTCACACACATTTTCAGTAAGTATTTTCTATAGCAGTGATTTTTAAGTAAACAGAAAACAAACCAGTTTCAACTTTAAAAATAAAATTCCAAAACCAAGGGAAATGAATTATTTAAAAAAGCAACTGAAGGAAAAAAAAGAGTAACAGCAACATAAAATGTGCCGCTAGGATGTGAAGAAAAGTTTAAAAATGTAAGAGATTGAGGAAAATAGGAAAGCTAATTCAAGCATGCCATTTACTTCTTTTGCAGGATGTCTATTTGTGACTCATAGATAATTTATAGATCTATTCAATTAGCAAGTTAGACATGAGTATGCCTACATCTGCCCATGCAGCTGAAAGCAATAATCTCTGTACTGTGGTGTTATTGTTGATAAAAACTTTCTGTGGCGAGTGCAAGAGAATTTAGTTTTCTGCAGAGTGGTTGAGAGAAAAATGAATCACAGAGAGGAATCTTAAGAGTTTCAAACATGGCAAATAAATCTGTGTTCTGGAGTGGAAAGCCTTAGGCACACAGATGCCACACTCTGAGGCAAGAAGTGAAATATTCAGCTGCAGTCTTCCCATTTTGGTTTAAATCTTTGGATATTTACAGAAAATGTATATCAAGGATACGGTTTCTTTTCTCTGCTTGTTATCCTGTACCACTTTAACCAAGGTTGTTTCCTACTCTCTTCATGCCAGAGTTTTCATTAATGTGCACATAGTATTTGTCAATCCAACAGGATAAACTAGAGATTTAATGAATAGGTGGTCTAATTAAATTTGTGAGAGGTATTTGAACTTTATATTAGAATTTCTTTTAGTTTGAAATCAGATGGTATTTGACTTTAAGATATGGTATCACCTCTTTTCACTGATTCTCTTTCAAGTAATTCAACATAGTAGATAATGCTATGTCATGAAAATCTTGGATGTAGGACAAATGCTTTTTATTAGAGGCTCTTGAGATGAAAAAAATGTAAGTCCTTTTAAAATCCCTGCCCTTATCTATTACATCTCTTGCAGATAGACAGCTGTGAGATAAGTGAATGAAGAGTAGTTCAAGCATAGTCTATCCATTTTGTTGGCATTATAACTTTTCTATTAATTCATACAGATATTAAATATTCAATGCCTGCCTTATAAATTAGTAAATAGAGGATATATGAATATGTATTTCATTTTATGCTCCCTGGGATAGCCATATGAGACCAACTACTTTATTAGTAATGCAAGGGGACAGTAGTTATGTGTTCATATTTCAACAGAGAAGATGACTTCCATATCGTGCTTGGAAATTATTAAACTATATCTTGGTATATTGTAGAAAAGTAAGTTTCAAATTGAGATTAAATCTGTTATTTTCTATAAATCAAGAGAAGGCACAAAAGCATTTCCCTCTCCTGCAAAAATCTTTGAAATGTTTCCTAAAGGAAAAATTATATATTTGCCCTCTGTCTGATTTGGTTTTGTGTATGTGTGTGTGTGTGTGTTGCCGCCTCTGAATCTCTGCAGATTGTGTGTATATCCTTATTAATCTAATTTGTTTTACTAATGTCTTTATGGAGGGAAAAAACCACAATCAAACCTAACTTTTTACTTCTTGTTTCCATATAATTCACACTATCTCCCGAGATGTCAGATTTTTATTTAGCTTTCTGAAAACTTAGGTCTGCTATCTATAAAAAATAGTGATAATTCCTCAATGGGTTGTTGAATTAAATGAGATACATTTTATTTTCAGGATCCATATTGATTCTTGAACATTTCAAGAACGAAAACTGTGAATATACTGAGAATATTTCATAAATTCATTACTAAAATTTAATAACATATAGCATTTTTTTTCTCTGTAACTGAGAAGTCATACAATGCAATAAGATTCACAATTGGAAAGTTCAGTAGAGTAGGTCAAGCAGCTCAGTGTGAAGCATGCCTAAAAGTAAGCTTACCCCCAAATTATATTAGATGTTAGCTCAAATAAGTGAGAAATTTACCTTGAAATTATTTAAAAAGTACCATCTGGGCAGTAAATAACAACCCAAAACATAGCAACATATAACTGAAGAGTGACCCAGTGAGTCCTGTGACAGCTTTGAATGTGTTGAGAGATATTATGAAAAGTTTCTATGATGTAGCAGTAAGACTGGAATTATGTCTGACTTGCTTAATGTAATTCTGAGTTTGTGTATTTTCCAGAGCATACTGTTAAATATTCAATTTTTTTTTCTCTTTTGATACAGAGTCTAGCTCTCGCCCAGGCTGGAGTGCAGTGGCGTGATGTCAGCTCTCTGCAGGCTTCGCCTCCCAGGTTCACGCCATTCTCCTGCCTCAGCCTCCTGAGTAGCTGGGACTACAGGCACCTGCCACCACGCCTGGCTAATTTTTTCTATTTTTTTAGTAGAGATGGGGTTTCACTGTGTTAGCCAGGATGGTCTCAATCTCCTGACCTGGTGATCCGCTTGCCTCCCCTCTCATGCCTGGGATTACAGGTGTGGGCCACAGTGCCCGGCCATATTCTAGTATTTTTACAGTGTTTAAAATTGTTCCATAAATGCACTTTTTTAGGGCAACCAGAATGTATGTACACATTAGATAGTAATTTCATTTTTTCCTTCATTTCTCACTCTTTCTCTTTTCCACACTGCTAGCTATTTCTTTATTTCTACATTGGCCTTTGACTTTGTTATTCGATTCTTATTTTACTTCTAAATCAAAACTAAGTGAAAATATAATAGCTAGCCTGACCTTTATAAAGGTGTCAGTGATTCTTTCTCAAGGGACTCTAACATATTTTGTCTGCCAGTACCCTCCCTCGTTTGACCTTCTTAAACCTTTCATGTAATGAAGATGAAAATGGAAAGAAAGAAAATATAGTGATTTTCATTGGATGAATTTCTTTGGGGTATTTTTATTTAACCAAGAAGTGCATGAATGTCAACTTTGGTTCTTTCAAAGCACTACCTTGCTAAGAATAACTTTTCTTTTGAGAAGTTCAACAGTCATCCCTTCTAGTAGTTACAAATAGAAGTGCACTTAGGACAGAGTAAAGAGTTATTGGTCAAAACGATACATTTATAAATTGTGTATAATTATATGTCAATTGGATACTTCATGAGATTATCTCATGTCATAGTTGAAGATTTCTCTGAGCAATAGCAGTTGATACTTCATATAATCCCTTCTTTCTTTTTCTATGTATGTAGGCATGATCCACAGAGCAATGTTAATAGAGTTGTGAGATAGAAGAACAAGCCTATCTTATTTATTATATTAAATAGCAGTTTAGTAAACTAATAGATGTTTTAGTATTTAAATTCACCATAAATAATATTCCTAAGAAAACAGTGATAGACATAAAAAAAATTGTTTCTGATACCTTAACGTTGTTAAAATAGTATATCCTTAATTTCGTAGAATATTCAATCTCTCCTTTGTTAGTTTTTTCACAAATGGGGATAACCCATTTACTAATGGTTGTGGTGGACATTGTGCTAAGGTAGTTGAAAATCTTAATCTACTCTCACAAGTTAATAAAGTCACACTGGGTTTGATTGGCTTCAGATACATAAAATACTGTAGCACCTATTACTCTGAAGTGATGAGGTGAAATGTAGGTCAGAATTTAGCATAAATATATGAATGTAATTCCTGAAATAATTGACTGGGTTCAAATTCTAAGTTTTTAACTTATTGGCTTTTCAACCTTTAAGCCTGTTGTATAACTTCTGTGTGCCCGGGGAAATTGGGAATAAAAATTATAAATCTTTCATACAGTTATTTTGAGGATTAAATGGATCAATAGATACAAACTTGGTTAAAACAGTGCCTGCTGCACCAAAAGCACCCCCAAAAATATTAGCAAAACTAGTAAGTGGGGAATGTAGGAAATATCTTTTCATGTAGGGTGCTCTAAGGAGGTCTTTTAGGTATTGTCTTTCTGAGGATCTTTAAGAATCTGAGGATAAATATCTTGGATTCAAAAAATGTTTTATGTACTTTTCATGTTGGGAACATTGTAATATGGACTTTTGATTTTGTAAATTTATATTAACCAACATTTAGAAATGTGTCTGGCTTGCCTTTCAGAGATAGAATACCTCACACTTTTTAAAGATACCCAGAAATATAAAAATATGCATTATTATAAAGATTATGATTTTATTTTATTAGAGATGGGTTCTCACTATGTTGACCAGACTGTTCTTGAACTCCTGGGTTCAAGCAATCTTCCCACTTCAGCCTTCCAAGTTGCTGAGACCACAGATGAGTGTCACTGAGCCCAGGCTAAGATTACAATTTATGAGGGTCTTGTATATTCATATCTCTTTGGCCTTTTAACAACACTGTGATATAAGTAATATGATTATTTTCCCCATTTTATCAACGAGAAAAATGAAGGTAAATGAGACTAAGAAGTAAGTGAGACTAAGTGGTTTACTAAACGTCTTACTACTTCTTAGTAGAGAAAGAACTTTTTAAAGCAACAGGTTATGATTCCTAAGCCTTTGCACCTTCAAAGGTGAGATACAAATAATAAAAGCTGCCTTTGGCCAATGGAAAAAAAGAAAAAATATTCTTTTTCCTTATTTGTATATATCCAAAAGCAAACTCATGATACGAACTCTCCTCCACCTCTATGGCTGTTCTCTGGTCTTATCCCAATAAAGGATACCATACATCATTTCATTTAGCAGGTAAAAACACATGTAATCCTTAAGGCCTCACTTTTGACTCAGTGTCTAACCCATCACAAATCTTGTCCATTACATCCATGATATTTTCTTGTAAATCTCTCAGCTCAGTCTGCTTCACATCTTCTCTGACACTAAGTCAAAGCTACCAATATTTCTCCCATTTACTGTTATAATAACTCCTCAATTAACGTGTTTACATCCATGTGCCTCCTCCATTCTGCTGTCTACATTACAACTGAGGTTGCCTCTTACAACAGAAATGCTGTCTTTACATTTCCAACTGATAACCTCTTCACCACCTTGTCTCATCTCTTGGGAGAAAGGACAAAACAATTAAAGTCCTTAAACTGCCTATGCAGCTCTGCAGTATCTGTTCCCTGCCTGCGTTGCCCATTCATCTTGAGGTTTTTCTCTCCCTCACACAGGTTAGACTGCACCATGCTCCCCCCCTTTTGTCTTCTGTGCTCTTTTCAGTCTGACTTGCCTGGAACTCACTATCCTGCTCCTCCTGCCACTGTGGCTCCTCACTTCTGATGAAAGTGTATCTTTTATACCCATACTTCAGATGGAGCTTGAGCACCACTCTCTCAGAATAAGCTTTTCTAAGCCTCAAGGTCAGATCTGTGATAGTCTTTTAGTACATTATACTTAATTCTCATTGAATTGTCACAGTTTAAACGTATTTATTTCACCAGTGACTTGATTCATATGTAACTCTCCTGCTAGAATTTTTAATATCAGTGTTGCTTTCTACTGTTTCTATGTGATCTAGCAATAATGACAGGTAATTGTATACCTACAAGTGTTGATTGAAAGAATGGATTAAAAAAAGGTAGATAAGACTTTTATATTGCTCCATTTGATCCAATTATTCACTGCTTGGTATGTATTATACAGAATCAATTCTAGAAATGCTTCTATGCCTTATTGAGAAAAAATAACAAAATAACAGTATCAATAATTTTTTGAATAAACCAATTATTGTAGGAAGACAAGATGTATCTGATAACAACCCTACTTTTGTGTACCAATCATGACTTTATTCAAATATGTGTGATAGCAAATTGTTTCACTAACTATAAAATTATACAAAGCATACATTTATAAATATACATGTTTTAAAATTCTATGTAATATAGCTATATATGTATACAGCTATATATAGCTGTATAAAATAAAGATGAACAAATATGCACACCTTTTGTTACGCATGAGGGTTCAAGTATGTAAAAACTGGATAGTACTTTTTAGCACTTGTACTTGGTGTAGTTATACGAAGAGCACTGAAATGAAAAAGTAAGCATACTTGGGTCCTAGCTCTGCTTTTTATCTGAATTGGCTCTGGGAATATTAAGAAAAACACATTGATAGGAATCAGTTTTCTCATTTGTGATTTAGGGGACTGAGCTGCAAGGTCTGTCAGGTCCCTTTAGCTCCATAGTGCTGTGATCTCTGTTGAATTGCACTAACATTTCTATGAATGGCATTTTCAAACCCAGAAGCATTTGAGGAAATGACAAGTGAAATGCTCAGGGGTGAAATTTTGCACAAGTGTTACAACAGGGTTGGAGAAACACCATGTATTAATATGGCTACAATGTTGCTAGCTGAGAACTTCATGTTATTGTTAGTGTTTTGTGTAACTTATTTTAATTATTTGAGCAAATTATTCAAGCCTTTTTAAAATAGCATTAGAACTTTCTAAAATATGCAAAACATAGTTTAGGTTTTCTGGATTTTCATGTCATACTATTTTTTGATTAAAAAATATCTTCAATTGATAAAATAGATAAAAATGTGAATGAATGTTCAGTAGCTGGCTGGAGTTAATTGCCATATGATTTTCAACAACTTGAAATATTAAATGTTAAAATGAGGTGACTAAAAAATCAAATAAAAATTACTTTAAAAGAGAATTAGGTGTTACTAGAAGTCTGAAATAAGAGCTATTATAGTTGAACACAGAATTAAACCTTGACTTTTTTTTTTTTAGCAAAAATGGACAGACCAAAAACGTGCCATTTTATGTTTATATGGCTGTGACTGACTTTACCAAACTTAAAAAAAAAAAAATCTTCAAGAACATATGTGAACCTGATACTTACTTTAGGCATGTTTTTACATTTTTAAAGGATTGAAAATCCCTTCATAATTTTTAGTTCTTCATGCTCAATGGAGATACAAAAATTTTATTCTAGATACATTCATGACAATTTCTGCAGTATATCTGTTAATAGGTCACAAAAAAACCTTATCACTGACCTAAGAGTTTTCACATGACATTCTCTTTGTTATTTATGAATGTAACAAAATTTAGAGACACTAAGTTTGTGACCACTATTCAGAATCTCCTAGGTCTATTCTCAAGAACTATTCCAGTGACAGCCTTAATATGTTTCTTAGTAGAAATCTCAGTGCCTGGGATTATGTCCAGGTTTTTGACAGCTGTATATATCATGTAAAGGTTGAAAGGTAGGAGACAGCTTCCAGAAATAATGAGTACCTAGATATCCGATAGTCATCTTAAAACAATTTAGTTAGAGAGAGTTGGGAGGCAGCCAGGAACTGAAATTGAAGATGCAAATATTAATGGAATAAGATAAGGGTTGTAAATCACAAAAATTTGCATGCCATTGATATTGCGTAGCAAGAAGATTGAACAATGATTGACAAGATATAGGTATTAATTTGGGGAGATAGAGATATGGAAATAATAGGATACGATTAGCAAATTAAATGTATATAATTCAAATATTAAAACAGATTTAAAGCAAAGAAAGAGCAAAAAAAGATATTTTCATGCAGTATCTTGGGTTTTAACATCCTATGTGAAAAATCATCACAGAGTATATTCAAAAAACACATGTGAAAAATAAGAATTTATTTTTTAAATCTCAAAGCATGGTAGATATTGTCACCATCAGTCTGAGACATTTGTATATGTTTATTAGATAAATTCATACACCTATGATACCATTTTTATGATTACTATCATATTTACTGATTGGTGGATAAATTTTCTATTATCCCTTATGAAGCCAAATTCAATAAAATACGAAAAAGTGACTTTTTCCAGTTATTCCAGTTATCGAATTAATAGGAAACAATGTAATACTTTGTTCTCCATGTATTGACTACACACTGTTATTTGTGTGCTGTCCCTTCTCAGTATCAAACAGGCTCAGTCTCAATATATTTTTCTTTCTTCCTGAGAAGAATGTAGGACAAGTTGAATAAACGGAAGAAAAATGCTGTATATTGGGTCACTTCTCCAACTTGGTGTTTATTGTTTCACTCTTCTTGAAATGATAGATTCATAATGTTTGATAAATGACTGGAAAGGTTGTTTTAGTTTCCTGTGCTTCCAAAGCACACAAAGTTTTGCCTAATGGATGGCATACTCAGTGAATCAAAGGATGTGTTTCTATGGTCTCCACAATACTGAGGCATTTCCTTTTGTTTTAAGTTATAGCAACAGATTTTGTTACATTGACACAAACAGTGCAGGTACAATGATGATCTTATAACAAGCTGCATCTGTTCTGATTTTTCCTGTGTGTCTGTGAAAATTTTCTACATTTCAGTCTAGGAGAGATTATTCTAAAATCAAAATAAAGTCAAAGGAAGATAAAAAGTTGAGTGGTAAGTATGCAATACAGCAATGCTCATGCATTCAAACACAGTAGGATTTCTAATTATACTGCAACACATGGAAGTAAATATAATGAACATATTTTAAACAATAGATGTAGGAAGGAGCTCAAAGAACTCGAATAGCCCAAACAATCCTGAGCAAAAAGGACAAAGCTGGAGGTATCACACTACCAGACCTCAAAATACACTACATAGCTACAGTGACCAAAACGGTGTGATACTGGCATGAAAACAGATACATAGACCAATGGAACAGATTGGAGAACCCAGATATTAGTCGACATAGATTCAGATAACTGATTTTTTGATGAAGGTGTCAAGGACACATCTTGGGGAAAGAAAAATCTCTTTAATAGCTGGTGGTGAGAAAACTGGATATCCACTTACAGAAGCATGAAACTGGATGCCCCAACTCTCACCCTATACAAAAATAAGCTCAAAATGGATAAAATACCTAAATGTGAGACCCAAAAGGATAAAACTACTAGAAGAAAACATATGGGAGGTGCGCTTCAGGACATTGGTCTGTGAAAAGATTTTATGAATAAGACCTCAAAAACAGCAACAACAACAAAACCAGTGGAATTACATCAAATTATTTATTTTGCTGTGCAGAGTCTTTTTAATCAACAGAGTGAAAACACCAAGTATATAATGGAATAAAATATCTGCAAATGACTCATTTGGCAGGAGATTAATATCCAGAATATGTAAGGAACTAAAATATCTCAAGAGCAAAAAAGAACCAACCTGATTAAAAATGGGCAAATGATCACAACAGACAGTTCTCGAAAGAAGAAATACAAATGACCAACAAATATATGAAAACATGTTCAACATCACTAATCATCAGGGGAATGCAATCAAAGCTATAATGAGGTATCATCTCACTCCAGTTAGGATGGCTATTATCAAGAATACAAAACACAGTGCTGGGGCAGATGCAGAGAATAGGGAACTTTTATACTCTGTTGGTGGGAATGTAAATTAGCCAAGCCACTATGGAGAAAAGTATGAAGTTTCCTCAAACTACAAATAAAACCACCATATGATCCAGCAATCCCACAAGTGGGAAAATAAACCATTATATGAAAGAGGCATCTGCATCCCGATGTCTATTGCAGCAGTATCCACAACATCCAAGATATGGAATAAGTCTAGGTGTCCAACAACAGATGAATGAATAAAAAATTGGTATACATACACCAGGGAATTATATTCAGCTATAAAAGAGTGAAATCCTGTCATTGGCAGTAACATGGAAAAAGCTGCAAGACATTAAGTGAAATAAATGAGGAATATAAAATTAAACATCTCATGTTCTCGTATGTGGAAACTAAAATTAAGTTGATTTCATAGGAGTAAGAAGAACAGATACTTGAGGCTGGGAAGGGCAGAGAGAAGGGAAGGATAAGAAGAGATTTGTTAAAGGATTTGCAATAACAGCTAAATAGGAGGAGTAAGTTCCAGTGTTCTATCTATTGCACTGTAGGATGACTATAGTTAACGATAACATACAGTTTCAAATAGCTGAAAGGAGGATCCTGAACATTCCCAACACAAAGAAATGATAAATATTTGAGATGACAGATAAGCTAATTTCCCCAATCAAATCACTGTGTGTGTACATAGATATATACACACACACACATATATATGCACCAAAACATCACTATGAAACCCCCAAAATACATACAATTATTTTGTCAATTAAACCAATTGGTTGCAGTACAGATGTATATACATTTTTTTGTAAAATAAAATTTTGCAATTATTGATTGGAAAAGCTATTCATTTGATGTATAAAACAATAAAGAACTTTCAAATAGTTAAATAGGCAAATAGAGACTGTCATTTAATATAACAGAGTGTGTTAGTTAGCTCATGTTATAACATAATTTTATTTTTGAGCCACCATGTATATAAATTAAAATATAAACATAGGTAGACTGTAGAGTTGCACTGTCTAATACAGTAGCCACTAGCTACATGAAGCTGTTGAAAACTTGAAACATGGCTACTCTACAATGAGATGAGATGTAATTTTAAAATTCTGCTGGATTTTAAAGACTATGGAAAAAAGTATTTAAAATATCCCAGTAATAAAGTTTCTATGACTATATACTGAAACAATTTCTTGGATATGTTGGGTTAAATACAATGTCTTGCTAACATTTAAAAAATTAATAATCTACTGTAATCACCTTAAATCGTGTATACACACAGGTAGCATACACACAAAAAGGAACTAACAGGAATGAAATTAAAGTGAAGCAGAGCTGCATTCTTTCAGGACTCATCAACTACTAAGGGCTCATGCAGTTATATCTAAAATAAGAGACCCCTTGCTAAAAGCAAATGGCTGTTGCATCCATGAAATACAACTGCCATGTCAACTCCCCTATAGGCTTAGCCACCATTACTCCCACTGGAAAACTTCTGGGAGAAAATATTGGCTGAAGGAAGAAAAGCATAATGAACTCTGTAGGGCTACACTCTTTCCTTGGGTTTCAGTTTAAGGTCTATTACTGAGAAAGTCTGAGGCTGGCCTCTGTAAACATAATTTCAATTTTGCTGCTACTTTCATCAGTGGAAATCCAGATGATTGTCCCTCAAATTAAGGAAGTGATAACAATGCAGAAAACAAAAAGGGGCAAATCAATTCCTTTTTTTTTTTTTTTTTTGGTTCTTCTCTTATTTACAGCTGAAAAACTCATACCTATTTGTTAAGGAAGAAAAGAAAAGGAAGTATATTGTTCTCCTGTGAGTAATACGGAGTAAAGGTATTTTTTCTTTTCGTCTGGTCAATTTTCACTCATTAAGCCACAAACTAGAATACTTCTGATCCCAATTCTAGTATTATCCCCACTAAATGACACTATTTCTACTCATCTGAGTGTTTGAATACAAGAAACATTTAAACTCTGCAGTGTAACTGAGCTATTTAAAAAAGTAATAGAGGTTTCCAATAAAAAGAGCTTCAGTCACTTGGAAATTATGTGATATCTCCCTTATTTATTTTGTAGAAAAAAAAATCTCAAGGAGTTCTGTAGAGGGTTCTTTCAAATAAGACTTTCTTAAGTTCCGTATCATTTGCTAGAACAATACGTTGTTAAATAATTTGACGTTTCATTATGTTCTTTACCCTAACTATGGGAGAAAGCAAATACAAAAAACCTTCAACTATCCTGATGGCCAGATGCACTCTAAAGAAAGAAGCAGCATGATTCAGGCTTTCTTTTTTAAAATTTGAGTGTTTTTGCTGCATGCCAAATATGCATTTCTGCATTTAGAGAAGAATGTTCTCAAGCCTAAGGAGTGGAGTTCCATTCATAGCTCATCAATGCTTATCCAGAATTCTCCTGTAGTCAAATTATGTATTTTAAATGTCCATAGAATATGTTGCCAATTTTAAAATAATAATAATCTCTTAAGTTCGTTATAGAAGCTGGATATGTTAGACCTTTCCAAGATGCATAGTTTAAAAAATTTTCTTCCATTCTGTATGTTGTCTGCTGACTCTGTTGATTGTTTCTTTTGCAATGCAGAAGCTCTTTAATCAGATGCCATTTGTCAATTTTTGCATTTGTTCCGTTGCTTTTGGTGTCTTCATCAAGAAATCTTTGCCTGTGCCTGTGTCCTGAATGGTATTGCTTAGGTTGTCTTGCAGGTTTTTAGTAGATTTGGGTTTTACATTTAAGTCTTTAATCCATTTGATTTAATTTTGTATATGGTATAAGGAAGGGATCCAATTTCAGTCTTCTACATATAGCTAGACAGTTATTTTAGCACCATTTGTTGAATAGGGACTACCTTCCCCATTGCTTGTTTTTGTCAGGTGTTTCAAAGATTAGATAGTTGTAGCTGTGCGGTCTTATTTCTGGGTTCTTTATTCTGTTCCGTTGCTCTATGTGTCTGTTTTTGTACCAGCACCATGGTGTTTTGGTTATTGTATCACTATTGTATAGTTTGAAGTAGGGTAGCGTGATGCCTCCAGCTTTCTTCTTTTTGCTTAGGATTGCCTTGCCTCTTTGGGCTCTTATTTAATTCCATATAAATTTAATTTTTTTTCCAGTTGTGAAGAATCTCAATGTTAGTTTAATAGGAATAGCACTGAATAGCATTTTCACTAATCACTTAAAATTCACTTTTCAAAAATAATACATACATTTGGCCAAGAATCATGTAAAAAAAGCTCAACATCACCGATCATTAGAGAAATATGAATCAAAACCACAATGTGATACCATCTCATACCAGTTAGAATGGCTGTCATTAGAAAGTCATAAAATAACAGATGCTGGCAAGGTTCTGGAGAAAAAGGAACATTTGTACACTGTTAATGGGAGTGTAAATTAGTTCAACCATTGTGAAAGGCAGTCTGGCGATTCCTCAAAGACCTAAGAAGAGAAATACCATTTGCCCCAACAATTCTATTACTGGGTATATACCCAGTGGAATATAAATTGTTCTATTATAAAGCACATACACTCATGTGTTCATTGCAGCATGATTCACAGTAGCAAAGATATGGAATCAATCTAAATGTCCATCAGTGATAGACTAGATAAAGAAAATGTAACACATAGACACCATGAAATACTATGCAGCCATAGAGAAGAATAAGATCACATCCTTTGCAGGGACATGGATGGAGCTGGAGGCCATTATCTCTAGCCAACTAAAACAGGAATAGAAAACCAAATGCCACATATTCTCACTTATATATGTGGGAACTAAATTATGAGAATATACAGATATATAGGGGAACAACACACACTAGGGCTTATTGGAGGCTGGAAGGTGGGAGGAGGGAGAAATGAGAAAAAATAACTAATGGGTACTAGGTTTTGTACCTGGGTGATGAAATAATCTGTACAACAAATCCCCATGACATAGGTTACCTATGTAACAAACCTGCACATGTACCTCTCAACATAAAAGAAAAAAATAATAATTTGCTGAAGTGTTTTAATTTTTATTTTTTTACTTGAAATTTTGTGGAGAATAATTCAAACCTCTTCATGTTCTAAGTTACGACATGTTTCTTTGTAGAATAGAAAAAGTAGTTTCTTTCCTCACCCATTGCTATTCTGTGGTTGTGATTGCTATAACAAAAGACAGGTTAACAAGAGAAAAGCCTACAAATTTAATGTATGTGACATGGGAGCCTTCAGAAATGAAGAGTCAAATAAACAGGAAAAATTGTGTACATTTTATGCTAATGAGAAGAAGTGGACAGCTGTGCAGAAACATGATTGGACAAAAGGGTGTATGATCTAGAAATCTCAGGTGGGAAGGGAGGTTTAGCAAGGCCTGTCCGTATTCTTCAGATACTTCTTGGTATCTCTGTGTTTCACTCCTTTCCCCTAGATATAGGGCTGGGCTTACAACTTATTTTTAGGGGAAGGTTACCTAGGTTTTATGGCCTGCTTTAGGGGAGAAGTGCGGGGAATTTTTTCTTGATTTGAGGGCTTGCTTCTGTTGCTTCCTCAAATGCCACTGTGTTATATTTTGTGGTAGGCTGTCATCCTTGTGCCCATCAAAAATAAAATCAATGTTATTTTCTATGTTAAATAGGTTTTCCCATCATGTACAGGAATAGTTTTTGAAAGGGGGGAAAAAAAATTCAAGCACCAGTCAGGTTAACAAATCTTACTCATGCTTTCAAATTCTATTGCACAACTTTTGCAATATAGGACTGATGAAATTGTCCCAATAGTTGTTGCCATAGAAAATGTTTAGCCAAGTAGGTGGAAATGAGTAGTAGCATTTGCATTTTCAAGGGGGAAAAGGAATTTGTTAAATGCATGTTCACACATAGGACGCAAGGGAGCTTATTTTGAGAGAAATTTGAAGAAAGTGTTTTCACGAGGCACTTAAAATTCAATGCTTTGATGTATCATACAGTATGTTGTTTCTAAGTTATTTTGGTTTCACTCATGTGCTTTGTTATTATCTCCCTTTGTGTAAGAACCTGATGTTTTTGCTCATCATATTTCTTGGTGATTTAACTTGGGAATGTTGTGAAACATTTTTATCTGTTGCATGAAAAATACCATCTATTCCCAGTTTATACATTAATGCTTAACAAAATATAGACATACTATATGAACCTAGCATTTATATTACTTATCAAACTTCACTAATACATATCAAACGATTCTATTTCTACTAATACACAAATCTGGCACACAAATCTAGATTAAGTACGTATTTTCAGCTATTGACGTTTGTATTTAAGGCCAAAACATAATTTCTTCATACTTTTTTCATACAGCTGTCTGGATAGGCTAGGTTATGCTAATGGTAACAAAGTCAAAATTTCAGTTGCCTAAAACAGAAGAGGTTATTTCTTGTTCACAGTGTGTGTGTGTGTGCGTGCGTGTGTGTATCACGGGTTGGCTGGTGGCTCTTTTGTGCATGGCTGTTTTCCTCACATTGGAGCCTAGGTTGAAAGAGCAGCCATGAACATTGCTGCAATCTGGGTAGACAGAAAATAGTGTGACAAATTGTGCCCTCATTAACTTGTTACCTAGAATAAGAAATAGCTGGAATAATTTTGAACGGTCCAAACTACTAACAAAATATGCAGACAAAACCCTAGTAACCCTAGTTGTGATCTAAATATTTGTCTCTGATACCAAATAGTTAAAATTCCCTGTGGAGTATGTGGGGTTGGGTGGGGAGGAGAGAGAGAACACATTTGATGATTACCAAGTCACGATCAAAACTTCTGCCACCCACCACGGAATTCTGAAGACAATAAGTTCAGAGAACACATCTGCCATATGTAGCAAATAAATACTCTATTACTGTTTGTGCTTTAGCTCCAAATTTCATGTCTTGGAGAGTTGAGTTTGAACTAGTCAAACTCCTTTAGCATAACCAAGTAAAATCAGCCTTCCCCATCTCTCTCTCCTCCTACTCATCTCATTCCTATGCCCTTGGTTTGCCAACATAGGACACATCCCAAAATGGAAAGCTCAGGTCCTCTGGGCTGCACTCAGCAGAGTTCTTAAAAAGAAAATAGAGAAGAAGAATCCAAAAGATTAAAAAAAAAACCAAAAAACAAAACAAAACAAAAAAACAAAAACACCAAAGGCTCAAAACGGAGATTCCAAAATAGAGAACAGGCCAATAAACCAGAAACGTGAAGCACCAAGAAAAGTGGTTGGCCATTTCCATGTATCTTTCTCAAATTGACAACTAAAATCATAATCTAAACTTGTCCAGGATATTTTCATTTATTTATTTTATATATTTTTTCACTTTTTTTTTTTTTTTAAACAAAGGGTAGAACTCCATGTTTAAAATCCCCTGCATTTGGTTTGAGCGTAGCCAGACAGAAGAATAGAAGCAGATCTGGCTTGTGTTACCTGTTAACACAAAGGGCACATCTAGCCACCCAGTGGATCTGAAAGCTGCTAGCTAAAAGGAATACAATTAACCTAGTGTGATAAGGAACTGAGGGGGAAAAGAGGAGACAGAGGCAAAGAGAGAGATCATTGGCACCACGAAAAGACTTGTACATAAATGCTATTTTCCTGGGGAGGGTTAATTTTTGATTTTTCATAATTAATTTTTGTGCTAGCACTCAGTTTGTCTGCTAGTACATAAACAAATAGTGAATAATTTTTGGATGAATAATATTGGATATTGCAGATTCTCCTTTCCTGCAGTTCTCAATCCAGTCCCTTTGACCTCTATTACAGAAAGTTATTTTTGCTGATAATCTATGGTTTTAAGCCTACTGACAGGACACTCCATGTGGTACATTCCTGCTAAGTAACTTAATTGAGATCAGATTAGTCTGAGACAATTACCTAGATTAACATATTTATGAAACCAGCCTTGGCATTGCCTGAAACATGAAAGCAATGAGAATCAATCTAGAAAAAAGAAACGAGAACTTCCCCTCCTCACCTTCAAAAAAAAGAGTAGTTCAGAGAGAATATCATAATTTTTCCTATAATTTACAGATTTTTAAAATGTATCAGAATTGTTACAGTGCCTAGTGTTTTTAAATTATAACTATAATTAGTATGCTTTAAGCTGTGGGTGGTGATGCAATAAAGAAATCAAATAAAGTTTTAAAAATCAAGTTTTAATAGCAACAGCAGTTCACACAATTAAGCTAGCAATTCAGTGAACTGCATCTTTTACAAATTCCAAGCTTTGCTGCATCATGGGGTGACTTTATAGCCTACTGTTTTCACATCCTTGTTGATATCTTGAATTAGTCAAGCATCTGTTACCCCAATGAAATCAGATATCTATTTCAATACTTTTGTTTTCAGCATTGCAGTCATGATCTCATTGCTTTTGTATATGTTCACAAATGAAAAACATGTTTCTAATACTTATATATATTTTTTCACATGCTTGTTAACAAAGGGCAGATATGAAGGGTTGTTTTTTAAACTGATCTACGTAAAGGCACATTCTCTCAATGTTTTCATTTACTTTTTTTTGTTGACGTGAGAAAACTATTCATGTCAAAGAGAGGATTTATTCTGAAACTTAAATTGAGTAAGTTGGCAGGTAGTTCTTAACTGTGCTTTCATAATCTCATAAGCCACTGAGTTCTGTATCATTTTACTTCCACCATAATGTGTAGACAAAATAAGGGGTTAACCTAAGGAGTCTAGATAATTTTTATTTAAAACACTTTTAAAATATGTTGATATCAAGTATATTAGATATATTAGGCATATAAAGAAAAACAAGCATACAACCAGTTTTAAATCTCATACTTTGTTAATAAAATAACTCTAGTCAATATACTTTTCACTAAGTTGTGATTTTTTAACAGCAAAAGATTCAAATATTTTCAACTAAAATACCTTTTCTAAGTTCTGAGCATTAGAGAAAAAGTCTTGAGACACATTCCTTTTTATATTATTCAACTGCTCATTGTTGAAATGCTTTAGATTCAAAATGTTAAGCTGACAGAAGAGTGACTGGTATGAAAAGGTAATAGATATCCTTCTTTAAATTTTATTCACATGTCATATGATTGTCTGGAAGACTATTATTTAATGCTAAATCTTTTCATTTCTTCCTGTTATTGTTGATACCCTTTCATCATGGGTGGGAGAAACAGATTATACACCCCAATAAAAAAATAATATACAGCTATAGGTGGTTTGGAGTTCTGAAACTATTTGCTATCCAGAAAATAAACATTGAAATTATATTACGAATGTATTGATTGTATGAATGGCAAACAACTTTCAAATAACAGCAAATATTATCCATAGCTTAGAAATTCTGAAAAGAAAATAACCAAGGTGTTTCAATCAATCAACAATAGCTATTTTAAATGGCTTTAAACAAAGGGTGATGTTTGACACAATTTACCGAGACAACAGAAGATTCTAAACATAGATCATTCTTCATAGTTTAGTATCTGTGGATCAGAAAGAATCAGTTACTTTATTTTTGTCTGCAAGGATATATTGAAGGGCTAGAAGGGCAGAGAACTGAGAAAAGTTACTGTCAGAGCAGTTAAAAAGTGTTTTAATTTATATATCTTAAATCTTATAAAATCCTGTCTGGGAAGACATTATTAATTACAAAGGAAAAAACTAAGGCTTGCCTGTGAGCACATAGTCAAACACAGAGATTTTACCTGAATCCAGGATTTCTGCACCCAGAATCCATGTGTGTATTTATTCACCATGAGTTTGCTCAAAAATAAAACCGAGAAGAAGAAACAAGTGAAGGGATAGGGTGGATATTGTTAAGGAGGCTTTTCTTTCCTTTCAAATTAAGGTGTAACAAAGTCAAGTTAGTGGGAGGAATGGATGGAAAAAACATGCACTGTGTTTAGGATTCAAAATAAATTGGCAGCTCCTTGAGGAAGTAAAAGGGAGGATAAAGTGAGGAGAATGCAGAGGCTGCAACTGAGGACCCTAGGGGTTCATTAAATGTGGTTTAATCAGTCATACATGGCATGTTCACCCTCTGTATTTAATGGGCGTTGGAGGAGGAGCTCAATAATCTTGCCAGTAGTTTTATTTCTTTCAGGTTCGTTGTGTCAGTTACTTGGATGGTACTTGACTTTTGCATAAGGCAGTCAGGAAGGGCCAAGGGCACCTTTGTGAAAAACACATGAACAGAACAAATGTTAAAGAAACCCAGCCCATATTTAATGTTTCTCTCATTTGGCCTGACTGGCTAAGACTTGGTCAGTACAAACTTTTGAGGAGACAATTTGAGAAGACACATCAAAAAATTTTTAAATGTTTATTTTCTTTATCAATTCTAAAGTACTATACAAAAAAGATTGCACAAGTACACAAAGATGTACAGAGAGATAACTGACATTTGTGCTCACAAAAATGTTAAAAATGACTGAAATATCAAAAAAAGTATGTTTAAATACATTACTCTGTCTACACGATGAGCCCGTATGCAGTAATTGATACTTATGATTAAGAAATGTATGACAATATATTGCTGAGGGAAAAAGCAGATTTCGGACACTATGGTCTGGTTTAAAATTACACATGTTTACATAGATTGAGAGATACAAAGTTTCAAACATAGATATGAATGTTTAAATTCTATGGTGCAGGATTATTGATTATTTTAATACTTCTTTTTCCTTGAATTTTTAAAGTTTTCTTCAATGTATATTGATCACTTTTGTAAGTTTAAATATGCTAAAAAGTAAAAATATGAAAAAATTTTCCCATTAGGCTTGAGTAACAATACCCAATTTGACATATAAAACATAATACTTAGATATTTATAAGAAATTGTGGCTTGCAATTCATTAGTCAAAAGGACATTTGCAGAATACAGTAACTTTTTCAAGGAATCTGGATGCCAAGTCCTGAAAAATCTCCTTATTTTGAAACGAATATTTTTAAAGTACCATTTTGTATTATAATCTATTTGGTTTGTATGCTCACACTAAGTCTACATTATCTTATTTAAGTCATGTATAGAATAAGCAAAAATAGTTGCCTAAAAAGTTTGGATTATTATTCTTAATGCTGACAATATTTCTGAATAAAAAGTGCTGTCATCCCAACATCATTCCCAGCAAACTGTAACTGACAGATTGTATGATTTGCTTAGCTCATTTAGATGGTTTTGCAATAGAAATACACATATTCTCATCTATTGCAGGTCAAATAGTTCTAGAAATCCTTGTGAACATTACAACATTGGTAAGATGAATCTTATAAGCTTTAATTAACTTTAAAGTATTCTGAGATACCTGATATTGTATATCAGTTCCTCCTTTTCTACCTGAGTTGTGACAGGACAAGGTTAATGTGCATAGCCCTTCTGACATTGTTTCTGGTCCTCCATCCTTTGGCTTGTTCAGCCCCTGAATCAGCCCATAGACTCTCATTTTGGGTGTGTCTACTCTGTGGGTAATCTGGTTGTCTTTTTTTGATACCTCTTTGGTACAGTGTATTCTGGTTTGTGTGCTGAATGCTGATTTTTAAAAAAATGTTCCAAAAACTGTGCAGTCTACCATGTTCTGCTTTGTAAATACTATGACATTTAAAATGAATGCAGAGTGGACAAAATACACTCTTTATCAAAGTAAGTTAACAATACAGCATTTAAGTTTCTTCTTTAGTGATGCTTGGCCAATGTGCTTAATGTTATAGTGTAACACACACACACACACACACACACACACACACACACACACACACAACCAAAAAATTCTGTCTAAAGAATTGGGAAATTTGGGCTTGAAGATGTAATTTAAAGTAGAGGAATTCAGTTTATTAATACAGAGTTCTTGGCATCTCCTCCTGTACATTGACTGCAGGTATGTGGGCCAAGGGTAATTTTTGCTCGAAGATGGAAAGAATAACTCTTACTTGCTGACGTATAAATTGATGATAAAAATAGGAGGAAAAAGGGATTTGTGGAATGTAGAGCTAAACATATTTAGATGTGGTTTCTATTTCAGTTATTGCTAGGCATGTATCTTTGAGCAGATTACTCATCCTCTTTGACTTTTGTCTCCCTGTATAACAAATGCAGAAAATAATGTGAAACTTATAGTGTTGTAGAAATTAAATGCGCTTTTTTATGTAAGGAAACAAATATAATTCCTGGCATTTGCCAGTGCCTTTTTCCCTGAATATCTAAAATGCTATGGTTGAAAATGCTTGTTGAAAATAACTCTTGCAGAAATTGCCAGTGTCAAACCTTGTTGTATTTACCAAGGAATGTACAACCTTTTGCTAGTCTGGTACTATTTTAAATCTAGCTATGGAGACTTAAGCCTGCTCATCCACAGTGTTCTTGGATACTTCTATTTTTATAATTCAGCTCTTTTGCTTCCATGATCTGTCCTTCCGCATTTTGTGCTTAGGTCCGAGTCTTTTGAACTTTTTAAGTCTGATTCTTCCTAGCTACAATATGGGAATAATAATACATTACTTAATGGAAATTATGAAATTTAAATGAGATAATCTATATCTGTGGCTTCAAAAAGTATAAAATAGTATGCAATTATACTGCCATGTTGTTGCTATTATTATATGTAGATGCTTAAATCTTCTAAAAGGACTGATCAGAATTGAGAATATTAGCATGTGTCCAACTGTACAATTTGAAAATTCAAGCCTAAATGAAAGAAGTAGATTGGACTGTCAAAATGGTATGCTTATGAATAATTGAGCAAAACAGCTTGGTGCAGTCCTACTATTCACATAATTTAAGACTGAGGAGCACTGGGCACAAGCAGTTGCATGCTGATGCCAATTCATGCTGGCGCCAGTTTGTACTGGCTCTTGACAGCTGATTGTGCTCCTGTTTTTCCAAGTCCAAATTCAATGACCTCATACTGGTAGCTTAAAATTGGCTAGAATCAGTATTTCACTAAGGAAGTAGGGGTACTACAGATTAGGACTTGTTTTGTTTTGAGATCCAGCTGTCAAACATTTACCAGTATGCCACAGGGCACAGCACTCACTGTGCCCATTAAAGGCATATCATGGTTAATAAAATCGCACTGGATATATTGGTATACAGTAAGAACATTTGAAGAAGTAATCTTTTCTCTTTGAAATGATCCATTATTTCTGACAAGGTGAATTCTTTTACATTATATTATGAAATAAAGAATACAGCCAAACAGAGCAATGATATCCAGTAGCAGAAAGATTTCCTGCTTTCAATCTACGATTTCTGAGATCAGCTAATTGACATCTGAAAGCATTAAGGAGTCACTGTTAACAATATTTGCTACTTACATTGTATTTGACAATCTTTTTTACTTTGTGTATCTAGCAATTTCTTCAGACTCTGAGGTATAATTTAGACTGCCTAATACCTCAGTGAAAGTACAATTTGTTTCTAATTCATCAGGCCTTCTGAATTTCTGTTTGTATTTATAATTAGAATATGCTTCCTTTGAAAGAAATACGGGAGCCGAATTTATATATGCATTTTTATTATATTCCAATGTACTGCCACTATACAACTTCATTTTTCTTAAGAACACCAACAGCACTTAATAGAGGTTCTTTCACAAGAATTTCTAAAATAATTTTTAAGATATCAATCAGAACTAAAATTTATTTCAACTTAGATTATTTTAAATCAGTTATGTATATTTAATAATGGCATAATAATAGATAGGAATGAGCACAAAACTCATTCTTATGTGTTAAGTCTTATTTTCCTAGTACCTAAGTTACTCTTTAGAATTACATATTCCAGGGCCATGACCAGCAATTGGGTAATCAAAGTGGTTGTTAGGTATGTCAGATATTTAATGGAGTGAATTTAAAATTAACATTCACTCAGAAAATACATGTACTAAGTGACTACATAGATGTCCTCTATTTGAGAGTCCATAGTATATGCTTTATAAATATTTGAAGCAGGATGGAAGAATGGGTCCTGAAGAATACACAAAAATGTAACACTCAAGAGTTTTCCATAAAAAGCATAAAAAAGTTGTAGTCAGGGTTATTCTGAGAAAAAAGGGTGTGTATATGTTGTACACATACATACACCCAGATTTATTTCAGGAACTGTCTCATGTGATTGTAGAGACTCTCTACCATAACATCTGCAAGGTAGGCTGAAATGCTGGAGATCCAGGAAAAAGTGGCCAATGCAGTTTGCTGGCAGAATTTCATTTTCTTCTGGGGAACTCAGTCTTTTATCCATTAATATCTTTAAGTGATTGAATGAGGCCCACTCACATCATGGAGGAAAATCTGCTTTACTCAAGGTCTACTGATTTAAATGTTAATCTCATGTAAAAATACCATCATGGAAACATCTAGCATTTTGTTACTCCAAATATTTAGGTACTGTGGCCTCACCAAGTTGAAAAATAAAAATCACCCCAGGAAGCAAGACTGTGATGCACAAATGGTTAAAGCACATATTAAGCAATTCACTAAAATTGTGATTACAATGTAATACTAAAGGTTATGAACACAGACAAAAGAGAAACAGTACTTAGAATTTGTTACAAATGAATATACTTACTCCAAATTGGACCTCGGGACACAGGTGGGATTGTAACATAAAAGCTAAGTATATTTCATGTGTATGTAATAGGGTGTTAGCAATGTGAAACTGATGGATTACCTAATCTGGGCTAGGTACTACTTGGAACTTCAAAATGGGTATCAGCTGTTTAAACCAGAGAATCAGTGGTATGTTTAAGAAAGGATCTATGAGTTATAAAATATATGATTAACCATGGACTGAAAGATCAGATTCGCTATCTTATTAGCTTCCTGAAAAATAGATTGGGTGCTTATTATTTCATTTAATAGAGGAGAGCTCATTGTGTGATAGATCTACATATACTAGCAGTATGAACAGTTAACAACAGTAACTTTCTTTATAGCAAGAGACTCCATTAACTCATCTATAAACCAGGAATACTTGATTCGTGGCTATTATGAAGCTAAATTTTAAATCGTGTTATTTTGTTCATAATATTGGTGGAGTGTATATTATGTTCTAGGCAGTATACTATTTGTTGGACACAAAAGAACAAATAAGAGACAGTCATTCCTTTATTTAAAATGTTATTTGTGTGTGTGTGTGTGTGTGTGTGTGTATATATATATATACTGCAACAGTAGAGTGCCTATAATAGAAAATTAATAGCAGACAGATATGATTAATGCAGATTTTCTTAATGTCTTCCTCACTCTGTATACAGAGACACATAATATGTTTACATATAGTTACACACATACAAGTGCAATCTGAAATGCTTCCATCCTTGACCTCCTTTAGGTGTTACAAAGTTACTCTCCAAAGTACAAAAATATTTTCAAGCTCAGTAGTTCTATCACAGAACTAAACCTGAGGAAAAAAATCACAGCCTGATGATTTAATACCCAATCTTGCCCTTGGGTGTATGAATCACATTGCAGCTTGTTTTAGAAAAATATGCAGTACATTTATGAGTCAGACTTTGGAGAGAGGTTGTCTTAGACAAGCAAATGTGATTCCTCTAATGCAAAATTTAGAAATGACCGCATAGACAATGTGTCCTGAAGACTTTGCATTCAGACAGGTTGTATTCCCTTGGAACGCAGCATGTGGGAAACTTCAACCCAGCAGTGTGTGAACAGTATACTTCTCCTTTTCAGGTATAGCTGTAATTGCTCTCCTATGATTTGACTGCACAAGAGACACAGAACACTGATCTTAAACATTTGTTGATAAACCTGAGTTTCCTTTGACACTTATTGTGGGGTCTCTGTGACTATAATAGAATCAGATGATAATTTAACACACATACTGTTGGCATTTGTCAAGTCTGCTTCTATTAAGATCATAATACCAATTACATTACATGGCTGAGAAAGCAATGCTCTGATTAGTTACTTATGTGTAAAATACACCAGTGCCTTTCCTACCTAAAGTTTTTTTTCTCCTAGATATATTTTTATTGGGGATGGCTGTTGCCACAGTCTATCTGTAGCTACTTACCTTTATGGGCTTTAACCCTCAGAAACTCTGACATACCTGCCAAGTTGCTGAATGTACTGATACCATCTATATAATGCGAGTAATTATCCCAGAGTTGCTGGGAAAATTATACATACGATTTTAAAACTGTGTCTGGCACAAAGTAATTGCTCACAAAATACTAGATAATAATTTATTAGTTAGTTTTGGGGAGTTGGGGTAGCACAGTAATATTTAAATGGTAGACATCTGAGATAAAATTGTATAGTTCTCATAGGCAAAGTGCACAATTTTGAGGATTTCAGGTAATGCTAAATGAAAAACCTTTTCATCCTTGGGTAGTTATGGTAAGGATGCAAATTGTTGAATTTTTTTTCATTTCATTATATTATGCATATTACTGAGGATATTCATGTAACTGATATGATCAAAACCACATATACATTTTTTTCTACTTTATTTGCATACTTAGGAATACACTGCAGGAAAAGGACTTTTGGAAAGAAGACCTCTGAAAATCTTTTTCTTCATAAGTAAGTTGTCAAAAATCAACTTTATTTAGAACTGGGGTAACTACCCCAAGATGTGCAACAATCTGAAGGATTTTACTCAAGAAAGTGGCTGAATCTTGGTAAGAACAGTGAGCTTTGTGGCATTTTAACTTACCCTCTACCCATGCTCTCTCCCCAGCTCTGCAGTAACATTGACAACCGACTGGCATACCTCCCTGGTAGCTATGAACACCAGCCTTCTAGCAGTCAGTAGAGGGATTAGAATAGGTTTTGTAAAATATACCAATGCTCTTCCTAAAGTGTTTTTATCCTAGCGGGCTCCAGAGCACAATCTACCTCTAAATACTTACCTTTATCGGTTTAATTCACACCTTTAGGGCTTGATCTCTTAAAGGACTGTCACCATTTGGCCAGTCTGACAGCTACTTGGGAAAAGTCCATTCTTTTTGATACTCTTTATCTAACCCCAGGGCATAGTTAGAAAACAATTAGTGGCAAATGTTTACAACTGCAGCTACCTAAGTTTAGGACCACCAGACTACAAAGGAAAAAAAAAAGTGAGAAGGATAAATTAGCAAATTAGGTGTTAATGGGGCTTTGAAAACTTCCCATATATTTCTGGTAATACAGAAGGCCCCTGGCATGTTCAGGGCATTTAAGGAGATCTCTGACCAATCACTAGTTTATTGCTAAGCTTATGAGTGACTCCTATGACTAAATATGAAAGAGAATAACCCAGGAAAATCATTAAACAAATCTTGGAGTAGCTGGTTTCTTTAGGAGAAAGAAACACACATGAGAGAACCAGGAAACTATGGCACTTACACAAAAATAAAAAGCAATCAGTAGAAACTGATCCCAAGGAAGGCAAGTATTAAAATTACTAGTCATTTACTTGAATAACTATGGAAAGATTGAGATGATGTCTATCAAAAATAGAACACATCAATAAAGATTATTTAAAAACAGAATAGAAATTCTGGAGTTAAACTAGAATAAGAAGCCTAAGAATATTTGAAGAAAAAACGACCACAAACTTCCAAAATCTGGAAGAATTAACACATCAGAGCTCAGACAACTAACTTGGATAAACTCCAAGAGATGCAAACTTAGACAAATCACAGTCATAGTCAAACTTTGAAAAACAAAACAGAAATAGACTCTTCAAATCAGAAAGAGAGAAGTGAGTCATCACATAACAGTGGCTTTAATAGATTAATAGCCAACTTTGAGAAAAACTATGGAACCCAGAACACAGTGGAATGACATATTCAAAGTGCTAACAGAAAAAAGGCTCAAAAGTAGGCAAAATAGATACTTCCAATATAAAAGAATAACAAAACAACAAGAAAAACGTGAGAGAATTTGGCAATACCAGACTTTACAAGAAGTATTGAAGTTTATCAGGCCAAAGTAAAAGGAAGGTAGAATAATTGCCATGAATGCAGAGCAATGCCAGAAATAACTACATAGGTGAATATGAAAGATAGTGTTTTTTCTAGAAATTTTTTTCTACCTGATTTTTAGAAACAATTACATAAAACAACAGACATTAAAATTTGGGATTGGGGATAGATATTGCAAGATGGCAGACTAAGACTTTATAGACTTTATACCTTGAATCCCCCTACAGTAATAGCAACTTGAATCACTGCCTACATGTAAAATACACTTTCATAAGAGCTAAATGAATCAGAGAGATCACAACATCTAGATGTAGAACAGAAATAAGAAAAAAAAAAAAAAAAAAAAAAAAACGCACTGAACAGGAGAGAAAGAAGAATTTTTACACTGTCCCTGTTACACCTCCCCTGACCAGCAGCACAATTTGAAAACAGATACCCTTCATTCCCCAAGGAGAGAGAAATGAGCTCAGGACTTTGCCTTAGACTCACACACCAAGACAATCCCAGACCTTAAGCTGTTACCCACAGGTGGAGCCTCCAGGATGGCCCCAGCACGAGGCCATACCAAATGACACTTTTCACAGAAAAAAAGTCATATGGAACCATAAAGTATCCGAACTCTCACAACAATTTTCAGCAAAAGAACAAACCAGAGGCATCGCACACATTATTTGACTTCAAGTATACTACAAAGCCATAGTAATCAAAACATCATGGTGATGTTATAGAAACAGGCACCAGTAGAATAGAGAACCTGGAAATAAAACTACATATTTACGGTCATGTGATGATTCCAGGACTAGGCAATGGAGATAAGAGAGTCTCTTCAGTGAATTGTGTCAACAGAAATGGATATCCACATGGTGAAAACTGAAATTGTACCATCTCTTGCATCATATTAAAAAATCAACTCGAAAGGAATTAAAGAGGAAACAAAAAGCTGAAACTATTGGAATAAAAACAAACATAGACAAATGGGATTAAATCAAAAAGCTTCTGCAAAATCAATCAACAGAGTGAACAGACATGGGGTTAATATCTAAAATATACAAAGAAAGAACTCAACAGAAATAAAATAATTAAAAATCAACCAAGAATTTGAAGAGACAACAAATGAGCAACAGTTATATTAAAAATGAAACTTCTGTATGATTCAGCAATCTAACTACTGGGTACATAAAATGAAATCAATATGTTAAACTGATATCTGCACTCCCATGGTTATTGCAGCACTCTTTACAATAGCCAGCATATGAAAACAATTGTAAGTGTCCATGAACAGCTGAATAAAGAAAATGTGGTATATATACACAATAAAATATTCAGCCTTAAAAACTAAGAAAATTTTGCAATTTGGGACAACATGGATAAACATGGAAGACACTGTGTGAAGTAAACCAGGCACAAAAAATACTACAGGATCTTACTTCTATGTGGAATGTATTAATTTAAAAAGTTAGGCAGAGAGTAGAATGCTGGTTGCCAGGGTTAGGGAGGGAGTTGGAGAGATTAACTTTTAGTACACAAAATTTCAGATGGGGGAATAAGTTCAAGAGAGCTTGGCAATGATAGTTATTAACAAATAGATGGATAGTTGTATTTTTAAAAATTGCCTAAAGAGGGGATTTCAAGTGTTATCACAAAAAAGTACCTTAATGCATTATTAATTAGCTCAATCTCACTATTCAATGTATACTTATTTTAAAAATGTGACACACAATAAATACAATCTATCTTAAAGGCATTAAAATCATTAATGAACCTATGATGCATTAAGATATATATTTTTTATCACTGGAAAAGTATAAATGAAGGGAACAAAGCTATATTGAATGGAAGTTTTTGTATATTATTAGAATAATTAGAATTATTATTAGAATTCTAAATTCTAGAATTTAGAATAAAATAACTAAAAAATACTGTAAAAGAAACAGGAAGAAAAGTATAATATAATGCTAGACTCCAGAGAAGGTATTAATGAAATTTTTTAAAAGATACAAGATGTATAAAAAACTAAGAGCAAAATGAAAGCTATAACACCTAAAAGCCACTTATAAAAGGGTTAATACCCTAATCAAACTCAGATATTATGTTTTCTTTTATTATACAATCTCATAAGATTATTTACAAGAATCAAACTCTACTAAGAAGAAAAATTTATAATCAAAAAAGTGTTAATTCTTCAGAAATATATACAATTACATAAGTTCCTAACCAGAGTCCCAAAATATGTGAATTAAAGAGATAAATACTTCAGCTTAATTATGAACCTTAACAATTATTTCTAAGAAATGGATCGAACAGACATCTATAAATACCCCACTCAAAACAAGATAATGCATATAAGTACATATAAAACAATCTCCAGGATAGAATATATGTCTGGGATAAAACGTGCAAAAATAAACTTTAAAAGGTTGAAATCATAAGGTATATATACCAGTCTCAAGGAAATGGAATTTGAAATCAAAAAAAAAAAAAAAAAGGAAATTTACAAATATGTGGAAATTGAACAATATACTCATAATTAAATGGGCAATTAGAAAATACACTGAAATGAATGAAAACAAACAATATGACAAAACTAATGGGAAACAGCTAAAGCAGTGCTTAGGGATACATTTATAGCTATAAAAGTCTATACTCACAAGAAATATCTTAAATTAACAACGTAACCTATCACCTTAACACACTGGAAAATGAAGAGCAAATTCAACCCAAAACTAATCAAGAGGAGGAAAATTATTAAAGAACAGAAGCACAAATAAAGATATAGAACACAGAAAAATAATAGAGAACATCAACAAAAGCAAATAATTTATCTTTGAAAGGATTAACAAAATTAACAAAACAATAGCTAGACTGATCAAGATAGAAAGAAATCTCAAGTTAATAAAACTAGGAATGACATCTAGAAAGGTGGCTCATATCTGTCATCTCAGCACTTTGGCAGGATTGCTTGAGCCCATGAGTTCCAGACCAGCTTGAGCAACAGGACAAAATCTCATCTCTACAAAAATATCAACACATTAACCAAGCATGGTGGTGCATTCCTGCAGTCCCAGATACTCAGGAGGTTGAGGTGAAAGGATCACCTGAGCTGAGGAGGTCGAGGCTGTAGTGAGCCATGATCCTGCCAATGTATTCCAGCTTGGGTGACAGAGTAAGACCCTATCTTGAAACAAAAGGTGGGGGAGATGAAATAAGATGGCAGAATAGAAAGCTTCACCAATTACCACCCCCGCTAACCCCCACACTGTGAGGACACCAAGTTAACTATCTACACAGAAAAAAACACCTTCATAAGAACCAAACATCAAGTGACTATTCACAGTACCTGGTTTTAAATTGATATCACTGAAAGAGTCACTGAAGAGAAAAAGCAGTCCTAAATCTGTAATGCAATTGCCTCTCAATTGCTCTGTTCTCCCCTCCTCAACCCCATGATGCTAAGAGCATCTGTGGGTGCTGGCAGAAGGAGAACATAGCAATTTGTGAAGCATTGAACTCAGTACTGTCCTGTTGGATCAGAAGAAAAAAAAAAAAGGTTGGGGGGATCAAACTCAGCTGATACCTGCACATGGAGGGAGCATTATAAACCAGTCCTAGCTAGAGGGAGAATTGCAGATCCCAGGGTTCTGAACTTGAGTATCCATAAACTTCATCATCAGAGGGCCAAAGTGCTCTAGGTCTCTAAGCTTGAAAGGCTCTGTGGGTCACAAGGACTACAACTCTTATGCAAGTCCTAGGGCTGAACTAGGCCCAGAGACAGTGGGAGGGCAGGTGACATACTGAGACACCAGCTGGGATAGCCAAGGGAGTGGCTGGCATCACCTCTCCCCTTTCCCCAGGCTGCACAGCTCATGGCTCCAAAAGAGACCCCTTCCTTCCTCTTGAGGACAGGAGAGGGAAGAATGGGGAGGACTTTGTCTTGCATCTTGGATGTTAACTCAGCCACAGCAGGATAGGGTCCTGGTCAAAATCATGAGGCCCCCATTCCAGGCAATAGATCCAAGCCATTTCTAGACACACCCTGGGCCAGAAGGCAACCCTCTGCTTTGAAGAAAAGAAATCAATCCTGCAAACACTCATCACTTGCTAACCAAACAGCCCATGGGGCCTAAACAACCAGCAGCAAGACCCAGGTACTACTACATCAAGGGCCTTGGTTAGCGTTAAGACTTTCTGACTTCAGGTAGGACTCAGCATATGACCAGCCATGGTGACTATGGGGCAATACTCCCCTTGCTTAAGAAAAGCAGAGAGAAAGTAAAGGGGACCTTGTGTTGCACCTTAGGTATGAACACCACCACAGAAGGGCAGAGCACCAAGCAGGCTCTTGGGGTTCTCGATTTCAGAACCTGACTCTCGGATGACCTTTCTGGATCTTCCCTGGGCCAGATGGGAGCCTGCTGCCCTGAAGGGTGAGTTCCAGACCAAAAAGTATTCACCACAAGCTGACTTAAAAGACCTTGGGCATTAGGTAAACACTGGTGGTAGTCTGGTAGTACTCTTCATGGCCAGGGATGGTGGTGGCTACCGGGTGAAGCTCATTCGCCTTGGATCAAAAAAAGGTTGGGGGGATCAAAGTTAGCTGACACCTGCACACAGTACAATAGAATATCAGGTAGAGTTCTAAAATGTTTGACTTCAGTTGCTGATTCCCACATGGCCCTTCTGGACACACCTGAGGCTGGAGGGAAGTTCACTGCTCCAAAGTAAAGGACACAGGCTGGTGTCCTTTGCCACCTGCTGACTATAGAACCCCAGGGCCTTCAGTGAACATAGGTGTTGGCCAGGGAGTAGGCAAAGCAGGCCTTGGGTGAGACCCAGTGAAGTCATAGTAGGGGTGTGCTGCTGTCACTCTATCCCAAGCGTGAGGTGACTCAGAACAGAGAGGCACAATGTTTGGGAGTAAGGGAATTAAAAGTCTCTATGTGGTCATCCCAAGAATTCTCCCAGATATTGTCCAAGACCATCAAGGTGGTACCTCTGAGTCTGCAAGAACCACAGCATTATTGAGCTTGGGGTGTTCCCTGAAGCATCTCAAGATTAGATCATGACACCCAAGTCCAGACAAATAGCCAGAAAGCTTTCCCAATAATGATGACTACAAATAAACCCAGACAGTGAAGACTACAATAAATACCTAACTCTTCAATGCCCAGACACCAAAAGAATATCTACTAGCATCAACACCATTCAGGAAAACATGACTTCAAAAAATAAGGCACCAGGGACAAATCCTGCAGTAACAATGATATAGAGCCTTTCAACAGAAAATTCAAAATAGCTGCATTGAAGAAACACAAATTCAAGGTAACACAAAGAAGGAATTCATAATTTCATCAGATAAATTTAATGGAGATTGAAATAATTAAAAAGAATCAAGCAGAAATTCTGGAGCTGAAAAATGCAATTGGCATACTGAAGAATGCATCAGAGTTCTTTAATAGCAGAATTGATCAAGCAGAAAAAAAAATAGGTATTAGGCTATTTGAAAATACAGTCAGAGGAAGAAAAAAAAAACAGTGAAACATTAAGGGGCAAGATGACTGACTAGACACAACCAAGTGGAACAGCTCCCACACAGGGACTGAGACAACAGGCACATCCCTAACATGACTGTTAGGCAGAGAGTAGACAGAAGGAAGACACAGAAGCTGGGCTGAATGTGGAGAAAGCTGGAAACCATGCATGGGGCTACCACATATAAGGACTTGTTCCTGGCTCCAGGAGAATGAGTGAGTTGAACTGTGAAGGAGCAGCTGACTCTCACCACAGGTCTCTGGAACCTTCACAGGAAGAGGCCCCTCGATCACCCACAGACACTCAAGTTGGCAGGAAGAGAGGCTTAGAGAAGCAGTAGGGGCAGCAAGCCAGCTGACATAAAGCCCAGAGTATTTGGTACAGGAATGTCTATAGTCAAGCTCATCAAGAAATGGCCATGGCCCTGTGCTTGACTTTCTCCCATAGAATACTTTTGTCCTAGAGGAACTGTCAGACCTGATTTCTACAGGGCAGTTTTGCCCATGAGACAGGGCTGGCTGGACCTACACACACTTCATTCTGCTGGTTTCTCCCAGAGCCCCAGCATAGCCATGCCTGCTTGCTTTCCCTCGGGCGGTGGCTGGGGTGGGGGCGCTGCACCATAATTTCTGCACTGGTAGACCATGCCCGACTGACAGAGCTCCAGTGGGGCAGCTCCCAACATTGCATTGCTGGTGTGTGTCTGCATGGGCAGGTTTTGATTTCCTTGCCCCATCTACCTCTGCAGATGAAGTCTTGGCAGGCACAGAGCCAGCCATCCAGCCCGATACCTACCAGCACCCCACCACTGTGCTAACAATGCACAGAGAACAGTAGATTCTCCCCAAGTCTGAGAGATCACTCCTGTTTGTGAGGCACAACAAAGGCACCCAGAAGTGCACCTGCCAGCACATTGCCCTCAAGCCAACACCACCTCCAGTGTGTCCATACACAGTTTCCAGCAGGGCACCTCTATCTTGCCCCTAACTGTGTTGCTTCCACCACTGGGGTGAACACCCACAGAAAGGCAGGCACCTCAGCACCCACTGGCACTCTTCTGCAGCTACCACATCTCATCCCCTCAGCAGAGTGGATTCCTAACCTCAAGGATCCAGAGAACAATGTCAGGGACTAATACAAGTGTCCCAGAGCCAGAGCACACAGTCCAGAAGTTGGGAGCTGAGCGTCGGCCCCATAAAATCTCCCCAAAACAAAGCCAGACAGTTGAATCCACCTTATACCACAATCAAATTCTCCAGGTTATGAAATAGGATAAAAAATCCAAAGGTCAGCAACCTTAAAGACTAAAGGTAAACTCACAAAAATGAGAACCCACACAAGAACCCTGAAAAGTCCAAAAGCAATGAAATGACTGCATCACTTCTCCAGCAAGAAGTCTGAACCAGGCTAAGATGGCTGAAATGACACAAATGGAATTCAGAATATGGATATGAATGAAGATCATGGAACTATAGAAGTACATTGAAATCTAATACAAGGAAGATAAAGATTATGATAAAAAATGAAGAAACTGACAAAATGAAATAGCCAGTATAGAAAAGAACATAACTAACCTGAGACAGCTGTAAAACACACTACAATAAATTCATTATGCAGTCAACTACAAGTACTACTAACAGAATAGACAAAGCAGAGGGAATAATCTCAGAGCTTAACAACTAGCTTTCTGAAATAACATAGCCAATAACAGAAGAAGGAACAAAATGGAATTAAGAAACCTCTAAGAAATACGAGATTATGTAAAGAGACCAACTCTGTGACTGATTGGTGTCCCTGTAAGAGATAAGGAGAAGGGAAAAATATCAGAAAACGTATTTCAGGATATCATTCCTGAGAACTTCCTCAACCTAGCTAGAGAGGCCAGCATTCAAATGGAGGAAATGCAGAGAATCTCAGTAAGATACTCCACAAGAAGATTATCCTCAAGAGGCATAATCATCAATTATGTAAGGTATAAAAAAAATGTTGGCCGGGCGCGGTGGCTCAAGCCTGTAATCCCAGCACTTTGGAAGGCTGAGACGGGCGGATCACGAGGTCAGGAGATCGAGACCATCCTGGCTAACACGGTGAAACCCCGTCTCTACTAAAAAAAATACAAAAAAGTAGCCGGGTGAGGTGGCGGGCGCCTGTAGTCCCGGCTACTCGGGAGGCTGAGGCAGGAGAATGGCGTAAACCTGGGAGGCGGAGCTTTCAGTGAGCTGAGATCCGGCCACTGCACCCCAGCCTGGGCGGCAGAGCAAGACTCCGTCTCAAAAAAAAAAAAAAAAAAAAAAAAAAAAAAAAAAAATGTTAAAGGCTGCTAGAGAGAAAAGCCAGGTCACCTTCAATGGTAAGCCCATCAGACTTACAGTGGAACTCTCAGCTGAAACCCTAAAAATCAGAGGAGATTGGGGGCCAATATTCATCATCCTTGAAGAAAAGAAACTCCAACCCAGAATTTTATATTTGGCCAAACTAAGCTTCATAAGTGAAGGAGAAATAAGATCCCTTTCATACAAGCAAATGCTGAGAGAATTCATTACCACTAGACCTGCCTTACAAGAGGTCATGAAGAAAGCACTAAACATGGAAAGGAAAGACCATTACTAGCCACTACAAAAGCACACTGAAGTACACAGACCAGTGTCACTATAAAGCAACCACATAAGTATGCAAAATAAACAGCTAACATCATGATTCCAGGGTCAAATATACACATCAATACAAACCTTACAAGTAAATAGGCTAAATGTCCCAATTCAAAGACACAAAGTGGTGAGCTGGATAAAGAATCAAGACCCATTGGTATGCTGTCTTCAACAGGCCCATCTCACATACAATGACACACATAAAGAGGTGGAGAAAATGAATAAGTTCCTGGACAACTACACCCTCCCAAGAATGAACCAGGAAGAAGTTGAAACCCTGAAGACATCAATAATGAGCTTTGAAATTGAGCCAGTAATAAATAGCCTAAACACAAAAAAGCCCAGGAGCTTATGGATTCACAGCTGAATTCTACCACATGCAGAAAGAAGTGCAGGTACCATTCCTGCTAAAACTATTTTTTAAAAATAAGGAGACTCCTCTCTAATTCTTTCTATCAAGTAACCATCATCCTCATAGTGAAACACCCACAGAAAGGCAGGCACCTCAGCACCCACTAGCACTCTTCTGCAGCTGCCACACCTCATCCCCACAGCACAGTGGATTCGTATCACCTGGCAGCGATACAGCAAAAAAAAGACAAGGCCAGTATCCTTTATGAACACTGATGCAAAAATCCTCAATCCAATATGGGCAGAATAAATCTCACAGCAATTCAAAGAACTTATGTATCATAATCAAATAGGCTTTACTTCTGGGATGCAAGGTTGGTTCAACATATACAAATCAATAAGTTTGATTCATCACATTAACAAAACTAAAGACAAAGACCACTTTAACAGATGCAGAAAAGACTTGATAAAATTAAATGTGTCTTTACGTTTAAAACTATCAATAAACTAGGTATTGAAGAAACATACCTCAACATACCAGCCATTTATGACAAACACACACCTATCATCATACAGAATAGGCAAAAGCTGGGAGCATTCTCCTTGAAAATTGGCACAACCCAAGAATGCCCTCTCTCACCATTCCAATTTAACACAGTATTGGAGGTCCTGGCCAGGGCAATGAGGAAAGTGAAAGAGATAAAGACCATCCACATGGAAAGAGAGGAATCATACTATCTGTTTGCAGATGACATAGTCTTATATCTAGGAGACTCCATGGTTTTGGTGTAAAAGCTCCCAAAGCTAATAAACAACTTTAGCAGAGTCTCAGTATACAAAGTCAATGTGCCAAAATTACTAACAAACATTCCTATACACAAACAATAGTTAAGCCACGAGCCAAATCAGAAATGCAATCCCATTCACGATTGCCACAAAAGAGAAGAAAATTCCTAGGAATACAGGTAACTATGGAGGTAAAAGAGCTCTACAATGAGAATTCAAGAACACTGCTCAAAGAAGTCAGAGATGACACAAACACATAAAAAAAAATTCCATGCTTATGGATAGGAAGAATCTGTATCATTAAAATGGCTATACTGCCCAAAGAAATGTACAGATTCAATGCTATTCCTGTTAACCTACTATTGAGATACTTCAGAACTGGAAAAAAACTATTTTAAAATTCACATGGAACCAAAAGAATCCCAAATAGCAAAGGCAAGCTTAAGCAAAAAGAACAAGGCTGGAAGCATTTTGCTACCTGACTTCAAACTACACTGCAGGGGCATAATAACCAAAACAGTATGGTACTAGTACAAAAACAGACATATAGACCAATGGAACAGAATAGAGATCTCAGAAATAAGGCTGCACACATACAATTATCTGATCTTTGACAAATCTGACAAAAACAAACAATGGAGGAAGAATTCCCTATTCAATAAGTGGTGCTGAGGTAACTGGCCAGAAGACTGAAACTGGACCCCATCCTTACACCATATACAAAAATAAACTCAAGATGGATTAAAAACTTAAATGTAAAACCCAAAGTTATAAAAACCCTGGGAGACAACCTAGGCACTACCATTCTGGACATATAAATTGGGCAAGGATTTCATGACAAAGACATCAAAAGCAATTGCAACAAAAGCCAATATATAATTAAAGAGCTTCTGCACAGCAAAGGAAACTATTAACAAAGTTAACAGACAACCTACAGAATGGGAGAAAATTTTGCAAACTATGCATATGACAAAGGTCTAATATTCATTGGTGTGGAACTTAAATTTACAAGAAAAATGCAATGCCATTAAAAAGTGGGCAAAGAACATGTACATTTTTCAAAAGACATACATGCAGCCAATGAGCATATGGAAAAAGCTCAACATTGTCAATTATTAGAGAAATGCAAATGACAACTACAAAGAAATATCTCATACCAGTCAGAATGGCAATTATTAAAAAGTAAAAAAATAACATGCTGGCATGGTTGCAGAGAAGAAGGAATGCTTATACTTCTCTGTTGGTGGGAGTATAAATTAGTTCAACCATTGTGGAAGATAGTGTGGGTATTCCTCAAAGAATTAAAACCAGAAATACCATTTGGCCCACCCATCCCATGACTAGGTATATAACCCCCCCAATATAAATTTTTCTATTATAAAGACTCATGCATGCATATGTTCATTGCAGCACTGTTCACACCAGGAAAGACAGTGAATCAACCTAAATGCCCATAAATGGTAGAATTGATAAAATGTGGTACATATACACCATGTAATATCATGCAACTATCAAATAGAATGCAATCATGTCTTTTGCAGGGACATGGATGGAATTAGAGGCCATTATCCTTAGCAAACTAACACAGAAACAGAAAATCAAATACTATATGTTCTCACTTATCAGTAGAAGCTAAACGATGGGAACCCTTGGACACATAGAGGGAACAACACACACTGGCAGTTACCAGGAAGTGGAGGGTGGGTGGAGGGAGATAATAAAAAAAATAATTAAAGGATACTAGGCTTAATAGCTGAGTGTCAAAACAGTCTGTACAATTAACCTCCATGACACAAGTTTACCCATATAACAAACTTTTCTACGTACTCCTAAACTTAAAAATTTCAATACCACCACTTACACAAACACATGTAAAAGAGGAAAAGCAATGAAGCATCCCTATAGGATCCAGAAAATAGCATTACTAAAAGATCTAGAAAGTAGCCTCAAAAATGCACATCTAAGAGTTACTGGCCTCAAAGGGGAGGTAAAGAAAGAGGAAGGGTAGAAAGTTTATTCTAAGGATAAAAACAGATAACTTCAAAACATAGAGAAAGATATCAATAAGTACAGGAAGGTTATGACCACCAAACAGATTTAACCCAAAGAAGACTACCTCTAAGCCTTCAGTAATCACACTCTGAAAGGTCAAAAATGAAGAAAGAATACTAAAGCCTGCAAGAGAAAAGAAACAAATAAGGAGCACCAATATATCCAACAGCAAACTTTTCAGTGGAAACTTTACAAGACAAGGAGAGAGTGTCATTACATATTTAAAGTGTTGAAGGAATTAAAAAACAAAGACTATTTTACCCTAGAATAGTATATCTGGCAAAAATATGGTTCAAACATGAAATACAGACTTTGCCAGACAAACAAAAACTGAGGGTTTGTCTATACTTGACCTGTTCCACAATAAATGCCAAATGGAGTATTTCAATAAGAAAAGGAAACTAATGAGCAATAATCATCTGAAAGTATAAAACTTACAGATAACAATAAGTACACAGAAAGACACAGAAAATTATAACACCGTAACTGTGGTGTGTAAACTTGTCATATCCTAAGTAGAAGGACTAAACAGATCAAAAATAATGACTAGGACTACTTTTCAAGACATAGTACAATAAAATAGAAAAAAAACACGAAGTTTAAAGGCAGGTGCACAAAATTAAGGCAAGTTTTGATTAGTTTTCTTGCTTGCTTGTTTATGCAAATAGTATTAGTAGCAGGTTAAAATAGGTTATAAGATAGTATTTACAAGGCTCGTGGTATCTCATACCACAAAACATGCAATTCATGATATACAAAAATAACTGGCATTTCTGTACATTAAAAACAAATAATCTAAAATTTTTAAAAATCCATTTAAATTATTTAAAAAATAAAGTTGTGCCACACATGTATGACAAAAGCTATAAAATATTATTGAAATTTTTAAAAACCTACATAAAAAGACCTCCCATGCTCATGGATTGAAAGATTTAATATTGTTAACATGTCAGTCTCCCCAAATCGATCTATAGATTCAATAGTTTTATCAAAACCACTGCTGTCTTTTTTTTGTTGAAATCAATCCCAAAGTTCATTTAAAAATTCAAGAGAACCAGAATAACCAAAACAATCCTGAAAAGACGAACCAAGTTAGAGAACCAAAACTTGTTAATTTCAGAACTTACTACAAAACCACAGTCGTCAACATTGTGTGGTACTAGCATAAAGACAGACACATAGATCAATGAAACATAATCGAGAGTCCAGAAATAAAGCCTTACGTACATGGTCAGTCGACTTTCCAAAATTCTTTTTACCAATAGTGCTGCAACAATGTAATATACACATGCGAAAGAATGAAGTTGAACTTCTAATTATACCACATATAGGGATTGTGTGACAATAATTCAAATATTTAAATAAAAAAGCTAAAACTTGTAAAAATCTTAGAAGAAAAATAGGCATAAACATTTGTGGCCTAAGATTAGGCAATGATTTTTTTTAGATGTAACACCAAAAACATAAGCTACATAGGATAAATTGGGCTTCATCAAAATTAAACACTTTATGCTTCAAAAGACACTATTAAAGTGAATAGAAAAGCCACAAAATGAAAAACTATTTTTAAATCATATCTGATAAAGGACTAGATTAAACAATATATAGAAAATCCTTGCAACTCAACAATAAAGAAAGAACCCAATTTTTCAAATGGACAAATTATTTGAATGGATACTTTTCCAAAGAAAATAAATGGCCAGTAAGCACATGAAAAAAATGCTCAGTACCATTAATCAATAGTGAAACACAAAACTTCAATGAGCTATCATTGCACATATACCAGAATGGTTATAATTTTTTAAGAAGATGGGTAATAATAAAAGTTGGTAAGCATGTGGGAAAATTGAAACCCTCATACACTGCTACTGGGAATTCTTATTGAATGGCACAGCTACTCTGATAAACAGTGTGGCAGTTCCTCACCATGTTAAACATAGTTACTATATATGACAGTAATTCTAGTTCTAAAAATATCTCCAAGATAATTAAAAACACATTTCCAAACAAAAACTCATTCATGAGTGTATATAGCAGCATTATGAATAATAGTCACAAAGTAGAACTAACTCAAGTATCTACAAACTGATGAAGAGTAAAATGTGGTATATTCATACAAGGGAAAATCATTCTGCAATAAAAAAAAAAAGAAGTACTGACTTATGCTGTGACAC
This sequence comes from Macaca mulatta, assembly GCF_049350105.2. NCBI lineage: Eukaryota > Metazoa > Chordata > Mammalia > Primates > Cercopithecidae > Macaca > Macaca mulatta. The sequence continues at coordinate 98,194,515 of NC_133419.1, forward strand.
AAATGGACACTGAAAACATATTAGGTATAAAAAGGCAATCACAAAAGGTCACATATTATATGATTCTATATATATCAAATATCTAGGGTAGCCAAATCTATGGACAGAAAGTATTACAGAATAGTGGTGGCCTAGGGCTGGTGCTATAGGTTTGGGGTAATACTGGCAGTCATTGCTAAAGAGAATGGGATTTATTTGGAGGAAATGTTTTAAAATTTAAAATTGTGTTGATGGTTTCATAATTTTGTGAATAGACTAAAAACCATTGAAATGTACACTTTAAATGGATGGATTCATGGTACATAAATTATGTCATGTTATGGATGTTAACTGTATCTCAGTAAAGTTGTTCTAAAGTAAAAACCCTTCAGAAACAGTGGAAAAATTAAGAGATCCAGTTTTTATTTATGAGATATGTACATATATATGTAATAAATATATGCATGCATGTGTATTTACTGTAAAAAAGACAGAATGAATAATTAGAAACACCTAAAGTGTGAGAAGAATTTTAGGTTGGGAATGTTAGAAAAACACATATACTTAGTTATATAGACAGCAAGAGAAAAATGGCCATTTTGGGTTGTGAAAGTCTATCTACTTTTTGTTATACATGTAAGGTGAGAGGAAATCTTGTCTTAAACACTGCGACAATGCAGTGGAACATTCTGCCTTTTTAAGATAAGTTCAAAACCAGTAATCAGAAAGTTTGTTCTGTATTCCAGATGTCATGATGTTTCTTGTTAAAATAGTATATAAAGGAAATATTTCATAGAAAACAATTAAAATACAATAAAAATATTACTTAAAAATACTCTAAATTTAAATTGACAAATTTAGTCATTCCAGAGAAGAATAGTGAGCTGTACAGCAACATTATTATGGAAAAGCATTGGGAACTGTGAGTCTCTGTGTTCCTACTGGGCACTCTTTGGAATATTTTGAGATCGGCATGATGATTGATACTAAGACTACGTGATCTAAGGGAGCAGACTAAGTGAACCAACACATGTTAAGCAGTAAAAAAATCTCAGAAAATATAATCACAGGTGACACCTTACCTGAAAAAATAATGGAAATCCATAAAGCTAAGTCCCTCACCCAGTGATGTGTTAGAGACAGTGGATGCCAGCTTGTATTAGCTCTTAAATATTCAGAAATTCTCAAGCTATTTGTTATAAATAGCCATTATTTAAAATTGTCATATCAAAAACAAAGGTAATACATACTTAAAACACATCACTTCATATTTATTTTATTGTTAACTTTGCTCTTGAGGTTATTTATGTCTATTTCATTTCTGATAAAAATAATGCATAAATCTGTCACTGTGCATCTTTTCGTAACTCTGTTCAGTGCTTTGTTAAAATTAAATATAGTTGAAGTATTTACACCATAGAATTTGCTATCTTCTACTAGGGCTCTATTTATTGCTTCGTTGACTTTGTAAGTTTAAGAAAATATTAATAATTCGAATTAAACCTATCTGTTGCAACATCATTGGGAATGGCACAAAAATGAGGACTGTTTGTAAACTATCAGTATTTCTCATTTAATCTATACACCACTGTGAGGTTTTTTAAATTTAACTTCTATTTTAAATTCAGGGATACATGTGCAGGTTTGTTATAAAGGGAAACTTGTATCATGGGGCTTCATTTTACAGACTTTGTCACCCAGTTATTAAGCCTAGCACCCATTACTAATTCTTCCTGATCCTCTCCCTCATCCCACCTTCCAGCCTCCAACAGGCCCCAGTATGTGTTGTTCTTCTCTACATGTCAGTGTGTTCTCATTTAGCTTCCACATATAAATGAGAACATGCAATATTTGGTTTTCTGTTCCTGCATTAATTTGCTGAGGATAATGGCCTCCACCTCCATCTATGTCCCTGCAAAAGACATGATTGCATTCTGTTTTATGTATGTATAATATTCCATGGTGTATATGTACCACATTTTCTTTATCCAGTCTACTACTGAGGGGCATTTAGGTTGATTCCATGTCTTTGTTATTGTGAATAGTATTGCAATGAACATATGTGTGAATTATCTTTATAATAGAATGATTTCTATTACTTTGGGTATACACCCAGTAATGGGAATCCTGTATAGAATGGTATTTCTGTTTTTAGGTCTTTGGGAAATTGGTCTTCCACCATGACTAAACTAATTTACACTCCCACCAACAGTGTATAAGCATTCCTTTTTCTCTACAATCTTGCCAGCATTTATTTTTTAATCTTTTTAATAATCGCTATTCTGACTGGTGTGAGATGGTATCTGATTGGAATTTTGATTTGCATTTCTCTAATGGTCAGGGGATCAGGGATGATGAGCTTAGTTTCTTTCTTTCTATCTTTTTTTTTTTTTTTTTTTGAGACAGTCTCACTCTGTCACCCAGGCTGGAGTGCAGTGGCATGATCTCGGCTCACCGCAACCTCCAACTCCCATGTTCAAGCAATTCTCCTGCCTTAGCCTCCCATGTAGCTGGGACTACATGCTCACACCAGCAAGCCCAGATAATTTTTTGTATTTTCAGTAGAGACAGCGTTTTACCGTGTTAGCCAGGGGTGTCTTGCACTCCTGACCTCAGATGATCCACCTGCCTCGGCCTCCCAAAATGCTGGGATTATAGGCGTGAGCCACTGTGCCCAGCCAGATGAACTTATTCTCATATGCATGTTGGCTGCATGTATGTCTTCTTTTGTAAAGTATCTGTTCATATCCTTTGCCTAATTCTAATGGGGTTGTTTTTTCTTGTAAATTTAAGTTCCTGATAGATGCTGGATACAAGACCTTTGTCAGATACATAGTCTGCAAAAAATTTCTCCCATTTTGTAGGTAGTCTGTTCAATCTGATGATAGTTTCTTTTGCTGTGCAGAAGCTCTTTAGTTTAATTAGATCTCACTTCTCAATTGTTGCTTTTGTTGCAATTTCTTTTGGTGTCTTTGTCATGAAATTTTTGCCAGTTCCTATGTCCAGCATGGTAGTGCCTAGTTTGTCTTCCAGGTTATTTATAATTTTGGGTTTTATATTTAAGTCTTTAATCCATCGTGAGTTAATTGTTTTATATGGTGTAAGGATAGAATCCAGTTTTAATCTGCATATGGCTAGCCAGTTGTCCCAGCACCATCTATTGATTATGGAATCCTTTTCCCATTTCTTGTTTTTTGTCAGGTTTGTCAAAGATTAGATAGCTGTAGGTGTGCCACTTTATTTCTATATCCTCTATTCTGTTCCACTGATCTGTGCCTCTGTTTGTGTACCAGTACCATGCTGTTTTGGTTACTGTAGCCCTGTAGTCTAGTTTGAAGGTGGATAGTGTGATGCCTCCAGCTTTGTTCTTTTTGGCTTATTACCAGTGATCTCCCAGAAAAACAACCATCAGAGGATATTATATAAACCTCTATGCATATAAAGTAGAAAATCTAGAAGAAATGAATTATTTCTGAACATATACACCCTCCAAAGAGTGAAACAGGAAGAAACTGAATCCTTGAACAGACCAGCAATGACTTCTGACATTGAGTCAGTAATAAAAAGCCTAACAACCAAAAAAAATGAATAAAAATAAATAAATAAAAACACCCAGGACCAGACAGATTCACAACTGAATTCTACTAGACATACAAAAAGCTGGTACCATTCCTGCTGAAACTATTCTAAAAATACTGAGGTAGAGGGACTCCTCCCTAACTCATTCTATGATACCAGCATCATCCTGATGCCAAAACCTGTCCGAGATACAACAGCAGCAAAACCTAAAGGCCAATATCTTTGATGACCCATGAATACAGAAATCCTCAAAAACATACTGGCAAACCACATCCAGCAGCACAGCCAAAAGCTTATCCACCATGATCAAGTAGGCTTTCTCCCTGGGATACAAGGTTTCTTCAACATATGCAGATCAATAAATGTGATTAATTGCACTAAAGTAAAAAAAAAAAAAAAAAAAAAAAAAAAGATCATCTCAATAGATGCAGAAAAGGCCTTCATAAAATTCAACACTGCCTTATGTTAAAAACTTTCAATAAAGTAGGTATTGAAGGAATACATCTATAACAAATCCATAGCCAACATCATACAGAATGGGCAAAAGCTGAAGCATTCTCTTTGAAAATTGGCATGAGACAGGGATGCCCTCTCTCACTACTCCTATTCAGTATAGTATTGGATGCCCTGGCCAGGGCAAATCAAGCAAGAGAAAGAAAGAAAGTGCATCCAAGGAGGAAGAGAGGAAATCAAACTCTCTCTGGAGACGACATGATCCTATATCTAGAAAACCCCATAGTCTTGGCCCAAAAGCTCTTGAAGCTGATAAACAAATTCAGCAAAGTCTAAGGATACTAAACCAATGTGCCAAAATTACTAACATTCTTATACACAAACAACAGTCAAGCCGAGAGCCAAATTAGAAATGCAATCCCATTCACAATTGCCACAAAAAGAATTAAAAACCTACAAAAACAGGTAACTATGGAGGTGAAAGATCTCTACAATGCTCAAAGAAATCAGAGATGACACAAACAAATGGAAAAGCATCTCATGCTCATGGATAGGAAGAATCTGTATTGTAAAACTGGCCATACTGCCCAAAGCAATTAATAGATTTAATGCTATTCCTATAAAACTACCATTGAGATTCTTCATAGGAGTAGTAAAAACTACGTTTAAAATTCATATGGAAACAAACAAGAGCCCAAATAGCCAAGGCAACACTATAAGTATTACAGATAAGGAAACTGAGACCTGTGGCAATTAAGTAACATAACATGTTTATTGTCACATGGGCTATGAGTAAATGTAGCCAGGATTTGAATTCCAATCCTTATTCTTCTTAAGCCACATTGAATTTCTTTGTAACCTCTTCATAATGTTTTTTTTTTCCCCCCCCCGAACAAGTTTCACTCTTTTTGCCCAGACTGGAGTGCAGTGGTGTGATCTCGGCTCACTGCAACCTCCACCTCCTGGGTTCAAGCAATTCTCCTGCCTTAGTCTCCTGAGTAGCTGGGATTACAGGCGTGTCCCACTATGCCCAGCTAATTTTTGTATGTTTAGTAGAGACAAGGTTTCACCATGTTGGCCAGGCTGGTCTCAAACTCCTGACTTCAGGTGATCTGCCCGCCTCGCCCTCCCAAAGTGCTGGGATTACAGGAATGAGCCATCACATCCCGCCCTTCCTAATGTTTTACACCACCACCAAGGAAGCATGAACTGTGATTAAAAGAAAGAATAGAACATAACACGCGTGAACCAAAAAGGATCACTTCAGTGAGTGATGAACACCTGATTTTAAAAAGTCTGACTAATAAAAATCTGATTCAGAATACAAGTCACTTAAGTCACTGATGAATGAAATTACAAAATACACATTTGTTGTTTCACAGTTATCTTACTAATTAATGTCAAAGAAAATACTGATCAACATTCACGTTGTAAGTGTACCTGATCAGCATTTGCAGCCATGGGTTGTCAATGGATGATATGATTTTGGCAAAAATCAACAAAAGCATTATGTCATAATAGGCTTTATTCAATGTCCAATAAAAGATCTTATGTATGTTATTATATAAAAGTTTTATACTACACATTTATATTTGCTTAATTTATAATAAATGTACGCATGTGTATATATACAAATACTGTCTTTTGGAGATCTAGTTGGCAAATTTTTACAAATGTACTACTGCCCTCACTGCACTAAACACTTTTATATAAATACAGTAAAGTTGTTTCCTTTAATTGTCCACTTCTTTCTTTTCCCCAGTCCCTTCCTCCCATGTATATCCCTATATCTATAGCCCTAATTGATAGCTGCTTCTTCTCACTACTTGACTCTTACATTCTTGTTGATACTGGACAGCCCTGCATAGTCTTTCTACAAATTCCAGACCTACTGCCACAGCCTAGTAACTGTGACCTTTGTTTCTCCTCATTGCCCATATGTTCCATTCTGCACAAGAGCTAGACTGTGCCTTTATAATTATAAATAAATTCTCCTAACTTCCTGTTTAAAGTTGTCTTCTTATTACACTTAGAATAATATCCAGAATCTTCCCATGGCTTCCAGGGCCAAGTACAATCAAGCTTCTTTCTCTTCAATCCTATTTTGATTCCCTTCTCTATCATTTTCAGGATTGGTTCTGCATAGGGCCCTGTGCTCAGAAGGGTCCCATGTTTGATTTAACCTTCTTCTGTTATTTAAAAAAAAAAAAAATTACTTTTATTAACATGGGGTCTCTCTATGCTGCCCAGGCTGGATTCAAATCCCTGGCCTCAAGCAATTCTCCTTCCTCTGCCTCCCCAGTATCTGGGACTATTGGTGTGTACTACCACACCCAGTCACTGTTGCTGTCTTGAAATCCCGTGTGATTTTTAAACAAGTGGTCCCCCATTTTCACTTGATATTAGGACCTACTAATTATATAACTGGCCATCCTCAATAATGAGGATGGCTGTGGCTTATGAGCCTTAACTTCTTTTTCTCAAATGTGACAAAGTGTTTTTCATCTCAGGAATACTGCCAACCATATTATCTTTTTCTGGAAAGATTTTTCCCTTGGCCATTCTCCAAACTGGTTTCATTGTTATTATTCAAGTTCAGCTCTGTTTTAACAGAATAAGAATAAAGTTTTTATCTATGACATTTAACACTGTATCCCAAGCAGCCAGAATAGTATCTAGCATACAGTATTAAACAAATAGTTGCTAAAGAAATGAATAAATCCATTCCTTTCTATTATCTGCCATGACACAACTCTAATTGCCTCATCTGAAAACCCTCCCGTAAGTAACCTCATTGGTCTCCTCTTGAATCAGTCACTGAACTGATCCCTCATCATTTGTTACAGTTTAAGTTTCTTATATGCAATGCTTATACATTTTTCTTCCAATAATCTCTGCTTTTTGGGTGATGTTACATAAGACATTATAACATGGCTGAAGTTTCCCATGGTCTAAGAGGTTGAAAAATGGTGTTCCAATCCTAGTTATACTACAATAGTTTTTAATAATGGGAAGTATGTTAGTCCATTTTTATGCTGCTGCTGAAGATAACCCAGGACTGGGAAAACTACAAAAGAAAGAGGTTCAATTGCACTTAACAATTTCACATGGCTGGAGAAGCCTCATGATCACGGTGGAAAACAAGGAGAAGCACGTCACGTCTTACATAGATGGCAGCAGGCAAAGAGAGAGAACTTGTACAAGGAAACTCCACCTTATAAAGCCATCAGACCTCATGAGACTTATTCACTATCACGAGAACAGCACAGGAAAGACCTGTCCTCATGATTCAGTTACCTCCCACTGGGTCCCTCCCACAATATGTGGGAATTCAAGATGAGATTTGGGTGGGAACACAGCCCAATCATATTAGGAAGGTTATTTAACTGTTTCAGGTTTCAATTTCCTTCTTTATAAGATTAAATGAGGACATGCATGAAAACAATTTAAGAAAGAATAATAAGTATATACAAACACCTCAAAATATATTGGCATTGACTCTTATTAAATGTCTCTTCAGTTATTGTAATCACAGCTCCTGATGTTAGGTGGGCATCTTTACTGACACAAAATTGACACCTAATGTGACATTATACTAAATTGTGTGTTTGGTTAATCACAAAGGATGAAATTATATGGGTGTACGTGTGTGTATAAATATATGCCCATAGAACACTGGAAAACAAGATATAAATAGTTCAGTATTAACAAAGCTGTGGGTGTGTTAACAACCTTGTTAATACTGAACTATTTATCTTGTTTTGGAGTGTTCTATGGACATATATATAAATAATGTTAAATTCTAAGAAGTTGAAATATCATTTTGCACAAATATTTCCTAAAATTATACTTGCTGGCTTTCTACTTTTGTCATGAAATTCTATGTCACCCTGAAGTTTCAATATTTCATATAACCCCAATTATATTTGCTTACCACACAAATATTTCTCTAAGCAAAAATAATATTCTATAAGGACATTTCTGGATCTTTTGAGACAGATACACTTTTTCATCACAAGGAGAAATCAAAAACATAAAAACAAAAACATCAACTTGGTTTTTTGAGCAATGCCTACTGACAAAGATGCTGTAACATTTTCAAAAGGAAGTAAAGAGCAGAGTTGAAATGCTAAGAGCGTAGTTTATTGTAAATGTCTGAATCAGAGCAAACAACCAGTGAAAGGTCAACATAACAGCCCATTGATCTGTACAAGCACATTTGCTAAACCTAGTAATAAATTCCCCAAGATCCACAGTAGCAATTCCTTCAAATATTTGTGATATCTTTTTGTATGAGGCAGCTGGCCAAAATGTATAGCATAATTTGCTTTTTATCTGTGTTAATCACTATGGCAGTACACTATGGGTCCACTATAGAATTTAAACATTATTATTCCTACAATTTTAGTTTTACTGAACCCACATTTCGAGCATCTATATGCCAGTCAATGAACAACCTTGGTCCTTTGAAAGCAGTCATTAATAATATCATTACTATATTGTCCCTGTGATTAAGGAATTCAGTCTATTTGGGGAGAAATTGTAAGACAACAATCGCTACAAGTATGCAAAGACTGCTACCAGAAAATATAGGTAATTTCTAAGTTTTTCTCTCTTTATGGTTATGTGGTTATGGGCCTAATAAAAATAATGTGGAAGAAAATACATTTAAGGGAAGAAAATACATTCGAGGGGGCCTTCAGATGTAAATAGGAGAAAAAAGCAGAAACAGACTTGACCCAAAAGAGGGTAGGACACACTGAATAAAGAAAAAATAAAGGCAGAGTGTTAAGAAAATGGAATAGTCAGGTTATGGTAAAGAAATACTTTAGAAATTCCAGGGTCTATGCTATAACCCTTACAATACAGCATTCAATAAAATTAACAGAAGACAATGAATAAAGATGTGAAAACAACAACGAAACACAAAAGTTCTTAAGACTGTGCTATCCGAGCATGAATAATTTCAGTTCTCCACTTGAGCTGATCTTTATTCTCATTCCCAGTTCATCCAATCATTGCTCAAAGCTTACTATCCAAGGTAAAAAATCTCTTATTTTAAATATACACGGTGTATCTTTTTGGTTATTGTGAGGGATGCCATACAAAATATAGGATGTCCGATTAAGTTTGAACTTCCAATGAATAACACTTTTTTTTTGTTGTGTCTTTGTCTCTAGTTTTGTCTGATCTTTTTCTCTGTTATTCTGTGGGTAGTGTTACTTTAAAAAATTACTTGTCTGCTTTTAATAATTTCTATTATCATAGTTTTCTAAAATTTGATTAAGATATCCTTTGGAGTGATTTTTTTGTTTACCATTTCCATTGGATTGCTACAGTGCCTAATCTGTGTATCCTATACCATATAACTTTATTTCAAAATACTGTTATTTTTACCTTTAGAAAACTGGGCATGTTCTATAGATTGTGGATATCCAGAAAGTACCAGGAAGAAATTAGGATGTACCACTCCACCAACTGCTTTCTGTATATTATGAAAATTTATAATTACAAAATCTCAGTGGTCCTTAAACCCCAAAGCACTTTGCACACTAATTGTGGTTGGTGCTTCTCATAATAAAATGTAAAAACCCATGAAGATTTTAAAAGTTGAAGACCCACTTCAAAAATAATTACTTGAATACTTGGGCATATACATTTAAATGTATAAATGTATAAACATGACACAGCTATACATTTCCTCTATGCATGTGTGTGCACACACACCTAGGGGTAAATATTATTTTTAAGGTCCAGTATGACTTGCTGTAATACAATTTTTAAAAAGTCTTAATATAGTATTGAGGCTCTGCCTTGAGGCTGATCAGTTTTTCTTCTTAAACAGCCAATTAAGTCCATATTCCTGCCCATTTCCCTTTGAGGCTTTCACACTCCAGGCCACTATACACTTGCTTTATTCCCCCCGGGCCAGGTACCATAAAACTAAGTATATTCTCCATTCCCCAGAGCTTGCTGAAATTATTTAAATTAGCCAATTCTAACCCTGCTTGCCCTGCCTCCCTTTTTCCTTCCTGGGAAACACACAATAAATGAGCTTGCCCACAGTTGCGCTCCCTCACTTTGCCTAGACACTGGTCGCTGTGCTTACCCTGAGTGGCCCTGTGTGGTATGCTACATTCTTTCCAGGGCAGTGTGTACATAAAAACTGTACATCTCTAATTTATCTTTCTTGATCTACATCTGGCTTCACCATACCTCACTTAAGGTAACCTGGTTAGAACACATGCCAAGTGTTCTTTGTTCTAGGCCAGGAGCTATTATAACCAGGTAAATGATCAAACTTGCAAGGCTTGATCTAATTTTAATAAAACAATACCAAAAACCTCATTTAGTGTACTTACACTATTTTTTACTTACCATGTTTTCACCTACATGTTAATTATGAGGGTACTTGGAATGAAGGTAACTATGGTCCTATACTTTATTGAAAGGAGAAGTAATTATCTTTTAAAATAGTCTGTGAAGTACACACTTTAGGATCCGTTATGAATACAGTCTGGTTTTCTATGTAGAAAGGGATTGAGACTAGTTTTCTAAGTAGAAGGGTATTTAAATCAGAAAGTTAGAGGCTCATACAACTTTTAGAAGGACAGAGGGTGTGAAGATAAAAAAGTAACAAAGGTAAAGCAAATAACATCTAGCATTCAGAAATTTAGAAACGGTAGAAACCACTTCTGATGAACTCAACTGTCTATAGCACCAAAGCGGATGATTTGCCAGAGGATACTCAAAGCTATTTGCAAAATAATTCTTTCATGATGTCTGCTGAAGCCTTCACATGCCTGCCAATGCCACATCAGACTTGTTTTGTATCTTTCAAATCTTGTAAAGAATGGCTTTCCTTGGCAATTTTCAATTTGAAATTCCGCTAGCAGGGTTTGTAAAGTGTGTAGTTTCCTAATATCCCTGCCCTATGATAGGACACCCCCACCAAAGACACAATTTGGGCTGCTACCTCATTCACTATCAAGCATCCATCCCCAGTTTGTTGTCAATGTTCAATTTAAAAGAACAGTGTCAATTGGAGTGGTGTTCTTTATAGGCAGGTGAAATTATGCCTTACGCAAACTAAGATGCATTCTCTGATAAAGGAGAGACCGTAGCATGATCACTGTTTTCATCTGAGTATGTTGTTTATTTTGCCTCCTTTTCAGTCAGAATCCTCCTTTGATTTACTAGAAGACATTATTTGTAAGTACCACTAACACAGCTTATAGAAAATAGCAGGGGAAAGAAAGAAAATGGATAATACCATAGAAATGTATTCCTAAAAACACAGAAGAAAATATGCTCAGTTACTACAGACCTTGTTTGAAGTTGTTAATGCAGCCATGATTGTTACTAAAATTGCTTTTCTCAGTCAGGAACAGTGGCTCACACCTCTAATCCCAGCACTTTGGGAGGCTGAGGTGGATGGATCACTTGAGGTCAGCAGCTTGAGACCAGCCTGGCCAACATGGTGAAACCCCTTCTCCACAAAATACAAAAATTAGCTGGACATGGTGGTGGTGCAGGCCTGTAATCCCAGCTACTTGGGAAGCTGAGGCAGGAGAATTGTTTGCACCGGGGAGGCAGAGGTTGCAGTGAGCAGAGATTGTGCCACTGCACTCCAGGCTGGGCAACTGAGTAAGACTCCACCTCAAAAAACAAAACAAAACAAAACAAAAAAAATTGCTTCTGCCTACAGTCCTCAGCTAATTTGTTATTTTAAGAAATGATCCCAAACCTAATGTTTCAAGGATCTGATTTATTAAGGCCTGGATTCCTAATATTCATTAACTACTACCTCCATTACTTCCATTACTACTGACTATGAGAAAATGAAAAGGTGCTCTCCCTGGATTCCATACATTTTCCTCGTCCTCATTATGAAGCACTGCCCCTACTTTAATACCCTAAAGCAGTAGTCCCCAACCTTTTGGGCACCAGGGATCTGTTTCATGGAAGACAATATTTCCACAGAGGGGGTTGTGGGGGGATGGGTGTGGATGATTTCGGGATGAAACTGATCCACTTCAGATCATCAGGCATTAGAATTAGATTCTCAAAAAAGCATGCAACTTAGATATCTCTCATGCACAGTTCACATCAGGGTTCCGACTCCTATGAGAATCTAATGCCTCCACTGATGTGACAGGAGAAGGAGCTCAGGTAGTAATGCTCACTAGTAGCTGCTCACTTCCTGCTGTATGACCTGGTTCCTAACAGGCCACAGACAGATACGGGTCCACGGCCTGGGGGTTGGGGATCCCCGCCCCAAAGACACAGTGTCTCGTCAATTGTTTCAATGGCCCGGAGATACCAAATCAACTAGTTATCGGTCTCAAATTCCAATTCAGTAGAAACAATGATTCTATTTTGCAGAATGATGAAAGCAATCCTCTGCTGGCAACAGGAATGCACAAGTCAACAGTCAAGGATGGGAGGAAAAATGTTTGCAATTGTGTTACTGGGTAGTAATGTAAGCGATCAAACTTCACTAATTCCTGGACCTGTACAATATCATATATTGATTACTGTTCAAAATGCTGCATGTCTTGAAGCATAGCATTGCAAACTTTCAAGTTGTCTCTCTGCTGGTCTGTCAGCAAGACATCAGTATTCCACCGTTCTCACCATTTCTCAGTGATTTGAAATGTTGTAATATATGTCAGCTTTATTGGTGTATGCATATTGTTTCAATATTTGGTGGTAAAATACATTCTTAATCACAATCAAAGATATAATTTAAACCATGATAGTGAGTAAAGCACTTTGTTAGATTTTGGTGTTTAGAAAAACGGTATCTGATAGTCAAGGAAACCAAATTCATATCCAGGATAATTGCCAGTTCTAGTGACAAAACTGTTGTCATCATCATCACAGAAGGGGAATAATGTAATTGACTTGCCACTAGAAGACTTAAAAAAAATCCTGCTGAATGTTGCCATATTGGATTAAGCATTGATCTCTGATGCTGCCATGTTGGTACTCAGCAGCCACAATAACCAGATCTGCCTTAATGAGAGGAAGTCCATGTTGACAAGTCAATGCTCATTATTTCTGCAACAGTGATCATTTTTTTCTTAAGTCTATTGAATAAGATCTGTTTAACTAGAAAAAGAATGGAATGATATCCATATGCCAGGATATCTTGTTCATCTTATTAATGAGGATCTTCTATATTTGTGTCCTATGATACTTAAATAAATCTTCTATATTTGTGTCCTATGATACTTAAATAAAGCTGTTTATTCTCAGTTCTGTCTGTGTACTACTTCCACAGATTTGTCATCAAATATTTTACTTTTGTTGACTCTGTGCATCAATCCAAGCTATTACTACTTTTTAAATAATTTTAAGACCTATATTCTGATTACTTTCCTTCTGAATTAAATGGGAAAATAAGTGATTTAAATGTTTGCCCCCTGATAAAACATATTTCCCAGTGGTCAAACCATACTCCTTACTCCTGAATGGGACTATAATGCTACACTAGTACCCTTCCAGTTGCTGCCAGTGTGTGTGAACTGAACTTCTGTTATTCAAACAGCTAGGCATAGAAATAGTTTCATGAAACTATATGAATGGATTGACAGAAAAGTGAGTGAACATAGCAGGAAAAGACACCATTTAGTCTAAAACACCTGCTCATAAATTATTGTCACTTCTGGGACATTTTGAATCTCACATATATACAACTTCCAATTACGGATGGAGTACTGCAAAACAACTTTATGGTTTGGTGGGTTAGATATTATCTATTTCATTTTGGTAGCTCAAGTTACATGGTCACTTGCATTTTATGGTCAACTTTCATTCCCTGTTATGCCCCAGTAGCAAAGCAGGACACGTTTCACAAATAGAAAATTGAAGAAGTCATCAGTGTCTGAACTTGAGCTATTTAGTCTCAAATTTTGTCAACATAGAGAATGAAGCCATTCACAAATGAACTTAACTTTGTCCAGGCTCATAATGTATACAAGTGGTATATAAATCCAGAATGTCGATATATTGTCTATGTGATTTCAATAACCGACCATGGTTAATATAAATGTTACTTTTTATAGTCTAATCCTTTGAAAATTCAGTCTATATAGACTTGCATCGCAACTCCATTTTAACCAGAATGTTCACTCAGAATGTTCTGTTCTTTAAGCTATTTTAGATAACACATTTTAAAACTGTATATAGATAATACAGTTCTACCAAGTGACATTCTTTCATGAATTACTTAAGTTCTTTAGAATTGTAATTTACGAGATTTTTAAAAAGATCTTAAACATGAATAAAAAGGTAGGACAATGACCCGGAGCCTTTTCTCTTACAAAGTCAAGGCTCTAGAAACAACCTTTCTAATCCTAGCTAGTCTTTGGTCTGCACATGTTTACAAATGCAAACAAAAGAGAGCACAGCTAATTCTATACTCCTTAAATAGCATAAGCTTATATTTGTATAGGCCATTTCTTATGTAGTAAACTTATTTCCTTCTGCAGATTCTACTTTCATGGTTTGTCAGTCCCATCCTAGTGTGAAGATGGTTGAATAAAACTATCATTTATCTACACACAAAAAAATACATGTTTTTAGAAGAAGGCATGGCTTTGCTTCACACTGGGCAAAGAGCAAGCATTGTGAATCTGACAGGGGCTTGCCTAAAAGTCCCTAGAGCATCTGATATGCCCCAAATATTTAGGACACTATTTAATCAGTTGGGTCATAAATACCAAGTAGCAAAACAGCTTGCTCCTACAAACTAGAACAGCTGTAGATCTTTATCTGGCTCATGGCATCATTTAAAACTTGCAACCCTACTATTTAATCAATCAAAGCAGCACATACATAGGAATTACATGTTCCCTCTATAATCTAGAATCTCACTAAAAATGTGTCCATTTCTTAGTAGTAGGTATTGTAATATTTTAAGTATCCATTATTTTATCTTATTATGTTTTTATGTATATACACATTTAAAATTGCCATTTTAACCATTTTTAGTGTACAAGTCTATAGCATCAGTTATACTCACGATATTTTGCAATGACCACCACTATCTTATTAAATATTTATCAATACCCCAAACAGAAACTCTGTATCAATTAAACAATAACTCCCCACTCTTCTTCCCCTAGCTGCTGATAAACTCTAATCTACTCTTAGTATGAATTTGTCTATTCTAGATATTTCACAAAAGTATTATCATACAATATTCTTTTGTGTCCGCCTTATTTTATGCAGCATGTTTTCAAGATGCATCCACGTTATAGTATGCATCAGAATTTCATTTATCTGTGTGATTGAATATTATTCCATTGTGTTTATATATCTCATTTTGTTTATCCATTCATCTGTTGATGGACACAAGTTGCTTCCACCTTTGGGCTGTTACGAGTAATGCTGCAGTGAACACCAGCACACAGGTAAATGTTTGAATCTCTGCTTTCTGTTATTTTGGTTATATATATAGGCTAGGAGTTGAATTGCTGGCTCATATTTATAGCATATTATCTTTCCTAGGGAATGTTCCACATGCCTTGAGGAGAAAGTGTATTCTGCTGTTGTTGGCTGGAGTGTTTTATGTCTGTTAGGCCTACTTGATTTATAGTATTGTTTAAGTCCTCTCTTTCCTTACTGATTTTCTGTCCAGATGATCTGTCCATTATGCAAAGTGTTGAAGTCTCTATTATCATAGAGCTGACTTTTCTGTCTTCAATTCTGTCAGTGTTTGCGTCATGTATTTTGTGGCTATGTTTGGTGTATGTATGACCATAACTGTTATAGCTTCTTGATTTGATCCATTTAATATGAAATATCCTTTGTCTCTCATGACACTTTTTGACTAAACATCTGTGTTTGTGGTAATAGTATAGTCACCCTACCTCTCTTGGTTACTATTTGCATGGGTTATCTTTTTCTGTACTTTCACTTTTAACCAATATTTGTCTTTTGATCTAAGGTGAGTCTCTTACAGTATACCACTGGATGATGTTCTCTGTTCTAAGCTTTGCCTTTTGATTAAAGAGTTTAATCTACTATTATTTCAAGTGATTACTAATGAGGAAAAAATTACTTCTGCCATTTTGCTATTTGTTTTATCTATATTTTATAGCTTTTTAGCCATTTTCCCCGTTGTTACTGCTTTCCTTTGTATTTGGTGTATTTTTTTATAATGACCCATATTGGTTCCCTTCTCATTTTCTTATATGTACATTTATATTACAGTGTAGTTTGGTATCAAATTTGATTCCATAGCATATAAAACTTCATCCAGTAAAGCCACATCTTCCCTTTTGTATTGTTTTTGTCACAAATGACCTTTTTACATTGTTTGCTCAATAAATTTAGAATTATTACTTTGTGCATTTTTGTTTAAATCTGTGTAGGAAATTAAAAAGTAGAGCTACAAATAAAAAATCAAAAACACTAGATTTTATGTTTTCCCATATAGTTATCTTTGACAATTTAATAACAATTTAAGGGGTTTAACAGCAGATAGGAAGTCAGGAAATTTGAAGACAGTTTAAAACAAAATATCCAACCTGGAAAAATGAAAAAAAATAGGAAAAATATATAGAGTCTCAGAGATCTTTGGGGTATTTTTAAAAGTGTGTGATATACTTAATTATGCTATGAAGTGAAACTAACCCAGTGGTCATGGTGAATGAAAGAAAGTTGGTCCCGCCCACTTGGTTCTTGGAGCAGGATGCTCCGGACAAATATCCCGTTTGCACCTCTGAGCTAAGATAGTTTCTGTAAATGAAGTGAAGCTGAGATTCTCTGGCTGGAAAATTCTTTCCACTATCTGCTTCAAAGGGACTTCAATAGAGACTTATGGTTTGGGGTTTGGAAATTACCCAATTGGGACTCAGCTGTTTTAAGCTAAATGGATTGAATGAGTTTGAATTATTTATTTGCATATACAGACGTCACTGAGGACTGATGTGGGAACTTTCCCTATTTAAGCCAGACCCCCTATTTGTTCTCCAGAACACACTTTTGTTTACACCAGGGGCTGCACCCACCTAATCCACAAATTGGTTTTTGTTATTGTTTTAAGAAAATCAAGCTCTATTTTTTTTTCCCCTCTGGAAGACTTAATGATCCTTATTTAACAATAAGAATCCCAGAATGAGACGAAAAAAAGAAAGGAGGAGGAGAAGGAGAAGGCGGAAGAGGAAAAGAAGGAAGGAAAATGGAGGAAGAAAAAGGGATGGAGGGTCGGCCAAAAACTTTTGGCTTTTGATTAACATTTCAAATTACAGATGAAAGAACTGCAGTCAACACTTATCTGAATAAATACAATGAGAGTTAAACCCAAACATGTCATAGTACAATTCCTAAACAGTAAAGTTAAAGAAAAACTTCAGAAAGACCCAGAGTTAAAAGACATATTATGAACAGGAGACATAGATATTAATTATACTGATTTATCATCAAAAACAATGACAGCACAAAATAAATGATATCTTTATAGTGTTAAATTTAAAAAAAAAATTCCTGATTTCTATTTCCAGTGAAGGTAGACTTCAAAAAGGAGGCTAAAGGATAGATATTTTCAGAAGTATAAATCTGAGAGTTTTTGTTGTCAGAAGGTGTATGCTACAGAACATAATAAAAGGTATTTTATACCAAATGGAAACTCCAGTATACTGGCAGGAATGAAAACAACAGAATTAATAAATGTTGAAAAATATAAAAATTCTTAGTGGTTAGTAATTTCAAATTTAAAGCACTTCAACCCCACATGAAAACTTCCGACCTATAATAATGTTAAAGCAAATGTATACATTTGTATGTTACTTTTAACCTATTATATCATTTTAAGTACTACATCGGCAAAGATTATAATGTTGGAATCAGAAAGAATATATCATGTTCAGTTTGGTGATCAAACACTCAAACAAAGATGCAACTTTATATGGTACTATACCAAAAACAGATTTAAGCATGGTTTTCATAACATGATATACTGTACTCCTAAAAAGTTTTTTTTGTTATGTTTTGAGACAGGATCTGGCTCTGTTGTCCAGGCTGGAGTGCAGTGGTGTAATCTCACCTCACTGCAACCTCTGCCTCCTGGGATCAAGTGATCCTCCCACCTAGGCTTCCCGAGTAGCTGGGACCACAAGGCATGTCACCATGCCCAGCTAATTTTGGTAATTTTTGTAGAGATGGGATTATGCCATGATACCCTGGCTGGTCTCAAACTCTTAAGCTCAAGTGATCCATCCACCTCTGCCTCCCAATGTGCTGGGATTACAGTTGTCATCCACCATGCCTGGCCTGGTTTGTTTTTATAATTTTCATGCTTTACTTTCAGTTAATAAGAGAAAATGTTTCCATTTGCTATTTCTATTTCTTATAAACCGTGGATGAAAATATAACTTAGTAAATCAAAAGTCTAACTTGCAGTAATTACTATATTTTCTACTTCATATTGGATTTTTAAAGTGCTACAGACATCTTCATGTTCTACATAAAATTTTTGATTAGGTAAATATACTTGTCAGACCTGGCAAAACTGATCTTGGTGAATTATCTTCATGTTCATATGCCTTATTCATGTGTTTTCTTTTATTATCAGTGGTCGTCATGTTTCCTGTGAGAATAGATGGTGAAAATATAACTCAAATTAAAATACATGTTGGTCCAAAAACTCACTACAGCACTGTTTTGAAGAGGCCAGTTCTTAGAGACTACTTGACATGCAGCTGCAAGAGAAGAGAGGATATGCACAAAGACTGCTTTATACGCCAATGGGGGGCAGTGTACAACCGATGCAGGCAATAGTCCCCTCTAAGTGATACTGGTTCAAACACCTCTCCTTATTTAATTGACCCATAATGAAATATGTTACCTTCATTTTATCTCAGACATAAAGAGGTAATAATATCCAAAAATTCTCAAGGAAAAGGAAGAGATCAAAAGTTAAGATGAGAACTTCATGTTTTAGAGGTAATTCAGAAGTTTGTCATGGATGTCTGTGCCTTCAGACAGAGTTCCTGGAAATTGGAAAGACGGAGAAAACACAGAAGAAAATCTGCTCCAGCAAACACTTCTTTGCTATTCGGTATGATCACCATCACCTGTTTTCATTATTATTTAAACAGAATGGAAATCATCAGATAGTTACTGAAGTAAAGGTGGGCATATTCTACTGTTCATTGTCATTATTGTCAACATCAACACCATAATTATTTTCATCAATCTTTACTTTTAAAATATGTACACTTGATAGGCTATTTTTTTTTTTTCATTTTTGAGACATGGTCTTGCTCTGTGCCCAGACTGGAGTGCAGTAGCATGCTGACTGTGGCCTCAACTTTCAGGGTTCAAACAATCCTCACACCTCAGCCTCTGGAATAGCAGGGACTATAGACGCACACCACCATGCCTATTTTTTGTAAAGACGGGGTTTTGCCATGTTGCCCAGGCTGGTCTCAAACTCCTAGGCTCGGTGATGTACCCACCCCAGCCTCTCAAAGTGTTGAGATTACAGGCATGAGCTACCACACCAGTCCTTATAGCATTTTTAAATATAGTAAAATACTTCATATGTGTAGTCCCAGCTACTCGGGAGGCTGAGGCAGGAGAATGGTGTAAACCCAGGAGGTGGAGCTTGCAGTGAACCGAGATCCAGCCACTGCAGCACCACAGCCTGGGCGACAGAGCAAGACTCCGTCTCAAAAAAAAAAAAGAAAGAAAAAAAAAAAGAAAAAATACTTCATATGTTGATATTTAATAAAGTAAGTTATAATTTATCTTGTAGATGAATATAGTTAATTGATATTATGAAACTGTGTTCTATAATGATTGCCAAGTAATGTAGCTCTACCATGGCTCATAAATATGGAAAAATATTTACTAATTACAATGATACATAACTCTTCAAAAATACATTTTTTAAGACAGGCAGTTTTCTATAGTTTCAATGTCTCACCTATTTTCATTTTTCTACTAATTTTAATCTTCATTTTTTAATTTTTTTATTTTTATTTTTTGTTGAGATAGAGTCTTGCTCTGTCGCCCAGGCTGGAGTGCAGTGGCAGAATTTTGACTAACTGCAACCTCCGCCTCCCGGGTACAAGCAACTCTCTTGCCTCAGCCTCCTGAGTAGCTGAGACTACAGGCACATGCTACCACACCTGGCTATTTTTTTATATTTTTAATAGAGATGGGGTTTCACTGTGTTGCCCAGGCTGGTCTCGAACTCCTGACCTCGTGATCTGCCCACCTTGGCCTCCCAAAGTGCTGGGATTACAGGCGTGAGCCACCACGCCCGGCCTTCATCTTCATCTTAATTTACCCAAACATTACCCTTTGTATTTGGGCATTTTTGTCAAAACCTGTGATCCACATGCTATTCATAAATGAAACCTCTGATCCATCATGCTGAAAAATGTCTTTATCCTAAAAAAAGACAGGAATGTGATACTTTGCCTTTACTCTCCAGCTGGATTAATATTTGGACTCAACCCTAACTCTATTCTTGTTGTTTTCTTTTAATTCCAGGAGTACATATGCAAGTTTGTTATATAGGTAACTTGCATGTCGAGGGGATTTGGTGTACAGATTATTTTGTCATTCAGGTAATAAGCATAGTACCTGATTGGTAGCTTTTCAATCCTCACCCTCTTCCCACACTGCTCCAGATCCAGTATCTATTGTTCCCTTCTGTGTGTATGTACTCAATGGTTAACCCACACTTGCATGTGAGGACATGAGGTATTTAGTGTTCTGTTCTTGCATTAATTTGCTTAGGATAATAACCTCCAGCTCCATCCATGTTGCTGCCAAGGACATGATCTCATGCTTTTTTATGGACGTATAATATTCCATGGTGTATATGCAGCACATTTTCTTTATTCATTCTACCATTGATGGGCATTTAGGTTGATTCCATGTCTTTGTTATTGTGAATAATGCTGTGATGAACATAAAAGTCCACTTATCATTATGGTAGAATGATTTATATTCCTTTGGGTATATATCCAATAATGAGATTAATGGGTTGAATGGTAGTTCTAAGTTATTTGAGAAATCTCCAAACTACTTTTTGCAGTGATTAACTAATTTACATTCCCACTAGAAGTGTATAAGCATTTTCCTTTCTCTGCAACCTCATCAGCATCTGTAATTTTTTGACTTCATAATAAAATAGCTATTCTGACTCGTGTGAGATGGTATTTCACTGTGTTTTCAATTTGTATTTCTCTAATGATTACTGATGTTGAACAATTTTTTTCATATACTTGTTGGCTGCATGTATATCTTCTTTAGTGAAGTGTTTGTTCATGTCCTTGCCCACTTTTTAGTGGGTTTGATTTTTGCTTGTTAATTTAAGTTCCTCATAGATCCCCTTTGTCAAATGCATGGTTTGCAATTTTTTTTTCCATTCTGTGGGTTGTCAAAATCAACTCTTAATAATACTCATGCTAATCTTTCATTTTCTTTTCTTTTTCTTTTTTTTGCAAGCAGGGGCTCTCATGAAGCCTGTTACTAAACATGAGGTGGTTTATTTTTTCAATTTTTTTTTTTTAATTTCCATCTATTACACTTGCATGTTTTTTTCCTCACTTTTTTCTTGTGCCACTATGTCTAATTTTCCATTCATTGGATGTTTATTAATTTCTTTTTGAAACAGTTGTGCTTATACTTTTATTACTCTGCTTTGTTCTCTCTCATTTTTTTCCCACTTACTGTTCCCCCAACTCAGTGGAGTTTCAGAGCAACTGACGACATTTTTAATAATCAGAGCTTCTTTTTCCTCTTGTTTGTCAAAGAATAGGTATTTGCTAAGGACATCTAAAATGTCCTTAGGTAATAATAATTGTCCCTAGTATTTATTGACAGCCTATTATATACCTGATTTATGCCAACACTTTCATAGCAATTTTTTACTAAATCATTGCACAATATGACGAAGTATTACCATAGATCTTTCTTTAAAGATGAGAAAACAATCTCAGAGTATACTGTAGAGACAATACTATTTTTTTCTTTTCTTTTTTTTTTATTTCTAATACAGGAAAAAATAATCTGTATCACCCAAAATGTCTTTGTAGGCATATGACTGGGTTCTGTCAACACGGTTCCCCCAGGGATGATAGATGCCATTTTTAAGTCAGGCCATTAGTTCTTGAGAGGGTGCTATTTTGTATTTTTCCTCTTCTCCTTCCACAGTGACCTCAAAGGTCACATTACTGTCCTGGCAATGTTATTATGTGAAAAAAACCCTGGATTCTTATGCTATCATTTAAAAAAGTGCTGCCTGATCAACATGAAAGAGAAATAAAAGTTAATAATGTTAGGCTGTGGAATTTTTGAGAATATGTGTAATATCTATTATGACTGTGAGGGGTCCAGCTCCAGGCAAAATCTTATGTAAAATATTTGATTGACTATAGGCAGTTGCAAAGATTTTGCCTCCCAAGTCTCATGAGGGAAAGCTACCCTCCCCACAGCATATGTGGTGGTGCCTTACAGTTTTCTCAAGAGTTATACTCAAGACTCAGTTCCTCTTAGCCATCCATAGTCATAGATAGGCATGTTTGCATTACTAGCTCAGGCACTTCAATTTAGGGATTCTTTATCGGGAAAGGGATGCTTCAGCTCAGGCACTTTTCAGGTGCCTCTGTGAAGACCCCATTATCTAAACACTTTTCTCCATTCTTACTCAGTACCTCTCTCTACTCAGACTCTCCACCTTTCCCTGCCCTCAGACCAAGGAAGTAGTGTCTCTTTCAGAGAAATGAAACACAAGGGAAGTGACATCATATTTTGTACCTTGCTTACATGGCCACAGTAAGAACAGGCTTGATGATTATGTTCAGTTTGATTCCTTATTCTGTTTGACTACCTGGACACCTGGCAGCCTGACAGGGAGAAGTTAACAACAACAACAACAACAACAAATATTCCTAGTTCTTAAAGGTCACAATTTTGATACTAGCCCGCCAGTCCTGATTCAAAAACAATTTTCTTAGCAACTTACTACTCTTTACTCTCTAGAAGATGAAGGGTTAAATTGGTGTAAGTCTAAGCTTTAGCCAGACATCTGGTCCCTGTTATAGTTATCAGAGTAGATATCCATAGATGTAGGCACTGAGAACTCCTAGCAAAGTGAATGTGTATAGCCATTTAAAATGTTCTTGTCACTTTCCTAATAAAGTTCGTTTCTAACAGTCATTGAATACATGGATCTGGGTGACAGGAGAGTGAACAAACATTCATTTTAAAACAAGACTGCTTAATGATGTTTCTTTTCTTCAAAATGGAGATATTTTGTCTCACATTAGAAGATGTAAATATATGAGTCTCTGGACATATAAATATTTTTAAATATTTTCTCAAAAGAGAAAAATCTGAACGTTCATGAAAATGTTTTCATCCTTTCAAATACAAAGCCATTAGATATTTATTACTTTCTGTTTTAATTATTATTGTGTTGTCCTCTGTGGGTGGTGTCATCCATTGTTACATCTGTTGTGTGGTAGAATAAAAATTTTAATAATGTGCCCTTACGTTTCTTCTAAGACAAAAAAACAAACAAACAAAAAAAAAACCTAATTGTGGAAAATGAGCAAAAATAATTTGCTTTCAACCCACACAGGTTATTGTCTTAGGAAGACTAGCAAATTAGGGAAATATTCTGATTAAAATGCCAGAACTAGTTAGACTAGAGCTTGAGTGTTCACAAATAAAGCTTTTAATCTGTAAACCACATCTAACTGATATAGCATGACCCCTGTCTGAAAAATATCCTCCCTCTTATGACCTTCCTTGTGCAATGTGAGTAGCACAATTGCAACAACAACCATAAGACAAGCCAGAGAGAAAAATAGAATAGTGTACCAAACTAATATCATCTTTTTAAGTAGTCTTCTGTGGCTTATTAGACCTATATTTTTCATAAAACATCTTCAGCTTTTTCCAAATTAGGTAGCATTTACTGGTTTCAGGTATTATAACCTGATATATGTGTGGGGAATTGTTCAGCCCAACACACAATCCTTTATTCTTCTGCCTCAATCAGTACTGTGTACTGTAGGTGTATACTGTCCCAGCAAGTGTTCAACCTTGAATATGAAGCTTTCTATAATGCAGGCTATCTCTAAAAGGGACTGATATTTTAACATTGCCTGTGAACAATACTCCTAGCATCTGGGGAAAAAAATCCTGTTTTGAAGCAGGCTGAAGACAATGGCATCTCTTCGTGCAATCACTTTATAGAAAATGAAGTGCATCACTGGTCAAGCTATGATATAATCCACTACTCCTATCCTATATGACACCACTTGGACTCTTCTGGTATCATAATAACGAAATGGAATTTTTAATATGCAGCTACAGCAGCAGCTCTACAATAAGAGTATCATTCTCAAGGATTTATTATACCCTGAAGTCAATAACCATTATGTAGTTGTTTTTGTCATAAATAACATACATGGGATTAGAAGTAAGACTGTGAAATATGAATGTCCCATTTATCATCCTTCAAGTGAGGCACATGGGGAATTGGTACCCCTCTTCCTAACACTATAGCCTCTGCATCTATAGACATCCTGCTCTTGAGAAGGGAACCATTCTACTATCAACACAGTCTCATTTAAATTTTAGGTAGGTGTAAAAGTCCAGCCCCTTTGTTTCAACTTGCAAGAACGCTAAAGAGTCATCTTAGTTTTGAAATTCCCATGATACTGACCCATGCCTCTGTGGCACTGTTGTAGAATTGGAGAGAGAAGAAAATGAAACCAATGAGTAAACTGGTTGTCATAATTTAGGACCTTATAGGTTATAATATAGAACTTGGCTTTTACTTTGAGTGAGATGGGAAGTCATTTCAGGGTTTGAATCACTCTTGCTACTTCATAGGAAATAAACCCCAGGTTGCAGGAAGGAGATGACGATGGAACAAGAAAAGGGTGGAGTCTGAACAAGATTCATTGAAATGGGTAGAAACGATAGTTTTACATTACCATTAGTCCGTTTTCATGCTGCTCATAAAGACATACCCAAAATTGAATAATTTTTAAAAAAATAAGTTTAATGGACTCATAGTTCCATGTGGCAGGAGAGGCCTCACAATCATTGAAAAGGTGAAAGGCACTTCTTACAGGGCAGTGGCAAGAGAGAATGAGAGAACCAAGCAAAAGGGTTTTCTCCTTATAAAACCACCAGTTCTCATGAGACGTATTTACTATCATGAGAATAGTATGAGGGAAACCACCACAAAGATTCAATTATCTCCCACTAGGTCCCTCCCACAACATGTGGGAATTATGAGAGCTACAATTCAAGATGAGGTTTGGGTGGGGACACAGCCAAACCATGTCACCTGTGTTACCCCTCCCCCAGTCCCAGGCGGCCCACAGCAAAGAGGGAGATAACCACCACTTGGGAGTGGAGAGCAAAGTGGAGCACCAGACTTTGCTTGGGCCCCAATACTAGGCCTGTCCCAGTAAAATCTAATATCAGCAGACTGAGCCTCCAGGCCTACTCCAGTACCCAGGTCAGGCTAGTCCTGGTGGTCCTAGTTTCTAGACCACCCCCAGCACCAGGCTGGCCCACAGAGCCCCAGGCTTCGGGCCCATCCCAATAACAGACTGGCACCTGTGGATTCAGCTTCCAAGCCAACCCTTATAAATAGAGCTTCCAGGTCCACCCAACACCAGCACAGTTCCTGAGACCTCAGGGCCACCCCTGGTTCCAGACCAGCCCAGAGCAAGGTCAGTCCACAAAGCCCCAGGCTTCAAACCTGTCCCAGTACAAGGTCAGAAACCCTTGCCTGAGACACCAGGCTGGTTCCAGGCCTACCCAATGCCACACCAGCCCCTGTGGCCCCAATCTCCGGCAGACCCATGTTCCAGATCCATGCCAGTAGACTCCAGTGGTGTGGTGGGGGAACCCCTGCAGACCTAGGCTGCAGAACCACCCCTGAATACTGAGGTCCCAGGCCAGCCCCCATGTAACTTCCAGGCCAGTACCAGTACATGCAGCCTCTGGAACACAGATTACAGGCTGGTCTCCACAGACCTAGTCTTCAGGCACCAGACTAGCTCCTACAATCCTAGGCTACAGATTGAATTCTGTGCACCCAGGTTCCATGACTACCCTAGCACCAGGTTGGTCCCCATGAAACAAGGCTCCAGTAGAACCAGGTCAAGGCCTCCTTCAGCAGAGCCAGGATTTAGCCCCAACCTAGAAGACCTAGCACCAAACCAGCCCCTGTACTGAGGTTCCAGGACTATCCCCTGCAGACCAGCTCCAGGACAGCCACTGTAAACTCAGACTCTAGGACTATCCCAGTGGATCCAGAAACCAAGCTTATCCCAGCACATGGCCAATTCCTGCAGAATCAGGGTCAAGTTCCATCCCAGTGCCAGGTCAGCCCCTATGCACCAAGGCTTAAAGCCAGATCCAACAGATGCATTCTCGAGGCGCACCCTTGGGGACTTAGGCTCCAGGACCACACCTGTGGATACAATGAAAGGGTCTACTCTGGTAGATTCAGGTTTCTGGTCCTACCCTGATGACCCAGGTGCCAGGCTTACCCACCCAGGTACTAGGACTCCTGTCTGAGTACTCCAGCCACAAGCATGGTAATTAATCACAACAGGTGACCTGCCCAGTATCACTAGAAGAGCTGATTGGTGATGGGCTTTTTCAGAAAAAGTCATTCTGAAACAACTAGAATAAGTCTTTATTTGGGAACAATAACAATGAGAAAAACATGATACTACCAAAGGAACTAATTACAGCACCAGAAACTGACACTGAAAAGAAATGAAGATTTATAAACTTCCTGACAAAGTTTATAAGGAATTATTTTAAGGAAGCTCAGTGAACTTCAATAAAATACAGAAAAACAATTTAATGAAATCAAGAAAATACACAAAACTAGAAATTTAATGAGAAATTAAAATTATACAAAAACAAATTCAGAAGCTGAAAAATACAATGAATGATATAAAAATGCAAAAGAAATATCAACAGGACAGTTCAAATAGATGAGAGAATATGTGAAGTCAAAGACAAGTTATTAAAAATATACATTCAGAGGAGAAAAAATGAAGAAATATTATGAGATTTATAAAACAACATTAAAGAGAAAACACTGGGGTTACAGGAGTTTAAGAGAGACAAAGCAGTAGAAAGCTTGCTTAAAGAAATGATAGCAAAGGACTTTTGAAATCTGGGAAAATATATAAATATCCAGGTACAGCAATGCCAAAGGTCTCCAATTATATTTAATCTAAACAAGACTACACCAAGACACAATAAAACTGGCAAAATTCAAAGACAAAAGAAGATGCTGAAAGTAGAAAGAGGAAAGAAGCAAATCACAATGAAGATTCAATCAGGCTACAAGCAAGTTTCTTAGCAGAAACATTATAGGCAAGGGAAGAACGAGATGATATATTCAAAGTGCTAAAGCTGAAACACTTCCAACCAATGACACTGTAATCATCAAAGCTGTTCTGTATAAATGAAGGAACACTAAAGGCTCCCAGACAAATGAAAGCTAAGGGACTTCATTACCAACAGACCTATTTTACAAGAAATGCTAAAGGGGGTTCTTCAAGCTGAAAGAAAAGGATGCTAATCATAAAACAAAAATATAATAAAGCATAAAACTCACTTGTGAGAGTAAGTACATAGTGAAGTTTAAAATACTCTAATAATGTAATGGTGGTGTATAAATCAGTTATATCTTTAGAAAGATGGTCAAAAGACAAAACTATTAAAATAATAGTTACCATAATTTGTCAAGGAATATACAATATACAAAGATGTAAATTGTGACATCAAAAAACAAAATATTTGTGTGGGTGAGTAGATGCACAGTTATTTTAGGTGATCGAAGTTAAGCTATAGTTTAAAAATATCCTGTTGCAGCTGTGAGATGTTTTATGTATGCCTTATGGTTACCACAAAGCAAAATTCAGTATTAGATATCCAATAGATAAAAAGGAATCAAAAGACAACACTGTAGAAAATCATCCAACTACAAAGGAAGACAGAAAGAGAGTAAAACAAGAATGAAGGACCTATAACACAGTCAAATAGCAATTAACAAAATGGTAGTAATAAGGCCTTACCTATCAATAATTACTCTGAATATAAATAGGTTAAATGTTCCAATCAAAAGAAATAGCATAGTTGAATAGATAAAACAAACAAACAAAAAGACTCAACTGTATACTTCCTACAAGAAACTCATTTCATGTTAAGGACACACAAAATTGGAAAGTAAAGGGATAGAAAAAGATGTGTCATGCAAATGAAAACCAAAAGAAATCGGGGTAGCTACACCTGTATCAGATAAAATAGACTTTAAGTCATAAACCATAAAAAGAAAGAAAGAATGTCTCTTTAAATGATTATAATAATAAAAGGGTCAAATAATCAAGAAGATAGAACAATTGTAAATATATATGTACCCCAAATTTGAGCACCTCAATATGTAAAGCCAATATTAATAGAGCTAAAAGAATATATAGACTATAACATAATAGTAAGAAACTTCAATACTCCACCTTCAGCAATGTACGGATCATTCTGACAGTCATTAATAAAACATTGGACTTAAACTACATTTTAGACAAATGGACCTAAAAGCCATGTACAGAACACTTCATGCAACAGAAGCAGGATACACATTTTTCTCAAGTACACATAGAAGATTCCCTAGGATAGATGTGTTGGGCCACTAAACAAATTTTAGCAAATTTATGAAGATTGAAATCACATAAAGTATATTTTCCAAACAAAAGAGTATTAAGCTAGAAATCAAATTTTTAAAAATTCACAAATACATAGTAATTAAAAAACACGCTCCTGAACTAGTGTGTCAATGAAATTAAAAATAAAATTTAATGTATCTTGAGAAAAATAAAAATTGAAATATGACATACCAAAACAGAGGATGCAGCAAAAGCCATTATAAAAGGGAAGTTTATAGCAATAAACATAAACAATAAGTATCAAAAAAGAAGAATGATCTCAAAGAAACAACGTAATTTTACACTTCGGGACTAGAAAAAAAAATAAACTAAGACCAAAGTGAGTAAAAGGAAGAAAATAATAAATATCCAAGCAGAAATACATAAAATGAACAGAAAAAAAATTAAATATAAGTTAATGTTGACTTTTTAATAGATGAGCAAAAGTGACAAAATGTTACTTCACGAAGAGAAAAAGACTCCAATGACTGAAAATAAGAATGAGATGTTATAACTGACATCTTAGAAATGTAAAGTCTCACAAAAGACTAACATGAACAATTGTATACCAACTAACAGAATAATCTAGAATTTATGAATAAACAAAATAAAGAGTGAATCATTAATGAATAGAATATATGAACAGATCAATAATGAGTAAAAAGATTGAATTGGTGATAATATATCTCCCATCAAAAAAAGCCCAGCCCTTTATGACTTTACTACTGAATCTCCCAGTCATCTAAAGAACTAATACCAATGCTACTCAAATTTTGTCCCAAAAATATTTAAAAATCGAGGGGATACTTCCAAACTTATTTTACAAAACCAGTATTATGCTAATATTAAAGCCAGATAAGGACACTACAAGAAAATAAAGATCAATATTCTTTATGAACATAGATGCAAAATCTTCAACTAAATACTAGCAAACCAAATTCAATAGCACAAAGAATCATTTATCACAGGGATGCAAAGACAGCTCAACCTACACAAATCTATAAGTACAATACACCACATCAACAGAATAAAGGACAAAAACATATGAGCATCTCAATAAATGACAAAAAGCATTTGGCGGTATTTAACATTCTTTCATAATCAACACTCTCAACACATTAAATATAGAAGTATCCCACAGTCTCAATTTTGTATGTGTGTTTTCAGCAGAGGTGCTGTAGCACAAGTAGAAAAATTGTCTCCGACATTATGAACTCAGAACTTTTCCTTCATCTGGGAAAAAGTCATGGTAATTAAAAAGAGGCAGAAACCTATTTAATTTCTTCTCAACTCCAGGATAGTTAAATGATGGGTATTTCATCCATTTGACATAGTGGAAAAGAAAAAACTAGATTAGCGTTTGGTAGACACGGTATGGCATCTGATTTTGATCAATTTTGTTGCGTGATTTGAAATGAGTCACCTCTTTCTAAATCTCATCTCATTTGAATAAGTAATTTTAAACTATTTGCAGCAAAACATTCAGTAACTTATTTCACTAATTCTGATACAGTGAATGCAAATAAACAAAAGTCATTACTTTTCTTGACACATCCTCTTCATACAATTAAGAAATGTTTACAACCTGAGAAAACTGCGAACTATATTGCTATTAATTCAGAACAACATAGAAGAAGGGGGAGTTTATGATGGAGGAATAAAATTACAGTGGAAAAAAGTACCTCATAAATGAAAGAGTCAGCATTCATACAAAATCCTCTCAGTAGTTCCACATCACATTCTTTAATAACAAAACTGAATCAGAATTTATATGATAAATTTAAAGGCCAGATGCCAGATAATTTATTTTCCAAAAAGAAGACATTATAAATACAAGGATCTTGTGTTATCACTTGATAAATAAAATACCCTAAATCACCACAAAAGTTTAAGCAAGTAGTGTCGAGATTTTCTCAGTTCCTAGATGTGCGCTACCCAATACATGATTACATCAAAATTTAACACACTTAAAACTTTAGTTCTACAATCAATTAGCCACATTTTTCCCCCTTTTTCAGTTTTTAATTTAGGTTCGGGGTTATGGGATTTGGTGTACAAATGCTTTTTGTCACCCAGGTAGCAAGCATAACACCTGACAGGTAGTTTTTTGACCCTCACTATCCTCCGCCCTTTGCCCTCAAGTAGGCCCCTGTGTCTAGAGTTCCTCTTTTTGTGTCCACGTGTACTCAGTGTTCAGATCCCACTTATAAGTGACAAAATGTATTTGACTTTATGTCCCTGCATTAATGCATTTAGGACAATGATATCCAGCTGCATCCATGGTGCTGCAAAGGATATGATTTCATTTTTTTAATGGCTGCATAGTATTCCATGGTGTATATTTAACACGTTTTTAATCCATTCCACTATCGATGGGCATCTACCTTGATTTACCATGTTTATTATTATGAATAGTGCTGCAATAAAAATATAAGTGCATGTCTCTTTTTGTAGAACACTTTATATTCTTTTGGGCATATAACTAGTGATGGGATTGCTGGGTTGAATGGTAATTCTGTTTTAAGTTCTTCGAGAAATTTCCAAATTACTTTCCACAGAGGCTGAACTCATTTACATTCCCACCAGCAGTGTACAAGTGTTGTCTTTTCTCTGCAAACTTGTCAACATCTGTTATTTTCTGACTTTTTCCGTAACAGCCATTCTGACTGTGTAAAATGGCATGTCATTGTGGTTTTGATTTGCATTTTTGGTAATGATTAGTAATGTTGAGCATTTTTATATGCTTTTTGGCTGCGTGAATGTCTTTTGAAAGGTGTTTGTGTCTATTGCCCATTTTTTAAAAATGTGTTTGTTTGGGTTTTGCTTATGAAGTTTACAGATCTAGATAATAGACCTTTGATACATAAATTGCAAATATTTTCTCCCATGCAGTAGGTTGTCTGTTTACTCTGTTGGTAGTTTGTTTTGCAGTGCAGAAGCTATGTGGGTTTCACTTGTGTGTTTTTGTTTTTGTTGCAATTGACTTCAGAAACTTTATCATGAAATCTTTGCCCATGTCAATGTCTACAATGCCATTTCCTACTGTTTCTTCCAGTTTTTACAGCTTTAGGTCTTACATGTAAGCCTTTAATTCATCCTGAGCTGATTTTTATACATGGTAAAAGAAGGTGTTCAGTTTCAATCTTCTGCATATGAATAGCCAGTTATTCCAGCACCATTTATTAAACAGGAAATTCTTTCCGCATGGCTTGTTTTTGTTAACTTCATTACAGATCAGATGATTCTAGGTGCATGGCTTTATTTCTGGATTCTTTGTTCTGTTCCATTGATCTATATGTCTGTTTTTGTATCAGTACCATGCTCTTTTGGTGACTGTCATCTTGTAGTATAAAGTCATCAAGTAGTATGATGCCTCTGGCTTTGTCCTTTTTTGCTTGGGGTTGCTTTGGTGATTTGGACTCCTTTTTAGTTTCATATAAATTTTAGAATATTTTTCCATTCTATAAAAATGAAGTTAGTACTTTGATAGGAATAACACTGAATCTTTACATTGCTTTGGGGAGTATGGCCATTTTAACAATATTGATTCACCCTATTCATGAGCATGGAATATTTTTCCACTTGTTTATTTCATCTGTTTTCTGTGAGCAGTGTTTTGTAATTCTCATTGTAGAGATTTTCCCCCTTTCTGGTTAGCTGTATTCCTCGTTATTTTATTCTTTTTGTGGCTATTGTGAAAAAAATTGCATTCTTGATTTGGCTCAGGTTGGATGTGATGTGCTGATTAATAGAAATGCTACAGATTTTTTACATTGATTTTTGTATCCTGAAACTTTACTGAAGTTGTTTATCAGTTCCAGGAACCTTTGGGCAAATACTGTGAGTTTTTTCAGGCATAGAATTCCATTGCCTACAAAGAGTGATCGTTTGATGTCCTCTCTTCTTATTTGGAGGCCTTTTATTTCCATCTCTTGCCTGATTGCCCTGGCTTGGACTTCCAAGACTATGTTGAATAGTAATGGTTAGAGTGGGCATCTTTGTCTTGCTCCGATTTTCAGAGCAATGTTTCCAGTTTGTGCCCATTATGATGCTGGCTATGTGTCTGTCACAAATGCCTATTATTTTGAGGTATGCACCTTTGATGTCTAATTTTATGGAGGGTTTTTATATTTTAAGAGATGCAGAATTTTACTAAAAGCCTTTTCTTGCATCTAGTGGGGTAATTATGTCATTTTAAAATTTTGTTCTATTTATGCAAATTAGCCACATTCCAATTGCTTAATACACATGTCTGGCTAACTTGTATACCATATAGAATATTACTGCTATAGAACATTTCTATCATGGCCAAAAATTCTGTTGGACAGCATTGCCCTAGATTATTGAAAGCAGTGATTCTTCTATTCTAACCCATTTTTCCCTAAATGAATTAAATGTGAACGGGCTCATTTACAACTTTTTCAACCTATGTTTATCAGAATTATAAAATTTTAAAAATAGAATTTTGAATTGAATTACAGTACAAAGTTCTTTGACATTCTTAGCACATTTGTCTTACAATAACCAAAAAAAGTCTTAAAAAGTTAAATTGTCATACAACATAAACTTTAAGAAGACATTTGAAATGATTTCAGTGTTTTAAACTTTTCAGTTCTTGGAAATATCAAATATACTTTCCAATCAAAAATATACTAAAATTACCTGTTTTGAGAGAGAATAATGTAGTCCTAATACAATCTTTGGTAGAAAATCCGTAAGAATTGAAGAGAATAAAAGACTCCATAAGTGCTCAGGTAGTGAGTCATATACAGAGGATACACAAACTGTGAGCTCAGAAAAATGCAGCATAAGGTTGAGCCAGTGCCCCTGATTGGCAATCCCCAGTCAGGGGCACTGGCCCAACCGTATGCTGTATTTTCTAGCTGCAAAGTCCTTTCAGCATCACTTTATTTGCTCTGAGACTATTTTGTGATTTTTTTTCCAGAGACATTGTGTCTGTCAAATTAAATAGAAGCACAAGAGGTGTTGTAGAAATAGATGTCATAAAACCAGTGTGTTATGTGACATAGTGACACAGTAAAACAGGGCTGGGTATGAACGTGTTCTTTTGCTTTCCTTTCTCATTTTACTAATCAGTGCACAGATCTTGAATTTGATGAAATGGAATGGGTTAGAATGTGAGCACTGAATATATCATGACCATATTAAGCTAACAGAAGCTGCACCTTCTTGTCCCACAAGGCAAGGAGGGGTTGTAAACTTGGAAAACAAGTTACCAATTTTATAGAGCAGGGGGTAGAAGTTCTTCTGGGGATACTCAAAAGGCAGATTGCTATTGAAGAACATATAGGACTAACTCCTGGAGTGTGATAAGATGAGCTAGGAGGTCTGTGGCTCCAGAACCTTTCCTGGTAATGGCTGAGAAAGACATCTTTTTATTTTTTTAGGATTGCTCTAACAGTAAACTTACAGTTCTCAGGAATAATGTGAGCACATTTCTTACAAGTAAAACAGTGTTTTATGCACATTCCAATATATCTTACTTATGTAAAGATAAAGAATTCCTGAGATGCACTTGCATAAGTGATGTAGTATATCTTTGGTTCCAGTGTAATTTCCTTTAATTTTAATATTAATTAATTTTGATTCTCTGAAATTTTTCCATTGTCTTCTTGAAGTCATCTGGGTTTCTTTGGGTTTCAGACTACCACAAGCAGAGTGGGTTGTAGTTGCTATTCAGGTATCCCTTGTTTTGTGCCTATATCTTTCCCTCATCCATATTATACTATATATTCACTAAAGTCTATTTTGTTATGATTATGTTGGAAAGATTTTATTAACTTTGAATAAGGTGAACTACTAATCACTAGAGTCAATAGATGATAAATTGTTTTCTTTTTAAGAGACTGAGCAATGGACTTAGGAGAGCTGCAGTTGTCTTCTATAAGATTATTTTATGAATAATGCTCTGAAGCCTATATGATTCCACTCCTGAGGATTTCTGCTCTCTTCAAAAAGAAATTTAAAGAATGATCCTATGGTCTAGGAACAGCCATTTATGCAATATACACTTTGTCATAACAGAACTTAATAGAATCATACACGGGGACCATGATTTGCTAAAACTTCAATATAGTTTTTTTCATATGCACAACAAATATATGTAATACATATATAATTTATAACATGTAAATATATAATATAAATACTGTTGGTGGGACTGTAAACTAGTTCAACCATTATGGAAAACAGTATGGCGATTCCTCAAGGATCTAGAACTAGATGTACCATATGACCCAGCCATCCCATTACTGGGGATATACCCAAAGGATTATAAATCATGCTGCCATAAAGACACATGCACACGTATGTTTATTGCGGCACTATTCACAATAGCAAAGACTTGGAATCAACCCAAATGTCCATCAGTGACAGACTGGATTAAGAAAATGTGGCACATATACACCATGGAATACTATGCAGCCATAAAAAAGGATGAGTTTATGTGCTTTGTAGGGACATGGATGCAGCTGGAAACCATCGTTCTTAGCAAACTATCACAAGAACAGAAAACCAAACACCGCATGTTCTCACTCATAGGTGGGAACTGAACAATGAGATCACTTGGACTCGGGAAGGGGAACATCACACACCGGGGCCTATCATGGGGAGGGGGGAGGGGGGAGGGATTGCATTGGGAGTTATACCTGATGTAAATGATGAGTTGATGGGTGCTGACGAGTTGATGGGTGCAGCACAGCAACATGGCACAAGTATACATATGTAACAAACCTGCACGTTATGCACATGTACCCTGGAACTTAAAGTATAATAATAAAAAATAAAAAAAGAAAAAATATATATATAATATAAATACAAATACATATATAATTTATAATATATAAATATATAATATAAATACAAATACATGTAAAATTTATATATATATAACATGTATTTGTAGGGCTGGCCTCATATTATATATGTATATATGTAGGGCATATTATATATAATATATATGTATATATGTATATGTGCATATGCATATATATGTATATATGTATATGTATATATAAAACATGTATTTGTAGGGCTTGCCTCATATTACATATGTATATATATGTAGGGCATATTTTATATATATAATATATGTAGGGCAAATACACACACACACACACACACACACACACACATATAAAAGCCTGGGTTATTCTCAGTGCTTAGTTTCTCCTCCATGAGTAGGCTAGGGACATATAATGACTAAAACGTTTTCATAGAGAATAAATTAGCCCTTCATTGAATTTTTTTACCCAGTTCAGATTTTTAAGCTAATGGACATTGCCTAAGGATGGTTAAGGTTAGCTAAAAGCAGAATGATGCAATGAAACTCATCATCTGGGAAAACGGCTATTAATTAGAATATAAAATTTTCTAAGGAGACCCTAGATCTTGAACGTGCTAAGCATCATGTCTCAGTAGATGACATACAGTACAATTCTGATTAAATATTATGTCCTTCAAACTAAGAAATCCATCTCTCATATATCTATGTTTTACACCTAGTTATCTTTCAAGCAGGTTGGAACAAGATGAGTGCTAGGACACACTTCAATGGACAATTTAGAAACAAGTACAATATTCAATATAGAACCTGGAAGAGAAGGGTGAAACGTATTAGCTTATCTTTGAACTGAGAGAAAAATCTGTGCATAATAGCTTACCATATTTAGGTATCTGGAAAGACTCCCCAGTGAAGAGAGATGTAAGTACAAAATCAAGAGTGTTAAAAATCATGTGATACTAAATGTAAATTGAAAATATGGCATTAATGTATAATTTCTTATTAAAACTGTATATTCCTACTTATGTCCAGTGGAAAAGTCTAGAAGTGATTGACAACTCACCACTGATAAGCATCTCTATTGCCCAGATTGTAGTATCTAAGCATAATTTCCCAGTATAAGAAATCAGGATTGCTTAAGGGAAAAAAATGGTTATTTCAAAGTTTTGGACCAAAAAGCTGCAAGATATGCCTGGGAAATCTTGTGTAAGAAATCAAGGATGTAACACTGAATTAAATAAATAGAAGTCACCTTGAAAGTACTTCAATGGTGTAAGATGGGGCAATGTGCTCACTGAAGAATAATTTCAGTTTATTGAAACATATTAAATGTATAAAACTCTGTAAGTGTATACCACCACTTTAAAAAAATCCTCACAGTTCATCAATAAACAAGGTACTAACTCATTTAAAATTAGGGAAGGAAAGTAAATCAAACATTTACCTTCTCTTTACCATAATATAGTTTAAGGAAATAATTTATGAGGAAAAAAATTTAAACATAATCGTAGTTAATTAAGACAGAAGGAAAGATAACATTTAAAAAGCATTCTATGGAATTCAGACTATATGTTAAACACAGTCAACAATCATTAGAGAATGATAAAATTATCAGGCAAAAAGTTGATGGAGAACTCTATAATAGATGGATTAGGTTGAGGATATCTGAATCATGATTAACTTGCTATCAATGTAAGTGAAAAATTAGGTCCTATGCACATGCTTCAATACTGTAGAACACGAAGCACAGAGCACCATGTATGAAAATGTTTTTTTTTCAAAAATGTTAACTCAAAATCTAATCAAGCCTCTAGAGTTATCTTCTATTTAATGGAAATACAGAGGCTAAACAAACAAGTTACAAAAAGAAAGAAACAGGCAATTCAGAAGACAGGACATTCTAAAAGACCACTGAATCAATATTTGCCGGTCAGTGTCATAATAAAGGACTGGAAGGGAGAAAGAGGGGTTGCTTTATGTTACAATAGATTTCTTAAGAAAGGTATTAGAGAGACATCATAAATGCTCAAACTTACATTGTCTTCATTGTCTTATCACATACTAGTCATTAATGTGTAAAAAGAATAATTTGGTAGTAAATACATGGGTGGATACTACCTTAAAGTAATCTAAGGTAAAAATAATGGAGTAATTGATGTCATGTGCCTCCTGATATGACACACCAAGAAGAATACAACATCACTTATGTAGTATTTTTGCCACCAGTGCATATCCTGAATTTCACGATCAGAAAATACCAGACAAAACCAAACAGAGCCACTCTACAAAACATCTGGCCTGTATTCATCCAAACAGTCAATTTTGTTTACAAAGATAAACAAAAAAGCTGAAGAATTATCACAGATATAAAGAGACTAAAGAGTCATGGTCACTAAATATGTAATTGGATCTTATCCTAGAAAAAAATCAGAAGGCATTAAACAACTAAAAAGTAACAGATGCCAGTAAGGTTGCAGAGAAAAAGGAATGTTTATATACTGTTGGTGGGTGTGTAAATAAATTCAGCCACTGAGGAAGACAGTGTGGCGATTTCTCAAACACCAAAAATAGAAATACCATTCAACCCAGAAATCCCATTACTGGGTATATACCCACAGGAATATAAATCATTCTATTATAAAGACTCATGCACACATATGTTCACTGCAGCACTATTCACAACAGTAAAGACATGGAATCAACCTAAATGCCCATCAGTGATAGACTGAATAAAGAAAATGTGGCACCATATGTAGCCATTAAAAGAAGGACGAGATTATATCCATTGTAAGAACATGAATGGAGCTGGAGGCCATTATCCTTAGCAAACTAACACAGCAACAGAAAACCAAATACAGCATGTTGTCATTTATAAGTGGGAGCTCAGTGATGAGAAAAAATGGACACATAGAGGGAACAATACATACTGGGACTGATTTGAGGGTGGAGGGTGGGAGAAGGGAGAGGATCAGTAAAACTAACCAACGGGTACTAGGCTTAATACTTTATTGATAAAATAATCTGCACAACGACCTCTTGACACAAGTTTACCTATCTAACAAATCAACACATGTACCCCTGAACTTAAAATAAAAGTTAGAAAAATAAATAAAATAAAAAATATCAAGTTTGAATTTTGGATTATATAGCAGTATTGTGTTAAAATAAAATTTCTTCAGATTGATAATTATACTGTGGTTTTATAACATGTTCTCATTAAGAAGTATACACCAAGATATTAAGGTGTAAGAAAGCAGGATGTCTCCACAAATCTATAGACAGATGTACACATACACACACACACACACACACAGAGAGATCAGTAATAGATGGATAGATAGAATAATAATATTTTTAAAAATGTACAAACTGCAATGAATAGGTGGTGAGTCTGTTTAAAGGATATATTGGAGTTTCTTATACTATTTTAAAACTTTTCTATAAGTGCTCTCTAAATTTTCAATTACATCAAAATAAAAAGTTTACCAAAAAAAAAAAGGACACCTCAGAGACTAAACAATAGAATTTAATATGAAGACCTTTGAGATCCTTATTTCTGCAAACCAGAAAGTGGGAAAAAATTTAATGAAGCAATCAAGAAAATTGTATTAGACTAAGTAATAGATTATATTAAGAAATTAAAATTAATTTTGTTAGATGTAAAAACAGCATCAAAATTATATAATAAAATTAATGTGTTTTAGTGACACATACCAAAACATGTATGAATAAGTTATCAAGATGTTTGGGATTTGTTTTAAAATGCTTCAGGTAAGAAAAAAATACATTAAACATCCCAGATGAGATAAAATCTTGACAATTATTAAACATGGGTGATAGATATAATTTTTTGTACTTTTTTAATTAAAAAATTATCTCTAACAACCCAAATGCCGATCAATGATAGACTAGATAAAGAAAATGTGTTACATATACACCCTGGAATATTATGCAACCATAAAAACGATTAAGATTATTTCCTTTGCAGGGACACAAATGGATCTGGAAGCCATTACCCTCAGCAAACTAACGCAGGATCAGAAAACCAGACACTGCATGTTCCCACATATAAGTGGGAGGTGAACAATGAGAACACATGCACAAATGGCAGGGAACAACACACACTGGGGCCTGTTGTAGGGGGTGGTACAGGGGTAGGGAGAACATCAGGAAGGATAGATAATGGTTTCTACACTTAACCTAGGTGATGGGTTGATGTGTGCAACAAACCACCATGGCACACATTTACCTATGTAACAAACCTACACCTCCTGCACATGTACCCTTGAACTTAAAATCTGAAGAAAAATAAGATAACAAACAGGTAATTTAAAAAAGACCAAATTATGAGATAATTCACTCTCTCTCTCTGTTGGACTTTAAGCTGGGACATTGGTCTCATGACTTGGGAGTAGGACTCAGACTAAACCCCACATCAGCGATTCTCCTGGTTCTCAAGCCTTTAGACTAGGATTGGACCTATACCAGTGTCACTCCTACCTCTCCGGCTTGCCAACTCTCAATCATGGGACTTAGCCTCCACAACAACGAGACCCAAGGGAACCAATTATGTATAACAAATCGCTTTATTTAAAGATACATAATATATATTAATATGTATATATATGTATATGTTTATATAGCTCTATAAAATCCTATTTCTGTTTTACTAGAGAACAGAGACTAATTCTATCTATTAATCTGTCAGTCTGTCTATCCATCCAGGTAAACTGAAGTGTGCAAAGGACAGAATTTAAAAACACATTAAAATCTCAAGGAGATCACAGCTGGATAGAGGAGGCAGTCACTAACACATAACTTCGAACAGTAAGGTCAAGAGCAATCCTTGTGCTGCTTCTCAGGAACTGTTGTAGGATGCATTTTGTGCTTTCAAAAAGGCTTTATATTAGGAATGGTGGCTGAGTTGGCTCTAGAAAGAACAGGAGGTTCTCAAGCCAAATGTTCAGCATGGTTATAAGCAATGAGGCATACAGCAGCATGGCACAAGTAGGAAACTACAAGTTGTGCATCGGCTTATTCAGAAATGCACTGACAGTGGAAACCTGCAGAGAAGGTAAGTTACAGATCTCAGGAGCCCTTTTGTGCCATGTTAGAGTATTTGGACACCTTTCTACTGGGTGATGAGTAGCCACTGATTTGGCTTTAATCAGCAGAGTGACAAAATCCATTTGTTCCCCAGAACAATTGCTCTGTCAGAAGAATAAAAAATAGCATATAGTGACAAGGGGAAGAGTTCACACTTTTTTTCTTACTTCAAATAGATTTATTTTCTTGCTTTCCCAAAGGCTTTTCAACAAAAAGAAAATAAGCAAGTAGAGCCTATAAAATATTTTCAAAATAAAAATAAAATTGCTTATAATTAATTTAATTTCAATAACATTATCTTAAGAAATATGCATAGAAATGTTCTGGACTATCATTGTTTTAACTAAGAACCAAAATATGTTTAACATCTTCAAGTATGACAGAAAAGATATACCAAATTGGAATCCAATTCAATGAGCTGACCAAAACATCTGGGAAATCTGAGAGTAATCGTGCAACATTTAGGCCAGGTACAGTGGCTCACGCCTGTAATCCCAGAACTTTGGGAGGCTGAGGCAGGAGGACTGCTTGATGCCAGGAGTTTGAAACCAGCCTGGGAAACATGGCAAAACCAGTCTCTACTTAAAATTCAAAAATTAGTCAGGAATGGTGGCGTGCACTTGTAGTCCCAGCTACGCAGGAGGCTGAGGTGGGAGGATTGCTTAAACCCAAGAGGTCGAGGCTGCATTGAGCCACGAATGTGCCACTGCACTCAGGGTGATGCAGGAGACCCTGTTTCAACAACAACGACAACAAAAGTGCAACATGCCAGGCGTGGTGGCTCATGCCTGTAATCCCAGCACTTTGGAAGACCGAGGCAGGAGATCACCTGAGGTCAGGAGGTCGAGACCAACCTGGCCAACATGGCAAAACCCCATCTCTACTAAAAATACAAAAAATAGCCAGGTATGGTGGCATGCACCTGTAATACCAGCTACTCAGGAGGCTGATACAGGAGAATCGCCTGAACCCAGGAGGCAGAGGTTGCAGTGAGCCGAGATTATACCATTGCATTCCAGCCTGGGCAACAAGAGCAAAACTCTATCTCAAAAAAAAAAAAAAAAAAAAAAAAAGAAAGAAATAAAGAAAGAAAAAGAAAAACAAAAGAAAAGGAAAGAAAAAGTGCAACATTTCGAGAGATTGTACATATGTGTGTCTGTGAAGCTCCCACTGGGGATTATAATTTCTATTGAACAGAAACCTAGATCTTCAACTCCAAAAACAATTTAATAAATATGAAACATTGGTGGGGAAATTGAGATCAAGTGATTATTTTTAACCAGCCTTTTTTTTTTTTTTTTAAAGCACAATTTACACACAGTGGTGCATTACTTTGAAACTCAGGAAGGCATTCATGTGAGAATAAGTGAGAAAAGAGCAACAAAATTCATATGAGATAAAAGTTTGAGATGCTTCTAAACAGTATTTAAAGTTTCCTGCTATGTTGTTTTCAAAAGGGCAACTGAAAAATGGCCAATCTTCCGTCTAGAACAGGGTCCAAGTTTATGCAGGGAATCCAACAGAATTACAGTTTGGTGACTGCTCTTGAAATTGGCACCAAAAATACATCTCTTGCTTATGGTCAAACATGCCTTTTCTTCTGGCTCTGTGACTAGCGTTCTGAAGTCTAACAGAGCAATGGGGTGGAACATGAGGTATGAGGAGAAAACATGCTACACTCTCCATTGAACTAAAACATTTTTATTCTCTTTTTGGTATTACACATTTTACTACAGCCTTTACACATGCTCTAAAGTCAGCCTTGAATCTTGTTGAAGATAATACAAATTACTTAGCCCCTGGAGGTTGAAATTTGAGTTCAAT
The DNA here is from genome assembly GCF_049350105.2 of Macaca mulatta. NCBI lineage: Eukaryota > Metazoa > Chordata > Mammalia > Primates > Cercopithecidae > Macaca > Macaca mulatta. The sequence continues at coordinate 98,236,983 of NC_133419.1, forward strand.
GCAGAGAATACACAGTTTATTTATCTAAGTAAACTATCAATGGGTAAAACACAATGTTTTTTTCTTAACAGTTAAGTATGGATCCTCTAAGAAAATATCTATTCTGTGAAACACTATCTTCACACCTTTAGTCATAGTATTCTCACAAAGAAAAAATAAGTTTTGTATTTAGTATATATGTTTTGTATTTTGTAAAAATTATGTAAGCCATTTAATAATGCTGAGTTTATGTAATTCAACTTTTGTTTGCCGCACATTGTGTGTGTCTGTGTGTAGAAGTTAATGAGTTGTTCAGTAGACCACAGGAAAACAAAAACTACACAGTGATGAGCACAAAACGGGTATCTGTTTTTATATAAGCTGCAGAAAATCCCATTGTTTCTAGTTCCTGATCCTTCCCCTGCTTGTCAAATCCTTCATATTTAATGTATATTCCATATATTTTCAATAATGGCAGTTTATAGCAAAGAGACAGGAGAATATGAGGCAATGCAAAAAGTTTTTTCTCACAGACACACTTGATTGGTCTTTATTGCAATTTTTCCAAGGTTGGAGTATACATCAGGTCTCTTGAAAATGTAGCTCAGTGTCATCATCAATTTGGAATATAACTGCCTTCTGTTAGCTTACTTAGCACAGTGGCCCTCAGCCATTTTTATGTCTGTACTTCATTTACATGTGCAGCAGTGTTTCATTGGTAATATTTTGTGCTTTGTGCTGCCCTGCAGGTGAGTTTGCAGTAGCAAAATGTGTACTAGAATTCAGACATCCTGATTTCCTAGCTAGTAATTTATTCCATAACACAGTATTTCCTAACATTAACAGTCACTGCAGAAAGGGCTTGGTAAAGGAAAATTTCTAGATCATGGCTGGTTGCACTATGCTTAAAATACACAAAGCTTTCATTCTCTAAAGCAATGGTTTCAAACAATTGTTGTTTGATGTTTCAGTTACATGGAGGGAAGTTGCCAAATTGGTTAATAAATTGTAATAGTAATACTAAGACCTATTAGTACCCACCAGTGAATATTTGGACAAGAGTTATTAGTACCAATGATCCTTTCTGACAAGTGAGAGTAAGAAGAAATGAAACATTTAGAAGGGAGATTAAGAAGAAATAAAACATTTAAAATTGTCTAAACAAGGTCATGATGGGAAAACATGTTGCTGTATCTTTGCAATGGGAACAATAATGATATTTTTTTTTTTCTGAGACCAACAGATATGGGTCTATTAATCCTAACTTCTAGTTATTGAAAACAGAATTCATGATGGGCACAAGTGGCTTTCAGGCTTGGTTTGGTTTTTTTTATTTTTTATTTTTGAGACGGAGTCTCGCTCTGTCCCCCAGGCTGGAGTGCAGTGGCGCGATATCCGCTCACTGCAAGCTCCGCCTCCCGGGTTCATGCCATTCTCCTGCCTCAGCCTCCTGAGTAGCTGGGACTACAGGCGCCTGCCACCGCGCCCGGCTAATTTTTTGTATTTTTAGTAGAGACGGGGTTTCACCGTGGTCTTAATCTCCTGACCTTGTGATCCGCCCGCCTTGGCCTCCCAAAGTGCTGGGATTACAGGCTTGAGCCACCACACCCGGCCCAGGCTTGGTTTTTAACTGCAAACTAGCATTCTTCTAATTTCATCTTGAAGTTGGCTAGATGGATCAGAAGGGAATGAAAATGTATTGCTAATTTCCTAGAACACTAATTTTAGCTCATTTTAATTAAAAAATTAAGAGCACCTTTAGAAAAATAGAATGGTATTACAAAATAAAAACCTTGAACATATATCATTTATCTAAACAGTGACATGTCAAAAATTTAAAAAATATCTAGGTTAACATTTTGACTATGAATTATTTCTACAATCTTCCTATTAATTTCCATTTAATTCATTTTTTACATGCTTTTTTCCAATGATATACTTGGCTACCTTTATTGTATAGTGTGTATTGAGAGAGTAATATGGACCATATTATGATATGGACCATAATATAAAGTGGCTACGTACTTTATATTCTGTGGCAGAGATGGTTGAACACCACAGATTCTCACTTTCATTCCATAAGAACTTCTCAGGCATGACATTCCTCAGCCCCCTTGCATCCTCTTGGCAGTTAAAGTGACAACTTTTGGCGATGGAATGTGAACAGAATCTATGTATAGCAGTTCTGGGCCTAAGTGTTTATATATCTGGTGTTCATTTTCTTGTTCTCTTCTTCTTTCATAGAAAACCTGGCTGTGATATAACGAAAATGGCTACATCTCAAGATAAAAGCAACCTAGATTCCTGAGTTACTGCTTGGGAAAGAACCTTTAAATCAGGAATGTCCACATTGGACTTGATGCGAATGAGCTATAAATTTACATCTTGCTAAGCTATTCAGATTTGCTTTAACCCTGATTTTGTTGTTGTTCTGTTAAAGGAATTCGCTCACTCTAATACCTATGTATAATCCTTAAAATAACCCAAATCAGGTACAATTATATTATATGGATAAACTTGACTCAGAAAAATAAATATTTGCACAAGTTAGTAAGTGGCAGGGGCTATATTCAACTAAGGATTGAATAAGTATGTAGGCCATGTGCTTAAAAAATAGAATTTAAATGAGAACTTCTTTACCTCATAGCAGAATTTATTATTCAAAGACATTCCAGACATAAAAGAAACATAGACATAAAAGAAGGCTGTATATTTGGGAGCTGATTGTAATCTTTCTCACAGCCTCCCCTTGTTCTTGTTATGCATCAATGTAAATAGAGAATATTCCCTGAGCCATTGACTTTGGGTTTGGCCACGTAACTTGCTTTGGAAGAAGCATGAGTACCCAAGTGATGGTGGGCCTGTTAGTGGAAAGAGCTTTAAAAAGACATCATATGTTTTTACATTTCTTCTTGAGTTTTATGCCTGTACATGAGAAAAATCACAGATAGTGGTTGTTCCGTGACTAACATCAGAAAATGAAATGACACATTGAGAAGACTTAATTCTGGTCCAGCCAAGCCCAGCTGAACTTGCCTAAAACTAGCTGAACCCAGCTACATTCAGCTGAGCCATAAATAACCCACACTGGTATGAATAAGAAATTAGTGTTTCATGTTGCAAAACACTGAGATTCTCAGTTGTTTATTTGGTGATATGTTTGGCATACATGGAACCGAGGTACCTTTTGTAGTGTAGAAGTCTGATAAGAAGATATGACTAAAGTGGTAAGTTGAGGCTAGGTTGTGGTTGGCCTTACATGCCATACCAAGCAGTTTAAATGATCTATTGCAATAATTAGAGAGATATTGGAATGTCATGAGTGAGCGCTCCATTTTGATCTACTTATATGATGATATAAGTAGATCTACTTTCCCAGTGGGTGGTTTCTCTTGCTCTTTACTGCAAAGGAAAATTTGTGGGTAACAAAAATATTTCCTTTACCATAAGATGATCTAGTTACATGATGATAGTAAAATAAAAAATAGAAAGCTTTTTGAAGGAGGCAGTTTTGGCATCAGAAAGGTGGTAAGCCAGCCATGATGCCAAGTTTGATGTCAGATGTGTCAGACTTTGTTTGTGCATCATCCCGGATTGGCCCACTTATCTTGATTTCTGACCACAATAGCCCTCATACTAGCTTGTCTTATTATTGCTTTCATGGGCCTAGCTTGCTACTGCTGAAGCACTGGTTGCTATAGTGCAGCAAACACCATGAGGAGTGTTAACTGGTCAAGGGAGACTGCTCTGCCCACTCACTAGTCAGAGAGTATTCACAGTTTCTCTGATCTTTCATTTAGCTGCCTAGGGATGCAAGGCAAGCTGAAAGTTCAGGAAAATAAATGGCCCATAAGACAGATGTGGTTGAAAGAGCAATGGGAGTGAGAAATGAGAGAAGGGAGGCAGAAAAAAAATTCTCCTTGTTCTGAGATGTAGCAGAACATATTGTCTCTCGGAAGACATCCCATGAGACACTACAATCGTATGCTGTGGCCAGGCAAGAAAATACTTATTCCTATTTGTTGTATCTCCTACTCGATTATTTCTAAACAATTTTTGTGTATGTGTGTACAGACCTATCCTTTTTTTTTTTTTTTTTTTTTTTTTTTTTTTTTTTTTTTTTTTTTTTTTTTGGCCCTAAGGAGTCCAGACAAATATAGTGAGCTAATAAAAACAGTATTGGTTTCTTACCTTCAAGTCAGAGAACAGTGCTGACTAATGGAAATGTTATCTTGACATAAGGAGACCTGAGTTTGAGTCCACGCTCATGCAGCTATGATTTCACTGACCTTGGGTAATGCTCTTCAACTGTCTATGTCTAAACCTCCTTTTCTGTTCAAAGGATTGATGATCCCTGCTCACAGTTGTTTATACAATAACATGAGTTAATCTGTTCAGAATTATTATTCAACAGTAATTTAGGATTATTATTCAACAGTAATTTTAGGATTTAGGCAGTAATGCCTAAATCCTAAAAGTGTCAAAATCCTCCTTGCAAGGTGATAGTGGTACAGCAGAGAAAGGCTGGCAAATGACAAAATTAACATATGATTTTGGAGTATTAGTGTGTAAATTCTAGACATCTGCTTGGAAAAAAATCAATTTGTGTTCATTAAGCATTTAAAATATTACTTTCACAGCGTCCCTGACATACACTAACATATCTAAAACGGAATAACCTTTCAAGGGAGGAGACATGGAAACTGAGGAACAGGGATGCTTAGCACATATCTACAGGTTATCAACGAGAAACTATTAGATCCAGGACTCAAATCCAACTTGTGTTTGTAATCATTAGGATAAGCTGTCAGAAATATTGAGAAGTCTGAGGTCTTTAAATAGCGACAAAACTTAGCTGAAGTGGCTATATAGAAAAGGCTGTCTTCACACTGTATGTTTGAAGTATTATTGATCATTGTTTAAAACTTCATTTTATTACATATATCAATGTCACCAGTAATTGCATTTTTATTTTTGGATAAAACTGCTTAGGAGAACACAATAATTTCTTTCTGATAGATCCCTGCAAAAAAAAAATTCTTACAAACAGGGAAAGTAAAAGTTATAATATATTTTATTAGTTGATATTTATTGCTGGATTGATGTATTCATTCAAGACCATGGACATTTTTTATCAGTGCTTAGTTATATATAATTTGTACCTATATGCTCATAATTTTAAAATGTCATTGAATCTTACTAACAATTATATAGGCAACAGTTCCTCGTTTTTAAACTCTTAACTACCATGGCTATATTTAAAAATCAGTTCTAAGGTTTAATTTCATATAATACAATTCACCAATTATAAATATATAATTTGAGGACTTTTGGCAAATATATAGAGTTGTGTATAACATGATATGTATTTCCATTACTCACAAATTTTCCTTTGGAGTAAAGGGGAAGAGAAACCATACACTGGGGAAAAAAAAAAAGGCATAATAGACTTGTATCCAAAATATAGAAAAGACGGAAGCATTTTAATAATAAGAGCAAACAACCCAACTAAAAATAACCAAAAGAGTAGAAAAAGAGTTAAACATCCACTTCCCCAATGTATATGTTATTCTTTTTCTAAGAGAAGAGGAATCTGAGGCTTAGAGAGAATTAATGACTAGTCCACGTTTATGTTCGGTAAGCAGTGCAATTGAAATCTGAGTTCTTTACGTGAGAAGGAGGTAAGGAGGAGAGAAAGTGAGGTAAGGAGGAGAGAAAGTGAGGTAAGGAGAGAGGGAAAATAACCTAGTAACAATGGTCATAATTTGAATGATATGTCTTACCACAAGCCTGACAGTTGATCCCACACTGTGTTGTACCGAAAAATGACTCACTAAATCAGTAATGGCAGCATTTAACTACATTTTTATATCACTAGTACTTCTTATAGAAACCAGAGAGAAAGCTTCTATTTCAATTTTTACCAAGCCAAAAGGAGTATCATCTTTTCATTTTGATTTGTATAGGAATTTAAAAGATAATATTATCACGTAACATGGAGGAAATATTTCTGATGGTTATGAATTGGATTGAGAGATTGCAAGAATAGATAACAAGCCAACAAAATAAAATTATGTTAATGTTCAGCTAGCCTTCCTTCTTTCCTATCAGGTAGAAAATTTCAAAAAAAGGTAAAAACAAAAATATAAAAACCTTGTAATGTGATTTATCAGATGTATGCTAATAAAAAGTAAAGAGGAGCTGAAGCTATTGTGTTTGTGAAGTGAGATGTGTGGCACAGCGTTTTTTGGGGCGGGGAGGTACTAGTGTTTATTTTTGTTTAAAGGTGTTAAAGGAACATAAGTAAATGCTAAAACAGCTGCAAAACATCTTACATGTCATAGCAATTTGTCATCTGTGTGTATGTGAACAGAAAGGTCCTGTGACTGCAACAACAGGAGGAAGGTAGATCTGTCGTCTTATCTGACCTCTTAATTAGTTGCTGTTTTAATTTGAGAAATCTGAGCTTTGAGTCTCTCAGACTTAGTGAATCAAATTCTTTAAAGAGAAAGGCCCTGAGATAAAACTGTCAGTTATGAACAAAGTGACAATAGCTTCAAATAATCATAACTGTTTACAACATAGTTACTGGGTCTAAAAAAATGCTCATATTTTAGTTTTCTTTGCCTTCTAATCATAATATTAATCCAAATTATAATAAAAAAATTCTGCCTTATGGATATAGTGATGTAGAGTTTATTTATCGCTTTCTCATGCTGTTTCAAGCAAGTCTCTAAGAAAAGTAGCATTTTTATTCCTATTTCATAGATTTAAAGATGCTTCTTCCTCAGAGTATGTGAACTTGCTCTTTCTTCCTTTTGGAAACTCTTCCTTCAGATATATCAATGGCTAGCTTTCTTACTTCTGCTAGATGTTCATGAACATGTCATCTTCTCATTGAGACCATCTCAGCCCATCCCATGTAAAATTTCAGTACCTAACCTTTCAACATTCCTTATCCTCTTTCCCTGCTATATACTCCTTCCTATCACAGCATTTATTGTTGCCTAACAAAATTTATCTTTTTAAATCTACCCTTTCTGTTGCTACTCTCACCTCTCCACAGTGTAAACTTTGAGTCTAGATCTGTGAAGACGGATTTACAAACACTATGCACTCTAATTGACATTTTATGATTGAATCTATAATAGAATCACAAGTAATGGGTATTTCAGATCAAATGAAAACAGACTGATTACATGTTCAGTTTTGGTTTTTGAATATGAGTCACAGAATGTTTACATGAGGGAGGTTTCATGGACAGTTGGAATGATTCAAATACTGATAACATTAATCAAATACTTTATTTTTAAAGTGAATAAAATAAGCATTCTAACTCATTCTGGCTCGGAAAGAAGAAGTTTCTTAATTAGTATTAAAATTTTGAATTTTTAAAATATTTATTCTTGTCAATTTGTTTTCACTCCTTTACAAGATAAAACTTACTGTCTGCTGGGAGGTATCCATATAGAAAATGGGAATATGGGTTCTATTTCTGGCCCTGCTAACTATGGTTACCAGGAAGTTGTCTATCTTTTCTATACTTCAGTTTTTTCATCAAAGTAAGAGGAGGAATGGGTGGGGTTAGTTCACGTTCCCTTGCTTATAATTGTGTAATTATATGAACTGTAAACAGTACTATAATAGAAAAGATTTTCAAGTTCTAATCATGTTTTGTTTCTAGAAGTCCCAAAACAGACGTTCTATCTAAATGTATTTTAGTTGATAATCAATCCTTTACAATGTTTATAAGCAAAGTGTAAATCAAATAAGCTCTGTGAAGCTTGTAATTTTCTGCCATTTTGACAGCTATTTAGATATATTTTGCATGAAATAAAAACTCAATTCCATTTTCTAATCCTTGTAATTTGACTGAAGCCTGCATCTTTACTTGCTTCTTTATAAGAAAGCTCAGATGACAGAGGAAACAAGCAAGTTATTGCTAAATCAAAATTTATAGCATTGGATAATGGAATTTTACTAACTAGTAATAGGAGAGGGAAAAAACCCTGTAATAACGCAAAATGCTCATGATAAACATTCCGGAAAAACATCAACACACCCGACTCAGCACTTTAAGTAAAGGCCTAGAGGAACCCTAATTCCAAAATATGTCTTATACTTTTTATCTATAGCTTTGCATTGCTCAGTGAGTTTCTAGTTTCTTGAGAAATGTCCTCTTGTGATTTAGTACTACAGAACTATTTCAGACAAATTGAATAAGAGAGCTTAAAGAGTATTTAATATAATGCAGGCAAATTTTTTAAAAGCCCTTATTATTTAGAAGAAATCTTTTTAATGCTCTTTGGTCAGACTGACTGTCTACAATGATTGGCTTTGATGAAAGAAAAAAGAGAGAGAGAGAGAGAGAGACCTGGCTAATATCTACATAGAGAAGGAAACCTAGCAATTACACTATCCTTTGTTTAGACCTCAAGCGAACAAGCTAATAGCTTCTTACTTAGCTGTTTGTGCTCTGATTACAGGCCATTCGTGGGCATTATAAAATGAAAAAGTTTGCTTATACTCTTCCCGTGGATGTTTCAATTTTGTACTAATAAGCCGAGTTCAGTTCATCTCTTCGTATGTTAGAACTCGGAGGAAGCACTATGGGTTAACTTAAGCTGAATAACAAATGGTTATCCAAACTCTATAAGGAATTTTATATTCTCTCAGTAAAGACCTTTCCTTTTAAGATACAGCAAAAGTTTCAACTAGGAATCTGAATCTCAGGAACAACAGTTACTAACAGAAAAACACATTTGAAGTATCTCAGGGATTTAGTTTGTCAATTTATATTCCCTGAGAGTAGCCATGTACATTCTCAGTTCCGTATTTAAATTTATTAGTACTTCATTGCCATTTTTAAAGACAAGCAGAAAGAACTTGACTGTGATTGAGATTTTGGTAAGGATTAACAGTAGAATGGATAATAAGCAGCAGATTCATGGAGGACTCTAGCCTGGTGAACAGGCTATACATGGCTGGAGGAAATTCCTGTGGGTAATCACTGAGGGGAGAAATATTTCTTCCAGTTGAAAGTTGAGTGGCAGTACAGACTCTTCTTTGAAGGCAGCTGCTTCATCAGGGAAAAATTTTCATGTTGAGGAACTTCAGAGCAGATATTCTACTTCCTGCTCTTCTGACATTTTTCCCCAATGAGAAACAGTTTTACTGACTTATCAGCCTGTTCTACTTTCAAAGAGTAAAAGCCAGCTGTGGAGTGTGATTTGACAGACATAACAAATTATATATCTCCATCTCTGGAGTCTTCCTTTCTTCTCTGTTACAATATTCTGAACACTGTGTCTTTACTGAACAAAAATAATCAAAATTATAAAATCAAGGTCATGCTTCAATCACGCTATCATTTATATATCATCACTACAACATATAAGGTGATAATGTGTATTTTTTCTTACAAAAAATAAAAGCATACATTAATGTAACTGTCATTTTACATATACAGAATCTGTGTCTCAGAGATTAATGAATAATTTGCCAAATATTATAGAGCTTTGATTACCCAACATAAATGTGGACACTAAATCATCTGACACTTGGTTTGTACCCCTTCTTAAGCACAGTGCTAAATAAGTCACCTTTTAAGCAATGAGCAATGTACCTTTGACTAATCTCCAGTATTAAATTATTTGGAGGATATCATGGAAGTGAAGAAGAAAAACGATGAATTTTACAGACTGCTAAGAAGTAAAAAGGGTTATAAAGAAATTTTAGGTGACATAAGCAATGAATATTCTGTTGATGGAGTTTTAAAGAAAGAAGTAAGAGAATACAGAAATGTTCAAACTGACATGGGGATAAGGTAATAGTGATCAGAAAATCCTTCATGAAGATGATAGTACTTTCTCTTGAAAGATGATTAGGATTTGGCATGGACTGATAAAGAGGTTAGGACATTTAGACTGGAGAGAAGAGCATAGACAAGCCTAAAACTTATAAAGCATAACCAATAAAATACTGTTACAACTAGAATCAAAATTTATGAGACAATGAGAGGCATGTAAAAGTACTGTAAGATAAATAAATAGATAGAAACTTATATGAAAACAAGATGAAACCACATAAACAAAACATTAAGGAGTAGACTTACTTTAGAAGGCAGTAAGAAATTCAATTTCTGATCTGAGTTTGATCTGGCTTTACCAAATTTTGAACTGAGGCAGGTATGTTGATCTGAAAGGAGTTTTACAATCATTAGGCATGGGAAAGAACAGTTAGATTTGATTAGTTTCCATGTTGAGATTGAAAGAGTCCAGACACGAGGTAAATTACACATGATAGAGGGCAATGACAATAGTTAGGATATTGTGCGTGTTGTGTTCAGGATTATTTGGTATATATACTTCACAGAGATTGGATGTAGGACTCAGATTTATGTTCAGGTTCAGGGCCTATTATGTGTAGGTATATATTTGAGATATTTCGAGGTAGTTTCTTTTCCACTTATATAAAATGAAGGCATATTATTGATATTGAATATTTATCTCTGTAATAGATGTGCTTGGTGAATAATTATGAGGCCCTTTAAAACCCAAATGTGTGGCTTGAAGCTGCCAGAGTACAAATGTCAATCACAATTATGGCAGTGCTTCTTAAACAGTTTTCTCGTATTGCTTCAAAAGTATTTAGAGTATTAAAAGACAAAGCCAGATCTATTAGTTTTATTTGATAAATTCATACTCCATAGTTTGACAAATAAAACTAATAATACACCGTTTTCTTTTTGCATTTTGGCAATAACTTGATTCATTTTAATTATATTAGGTAAAATATTCTATGTTAAGTAAATTAACATAGAACATGCAACTCTTCATTTTGACCAGAACTGTTCTGGGTTTGGCACTCAGAGTTTTACATCCTGGGAAACCCATTGTCTCAGGCAAATCAGGATTGTTGATCACCCTAATATTTCACTACAACTAGAAGTAACTGAATGTTTATATCGATCATGGAATTGGTAATTTAGATTTTCATTATTAAATAGCTTATGATATACTCTGGGATTCTCAGATCAATCAAATCAGAGACCTTAAATTCAAGCATTTACTGTGCTTCTGAATGATCAGTTTAGCCTCCTCCTATGATAGCCAGTATCTAGGGTGTGTTTAAAATCTATCAGTGATATACAAAAAATCCTCATTTAATGTCATCAATAGGTTCTTGGCAACTGCGACTTTCAGCAAAATAACATATAAGGAAACTTACTTTCTCATCAGCGTTCTATGAAAACAACACTGAGCAAAACAACTTTGAGGACCTGCTGTGCATCATTTTGCTTAAAGTTGGTTTCCAAGACTTTATGATGTCAACAGGGGACTTGCTGTATATAGTTTTGATATTTTAACATGCATGTATACTGTTCAGTCTCATATATATATATATACACACACACAATGTGTGTGTCTGTGTATATATGTAACCAATGTAAACTTTGTTTTTTGTTTTGTTTTGTTTTGTAACATACAACAGCATCTAGCAAACAGAATTCTACCCATGATCTTCAGTTCTGAGGAAGACAGACTTCTCTTTTGAGTATTTTGGGAAACAATGCAAAGTAATCAATGTTTAAAAAGATAAAATAAATCCAAGATTGGGGGACAAACGGTCTTTTTCCTGCAATAATGTGCTTTTACCTACACCTTAATGTGAAAACAAACTGAAATTGTTATCATTCAAGTGGTGCTACATCTAAAATGAAACCTGTTCGTCCAAAGAAAGCAATAGCATATACACTTATACACCCCAAACACATCAGCAATGCCTCAAAAACTCAAAAGGGAGACAGTAGATACACACACACACACACACACACACACACACACACACACACACACACACACACACTTCTTTTGTGGAAGCCCAGCAAGGTAGAGGTAAGATGTTTTGAAATAGGTGCATGGTGTAGTAAGCCTCTCTCCCTAACATTTCTTCCCCTATGTCTAATGAAAACAAATGCAGTTTTTAAATATTTCTGTTTGGAGATTTACTGAAGAGTAAGGAGGACCAGACTCTCTTTACCAAGCAATATGATGAGTAAGTGATGAGTGATCCCTGACTGGACACCTAGCCAGATTACTGAAGGTAGTTTGCATCTTAGCTGGCATTCTGTTTCTATTAATTTCTAAATCATTTACAGTAGAATATAACCTTAATAGGTGCATAAAACTGCACTCTTTCTTTTAATCAATTATCTGAGGAATATGCACATTGAATTTTTAAAGTTTATGATTTATAAGTAATTCTCATTGCTAAATCAAAGTGAGTGAGAATAAAATGGAGAGTTAAAGGACTATTTTTCTTGCAAGGCATATGAGACAAGCAAAAAGAAGTTGATAGTCAAAGCAGTTATTAAATCAATTTTTGAGTGAAAAGAAACTTTGACTCTCTACTGTAACTGCCAAATTTCTGAGTCATATAGTTTTATTAACATAAAAATATGGCTTTTACTTAGCTATTTATCTATAGGGAAATCTCATAAAAGACTAGGAAAGCGTAGAAACTGGTAAATGTTTCTGCATAACATGAATAATACACATATGAAAATTGCTCTCTGTCATGGGCTTACTTCTGTCATGAACTAATTGTATGACCTTGAGGTATGTCACTTAAATTCTCTGCACACGTATATCTTGGAAATTAAAAATGAATGTGTTTTAAGGCCTTTTCAATATAAAAATTATAGAATTTATTTCTAATGTTTTGGTCACTTTTAATTATGCCTTTTTGATTAGCAAAAAGGAAAACGAACACCTCAGGACACACTTTCTCATGGGCATCAAGAAACCTCAGTTGTGTGATCAGCCCAGGGTGATTTGCTCTCTGAGCTCTAACCCTTCCTCAAACTACAGATACATTGGCCTAAGCCATACAACTGTTCTTAATTTCCTTATTTTTTCTTTAGTCTCATATGGATCTAGAGCACTTTTCTTATGAGCAACTTGATTGACTGAGTTCCAGAGATTCTGGCCCTCTGTTTCCCTTAGTCTCATCTGTAGCAGTTATCTAAATCCACAATCCTGTCAAGTATTTAATCTTGAGCAATGTCACTGCTCATCTTAAGGGGTTTTAAGACCAATATTCAAAGAGGTTCATTTTACATAGGAGGCACCTATAGATAGCAACAGATTTATAAAGCTTTTCAAGTAATCACAAAACTTTATAAAGTACTGGCACACATACCCTGACTGACATGAAATGGGCATGTGTCAAGTCTATGCTTTCCAAGGCTTCTGGACACTGACCTTTGGGGAAAAGACTATTGCCAAGTAAATTCTTTTTTGCTTTACCTCAAACATCTTCTACCTTTTTCCTCTTCCCCACAAGTAAGCCTATGACTGAGTTCCTAGCACATCCTGTGTCAGAACACATTGATATTTATATCAGATGCCCCCTTATAAAATCACAATTAGGGTTATTGCTTTAATATTGTACTACATTTTGTTTTAAAACAGTCTCCTTCAAAAAAATTCAATGAATCCAGAAGGTGTTTTTTTAAAAAAAATTAACAAAATATGTAGACCTCATAGCTAGACTCATAAAAAAGAAGAGAGAAGAATCAAATAGACAACAAAAGATGAAAAAGGGGAAATCACCACTGATCCTACAGAAATACAAACTACTATTAGAGAATAATATAAACACTTCTATACAAATAAACTGGAAAATCTAGAAGACACTGATAAATTCCTGGACACATACATCCTCCCAAGACTAAATCAGGAAGAAGTCAAATCCCTGTATAGACAAATAGCAAGTTCTGAAATTGAGAGTAATAGCCTACCAACCAAAAAAAAAGAAAATGCCCAGAAACAGATGGATTCACAGCTAAATTCTACCAGAGGTACAAAGAAGAGCTGATACCATACCTTCTGAAACTATTCCAAACAACAGAAAAAGAAGGCCTCCTCCTTACCTCATTTTGAGGCCAGCAACATCCTGATACCAAAGCCTGGCAGAGACTCAACAAAAAAAGAAAATTTCAGGCCAATATCCCTGATGAACATCAATGCAAAAATGCTCAATAAAATACTGGCAAAGTGAATCCAGCAGCAATCAAAAATCTTATCCACCACAATCAAGGCAGCTTCATGCCTGGGATGCAGGGCTGGTTCAACATACACTAATCAATAAATGTAATCCACCACATAAACAAAACCAATGAAAAAACCATGGTTATCTCAACAGATGCAGAAAAGGCCTTTGATAAAATTCAACATCACTTCGTGCTAAAAACTCTCAATAACTAGGTATTCATGGAACATATCTCAAAATAATAAGAGCTATTTATGACAAACCCATAGCCAATACCATACTGAATGGGCAAAAACTGGAAGCATTCCCTTTGAAAACTGGCACAAGACAAGGATGCCCTCTCTCACCACTCCTATCCAACATAGTATTGGAAGTTCTGGCCAAGGCAATCAGGTAACAGAAAGAAATAAAGCATATTCAAATAGGAAGAGAAGAAGTCAAATTATCTCTGTTTGCAGATAACATGATAGTATGTTTAGAAAAACTCACTGCCTCAGTCCCAAAACTCCTTAAGCTAATAAGCAACTTCAGCAAAGTCTCAGGATACAAAATCAATGCACAAAAATCACAAGCATTCCTATACACCAACAATAAACCAGTAGAGAACCAAATCATGAGTGAACTCACATTCACAATTGTTACAAAAAGAATAAAATACCTAGGAATACAACTTACAAGGGATGTGAAGGACCTCTTTAAGAAGAACTACAATCCACTACTCAAGGAAATAAGAGAAGACATAAACAAATGGAAAAACATTTCATGCTCATGGATAGGAAGAATCAATATTGTGAAAATGGCCATACAGCCCAAAGTAGTTTATAGATTCAATGCTATTCCCATCAAGCTACCATTGACTTTATTTGCAGAATTGGAAAAAACTACTTTAAATTTCATATGGAGCCAAAATGAGCCCATATAGTCAAGACAATCCTAAGCAAAAAAGAACAATCCTACAGTAACCAAAACAGCATGGCACTGGTACCAAAACAGATATATAGACCAATGGAACAGAACAGAGGCCTCAGAAATAACACCACACATCTACAACCACCTGACCTTTGACAACATGACAAAAACTAGCAATGGGGAAACGATTCCCTGTTTAAAAAACTGGTGCTGGAAAAACTGTCTAGTCATATGAGGAAAACTGAAACTGGACCCCTTCCTTATACCTTATACAACAATTAACTCAAGATGGATTAAATACTTAAATGTAAAACCCAAAACCATAGAATTTCTAGAAGAAAACCTAGGCAATACCATTCAGGACATAGGAATGGACAAAGACTTCATGACTAAAACACCAAAAGCAATGATAACAAAAGCCAAAGTTGACAAATGGGATCTAATTAAACTTAAGAGCTTCTGTACAGCAAAAGAAACTATCATCAGATTGAATAGGCAACCTACAGAATGGGAGAAAAATTTTGCAATCTACCCATATTACAAAGGGCTAATATCCAGAATCTACAAAGAACTTAAACAAATTAAGAAGAAAAACAAAAATAAACGACCTCATCAAAAAGTGGGTGAAGCATATGAACAGACACTTTTCAAACGAAGACATTTATGCAGCCAACGAACATATGAAAAAAAGCTCATCATCATTGATCATTAGAGAAATGCAAATCAAAACCACAATGAGATACCATCTAATGCCAGTTACAATAGTGACTATTAAAAAGTCAGGAAACAACAGATGCTGCTGAGGCTGCAGAGAAATGGAACACTTCTACGCTGTTGGTGGGAGTGTAAATTAGTTCAGCCATTGTGGAAGACAGTGTGGCGATTCCTCAAGGAACTAGAACCAGAAATATCATTTGACCCAATAATCCCATTATCCTCTGGGTATTTACCCAAAGGATTATAAATCATTCTACTGTAAAGATACATGAATATGTATGTTTATTGCAGCACTATTTACAATAGAAAAGATATAGAAACAACATAAATGCCCATCAATGATGGACTGGATAAAGAAAATGTGGCACATATACACCATGGAATACTATGCAGCTATAAAAAAGAATGATTTTATGTCCTTTGCAGGGACATGGATGAAGCTGGAAACCATTCAAAAAAAATAACACAGAACAGAAAAACAAACACTGCATGTTCTCACTCATAAGTGGTAGTTGATGAGAACACATGAACATAGGCAGGGGACATCACACACCAGGGCCTGTTGGTAGGGGTGGGGGGTGGAGTTGGGTAGCAAAAGGAGGGAGAGCATTAGGACAAATATCTAATGCATGCAAGGCTAAAAACCTAGATGACAGGTTGATAGGTACAGCAAACCACCACGGCACATGTATACCTATGTAACAAATTTGTACATTCTGCACATGTATCCCAGAACTTAAAGTAAAATAAAAGGGAAAAAAAATAAAAGAAATAAAATAGTCTACCTGATTTGCCATAAGAGTTCAGTTTTTTAGTCCTTTTGCTACCATTTATTTCTGAATAAAATAAAGTGTAAGGATGATTTAATTTTTTTCTGTGCCCTTACACACACATGCACACACACTTGCAAACACATACATATATATGTACATAAATTTTAAGTGGAAAAGTTACATAATTACAGGAGTTTTTTGGTTGTTACTTTTCTTCCAACCTGAGTATGACTAATTTTGACTTCCTCAATCTGCTTTAGGTTACCCATGTGAGCAATCTAAGATAGATTATTAAAAGCATATATTTATCTGTGTCTAAGCTTCTGATTAATGTGTACTGAAATTTAGATCTCAATTTATATTTTTTAATGTCTATCTTGGTTCTTTTCAAATCTGCCTGTTAATTTTTTATAATATCTTGTCCTTTATCCATAAGTTTTATTAACTTATTTTACCACTAAACATACTAAAATACATATTTAATAGTCTCTATCACAGCAAATGCCCTTAATTAGGTTGTTTTGATATATTGCTAACTTAACTCTATTTGTGAGACAGAACTATAGAGAATTCCCCTTAATTTATGGCATAAATAGTGCATACATGATCTCTCTCTATATAAGCATGCATATATATAAACATCCCTGTAGGTACATACACACACACACATACATATATATATATATATATCACACAGCATTTTTTGTGCTTTTTTTGGAGGTTAATTTCAGAATATACATTTGGTAATACTGAGAGAAATGAGTCCATATTTTATTTTTTTCAACAGTTTCCTCCTCTTCTCCATAATTCACCAACTAATGCCACCATACAGAAATTTGTATACTGTTTCAATTATTAATATAAAACAAATAGACAAGCAAACGACCATGGAGAAAGCACCAGGCCCTATTGGAGACTGAGTAGACAGAGTCTATTACACAACTTTACGACATGTCAAATACAGGCCCACGTGAGTGAGTGATTTCTAAAATCTTAAAAGACAGGCTACCATTTATAGGACATATAGACACTAACATAATATTTAAAATAAGAAAGATGTTTGATTTAATTCACATGAAACTATTGTATTCATCCATGGCTGACCTGATACTTTCCAGAACAAATAACGTTATAGAGTCATTGATATGGTGGGTCTTCATAAAATAGTAGTATATAATACAGCATTTATTTTATGATATTATAATAATATGGTTAATACTAATTATATGCTCTAAATTTAATCTGCTTAAAATTATATTTCTGGAAATATGATCTTAAGTTACATTTTCTGCTTTTTCAAACTTGTAGTAGTTTCTTATGTAGTAGGAATCAATGATCATGAAAAAGTTTTATACTAATTATATTATGTGGGTTTGATGTGATATCACACATAACATGTAGCTAGAACACATGTCGCTGTAGTACTTTTATATATTCCTTTCCGTTAAATGTAAAGTCTTAAGCAGAAATAAAAAGTAGAAAAATTTAAATAGCACTCTTTGAACAATCCAAAACAACAGTAACAATTGTATCTAATCTTTGGTTTTAATGACTTGAATGACTTTTAGGCTTACAAATGAGTAAGTCAAGACTTCATTTCATGTTCAATTCTCATCAGCTAAGAATTGAAATAATTCTAGTTGTTAAATTATGGAATTTATTTTAAATAATTTTTATTTTCCAATCAAATTCATACAAGTTTATGCCACCAGTAAATCTCGGTATCCCCAGAAAAGCCTTCACCATCTGAGTAGAAAATCTTTTCTTTAATGAGCTTAATTGAGCAGACAGTTCTGTCCAATTAAAAATTCTTATAAGTGACTAAACTCTACATAAAAATGGGTGTTTATTTTTTTTCCCAGTCCAAGCACAGCTTGTGGAGGCATGATAAAGCACTCAATGAATATTTGTTTAATGAAAATATAAAAAGAAACATGTAAACAGTTGTCCAGTCATACCTTCAAACACTCTTCTTGTAGCTTTCATAATATCACACTTTTTTTTTTTTCCCTCACTGGCTCTCTCAATCCCACTTGAAATACTACGCAATTGTAGCTATTCAAGCACACTATATTTATGTACATTAGTGTAATTGAGTCAATGATATAAATCAGTATTTTTAAAATTGTATTCTACATAACAGTAAGATTTCTCACAAGTGCATTTGGGGGTTCCAAGGAACTGAGACAGAAAACTCTGGACTCTACAACCCTAACATCTCTTAATTTGGCTTACTTTATTTGCGGTTGTGATGTCCTATTTTAGGGTATAATGTATGTATAACTCAAGCCCCTTTTCTAGGTTTAGAACTCACATACGATGTGCCCAGATTAGCAGAAGGTCCCTCTGTCTTTTAGGTTGCATATACTTCCCCAGAACAAAAGCATACTATCAGAAAGACTGCTGCTCAGCACACCCCAGTGTCTGCCACTTCACTAGCACAGGCTGAATAGGCCTCCTTGGCCATTCAAGTAAACTCAGTTCTGAATTCAGGATTTGACTTTTCTTTCTCTCCTCTTCCTCCTTTTTTGTGCTGCTAGTATGAGGAATGACTCCTAGGAAAAGTACTTTTGTCCTTCCCTGTTGTCTCCATTAGCACTGTGCCAATTCATCACAACGATTTCCAAAAACCAGTTCAGAGAAAAGAACCTTGTAGTCAAAACACCGTTAGACTCCAGTTAGTTATGCAAATTTGTCTACCCTCTCAGGCACACATCTCATGTTTGAAATACCAAAGTTCCCAGTAAGTGATGGAAGAAAACAGAAAGAGTGGGAGAATGGGAAAACATGGAGGAAAGGAAGGATTGCAGGTCCACAATATTAGATGTTCATGTGTTTAGTTATTATGCTACGTATTGCTTTATTAGGTGGCCATAGTTTTGTTTTATTATAACAAAGTGTTTTCCATAATAAATAAATTAAAAAAAAAAAGAAAGAAAATTTTGAAAATGAATACTCCAAATTCACTACCATCAAATCTGGTGAGTTTATTCTCACATAATCACAATATCCACTTTAGAGTTATGCTTATTTAACTATATTCAAACTGTTTCATCATTTTTGTACATTCAACTTAAAAAATTATATATCCTCCCTGTAAAACATGGAAAAATATAGATGCATATAGAAAAAGAAAAGAAAAAATGTGTATATACCTACCACCAAAGTAATTAGTAATTTTATAATTTCACCATAAAATTAGGATGCAACTTTTTCACTTATTTTTTATTTCCTTGTTATAAAAAGATTCTTAAATAAAATTAAAAAGTTTTGTATTTTATTCCATGTATAACCAGAGTTTAGTCTGTCTTTCAAATTTGTGATAATCATTCATACTCTCAAATATGTTTGTTTATATGTGATGATTACCTAAAGGCTTAACCCTTGAAGAGGAATTGATAGACAAAATAGTATACCGGACATATAATCTAAGGTTCTTGCTACTTTAGAGATAAGATTTTCTGAAGCCCTCATAAGAGAGTTAACTAAACCTTGGACTTAAAGTATCAGTTTTCTTGATAAATGCAAGAACACAGAATGTGCTTTTTGGGGACTTATATAAAACACCAATTTTCTTAGTAACTCAAAATTTATAAAAGGTACATTTTTGGACCTTGCTCCCTCATAATTTATCTGCTTGTAAAGAATAAAACCTGAATCTCTGCTTTGTGCATACCACTTTGGTCAATTTATTTCTAGAATTTCAACTGGTATATAATTTGGGCTAAATTTGCCCAAATTTGCATTTGTAAAAAATACATTCTTTCCCTTTAATGATCTGCTACAACAATCTTGCTCCCCCAAATCCAAAAACAATTTCAGAAAAAAACCTTTCTGGAGAAATTGCTTAGGACAGAAACTTTATACAATTTTTACTTAGGAATCAAAAATATGAGGAATGCAGACTTTCTAACTTATGGCAGAATGGAAAGTTTGGAATTTAGATTACTGTATCTCCACCTTGAAGAAGAAAGAAGGACATCCACCTTGAGAGCTGTCAGTCTAAGTACTTTCCCAAACGTGACATTCACTTTTTTAAATGAACAGAAGTGTTGAAATAGCTCCATCGAGTAATATGCATATGAGTTTCTGCATTATATCTCACTGAAAAAGAGTCAATACAGGTTTAGATTAATTGTTTTCTATGTTAGCAGCTGTCTTTGCTATTAGACACTCTTTGGTTTCCTGAGTCACAGTGAACAGGTTAAAATAATATCTACCAGACTAAAGATCTAAGTCTCCAAATAAGAATAAAATATATAATAGATGAACAAATCATACAATAACTCAGGCTGCAAATTCAAGAAGCTTGATTTGGCACGCTGGAGTTACATAGTTTTCATAGTGATTTTCAGCTCAGTTTTAAACTTTCAAGGTGCTCTGAGGGAAAAGTACTGCGACAGTTGGAATATCTTTTAGCTTAGCTTTCTAAAGGCAGAAGAAAAATATCCTTTCTGCAAAATTATTTTTATCAGATAGTGAATATGCTGTAATTTCCATGATATTAACAAAAACCCTCATCCTCTATACCACTTCCCTCTTCCAATGGCTGTTCATTTTTTTCTGCTCCCCTTCATAACAAAATTTCTTGAAGTTGCTGTCCCTACACTTTATCTCTGTGTTCTCTCCACCCAGCCTCTTGAAGCATCACAAAGAGGCTTTCACCCACATTGCTCTATTGGAACTTATCTTGCTAAGGTTGCCAAAGGCTTCAACATCACAAAACTCTAGGGTCAACTCTTAATTGTCATCACACCTCTCTGTTGGCAGCATTTAGTTGATCTGCATTCCTTCTTGGCTTTCCTCTACATCTGAGTTGTCTGCCTATTGAAATCACTCTTCCTCTGTTCCTTTGCTCATTATTCCTTATCTTCCAATCTAAAAGTGTTGGAGGACTCAGGATCTACCTTTTGGAACTCCTCTCCCTTGGTGACTTCATCCAATCTTATGGTCATATAAATAATTACAATTCCCAAAGATATATACAGTCTGGAATGTTCCCCTGAACCTCAAATTCATGTAATCAACTGCCTAGTCAACAGCCTCTTATATTAGAGGTCTGAAGACGTTCCAAAATTGATATCGCAAGGACAACTTCTAATCTTCCTCACCATTGCCCAAACCTATTCCTCTCCATATTAGAAAATGGCATGTTGTCTCAGTTGCTCAGATAAGTGTATATATATATAAAGAAAAAACCCTGAGAAACATACAAAAAATTCCCTAAAACATTCTTAGTACCATCCATTCTTTGATACCCTACATCCCACCCATTAGCAAATGCCAATTGGTCCAACCACAACTATCATCTTTGGTGTGGAGAAACAGCTTCTGACCCAGTCTTTCGCTTTCACTTTTGTCCCCAGAGAATAGCCAGAGCGATCTTTTAAAAAGCTTGTCAAAAAACAAACGAACGAACAAACAAAAAACCTCGCCAATACTTCTCATCTCAAAGAAAAAATAATAATAATAAATCCTAAGTTCAGTGCAAATTTCTTCAAGAACTTAGCCTTCCTCTTTTCTATGTTGGTTCTCTGATTTCACCTCTGCCAGTTGCCTCCTGTCTCACTTCACTGGATCCAAACAGATCTCTTTACTGCCTGGAAAAGTTCAGAAATGTTTGTCTATTTTTGTTGTTGTTTGCTACCATATGCCTAGCTGTTGGAATAATGCCTGTGATATAGTTGGTAGTAAATATTTACTGAATTAAAGAATGAAAAAAATGTGATTGAACGAATAGAAAAATAAATCCAATTTCATAATAAATCTCTGCTTTAGTAGTGGCAAGTGTCAGGCCTCTGAGCCTGAGCTAAGTCATCATAACCCCCATGACCTGCACATATACATCCAGAGGGCCTGGAGCAACTGAAGAACCACAAAAGATGATATTCCACCATTATGATTTGTTCCTACCCCACACCAACTAATCAATCGACCTTGTGACATTCCCCCCCACCACCAACAATGAGTCTCACGATCTCCCCACCCTACGTCTTGTGACCCCTGCCCCTGCCCACAAGACATAGCTACCTTTAACTGTAATTTTTCACTACCTACCCAAATTATATAAAACTGCCCCACCCCTATCTCCCTTTGCTGACTGTCTTTTTGGACTCAGCCCACTTGTACCCAAGTGAAATAAACATCCTTGTTGCTCACACAAAGCCTGTTGGTAGACTCTCTTCACATGGATGTGCGTGATAGCAAGATTTTTTCTGATATAGATAACATAAATTTCCTTAAAAAAAGTTATGTCTTTAAATCTAAATAAAGGAAAATGCCAACATCATTTACATAACAATTTAAAAGCTAGATTTTGTCCTATTTAACCTAAATAGCTATGGCTATCTGTGTAATTCTAAGAAAATGATTGTTCTAGTTGTCTGCATATTTCAAACAATATGCTGAAAAAAAAGATAACATAGAAACACTTGTTTAAATTACCCACCTTGTATGTACAGACTATCAAAGACTATTTTGGCTAAACCATCCTAATTTGCATGTTCTATCAATCCAAGTATAATGGCTAAACTAGGGGAATTGTGCTCCACTGGATTTAAGTTGCTTAGATCAAACTCATTGTGGTCCACAACATGTAATGAGATTTTGAGGCTAAAATGAGGCTAATTTGTACATTACAAAAAAAAAATTAAAATGTATAATTTCAGTGAATACTTATATTTTTTATTTTCAATTTAAATTTTTTTCCATTGTCGCAAACAACAAAATTCTCATATTGTAGTAGTTTATTCCTTCAGCAGGAAGACTTGTAGGTAAACACAACTTTCCATGGGAATAAAGGAAAAGCATTCTCATATTTTCTCATATAAACAATAGAATGGTGTGGTAGATAAGAAAGTTTGATTTAGTTTTAACACATTTCTCTGCTGATTATGCTAAGCCAAGTCAAATAGTGAGTGAAGCTAACCCAAGGGGTAGTCCAATACCCTTCTTCTGGTAGCCCCAAGAAGCCAAAAGTGCCTAGATAAAATATTCCAGTATAGAGCCCTCTGTTAGGTCTACTTTTCCTATCCCAGTGTTTTATGACACAGAAAACAACGACTGTAACATTCCCTAAGGCCCTTTAACAAAGTAAACATGGTTTACCCACATGGCTCTTAAGATTCTGCCCTTCCTAACTCACCTACCATCTCTGATCACCTTCAGAAGCCATTTTCAGTTAGCATTTAACCCGTTTGGCCAATATCAAAAATTACCATAGACAGTTATGGCTTAGTATCTTTGTTATATGATCAATTATAGAGATTATACATTTCAAAATGAGGCAGTATTGATTGTTGCTGGCAAGTTATTTCTGTAAACGTGTGCACGTGTGTGTGTGTGTTTGTATCAATCTCAAGATTTTACCTTTTTGATATCAAATGAAGTTTGGGGGCTTATGGTAAACTGATTAACAGAGTTGTAAGTAAAAACATTGAATAATTTATTCAATTATGACCAGGATTTTTTTTTTAACTTTTATTTATAAAAAGTCAGTAATAATATCTACTTTATAAGGTTGTCATAATTAAAACCAGCCCAATTGCCTCATAGAACTGATGTTTATGAGTTTTTTGTTTTTTGTTTTTTTAATAAAAATAGCAGTTGACCCTCCCAATCTTAAAACTTGAGAAAGTTACATTTTGTCTAATCTGAGTTTCTTTCTCAGGAAGCCACCCATTAGGCTTCCCAGATAGTACCAAGGAACTGAAACTTACCAGACCATGGCATCTGCACAAAGAGAGGCCAGACTCCTCACCTGCCATGACTGCCTATGCCACCACCTGCTTCTTGTTGACCAACTCCTCTTCCTTACTTCTCCCTAATTCCTGTTTTCCCACACAATTACATTTCTTGTTGCTATATAAACCTCTAATTTTAGTCAGTTGAGAAGATGGATTTGAGGCTGATCTGCCATCTTTTCAACTCTAGCACCGGAATAAAGTCTTTTTCTCTGGCAATACTCATTGCTTCAATGATTGGCTTTCTATATGTTACCACTGGCATTGTGGTAATATAATGTTCAAAAGGTTATACATATTTACTTACATACACAGTACCTGGTACACTGTAGAAACTAAAATATCATATCTTTTAGGTGTAGTAACCATGAGTGAGCAGATCATAATTTCAATTACAAGAGCAGCTATAATTAAAGAACAGTTGTCCACTCACTGCATACCAAAATAAACGGGCCCAATGTAAACATAATTGGTATCCTTCTACAACACACAAATATACTAAAATAATTGCCATCAATGTATGGAAACTTTCTATTAATTAGGGTAGACTGTTCACCATAACTAACGAGTGCCTTGTTTTGTAAACTATACTAGGTAGTAAATGTTTCCACATATGTTTATCATGGTTTTAGATACTGAGATTTTGCTACACGGTATAAAACATTTTAAGTTAAAAGTTTGGTAAATATGTTATTATTCAGAAGCAAACAATGGCTGATTATGTTCAGGAAATTCTCAGGGACATTAACCATCAATCAGGGCATAAAGCTAATGCTTGATATTAGAGGGCTGATCTCAACAAATTAGCCGATGATCCAGACTATCTTTAGTAATAATTAATACAGGGTTTAATAAGATGTATGACTCAGAAAATAAGCAAATTGGAATGTTAACACCATGGAAACTGCAATCTTATTTGAAACATGTTCATAATTTAAACAAGCAATATGTGTTTCTCCCTCTTATGGCATATTGCTAGTTTCTGTGTAAGTGTAACTACAATTTATTTCAGACAGAGACATACATTCTCACTTTTCCCTAGCTTTTTGTCCTTTTCTTCTTCTTTTTTTTGTTAAGTGTACATATTCCCTACTCATGTGGCACAAATCAGAACTGACATCATTGATCTCCTGATAAGAGCCTCCTCTGGGCCTGAATTATTTCTCCTAACTTTACTTAACAGAAAAAAAGGGGAAGAGAATGCCTCACAGTCCCCATTTTTACTTCATTGTGGGTAGGCTCACTTTCTGTCTTTTGGATTCTGTTCATTTGCATTCTCCCAGCAGTTCCTTGAGATGTCAGGGATTGCTTAAAATGCACACAACAGAGACTTTGCTTCTGGCCACTCTTGCACATTCAAAACAAAGTATAAACACTATCCATTTTAAACTTGAGGAAAGAGCTAAGCTTTTCCAATGCCTTGGAGTCATAAAGAAAGAAAATAAGTGTTCCCTCGTGAGATTCTTACTCTGTTTTTAGATGTCTTACTTCATTTTTAAAGTAGATAAACCTGGATTGAATCAGCAGTAAAATTTAGATGTCCTTTAGTTGGTTCACCCTTAACCATAAAGAATTGACACACCAGCCTTGGTTAGTGTGTTTTGATCACTGACCATTTTTAGCATATTGTACTAAGTTATAAAATGTGAAAGTATGTATGTGGGAAAAAAATGTTTCTAGCATGATTGTTTTCTTAAGAGTTGTATGCTATATGTATGGAAATAACATGTAAGGAAAACATTATATTCAATTTAGTGTTCATGATTAGATATCCATTTTAGCTGAGACCAAATTTTAAAAATGATTAACATTACAAGGACATTCTACTATATTTTATGCTGAGAACAAAGATGCATTTTTGTTTCTTGACAGACCAGTCTTAGAGATCAAGGAAAGAGTTTTAACTTTCCTTTTCATTCCATTCAATTAGTGTCACATTATACAGCAGTCCCTCTTTATCTTCAAGGGATAGGTCCCAAGACCCTCAGTGGATGCCTGAAACCTCAGATGTTACCAAACCCTATAAATTCTATGTATTTGTCTATATATGTATGGTGAAATTTAATTTATAAATTAGCACTGAAAGAGATTAACAATAACCAATAATAAAACAGAACAATCAACATACAATAAGAAAAATTATGTGAATGTGCCTTCCTTTCTCAAAATATCTTACTGTACTCACCTATTTTTGAACCACATTTGACAGCAGGTAATTGAAATTAATAAAAGCAAAACTGCAGATAAGGGGGACTACCATATAGGATAATGCTTAAAGTAAGTTCTTATTGAATGAATTAATGAATATATGAATAGGAAGCAAACCATATCAAATAAGGTATGTCACTTGCAATTAATAAGTCATTAGCAATAATAGTATTGTTAATTACAAGCATTATGTCACAAGTCATGATTATTTTCCACTTCATATGTGGTATATGTCTGAGGTGTCATTGTTCCTCAATAATGAAGAAACATACCTTTAAATACATTGCCTAGGATAATTTGACAATATAAGAAAACAGAAAATTGGATTCTCACCTTATTCCATACACAAAAATAAATTCCTGATCCATTTAAAACATTCACGTAAACTCCAAAACTATAAAGATTTTAAATATACTATGCCTGAGTGTGGTGGCTCCTGCTTGTAACCTCAGCACTTTGGGAAGCCAAGGCAAGAGTATTGCTTGAGCCCAGGAGTTCTAGACCAGTGTGGACAACATAGTGAGACTACTACCTCTACAAAATACAAAAAGATTAGGCAGGTGTGGTAGCGCATGTCCGTAATCTCAGCTACTTAATGAGGCTAAGGCAAGA
Source organism: Macaca mulatta (assembly GCF_049350105.2). Taxonomy (NCBI): domain Eukaryota; kingdom Metazoa; phylum Chordata; class Mammalia; order Primates; family Cercopithecidae; genus Macaca; species Macaca mulatta. Next base: position 98,263,978 of record NC_133419.1, read on the forward strand.
GGATTACTTAAGCCCAGAAGGGCAAGGTTGCAGTGAGCCATGACTGTTTCACTGCACTCCAGCTTTGGGGACAGAGTGAGATCCCACCATTTATTCATTCATTTCTTTGAGTAAAGGAAGTTTTCTTAAAACGCAGAAAATGCTAACTCCATTTAAAATCCCTATTAATTTAAAGACATTTTAAAGAAAGAAAAGAATCAACACAAGAATGAAAGATATTAGTACATATTACTGACCAAAAAAGTTCAGAGGCCGAGCGTGGTGGCTCACGCCTGTAATCCCAGCACTTTGGGAGGCCGGGGCGGGTGGCTCATGAGGTCAGGAGATCAAGACCATCCTGGCTAACACGGTGAAACCCCATCTCTACCGAAAATACAAAAAATTAGCTGGGCGTGGTGGTGGGCGCCTGTAGTCCCAGCTACTCGGGAGGCTGAGGCAGGAGAATGGTGTGAACTCGGGAGGCGGAGCTTGCAGTGAGCCAAGATCACGCCACTGCACTCCAGCCTGGGCGACTGAGCGAGGCTCCGTCTCAAAAACAAAACAAAAAACAAAACAAAAAACAAAAAACAAAAAACAACTTCAGAATATGTTAAAAATTTCCGCATATCAGAAAAATTCAGAAAAACCAATAAAAAAGGTAAGATACTTTTATAGATACTTTATGACTAGAACATATATAAAACAATCATAAATAACCATGTAATGACTAAAAATCACAAATACATATGTGATATTAGAAAAAATAGAAAACTGTAACATTAAATATAACTGATGATGCAGAACCCTTTTGCACTCCTGGAAACAGTGTAAATTGGAAGAGTTTAGCTTCATCTAATAAAGTTGAAGGTATACGTCTCTTACAACCTACAGAAATTCATGTACATCCACCCCAAAAATCATATCCAACAGTATGTGTGGCGGAATTTTTTTATAATAGTGAGAAACAGAATATCCAAATTGGTGATTTAAAATAGCATGGCTGAACACATTGCTGCATATTTTTCCAATGAATTCTCAATGAGAAATAGAAATAAATAATACAATAAAAAGTTGATGACTCTTCAACATAATGTGAATTAAACAAATCAAAAAGATATGCACACAGTATGATTCCAATTATATACAGATTACAATAGAGAAAATTATATTGTTTAGGGTTGTATTAAGAATGTAATTTATTATGAAAGCTAAGAAATGTTTATCACAAAAGTCAGTACTGTAACCAGAATTAAATAATCAGCAATGGCAAGAAAGGAAAGGAAGATAGGCTTAGAGGGAAGCTAAAGGTTAGGTTGCCTCTGTCTGGGGTATTTATTTCAACAACATAGGACATTTCAATTAAATATTTAACATAGTTCTTTGTTCAAAATAGGAGCTAGATACTTAATACGAAGAGATCAGTTAAAGAACATGAAAACTGGTAAAGAGAGAGAAACAAATAACAAGTAAAAGAGAGTCTTTCAAGATAAATTTTTATAAGAACTACAGAGAATTATGTTTAAGGGAGGAAATTATTAGCATTAGTAGAAGGAAATTCACCAACCCACTTTAGTCATATATAAATATATTAAACAAACAGAAAAATGACAAATCACCTACTCTGAGGATTTGGATTAGGAAGCCAGAAAGAAGATGGGTGTGAAACATTTTGGATGTAGAAATAATGGGGATTTGGTGGTGATTTGATACACAGCAGGAAAGAAGGTGGTGGCAAGGATGATGCTTTGACTCTCTCTGGACCTCCCAATGATTGCAGGCTACTAACGGAGACAGAAATGTCAGGGAAGAGCAGATTTGGATAAAGAATGAGGGAGGAGGGAGAGTTATAAAAGTCAGACAAAGGTTTATGTGGAATGCCTGCAAAATTTGAAAAAATACAGGCATCAATGGTGCTGCTATATAATTGTGTCTGGAGTTTGTGTGTGTGTGTGTGTTTGTTTGTTTTTGAGACAGAGTCTCACTCTCACCCAGGCTGGAGTGCAGTGGCACAATCTTGGCTCACTGCAACCTCTGCCTCCAGGGTTCAAGCAATTCACCTGCCTCAGCCTCCTAAGTAGCTGGGACTACAGGTGTGCACCACCGTGCCCAGCTAATTTTTATATTTTTTTTAGTAGAGATGTGGTTTCATCATGTTTATCAGGCTGGTCTGAAACTCCTGACCTCGTGATCCACCCATCTCAGCCTCCCAAAGTGCCGGAGTTCTTAACAGAAGAATAGTCTGGAAATATGCATTGGAGGATTATCAATGTAGAAATGATATTCGAAATCATAAGGATAAGATAATTGAGGGAAAGAGTTTACAGTTTGTCATGAGAAGACCCAAAGGTCAAGTTCTGACAAAATTCTGTATTTAGAAATGAGATTAAGGAGGAAGTTTTTCCAATGGAGACAAAGAGATGAAAACAAGAAAAGTGATTTCACTGAATAAAAATAATGTTTCAAGAAGGAGAGAATAAGGGTAGTTGCCTGAAGACTTCTTTGAGTATTTGGTATCTAAATTGTTACCAAAATGACAAGTGGGATTTGGAATGGCAGGTGTGATAGTGAACGGCATCCTCCGCTAAGGAAACCCTGAGAAGAGAGAGAGAAGTGAATAAGCATGCCACCTGCCTCACAGATATTTGCTTGGATTTTATATGGACGTTAGCTGAACTACAGGGGGGCATGTTACATGTTTGAGGTGAGAAAAGCAGTAAAAAGACATATTTTGCATATTTAATTACTTTATTGTTTTTCTTCTACTTTTGTAACTACGCGACTAGGAGAGAAGAGAGTCATAAATGTTAGTATAGAAGAAAGGAAGTTGTTATAAGAGATAACAAATTCTGGATGATACTGTACTGTAATCCCTGTACATTCAAGATGAAGCTTAATGGATCTCAGGACCCAGGCATTGTAAGGACAAATTACTTCCAAGTGCAAAATAAATACCGATTGAGTGACTGATCAATCTCCATCTTTCCAACTTATTAGAGGCTGGCTCAATGATGCTCGGATTTTCTCTAAGAGTTTCACAATCTATTTGAATAGACACAGGAACAGGGAAGTCTCTACTGATAAAATTTTCAGTAGTAATTACTTATTTGAAACAAATTTTCCACTTGGCTATAAAGAAAAATGTTCATAATATTTTAGGCTATACCTAAAATCCTCAAATCATGTTGGTCAACTCCAGATCCAAATTGCTTCCCAAAATGTTCATATTAAAATACATTTGTGATTTATCTTTATTTTCCAGTTATTTTTTATAGTTTAAAAGATTTCCAACACTCAAAAATAGTGACAAGAAAAGCGTTTAGGAGTCACAGTACTATGTAAAACATTGCCTTGTTTTTATGAAAATGTATTGGCAAAATTTCTCATTTATTACTCTCTGTACATTTATACAAGGCACAAATAGTGTGGTTTGAGGATTAAATATTTGCCAGCTAGCTAGCAAATGATCGATAATGTTTCTGTCATTTTGGAAATTACTCAAGAATTATTACATTTATTGACAGAATTATTACATTATTACACGTAAGAATTATTACATTTATTGCTCTATGAATTTGCCAAACTATTTTCCTCAGTGCTTTGTACTGTAACTCTATATAGTTTTAAAGATTATAAGGCTTGGCTCAATTTTTGTGGCAGGATACTAGAGAATACCCTTTAGATAATGTACCAGTTTTTTATTTAATTTGGTTAAATATAGATAAAGTCTTAATATAGGAGGTATTTCCTTCTGTAAGCAAAATTCTATGTGCATTAAACTTTCCCTTGATTCATATTTCATCTGTTGACTCTAAAGTCAGAAAAGCTAAAAGCAGTAGCTGTTTCTAGTACCCAGTAGGTGGTGCTTTCAACCAGAGTTTGACAGTCCTGGCTCTGCTTCCACTCTGTATTAATAACTGTCCAAAGATGCACTGGAAACCAATTTGAATTGAAAAAACTGACTTGTCTTTTCATGTTAAATCTTCAAGTACATCAATGATGAGTAAATACTACTAGCTTAAAAATGGTAATGTCTTACTATATACTTTTAAAAATAAGTAAAATGCAAAACATGACTACAACCATAAAAATAACATTCCTCTTTCCTTGTTTCTGTATTTTAACTTTTATTTCTTTTGCAGAACCAATAAAGCTACCAATCAGGAAGACACGTTCTTTCTCATGGTGTTTACCTGTTCCTGATACATTTGTCAAATTTTTCTTCACAAAAGTAGCTTCTTGGTTATGTGAGAGAGAAAAAAAAAAAAAAGCGTAGAAATCTCCATCTACGTCCCACTCTTAGTGGGAAATATGTTCACTTTGCAAAGTTTTGTGACCCTCTGATAATGACGAAAAGTCAAGTGGCATTTTCGACATAAACTCTCCTAATGTATGCTTTTGATCTACGGGTAAACTGTACTTGCTGAGAGCCAAAGGCTGCCTCTGCTAGTGAGTCAAATCGCCCACTCTAATCAATTTTCCTTATGTTATTATGTATTTAAAACTCCATTGTGTGGTAGAGAGGACAGGAAGGAGATGGTTGGGTTCAAATAATTTTGTATTGTGAGATCCACATATAGTTTAAATCAGAAAAACTAGGGTGAAACAATGAGTAGCTTGGATTAACATTTGCTCTCTAGCCTCCTCTATCTCTGATTACTACTGGGGAAGACAATTATGGTTTAAACTCTTACTTGTTTATTACATTCTGATAATATTGATGCTTAAAATTTTCCTGCAAATTTGAAGCTTACTGATTATACATATATTCATGGGCTGCCCAGTAATTCTCAAACTTAGCTCTGTCTGAAAAAAGACCTGTGCTTTCTTCCCAACACCTCTGAATCCAAATTGAAAAACTGAAGCTGCAAACTCAGAATTCTTATTCAGGAGGTCTGATAAGGAGCCAGATTCACAGGTAACTTTGAGAACAGTATATGACACTTCCATCAATGCCATTTTTTCACAAATATTTTCAGCTAACAGATTTATAAAATACGAATAGAACAACATAGTCCTCTCAAAAATAGTCCTCTCAAATTCAGATGCTTTCTGGGAAGCATCTGAAACATACAATCTCCCTATACTTGTTCACTTGTTCAAGCAGAGGGAATGCCAGCATCCTGCTCCCCAAGTTATCAAAGTTTAAATATGTTCAACTTATTCTATTTTTGTCTTTAAATGAATACTGTCTATACTATTTGTGCATTATTCACTAGAAATGTGGTTGTTAGATGAATAATGAGAGGAGTTTCATAGACTTAGTGAAGACTTTTGCCTTGCAAACTTGTATGTCTAAGTCACAGGATGTACATATGCTGCATCTCTTTATTTCTGCCTTGTCTTTTGTCATCCTTGCCACAAACTTCTTTCTGGCTGCATATCAAATCATCATCAAATCCCCATTATTTCTACATCCAAAATGTTTCAAACTTGTCTTCAAGTTTAGTCTTTTTATCTTTGAAGCTCAATGAAATGTTTACTTGTGTTCTTGCATGTCTGAGCATAGTGATATCAACCACATTTCTTTACAAAATATTAAGAAGTTGAATTAACATGAATTACTACATAGCATACACATACTGAATAATAATTTTTATGTTGTTTACTTGATTGTAAAACTTCCTGGGCTTATCCAAAATTAAATTTCACATATGACTATTGAGGAAAAGATAAAAACTAAAATAAAATGTGACAAGCAACACAAAATACAAAGCGAATATACTGTTCCATGTCTGCAGCTTTATCTCTATGTTTCCAAATAACTTCTAAAAACTATTTCCTTTGAGTTTTTGAAGAGTTTTGTGGGGCCCCAACTAATGGCGCCTTTTTTTGCCCCAAAATGGCTAACCTGATTTATAAGATAAACAAGAAAGGATAAAATTATGAAGGCACAAATATTAACTTTAAAAATTATGATTCTCTCTCTGGACAAGCAGTCTTACAATACAAGACACCACAATTAGTCACAATTATCTACCCGGTAATAAGCATGACTGGAAAAGTGCAGGGTTTCCTGAGTGTGAAGACTGCCCTTGTCATGAAGGCACAGACCAGAACACATGCATACTGTGGGCAGAAGACGGATAAATGTGCCAGATTACAGATTTCAAATTTCTCTCTCTAATCTTACTAGTCAGGATAAGCCACTCCTCTACCCCAGGGGAGGAATGAGTAGAAGGCAGAGAGGGTCACCCTTATAGTGCATTAGATATTTGTTCTTGTTATGCCCCATTTGCGTATAACAATATTTTAGTCAATCAGTCTAAGGAGACAAGCAGTCTATCAGAATACATTTTGGAACCTTTGCATAACAGTTTATTTTCTTCATTATAGTTTATTAAATAAGTCAGGAGAAAAACTTTATTAAATCATTCTGCACCCAAGGTTGATAACTTATATTCTATTTTCAATCAAAAATTATAACCAGTTACATCATTCTAGAGAGCGTAAGAAATTCTGCAATAAGATTACATTTTGACAAGACGTTTCCATAATAAAATGTCAAAATAGAGATGCCCAAAATTTGAATATAATTCCCTCTTCCATTACCAAATTCTCAGGTAAAATTAAAATTCGAATATTGTATCTTCTCACAAATTAAGTTTCTAAGACGTTTACTTCCAAAGGAATTAAATCCAAAATCAAAATATCTTGACCATGTGAGTAAAATCTCCAAAATTATTTCCCCATTGTTTTGTTATTCTTTTCGATCTCTGTTAGAAGTATCACAAATGACTGAATTTAGTTGGTATGCATTCAACAGTTCCAGTGTCTTCTATTTTATAGTGGACTGAGTATACATTTTTAAGGTTCTAAAATTATTTTAGTACCAAGCCTTGACTTCGCTTTTAAGGATTTTTTCCCCTTTGTACTTTAAATCTGTATTTCTTTGACATTCCACCTCTAACAGATAACAGCATCATCTACACAAATGTGTAAAGAAAATATATCTGGCTTTTTTCTTTATTTACCCCCTACAACCATTCATTAATCAATATCTGCAACTGTACTAACTCCTCGTGCCTGATCAAGAGTAGATTATTGTGCCTCTTTCACTCTTTATATCCAATCAGCATCTTAACTTCAACTATTTCTCAAATCCCCAGGGCTACATCCCTTAGTTCATACTATAATTATCCCTCATTTGGATTACTGTGAGAGTAACCCTTCCTTTCAGAACAGATAAAATGCTCTATGTCTGTCCAAGGCATCATTCTTTACCTTGGGTTATAAAACATCCTCTCTCTTACTCAAGGACTTTGAAATACATGGAAATGTATCTATTTTCCAACTTCTTGGATACAGGGAAACACATAAGAAAATGGGAATATGTAGACAAATTGAATTAGCTGTATTCCTTATCTATGCTTTCTTTGCTGTTTGCCCACTACAGTGTAATTAGAATGTCCATTTTTCTTCTGTGTGATAATATTCATAGAAAATATAGTATCTTGAGTGTAATTTTCTTAATAACAATTAAAATCATGATTTTTGTTCAGAGTAAGATATTGTACTCAACATTTGTTAAGTCGCAGAGATTAGCAATGTGAAAATCACGTTTTATCTGTCCTAGCAGAATGGTCACAAATATGATGAGGCAGCCAGAAGCCAACAGTTATCATTGGCTATCTGAGCAGGTCTCTTAAATGTGGTCTGGTTCCAGTTAACTAAATCTGGGTATCAAGATGCCATTGCAGAAGTGTTGGAGAGAAAAACTTAATTAACTTTACTTGTAGTAGCATGTTGCTATGGATGTTTCTTAGCTGTTAGAGAATTATTTCCAGGACCCAATGGAACCACTTTGTCTTGATAATTCTCTTGGAGTCTTTTTGCTTAGTCATTACAATCTTTGAATTTCTTGAAAATACAGTCCAGTGTTTAAGGAAATGTTAGGACAACTTATAACCATTTAGTACAAATTTGTACCCAAAAGAATCCTGAAAAGATCAGATTAATGGTTACAAGATTCAGCCCACATTGACTAAAGCAGAGGAAAAAAATCAATTAACCAAAAAAATTATGTAGGTGTAGTTCTTCTGTGAGGCATTATTGTATAGATAAAAAATATTTTCAAGACACTTCCCCTTCCAGCTCTCATTTCTCCTTTCTACTCTGTTAGGTCCATGTTCAGACATATTTTCCCCCATGTAGGCCCTCTCATCAATTGACAGCACTAATAAAAGGAAATGGTTTATTTTACATTAGTACCAAAAGAATTTGAGAATTAAATCTCATTGATCTTTCCTGGATCCTATTCCACTCTTTGCATCATGTACTCTGGTCCTAGAATGGAAGAATAGTACACTCTTATTGGTGATCCCTGAGACACATAAGCTGCCTCCACATGTCAGGAGGTATGAAGTGGAATCAACCTTGTCTAATTCCAATGGATTTCTTTTATACTTTGGAGAAGTTATTTCTCAATGGAATAGAATTTTATTTATGAGAGTGAAAGAAAACAGATACAGAACAGCTAAACAAGAAACTAATGTATTTTCCACATAGAACTGATGGCAGCAGTGTTCCATCTGGAGAGGCTACTGCAAAGACGCCAGTTGCAGCAGGGGAGGTACGGCCAGGGTCGCCTACTACACGGAACTGGCGGAAGCTGGGAACAGGGGGAAACCCCACGCCGCTTCCGAGTTGGAAGGGTGGGAGCCCCGCCCTTCCGGCAGCTGCAGCCGCTCAGCTGTGGCTGTGGATCTAGGGATTCCTTTGTTCTCAGGGGCCCGAGATGCATCCCCTCTCCTCACAGCTTTGGAAATGTGTACCCCGGCTATCCAGCATCTGCCCACGCCTGGCACCTGTTCGGATTTCTGAGTAAAGTTGAGGCTGAGCTTGGGTACTGTCACGACCTGGCCAGGAGCGTGCAAACTCGGGGCAGCGCTGACACGCCAGCCTCCTGCCACCTCTGCCACCTCCAGACTTTGGGCACCGATGAGCACGAGAGGGAGGCCAGAGGCTGAAGAGGGGCTGAGAGCAGCTTGGTGCAGGTCTGTAGACACCCCTCGGCATGAATAGCCTGGGCATCATGGATAGCCAGTTGATGGCTCCTGGATGGAAAGGGGCGGGTCCCCAGTGAAGCCCTACCTTCTTCAGGCCTGGGATAGCCGGAAGCCTAGAAGCTAGGCTGCCAGTTTTGTGGATGGGAAGGAGAACTTATTTCCCAGGCGCCCATGGCCTCCCGTGGACCAATCAGGACTCACTCTGCCCCTCACTTGTCAGGTTTTGAGCAAGAGAGAGAAAAGAGATGGAGAGAAGAGAGATGGAGAGAAGAGTTGCGGCCCCTCAGTGAGACCAGACCTAGGAGCTCCCCGAGCCAGGGCTGTGACACCCTCTTTGGAGTTCCGCAGTTCCTGTTGTCTCCAAGCTTCCAGGAGCCACTGCATTCCCCAGTGCCAGCAGAGGCAGCCGATTGTAGCACACCTGTTCCAGCAGCAGCAGCCTCGCAGGGAGCCAGCACCTAGAGGCCTGTCCCACCACAGCCAGTGTGTCTGTGGAAACTGAGAGGCCAGACACTGCGCTCGCTCAGTCATGCACCTTTGCGTCTCTGCACCTGGCTCAGCCTTGGCAGACATGGGATCCAGGACAGTAACCTGAGCTGAGCACAGCCTGCCAGGTAGAGTGGGTGGAACAAGCCCTGCAGATCCAAGCAAAACTGGGGCAAAGGCGCCACCAGCAGAAAAGGTTTCTAGCTGGTGAAGCCACACCCCAAGGGTCCTATGACAGAACAATTTTATGCTTATGATTTCATACTCTAAGGGAAAAATAAAAAAAATACTAGGAGGGCGGTTTTCACTCTCTAACTCCTAAGGGAGTTTCTACCTCCCTTTTTATGTGCTGAACTCAGTGTCTTCTGTGTGGTTCTCCAGAGGTGTTTTCTCTTCTCTACAATTCTTCTGCCTTTGGAGGCCTGTGAGAATAGCACGAATGGGCTGCCTCACCTGCTGGCTTCAGTGAGCTTCTGCCATTGGAAATTATCAGAAATTAGGGAAGAAATTGAGGGTAAAATATTATGTCCCTAATTTCCTCCCTGTTGAGCTGCTTTATGCTCTGAAGATCTCAATTTTTCACAAAATGGCTTTATGTTCCACTAACTTCTCCTTCCCATTATCATTAAAACTTAGAAGATGAGTGTCACTTCAGTCTTCCAAGAAGTGTGTGCACCTCTTGCATCAGTATTACCTGGATATAAGACATGGAGTCAAAGGAGATCATTTTGGAACTTTAAGGTTTAATGACTATCCTATTGGATATCAGACATTCCTGGGGCCTGTGGCCCCTCTTTTTTGGCCAATTTCCCCCATTTGGAGTGTGTGTGTTTACCCCATGCTTGTACCTGCATTTTATCTAGGAAGTAACTAACTTGCTTTTGATTTTCCAGGCTCATAGGCAGAATGGACTTGCCTTGTCTCAGATGAGACTTTGAACTTGGACTTTTGAGCTAATGCTGGAATGAGTTAAGATTCTGGGGGACTGTTGGGAAGACACAATTGTGTTTTGAAATATGAGGACATGAGATTTTGGAGGGGTTGGGGTGGAATAATATGGTTTAGCTCTATGACCCCACCCAATCTCATCTCGAATTGTTGTTCCCTAATCCCCACATGTCATGGAAGGGATTCAGCATGAGGTAGTTGAATCATGAGGGTAGTTACCTCCATTCTGTTCTTGTGATAGTGAGTTCTCTAAGATCTGATGGTTTTATAAGGAGCTTTATCCCCAACTTCACTATATACCTCTCCTTGCTGCTGCCATGTGAAGAAGGATGTGTTTTCTTCCCCTTCTGCCACCATTGTAAGTTTCTTAAGTTTCCTGTGTCAGGCTGACCTGTGAGTCAATTAAATCTCTTTCCTTTATAAATTATCCAGTCTTGAGTAGTTCTAGATTAGCAGCATGAGAGCAGATTAACACAACATGCAAGAGATTTAAAGGGGGTGATTTCTATAAAGGATAAGCCAATCAGGAGAATTCAGGATATGATATAGGTCTGATACCTGGGCAAAGACAAGGGAAAGAAAGGAGGATGGGCAGGATGGGTTTCAAATTAAAGTACAATTCTTAGAAAAACTTGGCCACAGTGGTAGAGAGTCTTCTAACCATAATTGCCCATTAGAAGAGTCCCACACTTCATAACAAATTGGTCAACACTTGTGCAGCTACCATGCTCAGACACTGGCTGGGGGCAGCCAAAGGGAAATGTTGCCTTGGTACAAAAAAAAATGTGTTGGATACAATAATATGGAAGCTGGGTATGTCATTTCTTATGCTTCCTACAGGAGTTTCTCTTAAATGAGATCCAAAAGGTGCATTTCCATGGCAGCTAAAATACAGTAACATCCTCTGTGATTATACTCTACTATCCTTTGGGGTTTCACTAGAGCATGTGCACATACTTATGTATATATAATAGTTATGCTAACTTGAGAATATCATTTCTTTTTAGTAGAGAACTTGTGTATTACATAACCATCTGTATTATTTAGTTTTTTCTAAAAAGAACTCTAGAGTTCAATGGTTGCTTCAACTTAAAAATGTTGGTAAAATAAACAGTAATGATTTCAGAAATCATAAATTAGCTATTCAGTGAAAACATTTTAAAGCTTTATTCAACTTTGATAAAAGTATATAAACATATAAGCACAACGCAGCACTAAAAATGGAATATTATTGTTCTAAATGTGATCTCAAAACAGTGTACTGTTAAAAAGTTATTAGGTCATTTTAAATGATTATATTGCATTAATGGATTTTATTCAAAACTCAAGAATCCTGTTAATAATGCAATGCAATGCCCTGATGAAAAATAGTGAAATATTTATAAATGTAAAATGAAAGTTGGGAACAGAAGAATGAGATCTGGGTACAGGACAAAACTAAAATAAAAATAAAGGTGCACAAGTGAATATTAGGTTTCAATCTGTTGGGAGGGTATTGTATGAATTAATTCATGTATTCAACAAATTTGTATTGGGTATCTACCATGTGCTATAAAACATCTAGAAACTGTGCTGGCAGCTGAACACACACATACATACACACACACACACACACACACACACACACACGGAGTCCTTAATGTCATGAAGCTTACATTCTCGTGAACATAAAATGTAAACAACCATTTCATCCAAATACATAGAATTATTTCTAAGTTGTCTAATATCCTAGAAATCTATTTATCCAATTCATGCATGACATTGTATAGGTGAACAAAATAAAATGCAATCTCTTAAAGAGAGAAAAAAAATCACAGAACTGACATTTCCCAAACCCGAGCTTAAGAGAGAATACACAAACCAAGCTAGAAGATTCTGATTTTTTTCCAGTTTTCCAGCCTTTAACCTTAACTTCTCAACATTATTCTCCAAAGATTAGTGATGAGGCTACACAAGCAAATGTGAGTTTATGACCTCCTCTATTTCAAATTGTTCTAAGGATTATCATACATTTTCCCTTTCTTTTATTCTTTGAGGAAGAAATAGCATTTCTTTAAGGGTACTTACTCCTTTTAAGAGCTTGGAGCCTACCCCTTCACATGTGTTTCTTAAAATTTCATACATAATTCTCCAATATTCTCTCATTATCTTTGTCTCCCTGACCCCCACCCCTGCATTAGAGTCAACTCTGTTATGGTACACTGCTACACATTTTTCTAAAACCCTCACCAATATTCCAATAAATTAAGTGGATATGATTCAGTAGAGTCTATAAGGATTCTCAGACACAATATAAATGATTAGGACCCTGTAATTTTTCAGTATCAGAAAAAGGGCAATGCTCTGTTAGCTCATCACTTTATAAATTCTCTTTCATTGAGCTGCCTTTTATCACAACCTTAGTTTTTATTGAGAACCATTAACAAAAACAGCCATATGAAAATTTATTCTGCATTTGCTCTATACAGGTGATAAGATCCATTATCTACTTTATAGTTCCAATGTTGTATATTAGATCCCTTGTGAAAAATGAGTTAAAGTACTAGTCACTTTCTTTCCACTGAGAAAATGGTGTGTTTTCTACTTTCTGAAAAAAGCCATACAATTTCTGGTGACATATTTTGCATTTTGGCTGCTCAGATTCTAATCTGATATTCCGTTGTAGCAACAATGTTAATCACATTGTTTAATATTTTGACCATACTTCTTTTTTAGCTGTGTAAATATTAAGTTCTATGTCTGTGGGACCTGTGGTTGGAAACGAAAGTGGCCCTAGACCTTTAGAACAAATCTTTAACCTAAGATTATCTACTGATCAATAAATCAATAAATAGAAATTTGGCACTCTTTGGGAATACTGAAGACTCAGGGCTTTTCCATGAATAATATTTCAGATTAGCCCTCGAAGTCTTGATATTTAGGGGAAAAGCACCAAGAACATTCCAAAAAAATGAGAGGCCGTCTTAGGGCTGTGTGTGAGACCAGACTGCCGAAAGGACCCAAATTCTCTTGATAACAAACCATTTCCTGAAGAGGAACAAATCTAACAACCCCACTGATGATTAAGAGGACTTTGTAAAGAGCTGCTCTTGTAGATGATGGGTAAAGCTGCATTCCAGAAACAAATACTGCAAGCTAACATTTCTCAGACGTAGCAGTCTTGGTGGGAAGTTCACATACCATTAGACTGGGCCTCTTGAATATACATGGAAACTCCCTAGGACTTCTGTCCCTGAATGGAAGTTCTACTTCTTACTGATTTTGCTGGCCTGTTTTGGGGACACAGTATGTCATCTATCTGTGGGGAGAATTCTCAACTGAAGTCAGCTCAGACCCTGGACTTTGATATGAGTGTCCTTTAGCTGTTCGTCTAACCGAAACTTTCTCTTCCAATTGCCTCAGGTCCTTCAGTTTGTTCAAAAGTACCTCCTTGGGTAGGAGGCCAATGATTCTAACATACTGGTTTTATATTACAGAAACTTCACATATCCCATATTAACCACTTCAGTGTTAATCAGGTTTAACTCTAGCCACTGCTAACAATAAGATGTAATTCTTTTTGTGAGTGTACCATCTTGGACTTGTATCAAAGATTTCTGCAGAATATCTTTCTACACGAAGATATGTGAAGCTGTTCCACAAGAGCTGCTCTCTGAGTTCAGTGCTTACTATTTTAAAACCCAGATCCATGCCTTGTATATACTTCCTTAGTTCCAGAGCCCCAGTCCCAGGCCTCTGTAAGCCCTTTTAGCTCTCTATTCCGCAATTCCATTCTCATCTGAGCCCTGATTAATCCCTCCATAAACCTCTCCAACGATTAGGGTCCCATGGAGTCTAGTGTGCACTTACTGGTAGTCTTGCTTGCAAATTTTAATGTTTCTTTTTTAAAATTGCTCATGCACCACAGGTACACTGTATTAAACAGTATATACTCCTTGATTCATAATACACATGCAATTGAGTTTTTCAAAGTCCTGTTTTGTGCTATAAATCTTCATACCAAATTCTTACTTTAAAATCTCCCTAAAAATCTACCTGACTCTTGCTTTAATCACCCATGCTGTTGTACTAGACAGAGACCCTTAACTGGTCATGTATTTTTACAGATTATCTTGGGATTTCTACATGTATTTTTAAAATTTATATGCATTATGATGTAGTATAAATCTTACTCCATAACTATTTTTTCACTCAATAGAATGCTTTCAAGATTTCTCCATAACTATAAATATTTTCAATTTCATTGGCATACATTTATTTGGAATATTTTATTATATATTAAATACTGGCTTTATCTGCTTTTATTTCCTAACATTGTTTCATCATGTTTTTCACTCATTAAAAATCCTAACTAGTTTTATGTACTTTATTATTCCCAATAATGTAATTTTAACTTGATTCTTTGTCATATTTTTTATTTTGTATTTGATTAATTTCTATCATTATCTTCTTTTATTTTACCTTGAACTTATTTTGAAGGGTATAATTTCTTAAATAGTACACTTTTTTCATTAACTTTACTACTTTTTTTGGTACATAAACATTTAATATTATTTATCATTAAGTATACTTAGATGTATCCTAGAGTTACGATGTATAGTAATTTTTCTTTCATATTTTCTAAACAATTACTGTTTGAGATATGAATCATTTTACCTTTACATTTGTTATGCAATTATAGTAAAAATTGTTTTCAGCACACCTAAATTGCTATCACTGTTTTGTATCTCCTACTGCCAAATTGCACGTGTAAAACACTAGTGAAGTTACAATAGATTACCGATTAACATTTTTAAAAAGTATTTATACTATATGAAGAATACAAATAACATATAAATAATACATTTGTAAGCTTCATATAAAAAAATATAAAATTCTCTAAGTGTTATTCCATTCTGCTTCAATTTAAGCAAATTGATAATCTCTTAAGAGTTATCAATTTGTTAAACTGATGAGGGACAGATAAAATTCCTATTGAGGAAAGCCTACAAAAACTCAAATTTTTTGGTGAGGTTTCAAGAGACTAGTTGATTTGAAAGTTGAATTAACTGAGAAGGAAATTCTGTTTTCAGGATGTGTTGGTATGGAAAGCTTATTCCGTGGAGCTCCCTAAACATAAACTGGTAGCCTGGTAGCATGGAATGGAAGGGAAACAACAGCCCTGTTTTTAGACTAATATATCCCCCAATATTTTTAAAGATCTTAAAGAGGATTATTCCTGGCTAGATGTTCTGTTTAGAAAAACTAGTTGTAATATGTCATCATATTACAAGTCATATCAGTCATCATCTAGTGATTAGATCATTCTCATAATCTTAGCCATCAACTTTCCTTGTTCTGTGCATCTGTACTTCTCTTCATTCCATTATTGCTCTTGGGAAGTTATTTTCTCTTTAGTGGTTGATTTGGTCTTCTTCAGGTTTTATTATTTTGGCTCCAAATTCCTTTTTTCTTATGACTTTTTCTTAAATCTAGTATTTTCTAAAGATGACCCTGATTCTGCCCAATGCTTTGAATAGAAATAGGCTTGCAAAGGGTTTTATTTTCTTCCTGAATCATTTTAGAAATAGTTCAAACCAGCTCTTTTTCCTCCTTATATAAAATCTCAACAAAAATAAGAAACTCTTAAAAAAGCTGAAGACAGAAGAACATGCTACTGACACTCATATAAAGCCATAATTGTAAGAACTAAGTTCAGGTCATTCGATGGTATGGTTATCTTCTTGTGTAGTTACCCACGGATCTAGCTGAAACCAAGATCCACCATAGCTTGCAGCCTCTCCATAGTGACACAGCCCATAACAAAGTTTGTTAAAACAAATTATGGCTTCACTGGCAACAACAACCTATGTATCCTAGCATTCAACTCAGGAAGCAAGATGGAATACAAATGAAGATGGTAAAGGGAATGATGGATACCATAAGGAATGAACATGCTCCACTGTCCAGCACTCCCTCGCCCATCTCTATCTTCCCTTCTCTGTCCCCACAAAACAATATGACTATACATTTTTCAATATAAGAAACAGGACAATGAACACCCATACATCTACATTACAAAATCAATAATTTAATGTTTTGCCATATTTTCTTCATCTTTTTCTTTCATTATGCTTTCTCTTTTCTTGAAACCTTTCAAAGTAAATTATACATATTTTGATACTTTGTCAAACATCACTAAAAATAAAGACATTAGTTTTCATTGTCTTATACCACTATCACACTTAAAAGTTCTAGTGACTGACTACAGCAAGATGGCAGAATAAGACTTTCAGCACTCGGCTGGGCGCGGTGGCTCACGCCTGTAATCCCAGCACCTTGGGAAGCCAAGGTGGGCGGATCACGACGTCAGGAGATCGAGACCATCCTGGCTAACACGGTGAAACCCTGTCTCTACTAAAAATACAAAAAAAAAAAAAAAAGAGCTAGGCGTGGTGGTGGGCGCCTGTAGTCCCAGCTACTTGGGAGGCTGAGGCAGGAGAATGGCATGAACCCGGGAGGCGGACACTGCAGTGAGCCGAGATCGCACCACTGCACTCCAACCTGGGTGACGGAGCAAGACTCTGTCTCAAAAAAAAAGAAAAAAAAAAAAAAAAAAAGAATTTCAGTACTCATTTCCTAGCAGAAATATCAATTAGAATCACTGTTCACATGCTAAAATATCTTCACAAGAGCTAAGGAATCCACATGAGAAATTATAGTACCAGGCTAAAACACAAAAATAAGGAATTATGCATTGAAGAAGTAGGAAGGACAATTTTACATTACCGAAGCTACTCCTCCCTCAAACGTGTGCAACACAGTTTGAGACAGACATGTTTCACCTAAGGGAAGGAGAACAAAGTGAGCACTTGTTTTTGACATGAAACCCATACCAAGGCCACAACAGTAAAACCTAGCTTGAATATGTCATCTGTGTACTGAGCTTCCATACTTCCATACTTGTTCCAATATTAAGGCATCCCCTTAAATGCCAAATTGATGCCCCAACCTCAGTCTTCAAGCCTACCCAAAAGCCTGTCCAGCTCCAGTGGCACCAGGCCCACTCAAGGAAGTGCCAGAGACCCAGGCTCCAGGCCAGCTTCTGAGGACTCAGGCTCCAGGCTCAACCAAGGCTCCAGACTGACCCCTGCAACAAGGCAGTCTCTTTGGCCCCAAGTTTCAGGCCCATCCCAGTGCCAAACTGATGTCTATAGCCCTAGACTTTAAGCTGGCACCCACAGACCAGTAGCCTCTAGACCTACCTCGGTGTAGGCTGGTTGGTACATATGGACCTAAGCTCAAGGCTAGCCCCTGCAAGCCTCATGCCTATCTTACTAGATAAGAGATTCTAGCCTACTAGACCCTGGGTCTAGGCCCATTCCAATAAAGACAAGTGCGAGGCCTGAAGCCACCATGGACCCAGGCTTCAGGCCAGTTTGGGTATTAGACCTGATGCAGTGTCTGAAAGCTTTAGGTTAGCCCCAACATGCCTAGGCTGTAGGCAGGTCTACAAAGACTCAACCTTGACAAAGTACCTACCCTAGGCACCAGACCAGCACCTGCAGATTAAATTTCCAGGCTGATCCTTGTGGTCCCAGGCTCCAGTGAGCCCAAAGTACAGGACCAGCCTTGTGGACCCAGGTGTCAGATTCACATACCTGATGATTCGGACACTGTGATAGCATGTCCAAGGATGTCAGTGGCAAGCTTACTCACAGATCATACTAGATGTTCTGAGCACAATCTCTGGATGAGATGTGGCTGAAGGGCTTTTCTGACTGACACTAATCTACAAATACAGGAATGAATGCCTACTTTCTCAAATGTACAGACATCTATGCATGGCCACAAGAATCAATCAGGGAAATATTATTCCAATGAAAGAAAAAATAATAATAAAGCACCAGTAACCAACCATACACAAATGGAGATTTTTCTCAGCAGAAACCTTGCAGACCAGGAGAAAGTAGGAAGATATATTGCTTTTAATGGCAAAACTGTGGTTATTTTTTCACCAACCTAATACTTTTTAAAACTCAAACAGAAATCCTGGAACTGAAAAATACAATAAAACAAATGAAAAATGTAGTAGAATGCATCAGCAGCAGAATTTATCAAGCAAAAGAATTAGTGAACTCAAAGACAGCATTTGGAAAATATACAGTGGGAACGGAACAGCACCAAAAAATTAAATGTTTGAGTTATTAGGGTTCAAAAAGAGTTTGAGAATGTCAAAAGGGTAGAAAGCTTATTCAAAGAGATAATAACAGAAAACTTTCAAAATCTAAAGAAGCATACAAACATCCAAGTACAGGAAAGCTAAAAGTCATAAATCAGATTAAATACAAATGGTTCTAACCCAAGACATATTGTAATCAAGTAATCCAAGGTCAAAGAAAAAGAGAGTGTTCTTAAAGTAGCAAGAGAGAAAAAGTAAGTAACTCACAAAAGAGTTTTGATTTGTCTGGCAGCAGACTTCTTTGCAGAAATGTTACAGGCCAGGAGAGTGGGATATGTTCAAAGGGCTAAAGAAAAAACAAAATACCTGTCAACCAAGAATATTGTACCCAGCAAACCAACCTTTCAGAAATGAAGATGAGATTGAGACTTCCCCAGAAAAACAAAAGCTGAGAGAATTTATCACCACAGATCTATCTTACAATAAATATTTAAGAGAGTTCTTAAAACTGAAGGAAACAGATGCTAAAGTATAACAAGAAAACATCTGAAAATAGAAAACTCACTGCTGGTAGCAGTAATTATACAAACCCACAATATTCTAATACTGTAAACATGGATCATAAATTACTTATAAATTTGGTATGAAGACTGAAATAAAAAATATTAAAAATAATATCTACATTAATTTTTCAGAAGACAGGCAATATAAATATACATAAAAGCTTTAACTCCTGTAATTCCACTAGGTGACAAATTATCCCAACAAACTCCAAAATACAAAGATATGGTGACAAATTACTGAGACAATGAGTTGCTGTGGTATCATCAAGTTATGAGAAAACAGTAAAAAAGGCAAAATGAATTTAGGCCCTGAGAGTAAGAGAAGCCACAAATCACTTAAATTCAGTTGCCAACCAGAAAGACATTAAAAAAAACTGGGAGAAAAATGCAAAGGAACTGTGGTAAGGTTAGTCTGTACTTGGGTAGTCTGGGTCCTATGAACTGTAAAATTCAACCAAATTTTAAAAGTCAAACTCAAAGAAACAGAGAATAAAATAGTACTTAATAAAGGCTGGGGGACTGGGATTGGAGAGACGACAGTCAAAGGACACAAAATTTTAGCTAGTCAAGAGGAATATGCTTAAGATATCTATTGTATAGCATGGTAACTAGAATTGATAACAATATATTGTTCTACTTAAAATTTGCTGATAGTAGATTTTAAGTGTTCTTACTACAAAAAAATGATAAATATGTGAGGTAATGCATATGTTAAATAGTTTGATTTAGCCATTCCACTATGTATATATGTATCAGAACCTTGTGTCATATAATATAAATATACAAAATTTTTCTTATTAATTAAAAATAACTAACTAACTTAAACTAAGCATTTATCTAAAAGGGCTTTATTAAAGAGATCATGCTGGGAATAGAATACAAACTTAGAAATATAGGAATACTATGTCTAAGAAAAAAAAGTGATGTGTGATATTATGAGGATTAATGAGAAAATTCAGAATATGAAAGATTTTAGGACAGGCAATCTGCGTTCTTTGAAAAATAAATTGTAAGGACAAAAGAACTTGTGAAGAGAACTCAATGACCTAACATATATTTCTAAGAGCCATATTAACTAAATATAAACACACGTTTATAATACTAAGGAATAGGGAATAACTTATCTTTTGATATAAGAAAAGGATTGCCCCATGTAATTTTCCATCTTATGTCTCATTTTCAATATGATTTGCCTCACTGAACTTTAGTTCTTGTAGATATATGCTGTTTTCTCCATCTGGAACAGTTGGCAATGGTGGTACTCATGCTTATTCAGCCTTCAGGTTTTATCTTGTCACTTACTCAACCTCCTAGGCAAAATCAGCTCACTATTATATATATTCATCCTGTAATTCTCCTTCATGTGGCATTTAAAAATATTTATTTACATATTTTTTAATGTCTTCTTAGACAGAAGGTAAGTGACTATATTATTCATACTTGTTGCTGTATTCTCACTGCCATCATGGTTTCTGTCATACAATACATCTTGAGTAGCTGGTCAGTAAAAGAATGAATGAGTCAGAGATAATAAACATATAAATGACAATTTTTGTGTTATATATGCCCATTTCTGTTGACAACTTTAGATCCATTTCTTCTCTCTTTACACATATTACCTTTCAGTGTCCCCCATGGGCACACCTAGGTGCATTTATTGTCCTGTCTTGCTTTGTCTTTGACACCTCTAACTTAACAAACGTGTATCTCCCTTGCTGGGTACTGAGGTCTACTCTGATTTCAACTGAGGCTTTGGAAGTTTGAGCACAAAATAATATCAAATTAGCACCTAGAAATGAAACTCAAATGGTTCTCTACATTTTTTGCAGTTACTCAATGTTACAGTTACATTAGGACTTCTGCAATAGTGTTTTTTTTTTTTAAGAAAAAGATACTTTAAATGTCAAATAATTATCTGTAAAGGGTGCTTGAAAAGTCTTATGTCAGAATCAAGACCCAATTAAGCCATGAAATGCCCTGATGGAAAGCTATGACTTCAACGTGAAGAAACCTGACAACCATCTGAGAAGGTCTAAGCAGGCAACATGAGGACATCCAGACATTCACAGGGGAGCATCAACAAAGTATAATGGTGGCAGACAACAGTCTAGGCAGATGGTAGAACACATAACAAGAAGGTTTAAGAAGTACAATTGGCTGAAATTAAGGAAATACACATTAAGCGGTAGGATTTATTAAGAGAGGAATGTGTCAGAGCGTCAGGTACAGAAAAGCAAGAACCAGGGAACAATAAGTAACACTTGTTTGAAAGTTGAAGGGCAGTCATAAGAAACAAAGTGAAATACTCCAACAAAGACTCAAGAATTCAGTGAAAAATAAATGGTGACATTAATGGGGAAAAGTATTATATGGCTATACACATAACTTGACAACTCACCTCAAAATTGACCCTGACTTTTGTTCAAAAGATAGAACATCATAAAACCAATTACTATAAACAGTAGTCTACATAAGAAAAGTGCCTAAATACAGATCCCAAAATTCATTTCATTAACAAACACACATACTTGTGTATTTATTTTAGCACCCATTCTGAGGATTCAATAATTTGTTAAATATAAATTTGCTTCTACTTTATTGATGTTATAGCTAATGGAGGGTTAAATATAATATAGTATATAGAGGTCACTGTGAAACACAGAAAGAAAAGTCAATACTAATGATCACAAAAGGCTTCCTGGAAGCAGAAAGATTTAAGTGAATCATAAAGACCGTTTTAAGCAAAAGATTGATATATATCACTAATTGGTACCATAAGAAAATCTAATGCCAGTAACAGTACAAAGTATCTAAAAAACATAATTTATAGGCTTGAGCTAATGGATGGAGAACAAACACCCAACAATTGCAGAATACATATTCATTTCAATTGATTTAAATGTCAATAAATCTCAAAGGATTAAATTAAAAATGTGTCATTTTACTACAATCCAATTAAGCAAGACATCCAAAACTAAAAGTGCTTGATGAATGTCAACTTTAATCTATGATCCATATAGTTCTTATCTAACTAGAAAAAGAAAATATTATTATTTGGATAAAGTATATCCATACAGAATCAAGAGTAATCATAATAATTAGTGTGAAGTATCAAAGCTTTCTTTTTAGATTAAGAACAAATCAGAAATACTTTTGTTCACCAATTCTATTCAACATCGTGCTGTAGATCCTAATCAGTAAGAGGAGAAAAGAAACAAAATCTTAAGAGTTGGACAGGAGAAAAAATAACTGTCAATTTTATTTTCTTAAATCATAGATATGATTGTCATGGGAAATATAAAATTATTGATAAAGTACTTCAATCAATACGAGAGTTACCAGTGTTACTGGATATAAAGTCATTTGATACAAAAAAGTAAATTTTATATATTAAAAAAGGAAAAGAAAAATTTTATTATTTATAACAATATTAAACAGTGTATAAGAAGTAGTTATCTTGCAGTGGACTTGAGGTATCTCTATGTTTATCTTCAGAGAACCTGGAGGGGTGATCATGACCTTCAGCCAAAATATGGATGAGAACGTCTAGCTAGTGACTTATAATGTGCTATGTATAAATGAAAATCCTTTGTGGGAACTCTGTTCTAGCTTATATACTTGTTCAGGAATATATAGATTGATGGCTTTTACTTGGTTTAACAATTCACACAGCCTGCTTTTAAATACAAAAGCAGCAGGTTATAAAAAATCCCTCAAACTTATGCCTAGTCTCCCCCGGAACTAATCTTACATGTACCTTAGAGGTTCATAATTCAAAAATGAAGTACATTCTGTGCAGAGAAAGTATGTTGAGGAGTGTATATAGAAGCCTGGACTACTCAATGATAGCCAGTGTTGTAATTATCTGTCTGTTCTGTATCATTAGCTTTATTAAAGTCTTATGTGAGTATACTCTGCAGATTCATGAGTCTTTTCAATCAACTGATTCTGTGTAATTATAATATTTAGCAATAAACATAAGATTTAATACTTGCTAGATTCTACAAAGACAATTGTAAAACATTAAAAAAATAACATCAACATATACAGAGAAATATACACATTTACAACCGAAAGGCTCAATATGCTTATTCTCCTGGTACTAATCTATAGTTTTCACGTAATCCCTATCAATATCAAAATAGAAACTTTACTTCTGGCTAAGATATTTTACTGGGAAATGACTTATCCTCACATATAAACATCCAACCAAACAAACTATAAAACCTAGGGAAGGGCGGAGCAAGATGGCCGAATAGGAACAGCTCCAGTCTCCAACTCCCAGCGCGAGCGACACAGAAGACCGGTGATTTCTGCATTTTCAACTGAGGTACTGGGTTCATCTCACTGGGGAGTGCTGGACGATCGGTGCTGGTCAGCTGCTGCAGCCCATCCAGTGAGAGCTGAAGCAGGGCGAGGCATCGCCTCACCTGGGAAGCGCAAGGGGGAAGGGAATCCCTTTTCCTAGCCAGGGGAACTGAGACACACAACACCTGGAAAATCGGGTAACTCCCACCCCAATACTGCGCTTTAAGCAACAGGCACACCAGGAGATCATATCCCACACCTGGCCGGGAGGGTCCCACACCCACGGAGCCTCCCTCATTGCTAGCACAGCAGTCTGTGATCTACCCGCAAGGCAGCAGCGAGGCTGGGGGAGGGGCGCCCGCCATTGCTGAGGCTTAAGTAGGTAAA
The DNA here is from genome assembly GCF_049350105.2 of Macaca mulatta. Lineage (NCBI taxonomy): Eukaryota > Metazoa > Chordata > Mammalia > Primates > Cercopithecidae > Macaca > Macaca mulatta. Next base: position 98,287,815 of record NC_133419.1, read on the forward strand.
CAAAGCTGCTGGGAAGCTCGAACTGGGTGGAGCTCACAGCAGCTCAAGGAAACCTGCCTGTCTCTGTAGACTCCACCTCTGGGGACAGGACAATAACAAATATAGCCGAAACCTCTGCAGATGCAAACGACTCTGTCTGACAGCTTTGAAGAGAGCAGTGGATCTCCCAACACGGAGGTTGAGATCTGAGAAGGGACAGACTCCCTGCTCAAGTGGGTCCCTGAACCCTGAGTAGCCTAACTGGGAGACATCCCCCACTAGGGGCAGTCTGACACCCCACACCTCACAGGGTGGAGTACACCCCTGAGAGGAAGCTTCCAAAGCAAGAATCAGACAGGTACACTCGCTGTTCAGAAATATTCTATCTTCTGCAGCCTCTGCTGCTGATACCCAGGCAAACAGAGTCTGGAGTGGACCTCAAGCAATCTCCAACAGACCTACAGCTGAGGGTCCTGACTGTTAGAAGGAAAACTATCAAACAGGAAGGACACCTACACCAAAACCCCATCAGTACATCACCATCATCAAAGACCAGAGGCAGATAAAACCACAAAGATGGGGAAAAAGCAGGGCAGAAAAGCTGGAAATTCAAAAAATAAGAGCGCATCTCCCCCGGCAAAGGAGCGCAGCTCATCGCCAGCAACGGATCAAAGCTGGACGGAGAATGACTTTGACGAGATGAGAGAAGAAGGCTTCAGTCCATCAAATTTCTCAGAGCTAAAGGAGGAATTACGTACCCAGCGCAAAGAAACTAAAAATCTTGAACAAAAAGTGGAAGAATTGATGGCTAGAGTAATTAATGCAGAGAAGGTCATAAACGAAATGAAAGAGATGAAAACCATGACACGAGAAAAACGTGACAAATGCACAAGCTTCAGTAACCGACTCGATCAACTGGAAGAAAGAGTATCTGCGATTGAGGATCAAATGAATGAAATGAAGCGAGAAGAGAAACCAAAAGAAAAAAGAAGAAAAAGAAATGAACAAAGCCTGCAAGAAGTATGGGATTATGTAAAAAGACCAAATCTACGTTTGATTGGGGTGCCTGAAAGTGAGGGGGAAAATGGAACCAAGTTGGAAACCACTCTTCAGGATATCATCCAGGAGAACTTCCCCAACCTAGTAGGGCAGGCCAACATTCAAATCCAGGAAATACAGAGAACGCCACAAAGATACTCCTCGAGAAGAGCAACTCCAACACACATAATTGCCAGATTCACCAAAGTTGAAATGAAGGAAAAAATCTTAAGGGCAGCCAGAGAGAAAGGTCGGGTTACCCACAAAGGGAAGCCCATCAGACTAACAGCAGATCTCTCGGCAGAAACTCTCCAAGCCAGAAGAGAGTGGGGGCCAATATTCAACATTCTTAAATAAAAGAATTTTAAACCCAGAATTCCATATCCAGCCAAACTAAGTTTCATAAGTGAAGGAGAAATAAAATCCTTTACAGATAAGCAAATGCTTAGAGATTTTGTCACCACTAGGCCTGCCTTACAAGAGACCCTGAAGGAAGCACTAAACATGGAAAGGAACAACTGGTACCAGCCATTGCAAAAACATGCCAAAATGTAAAGACCATCGAGGCTAGGAAGAAACTGCATCAACTAACGAGCAAAATAACCAGTTAATATCATAATGGCAGGATCAAGTTCACACATAACAATCTTAACCTTAAATGTAAATGGACTAAATGCTCCAATTAAAAGACACAGACTGGCAAACTGGATCAAGAGTCAAGACCCATCAGTCTGCTGTATTCAGGAGACCCATCTCACACGCAGAGACATACATAGGCTCAAAATAAAGGGATGGAGGAAGATTTACCAAGCAAATGGAGAAAAAAAAAAGCGGGGGTTGCAATACTAGTCTCTGATAAAACAGACTTTAAACCATCAAAGATCAAAAGAGACAAAGAAGGCCATTACATAATGGTAAAGGGATCAATTCAACAGGAAGAGCTAACTATCCTAAATATATATGCACCCAATACAGGAGCACCCAGATTCATAAAGCAAGTCCTTAGAGACTTACAAAGAGACTTAGACTCCCATACAATAATAATGGGAGACTTCAACAATCCACTGTCAACATTAGACAGATCAATGAGACAGAAAGTTAACAAGGATATCCAGGAATTGAACTCATCTCTGCAGCAAGCAGACCTAATAGACATCTATAGAACTCTCCACCCCAAATCAACAGAATATACATTCTTCTCAGCACCACATCGTACTTACTCCAAAATCGACCACGTAATTGGAAGTAAAGCACTCCTCAGCAAATGTACAAGAACAGAAATTATAACAAACTGTCTCTCAGACCACAGTGCAATCAAACTAGAACTCAGGACTAAGAAACTCAATCAAAACCGCTCAACTACATGGAAACTGAACAACCTGCTCCTGAATGACTACTGGGTACATAACGAAATGAAGGCAGAAATAAAGATGTTCTTTGAAACCAATGAGAACAAAGATACAACATACCAGAATCTCTGGGACACATTTAAAGCAGTGTGTAGAGGGAAATTTATAGCACTAAATGCCCACAAGAGAAAGCAGGAAAGATCTAAAATTGACACTCTAACATCACAATTAAAAGAACTAGAGAAGCAAGAGCAAACATATTCGAAAGCTAGCAGAAGGCTAGAAATAACTAAGATCAGAGCAGAACTGAAGGAGATAGAGACACAAAAAACCCTCCAAAAAATCAATGAATCCAGGAGTTGGTTTTTTGAAAAGATCAACAAAATTGACAGACCACTAGCAAGACTAATAAAGAAGAAAAGAGAGAAGAATCAAATCTAGGCAATTAAAAATGATAAAGGGGATATCACCACCGACCCCACAGAAATACAAACTACCATCAGAGAATACTATAAACACCTCTACGCAAATAAACTGGAAAATCCAGAAGAAATGGATAATTTCCTGGACACTTACACTCTCCCAAGACTAAACAAGGAAGACGCTGAATCCCTGAATAGACCAATAGCAGGCTCTGAAATTGAGGCAATAATTAATAGCCTACCAACCAAAAAAAGTCCAGGACCAGATGGATTCACAGCTGAATTCTACCAGAGGTACAAGGAGGAGTTGGTACCATTCCTTCTGAAACTATTCCAATCAATAGAAAAAGAGGGAATCCTCCCTAACTCATTTTATGAGGCCAACATCATCCTGATACCAAAGCCTGGCAGAGACACAACAAAAAAAGAGAATTTTAGACCAATATCCCTGATGAACATCCATGCAAAAATCCTCAATAAAATACTGGCAAACCGGATTCAGCAACACATCAAAAAGCTTATCCACCATGATCAAGTGGGCCTCATCCCTGGGATGCAAGGCTGGTTCAACATTCGCAAATCAATAAACATAATCCAGCATATAAACAGAACCAAAGACAAGAACCACATGATTATCTCAATAGATGCAGAAAAGGCTTTTGACAAAATTCAACAGCCCTTCATGCTAAAAACACTCAATAAATTCGGTATTGATGGAACGTACCTCAAAATAATAAGAGCTATTTATGACAAACCCACAGCCAATATCATACTGAATGGGCAAAAACTGGAAAAATTCCCTTTGAAAACTGGCACAAGACAGGGATGCCCTCTCTCACCACTCCTATTCAACATAGTGTTGGAAGTTTTGGCTAGGGCAATTAGGCAAGAGAAAGAAATCAAGGGTATTCAGTTAGAAAAGAAGAAGTCAAATTGTCCCTCTTTGCAGATGACATGATTGTATATTTAGAAAACCCCATTGTCTCAGCCCAAAATCTCCTTAAGCTGATAAGCAACTTCAGCAAAGTCTCAGGATACAAAATTAATGTGCAAAAATCACAAGCATTCTTATACACCAGAAACAGACAAACAGAGAGCCAAATCAGGAATGAACTTCCATTCACAATTGCTTCAAAGAGAATAAAATACCTAGGAATCCAACTTACAAGGGATGTAAAGGACCTCTTCAAGGAGAACTACAAACCACTGCTCAGTGAAATAAAAGACGACACAAACAAATGGAAGAACATACCATGCTCATGGATAGGAAGAATCAATACCATGAAAATGGCCATACTGCCCAAGGTAATTTATAGATTCAATGCCATCCCCATCAAGCTACCAATGAGTTTCTTCACAGAATTGGAAAAAACTGCTTTAAAGTTCATATGGAACCAAAAAAGAGCCCGCATCTCCAAGACAATCCTAAGTCAAAAGAACAAAGCTGGAGGCATCACACTACCTGACTTCAAACTATACTACAAGGCTACAGTAACCAAAACAGCATGGTACTGGTACCAAAACAGAGATATAGAACAATGGAACAGAACAGAGCCCTCAGAAATAATACCACACATCTACAGTCATCTGATCTTTGATAAACCTGAGAGAAACTAGAAATGGGGAAAGGATTCCCTATTTAATAAATGGTGCTGGGAAAATTGGCTAGCCATAAGTAGAAAGCTGAAACTGGATCCTTTCCTTACTCCTTATACGAAAATTAATTCAAGATGGATTAGAGACTTAAATGTTAGACCTAATACCATAAAAATCCTAGAGGAAAACCTAGGTAGTACCATTCAGGACATAGACATGGGCAAAGACTTCATGTCTAAAACACCAAAAGCAACGGCAGCAAAAGCCAAAATTGACAAATGGGATCTCATTAAACTAAAGAGCTTCTGCACAGCAAAAGAAACTACCATCAGAGTGAACAGGCAACCTACAGAATGGGAGAAAATTTTTGCAATCTACTCATCTGACAAAGGGCTAATATCCAGAACCTACAAAGAACTCAAACAAATTTACAAGAAAAAAACAAACAACCTCATCAAAAAGTGGGCAAAGGATATGAACAGACATTTCTCAAAAGAAGACATTCATACAGCCAACAGACACATGAAAAAATGTTCACCATCACTGGCCATCAGAGAAATGCAAATCAAAACCACAATGAGATACCATCTCACACCAGTTAGAATGGCAATCATTAAAAAGTCAGGAAACAACAGGTGCTGGAGAGGATGTGGAGAAATAGGAACACTTTTACACTGTTGGTGGGATTGTAAACTAGTTCAACCATTATGGAAAACAGTATGGCGATTCCTCAAGGATCTAGAACTAGATGTACCATATGACCCAGCCATCCCATTACTGGGGATATACCCAAAGGATTATAAATCATGCTGCTATAAAGACACATGCACACGTATGTTTATTGCAGCACTATTCACAATAGCAAAGACTTGGAATCAACCCAAATGTCCATCAGTGACAGATTGGATTAAGAAAATGTGGCACATATACACCATGGAATACTATGCAGCCATCAAAAAGGATGAGTTTGCGGCCTTTGTAGGGACATGGATGCAGCTGGAAACCATCATTCTTAGCAAACTATCACAAGAACAGAAAACCAAACACCGCATGTTCTCACTCATAGGTGGGAACTGAACAATAAGATCACTTGGACTCAGGAAGTGGAACATCACACACAGGGGCCTATCATGGGGAGGGGGAAGGGGGGAGGGATTGCATTGGGAGTTATACCTGATGTAAATGATGAGTTGATGGGTGCAGCACACCAACATGGCACAAGTATACATATGTAACAAACCTGCACGTTATGCACATGTACCCTACAACTTAAAGTATAATAATAATAAATAAATTAAAAAAAAAAAACCTAGGGAAATATACATATGAACAATAGGGAGAACAATAAAGTGATTTCTAAGAGGAGGGAAACAAACAAGGTAAATACTACAACTTCTACAGATTTCTGCTTCTCTATAGCATGCAAAAGTGGAATCTAAGAACTTAGTGGTTGTATTTATTTGAGAAAATAGAGAATAGATTTCAGGGAGTCAAAGACAACTAAAAATTGCAGGATTGATTAAGAGAGAGAGAGAATTTTGTAAATTAGCATAAAGTTTCCCTCACGACTGGAAATGATTCTACATGTATGTACAAGAAAAATATTCTAGGCTGGAGAATAAGCCATGGAAAAGTAGTAGATTAAATAATTCCCAGAGCTTGATAGTTTCATACTAGTGGGAATATCAATAGTTCTTAGCTCAGAGGCTTATAGATTAGTACCAGAATAAGCATATTGACAATATTGAGACTTTCAGTCACAAATGTGTGTATCTCTATATGTATATTGATCTTATTTTTCCTTAATTTGTTTTATAATTGTCTTTGTAGAATCTTAGCTCATAGGACTGGGAACTATTGATATTCCTACTAGTGTGAAAAAAAATTCACATACAGAGTATCAGAATCCTCAAAGGTTACCACCTTAGTAATGGTACTGTTAGCTCTACAACCACTGCCCTGACACCACCATAACAAATCTGAAAAGCGAACTTTGAAAGTACTGAATTGATTCCAAGTAACTTAACTCTGTGCCTCAATAAAATTTAGTGCAACTAAAAAATACAACAAAACAAACCAACAATGAGAAATCACAAAATATATTATCTCATAAAACATTCTGAATCATGTGGAAAAGTCCCTAATGCCTGATAACCAGAAGACAAACCCATCAATAGATCTAGAAATTACAGCAATGATAGAACTTGCTAAAAACCAAATGCAAAAATACAATATCAAAGCATAGAGAGATGAGTAAGACAAATGAAGTACAGAGGAACAAAAGACATATAAGAGATTTATCAGGCATTACACAACAAAAATTAAGTGAGTGAAACATTTGAAGAACTGAAAGAAAAAAAGATAAATCAACTTAGAACTGTTGCCCCATAAAAATATTATCTAAAACTGAAGGCAAAATAAAGATGTTTTCACAAAGAAACTGAGATAATGTACTGCAGTTAAGTTATTCTCATAGAAGGAAAATGGAATCGGATGGAAACCCGGACCTACATAAAGAAATAAAGAGTGACAGCAAAGCTAAAGGTGTTAGTAAATATATAAGTTGCTTTTTAATTTAAAAATATTTCTTAAAAATACTTGGGAAAATTCTGATTATGGTGATTTAAAGAAGTTGGCAATTCTTCTCTTCAAAACAAGTGTAAATAAGTATAAAATTTACAAAAGTGTAAAGAATTGAGTAAAAGTATGAAAATTAATAACTTATAAATTGCAATAATTTATCACTTGATAATAAAATATCACTAATTTATTATCACAGAAATAACAAATATAGGGAAAAACATGCTATTTCTTCCATTTAAAATGGTATATTTATTTAAGGCTATAATTCTACATGTATGTGTATAAAGGAAATATGCCAAATAGAGTATATGAGCCAAGTATATGTTACTATAATTTAGCATTAATTTAAAAGAGTTTTGGTATTTAAGATGCAAATTGTAATCCCAATTACAAAATCAATGTAAAATATATAGGAAAAATGAAGTAAATTCAATGTTACGCAAAAAAAAAAAAATTGTATAATAAAACAGTGAACGAGGAACAGATGAGTAAGTAGATTTGTACAGAAAACAAAAAGCTAAATGGCAGATAAAGTCTAACACTATTGATAATAACACTATTGATAATTTAAAAAGTGAATCCACTAAATATCCCAAACATAAGGAAGAGAGTTTCATAGTGGAGAAGAATTCAAGATTCAACTGTGTAATGTCTGGAAGAGATATACTTATAACAGGTTGAAAGTAAAAGGATAGAAAAATATATAACATGCTCAATTAACAAGAGAATGACTGTATTATCAAAAAAATAGACAAAATAGGATTACTGCTAGATAAAATGAGATGATTTATCATGATAAAAGTGTCACTGCATCAGAGTCTGTCTCTCTATATAATTTATAATATATAAATTTAAAATAGTTTTGGTTATTTACATATTATACATTATATATAATATATAGTACTATAAGTCTAGAATATTTGGAAAAAATAAAGAATTAAAAGGAGAAATAGAAAAATAAAAAACAATTTTCATATTTAAATACTCAGTAATTTATGGAGCAACTAGACAGAAAATTAGCAAGGATATAGAAGACTTCAACAATACTATTAACTAAATGAATATAACGGACATATAGAACAGTATACCTAACACTGGCAGAATATATGCCCTTTTGAAGCACATATGAATTGTTTAGAATTACTGTGTGATAGGTAAATAAAAAAGCAAATTGATTTTAATTTGCATTTTTCTGATAGTTTGTGAGAATTTTTTCATAAACCAAGTTGTCCTTCATATGTCTTCTTTAGAGAAATAGCTTTTCTGATTCTTAGCTAATTTTTATAATTAGGTTATTTGTTGTATTGCTATTGAGTTGAGTTCCCAATATAATTCTGGATTATTAACCACAAAGAGATGTATTGTCGGCACATATTTTCTCCTATTCCCTGTGTTGACTCTGTACACTGTTTTATTTGCTGTGCATAAGCTTTTTAGATATCACTTTACACACGTTAGTATGGCTGTGATCAAAAAGACAATTTAGCAAGTATTGGTGAGGTTGTGGAGAAAAGAAGATTCTTGCATGCTCTTGGTGAGAATGTAAGTTAGTATACCCATTATGGAAAATAGTACAAAAATTCCTCAACAAATTAAAAATTAAACTACCATATGATCTAGCAATCTCACTTCCGGGTATATATCCAAAGGAAATAAAATACATATGTTGTAGAAATACCTCCATGTTCATGTTTATTGAAGTATTATTCACAATAGCCAAGAAATGGAATCAACCCATGTCCATCAATGGATAAAGAAAATGTGGTTCATATATACAATGGAATGCTATTTAACCTTTATAAAAGATGAAAAACTGGTTATTTGCAATAACATGGCTAAGTCTGGAGGACATTATGTTAAGTGAAATAAGCCAGACACATAAAGACAAAATACTGCATAATGTCAATTACATGTGGCATCTGAAACGCTAAATTCATAGAAGCAAAGAGTAGAATGGTAGTACTTATTAGAGGCTGGGGTAGAGTAGAGTGGAGATTAGTAGATGTTAGTCAAAAGGTACAAAATTTCAGTTCAATAGGATGAAAACATCCAAAGATCTATTGTACAGCATGGTAATATAGTTAGTAATAATGTATTGTATACTCGTAAACTGCTAGGAGAGTAGATTTTAAAAGTTCTCATCACAGAAAAAAAGACAGGCACGTATGTGAGGTAATGGATTTGTCAATTAGCCTGATTTAGTTATTTCACACTGCATACACATATCAAAACATCGTATTTTATATCATAAATATGTACAGCTTTTGTCAATTAAAAAGTAAAACAGTCTGAATAAATTTAAAAGAATTAATATCCTTCCAACCATGTTCTCAAAATATTACAAAATTAAATTATAAAAACAGTATAAAACAACTACAGGAAAGAAAGAGAAATTTTAAATAAATACAACTAACAAAACCATTGGTCAAACAAGAATTATAATGAAAATTTAAAAATATATATCCTGATCTATATCACTAGGGTGATTTTCAGAAAAGTTAAAAAGAAGTTTGCTAACTAAATCCTGACCAAATATGTCTAAAGGAATAGAATCATAATTACTGGTACAATTGATTTTCTGTATTTTTTCCAACATTTTCTTCACTTATGCACAGTCTATGTATGTGTCAGGGGTGGGGGTGTTGTATGTGTAAAGTATATAAACTAGTATATCACTTAAGACCACACACTTTTAGAAAACTTTAGGTAGATAATGTTCACAATAATTAGCAAGAAGAGACACAGTTTATTTAAAATGAAGAAATATAGGTAGTTAAAATATGTAATTATTTTAGGCTACTTAGCCATTTTTGTTTCATAATTTCGAAAACATAGGCTTTGCTGTATGTATACATTTACTGATGTATACTAATTACATCAGCAAATGAGTTAAATAAATTTATTTTTTTATTTTTTTATTTTTTATTTTTTTTTAATTTATTATTATTATACTTTAAGTTGTAGGGTACATGTGCATAACGTGCAGGTTTGTTACATATGTATACTTGTGCCATGTTGGTGTGCTGCACCCATCAACTCGTCATTTACATCAGGTATAACTCCCAATGCAATCCCTCCCCCTTCCCCCCTCCCCATGATAGGCCCCGGTGTGTGATGTTCCCCTTCCTGAGTCCAAGTGATCTCATTGTTCAGTAACCACCTATGAGTGAGAACATGCGGTGTTTGGTTTTCTGTTCTTGTGATAGTTTGCTAAGAATGATGGTTTCCAGATGCATCCATGTCCCTACAAAGGACACAAACTCATCCTTTTTGATGGCTGCATAGTATTCCATGGTGTATATGTGCCACATTTTCTTAATCCAATCTGTCACTGATGGACATTCGGGTTGATTCCAAGTCTTTGCTATTGTGAATAGTGCTGCAATAAACATACGTGTGCATGTGTCTTTATAGCAGCATGATTTATAATCCTTTGGGTATATCCCCAGTAATGGGATGGCTGGGTCATATGGTACATCTAGTTCTAGATCCTTGAGGAATCGCCATACTGTTTTCCATAATGGTTGAACTAGTTTACAATCCCACCAACAGTGTAAAAGTGTTCCTATTTCTCCACATCCTCTCCAGCACCTGTTGTTTCCTGACTTTTTAATGATCGCCATTCTAACTGGTGTGAGATGGTATCTCATTGTGGTTTTGATTTGCATTTCTCTGATGGCCAGTGATGATGAGCATTTTTTCATGTGTCTGTTGGCTGTATGAATGTCTTCTTTTGAGAAATGTCTGTTCATATCCTTTGCCCACTTTTTGATGGGGTTGTTTGTTTTTTTCTTGTAAATTTGTTTGAGTTCTTTGTAGGTTCTGGATATTAGCCCTTTGTCAGATGAGTAGATTGCAAACATTTTCTCCCATTCTGTAGGTTGCCTGTTCACTCTGATGGTAGTTTCTTTTGCTGTGCAGAAGCTCTTTAATTTAATGAGATCCCATTTGTCAATTTTGGCTTTTGCTGCCGTTGCTTTTGGTGTTTTAGACATGAAGTCTTTGCCCATGCCTATGTCCTGAATGGTACTACCTAGGTTTTCCTCTAGGATTTTTATGGTATTAGGTCTAACATTTAAGTCTCTAATCCATCTTGAATTAATTTTCGTATAAGGAGTAAGGAAAGGATCCAGTTTCAGCTTTCTACTTATGGCTAGCCAATTTTCCCAGCACCATTTATTAAATAGGGAATCCTTTCCCCATTTCTTGTTTCTCTCAGGTTTCTCAAAGATCAGATGGCTGTAGATGTGTGGTATTATTTCTGAGGACTCTGTTCTGTTCCATTGGTCTATATCTCTGCTTTGGTGCCAGTACCATGCTGTTTTGGTTACTGTAGCCTTGTAGTATAGTTTGAAGTCAGGTAGTGTGATGCCTCCAGCTTTGTTCTTTTGACTTAGGATTGTCTTGGAGATGCGGGCTCTTTTTTGGTTCCATATGAACTTTAAAGCAGTTTTTTCCAATTCTGTGAAGAAACTCATTGGTAGCTTGATGGGGATGGCATTGAATCTATAAATTACCTTGGGCAGTATGGCCATTTTCACGATATTGATTCTTCCTATCCATGAGCATGGTATGTTCTTCCATTTGTTTGTGTCGTCTTTTATTTCACTGAGCAGTGGTTTGTAGTTCTCCTTGAAGAGGTCCTTTACATCCCTTGTAAGTTGGATTCCTAGGTATTTTATTCTCTTTGAAGCAATTGTGAATGGAAGTTCATTCCTGATTTGGCTCTCTGTTTGTCTGTTACTGGTGTATAAGAATGCTTGTGATTTTTGCACATTAATTTTGTATCCTGAGACTTTGCTGAAGTTGCTTATCAGCTTAAGGAGATTTTGGGCTGAGACAATGGGGTTTTCTAAATATACAATCATGTCATCTGCAAAGAGGGACAATTTGACTTCTTCTTTTCCTAACTGAATACCCTTGATTTCTTTCTCTTGCCTGATTGCCCTAGCCAGAACTTCCAACACTATGTTGAATAGGAGTGGTGAGAGAGGGTATCCCTGTCTTGTGCCAGTTTTCAAAGGGAATTTTTCCAGTTTTTGCCCATTCAGTATGATATTGGCTGTGGGTTTGTCATAAATAGCTCTTATTATTTTGAGGTACGTTCCATCAATACCGAATTTATTGAGTGTTTTTAGCATGAAGGGCTGTTGAATTTTGTCAAAAGCCTTTTCTGCATCTATTGAGATAATCATGTGGTTCTTGTCTTTGGTTCTGTTTATATGCTGGATTATGTTTATTGATTTGCGAATGTTGAACCAGCCTTGCATCCCAGGGATGAAGCCCACTTGATCATGGTGGATAAGCTTTTTGATGTGTTGCTGAATCCGGTTTGCCAGTATTTTATTGAGGATTTTTGCATGGATGTTCATCAGGGATATTGGTCTAAAATTCTCTTTTTTTGTTGTGTCTCTGCCAGGCTTTGGTATCAGGATGATGTTGGCCTCATAAAATGAGTTAGGAAGGATTCCCTCTTTTTCTATTGATTGGAATAGTTTCAGAAGGAATGGTACCAACTCCTCCTTGTACCTCTGGTAGAATTCAGCTGTGAATCCATCTGGTCCTGGACTTTTTTTGGTTGGTAGGCTATTAATTATTGCCTCAATTTCAGAGCCTGCTATTGGTCTATTCAGGGATTCAACTTCTTCCTTGTTTAGTCTTGGGAGAGTGTAAGTGTCCAGTAAATTATCCTTTTCTTCTAGATTTTCCAGTTTATTTGCGTAGAGGTGTTTATAGTATTCTCTGATGGTAGTTTGTATTTCTGTGGGGTTGGTGGTGATATCCCCTTTATCATTTTTAATTGCATCGATTTGATTCTTCTCTCTTTTCTTCTTTATTAGTCTTGCTAGCGGTCTGTCAATTTTGTTGATCTTTTCAAAAAACCAACTCCTGGATTCATTGATTTTTTGGAGGGTTTTTTGTGTTTCTATCTCCTTCAGTTCTGCTCTGATCTTAGTTATTTCTTGCCTTCTGCTAGCTTTTGAATGTGTTTGCTCTTGCTTCTCTAGTTCTTTTAATTGCGATGTTAGAATGTCAATTTTAGATCTTTCCTGCTTTCTCTTGTGGGCATTTAGTGCTATAAATTTCCCTCTACACACTGCTTTAAATGTGTCCCAGAGATTCTGGTATGTTGTATCTTTGTTCTCATTGGTTTCAAAGAACATCTTTATTTCTGCCTTCATTTCGTTATGTACCAGTAGTCATTCAGGAGCAGGTTGTTCAGTTTCCATGTAGTTGAGCGGTTTTGATTGAGTTTCTTAGTCCTGAGTTCTAGTTTGATTGCACTGTGGTCTGAGAGACAGTTTGTTCTAATTTCTGTTCTTGTACATTTGCTGAGGAGTGCTTTACTTCCAATTACGTGGTCGATTTTGGAGTAAGTACGATGTGGTGCTGAGAAGAATGTATATTCTGTTGATTTGGGGTGGAGAGTTCTATAGATGTCTATTAGGTCTGCTTGCTGCAGAGATGAGTTCAATTCCTGGATATCCTTGTTAACTTTCTGTCTCATTGATCTGTCTAATGTTGACAGTGGATTGTTGAAGTCTCCCATTATTATTGTATGGGAGTCTAAGTCTCTTTGTAAGTCTCTAAGGACTTGCTTTATGAATCTGGGTGCTCCTGTATTGGGTGCATATATATTTAGGATAGTTAGCTCTTCCTGTTGAATTGATCCCTTTACCATTATGTAATGGCCTTCTTTGTCTCTTTTGATCTTGATGGTTTAAAGTCTGTTTTATCAGAGACTAGTATTGCAACCCCCGCTTTTTTTTTTTTTTTCTCCATTTGCTTGGTAAATCTTCCTCCATCCCTTTATTTTGAGCCTATGTATGTCTCTGCGAGTGAGATGGGTCTCCTGAATACAGCAGACTGATGGGTCTTGACTCTTTATCCAGTTTGCCAGTCTGTGTCTTTTAATTGAAGCATTTAGTCCATTTACATTTAAGGTTAAGATTGTTATGTGTGAACATGATCCTGCCATTATGATATTAACTGGTTATTTTGCTCATTAGTTGATACATTTTCTCCCTAGCCTCGATGGTCTTTACATCTTGGCATGTTTTTGCAATGGCTGGTACCAGTTGTTCCTTTCCATGTTTAGTGCTTCCTTCAGGGTCTCTTGTAAGGCAGGCCTAGTGGTGACAAAATCTCTAAGCATTTGCTTATCTGTAAAGGATTTTATTTCTCCTTCACTTATGAAACTTAGTTTGGCTGGATATGAAATTCTGGGTTTAAAATTCTTTTCTTTAAGAATGTTGAATATTGGCCCCCACTCTCTTCTGGCTTGGAGAGTTTCTGCCGAGAGATCTGCTGTTAGTCTGATGGGCTTCCCTTTGTGGGTAACCCGACCTTTCTCTCTGGCTGCCCTTAAGATTTTTTCCTTCATTTCAACTTTGGTGAATCTGGCAATTATGTGTCTTAGAGTTGCTCTTCTCGAGGAGTATCTTTGTGGCATTCTCTGTATTTCCTGGATTTGAATGTTGGCCTGCCCTACTAGGTTGGGGAAGTTCTCCTGGATGATATCCTGAAGAGTGGTTTCCAACTTGGTTCCATCTTCCCCCTCACTTTCAGGCACCCCAATCAGACGTAGATTTGGTCTTTTTACATAATCCCATACTTCTTGCAGGCTTTCTTCATTTCTTTTTCTTCTTTTTTCTTTTGGTTTCTCTTCTCGCTTCATTTCATTCATTTGATCCTCAATCGCTGATACTCTTTCTTCCAGTTGATCGAGTCGGTTACTGAAGCTTGTGCATTTGTCACGTTTTTCTCGTGTCATGGTTTTCATCTCTTTCATTTCGTTTATGACCTTCTCTGCATTAATTACTCTAGCCATCAATTCTTCCACTTTTTGTTCAAGATTTTTAGTTTCTTTGCGCTGGGTACGTAATTCCTCCTTTAGCTCTGAGAAATTTGATGGACTGAAGCCTTCTTCTCTCATCTCGTCAAAGTCATTCTCCGTCCAGCTTTGATCCGTTGCTGGCGATGAGCTGCGCTCCTTTGCTGGGGGAGATGTGCTCTTATTTTTTGAATTTCCAGCTTTTCTGCCCTGCTTTTTCCCCATTTTTGTGGTTTTATCTGCCTCTCGTCTTTGATGATGGTGATGTACTGATGGGGTTTTGGTGTAGGTATCCTTCCTGTTTGATAGTTTACCTTCTAACAGTCAGGACCCTCAGCTGTAGGTCTGTTGGAGATTGCTTGAGGTCCACTCCAGACCCTGTTTGCCTGGGTGTCAGCAGCAGAGGCTGCAGAAGATGGAATATTTCTGAACAGCGAGTGTACCTGTCTGATTCTTGCTTTGGAAGCTTCCTCTCAGGGGTGTACTCCACCCTGTGAGGTGTGGGGTGTCAGACTGCCCCTAGTGGGGGATGTTTCCCAGTTAGGCTACTCAGGGGTCAGGGACCCACTTGAGCAGGGAGTCTGTCCCTTCTCAGATCTCAACCTCCGTGTTGGGAGATCCACTGCTCTCTTCAAAGCTGTCAGACAGAGTCGTTTGCGTCTGCAGAAGTTTCTGCTACGTTTGTTATTGTTTACTGTGCCCTGTCCCCAGAGGTGGAGTCTACAGAGACAGGCAGGTTTCCTTGAGCTGCTGTGAGCTCCACCCAGTTCGAGCTTCCCAGCAGCTTTGTTTACCTACTTAAGCCTCAGCAATGGCGGGCGCCCCTCCCCCAGCCTCGCTGCTGCCTTGCGGGTAGATCACAGACTGCTGTGCTAGCAATGAGGGAGGCTCCGTGGGTGTGGGACCCTCCCGGCCAGGTGTGGGATATGATCTCCTGGTGTGCCTGTTTGCTTAAAGCGCAGTATTGGGGTGGGAGTTACCCGATTTTCCAGGTGTTGTGTGTCTCAGTTCCCCTGCTAGGAAAAGGGATTCCCTTCCCCCTTGTGCTTCCCAGGTGAGGCAATGCCTCGCCCTGCTTCAGCTCTCGCTGGTTGGGCTGCAGCAGCTGACCAGCACCGATCGTCCGGCACTCCCCAGTGAGATGAACCCAGTACCTCAGTTGAAAATGCAGAAATCACCGGTCTTCTGTGTCGCTCGCGCTGGGAGTTGGAGACTGGAGCTGTTCCTATTCGGCCATCTTCGAGTTAAATAAATTTAAATACTAACTATATTTTTCGTTTTTACTTCAAAATTTAATCTGAAGTTAATGTACTGGATATTATGAACTATCTATGTAATATATAACGTGCTTCTTCGTCAGAATAGATGCAAAGTTCTCCAAAAAATCCTACTTAACAAATGGATTTTGCTAACATAAAGCTTTTTAAGACTAAATAGAAACAAAAGACTCAAAGACTAAATAGAAACAGCAAGACATATTAATGATAGTAATGCAAAATAAAAAGTAAAACTATTTTAAGCATTAGTTAATACCTTTCAAAATCATATATACAGGGCAAAAGTAAGATTGTTATTAGTTCTCTCTTATATAAATGTACTTTGTAAATGTGGTAGTATAACATTTTTATGGAAGATCAGTGTGCAATCTGATTTTAAATGCCTTTTCCCTAAAATAAATAAGGACACATGCTGAGAATATACAATTTCATTGATCATAATGCACTTACAATGTTTAAAAAATAACTGTAGCATGAAATACGCACTATGCTTTTGGCAATGAACTGATTCCTGACGCTAAACATTAATCTTTTCAATTAAATATACAATAGCTTTATAATAGTAGAGTTTTTCATAACTCATATTTAATATGTATGAGGCTAAGGTTATTTTGTGGTACATGTTTTCATCTCTGAATGTATTGGAAGGAAAAAAATTAAGTCAACTATGCGCTATTTGTTATTGCTAATATTTGTATTTGGATCTTCTGTATATGGGAAGCCAATGAGTACATGGAATAGAAAAATATTTTAAAAGTTGCTGAAAAAGAACCATACATCTTAATGAGGAATTAGAATTAGAATATGGAACTAGGGATCACATGCTTAGCCCAATTTTGTCTTCTACGTAGTTCTGTCAAGAGAAGTTCAGATATTTATGTATGTCTCTATGTTTATACATATAGAAAACTAGACCACTTAGAAAGTACAATGTAGAAGATATGAGTTCATGGAGTTGTTTTTAGTTTTTGTTCCATGATGTAATTCCTATTCCTAAAATAGTGTCTTTCTTCCCTCCTTTAACAGTTTATTAGAATTTACTAAGTGCTAGAAACTATTCTTAGTACTGAAGATATAAAAGTTAAAAAAAAAAAATACATCCTGGAGAGGATGGCCAACTAGATATAACCAAGAAGAGCTTCCCCAGACATGGTCTGAACATGTCTTCAGAAAAAAGGCATTGAGAGTGGAGAGAAGGGATGCAGACCATTGCTGAAAGGGAAGGTAGCTGGGAAACAGGATTCATTTCTGGCCCCGAGTGGCACCTAGAAGAGAGGTAAGTGAAATAAGGGTGGAGTGGCCCACTCTTGCCACAGACCTCCAGGATCCTAGGTGCATGAGATCCCACAACACTCATGGACATCTGAGCTGGCAAGGAAAACTACCCAGAGAGTTGGCACAGACACAACTTCAGCCTGTGCAGAGCCCAGAAATTTTGACCTGGGAATGCCTTCAGTGGAGCACGGTCATGTGCACCCATACTCCAAAGTTTGCCATACTCCTCTAGGTGGCTTTATAGCATTTATTAGCTTCTGGATTTGGACAGAGCAGACCTGTCCTGCCTGTGGGACTACGCCAGTCTGATCTGAGCACACCCCTGTCTGCCGGCTTCTCCCAAGGTCCCTGCTTGGCTACACTTGCTTGTAGCTCAGCCTCTGCTTGCCCATGGCCACTGCCTTAGCTTCTTCACTGGTAGACTCTGACTACCCATTGGAGTGTTTTTGCAGACAGACCCACACCAGAGTGCACCTGCCCACTGCCTCCCCCACAGTGGCATGTACCTGCCAGCAACCTTTCCCCACCAGCACATATCCACCCACAGCATACCCCTGTTCCCCTGCTGGCACACACACTTTCAGAGAACCAAGGAGGGGAACATGCATGGACCCACTGCTGGTATTTACACACGTAAGAAACCCTGCTGACATGGCAGTGGGCACATGCATGAGGGATCACTACCACACTGCCAGATCACTACCACACTGCCAGAACAGCTTTGCTGGCAGCCCCCATTGGAGTGTCATTGGCAGCATACTGACAACACCTCAGCCCCTCCAGTGCAGCAGATGTTTAGCTTTGAGAGGCCAAAGAATGAAGCCACAGGCCGGGCCCAACCCCCACAGGGTTAGAGCACACAGCCCAGAAGTGCTGATATTAAGCCCAACTGATACCACAGTCAAACTCTCAAGGGCATGAAAGAATATAAAAGCAAAAAGCTGCATCCTAAAGACAGCAATTTCAAAGATTAAAGAGAACTCAGCCAACAAGATGAGAAAGAACCAGTGAAATGGGCTTTCTTCAAGAGGCCCATTTTATATTCAATAACATCCATAGGCTCAAAGTAAAAGGATGGAGAAGGAGCCCTCAAACAGAAAACAGAAAAGAACAAGCGTTGCTATTCTTGTTTCATACAAAACAGACTTTAAACCGACAATGATCATAAAGGACAAAGAAAAGCATTACAAAATGACAAAGTGTTCAATTCAACAGGAACACTTAACTATCCTAAATATATATGCACCCAACACTGGGGTACCCAGATTCACAAAACAAGTTATTAGAGACCTCTGAGGAGATGTAGATAAACATGCAATAATAGTTGGACTTCAACACACTACTGTGTTAAACAGAAAACTAACAAATTTGAGATTTTAACTTGACGCTTGACTAAATGAACCTAGAAGACATCAACAACATACTCCAACCAACAGCCTAATATATATTCTTCTCATCTGCACGTGGACTATACTCTAAGATCTACCACATGCCTGGTTATAAAGCAATTCTCAACAAATTCAAAAAACAAAAATCATATCAATTACACTCACAAATCACAGTTCGATAAAACTAAAATCAGTATGAAGCAGATCTCTCAAAGCAATAAAATCAGATGGAAATTACACAACCTGCTCCTGAATGACTCATGAGTAAAGAATGAAATTAAGACAGAAAACAAAAAAAAAATTGAAACAAATGAAAATAAAGATACAACATACCAGAATCTCTGGGACACAGATAAAACCAATCTTAAGAGGAAAGTTTATAGCAGTAAATGGCAACATGAAGTTAGAAACATCTCAAATTAACAACCTAACATCACATCTAGAGTAACCAGAAAAACAAGAGCAAATCAATCCCAAAGCTAGCAGGATAAAAATAACAAAATTAGAGCTGAGATGAACAAAATTGAGACATGAAAACTATACAAATGACCAACTAAAGCAAACGTTGGTTCTTTGAAAGAATAAACAAGAGTGATAAATTGCTAGCTAGATGAATACAAAAAGAGAGAGAGAAGTTTCAAATAAATACAATTAGAAATAACAAAGGGTACATTACCATTGAACCCATGGAAGTACAAAATATTATGATGAACAACACACTGTGCAAACCATAAAACCTAGAAGAAATGGATGAAATCTTGGCAAAAATTAAACCTTCCAAGATTAAACCAGGAAAAAACAGAAATCCTCAAT
This sequence comes from Macaca mulatta, assembly GCF_049350105.2. NCBI lineage: Eukaryota > Metazoa > Chordata > Mammalia > Primates > Cercopithecidae > Macaca > Macaca mulatta. The sequence goes on from NC_133419.1 coordinate 98,307,369, forward strand.
AGACCAACAATGAGTTTCAAAATTCAATCAGTAATATAAACCTAATAACCAGAAAAAGCACTGGAAGAGACACTCATTCACAGCCAAAATCTGGTAGACCTATAAGAAGAGCTAAAACTAATCCTATTGAAATGAGTTTAAAAAATCAAGGAGAGAGGAGTGCTCCCTAACTCATTCTATGAGGCCAGCATCATCCTATTTATCAAAATCTGCCAGAGGTACAAAAGAAAACTTTAGATTAATATCCCTGATGAACACAGATGCAAAAAGTCTCAACAAAATGCTAGAAATTAAATCCAGCAGCACATCGAAAAGCTAATCCAACCTGATCAAGTAGACTTTATCCCTGGGATGCAAGGTTGGTTCAACATATGCAAACCAGTAAATGTGATTTGTCACATAAACGGGACTAAAAGCAACACCACAAGATCATCTGAATAGGTAACAGAAAAGGCTTGGACCTTTCCAAGCCTTTGGAAAGGCTGGAAATTGGACCCCTTCCTTTCACCATACACAAAAATCAACTCAAGATGGATTAAAGACTTACATGTAATACCTAAAACTATAAAAACCCTGTAAGAAAACCTAGGAAATACTATTCCGGACATAGGTGTTGGCAAAGATGTCATGACAAAGTCTCCAAAAGCATTTGCGACAAAAACAAAACTAGAGAAATGGGACCAAATTAAACTAAAGAGCTTCTGCACAGCAAAATAAATGATCAATAAACAGACAAGCTACAGAATGAAAGAAAATATTTGCAAACTATACATCAGACAAATGTCTAATATCCAGAATCTATAAGGAACTTCAACAGATCAACAAGCCAAACACAAACAATCTCATTTAAAAAATGGGCAAAGGACATGAACAGACACTTGTGAAAAGAAGACATACACAGAACCAACAAGCATATAAAAAAATGCTCATCACTAATTATTAGAGAAATGCAAATGAAAACCACAATGAAATATCATCTCACACCAGTCAGAATAGTTATTGTTAAAAAGTCAGAAAACGACAGATGTTGGTAGGGTTGCAGAGAACAGAAACACTTATATACTACTGGTGGGAATGTAAGTTAGTGCAACCACTGTAGAAAGTAGCTTAGAGATTCATCAAAGAACCTAAAACAACTGCTGTTTGACCAGGCAATCCCATACTGGGTATATACCAAAAGGAATACAAATTATTTTACCAAAAGACACATACATTCCAAAAGATACATACCAAAAGATTTATGTTTATCACAGCACTATTCACAATAGCAAAGAAATAGAATCAACCTAGATGCCCATTAATGATAGACTGGATGAAGACAATGTTGTACACATATGCCATGCAGCCGTTAAGAAACAGAAATATTATATCCTTGGAAACAACATGGATAGAGCTAGAGGTCATTATACTAAGCCAATTAATGTAATAACAGAAAATCAAATATCACATGTTCTTACTTACAAATGAGAGCTAAATACTGAATGGATACACGTGGACACTAGGAGGGGAACTATAGACATCAGGGCATACTTGAGGGTGGATTTGTGGGAGGAAGGTGAGAGTCAAAAAACTACCTATTGGGTATAATGCTCACTACCTGGGAGACAAAATCATTTGTACACCAAACCCCGGCAACATACAACATACCCTTGAAATTTAAATAAAGGTTCAAAAAGAAAAAAATTACATACATTCTGCATTAAGGACTTAAGAAATGTACACAGTTAAATGTAATAATATGTGGCGAGTATATGGGTATGTATCTGGATCACGGTGAACATAAAAGGCAATAATGAATTACATACTCATGGGGTCAGGGAGAAATATCACAAAGGCAGCATAAGGGAGCTGACTCAGGGATCTTCCAGATTTTCTTCATTCAAGATAGTTATCCACAAATATTTGAATGTCTGTGCAAGTATTTTTATTTTTACCTAAGATGTTTTAGATATTGTATAAATCAACACAAGAAAGCTCCTACCATGACATACCTTTCCATCTATCTAAAATAAACACTACCAACCAATTATGTATCAGAAAATATGGCCCCAAATTGAAGTGCAAAATAAGTTGGGAGCAGAAAGAAAAATCACATAGAAAATAGGAATAGAAATGACAATTGAGTAATTTGTTAAATTTGAATGAGAAGAGAAAATGTTCTTACTAAGCAAATAAACATTTATTTTAAATTACTTTCATTTTTATGGTCCAAGTGCTTATAAAAAGAAAATAAATCTTTGTGGAATAATCAATTGAATAAATAAACACATGCACTTTTTACAGACTTCCTTTTAAAACGGAAGTATCCCACTTAGGGGTAATACATTTAAGTGCCTAAAGATATTGGAGTTGAATCGATTAGCATCTTTTTAGTTGGGTTTAGAAGCATGAGAGAGAAGCTTTATCAACATGAAAAAATTTGATGCCAAGAAAGCAGAGTTGCCGAAGAAGACAAAAGATGTCCTAGAATAAATATCATGTCCTAATGAAATTTCCATAAAAGCCATCTCAGGTAGCACTTTTACCCATTGACATTCTTTGTACTAACTGTCACTCTGGGCTAAGGTACCAATAACTACAATATTATTACTTAAACTCCTCCTTTGGGCTAGTTTCAGAGACCACCTTCCACCTTCTTCAACCTTTTAGCCTGATAGAAGAATTTGCTGTTTTTCAAAGAGGAGGAATTTTTCATATTATAAAACCTTTTTCTTATTAAAAAACATATTGTATTTTAGATGTCAGCATTTTTAGTTATGTGTATACTTGGAATTTACCCAAAAAATGTTAATTAGGTCATAGCCTACAAACTAGTTTTATTGATGTATAATTAACAATATACTGCACATATTTAAAGCCTATGATTTGATACATTTTCACTTATATGTGCGCCCCGGAAAATATCACCACAATTAAGATAATGACCAGATCTATCACTCCCAAAAGTTTCCTTCTGACCTTTGCAGTCACATCCCCCCCCTCATCTCAAGGAATCACTAAATATGCTTGCTATCATTACAGTTTAGTTACAAACTTCCTTCAAAAGAAGTTAAGGCACTAGGCAAAAAATCACACAGCCTATACATAGAATAAAATCATGGATAATATTCAGATTCATAAACTATTTTCATTATATCCAAACTGAGTAATCAAAACCTTCCTGAGAATCTCAGCATGAGAACAAAAGGCCATCTCCCTAATGCTGGAAAGACTCTTACTGAGTGTCACAGTTCTGTGAGCAATGACGTCCCAGTGAAGTGAGTTTAGGAAGGCTGAAACTGCAGCACTCAATGAATTGGGTTAGGCCTCTGCATTTGAATTTATTCCCAACTTCTTTTTTGCCTCAAACTTCCTCTGACACTCTTCCTCACCCAGCTAATGGTCTTGCTTCATAATTCGGTAAAGATAGACAGATTTATAGAAACTCCTTTATCTTCCCTATACACCCTATGTCTACTCAGTGAACCTGTAATTGTACTTTTGCCTTCCCTCTTGTAAGAATAAATTGTCCTTGCTTCCAACAAAAGTCAAACTTTCCATCATTACTTTTGAATATGTGTTCCCATACATATTCAAGTGCTATTTCTAAAAATAACCCCTCCTTTTAAGATAATGGTAGCCAATTTCCACCTCATCCACCTCCACTCCTGAACACTTTCATTGCATCTCATAAGCATCCTCATGCTAATAAATTTTTTCAATCTTTAAAAATCCCTTCCTTAGTTCTCTTTCATGTAACATCTTTTCTTTAATTTTTTGCATTTTGAGAGAAAGAGTTGTGACTTTATCCCCATTAAAACATCAATATCAGAGTTTCTGTTATTCAATGTAACTGTGATGCCATAATTTTTAATTTTTGGTAACAATTCAAGGAAGGGAAATGAAAATTTATTTCATTTATTAAAGAAGAAAAACTAGACCACTAGACCCTATGAAACCAAACAGAAATAAGTGATGTTGGTATTTCACATCTACACATATTGACAGCCTATTCTACATAAGGCCTACGGTTGTTATGAGTCATTTAGAACAGATGTCTGATGCTTGTCCTGCTCCATACTTGCAGGCATGACTGTTAACTGGTGTCACGTCTTATTTCTAAAATATTTAACCAAAAAAAAGAGCAACATCAGAGTAAGGTGATTAGTAGCCCAATAGCTGCCAGAAAATAGATGTCTTTGTGGTTTATTCTGAAGACTTAATTGATAGAGAAGGGTCACAGGTGAATATGACCTTGGCTCACTGCAACCTTCACCTCTTGGATTGAAGCAATTTTCATGCCTCAGCCTCCCAAGTAGCTGGGACTACAGGCATGTGCCACCACAGCTAGGTTTTTTTGTTTTTTGTTTTTGTTTTTGTTTTATATTTTTAGTAGAGACGAGGTTACACCATGTTGACCAGGCTGGTCTTGATCTCCTGGCCTCAAGTGATACACCAACCTCGGCCTCCCAAAGCACTGAGATTACAGGCATAAGCCACTGTTCCTGGCCCCTGTTGCCATTCATTTTTGTTGTGACTTAGTATGGCCAGTGGGAACTGATCAGTGCCAAGACAATCTCCATTGACTCACCATTCCCATTATCACTCTCCTGGGAGGTTAATGTACTAATCAGCCCTTGTTCACAAACTGATCTGTGCGAGACAATTGGCAGCTTGGAATGTGTATAGTCAGTAGCAGAAATAACAATCTCCCCTTTATGTGTTATCTTTCTCAGAGCCACCATTGACATCATCCAGCTTTCTTTCTCATGACACCTGTGCTGCAAACCTAAGAACAAATGGTATCATCTTGAATAATTTGATAAGGAAATGAAGATATTGAGATAGCAAATGACAACTTCAAGGTCACCCTAATGATGAACACGTAGAATGCTTTTTTTTTTCTTTTTTGAGATGGAGTCTTGCTCTATCGTCAGGCTGGAGTGTAGTGGCGCCATCTCGACTCACTGCAACCTCTGCCTCCCGGGTTAAGTGATTCTCCTGCCTCAGCCTCTTGAGTAGCTGGGACTACATATCTGCCCACACGCAGATAATTTTTGTATTTTTAGTAAAGATGGGGTTTCACCATGTTGACCAGGATGTTCTCGATCTCTTGACCTCATGATCCGCCTGCCTCAGCCTCTCAAAGTGCTGAGATTACAGGTGTGAGCCACCGCGCCCAGCCGTAGAATGCTTCTTGATTTTAATCCTTGACTTTGTGTACTCTGAGCAGCAAGAGATTCTATTAAACATATTAAATTATGTCACTCCTTTTAAATGACTTCTCACCTAAATTCTGAACAGTTTTCCACAAACTGCAAGGCCTTACATGAACTGGCCTCTATCAACCTCTTCACACTCATCTGGCTCCTCTCATTCATTACTCACTAACTCCACGCTTTCCAAATTTTTCACAATTTTGACACATGGAGAACAAAGGTAATATTTTTATGGAATGCTGGGTAAATTAAAGAGGTTACTCATGATCAGCAGATTCTGGGGCAGGAGCTCAGGCCACATAAACCATACCCAGTTGTCTTGAGGACTGACAGCACTGACACCTCTACACATCTGTAGGCCATTTGTGTCACACTATTGTGACTTGGTCAAGTTGAAAAGCTCTGCACTAGCCTTGCTGTCCTTCATTATTTTTTCCTCATATGTGCTGAGCTTCTTTTCCTGGTCAATTAATTTGTACTTACCGTTCCTTCTGCATTACATGCTTATTTCTCAGGACCCTTGCTTGCAGTTATCTTCTAATTCAAGTCTCAGGTTAAATATCTGCTTGAAAGACAGCTATGTCTGACCCTCAATCTTAAAGAACCCATTGGCATTTTTCTTCCAAATCCTGCACCCAGATTTATTTTCTTCCTAATATTTATGATCATCTGAGTTCATCTGTGTTATTTTTTTCTCCATCTGTCATCTTTGTCTCTCCCATAAAATATAACCTAATGAAAAATGTAACCTCGTTTGTCTTACTCATTGTCTTTTTCCAATGCCTATTGCATTTCTTGTCATATAAAAGGTGCACAACATTTGTTGAGTATGTTGTATAAACTTTACACTTCTTAGAATTTCTACTTTGGAATAATATTTCTAATCTTTTCAAAACAGATTGGCAGATAAAATGGTGTACATAGCCATAGGACCTCCACTGAGTCCTAATGGGTATGGATTACTGTATCTCTGCATTAAGATGGATTGTTTACTGTGTCACAGTATCACAGATCATAAAGGTTGTACCAAGAATACACGGGGAGATTCATCTTTCTGTGAGAAATAAATGTTCCAACTCTCCAGGACAAATTAACATTCCCTTTTTGATGACTTAGACACTCCTAAAAGGCTGAAGCCACCACAAACTTCCTTGTTAGGTTACTTGACAATAACATGAGACCCCATCCTCCCTCAGCATGTCTTATATACTTCCATCATTAAGCAGATATGAAGAATTTATAGCAGCACTGTGGGAGATTATAGGAAGAATACTACCATGGGAGTCAAGACTCTTATCTACTAATCTTGACTTTGTTCTAACTGACACATTGGATAAACAACTTAAAAACATTCGCTACCCAGATGCTCAGCTTTACATTTATTAATGTATACATAGGAATGATTAGTATATGGATATAAATGTTGTGACAAAAACTGAATGTATAGAAATGAAAGTTTTATAGGTTTAAATAAATACAATGTTATCCAAGTTCCAACAATGCTTTTCTTAAGAAAAGCAACATAAAAATAAAAAAGACATAACACAAAATAAAAAGACATAACACAAAGTAGCCTTCCTTTATCCCCTAATATTCCATAGATTCTATCCTCCTCCCTACCATACCATTTCACTTCTAACAGGCAAACAATCTCATATTCTTAATTGTTAAAAATGGAGTTATTAAAGTAATTGATCAAAATTAATTGATCAATACACAGTAGTATTAGTTTTGAGTAACACCAATACATCACATTCCAGCTAAGGCATTTACTACCAGAGTGATGTTGGACCTATTATTTAACCTTACTCTACATCAATTTATCATCTGAAAATGGGGATAGTAATTTTAACCATTTCTTTTATGGGGCTAAAATAAGTTAGTACATTTAAATTATTTAAAATTGCATAACTCATCCTGAGCATACTATTGATGGTTCTAATAGAATTATTTTTATTAGAAACCCACTAATATCCCCTTTCCTTGAAACCTCATCTTCCCAATAAATATCATCTCATGTTTGGGTTAAATTTATTTTCTTTTTGTTTTACCAAGTAGCATACTTAATCCATTTCATTTTTCATACAACTTTTAAGCATTATTTTCTGATTTATCACTCTTTCTCTCTCCACCCCTGCTTCTCATTTGATCTATTTTCTAGGAAAGCATAACACGAATATCTAATATAGTTTTTCCTTAATTTTCCATAGCTCTATAATATAATTATCAACTAAGCCACCTACATTGTATCTGTCAAATAATTTCTGATTCATTTGCTTTCTGGGGAATATTCATTCTGGACTCTCCAACCTTCTGTTTCTGTCTAGCCTGGTGGCTTTAGAGAACTGCTACATGGCTATTATATTGGCACTTTCTATTTTACTATCATCTCATGAACATTCTTTACCTCATTTTCTCTTCCTGTTTCTTTCTTCAGTTTCTCAATTTTCTCCTCATTATATTGGAGCCCATGGTTCAGTAGCTTCCAAGATTAGTTGATTACTAGATTTTCTTTTTCTCTTTTGGAAAACGCCATTAAGGTTGGGGCTCTTACGATATTATTAAAGGTGATATTTCCACAGTAGCTGTCTTATTTAATCACAAATTGTTCTGTGAATTCGATTAAGTCCCACTGTGCTATTGGATAACTTTTTTGGTTGTTTATGGGTAAGTGGAAAAATGGGGAATCCCTTTTCTATAAACAAAGCTTCAGTTCATTATTCTGGTCTGTGTTCCATATGTTACTTCTCCTTTCTATTGCATTTGCTATATTGAAGTATTCAAGCCCATTTTGAAGTGTTCTAGGTTACTTTTTAACATTTTGCCATCTAGTTCCTTTTTTTCAGACATTTGACTATAAAAATGCATGTGATACGATGTGTATGTACACGTGTAAATTTGAATGTGGTACTGACAAAATGAAATATTTTCAAATATTTGTATATTCATGTAAATGTTACAGGGAAACGCACAACTATCCTAGTATAAAAGTTACATTTGATTGTGTTAAAATTTTAATAATTTCTCAAATGAGAATAGTATATGTTCACTGTGTCCTCCTTTCAAGCTTCCACTCTTTATGCACAATAAAAAAGGAAAAACTTAAATTCACCACTTATCCCCTTAATAAACTGGAGTCTATAAGAGCAGTTGGCTAATGCTAGAATCACCTCAGTGACTTTTAAAATACAGATGTACAGGATCAACCCACAGATATTTTAAATTATTTTTTCTATTGTAAGGATAAGACATCTGGACTTAAAAAAAATAAAATAAAATAAAACCTCCTATACTTGTGCTAGTCAAACACTTTATTAACATATTATAAATATCTGTTATTTTGGTCACTATGCTCACTGTGGTTTAATAGCCACAGCCTGAATTATTCTGAACTTATTAACTATTTTTAAAACTACAAATAGTTTTTACAGAGCTTTATGTTCCTATTAAGCTTTTGTCCATTACCTTAAAATATACTCTATTTTTAAATTAATTAAACAGTACTGTTTTAATAAGAAATAGTCACAGTGATATCATCTATATCTTTAAATATATGGCTAACAAAATACATTTACTAATATCTCACTGCCAGGGACTTGCTCTGAAATACATTTGTCTGTTTTACCTATAAAACAATGGGAAGAGAATGTTTTTAAGGTATCCAGTGTTCATGTAATAATTTGTAATTTCCATTTCTTTTTTAATTTAGCTATATGGCATTCCTAAAGGAAAGATGCATTCAATTTGCCATGTGCTACATCAGCATATTCCTCTGCATGCGTGAACTTACTGGCTTTATAATTGTAAAGCATCAATTAGTAATAGAAAATAAAAGATCTCTTTTCGTCAAGCGGATTTTAACCTCATAAAAACTTAAAAATCACCATGATTTGATACCCCTATAGATTACAAGCTATTTAAGAACTAAACACATATCTTCTAGTTACCTTCTCTTCCCTTCATGAGCGTACAATGCTCATATTGTACAGAGGAAGTATGTAGAATCTTACTTATCATTCAGAGATCAATGAACTTTGAGAAGTGGGGCTTCTATTCCTGCACCTTCCAGTGTCCTTGCTGGCTATCAGAAAAAATGACATAGAAGCTACACTATAAAAGTACTGTCTAAGATTCAAAGCTTGATTCACAACTCTAAGGGAAATAAATTTGTTTAAAGAAGGAAGACAGCATGGGCCTAAAAGTTACTAAAGTGATGAAATGATGGAGCCAAATGGTATTTTGAGAAGACATGTGGAAAAACCTAATTTTCTGTAGTTGTTTTGTTTTTTTGTGTGTGTTTGTTTGTTTGTTTGTTTTCTGGAACAAGGATAATTCTCAATGGTCAGGATACATATGTGTCTTTTTGGGTGCACAGTGTCTGGCAATGACTTACAGAGTACATGATACAGAGTAGACCCTTTATATAATATTATAAAATAAATAATTCAAAACATATATGAACTCTTCCCGAGTGATTTGCAAAATTCTTATTGTCATTTTGTGATTTGGTGGTGAAAAGAGGCCATCAATACTCTTCTCCATCTCATTGTCCCTTCTCTAAGAATACTAGACTACAGACCTCACCCTGCCGGTCAGTAAAATCTGATGATTTATCCTTTTTTGAGCTGCTTTGTGTGTATGTGTGTGTGTATGTGTGTGCATGCATGCGTGTGAGCGTGCACACACACAGTATATTTCTTGCTGTCTGGTCCAGGGATATAATTTAGTCAATCATATTCAATCTTGTTCCAGCTCTCACAAAATTTTGTTTTGCTTGATATAGCTGCATTTCAGGTCCTATCATTAAAGTAACAATATTATTGCCTTCTTCATGGAGAAGTGTGTGTGTATGTGTGTGTTTTTAACCCACTTCTCAGATAATACTTATACAATGAAAATGTATACTTATTATAATCGAACCAGGCACAATGCATTGTGATGTCAAAGTAGAACACTGAGTGGATGTGGCACTTTCACAGGGGATGTAAAATATGTTATACTCAAGTTCAATATTTGAAATTGTGAAGATAAACCAATTTGTTGACAAAGTTCTTCTCTATTCTTAGTTACTTGAGATGAGTACCATTCACCTGGTTTCCAGATTATAGTATGGATGGCTGCTACTATCAGGTCTTCAGTGTTATATAAAGAGAAGGCTGTCGTTACCAGTGAAAACACCATAGGCAGTTTGGAAAAGAAGCCCTTCAGACAAGTCCCCTTTGTGGGAAGAAAGGTTTACTGGACTCCTACACAGACGTACAATTTCTCAAGACCACAGCAAATGGAATCTACCCCCAAAACAAATTTCTGTTCAAGAAGTAGTTGAAGTAATGTTAGTAGAATGCTAAGTATACTGTACTATTATTTTTAAAAAACCATTTGCTCACACTAGAGCATATTCAGTAAAGTTACATGCAGTTTATTATAAAATTATTGGAAATAAAGAGAAGTAATATCTGTGAGGTCACACAAAAATAAACTGTTTCTTCTTGCATGTTTATGCCGCCCTAATTTCTCTAATGTATCCGTTGGAAGAAATCATTCCTGATGATATTTAAATTTTATTCTTTAAGGTTCTTATATCATCCCCTTACCACTTTCTAAAATTATAAATTCTTAAAATTATATTTCATATTTTGAGAATCTATGTGTTTCAGCTATTGTAATAAAAAACTGGCATCTTCTATTATCAATTAGCTAAAATATAAATTTGTTTTAAAATAGGACCTGTATGGAATTATAATGTATTCAAATTCATTGTTGCTATTTCCTTTATTGAAACAGCAGCATACTGGTTATCAAGATTCACAGATTACGATCCTGGATTTCTTTTAAGTTATATAACCTTAAAGAAGTAGCTCATTCCTGCTGTCTTGAGCTCAAATTTGAAATTTGTGCGAGTGCATGTATGTATATGTATGACACAGAGAAAAGAGAATCTATGAACCAGATAATATCTCTGATTCTATCCAATGCTTTTATTAAATTCTTAAGAAAGATTACATAGTATACACACTGTTCTTTCAGGTAAACATATGGTGTCCATATGATCTAAGGACCTATTTTGGCTTGGGCATGGGATCATTATATGTTATTATATAATTATTAATAGTTTCTATTTTCACTCCCCAAAATGTCTTAATTTGGGTGATAAATTATATGCTACCTTAGGTTTGAGCACTATTGAGTTAACTCCTTTGACATGCAATTCAGGCCAAATAGCAAATGATCTAAAATAGTGTAAATGGTTTTTAATTGGGCTCCAAGATCATTATTAGAACTTAGCTTTTAGAAACTAGGGGATTTTGAAATTAAAGACACTATATGTAATTTATAGCCATATGACGTGAGTTATGTCTATATATTAATAACAGAGAATAATGAAAACAATTAAGTAAACATCTTGAATTCTTCCTACAGTTTTTTAAAAATATATTTAATTGGAAGGAGTTTGACATCTATTGTCACTGCCACTGGATTTGAAAGATATACCTTGTATTTCCCACCTTTCAAATAATACTCTATATACTTTTTTCTTTTTAATGTTTGATATTATATAAAATCTCAATATACACAGAAATAGTATTTTATAATAAACTTTCATGTATCTGCCACTTCTCTCCAAAATTTATCAAACACTTGCCAAACTTTTTAATTTACGTTCTCTAGCAATAAAAGTGAAGCAGAAAAAAAAATATTTAAAAACATTATTTAAATTTTCTCAAATTTGTCCTAAGGGAATGCAGCGAAAATTTTTTTAAAAAATGTATTTAAGAAAATCTACTCTAACTCAACAAGGAGAATAATCATTTGTGGCATTTGAACCACGACTCACTCTCGTGCCTTTCCCTGGTGATTTCTTTGGATGCTACCTTATGGCTCTGGATGGATATGGCCAAAGACTGGCCCTCTCCCCACAGCTTCAATTAAGGCTTACTCTATTTTACCAGGAAGGCAGGGTACCAACAAACCTCATCCCCTCCAACTCCACATTGAAGAAGTTAAAATCATGGTGAGGTTAGTTGGGAAGAGCTCCCTTTCTCCACCCAGCCCTTCCCCATAGGACTAAGACTCTACCCTTGGTGAGGCAAGATGAGAATAGTGAGGCCTTGACAACCTTAACTTTGGCTTGCTTATAGAGTAGAAGTAGCAACCAGGAGCAGGAAAACCAGAGCTTACTGTCCTGTGAGTAGAGTATTGTCAGAGAATGATTCATAAAACTATTTCATGGGGAACAGAAGCCAGGAAGAAAGAGAGCTCCAAAACTATCCCCAAAGAAACTGACTCTATTATAAACAGAACATACAGAAAGTGAAATCTAAAAGCACTCTAGAAAACAATAGCTCCTTAAAATTAAGAATAACAAGCCAAATTATAAGCTATATATATAAGATATATATCTCCAATTGGCCTAAAAATCTGTCTCTGCCCAAATTTAATTGGACTAAACTGCTGAAAAATGTATAATCCTGGGCACTGTCAAAAACAATAAAGCAATAAGCTTATAATGAGTGGAGCCTGATATACAATGTCTGATGCCAAATAAAGCAGACAGGTTAACAAGAACATTAAGTAGAGAGACAGTCAAGGATAACTCAATTAAAACTACTGTTATTTGAGGGCAACTGTGCACATACCAAGGATAAGCCCTCCGATGAGCGCTACCAAAGGCTTCACAATGCAGAGGAAATACACTTTAATAAAATATCCTAGCAATATCATTAATAAGTAAGCAAACAAAAACAGGTCCTGGAGAGGGGTGAAGGAAGTTCATATCCAGAGAGTCCACAACATATTACTTAAATGTCCAGTTTTCAATAAAATAAGACAACCAAAAATATGTTCCCATATAAAGGGGAGAAGGAGCAAGACAGGCAACAACACCTGTCCATGATATGGATTAGATATCAGATTTAATAAAAATATCAAGTAGTCCTTATAAATATGTTTTAAAAAGTAAAAGAAACCATGCTAAAGAAGTGAAAGAGATACAGTGTCTAATCAAATAGAGAATATTAATAAAAATACAGAAATTATTAAAAAGAACAAAGTAGAAATTTTAGAGTTGATATATACAATAACTGAAATTTTAAAAATTTACTAGAGGGAATACAGAGTAGTTTTTAAATAGCAGGAAAAAGAATTAGTAAACTTGAAGACTGATCCATGCTGAATGCAATGGATTCAGCAAGAAAACAGAATAAAGAAATTGAATAAAGCCTTAGAAAAATATGGAATTTCTTTAAGGACACCAAGATACACAAAATGGGAGTGCAAGAGAAGAGAAAAAAGCAGAAAAATAATTTTAATAGACAATAGTGGAAAGCTCCTCAAATTTGCTAAAAAACATTAACCTACACATCCAAGAATTTAAAGAACCTTCAAGGGAGATAGATGGAAAGCAATCTACCCCTGGACACACATTATAATAAAGCTGCTGAAAGCCAAACAGAAAGGAAAAAAAAAAAAAAAAACCTTGAGGCAAGAGAAAAACAACTGACTGTGTATGAGAGAAATCCAGTAAGATTAACTACTAATATCTCATCAGGAACAATGAAGGCCACAAGGCTGTGGGAAGACATATTAAAAATGCTAAAGACTAAGGGTAAGAGAAAGTGTGCCTTCCTTAAAGTAATGAATCCATAAAAGATTAGAAATAAGAATTAAGCCTAAGTTTTATTTCTCTAAATCAGTGAGTTTAGTAGTATTCAATGGATCTCTGGCCTATATAGACAAAACATTTCCCTAATGTTCTTATTTGAATTGCAGATATTTGAACTACAACCTTAGAAAATCTTATGCTGGATTTGGCATGGATTTCAAGAATCTCCATTCTAATGTGCTTTAGAAGTAATTTTATGTGGGTCATTTGAATTACAGTCCAATAGCTAAAGAGATACAGTAAAGAGTGACCATGGAGCTAGAGAGACGAGCATTTGAATCCTCATTCATCACTATCTGCCTATTTAATTGGTGTTAAGTATGAAGTGTCTTGCATTTCTAGTTGTTATAGTTAGTAAAAATGGTAACTCTAATATTGTGTAGAGTTGTTGTAAGAATTAAATAATATATATGAAGTTGACCTCTAAATCTGATAGGCCTTTTTCTCATTCCCATTTTCTTGCTCATTCTACTCTCATTCCTATTTTCTGATGATACCTTCCCCTAAAACCATAATTATTTTAATTTCAAATTACAACTTATTTTTTCTTCTGTCTTTTCTCAAGAAAAAAATAAATTTTAACTGGAATTTTCTACTTGGATAATTAAAATAAGGACACTAAATTTTGAATCGGGTTAGAAAACACAATTTTTGGATTGAAGTTTTTAAATAAAAATCCAAGTTTTTTTGTTATTTTAATAAATGCAATAGTATTTACTAAAGCTTGTCTCAGGCAATAAACAGATATTGTTAAAGAAAGCAGAGAATCAAATGTCTTTCTTAATTTTTCAATATTTAAGTTGAGCAGTCTTTTATGAACCAAAATATACTCATATGTACACATTTGTGTGTATATGTGAGTGCATATATGCACACGTGCTTGAATACTGTGGTGGAACATTGTTTTCAGATGATGATTACATCAGGATATGAAAATCAATGTACTCAAAGTTCTCTGTTTATTGGCAGGATATCTCTATTCATAGCTTGTTTTAAGAAAAACTATCCAAGGAAAATATATACTGAACGTCCAAGTCACTCTATATACGTGGACAGATAGCCTAGTAAGCCACCATGTTCCCCATACATCCTGGTATGAACAACCTATGTGATTCCCTCTGCTCTTAGTGTGTCTGTACTACTCATGACTCACGTCTAACCAATAGAATACAGAAACGATGATGGGATGTAAGTGATTACTTGTACTTAAATGCATTATTACATTGCATAAGATGTTAGCACTCAACTTTTTGGAGCATTTGTTTCTCTCTTGTTAGCTTTAAAGAGGCCAACTGCTGTACTGCGGACTTCCTAAGATCACTGTAAGAACTGTAAGCAGCTTCTGGTATGTAAACAGTATAATTAAAAAGAAAAGAGTGACCATTGAACTAGAGAAATGAACACCTGAATCCTCATTCATCACTACATGTCAAACTGGGGCAAAATATGGAGCCTCTTAGATTTCTAGTTGTTTTTCAGTAAAAATGGAAATTATAATATGTTGTAGAATTGTTGTAAGAAATATGTATATGAAGCTGACTTCCAAATCTGTTAGGCACCTTCTTTTTTTATTTCCATTTTCTTGCTCATTCCACTGTTGTCATTCTGTGTATATGGCCCACAGCCAGCAAGAAACTGAGGCCTACATTCATACAACCATAAAGAAATGAATTCTATATAATAGAGTGGGTATGGATTATAGCCAGCAAAAAACTGAAGCCTACATTCCTATAACCACAGGAAATAAATTCTACCAACACCCTGATCAATCTTGAGAGATTTTCACATGAGACTACATCCCCAGCCAACATGTAGATTGAAGCCTTGTGAGATCCTAAGCAGAGGGCTCAGTTAAGCTGTGCTAACTCCTGACCCACAGATGCCGTGGACAAATAAATGTTATTTTAAACTGCTAAGTTTGTGGCAATTTATTATTCAGGAATATAAAATAATATAATATAATGCTTTGTTTTATATTCCCTTTCTTTATTTGATTACATATTCTTTGAAGACTAGACCATGTCTTCTTTATTTGAACTTGATTTTAAGGGTTTTCATACTAAAACTCTGAATGTAAATGTAACCTTTACAAATACAAAGAACCAATATATAAGCATACATACCAGTCTGCTATTTTGTTATTTTCTCCCAAGCACTTTAATATATATTGTCTAATATGGTAAATATACCCTGTGGTAAAGGTAGAAAGATTTTTTTTTTTCTTTTTTGGGACAGAGTCTTGCTCTGTCGCCCAGGCTGGAGTGCAGTGGCACAATCTCAGCTCACTGCAAGCTCCACCTCCCGGGTTCACACCATCCTCCTGCCTCGGCCTCCCGAGTAACTGGGACTACAGGTGCCCGCCACCATGCCTGTCTAATTTTTTGTATTTTTAGTAGAGACGGGGTTTCACCATGTTAGCCAGGATGGTCTCGATCTCCTGACCTCGTGATCCGCCTGCCTCAGCCTCCCAAAGTGCTGGGATTACAGGCTTGAGCCACTGCCCCCGGCCGGCAGAAAGATATTATGCCTACTTCACAGGTAGGAAAACCAATGTTGAGTGACTTAAAAGTAGCTCCACTAAACTCACCTACAAAGTGAGCCACGATGATTACAAAATCAAGTTAGTCAAGCCAGGTTACAAGCCTGTTCCCTAATCAAGAATTGGATGAAAGTGTCCTTAGACTTATGTTGCTTTGCTTTACCGTCAAACTGTCAAACATGCAGTAAAAAATATATAAACAGACAAGAAAACAAATGACTGAACAAAATGCTCTGTTATGTCCCTGGTTCCTCAAAAAGGTCCACCCAAACTTGTCAGTCAATACAGCATGGGCCAATTAAGAAATCCACCATGATAGAAAAACTTAAGTCTTTGCCCTTTAAACCATTGTTGCAGGGGAGTTTCCATATCAGTACTCATGCATTCACTTTAAAACCACATAAAGAGGCCGGGCATGGTGGCTCACGCCTGTAATCCCAGCACTTTGGGAGGCTGAGGTGGGTGGATCACAAGGTCAGGAGATCGAGACCATCTTGGCTAACAAGGTGAAACCCCATCTCTACTAAAAATACAAAAAATTAGACGGGCGTGGTGGCAGGCGCCTGTAGTCCCAGCTACTTGGGAGGCTGAGGCAGGAGAATGGCATGAACCCGGGAGGCGGAGCTTGCAGTGAGCGGAGATCATGCCACTGCACTCCAGCCTGGGCGACTGAGCAAGACTTCATCTCAAAAAAAAAAAAAAAAACACATAAAGAATTTCTTGCTATATCATGTTATATAATATTTATTCCAACTTTCCGGATCATCAGGTCTAAAGAATGCCTGGCTATGTCCTGTCCATCAAATTACCATTCTAGCTTGCTATTATATCAATTATACTTTTTACATCTATAAAAGCAGACCTTTTAAGAATAAACTAAATCAATAATTTAGTGTGTTATCAATGTCTACATTTATTTTCTAACTATAACTTACATTAAACACTACTTGTTTCTTGTAAGTATATAACTTTCCATATGTAATTATTCACTCAACTTGCAATTTTTAACTATTGGGAAAAATAACTTAAGATAGAAATATGACCTAGGAATTTCAAATACATAATAACTACTCAGTTTCTAGATTTGCGTGATATTTGAATGAAAGAAATTGTAATATTTTCGGTGTAACTGTCTATCCTGTTGAGATATGTTAGCATATTGGGTCATCGTATAAAGAATTCATTGTGATTTGTAATGGGCCACCTCCACTATTCGTGGTTTATACATGGCATTTTAAGACATCCCCATAGGAGAGTCACTCTGCTCGCAATAGAGGCTGTAGGTCAGTGTGTTGAGTCAGCATGATGCCATTTTAAAGGATGTGTGTACAATCTGTGAACTTGATTCAGTTGGGTTAAGAAGTATAGCACACAGCAGGGGAGAGTAAATTTCCTTTACTCTGCTGTTGCTGAAGTTGCAAGGCCATGAGTGGAGAGTAGAAGCAAATATCTAAAATGATAAAAAGTCCTTTCTAACTTTTCTAGGTTCCATTGCTACTTATTTGTGATTTACAATTAAAACAAAACAGTCTCAACTTGCTGCTTCTAAATAACCTGATCTTTTTTGAGCAAGGTACTTTAAATAACCTTTACTGAATTATATGTGTTATTTCTTAAAACAAGTAAACAAAAAGATAGTTGTGGTTCAATGTCAATTTTTAACATGTTAAGAAATTCTTCTAATTTATTGATTCAATCATTTGGGAGTACCTTTGACCGCCTATTACAAACCAAATTTGGTGCTGGGAACACAACCAAAAAAGTAAAACAAAACAACAGTATATGGTATTGGGTATCAGATCTTGAGCTCAGGGCCTCCTGTGTGAGATATAATTTTTTTTCTCTCTATTATACTGCTCTTGCTAAGACATGCTAGCTATGCTTAATAAGATATAGCCCTGGCTTGCAATGGAAAGTAGCATCTCCTGGGAGAGTAAAATGTTATAATAACTAGACTGCAAACTTAAACATACACTAGGCCTGTGTAAACATTTTTATTAAATTTCTCTGTCCCAATTTTTTAAACTTCTCCACTTTTTCAACCACATTTTTTTCTTACTTTGTATCTTACTATGCAGAGCAGAGTAGCCTTAAGGGTCATCAAAAATTGACATCGAAGAACAAAAAATCAAATCTTTGATATTTTGAACTTGTACAAAAGTGAGAAAATTCTGGTACAATGTAGCTTAGAAAATGTGCTATTCAACTACTTTGGAAGTTGGCACTCTCCTAACCTTGAAGACGGGCTTGGAACTGCTCAGCCACTAAAGAGACCCATGACTCTGCGCAAAATTAGAATAAAGGATTATTACCCTATGACTTGCACTGTTTTGTTCTTGAGAATCAAACAGTTCTGTTTGTAAATGAAGAGTACATTCTGAGAGAAAACTATGGAAAAGTTTGAGCTGCTTTGAGACATGTTTCAGGCACCTCAACACACAGATGAAGAGGGGAGAGAAAATAACATGAAATGTGAACGAGATAAATCCTGAGAATCTGTTCAAAGAAAGAAATATTTAAAGGACAACCGCGGGAAGAGCAGAACCTAGGCTTCATCACCTTCTGCCTGCCACAGCCCAGCTCCAGCCAGAGATATAGTGAGCACTTTGATATGAAGTTTCAGGGGAAAAGAAGAAAAGGAGGAAGAATATTAATAATTCAATAGTACATAGAACTGGAGGAAAAAAAGTAAAAAAAAAACAGAAAATTGACAATACTTGTTTTGGCTTCCTCTACAACAAAGGCTATCAAAGATACAACATTCTGAAGAACGAGACCCCTTCAAATGGAAAATAGTAAAAGAACCTGTTAGTGAATACCTTTTGCCTGGTACAGCTTCACATGTACTGTATTATTTAATTTTCCAGATAACTCTGAGCTGCAATAATTATCTTATTATATATGAAAATTAATGCTCAGAAATATAATTTTTTTTATCCTAGGTCATACAATAAACTGAATTTCAAATTTGTACTGAAGATAAGTTAACACTAACACTCACTAAAAAAAAAAAAAAAAAAAAAAATCTGTAGTATTCTGTTCAGATGGTTGGTATAAACATATTGCATATTCAACCTGACTCAGTTTATCTACCATCAATAGTAACAGAACAGGCTGGGCATAGTGGCTCACACCTGTATTCCCAGCACTTTGGATGGCTGAGGCAGGTGGGTCACTTGAGGTCAGGAGTTCGAGACCAGCCTGGCCAGATGAGGCCAAACCCCATCTCTACTAAAAATACAAAATTTAGCTGGGCATGGAGGTGGGCACCTGTAGTCCTACCTACTTGGGAGGCTAAGGCAGGAGAATCACCTGAACCTGGGAGGCAGAGGTTGTAGTGAGCCGAAATCGTGCCAGTGCACTCCAGGCCTGGGTGACATGGCTAGACTCCATCTCAAAAAAAAAAAACAAAAAAAAAAAACAAAAAAAAAACGTAGTAATAGTACACATCCACCCACACAAAATTAAATGTTTTTAAAATAGGACAGAGGTGGCTGGGCACGGTGGCTCATGCCTGTAATCCCACCACTTTGGGAGGCCGAGATGGGTGGATCACAAGATCAGGAGATTGACACCATCCTGGCTAACACGGCGAAACTCCGTCTCTACTAAAAATACAAAAAATTAGATGGGCATGGTGACAGGTGCCTGTAGTCCCAGCTACTCAGGAGGCTGAGGCAGGAGAATCGCGTGAGCCCGGGAGGCAGAGCTTGCCGTAAGCCAAGATCGCGCCACTGCACTCAGCCTGGTGACAGAGAGGACTCCGTCTCAAAAAAAAAAAAAAAAAAAAAGAGAGAGAAAATAGGATAGAGGCAAGAATATCATGCCCTACATTGCTCCTTGAACACTCCATGTGCAATGGCAGGCTGAGGAAGAGGTTAATATGAATGAGAATATTGTATCACAAAGGAATTTTGGGTAAGTAACATGGATAGATAACAGCCTGGACTAGGCCTGAGTCCTCATGTAACTAAAGGGAAAACTGATGAGTTATGTTTGTTTTAAATTTTGGCCAGACTACAACTAAACACTTATTTTTAAAACCAAGAAATGAACATTTACGAAAGCTAATACAAGTTGTACATCTTTTCCTCCAATTAAATCCAGAAATTAGTTTATTCACTCATAAATTAAATGTTTATTGAGCACAAGCACCTGCTATGTGAAAGACCCATGTTAGTCAACTGGAGTGTAATAATGACAGAGGACTGAAGATGACTGCTTTTGTCATCAGAGAACACACTGCCTAGTGAAGGAGATAGGCATATAAACTATTATGAGATGAATTAAGTACTAAAAATATGACACTACCAATGAGAAAATCAATCCATTTGTAGAAAGCTAAGGACAGTTTTATAGTAAAAGGTATATATACACACACACACACACACACTTACACATTTATACACATACTTTTTTTTTTTTAAGTGTCAAATAAATCCAGTGGGGAAGGGCTTTCTGGGTAACGAGGTTGTTTTTTCTTGTTGTTTTTTTTTGTTGTTGTTGTTGTTGTTTTTGAGATGGAGTCTCGCTCTGTTGCCCAGGCCGGAGTGTAGTGGTGCGATCTCGGCTCACTGCAACCTCCACCTCCCGGGTTCAAACAATTCTCTTCCTCGGCTTCCCAAGTAGCTGGGATTACAGCTGTCTGCCACCATGCTTGACTAAGTTTTTTGTATTTTAAGTAGAGACGGGGTTTCACCATCTTAACCAGGTTGCTCTTGAACTCCTGACCTCGTGATCCACCTGCCTCAGCCTCCGAAAGTGCTGGGATTACAGGCATGAGCCACTGTGTCCAGTCAGGAAGATTTTAAAAAGGAAACCAGAAAATTTTGGGATGAAAAATACCAATGCAATTTGAATCCTCACTTTAGCACCGAGTAATTTGAAATCTTGGGTACTTTCTTGACTTCTCTGTACTTTAATTTTCTCATCTATTAAATGGTAATAAAAATCCCTATGAAAAACAGCTGTGAAGAATGACTAGGTACTAGGAAGTCCAGGTCATTATGTCTGATACTTGATGATTTTACTGTATACACATTGCCTGCATACATCCGATGTTTTGTGAGTCTAACCTTCAAAATTCCTTGAGAAAGGACAAATCTATTTTTCTAAAAGTTTACTTAAAAACTCCATTGGCTACTCACTGCTATGCTAGATGAATCACAGTTCTGACTTAGCATGATCATTCCTTTGCTTTCCAGCCTATCCTTTTAAATCCCTTATATTCAAGTAATAGCCTGGGTGAATGTTTTTGCATGTCATATACAAATAACCACATCACACACCTTAATTTTAGCATCTCTATATTAAGGGATGCCACAGCACACCTACTTTGCTTCAGGAAAAGGTTGTTGTGACAGCTGAGATACATACATTCTGAAAGTGAGGAGCTTAGGCTACTAATTTGCATGTCAAAACCCAAATTTCACTTCTTTCTCATTTCTACTGACAATGATTGTGTCTAGTTAATGGGAGTAACCTGAAAGAGTTGTGCATTTCACTAAGTTCTCTAAAAGCTTTGCTATAGTAAAGACTGCAAATTAAAATAAAATTTTAATCATGTAGCAGCTTGCAAGTGCTGGACTAATAATAATGATTAAGGACCTTTTTATTCTGTAAAAGGAGCCTGTACTTCCATAGTAAAAAAAAAAAAAAAAAAAAAATCCATTATTTAATTTCTTTATTGGCAGTTTTTATTGAAATCTTAGCTTGCTGGGAAAACCTGAAAATCTGCCCTTTTTTTTTTTATAGCCAGAGAGTACATTTTAAATTTTACCGTTAATATATACAATTTAGTCTTGGAAAAAACACATCTTATAAAACCTTACTTATGAGCAGCGCTTCATTTATCATGTTAATTTTTAAATTACAGAATGGGGTTATAGATGAAAAACGAATGAGTGAAAGAATACTTGGTGGATAAGCCACAAATCCAACATCCTTTTCGGTTATTTAATATCTTACCAGACACAGATGTGGCAGTTTCTGTGTCTCACAGTTTCTATATTATATGCTTCAGGAAAATGGTCTGCCTTCCTTGCCTCTGTCACAGATTACTGTGTGATTCAAGTGAGCTGACATAATGAAAATGTCTTAAATTTTGTCACATTATAAAATGTGCTAAATCTAGTTAATATCTTAAAAGTCAAAATGGATATTTGTTGTCCTTGTAAAATACAATAAATTTATGCTAATGCAAGATTCTGTAACTGTACAAATAGTAATTTTAAATGTAAAGGTAAAATTATACAAGATTTTAAAAGTCGGATCAGACATCCACATAGTTAGAGTCATTAAAATTTGGGGGTCAACAAGTTTAGATAGTATCTTCTTTAATTAGAGTTCAATGGCATTTATACCTAAATGATAATGTGGAAAGAAATGGGGGAAAAACAGAATCCCAGTAATGCTGATGTGGAACCATCAGTCCTGTTTTTATTAAAAAATATTACTGCTCAACTTTTGTCTCCATTTTGGTTTGGGTCCTGAAGCAATGAGCCCTGAAGATATGGAGATATTTTTTCAGTCCCTTTGATTTGGATTGCCAAATAGTGTTTACAAGAGTTTTAACAACTGAAATTATCTATTCTTAATCAATTTATAATCTACATTAGTTTAACTTTGGCTATATTCACTAACATGGTTTTATTATTCCATTACCTGTAACAACCTGACTTGACTGCTTCAAAAAACTCTTCAAGAAGATGAATTGCCGGTAACTTTACTGTTCGCTCCCAAAGGCAACCCCTCCCAAATTTAGTCAACAGAAAACTTCAACCTATATGCCACAATGTTAAATTATTATTTATCCTTAAAACTCTTAGAAGCCCTTGTGTCAAAATACTTGACTTTCCATGTTTGCTAATCCTAAACTACTCTCTCGTGATCGTCTCAGTCCTAATCAAGCCTCCATGAAGGAAGACCCACATTATGGTACAATTCAAAACTACATAAATGTACCAAATTTACCCAACCTCCTCTGAGATGCTAGGAATTTATCAAGGTAGTTCTCTCCCTGACTGCTCTAAAAAAAAAAAAAAAAAAAAAAAAAAAAAAAAAAAAAAACAAACAAACAAAAAAAAAAACTCAGCTTTACATTATTACTAAATTGTCCTGGTAGAATTTAGTAGGAGCCAACAATTTAGTAGTGAGAAGGTTTAGTAGGAACCTTCTCACAGCTATGGGCCAAGATCTTATCTTAGAAACAGTACAATCTTCTGGGGTTCCTTGAACCCCTGACTTGGGAAATTTCATAGTAGTGCCTGTGACATATGCCTCATATTGGATCCAAGCTCTGATTTCTTTCCTCTCCTTCCTAATTATCATGTTTCTATCACGTGAGGGGTCTGAACTAGTCACTGGGATTTTGACTTTATATCATGACAATTATCAGAAGATTGTTACAGTCTCTATGTGACCCACCTTTGTATAAAGGCAACAGCTAGACTATGGGATCTATCTGCCAACTTGTTTTTTTAGAGCTTTGTTGAAGATTCATAGTTCCTTATTTGCTGCACAATCTCTGCTGCTTACTGAAAATACAGTTTCTCAACAAATAAGCTTACCTTCAATGAAATTGTTCTATTATTTCTCAGCTATTTCTGTCCATGACTATAACACTTTAAGTCCTGCATTTTTTCTTCCATTATCTGATTTTTTAAAAAAAACAAAACTCATAACTTCTGCTTGTAAGCTGTCTATACCTCAAATAAGTTTATTAGAAACCCTTTAGTTTAGCTTTATTCATGTTTGCTAATGGGTCATATACTATGACAGAAACAAGAAAGTGTTTGGCACGCTAAACTGTAACATATCTCACTTTACCCCTAGAATAATATTCCTTACTAGAGCCAAATATGTGAAGATAGTAAACTCACTGCAATCACCAGAAATTTTGGCTAGTATATCAGTCTGTGTCCAGTCAGAAGAAAGAAACCACATGGTGATTACACAGAGGAAATTTAATGAAAAATTTATTAAGTTTTAATTCAAGAGTAGCTAAAAATGTAAAGAGAACCTTAAGGATTACCTAGCACTGAGAAAAAGTGCTTATGAAGAGACAGACTTGGAAGTAGAACTATTCAAAAATAGGCCACAGGTCAGATTTAGCATGTGGGATGCAGTTTGCTGACTTTTGACCTAAGGTGTGTACATAGGCTTCAATAAGATCTGTTCCTCCCTTCCCTTATGAGTTAATATATGCTAGCTTACACATATAGAGCTACCACTTTTTATTCTTCACTCCACATTATTATTGCAAACATACACAGGCAAATGTTGACAACAATTAATGCAATAGTCTAATAATAGGCATGCTCATTTTTTTTTTTTTTCCTAAATTACCACAAACTGTGTTCAGTAAGAAACATCTGTGAAGACTGCTCTTGAGCCCTGGAGGAAAAAAACACTATCAAATTTTTTTTGACAATTAATACAATGGTGATATGCCAAGGAATTGATCCTTGCATTCATGTGTCTTAAATAAAAGGTATAATAATTAAATTATAGGAAGTTGATCACTTGTAAAGACCTCAAGCTGAGGACTATTAGGAACCCTTCAGCAGCAGATACGTTTTGGTAAGAGACAGCTTCTACTTGATAATTCTAGATCAATTAGACAACTACAGTAAATATAAGCAGCTTCCACCTATGGGCCATGGAATGATAATACAGATAGTCACAGTTTTATCTGTATTGGTTTGCTCTTTCTTCTCCCATATATCTGTATGATTTTCTTGTCTAAAGCTACCACTAACTAAGTTACTTTTAAGGCCCATATTTTTAATATTGCTTTCTGCTTCCTTAATCTCTCCTTGGTTTGAATACAATAGCTGGCTCAAATTTGTTCATAAATAGGTTAAAGCATACAATCAAACAAATTGGTGGTAATTTACATGTACTCTTATGGTAGTCATGTAGCTTTCCTTTGTTATAGTGTTTGTGAAATGAATCATTTGGTTTGCTAGGTAATGGAATTAAATTGATAGGTGATATTTTGGATGGCAAACATCATGATTAGTTATAAGAGTCAAAAATCTAAAACCATTTCTCACGTCATAACTAGAAAAGGAGGCTCCTTTCTCTACTAAATTAACACTGAGGAGGAACTTTTTGAGGGGACTAGCTATTGTAATAGAACTTTCCCAGAAATAGAAATTGGAAGGGAACTAGGGAACAGATTGTATATATTTGGAGGCTGCTGTAATTTCATGAGTCTTAAAAGATGCACAACTTCTCTTTTGCTTTAAATATACAAAATGATCACAACAGGGCAAATGTTATCGCCTGACCACTGTACTATTACAAAACTATCTGACATGCTTCTATGGATAATTTGGCCCAAAACAGATTGTTGGTGATCCCAAATGGCTGGTATGCATTTGCAGCACAGAAGTCTCTTGGTTACTACCTAAAAACTAGACAGTTACATTTTATCCTTGCAAACTGATGTCTGACTTCAGGATAGTACCTGATCTGCCATCATTCACACTCTTTTTTGTTCCATTGGCTATTCCTCTGTGAAAAGGAGGTTGTTAGATAACAAAAACCAGAAGGAAAAACTAATTTTGAGAACTAAAACATTAACCACTGAAGACAAATTCTGGATTATTCTTTCTGCCACTAAGACTGTTTACCTCATGCTTTATGAGAGTATCAGAAAGCAGAAAAACGATCTTTTATTCAGAAAAGTATGTCAGAAAAGTAGGAAAGTCAGACAATGCCATCAGGGCATTATACTCTTCACCCAATGATATTCATGAAATCAGGCATACGGTATTTGAAAACAGAGCCATTTTAGATAGAATATTGGCCTCATAAAGGGGAGTATTCAGTGTTCTGAAGAAATACTGTTGTGCAAAATATTTCTGCAGACTTCTGTGGAATCATCAATATTACTAGCAGATTAGAAAGCAAACGAAAAAGTAAAACTAGGTAATTTGTCTAATAATCCCATGTCTGGTTTTGTTAGCTCTTCATATTAAGGATGGGACTTACTCTATTTACTTAATATGAGCACTCTTTGATCCTGGCTGAGAATTGTGATAATAATCCTTCTATAAGTTTTTATCTGCATTGCAGTATTTTTATATGTGTTAACCGCAAATGCTGCTGCGCCAACTTTGTGAAATCAAATGATCTAACAAATGATCACCCAACAAAAGAACGGGGAACTGCAACACTGTAGAGGTTGAAGCAATCATCCCTGAAGAAGTGACACATGACCATGACGTCTCACGTAACAGTGAAGATCTGATTTGATCATGTCTTCAAATATTCATGTTCAGTTCACTAAACCTAGCAAACTGATGGCCTCCAGCTCCATCAATGTTTCTGCAAAGGACATGATCTTGTTCTGATGGATACATAGTATCCCATGATATATATGTGCCACATTTTCTTTATCCAGTCTAACACTGATGGGCACTTAGGTTGATTCTGTGTCTTTGCTATTGTGAATAATCCTTCAATGAACATACACATGCATATGTCTTTATAATAGAACAAGTTGTATTATTTTGGGTATATATCTGGTAATGGTATTTCTTGATTGAATGTGTTGACGAGAAGATTTATACTTGGTAAAATAGTTGAAGAGATTTATTCTGAGCCAAATATGAGTGACCATGGCTCGTGACACAGCCCTTAGGAGGTCCTGAGAACATGTGCTCTAGGTGGTCGAGGTACAGCTTGGTTTTATGTATTTTAGGCAGACATGAGACATCAATCAAATCATTTAAGAAATCCATTGATTTGGTTCAGAAAGGCAGGACAACTCAAAGCAGGGGCTTCCAGGCTATAGGTAAATTTAAACATTTTGTAGTTGACAATTGGTTGAGTTTATCTGAAGACCTGGGATTAAGGGAAAGAAACATTCAGGTTAATATAAGGATTGTGGGGACCAAGTTTTATTGTGCAGAGGAATATCTCAGACTACAGAGACAGAACAGTTTGTAAAATGTTTCTTATTAGAACTAAAAGGGTGCCTGGCTCTTAGTTATCTCCTGGATCTGGAAAGGAGGAAGGAAAACAAAGGGGGAAGGTGATTCTCTCTAGAATGTGGATTTTTCCCACAAGAGACTTTGCAGGGCAATTTCAAGGTATGGCAAGAAAACATATTTTGGGGTTAAATATTTTCTTCCTTTTCTCATAATGTTATACCAGAGTCAGATTGAAAAACAAGTCACAATATACAGGGTCAAATAAAACCCATCTGATGATCCATGGTTTGTAGGGCATGACTCCCCAGACCCCTTAGGCAAGATCAAAAATCAGAGCTTAGTCCTTTGTTCCCCGCCCCACCTTGGCCATAAAGGATTCCACAGAATGCACATGCAGTCCAACAAAATAGCAACAGGTCCCAAGGTGCTAGGAGGCTTATTCCTAGAGTAGTTTTGTTAGTGGTAATAGTTTTAAATATTTGCGATTTGCATCATGGGGAGGGGACATGATCTAATCTGATGTAATAGCCAATAGTTCAAGGGGTGAGATGAAGTCAGGCCTAGGGTTTAGTCTAAAAAAAAAAAATCTCAGATCATACCTATTTTGTGAGCTATCATGATCCAGGTCTTTAATTGTACCTTCTTTCTTTTGCTGTGTCTGTCATAACATTTACAAGAGATACATCATGCTAATACAGTGACAAATATCATACATCTAGCAAAGATCAGGCATCCAAGAAGGCTATAGGTAGAGTCAGAGGGTAGTAAACAACCTAACCAGCCAAAAAACCCACTGCATGCATCATCATACTCTTTGATTAGACTCACAATGTGTTTACCCTATTTATTAAGGGTCATTTGAACCTTATGATAAATCTTATTTGAGGATTATAGAACCAACACTAAATCAGGATCCAATAAATTTAAATTCTCTTCTGGCCAGTTTATCTCCATAGGTGTAACATCCTGAAGAGGATATAAATTAAATGCAAAGAATGCCTGGTCCTCAATGTCTAAATTGTAATAGGACTTGTTAATGGAAAACAAATCTATTTTTTCCCACCACTTTTGTATTGCACCATATACTGGCATTTGGGAGACAAAAGGAAGTTTTGTCACAGGAGAAGTTATATGATTCTACAGTGTCATTTTATTGTCCCTCCCAACAGAAATGGCCCTTTGTCATATACCAGATGCTATGACTCATGGAGGTGGATAGTAGAGGCTAAGTTTGGAAAAAATCAGGGTTCCAAGTGGTTTGAGGGCATAGCCATTCTCCCTTCCTGTTTTTACAATCTGAAAGGGAGAGAGGAGGCCATGTGTTATCACCTAAAATAGCTCACCTATTTCCCTGGGGGAGTATTTTTCTATTGTTTACAATAGTCCCAATCCCTGCCAGTAGGATGACAGAGTACCTTTGAGCCTCATTTAACTGTGGTGCCTGTGCTCTGAGAATACAATACTTAAGGTCACATTTTCCATCCCAAAATCTCCCTAAGTTTGAGGGACCATATATTTTTCCACATGTGTTTGGATTGTACCTCAGTACTGAGGATTGTAGGCCATTGTTTCATAGCCACCTCAGATTCCATTTGTAATAAAATAGACATGAGCCCCTGTTGTGTAAGATGACATACTCATCCCCAACTTTGGCTTTGGAAGTATGTTTTTATGGTTTGTCTGGTTTCTTTTAGCCATTTGATGAGGGCTGCATTATCTTTCTGCTTCTTTTTTTTTTTTTTTCTTTTTTTGACAGAGTCTCGCTCTGTCACCCAGTCTAGAGTGCAGTACAGTGGCATGATCTCCACTTACTTCAAGCTCTGCCTCCCAGGTTCACACCATTCTCCTGCCTCAGCCTCCTGAGTAGCTGGGACTACAGGTGCCCATCACCATGCCCAACTAACTTTTTGTATTTTTAGTAGAGACGGGGTTTCACCGTATTAGTAAGGATGATCTTGATCTCCTGACCTCATGATCTGCCTGCCTTGGCCTACCCAAAGTGCTGGGATTACAGGCATGAGCCACTGCGCCCAGCCCTGCATTAGCTTTTATAGCAGCTTCCATCCCTTTCTCTATTCCTGAAATATCATTCCTACTATGTGGCCTATTTTTGATAGGGAATTTTTTTCTAAAGAATGTCTCTTTTTATTAGTCATGAACTCAGCTTGCCCCAGTATCCCTAGCCCAGCTCCATTTCCTCCAGTGAGGTCACACTTTAGTTTTTTGGAAGGCCAATTTTGGTATATTTATCAGGAATACTGTTTCCATTGTATACTGATGGCATTTGTACAATTTGGATAAATGGAGTAATCCAGAACTGCTGGGTATCCCAAACAATTGTTAGGTGAATGGTGGTTACACCTAAGTATGCCTTTGGGTATTCCTTAAGGCTTCCCAGTGGCACCCTGGCCTTAGGGTGGAATGTGTACTGTCAGGGACCTCTGTCCACCAATGGACTCCCCTCAATAGTTCTCTAAGGGCAGTCTCAGCATGGTTCATGCTGGATAGTGGCATCCAGACACAAGCACAGGAATGGTAGTTATTTGGACAGGCCATGCTATGGCTGTTTACACAGGAAGCAGCTAGAATTTTGCCATTGTAACCAGGCAATTGTCTCAACTGATTATCCCTAATGTTTATTGTTATGCAGTGTTCTACCTGGTTAGACCCCCTCAGTGATCATCCTGAGGCATTGTTAGGCAAGTGTTCCTGTAGGGCATCATATTTGGTTACAGCCCTATAATAGAGCTACCCGAGAAAAGGGGGACCTCAGGGAATGTTTAGAATGGTGCTGTTCCACATAACACTCTTCACTGCATCCTCATCTATATCACACCAAATGATTTGGGCTCTGCCTGTAGGAGATTGCTGAGGACCAGGAGAAATTTTCAGATTTGAAAAGAGAAGGAGTATGGAGTAGGTGGACAGAGGCGATTGTGGGAATGAGAATGAACAAGTAAAACATTTTCCTGGCTTTAACAAGGGAATATATAGCCGCATCCATTTAGAACATTATACCAAAGAATACTGCATAGATTCCAAACAGCTTCTTAAGGGTTTCAGTTAAAACATTCAAAGTTTTAGCAATATTCTATAGCAAGGAATGTAAGAATGAGAGCTATTTTAGATTTTATGAGGACTAGCCTGACCTGGAGTCTCTGGAAGTATGTTGACTTTCATTATAGCCCTAGAGACCAGCTGAGCCTCCAGTCTTCTCTTGATTCACAGCTGGGTGTCAGAGACCAGTTCAGAAGTCCAGGCATGGTTAGGAATGTGGTTGGTCACTCATTTAGGTGTGAAATGTGAATCCAAGAAATGAAGAAGTGACTTCCTTTAACTTTGCAGCACAAGAGTTAGTTACAAGCACTTGATAAGGTCCTTTGGTGTCTTTTTCAATAAACAAATTCACCTGGCTGTAATCTGTGGACTTTTGGGCTATCAGCCCAAAAGTGTGATATCAGTGTGACAGATTCTGTTACCAACTTTGTATTATTTGTTAAGGTTTTGAGAAGCCCTTGACAATAGTGCAATATTTCCCCTTTGAGTAAGGTCAGTTCTTATAAGCCCTCATCCAGCCTCATAGGTCTCCCGGTTATGATTTCGTAGGGTAATAAACAATGTTTTCCAAAAGGAGTGGACCTAAGATTAAACAAGACCAATGGGAAGGCTTTTGACCAAGGGAGGTTAAAAGCCTCCATCAACTTAGCTAATTGAGTTTTCATTGTGTCATTTGTTCATTCCATCAACCCAGAGGATTGCAGATGGTAGGCACAATGGAAACATTGTATTATGGACTAGATTATGCAAATGGATTGAACAACTTATCCAGTAAAATGAGTCCCATGATCACTATGCAGTTCAGAAGGAATTTCCCAAACTGGAATGATTCTAACAAAATTTTCCCTACCGTTAAAGCAGTAGCCCTCTGACAAGGAAATGCTTCTGCCCAATGAGAAATCATACAAACTAAGACCAGCACATATTTGAAATTTTGGGGTGGCAGCATCTGGATAAAATTCAACTGTCATACTTCAAAAGGACTGGCAAAGGAAAATGACCTTGGGAGCCATATAAGGGCTTGCCAGCATTGTGTTTTAGGGCATATAGTACATCAAGAGTATACCTTTTGGGCTACAATGGAAGATGGTTTCCAAAAGTATTTTTTCCCCATGATACCATATTTTCAGGGGCCCAATGAGTCATTTCATGAAAAAACTGAAGGAAAGGTAATTATGCACCTATGGGAACTATGGGATTTTTGTTAACTATGGGTTTGTCATTTCGTGAAAAATCTGAAGGAAAGGCAATTACGCACCTATGGGAACTATGGGTTTTTTGTTAAGCTCTAGGCAAAATTCCTCACTTGGGTCAAACATGCCTCCATTCTGTTTCGAGGTTTGTTTCTCTTGAGGAGTAGATGCTGGTTGAGGCTGTAAAAGAAAGTGCGGGTATTTGTAGGATGAAAGGTAAACACCCATGCAGGACGGACCATCTTTTCTAGGACAGCATTCTTTGCTGTAGCATTAGCCAGATTATCTCCTTTTGCTTCTTCAGTGTTATCCTTTGAGTACCCAGAACTTTTTATGACTGCAAGTTGCTTTGGCTTCTGAATTACTTCTAGTAACTTCGAGACTTGGTGCCCATTTCGTATGACCTATCCAGATGAAGTAAGAAATCCTCTCTGTTTCCACAGCATGCTAAAATCATGGGCTACTCCAAAGGCATATTGGTTATCGCCACTTTTCCTTTAGCTAAATTACAAGCCTTAGTTAACGCTACTAATTCAGCCATCTGGGCTAGTTTGACTCCTTAGTGTTGGCCAGTTTTGATTATGTGTGTTATGTCATATCCTGCCTGGTAATGCCCTTGGTTGTCCCTTAATAAGAACCATCTGTGAATTAAATTAATTTAGCATTCTCAATGGGAGTTTCCTGTAAATCTCTCCTAGAGAAGAGTAAGATATTAGTTAGCAGATTGCAGTCATGTTCCTCTTCCTCTTGTTAACCTGGAAGGGGGAGCAGGGTTAAGAGTGTTACAGTGCTTCAAAGTGATGTTGAGGGCAGCAAGAGGAATATTTCATAAGAGGTGAAGTGGGTAACAGAATAATGTTGAGTGTGGTGAGAGCTTAAAAGAGATTTTACAGAGTGGGGGTCATAGCTGGTTAGAGGGGATCCTAGGACAAATTATTCGACGTTTTTGCATAAGGTAGCTCCAGCTAATACAGCCCTCATACTTTTGCAACTGGATGTAACTGTTAACTGAAATAACAAATTGGCCTGTGAGTGTCACCATGTTTTTGAGTTAATACTCCTAGAGCACTCCCCTTTATTTCATGTGCAAAGAGGAAAAAGGGAAAACTATAATTGGGGTGGCCTAGAGCAGGTGCTTGGGTGAGAGCCTGTTTCAGATTTTCTATGTGCTTTTTCACCCCTCTTCTCAGTGGATTGGGTTTGGCTGGGTTTGTTTTCGTTTTTTTATATAGGGATTGGGTCATGGATTGGGTCATTAAGGAGTAGTCTGGACTCCAACTTCTGCTAGAGACTCTCTCGGGGTTTATTAATAGCCCCCTTGGAGAATTCATATGTCCCAAATATTTAACTTGGGGGAAGCAAAATTGTAACTTATCCTTTGAAACTCTGTGTCTCGTAAAAGGAAGCTGTTTTCATAGTGGGACAATGTCTTCTCTGTATTTTGGTAGGGAGGATGAACACAAGAATAAATTATCCACATACTGAATTAGACTAGAGTAGAGTTGGAGTAGGAGTAGGACTAGGAGTAGGAGTAGAGTAGAATTTGGAAATTCAATGTCATCTTAATCTGCCTTTAGTATTTGAGAAAAATAAGTAGAACTTTTAAAGTAGCCTTGGGGTAAGACTCTCCATGTGTACTGGCGATTTTCCCAAGTGAAAGCAAAAAGATACTGGCTATTTTGCTTTACAGGTGTGCTGAAAAATGCACTACAAAAATTAATAACAGATACGTGGCCGGCAGTGACAGAAATATTAGACAGTAAGGTGTGGGGATTAGGAACACCAAGGTGTCTAGGAATTATTATTTTATTTATAGCTCTTAGGTCTTAAACAAATCTCCAGCTTTTCCCATTTGGCTTTTTAACTGAGAGGATTGGTGCATTGCAAGGGCTAGTGCAGGGTATTATGAGTCCTTTGCCTAAAAAGTCCTAAATGATTGGTTTGATTCCCAGTAAGGCTTTAGGTCTAAGGGGATATTGCCTTACATTTGGCAGGGGTTTGGATTTATTTATTGTTATCTCTATACGGACTGCTGACTTAATTCTCCCAATATCTGTGGAAGAGTTTGTCCATAAGGAGTCTGGTACCTTAGAGAAGAAAGGCTCTAATTCTTTCTGTCCAGAATCTTGATTAACTTTCACAAGCACAATATTACATGTGGGCTTTGTAAGTCTTCTATGTCTCCCAAGTTGAGAATTATTTCTCCCTTCTATGAAAATGAGATGTGAGTATTATAGGTCTCTAGGAAATCCCATCCCAGTAGGCATATGGAGGCACTATTTACTGTAAGAAAAACATAATGCCCCACTAGTTCTTCTAATTGAAATTAAAGGGGATTTGATTTAAAGGCTATAGTAGCAGAGTCTGAAATCCGTACCATTTGGACTTTTTCTTTACTCCAAGGGAAAGGGTTTTTAAACAGGGTAGGGTTGAGGACTGACACTGTAGCACCGCTGTTGACAAGGGCTTCGGTATTTTCCTCATTTATGGATATTTCTACTTCTCCTAAAGCATTAGAATTTGGGGGAAACCCTCTCTATTCTCTCGGAGGATCCCTATTCTTATTTTTGAGTTGTTCTGGTGCTTTCCTCTGGGGCCCTTTGCCCCTTTTGTGCAAGCACCCATTTAAGTTTTTTGCATTCATTTTTAAAATCTCCTTTCTTTTTGCAATAGTGGCAAATTGCTTCCTCTTACGGTCACTTAGATCTCTGGGGACCATGGGATTCTTGCAAACTCCCAGTTATGTTACTAAATTGTGTTAGTTGTAAACTCATAATTTTAGAGACTGTTTCCTTTTCTTTCTCAGTGATTGTTTGTGACAACTGGTTAGCTAGGGTGAGTAGGTGGCTAGTGGGCAAGGAAGCCCAAGCCACATTACTCATCTTCATTAGCGTTGATAACTCTTTATTTAAACCTTGAATGAATCTTCTACCATGCTCAAAATTTTCAGGAGTAATTCCTGAAAACCGAATGTCTTTTCAAACCTGTTATAAAAGTCAGGCACGGTTTCATTTGGGCATATTTTACATTGTTGCACCCTTGTCAATTTATAACCTTGGGGAATATCTGTGGGGTTTAGTTTCACAGAGGCGATTACAAAGCTCTCTGCATTTCTCTTCCAGTTGCACCTATTTTGTCAAAATCTTTTAAAGGCTTTTTCCAATCTGCTACTTTAAACCATTGTTCAGCTTTGGTTTTGGGCACCAGTAGCTCAATCAGCTGATACAGGTTAGAGAAACTTGGATCAAAAGTCTTAAGGGTTAATTGGAATGCCTTAGCAAACCCAAAAGGATTTTCAGTCAGACTAGGAAATTCAGACACCAGAGACTTTAACTCTGATTTGGTCAAGGGAGTATATATGATGTTAGGATCCCCTCTGCCTGTGGGTTTTACTCTAAAAGGAACAGCTACTATATTATTTTCTCCAGCTATTTTTGGTCCCCCTGTGACTCGAGGCAAGGGACTAGGGGAAGGAGGAGGAAAAATGAAATTGTCCAGACAAGGAAGTTCAGAGAACAGAAGGTTAGCAAGAACAGAAGGGAGACAGTTTCTGGAGCCTTCCTGATTTTATAAGTGGCTTTTACTAATTTCTTTAATTCTGAGACAGTTTCACAATTTTTTTTGTCAACTTCCTGGAGGGAGGCAAGCTCCCTCTTTTTGATGATTCTACGTGCCAGCTAAAGTACAATTTCCTTTCATTTTCTTTGATTCAAGAGCCTAAATTTTCTAATCTAGCGTGCAAGAAAATCAACTCAGGGATATCAAAAGTTCCCCGTTTTGGAAACTTTACACCTAGGTTATCTTTAGTAAGATCTCCCCATTTACACAAATATTTGCAAGTAAAGGTGCCATAGTTATTAAACATAAACCCAGCTGAGATGCCCTTATGGGGCCACTCCCCTTGCCTTTCCTGTTTTTTGGAGGGTTTATTTCCCACACTCTCTCTGTTGTTTTTTGTTTGTCTGTTTGTTTGTTTTAAGAGGAACTTACCCGTGGCCTAAGGTTTTTGTGTGGTGGATCGATATGTGCCGCTTGTGGGCAGGATTCCACTGTATGTCAACACTGAGTTGTTTCTACCCTCTTACGTGTCTCACTTTCTCTCTTCAGAAGTCTGTTACCTTTGAGAGGGCTTAAAACACCAGGTGATCAGCCCTTACATGCATTTCCTGAACAAGCCTTTTAAAACTAATATTTGTTGGAAAGTTTCCTATAGCATCACTGCACGTTGCAGGGGGCCAAACCCCCTAGACTCTCCCACAAGGCCCCCGGTCACCCAAGGGCACCGTTCAGCTGGTGGGGAGCAAATTGCCCTTTCTCTATGGAACTGAGGAATTCAGTCTCTCATTTACTTAGGAAAAATAACAGTTTAGTTCCTCACACAAAGTGCACACAGACAAGCCAATTGAGATTAATTTTGAGAGAGAAGGCAACCGATAAAGACCATTTTGAATGTACCTCTGAAACTCAAGATTTTAAATAACTTCCTAGGAGGAAAGAGAGGAAAAAAACAGCTAAGAATAAATCAAGGACCATCAACCAAAACAAGAGGTCTGGGACTCAGGAGAACTTACTTACCAGTTCCACCAGAGAAGCTCAAACTCACTGAGGCTCCAATGGGTCCCTACTGGTACCTTAGCTCTGGTTTTGGGCAACTCCTTCGGGGTTCTGAGTGTTTTCTGAGGCCCGACATTTGGCTCTGAATTATTGTCTCAAAAAGAGTCAAATTCTGTAAAATATTTGAAGAAATTTATTCCGAGCCAAATAAGAGTGATCATGGCCTATGACATAGCCCTGAGTAGGTCCTGAGAGCATGTGCCCAAGGTAGTCAGGGTACAGATTGGTTTTACGTATTTTCAGGAGGCATGAGACATCAATCTAATACATTTAAGAAATACACTGGTTTGGTTCAAAAAGGCTGGACAACTCAAACTGGGGGCTTCCAGGCTATAGATAAATTTAAACATTTTCTGGATGACAACTGAATTTATCAGAAGACCTGGGATTAATGAAATGGAAAGTTCAGGTTAAGATAAAGGATTATGGGGACCAAGTTTCATTGTGAAGAGGAATCTCTCAGCAGGCTGCAGAGAAAGAGAGCAGGTTGTAAAATGTTTCCTATTGGAACTCAAAGGGTGCCTGGCTCTTAAGTTGATTATCTCCTGTATCTGGAAAGGAAGGAAGAAAAACAAAAGGGGAAGGGGATTCTCCATAGACTATGGATTTTTTTCCCATAAGAGACTTTGCAGGGCACTTTCAAGTTAAGGCAAGGAAGTATACTTTGGGGTCAAATATTTTCTTGTCTCATAACATTATGCCAGAGTCAGATTGAAAAGCAAGTCACAATATACAGGGTCAAATAAAACCCATTTGATGAGAATCCATGGTTTGCAAGGCATGACTCCCCAGACCCCTTAGGTAGAAATTTGGGCAAGATAAAAAAATCAGAGCTTAGTTCTCAAATGGTATTTGTTTTCAGCTCCTTGAGGAATCACCACACTGTCTTCCACAATGGTTGAATTAATTTACACTTCCACCCATAGTGTATAAGTGTATAAGCATTCCTTTTTCTCCACAACCTTGCCAGCATCTGTTATTTTTGGCCTTTTTAATAATAGCCATTTTTTGACTGATGTGAGATGGTATCTCACTGTGGTTTTAATTTGCATTTTTCTAATAATCAGTGACGTTGAACTTTTTATCATATGATTATTGGTCACATGTATGTCTTCTTTTGAAAAGTGTTTGTTCATGTCTTTTGCCCACTTTTTAATGAGGTTTTTCTCTTGTAAGTTTGTTTGAATTCTTTATAGATGCTGGATATCAGACCTTTGTAGGATGCATAGTTCACAAAAATTTTCTCCCATTCTATAGGTTGTCTGTTCACTCTGTTGATAGTTTGCTTTATTGTGCAGAAGCTCTTTAATTAGATCTCATTTGCAAATTTTTGCTTTTGTTGTGATTGCTTTTAATGACTTTGTCAGGAAATCTTTGCCTGTTCCTATGTTCAGAATGATATTTCCTATGTTGCCCTTCCAAGGTTTTTATAGTTTGGGGTTGTATGATTTCAATACTATTTCCTTGCTGTTCTTCCTGCTCTTCCAATCATCTTATTATCCTTAACCAGTTCCAATAAAGCCCCTAGGTTGAAAGACCAAAACAAGAATCCAAAGCTGATAAATATTCTAACTTTGCCTTCCACACTCCCAGACATTACTAAGACTTTATCAAGTAAATGCTCTCTCTTACTCTAGAAAGAAAAAAAAAAAAAAAAAAAAAAATCCTTGCTCTGTCTTACCAACAGGTTCTATTTTTAGGGAACTGGCATCTAACAGTCTCTTATTTCATTTGTTTTCAGACTTAAGTGACCATTTTTAAGGTGGTTGTAGGGTTGGTAGTGGACACCAGGTTATCTGTAATTGTTAGCACAGTCCAGCCTTGAGACATCTTTATTAACCTTTATCAAAGTCTGAAATAACCTTCTACTTGATTTCCACATGATCACTTCCTCACATCTCTTTATACAAATTCCTTGTAAGAAAAGGCTTTCACCCCTCTATTCATGCTATCTCTTTTCCCCAATTAATTATTGCTCATAGTCTTTATCACTGTCTAAAATATTTAATTCCTGATTCCCACTATGTTAGTTGTCTATCGTTACAACAGACACAGATTGGATAATTTATAAAGAGTAGAAGCTCATTTGGCTCATGGTAGTAGAGGTTGGGAAACCCAAGAGCATGGTGCCAGCAGCTGTCAAGGGTTATCCCCTGATGGTGAACAAGCACTCAAGACAGAGAAAATGGGGGCCAAACTTATGCTTTTATCAGGAATCCACTCCAGGGATAACTAACCCACTCCTGTGATAATGGCATTAATCCATTAATGAAAACAGAACCCTCATGACCTAGTGTGCTTGTAAAGACCCACCTCTTAATAACATCACAATGATAAATTTCAATATGAATTTTGGAGAGGACATTCAAACCACAGCACTCAGCAACAGAATGCAGACCCTTAGAGAATAGAAACTTTATCTACTACTATAATTCTAGCATGCAGTATAGGGGCTCATGTTAAGTAAAAGATGAATA
Source organism: Macaca mulatta (assembly GCF_049350105.2). Taxonomy (NCBI): domain Eukaryota; kingdom Metazoa; phylum Chordata; class Mammalia; order Primates; family Cercopithecidae; genus Macaca; species Macaca mulatta. The sequence goes on from NC_133419.1 coordinate 98,346,052, forward strand.
AATATATAATAAGTTGACGCAAAAAAAATTCTGTGGTAGGTGGGAAATAATGAAATGTGTACAACACAGAGTTATTACTAAGTAGGTGAAAGAGGGAGATAGAAAATAATGTAACAGATCAAGAGAAAAATTTCTAAGGTTGATACGTTTTTAAGAATTGGAAATACATGCTCATGGAAAACAACCCATGAGGAAAACAAGAAGCAATTAATAGAGTAAGACAATTGAGTGCTGAAGTACATGGAATTTAGGATAGGGATGAAATATTTTGGTTCCAATAGGAGAAATAACTTTTCCATTTTCATCGATGGTCTAAGGAAATGATTGGAAAGCAAATGAATCATAAAAATGGTTCACCATATAACATTTTTTAAAAAAATAAATAGGAGCTTTAGATATGTGGAGAAGATTCTATTTTGTCTATAAAGTTGAAAGTGAGGTTACTTGCTACAGTTAAATGCACCTGGTGGTAAGATAAGGATTAAAAAAGCAGATATTTTAAAATAGTAAATTTTATGAGCAGGAGAGAACTTATTAGGTATATTTTGGAAGATACTAGGAAGCATCGAGAAATCATTTGAGTTTTGAGACCATAAATTTTTAGTGTTGTATTAGTTTTTCTGTGTTACTCACCAGGAAAGATATAGGAATGAAGTAGAACAGTAGAGTGAAAAATAATAATTGCAGTTATGCTTATTTTTAAGAAATAATAGCTCCGCAAAGCAACTTGATAAGAAGCCTGTCTTACTAGAATAATGCTAACTAAATTATTTAAATTTTATGTGCTACCTATAAGAATTCTAAGACTTTTAGCCATAGAACATTTTCACCATCAGGATCATATAAAATTTTTGTTGGGTCTAAATTTCAATGCTTTTTTTAACTTTTGCAATAAGAATATTAGTAAATTTAACATTATTTATTAAAAGAAAACTGAGAAGGCTTGAAACTTCAAGGTATTTAAGAAATTCTGCTTCAACTTCAAAATGGTTCAAGAACAAAATTTTTCAGTTAAGATCATTAACAAAATCAGATAATTTTCTAAAGTCATATTTAAATCATTCTCATTCTATTCATGTCTTTCCAAAGACTAAAATTTACAATTATGAAGAAACAAATATGCTCCTTCAGCAGGAGTTCAGCATAAGGTTATATTTAAATGTACTAACACACACCTTTATTTATTAAAGAAAATATTCTTCAGAAAGAAAATTTAAGAAATACATGAGTCATTATGAAAGTTAAATGTGTGTGGAAGGTCTACATAAATGAGCTTATTATCAGATTGCTTTGGTTTCTAAGATATTCTTCTTAGCTAGTTTAATTCATCATACTTGAAGAGGAATTTTAAAATTAGGTGTTTAGCTACAATTGTGATTCATTCTACTTACACTCTCTTTTATAAGACTTGCAGTTTAACTTTTTACTTCATTAGTATATAAATTCTTAGAAGAAGAACAAGGTTCTCTTAGTATTTATATCATCAGTGCCTAACATATGACTAGCACATTCAGGCATTCAGTAAATGTTTTGACTTAGGAGTTGGATTAAGGAAAGAAAATTACAAGGATTGAACTGTGGCAGAAAAACTTTCTAATAAAGATGCACATCATATTCGAGGCATAGCACCCATCAGTTTTTACTTACTAGAATGAGAAAGGGTTGAAACATTTATAAGAGCAATCATAAAATAAATTGTAAACTATATTAGTTATCAACAAACCATTCAGAGTTGTTTATGGAGAAAGTGCTATTGTTATTGTAGCAAAATTGAGCAATTATCATTCCCAAGGAGAAAAATGTGACATCTCATTGTCACAAGCAGCTGTAACACAAAAAACTGTGTTCTAATAAAGGTAACATAAATATGTACATGAATTGACACATGGAAATTTTAATTATAAAAGTGACAGATCAGAAAAGACAGATCAGAAAAGACATTTTTAAATTTGTTTTATTCACATATACACACACACAGTTTAACATATAAATTAGAAATTGTTATGTATCAATTAGCTTTTGTTGTAAAAATGATTAGTTATTTTTGGTTTCGTAGCAATAATAAATCATTTTTAAATTGTAAGCTTGGTAACCTCAGAAATTAATGGAGGCACCTTATATTTGTAAATGTGACAGCAGCAGGCTAATTGTTCCACTGAACACAGAAAATATTTTGCCATTGCAGAAATATTATTAAGAAACATGTATTGGGCATGATCATTTGAAGTGCCACATAGAATTATGAATGTTGTTTAATATATCTTACACAGAGATATGTAGATGTAAAAAACTTACGTTTTGAGGTTCAAATGGATTTGAGTTTATATTATTAAGCAGACTAATTTTTCTATCAAAATAACTCCCAGTAAGTCTTTTTTTTTTTGGTTATTTGCTATTTTTTTTTAAATTTTTTTTATTATTATTATACTTTTAGTTCCAGGGTACATGTGCATAACGTGCAGGTTTGTTACATATGTATACTTGTGCCATGTTGCTGTGCTGCACCCATCAACTCGTCAGCACCCATCAACTCGTCATATACATCAGGTATAACTCCCAATGCAATCCCTCCCCCCTCTCCCCTCCCCCCCCCCCCATGATAGGCCCCGGTGTGTGATGTTCCCCTTCCCAAGTCCAAGTGATGTCATTGTTCAGTTCCCACCTATGAGTGAGAACATGCGGTGTTTGGTTTTCTGTTCTTGTGATAGTTTGCTAAGAATGATGGTTTCCAGCTGCATCCATGTCCCTACAAAGGACACGAACTCATCCTTTTTGATGGCTGCATAGTATTCCATGGTGTATATGTGCCACATTTTCTTAATCCAATCTGTCACTGATGGACATTTGGGTTGATTCCAAGTCTTTGCTATTGTGAATAGTGCTGCAATAAACATACGTGTGCATGTGTCTTTATAGCAGCATGATTTATAATCCTTTGAGTATATACCCAGTAATGGGATGGCTGGGTCATATGGTACATCTAGTTCTAGATCCTTGAGGAATCGCCATACTGTTTTCCATAATGGTTGAACTAGTTTACAATCCCACCAACAGTGTAAAAGTGTTCCTATTTCTCCACATCCTCTCCAGCACCTGTTGTTTCCTGACTTTTTAATGATTGCCATTCTAACTGGTGTGAGATGGTATCTCATTGTGGTTTGGATTTGCATTTCTCTGATGGCCAGTGATGATGAGCATTTTTTTCATGTGTCTGTTGGCTGTATGAATGTCTTCTTTTGAGAAATGTCTGTTCATATCCTTTGCCCACTTTTTGATGGGGTTGTTTGTTTTTTTCTTGTAAATTTGTTTGAGTTCTTTGTAGGTTCTGGATATTAGCCCTTTGTCAGATGAGTAGATTGCAAAAATTTTCTCCCATTCTGTAGGTTGCCTGTTCACTCTCATGGTAGTTTCTTTTGCTGTGCAGAAGCTCTTTAGTTTAATGAGATCCCATTTGTCAATTTTGGCTTTTGCTGCCATTGCTTTTGGTGTTTTAGACATGAAATCCTTGCCCATGCCTATGTCCTGAATGGTACTACCTAGGTTTTCCTCTAGGGTTTTTATGGTATTAGGTCTAACATTTAAGTCTCTAATCCATCTTGAATTAATTTTCATATAAGGAGTAAGCAAAGGATCCAGTTTCAGCGTTCTACTTATGGCTAGCCAATTTTCCCAGCACCATTTATTAAATAGGGAATCCTTTCCCCATTTCTTGTTTCTCTCAGGTTTGTCAAAGATCAGATGGCTGTAGATGTGTGGTATTATTTCTGAGGACTCTGTTCTGTTCCATTGGTCTATATCTCTGTTTTGGTACCAGTACCATGCTGTTTTGGTTACTGTAGCCTTGTAGTATAGTTTGAAGGAAGCAAGGCTGGTTCAACATTCGCAAATCAATAAACGTAATCCAGCATATAAACAGAACCAAAGACAAGAACCACATGATTATCTCAATAGATGCAGAAAAGGCTTTTGACAAAATTCAACAGCCCTTCATGCTAAAAACACTCAATAAATTCGGTATTGATGGAACGTACCTCAAAATAATAAGAGCTATTTATGACAAACCCACAGCCAATATCATACTGAATGGACAAAAACTGGAAAAATTCCCTTTGAAAACTGGCACAAGACAGGGATGCGCTCTCTCACCACTCCTATTCAACACAGTGTTGGAAGTTCTGGCTAGGGCAATCAGGCAAGAGAAAGAAATCAAGGGTATTCAGTTAGGAAAAGAAGAAGTCAAATGGTCCCTGTTTGCAGATGACATGATTGTATATTTAGAAAACCCCATTGTCTCAGCCCAAAATCTCCTTAAGCTGATAAGCAACTTCAGCAAAGTCTCAGGATACAAAATTAATGTGCAAAAATCACAAGCATTCGTATACACCAGTAACAGACAAACAGAAAGCCAAATCATGAATGAACTTCCATTCACAATTGCTTCAAAGAGAATAAAATACCTAGGAATCCAACTTACAAGGGATGTGAAGGATCTCTTCAAGGAGAACTACAAACCACTGCTCAGTGAAATAAAAGAGGACACAAACAAATGGAAGAACATACCATGCTCATGGATAGGAAGAATCAATATCGTGAAAATGGCCATACTGCTCAAGGTAATTTATAGATTCAATGCCATCCCCATCAAGCTACCAATGAGTTTCTTCACAGAATTGGAAAAAAATTGCTTTAAAGTTCACATGGAACCAAAAAAAGAGCCCGCATTGCCAAGACAATCCTAAGTCAAAAGAAGAAAGCTGGAGGCATCACGCTACCTGACTTCAAACTCCCAGTAAGTCTTAAGGAAACTGTCTATTTTTCAAGTTTCTAAGCTTTCTAAGTTTTAGCTATTTTCTAGTCTCTTTCATAAGCTTTACTCTCCCCTATCCTATTATCAGGTTTGGAACCTCAGATAGGATATAAGTTCATGTAACTGAGGAGATTCATGAGATGAGACATGCATTGACATTAAAACTAGTTTGACTTAATGTGCAGCAATAATATTTCCAAATTGTGCAGCAAACCACTGGAAATAAAAGTAATTTATTTTTTCAATAATCTGTGTTAGGTCAAGTCTCATCACTTTTCAAGATTGTTTTGCTAAATTTGAAAGGCTTATATACAAGTGAAAAGTATGGTTAAAACTAAATGAACGAAACAATATATGTAGAAAATGGAATTCTGCATAAAAATTAGAATAATGTAAATATTGCAAAATTGAAAATGGAAAGCTCTCATATATTTGTATGTTTCTAAAAGACACTGTAGATACATGTTCTTCACAGGCAGGCTATGTGCCTTACACATAGTAGAATGTATCATGATAGAGATATCCGATAGTTACATACTTTTTCTATTTTTCAAATGATTTCATACTCCACAGTATCAGTAGCTTTTGATTACCTTGAAAAATATAACACTTTCTAATCGCTAACATTTCTGATTTTAAAAATGAATTAGGTTGTTAAAAATTTAGCTCTGGCTGAAAAACATAAACCTAAATCAAAGTTATGGAGTCTCCCAGCTTTTAAAATATAGACTTTATGTTTTAGAGCAGTTTAGGTTCATAGCAAAATTGAGTGTAAAGTTCAGGGAGCTCCCATATACCTCTTCACCTCCCTATGCACAGCTTTCTCCACCATCACTATCCTGCCCCAGAGTGGTAATTTATTAAAATTGATGAAACTACGTTGACAAATCATCACCCCAAGTCCAGAGTTTACATTAGGATTTACTTTTGGTGTTGTGCATCCCACTGGTTTTGAAACATGTGTAATGACATGTATCCAACATTACAGTATAATACAGTAATTCACTGCCTCAAAATAATAATTCACTGCCTCAAAAATCCCCTGCACTCCACCTATTCATCTCTCCTCTTTCTCCCAGCTCCTGGAAACCATTGATCATTTTACTATTTCCAAAGTTTAGCTCTTTTCAGACTGGTATATATTTGGAATCATACAAAATTTTGCCCTTTCCAGAATGCTATATATTTGGAATCATACAGCACATAGCCTTTTCATATTTGCTCATACACTTAGTAATATACATTTAAGTTTCCTCATGTTTCTGACCTGATAGTTCATTTTAAAAATTTCTGAATAATATTCCATTGCATGGATATAACATTATTTAACCATTCACCTACTGAAGGAGATCTTGATTGTGTCTAGTTTTGGCAATTATTGATAAAAAGCTGCAATAAACATCCATAAGCAGGATTTTGTGTGAATGTAAGTTTTCAACTCTTTGGCATAAATACCAAAATGACATTTGCTGGACTGTATAGTAAGAGTATGTTTACTTGTGTAAGAAGCTGCTAAACTGCCTTCCTGAGTGGCTATAACATTTGGCATTCCCACCATCAGTGAGTGGGAGTTCCTGTTGCTCCAGGGTCTTCCACTTTTAAGTTAAGAAACCTATCAAAATTTACTGAATATACAAGTATATTAATTTTACATTTTTTAGTTTTATGTTTTTTCAGCACTCTAATATGTACACATTGAAATTTTCAATGAAGGGACACTATTACAACATACTAGATTAATAAATATTAAGAAATTGATGTAATGCACCAACATAGCTGAATTAGGTGGCGGGGGGTGGCGGAAATTAGAAAAAGTTTCACAAAGGAAGCCATACAACTTATCTTATTATACCAGCTATATGCTATCATGTTCTGAGCTCTTTAGTAGACTGAGAACAGTGTTTCCCAGAGATAAATCACCATCCTTTGATACTTTTCTGTATATGTACACTAAAGAAAACTTCACAGCAAATATGAACACAGCAACATCACATTTTATATCTCATATGCCGATTATAATTTGCCTTGAAAGTGAAATAGAACCATATCTCAGCTACTCCATTTTTCCCCCCTCAACAGAGAATGCTTGCCTTTGGATTCAGTACTCTCTCTGTCACTTAGTCACACACTTATTAAATGCATGTCATTCTAGATATTTTCTTAATTGCCCTAGTAGGCAATTAACTATTTATTAATAGTATATCTACTTTAATCCTCACATTACCACTGTGGAATGGTATAATTATTAAAATTATATACATGATGAAATTGAAGTGTGCCAAAAAATAAAAATACACATACACATCATGCTGTCTGAAAAAAAATACTGTTAAAAGTAGTTTGGTGGTTAAAGGAAGAATAGGCAGGTATAGAGGTAATGCAGCATATATTAAAAGAAATTAAAGATGAATGTGAATTCAGAGTAAGAATTCTGAAATTCAGAAGCCAACCTTATGTGATTGTTGTGAGAATAAATTGGAATACTTGAGTGTTAAATGATTAATATAGTTAATTGAACCAAAGCATTTATTTTGGTTATTACTATTGTTATTTTTTTCATCTATTCACTCAGCAAACATTGAGTGGATTCTGTATTTGAGATATTGTATGATTTCTGAACTTTAGGTGTGAGTATCACTGTCACAGTGCTTTAAGCAATGCTTAGAGTTTGAGAAGCATTGCTCTAGAAGACAGGCAAATAGGCAAGGCTTAAGGGTAGGGTCAAGATTGGAGGAGATTTATATAGTTGAGACAATTGATGTGACAGATATCAGAGGTAAAGGTGTATTCACAATATATACATATTAGCATATATAGGTACAAGTATATACATATGTGTGTATATATATGTATATGTGTGTATATATGTATGTGTATGTGTGTTTATATATATATAAGCAATTATCTATGTATTATATTGTGGTTTATGATTCAATATTCATGACCAGTGTCTATGTCTAATAATGCTGAGAAAATGATAGTGATATTTACACAAATCCTTTATTATTTGTAATTAAGATTAATTAAGGTAAAAATGCAATATATCCTTCATTTTAATCAATGTTCCTGCCCCTGTTGAGTGCACCAGACATTACATTGCTGCTTTGGATTGTCTCTATCATATTCAAAGAAACATAAACCTCTAAGTCTATTGTAACTTTCCAATTGAAAATTAGATTACATGGGATTCTACACAAATTATATTAAGATCCAAAAAGGAAACACAGACTCTTTCTATAACTAATAAACTCACAAATGAGTAATTTGAATTTTGAACAGTTGAGATATATTGTTACATTCACTTATACCAAATATGAAGGGCTAAATATTTGAGGAAGAAATCAGTTCACTTAAATCCTGCTATTACCACTGTACTTCCTGTTGTTTGATGCTCTATTTCTTGAAAAGCAATAAAAACTTTTACACAGCTGTACTAAATAAGATAAAGAACCAGAGATTATTCTCCTTGAAACAGATGTAAAATTTAAAAATTAACATATATTGTAGCTGTAGAAATTGACTTCTGTTTTTAAAATTTTGTGTTGAAAGTAAAGATGTTTTCATGCAATAAGGAAAGAAAAAATATTCACGTTTTATTTAAAAGTTAACATAGATACTCTAGGTCAAGATGATGTATATAATAAATATTAAATCTTTTATTCTCCAACTGGAGGATATTTTTAAGATAAAATGTGAAAATAATAATTAAGCATGTACCTATGCTTAAAAAAATTTGTATAGACAAGAAATAGAAAATACAGAAAGCATGGGCTAAAGCTCTACAGAAAACTGCTTGTGGGGAGCTGAGGACAGGAAGGGAGCCCATCACTTACTAGAGGATGGAGTCAAATTCAGTCTCCATATGGCGTAAGACTGCGGCCGCATGTGCAATTTAAATCGAGGTCTAGGAAGACAGTGCATGAATTGATGTTAGAATACTTCACCTGTTTGCCTAAGGTTGGAGCTGATGAAGAAAATTGGCCTGAGATTGAGGCCATGTGCTGTACTGCCTGTGATTAAAGAAGCCAGGAAAACATTATCTCTGTTGGTTGACAAATCAGAACTGATTCACTAATGTCAGCTGATTTAATGTCATATATACTAACGTCTTTGAAATCATCTACCAGAGATAATATTTATGTATTTAAATCAGAACCTCATTAACAAGAACTATAAAGCTATGATAAAACTAATAAATAAACTCAAAAGATCAAAAATTAAAATAAGGAATAGGATGAATATAACAATTTGAAAATTTTTAATTGCATTTAAATTTTAAAAGAGTTAAATTAGGAATTAGCAACAGTGATTCAAAAATAAAAGTTTATGAAACAAACTCTTTTGGTTATAAAAACTGAAAACTAAACAACTACCAATAACACAACAGATACATACATTGTGATATATTCATATTTTCACTGTGTAATACTATTCAATGATGAGCTATTATGCAATGCCTGAAATAAAGAAAAGGGAGTTTCTCAGGTCCTGATAATATTGTACTTCTTTATTTGAGTACATATTATACACGTTTTTATTTTGGACAAATTCATCAATATTTCCAATTGTAATATGTACATATTTGTGGATTTATATAATACTTTTAATCTTTTAAATATGTAGTTGATAATTAGAAAAACAGTAACATACCAAAAATAAAAAATGTGGTCACTGAAATTGTAAAGACAATAGATAGGTTAGTTGGCAGATGTGAAACGTATATATATATAGAGAGAGAGAGAGGAAACGTATATGTGAAACGTATATATATATATAGAGAGAGAGAGAGGAAATTAGCAGATTAGTAGTCAATACCTATAAAGGCTTTACTATGTGCCAGGCAGTGTTCCGAGCACATGATATATTAATTATTTAATCATCACAACAAATCCCCAATATCCCCTTTCTGCAAATAAGGAGACTGAAGGACATACAAGTTAAACAATGTTCCCCAAAATACTCGGTAATTTTCAATTAAGAGATGACACCTAGATTCTGACCAAGGTATTCTGGTTCCAGAGTCCAAGTCTTAACTGCATATCTGTATTTATTGCTTTACACTTCAAAGACTATAACTGAGAAATTCACTAACAACACTGTGATGAGGCATTATACATCTTTTCATTTAACACATATGCACTGAGTATTTGCAGTGAGTCAACCACTGTTCTAGGCATTTGGGATGCATTAGTTGCTGCGGTGGGGGAGGGAAAAAACAGACAGACAAATAATCTCCATTTATATGGATCTTATATTTTTTGCTAGAAAGTACAAAAGATATAAAAAGGGATTGAATCATTCTGTTAGGTGAGAAATCATAACTCCGCTGTCGTACCAATAGTCCAATAATGTTTTCAGAAAAAGAATACAAAGAATGGTGCAGAGGCAAAATTCTAAACCATGTGGGTGAAGAATTTCCTACAAATAAAGAAAATTTTAAATCCCTAATTTGCCAATATCGATGAAAGTTTTATGACTTTATTATCATTCATAATTTTTTCCCTAAAGTTCCTGCAAGTTTTAAAAAATGTATTTACTTTTAATTGACAAAATTAATTTTGTATGTTTGTGGGGTACAATGTGATATTCTGATATATGTATATATTGCAGAAAAATTTAATAAAGCTAATTAACATATCTATCACCTCAATAGTTTATCTCTTTCATGGTGAGAATGTTAAAAATCTTATTATATTTGCAATTTTCAAACTTACAACATTTCATAGATTTACCTCTACATAACTTTCAGTTTTGGAGCCAATTGTGAGAGAAATTGTTTTCCAAATTATATCTAATTATTTACGATAAATGAGAATTATTTTGTAGTATGTTCCTCATGTCAAATCAAAAACCAACTCTTAGATCTAATCTACTAAAACAGTCTATAGATCTTGTGTTTTCCGTTATGGACTATCAAAACTCTTAAAAATTGTGTTTCAGATGTTTTGCCTGTTGCATTCATGTATAATATACTTTTTGCTTACCAAGAATCTTTGACCACTCCAATTTTGTTTGAATAATTTTTCACACTTTATTTTTCCTATGAAATATACAGATTAATAATTCATTTTCCTAGCATAGCTCTTAGCCAGAGCTAAAAAACACAAATTTTGCTTTTAAAATCTCATAGATTTTCTTAGATATTTAAATATATTGCAGCATAATTTATGTGTAGTTACATATATCAATTTTAAGTGTAGAGGTCAATGATTTTAGACAAAAGTTTAAAGCCATGTCTCCACCATCCCAATCAAATTAATTTCCAACAACAAAAAAGTTTTTCTTTGTCATAAATCCACCCAACTTCCACTTCAGGAACACAATTATTTGATCAATATTCAATATAGGTTAATGTTTTTGTCAGCACTCGAACTTCATGAAAATGGAGTAACATACTATATATTCATTTATGTCTGTCTTGGTTTCTTTCACTAACAATACAGTCACATGATATTTAATGATGGGGATATGTCTGAAAAGTTCATGGTTAGGTGAGTTTTTCATTGTATGAACATTATAGAGTGTAGTTGCACAAACTTAGATGGTATAGCTTACTGTACACATAGACTATATGAAAAGCCTATTGCTCCTAGGCTACATACCTATACAGCATGTTACTGTAAAAAAGGTAGAGTAAAATTACAGTATAAAAGATGAAAAATGGTACACCTGTATAAGGCAGCATCATTATCTATCTTTTGAGACCACCATTGTATATGTGTCCATCATTGACCAAAATGTTATGTGGTGCATGTCTATATTTCAGATATTTATCTATGTTGTTGCTTGTATGAATACATTCTTTTTCATTGCTGAACAATGTTCTCTATATGGATATATCACAATTTGTTTATCCATGCATTTTTTTTTTTTTTTTTGGCTGAACATATAGGTTGTTTCAGGTATTTGGCTATTATTAGTAGAGCTCTGTGAACATTTTTGTACAAGTCTTTTTCTGAACATTTAAAACAATTCACCTTGGGTGTAGAATTTACCTAAGAGTAGAATCACTGGGTCATGTGTTAAATGTATACTTAACTTTATAAGAAACTGCCAAGGTGTTTTCTAGAGTAATTATACTACTTGACACTCAACCTAGCCATATGTGACTTTCAGTAACTTTATATCTTAGTCAATACTTAATATTATCTGTCTTGTAAATTTTAGCCATTCTAGCTACCACATAGTAAAATGTATGGTTTTACTTTGTATTTTCCTGATGACTAAAGATGGTGAGCCTTTTCCCAGTACTTATTGTTTATTTGTATATCTTCAGGTGTACAGTGCTTATTCAAGTGTTTTACCATTATTTTTATTGCTTTTGTTTTTAACATTAATTCTGAAAATTACTTTCCATATTCTGAGCACAAGTCTTTTGTGATATATATGAAATGCAAATATTCCCTCATAGTCTGTGGCTTGCCTTTTCATTTTCCCAACAATGTATTTCAATGAATTAAAATGTTAACAGCTGCTGAAGTTAATTTTACCAAAGTTTTCTTTTAAAGATAGTGTTTTGTGTTTCCTGTCTAAGAAATCTTTGCGTACTTGAGAACTTTTCCTCTGTTTCCTTGGAAAAGAAGCTTAATAAGTTTACCTTTGAAATTTAGGCCTATGACTGTGATACATTGTAAGTTAACTTGTATACACTGTGTGAGGCAGGGTTCTAGATTTTTTTGTTTTATCCAAATAGATAATCAGATATTTCAGTGTAACTGAATGAAAAGACTATTCATTTACACCTAACTTCTACCCTTTAATTACTTTGACCCTATTGTTAAAAAGCGTTGAACCATATATGTGTGGCTTTATTTCTGAACTAGTTAAATTACACTGAAATGGAATATACTTACAGTGAGTCTTGATATCAGAAACATCTTTGCCCCCACTTTTTTTTTTATTGTTGTTTACAGAATTATTTTGTCAATGGTAAACATTTTGCATTACTGAATAGTTTTTAAATGTGCCAATTTCTACAAAAATTTTCTTGGATTTTGACTGGACTAGTGCTACATCAATTTTCAGGTAATTTACATCTCAATATTTTCTTCCCATCAGGGAACGTGCTGTCACTCTCTTTAGATATTCTATTATTTCTCTAAGAAGAGTTTTATAGTTTTCAATAAGTCTAATATATATATTACATTCCTTTTTGTATATCTTATGTTTCCTGATATAACTAGTTTTGTTTTTAAGTTATCTAAAAATGTTTGGTATGCATGTTTGTGTGGTGATCTTGTTTCCTGTGGCCTTACTAAATCCACATACACATTTTTGTAAGTTTATTATCTTTTGTGTATAAATTTTATAGTTAATATTTTCTTAAATAAAAACAATTGTACTTCTTCTGGATGCTTTTTTATAATAGGGGGTTGGGCAGTAACACAGAAGGCCTTATTATATTACTTGAATCTTCACTTGTCAAATAGGAGTGGGAAGAGCCAACATCTTTGCTTTGTTTTATATTAGCAAGGGAAGTGTCTAAATATAAATCTAAATATAATGTTCTAAGTTTTTGCTTAAATGTGCTCTTGATAGAAGAAATTCCTTTGTATTCCTCTAATTCTGATTTATTTCTTGTGAATGATGTTAGTTTTGATAAATAGTTTTCTGGCTGTAATGAGAGCATTATGGGATTTTTTTTATTCTGTTGTAACCAATTTCATTGATACATTTTTGAATGTTAATAAAACTTTACATTGCTGGTATAAATCCAGTTGATTGTGATATGCAACAATTACATGTTATTATATTTAATTTGCTATTATTTTGTTAAAGATTTTTTCCAACTATGTGTATAAGATCTATTGCTCTGAAGTTTTATTTTTAGTAAGTCCCTTCTCTGAATTTGGCCTCAGAGAGGCTGGCATTTTAAAATAAGTTGAGAAATGTTTGTTCTTTACAAGAAAAGTTATAAGATTATATAATTGCTATTAAACCATTCTACCTAAATATTTTATAGAATCCAACAATAAAGCCACATCTTCAGAATAAAAACTGGAGTTTTATTTAGTGAAGGTTTTTTTAAATTCTAAATGTGATTGCTTTATGAGAGGGCTATTCATATTCTTGTAATCTCCTTATCATTTTGGTAATTTATTTCTTTCAAGGGATTAGAATGACATGGATTTGTTTATATTACCATCTTTTTACTGCCTGGGGGTTATTTAGTGACACCTATTCTATCATTCCTTATATTTATTTGTGATTTATTTTATTTTTTGACAGTATAAGTAGAGGCTAGTTGATTTTATTGATATTTTCCAGCCACCAATTTTTGTTTTTGTTTGTGAATGTTTATTTCGAAGTGTACTCTTAGCTACATTACTTTCTTCATTTTATTCATATTGGACTTAATTTGATCTTTTTAATTCCTACCTTTTATGGCATAAGCTTAGTGTTATAGGGGTTTTTATACTATCCTATGTATTTAAACATTTACTTCTAAAAATTACTGCAGCTACATTGTACATTTTTAATATATAGTTTGTATTTCATTATAATTCAGTTCAAGTTATTTTCTAATTTATCCTGCAATTTCTCACTGGCCAATGGATTATATAGAAGTATGTATTTAATTTTCTTATTTGATTTTAAGGTATCTTTCAAGTGTTAAATTCTAATTTAACCTTGAAGAATTTCAACTTATGATTTTATTTTTATTTTTTATTTATTTATTTATTTATTTATTTATTTATTTATTTTTTGAGACGGAGTCTCGCTCTGTCACCCAGGCTGGAGGGCAGTGGCCGGATCTCAGCTCACTGCAAGCTCCGCCTCCCGGGTTTACGCCATTCTCCTGCCTCAGCCTCCCGAGTAGCTGGGACTACAGGCGTCCACTACCTCGCCCGGCTAGTTTTTTTGTATTTTTTTAGTAGAGACGGGGTTTCACCGTATTAGCCAGGATGGTCTCGATTTCCTGACCTCGTGATCCGCCCGTCTCGGCCTCCCAAAGTGCTGGGATTACAGGTTTGAGCCACCGCGCCTGGCCAACTTATGATTTTAATCATTTGAAATATATAAAGACACGGTTTAAGGATTCATTCTGTGGTTTGGTAAATGTTACATGACATGTCCTGATTTCTACTTTGAATATCACTGGTATTAATATATCCACTCTAGCTTTCTTTTGACGTGAGTATATATGCATATATGTATGTACATTGTACAGAATGTTTTTGAATTATTTTCCCATCATCTTATGGGAAATCTTAAATGTAATTAAATAAGAGGTCTTATAGGCAGCAAGCAGATAAATTTTTGTCTTGCAAAATTCTTTCCCACCACCCCCACCCTTTTTTTTTTTTTTTTTTTTTTTTTGAGATGGAGCCTCACTCTGTTGCCCAGGCAGGAGTGCAGTGGCCAATATTGGCTCACTGCAACTTCCACCTTCTGGGTTCAAGTGATTCTCTGCCTTAGCCTCCAGAGTAGCTGGGACTACAGGTGTGTACTACCATGCCAGGCTAATTTTTGTATTTTTAGTAGAGATGGGTTTTCGCCAAATTTTCCAGGCTGTTTCAAGCTCCTGGGCTCAAGCAATATGCCTGATTTGACCTCCCAAAGTGCTGCTGGGATTATAGGTGTCAGCCACCACACCTGGCCAAAAATTTTTTCTCTTAGTCAGTTTAATTCATTAATATCTGATATAGTATTGATATGGTTGGATTTAAGTCAGCAATTTTCTATTAATTTTCTGCTTTTTCCATCTTATATTTTCTTTTTATCCTTTATTCTTGCCTTCTTTGGGCTTGAGGATTTTGGTTTTTTAGTATTCCATCTTAAGTTCTCTTTGGGTTACTAGTTATATCTCATTGATTTTATATTTTTAATAATTTTTATGTTATACAATATGCAGTTATAACTTAGTGTAATTTTAAATGACATTTAACGTAACTTTATGATAGTGGCAGGAGGCAGACAAATTCCTAGGCAGATAGGGGTGGGCCCCTGGTGAAACTCAACCTTCAAGCCAAAGGCAGCCTGAAGCCTGAGACCCAGACTTCCAGTTCCAGTTGGAATCCATGACCCAGAGTAAGAACTTGCTTGATGCCTTTCAGCCAGTCAATTGGTGCTTTTTCCAAGGCTGCCAATGGACCAACCAGTACACACTTTTTCCATTCCGAGCTCATAAAAACCCTGGAATCAGCCATATGTCAGGACTACCCACTGTGGGTAGAAAATACTCACTTCACGTGTCCTCTCTGCTGAGAGCTGTTCTCTCACTCAATAAAACTCTTCTCTGCCTTTCTCACCCTCCAGGTGTCTGCTTAACCTCATTCTTCCTGAATGCAGGACCAGAACTCGGGACCCACTACAGGGTAAGTGCAAAACAGGCTATAACACATTCCTGGCCAGCTCGCTGCGTTGTGGGTGATGACAAGCTCCCATCTGTCAGATTTTGGCAGGGAAGAGCAGTGACCCAAGGGGCCCAGGTCTCAGGATTCCCTGAGCCAGCGCTGTAACACTATAGCCCTCCTGCCCTCTGCTGGCATCAGGTGTCCACCCCATGTGATGGATGCAAAGTGGTGGTGGGGTCAGCTAGCCTGGGAGCCATGGGCCAGAGCAAGGCAGCAGGACTGACTGAATTGAAAACATGCCCCTCACCCCCACTTGCCAAGCTGCTGGCAGTGGGAAAGATAGAGCTTAGCATGCCCCCCCAACCCCTTGGGGATCTGTGATTGCTGGTGTCTCCAAGTTTTTATGACCTACCACGTTCATCCAGATGCTGGCACCTGACCTGGAAGTGACTTGCAGTATGGCTGATCCAGCTGCAGCTTTGCACAAAGCCAGCGCCTGGAGCAGACTGTCCCACTGCAGCAGCTGGCTCACATGGCTATGCACAGTGGCCAGACGCCATGCTCACTTGCTCACATACCCCTCATTGCTCTGCGCCTGGCTCACCCTTGACAGACATGAGATCTGGGCTGATAGCGCAAGCTGAGCACAGCCTGCCAGGCTCAGTGGATGGAACAAGTCCAGTGGGCGTGAGTGAAACTCAAGCCACAGAGGTTTTTGGCTGGTGAAGCAACACCCAAAGGATCATGGGACATTTACACAATAATGCAAGAACTATAAAACAGTATAGTTTATTTTTACTTCACAAATAACTTGTGCTTACCTATATTAGTCTTGTTTTAATTGTATAATTTATTATTAGTTTTAAAGATTCAAGTATGATTTATAGATGTTTAAGAATTTAACCTTTGTATTTTCCACACATTTACCATTTCTAGCATTCCTTAATCCTATGTGTTGATCTAACTTATGATCTGTTATCAATTTCCTGCTATTTACTGAATTCCCTATGAAATTTCTTTTATGCATATGGCCTGCCAATAAATTATTTCACCATTTTCTGTGTTCTTACTTCACATTCATTTCACTTGTTAAAATTTTTGATATGCCAGTAAAAGTTGTGCTTATAAGGAAATTTATTAAGTTCAAAAATTAGAAAAACAAAAAGACCTAAATATAGCCAAATGTTCTATCATGAAACATAAGAAAAAGACAAATTTAAGCTGAAAATCAGGAGGAAAACAATATAAAAACTAGAGCACAAACCAATGATTCAAAAACAGAAAATCAACAACAAAACACCTCACAACCAAGAAAACCAAAAACTGGATCTTCATAAAGATCAGTAAAATCAATAAACTCTAGCCAACTAAACAAGAAAGGGAAAACACCATTTACAAGGTTTAGAAATGAAAGAGTTAGCCCTATTCTCATAGATATTAAAATTTATAATAAAAGAATATTGTGAGCAACTTCATTCCCACCAATTTGAAAACCTAAATGGACACCCTCCTTGAAAGACTTTACAATAAAAACCCCAAACAGAAGTAGATAATCATAATAGGCCTTTATTTATTAAAGTAATAGGATCAAAAACTAATCATTTTCCAAAAAAAAATAAATAAAATATCAAACCAGAGGGATTCAGTGCTAATTTACACCAATTTTTTAAGCAATAAACTATGCCAGTACACCAATGTCTCTTTCAGAAAATAGAAGCATGAGTAAAGCTTCTTGACTCATCCTGTGAGATCTGTGCTAGCTCAATAACAAAAACAAATAACCAGTTAGCATTATGATGACAGGATCAATTTCACACATAACAGTATTAACCTTAAATGTCAATGGGCTAAATTCCCCAACTCAAAGACACAGACTGGGGAAGTGGATAAAGAGCCAAGACCCAACACAGTGCTGTATTCAGGACACCATCTGATGTGCAAAGACACACATAGGATCAAAATAAAAAGATGGAGAAATAGTTACCAAAGCAATGGAAAGCAAAAAATAGAAAAAAAAAGAAAAAAAAAAAAAGGAAAGAAAAGCAGGAGTTGCAATCCTAGTCTCTAATAAAGCAAACTTTAAACCAAAAAAGAAAAAGAACAAAAAAGACGAAGAAAGTATTATTAATAGTAAAAGAATCCATATAACAAGAAGAGCTAACTATCCTAAATATGTATACACCCAATACAGGAGCAGCCAGATTCATAAAACAAGTTATTAGAGACCTATAAAAAGACAGATTCCCACACTATAATAGTGGGAAACTTCAACACCGCACTGTCAATATTAGACAGACTGAGGAAACAGAAAATTAACAGATATTCAGGACGTAAACTCAGCTCTGGACCAAGCAGACCTAATAGACATCTACAGAACTCTCCACCCCAAATTCACAGAATATACACTCTTGTCAGTGCCACATAGTACGTACTGTAAAATTGACCACATAATTGGAAGTAAAACACTCCTCAGCAAATGCAAAGTAACAGAAATCATATCAGTCTCTCAGACCACAGTGCAATCAAACTAGAACTCAAGATTAAGAAACTCACTCAAAACACCACAACTACATGGAAATTGAACAACCTGCTCCTGAATGACTACACAGTAAGTAACAAAATTAAGGTAGAAATAAAGAACTTATTTGAAACCGATGAGAACAAAGAAACAATATAACAGAATCTCTGCCACACAGCTAAAGCATTGTTAAGAGGGAAATTTACAGGGCTAAATGTCCACATCAGAAGCTAGAAAGATCGGAAATCGACCCCTTAACATCACAATTTTAAAAATTACAGAACTAAGAGCAAACAAATTCAAAAGCTAGCAGAAGACAAGAAATAATTAAGATCAGAGTAGAACTGGAGGAGACAGAGACATGAAAAACCCTTCAAAAATTCAATGAATCCAGGAGCTAGCATTTTGAAAAGATTAACAAAATAGACCACTAGCTAGACTAATAAAGAAGAAAAGGGAGAAGAAATACACAATAAGAAAAATGATAAAGGGGATATCACCACTGATTCCACAGAAATAGAAACTAACATCAGAGAATACTATAAACACCTCTATGCAAATAAACTAGAAAGTATAGAATAAATGGATAAATTCCTGGACACATATACCCTCCCAAGACGAAACCAGGAGGAAGTTGAATCCCTGAATAGACCAATAACAAGCTCTGAAATTAAGGCAATAATAGCCTACCAAAAAAAAAAAAAAAAAAAAAACCCAGAACTAGACGGATTCACAACCAGATTTTATAAGAGGTACAAAGAGGAGTTGGTACCATTCCTTCTGAAACAATTCCAAACAACAGAAAAAGAGGGACTCCTCCCAAACTCATGAGGCCAACATCACCCTAACACCAAAACCTGGCAGAGACACACACAAAAATTAAAATTTCAAGCCAATACCCCTGATGAACATCAATGCGAAAATCCTCAAAAACATACTGGCAAACCAAATCCAGTAGCACATTAAAAACTTTATCCACCAAAATCAAGCTGGCTTCATCCCTGGGATGAAAGGCTGCTTCAACATAAGTAAACCAATAAATGTAATCCATCACATAAACAGAACCAGTGACAAAACCACATGATTGTCTCAATAGATGCAGAAAAGGCCTTCAATAAAATTCAACACTCCTTCATACTAAAAACTGTCAGAAAAATTAGATATCAATTGAACATCTCAAAATAATAAGAGCTTTTTATGACAAACCCATAGCCAACATCATACTGAATGGTAAAAAACTGGAAGCATTCCCTTTGAAAACTGGCACAAGACAAGGGCGCCCTCTCTCACCACTCCTATTCAACATAGTATTAGACATTCTGGCCAGGGCAATCAGGCAAGAGAAAGAAATAAAGGGTATTCAAATGGGAAGAGAGGAATTCAATTTGTCTCTGTTTCCTGATGACATGATCCTATATCTAGAACACCCCATCATCTCACCCCAAAAACTACTTAAGCTGATAAGCAACTTCAGCAAAGTCTCAGGATACAAAATCAATGTGCAAAAATCACAAGCATTCCTATAGACCAACAACAGACAAGCAGAGAGTCAAATCATGAGTGAATTCCAACTCACAATTGCTACAAAGAGCATAAAATACCTAGGATTACAACTTACAAGGGAAGTGAAGGATCTCTTCCATGAGAACTACAAACCATTCTTCAAGGAAATGAGGAGACACAAACAAATGGAAAACAATTCTACGCTCATGGAAGGGAAGACTCCATATGGTGAAAATGGCCATATGGCCCAAAGTAATTTATAGATTCAATGCTATACACCTCAACCTACCAATGACTTTTTTTGCAGAATTAGAAAAAACTAATTTAAATTTCATATGGATCCAAAAAAGAGCTCGTATAACCAAGACAATCCTACGTAAAAAAGAAGAAAGCCAGAGGCATCATGCTGCCTGTCTTCAAACTATACTACAAGGCTACAGTAACCAAAGTAGCATGGTACTGGTACCAAAACAGATATACAGACCAATGGAACAGAACAGAAGCCTCAGAAATAACACCACACATCTACAACCATCTGACCTTTGACAAATCTGACAAAAACAAACAATGGAGGAATGATTCCCTATTAATAAATGGTGCTAGGAAAATTGGCTAGGTACATGCAGAAAACAGAAACTAGATGCCTTCCTTAACCTTATACAAAAAGCAAACTCAAGATGGATTAAAGACTTAAATGTAAAATCCAAAACCATAAAATCCCTAGAAGAAAACCTAGGCAATACCATTCAGGACACACGCATTAGCAAATATTTCATGACTAAAACACCAAAAGCAGTTGCAACAAAAGCAAACATTGACAAATGGGATCTAATCAAACTGAAGAGCTTCTGCACAGCAAAAGAAACCATCATCAGAGTGAACAGGCAACCTACAGAATGGGAGAAAATGTTTGCAGTCTACTCATCTGACAAAGATCTAATATACAGAATCTACAATAAACTTAAACAAATTTACAAGGAAAAAACAAACACCACCACCAAAAAGTGGGCAAAGGATGTGAACAGACACTTCTCAAAAGAAGAGATTTATGCAGCCAACAAACATACGAAAAACAGCTCATCATCACTGGTCATTAGAGAAATGCAAATCAAAAACACAACGAGATACTATCTCACACCCGTTAGAATGGCGATCATTAAGAAGAAAGGAAACAACAGATGCTGGTGAGGCTATGGAGAAATAGGAATGCTTCTACATTGTTAGTGGGACTATAAATTAGTTAAACTATTGTGGAAGACAGTGTGGTGATTCCTCAAGGGTCTAGAACCAGAAATACCATTTGACCCAGCAATCCCATCACTGGGTATATACCAAATATTATAAATCATTCTACTATAAACACACATGTACACATATGTTTATTGCAGCACTATTTACAATAGCAAATACTTGCAACCAACCCAAATGTCCATCAATGATAGACTGGATAAAGAAAATGTGGCACATATACACCATGGAATACTATACAGCCATAAAAAAAGCATGATTTCATATCCTTTTCAGGGACATAGATGAAGCTGGAGACCATCATTCTCAGCAAACTAATACAGGATCAGAAAACCAAACACCACATGTTCTCACTTGTAAGTGGGAGTTGAACAATGGGAGCACATGAACACAGGGAAGGAAACAGCACACATCAAGGCCTGTCGGGGGGTGGGGGGCAAAGGGTCAGAGAGCATTAGGACAAATACCTAATGCATGCGGGGCTTAAAATCTAGATGATGGGTTGATAGGTACAGCAAAGCACCACAGCACATGTATGTATACCTATGTAACAAACCTGCACATTCTACACATGTATCCCAGAACTTAAAGTAAAATTTAAAAAATAAAAGCAAATAAGGACATTACAAAGACAAACTACAGACCATTATCTCTCACAAATACATATGCAAAAGCACTCAACAAAATATTAGCAAATCAAATATAACAATGTATTTTTTAAAATTATACACAATGTATTCCAGGTATTCACTCATTCATGAGAAAAAGTTTCAGCCATTAGAAATAAAGAATGTACTCAACTTTACAAAGAACATCTACAAAAATCTTATAGGTAGCATCATCTTCAATGATAAAAAAATATCCTGGTGATGATTTACTCCTATGATCAGGAACAAGGATATCCTCTCTCAACACTCCTATTCAACATTGAACTAAAATTCCTACCTGGTGAAATGGGACACTGAAAGGAAATAAAATATACAGGTTTGGGGAAAAAATATACTGTGTTTATTCACAAATGACAATGTTGTCTATGTGGAAAATCCCGAAGAATTAACCAAAAATCCTGAAATTTATGAGTGAGTATATCATGGTCACAGATACAAGATTAATATACAAAAGTGAATTGCTTTCCTAATCAAAAAATGAACAATTGGAGTTTGAAATTGTAAAATGTAATACCATTTTGTAATAGCACCAAAAAATTTAAATAACCTCAAATCTAACAAAATATGTACAATATGTATATGTAAAAATCTCCAAAACTAATTTCAAAAACAAAAACACAGAACTAAGTGAATGGAGAAATGTACCATGCTTACAACTTGAACAATTAAACATTTTAAGGTGTTAATTTTTCACAGATGGACCTACGGATTCAATGTGTAACTACAACCAAAGCCCCAGAAAGCTATTTTATAGATATCAACAAATTGATGCTACAGTTTATAGAGGAAAGTAAAAGACCTAGAAGAGCCAACACGATACTGAAGAAGAAGGACAAAGTTGGAGGTCTCATATTTCCCAATTGAAAAGCTTAATACAAAGGCATAGTAATCAGGACAGTATGTTATTGCCAAAAGAACATAGAGATCAATAAAACAGAATAGCCAATCTAAAAATATACCTGTACAAATATAGTTAATTGGTATTTGATAAATGATCAAAGGCAAATTAAATGGAGAAAGGGTAACTTTTTCAGTAAATGGTGCTGGAATGCTGGATATATACATGAAACAATGATTCTAGACTCATATCTACAACATTCACAAAAATTAACTAAAAATAGATGACAGATCTAAATATAAAATGAAAAACTCTAAAACTCTTAGAAAATAAAATAGAATAATATTTACATAAATTTGTATTTGGCCGTACCTTTTAGATACAGTAAAAAATCATGATTCATGAAAAAAACTAAGTTGGACTTCCTTAAAATTAAGTACTTTTGCTCTGAGAAAGACAATGTCAAGAAAATGAGAGGGTGAGTCACAGACTGGGTGAAAACGTTTGCAAAAGATATATCTTATGAAGGAATCCTACCCAACGTATACACACAACTCCTAAAACTCAGTAATAGGAAAATAAACGACCTGATTACAAATAGAAAATAGATCTGGCACCTCATCAAAGAAGATATACAAATGGCCCATATACATATAAAATGATGTTCATCTGATCCTAGTACATATCACACTTATTACAATGAATAAAATCCAAAGTTGTCAGCAATATCAATTTCTGGCTAGGAGACTGAGCAACAGGAATTCTCTTTCATTGCTGGTGGTGATGTCAAATGTTATAACTACTTTGGAATGTTATAACTATTTAATTATGAATGTATATACATGTATGCACATACATATTAGCCTTAGTTTAGTAAATACAAGGGCATATTAACATTTTATTCATAATCTTCAGTTTGGAGATAATTACTTAAGCCTTAATAGAGCAGAGGAAAAGTAAAAAAGCATTCTTTAATATATTATATTAACATTAAAGAAATTAAATGTGAATTTGAATATTTAAATATAAATATATTAATTATATTAATATATTTAAATGTAAATCAATAATACATTAATATAATAAACTAGTATTTGAAACAAGAATATTCAAACAAATGTTTTTTATCCAATTCAACTTATTACAATTTTCCTGAGAACAATGAAAGTTTGATCATGTATTTTATAATTATTATTAGAAATACTATTTTTATTATAGTTACCTTCACATTTTAGCTGTTTAAACCAAGAATTTTATTAACAATGAGAAACTGGAAACAATTGGTGATATTTTAATCTTATCAAAGTATTTGTTTTTACAATTTTATCACTACAGTTAAAATGATTAAAAATAAAAATAAATATTACTCATTTGGCTTTATATGTTTCTAAAATAGTACCCAGTGCTTCATATAAAATTAAGTCTTTCTAGGATACTCTATCTCTAGGAGGTTTAACGATAATTTAATCAAAATACATAATTTTTCAAAAGTGATTTCTACTGTAAATTAACAATATTAGAAGTAGAGAAAAATAGTGGAATAGAAGGCTCCACCAATTGCCCTCCAGCAAGGACACCAATTTAACAACTATCTACACCAAACAAGCACCTTCATAAATACCACAAGACAGGTGAGCACTCACAGTACCTAGTTGTAACTTCATATTTCTGAAAGAGGCACGAAGAGTTTCTGAAAATATAACCAGTGATTAATTGCTAACATGTCCCCTCTCCCATCCCCCAGCAGCAGCAGCCTGGTGTGGAAAGTGTTCCCGCACCCTAGGGAGAGGGAGAGCCAGCAATTGTGAGTCATTGAACTCAGTGCTACCCTTGTTAGAGCAGAGAGCAAAACGCAACCAAACTCAGCTGATGCCTGCACGTGGAGGGAGCATTTAAACCAGTCCTAGGCACAGAGGACTTGCTGATCTCAGTGGTCTGAACTTGAGTTCCTGTAAGCCCTACCACTGTGGGCTAAAGTGGTCTGGGGCCCCAAATAAACTTGGATGGGAATCTAGACCACAAGGACTGAAATACCTAGGTAAGTCCTAGGTCTGAACTGGTCTCAGAGGCAGTAGACTGGGAGGACACATGACTGATTGAGATAGCAGCAGAGACAGCTAGGGGAATGCTGACATCATTCCTTCCCTAACACCAGGCTGCAGAGCTCATGGCTCCAAAAGAGATATCTTCCACTCACTACTGCAGAGGAAATAATGAGGAATATGTTCTCTTTCATCTTTAACATCAGCTCAGCCACAGCAGGATAGGGAAGTCAGAGTTGCGAGGCCCTCTTTCTAGGCCCTAGTACCCAGATGACATTTCCAGAAACACTTTGGGTCAGAAAGAATCCTGCTGCCTAAAAGAGAAGAACCCAGTCCTGACAGTATTAATCACTTGCTAACTAAAGAACCTGTGGTCCTTGAATAACCAACAGTGATATCCAGGGACTACACTGAGAGCCTTGGGTAAGACTCTGAGACCTGCTGGCTTCAGGAGAGACTCAGCCTACTTGCAGTGGTTGCTGTAGGGTGAGACTCCTGCCTGAGAAAACCAAAGGAAAAAGTAAAGGGGACATTGTTTTGCATCTTAGATACAAGTTGAGCCACAGGGAGGTAGAACACCAACTGAGGTCTTGGGGTCCCCCAATTCCAGGACTTGGCTCAGTGATGGCATTTCTGGACCTGACTTGGGCCAGAGGGGAGCCCATTTCCCTGAAGGGCGAGTCCTAGGCCAGGCAATATTTACCACAAGCTGACTGAAGAGGTCTTTGGCCTTAAAGGAACATTGGTATCATTCTGGCAGCACTCACCATGGGCCTGTGGTGGCAGTGGCCACAGAGTGAGACTCCTTAGCCTTTAAAAGAGTTGGAAAGACTTCATCTTGTGGTTTAATTGCCAGCTGAGCTGCAGTACAGTAGAACATCAAGTAGACTTCTAAAGTTTTTGACTCTAGACCCTGACTCCTAGAAGGTACCTCTGGACCCACTGTGGGCCTGGTAGAACTCACTTCACCGAATGAAAGGAGAGGTTTGATTTGCCACCTACTTATTGTAGAGCCCCAGGGGCTTCAGCAAATATAGGCAGTAGCCAGGGAGTCCTCATATCAGCAACTGGGTGAGATCCAGTGCTGTGCTGGCTTTAGGTCTGACCCAATGCAATTATGGTGGTGGTGGACACAGGCTGCTTGTGACCACTCTATCACCAGTTTCAGGTGGCTCAGAACAGAGAGGTAAACTCCAATTGTTTGGCAGAAAGAAAGAGAAGAGAATAAGAATTTTCAGAGAATTCTCCAAGAACTTACTCAACACTATCACGGTGGTACCTCAATCAGTCTGTAAGAACCACAGTGTTGCAGGGCTTGAGGTGTTCCCTAGAGTAGATACAGCTTAGATCACAACACCCATATCCAGTCAAATACATCAAAAGCCTTCCCAAAAAGGACAAGTACAAACAGTACTAGACAGTGAAGACTACAATAAATACTTAGGGCTTTAATGCACAGACAGAGAAACATCTACAAGTATTAAGACACCCAGGAAAACATGTTCTCATGAAACAACCAAAATAAGGCACCAGAGACCAACCCTGGAGCAAGAGAGATATATGACCTTTTAGAGAGAGAATTAAAAATAGCAGTGTTAAGAAAACTCAAAGAAATTCAAGATAACACAACAGAAGGAATTCAGAATGCTAGTAAATAAATTTAACAGAGTTTTAAACAATTTTTTAATAATCAAGCAGAAATTCTGGAGTTGAAAAATACAATTGGTATCCTGAAGAATGCATCAGAGTCCCTTAACAGCAGAATTGGTCAAGCAGAAGAAAGAATTAGTGAACCTGAAGATGGGATATTTGAAATTACATAGAGGAGACAAAAGAAATAATAAATGAAGCATATCTATATGATCTAGAAAATAGACTCAAAAGGGCAAATCTAAGACTTATTGGACTTAAAGGATAGAAAGTTTATTCAAAGGGATAACAGAGAACTTCCCAAACCTAGAGAAATTTATCAATAGCCAAGTACAAGAAGGTTATCAAATGCCAAGCAGATTTATCCCACAGAAGATGACCTTAACACATTTAATAAGCAAACTCCTGAAGGTCAGGGATACAGAAAGAATTTTAAAACCAGCAAGATAAAAGAAAAAATAACATGCAATGGAGCACCAATATGTCTGGCAGCAAACTTTTCAGTGGAAATCTTACAGACAGGACAGAGTGGCATGACATATTTAAAGTGCTGAACGAATAAACAGATGCAATAAACATACTTGTGCATGTGTCTTTATGGCAGCATGATTTATAATCCTTTGGGTATATATCCAGTAATGGAATTGCTAGGTCAAATGGTATTTCTAGTTCTAGGTCCTTGAGGAATTGCCATACTGTCTTCCACAATGGTTGAACTAGTTTACAGTCCCACCAACAGTGTAAAAGTGTTCCTATTTCTCCACATCCTCTCCAGCACCTGTTGTTTCCTGACTTTTTAATGGTCACCATTCTACCTAGTGTGAGATGGTATCTCATTGTGGTTTGATTTGCATTTCTCTGATGGCCAGTAATGATGAGCATTTTTTCATGTGTCTGTTGGCTGCATAAATGTATCTTCTTTTGAGAAGTGTCTGTTCATATCCTTTGCCCACTTTTTGATGGGGTTGTTTGCTTTTTTCTTGTAAGTTTGAGTTCTTTGTAGCTTCTGGATATTAGCTCTTTGTCAGATGAGTAGATTGCAAAAATTTTCTCCCATTCTGTAGGTTGCCTGTTCACTCTGATGGTAGTTTCTTTTGCTGTGCAGAAACTCTTTAGTTTAATTAGATCCTATTTGTCTATTTTGGCTTTTTTTTTTTTTATTTTTTATTTTTGAGACGGAGTCTTGCTCTGTCGCCCAGGCTGGAGTGCAGTGGCGCGATCTCAATTCACTGCAAGCTCCGCCTCCCGGGTTCCTGCCATTCTCCTGCCTCAGCCTCCCAAGTAGCTGGGACTACAGGCGCCGCCATCACGCCTGGCTAATTTTCTTGTACTTTTAGTATAGACGGGGTTTCACCGTGTTAGCCAGGATGGTCTCGATCTCCTGGCCTCGTGATCTGCCTGCCTCAGCCTCCCAAAGTGCTGGGATTACAGGCTTGAGCCACCGCGCCCGGCCTATTTTGGCTTTTGTTGCCATTGCTTTTGGTGTTTTAGACATGAAGTCCTTGCCCATGCCTATGTCCTGAATGGTATTGCCTAGGTTTTCTTCTAGGGTTTTTATGGTTTTAGGTCTAACATTTAAGTCTTTAATCCATCTTGAATTAATTTTTGTATAAGGTGTAAGGAAGGGATCCAGTTTCGGCTTTCTACATATGGCTAGCCAGTTTTCCCAGCACCATTTATTAAATAGGGAATCCTTTCCCCAGTTCTTGTTTTTCTCAGGTTTGTCAAATATTAGATGGTTGTAGATGTGTGGTATTATTTCTGAGGTCTCTGTTCTGTTCCATTGGTATATAGCTCTGTTTTGGTACCAGTACCATGCTGTTTTGGTGACTGTAGCCTTGTAGTATAGTTTGAAGTCAGGTAGCATGATGTCTCCAGCTTTGTTCTTTTTGCTTAGGACTGTCTTGGCAATGCGGGCTCTTTTTTGGTTCCATATGAACTTTAAAGTAGTTTTTTCCAATTATGTGAAGCAAGTCATTGGTAGCTTGATGAGGATGGCATTGAATCTTTAAATTACCTTTCACAATATTGATTCTTCCTATCCATAATCATGGAATGTTCTTCCATTTGTTTGTGTCCTCTTTTATTTCATTTAGCAGTGGTTTGTAGTTCTCCTTGAAGAGGTCCTTCATATCCCTTGTAAATTGGATTCCTAGGTATTTTATTCTCTTTGAAGCAATTGTGAATGGGAGTTCACTCATGATTTGGCTCTCTGTTTGTCTGTTATTGGTGTATAAGAATGCTTGTGATTTTTGCACATTGATTTTGTATCCTGAGACTTTGCTGAAGTTACTTATCAGCTTAAGGAGATTCTGGGCTGAGATGATGTGGTTTTCTAAATATACAATCATGTCATGTGCAAACAGGGACAATTTGACTTCTTCTTTTCCTAACTGAATACCACTCATAGGTGGAAACTGAACAATGAGAACACTAGGACAGAGGAAGGGTAACATCACACACTGGGGCCTATCATGGGGTGAGGGGAGGGGGGAAGGATAGTATTAGGAGATATACCTAATGTAAATGACGAGTTAATTGATGCAGCACACTAACATGGCACATGTATACATATGTAACAAACCTGCACGTTATGCACATGCACCCTAGAACTTAAAGTATAATTTTAAAAAGTGCTGAAGGAAATAATAATAATAAACTTTCTACCCTAGAATAGTATATCCAAAAAAGTATCCTTCAAACATAAAGGAGAAAGACTTTTCCAAACAAATAAAAGCTCATGGATTTCATCAAAACCAGACCTGTTCTACATGAAATGCTAAAGGAAATACTTCAATTAGAAAGAAAAGGATGTTAATGAGCAACAAGTAGTAACCTAAAGGTACAGAACTCACTGGTAATAGTAAGTACACAGAAAAACACAGAATGTTCTAACATTGTAACTCTGGTGTGTAAACTACACTTTTCCTAAATAGAAAGACTAAATGATGAACCAATAAAAAATAGTAACATCAACATTTCAAAACATAAATACAATGAAAAATAAATAGAATTAACAAAAAGTTAAAAGAGGGAGGGAATAAGGTGTAGGTTTTTTATTAGTTTTCCCTTTGTTTATGCAAACAGTGTCATCAGATTAAAATAATGGCTTATAAAATAGCATTTGCAATCCTCATGGTAAACTAAAACCAAAAAACATACAACATATACATACACACACACAAAAAAAATAAAAATCAAGAAACTAAATTATATAACCAGAGAAAATAACCTTCACTAAAGGAATACAGGAACAACAACAACAACAAAAAGAAACAGAAGAGCACAAAACAGCCAGAAAACAAATAACAAAATGGCAGGAGTAATTTCTTACTTATCAGTAACACTGAATGTAAATGGACTAAACTCTCCAATAAAAGACACAGAGTGTCAGAATGAATTAAAAAACAAGACTTATTGATTTTTTTGCCTACAGGAAACACACTTGACCTATAAACACAGACATACTGAAACTAAAGTCATAGAAAAAGATATTTCATGTGAATGGAAACCAACAAAGATCAGAAGTATCTATACTGATATCAGACACAATCAATTTCAAGACCAGAACTATAAGAAGAGACAAGGAAGGTCACTATATAATGCTAAAGGGGTCAATTAAATAAAAAGATACAACAATTTTAAATATATGTATATATGCATCCAACACTGGAGCACTCAGATATATAAAGGAAATATTTGAGCTAAAGAGAGAGGTAGACTTCAATACAATAGTAGCTGGAGACTTCAACACTCCACTTTCAACATTGGACAGATCTCCCAAATAGAAAATCAACGTAGAAACATCAGACTTAACCTGCACTGTAGATCAAAGTGACCTAATAGATATTTAAAGAATTTTCACCAAACAGCTGCAGAATACACATTACTTTCCTTAGCACCTGGATCATTCTCTAGGATTGAACATACATTAAGTCACAAAACAAGTCTTAAAACATTAAAACATTGAGATAATATCAATCATCTTCTCTGACAATGGAATGAAACTAGAAATCAATAGAGATTTTGGAAACTACACAAATACATGGAAGTTAAAGCATACGCTCTGGAATGACCAGTTAATAAAAAAAATTAAGGAGATTTAAAAATTTTTTATAACAAATGAGAATGGAAACAACACATCAAAACCTATGGGATACAGCGAAGCAGTACTAAGAGGGAAGTTCATAGCTATCAGTATCCACATCAAAAAGGAGAAAAATTGCAAATAAACAAGTTAACAGTGCATCTTAAAGAATTAGAAAAGCGAGAGCAAACAAAACCCAAAATCAATAGAGGAAAAGATATAATAAAGATCAGAGCAGAAATAAATGAAATTGAAATGAAGAAAATACAAAAGGTCAATAAAACAAAGCTTTTTTTTTAAAGGTAAACAAAATTGACAAATCTTTAGCCAGACTATGAAAAAAATAGAGGGGGGGCGGAGCAAGATGGCCAAATAGGAGCAGCTCCAGTCTCCAACTCCCAGCCCAAGCGACACAGAAGACCAGTGATTTCTGCATTTTCAACTGAGGTACTGGGTTCATCTCACTGGGGAGTGCCGGACGATCGGTGCTGGTCAGCTGCTGCAGCCCGACCAGCCAGAGCTGAAGCAGGGCGAGGCATTGCCTCACCTGGGAAGCACAAGGGGGAAGGGAATCCCTTTTCCTAGCCAGGGGAACTGAGACACACAACACCTGGAAAATCGGGTAACTCCCACCCCAATACTGCGCTTTAAGCAAACAGGCACACCAGGAGATCATATCCCACACCTGGCCGGGAGGGTCCCACACCCACGGAGCCTCCCTCATTGCTAGCACACCAGTCTGTGATCTACCGGCAAGGCAGCAGCAAGGCTGGGGGAGGGGCGCCCGCCATTGCTGAGGCTTAAGTAGGTAAACAAAGCTGCTGGGAAGCTCGAACTGGCTGGAGCTCACAGCAGCTCAAGGAAACCTGCCTGTCTCTGTAGACTCCACCTCTGGGGACAGGGCAATAACAAACACAGCCGAAACCTCTGCAGACGCAAACGACTCTGTCTGACAGCTTTGAAGAGAGCAGTGGATCTCCCAACACGGAGGTTGAGATCTGAGAAGGGACAGACTCCCTGCTCAAGTGGGTCCCTGACCCCTGAGTAGCCTAACTGGGAGACATCCCCCACTAGGGAGAGTCTGACACCCCACACCTCACAGGGTGGAGTACACCCCTGAGAGGAAGCTTCCAAAGCAAGAATCAGACAGGTACACTCGCTGTTCAGAAATATTCTATCTTCTGCAGCCTCTGCTGCTGATACCCAGGCAAACAGGGTCTGGAGTGGACCTCAAGCAATCTCCAACAGACCTACAGCTGAGGGTCCTGACTGTTAGAAGGAAAACTATCAAACAGGAAGGACACCTACACCAAAACCCCATCAGTACATCACCATCATCAAAGACCAGAGGCAGATAAAACCACAAAGATGGGGAAAAAGCAGGGCAGAAAAGCTGGAAATTCAAAAAATAAGAGCGCATCTCCCCCGGCAAAGGAGCGCAGCTCATCGCCAGCAACGGATCAAAGCTGGACGGAGAATGACTTTGACGAGATGAGAGAAGAAGGCTTCAGTCCATCAAATTTATCAGAGCTAAAGGAGGAATTACGTACCCAGCGCAAAGAAACTAAAAATCTTGAACAAAAAGTGGAAGAATTGATGGCTAGAGTAATTAATGCAGAGAAGGTCCTAAACGAAATGAAAGAGATGAAAACCATGACACGAGAAATACGTGACAAATGCACAAGCTTCAGTAACCGACTCTATCAACTGGAAGAAAGAGTATCTGCGATTGAGGATCAAATGAATGAAATGAAGCAAGAAGAGAAACCAAAAGAAAAAAGAAGAAAAAGAAATGAACAAAGCCTGCAAGAAGTATGGGATTATGTAAAAAGACCAAATCTACGTCTGATTGGGGTGCCTGAAAGCGAGGGGGAAAATGGAACCAAGTTGGAAAACACTCTTCAGGATATCATCCAGGAGAACTTCCCCAACCTAGTAGGGCAGGCCAACATTCAAATCCAGGAAATACAGAGAACGCCACAAAGATACTCCTCGAGAAGAGCAACTCCAAGACACATAATTGCCAGATTCACCAAAGTTGAAATGAAGGAAAAAATCTTAAGGGCAGCCAGAGAGAAAGGTCGGGTTACCCACAAAGGGAAGCCCATCAGACTAACAGCAGATCTCTCGGCAGAAACTCTCCAAGCCAGAAGAGAGTGGGGGCCAATATTCAACATTCTTAAAGAAAAGAATTTTCAACCCAGAATTTCATATCCAGCCAAACAAAGTTTCATAAGTGAAGGAGAAATAAAATCCTTTACAGATAAGCAAATGCTTAGAGATTTTGTCACCACTAGGCCTGCCTTACAAGAGACCCTGAAGGAAGCACTAAACATGGAAAGGAACAACCGGTACCAGCCATTGCAAAAACATGCCAAAAAGTAAAGACCATCGAGGCTAGGAAGAAACTGCATCAACTAACGAGCAAAATAACCAGTTAATATCATAATGGCAGGATCAAGTTCACACATAACAATCTTAACCTTAAATGTAAATGGACTAAATGCTCCAATTAAAAGACACAGACTGGCAAACTGGATCAAGAGTCAAGACCCATCAGTCTGCTGTATTCAGAAGACCCATCTCACATGCAGAGACATACATAGGCTCAAAATAAAGGGATGGAGGAAGATTTACCAAGCAAATGGAGAACAAAAAAAAGCGGGGGTTGCAATACTAGTCTCTGATAAAACAGACTTTAAACCATCAAAGATCAAAAGTGACAAAGAAGGCCATTACATAATGGTAAAGGGATCAATTCAACAGGAAGAGCTAACTATCCTAAATATATATGCACCCAATACATGAGCACCCAGATTCATCAAGCAAGTCCTTAGAGACTTACAAAGAGACTTAGACTACCATACAATAATAATGGGAGACTTCAACACTCCACTGTCAACATTAGACAGATCAACGAGACAGAAAGTTAACAAGGATATCCAGGAATTGAACTCATCTCTGCAGCAAGCAGACCTAATAGACATCTATAGAACTCTCCACCCCAAATCAACAGAATATACATTCTTCTCAGCACCACATCGTACTTACTCCAAAATCGACCACGTAATTGGAAGTAAAGCACTCCTCAGCAAATGTACAAGAACAGAAATTATAACAAACTGTCTCTCAGACCACAGTGCAATCAAACTAGAACTCAGGACTAAGAAACTCAATCAAAACCGCTCAACTACATGGAAACTGAACAACCTGCTCCTGAATGACTACTGGGTACATAACGAAATGAAGGCAGAAATAAAGATGTTCTTTGAAACCAATGAGAACAAAGATACAACATACCAGAATCTCTGGGACACATTTAAAGCAATGTGTAGAGGGAAATTTATAGCACTAAATGCCCACAAGAGAAAGCAGGAAAGATCTAAAATTGACACTCTAACATCACAATTAAAAGAACTAGAGAAGCAAGAGCAAACACATTCGAAAGCTAGCAGAAGGCTAGAAATAACTAAGATCAGAGCAGAACTGAAGGAGATAGAGACAC
The DNA here is from genome assembly GCF_049350105.2 of Macaca mulatta. Lineage (NCBI taxonomy): Eukaryota > Metazoa > Chordata > Mammalia > Primates > Cercopithecidae > Macaca > Macaca mulatta. The sequence goes on from NC_133419.1 coordinate 98,380,215, forward strand.
AAAAAACTCTCCGAAAAATCAATGAATCCAGGAGTTGGTTTTTTGAAAAGATCAACAAAATTGACAGACCAGTAGCAAGACTAATAAAGAAGAAAAGAGAGAAGAATCAAATCGACGCAATTAAAAATGATGAAGGGGATATCACCACCGACCCCACAGAAATACAAACTACCATCAGAGAATACTATAAACACCTGTACGCAAATAAACTGGAAAATCTAGAAGAAATGGATAATTTCCTGGACACTTACACTCTTCCAAGACTAAACCAGGAAGAAGTTGAATCCCTGAATAGACCAATAGAAGGCTCTGAAATTGAGACAATAATTAATAGCCTACCGACCAAACAAAGTCCAGGACCAGATGGATTCACAGCTGAATTCTACCAGAGGTACAAGGAGGAGCTGGTACCATTCCTTCGGAAACTATTCCAATCAATAGAAAAAGAGGGAATCCTTCCTAACTCATTTTATGAGGCCAACATCATCCTGATACCAAAGCCTGTCAGAGACACAACAAAAAAAGCGAATTTTAGACCAATATCCCTGATGAACATCCATGCAAAAATCCTCAATAAAATACTGGCAAACCGGATTCAGCAGCACATCAAAAAGCTTATCCACCATGATCAAGTGGGCTTCATCCCTGGGATGCAAGGCTGGTTCAACATTCGCAAATCAATAAACATAATCCAGCATATAAACAGAACCAAAGACAAGAACCACATGATTATCTCAATAGATGCAGAAAAGGCTTTTGACAAAATTCAACAGCCCTTCATGCTAAAAACGCTCAATAAATTCGGTATTGATGGAACGTACCTCAAAATCATAGGAGCTATTTATGACAAACCCACAGCCAATATCATACTGAATGGACAAAAACTGGAAAAATTCCCTTTGAAAACTGGCACAAGACAGGGATGCCCTCTCTCACCACTCCTATTCAACATAGTGTTGGAAGTTCTGGCTAGGGCAATCAGGCAAGAGAAAGAAATCAAGGGTATTCAGTTAGGAAAAGAAGAAGTCAAATTGTCCCTGTTTGCAGATGACATGATTGTATATTTAGAAAACCCCATTGTCTCAGCCCAAAATCTCCTTAAGCTGATAAGCAACTTCAGCAAAGTCTCAGGATACAAAATTAATGTGCAAAAATCACAAGCATTCTTAGACACCAGTAACAGAAAACAGAGAGCCAAATCATGAATGAACTTCCATTCACAATTGCTTCAAAGAGAATCAAATATCTAGGAATCCAACTCACAAGGGATGTAAAGGACCTCTTCAAGGAGAACTACAAACCACTGCTCAGTGAAATCAAAGAGGACACAAACAAATGGAAGAACATACCATGCTCATGGATAGGAAGAATCAATATCGTGAAAATGGCCATACTACCCAAGGTTATTTATAGCTTCAATGCCATCCCCATCAAGCTACCAATGAGTTTCTTCACAGAATTGGAAAAAACTGCTTTAAAGTTCATATGGAACCAAAAAAGAGCCCACATCTCCAAGACAATCTCAATTGTTAATATCAGTTTTTGTTTTTCTTTCCAGATATCCTGGTGGAGGTGTAGTGCTTTTAATTTTCATTTCCCTGAAAATGAATGTCATATATATTTTATATAATATTTGCCATTTGGATACCCTCTTTTTATGAGATGTCTACTCAATATATAGCCTATTAATAGGCTTTATCTTTTTATTATTGCTTTGAAGTTCTTCATGAATCCTGTATAAGAGTTCTCTATCATATATGTGTGTCATATATGTTTATCTACCTATCGGTCCATCAGTCCACCCACCTATAACAAATATATTATCTTCCTTTTGTCTGTAGCTTGACAAGACACTTTGTTACTACTGTATTTTAATGCTTAAATACTTTTTGTTTTTAACTTAACAAAGTAATTGTTTTTTCCTTTCATGGTCAATACTGTGAGTTCAATCTAAGAAATCCTTGCCTGTCCCAGGGTGGTGAAGAAATTCCATGAATTCTTCCTGGAATTCATTTTTTGCTAAAACCAGATGTGTGGTGTTTTTTTTCTGAACACAAATCTGATTTATTTTCTCACTTGCCCTAATAACCACACTGTCTTCATTATTTTATCTTTATAAATCCTAATTTCTGGTAGAGAATCACTTTGTAATTCTCTGTCTGTTGAGACTTGGGTTCACATTATATTGAATCTTTACAGAGTTTGGGGAAAATGTTATTTTAACAATTCTGAGTTTTCCAATCTATGGACACAGTCTACAATTTCTATTGATTTGTCTTTGTTAAGTATTTTAACTATGTTTTGCACTTTTAAGCATGGAAACTTGAACATCTTTTGATGGATTTTTTTCTCTCACGAAGCTTATTTTTAGTGCTATTGTGGTATTTTAAGTTTACTATTGTTTGTTGCTAAGTACATAGAAATAAAATTGAATTTTGTATATTGAATTATATTCAGTGACTATCATTTGTAATTTTTGGTAGGTTCTTTTGCATTTACTCTGTATACAAACATATTTGGGAATAAAGATACTTTATTTTTTCTTTCCAATATGTATGCCGTTTATTTATTTTTCTCTCCTTATTACACTGGTGGAAATGGAAGTAAATGTTTAATAAAAATAGTAAGAGTAGATATTGTTTTCTTCTCCCAACACTCAGGGGGAAAGCTTTTAATATGCCATCATTAATTGTTATGTTAGCCATTTTTTTTTTTGCTTTCAGAGCTACCTTTCAACAGATTCACATAATATCTCTTCTCTTATATATATACTTAGTTTAAAGCCGATATCAAAATATGTTGAGAAAGACAAAGAATAATAATTATAAATGCAAGAGAAAATGCTCAGTTGTATTCAAAGTGATGATTGATCACATGCTATTTGCCATTTTCTATTTCTTTTAAAGTATAAAAAGCTGACTTGGAGAAATCATAATATAGAAAATTTAGTATCTTTAAGAAAGTCAGGTCCATATTTGGTCCTGCAGAGGAACTTAACACCTCTACAATAAGGTCCACTGCATTAGATCCTGACATTTACCAGTCCCTCCTCTATTCTTTTAAGTGTACCATCTTCCTGGATTGGGGGAAAAGTGTCCACAAAGCCAAGGGAAGTTCTCACTAGGACCTTACAGTAGGTAAAATTAGCATTATGTAGGTACATCAAAGTCTACAAGATTTCTGTTCTGGTTGACATATGGGGAGATTCTGTTTATTTTGTCCAACATCTATTGTTTTATCTTGATCTTATTCTCCAGACCTCAAAATCTTGCTTCCAAGGTTAATTCTTCACTATTTGTTTGGCTTTTATTCTAACTGATAATATTTGATCATTTAGCTGGTTGATGTTTGTATACATTTATTTTTTCCACAGCATTTAGGCTAACATCAGACCTTACATTTCTATTGTGGTGTCACTGCTTCCTATTAAGAGAGAGATGGTACACTTGTAGTAAAGCCAGGACAATACTCCTATGTGTCCCATACTGATTTATGGACATTGCTATACTGTGTCATTTTTGTTCTTTTGATTGCTCTATGGTGTTCTTTTCATTGCAACTTTTTTAGCTTTCAGTAATTCCCCTCTAACAGATTGTCTTATGCCTATTGTGAAAGTTCATATTCTAATTTTATTCAGAGCTGTATTTGTTCCATCAGGAAATATATTTAGGAGTTGACATCAAATATACTTAAATGTGAAAATTACTGACTAAATCTAGTTTCTCTAGATGTATATATCTAGTTACCCCTTCTTCTAGGTTACTTGTAGATAATAAGGATATGGCAAGATTAAAAGAGACAATGGTTGAGAGGTTCCTAGATTTGAAGATAAGCATGGAACATGACAGTTAAGGATTAAACCAAGTAATCAACCATAATAATTTAATTCCAAGATTGTAAAACTAAAATATAAATTTTTACAACAGCTATAGTTATTATAAAAAATATTACAACCAAATTAATAATGGTGCTTCGAATGTCGGACCCCTCACCAGAATGATGTCCAAAAAGCTCTTAAGTAATATCCTCAACATGGTGAGGATAAATCACTGTCAACCTAAAATTATATATCATGCTAAAAGATTATTCAAAAATGAGGGTAAAATAATGATAAGTTAAAACACAGGGAAACAGAGAGTATTAATCATGGCTAATTGTTTAAGGAAATACAAAAAACAATGTATCACAATAAGAACATTGAATCCAGGCAGAAAGATTGGGTAGGAATTGGTGAAGGTGAACAAAGAAATTAGTGTATGTGACAATAGTTCAATATGTGCTTATTTACTGCTAAAAAATAATTTTAATTATTTTGAATATTTTAATGAGTCAATAGTTCAAAAAAAATCAAAAAGTAGCTCTTTCTTCTCCTACTTCCAATTCTCTCATGCATTTACTTTATGCTACTGTATAATAAAAATATATGTATAAAGACAGAGCTGGTATTTGTTTCCCTTATTCTGAAAGAATGAGGATTATATGAGTAGTACATACATAACAGCAATATGATTAATATGGAGTTTCCTGAAGCTTTGTTCAGGACAAATGTAGAATGTATTCAGTAATTTGCAAAACAGAAGAAGATTATAGTCCTTATTTACAATAAAATAAAATCTCCCATAAAGGTAAAAAAGCTGTTAGTGTATTAAAAATGGAAAAAAAATAGGTATATCTGATGGTTTTTATGGATGTAGATGTGTTGTAAGTGTAACAGTTTGCTAAATTTTCCTTTGTCAAATTACCTACCCTATCATGTGTTCTATGAAATGATTCAATATGTATGGTCACTTGATTCTCCCTTATAAAATTAGTTTCATTATCATCATCATTTTACTTTTACTTCCAATGTAGTGATTTCTTGATGCATTGTTAATCTCTATTATATTTTGTTAGAGATTTTTTAAAAAGGTATTCACCTAAGTTTATAGTTAAAAATATTTGGCCAATAATAAGAAAAATATTTTGGGAGCTCAAATTAATCGCCTTGTTTTCCCATTTGGGTTAAAGAGAGTATTACATGAAAAAACAGAACATACTGATACACCAATATAAAAGTGTATCTTACAAATATTTTATGCCAGCTTTGATTCTAAAACATCTGGAATTTTATTTGGCACCTCCAATCTTTTCTGGAGTACAAAACAGTTGTGTTTTATAGTGGCACTAAATCAACATGCATCTTCCCCTGAGTTTGTCTGCCACTCTTTAATACTTAGATTCTTGAATGCTTGCTGTCAGTAAAACAAATAATGCAAGGCGCTATGGGGGGCAACATGGATCAATAGATAAGGTAAGTGTTTCAATAGCATCAACCAGTGTTTGCAAGAATATATTGCCAGTTGCTATGGGCATATAGTTAGTGGTGACAGCAAATGCATACAAGTATAATCATTTCTCTCTGCAAAAAGCTGAACACTATTTTGTCATTTAAAGGAAATGTGGAAGATGATCAATCAGCTCAATTGAATAAGGAAAGGCTATACCTAAAACCATAAAAACCCTAGAAGAAAACCTAGGTAATACCATTCAGGACATAGGCATGGGTAAGGACTTCATGTTTAAAACACCAAAAGCAACGGCAACAAAAGCCAAAATTGACAAATGGGATCTAATTAAAGAGTTTCTGCACAGCAAAAGAAACTACCATCAGAGTGAATAGGCAACCTACAGAATGGGAGAAAATTTTTGCAATCTACTCATCTGACAAAGGGCTAATATCCAGAACCTACAAAGAACTCAAACAAATTTACAAGAAAAAACAAACAACCCCATCAAAAAGTGGGCAAAGGATATGAACAGACACTTCTCAAAAGAAGACATTCATACAGCCAACAGACACATGAAAAAATGCTCATCACTGGCCATCAGAGAAATGCAAATCAAAACCACAATGAGATACCATCTCACACCAGTTAGAATGACAATCATTAAAAAATCAGGAAACAACAGGTGCTGGAGAGGATGTGGAGAAATAGGAACACTTTTACACTGTTGGTGGGATTGTAAACTAGTTCAACCATTGTGGAAAACAGTGTGGCGATTCCTCAAGGATCTAGAACTAGAAATACCATTTGACCCAGCCATCCCATTACTGGGGATATACCCAGAGGATTATAAGTCATGCTGCTATAAAGACACATGCACACGTATGTTTACTACGGCACTATTCACAACAGCAAAGACTTGGAATCAACCCAAATGTCCATCAGTGACAGACTGGATTAAGAAAATGTGGCACATATACACCATGGAATACTATGCAGCCATAAAAAGAATGAGTTCGTGTCCTTTGTAGGGACATGGATGCAGCTGGAAACCATCATTCTCAGCAAACTATCGCAAGAACAGAAAACCAAATACCTCATGTTCTCACTCATAGGTAGGAACTGAACAATGAGATCACTTGGACACAGGAAGGGGATCATCACACACCGGGTCCTATTGTGGGGAGGGGTGAGGGGGAGGGATAGCATTAGGAGATATACCTAATGTAAATGAAGAGTTGATGGGTGCAGCACACCAACATGGCTCATGTATACATATCTGCACGTTGTGCGCATGTACCCTAGAACTTAAAGTATAATTTAAAAAAAAAGTTGAAATGCTGACAGTTATTGTAAAGAAACCCAGATTTCTTAATATTTTTGCAAAGAAAAAAAAATCCACCAATCCTCTTGTACTAAGAGACTACTATAGCTAGCACCTCACACTTGTGGGGCAGGGAAGATAGATGCATTAAATACAAGTATGATGTTCTTTCACTTGATGCCATGGCTATTTAATATTGAGTATTCCCACTCTAAACACATATGTTTCAGAAGAGAACTTCATATTAAAATAAAATTTTAAAAGGATTAGATAATATTAAAGCTTTATAACATAATTGACTCCTTGTAATAAACAATGCAAATATTTCAGAGTTTCTTTTGGTGTGTATACATCTCCAACATTTCATAAAATCATGAAAACCACTATGAGTTTTTTCTTGTTTCTGGACTATTACAAAAACGGTGTTACCACTATCTTTCTACTTTTTTTTAACCTTATGTAAGTACTCTCAGAGGAGTCTAATTTGTAGCTATTTTGAAATGGCAACATTTCAAAATCATAAAACTTTGTTGTTCTAGGGTTATATATTATCCTCTAAATAATAGAATTCCAGTGAGCTGGAACAATCTGCTGCAGCTGATGTTTTAGCAAACAGACTATTCCCTGAAGCACAGTTGGAATTACATCCAACTGTCAAGGAGATCCACAGAGAGTATACCTAAGGATCTATATTGTCTGTGCCCAGGTAGAAGGGTAACAAACATCATTCCTAATATTTTCTGGTTGTTCACTGGACTTCTCTGTGGTTGAAAAAACAGAAATTTGCTAATGAGCTTGTTAGATATGAGTTTGTGAACTAGGTAAATGTGCATTTAATTGATTTATTTCTGGATTCAGTAAATGAGGCTTAAATATCAATGTGCCAATGGGCTTCCTTTGAATGCTGAATTTCCCCGAGACTTAAGGTGTTTAATTGCAGAATAGGTGACCATTTAAAGAGATGTTACAGCTGAGATGGAAGCAGTTGAACTTTAGACAAACTTTCAATATGTTTTCAACCCTAACATTTTATTTGTATTCAAAGTATAACTTAACAACAGTCTCATGAAGCAGAAACTTAGGAGACAAATCACTGTATATGAGAAGTAACTTTTCTCTAAATGGTTATTCCAAATATAATTGCTTTATTCATGTTTTCAATAAATGTTTATTGAGCTTCTGCTATGTCCGGAATCATATAAAATACTGAGCTTCTCTCTCTAAATGTGACACGTTATCCCTGACTTTGTGGAACTTAGGATCTAATGAATAATATTGATTTTAAACACTTAATGATCACACTTGTAAACATTCAAGTGATAAAAATAGAGTTTATAAGTATATATTACAAGGGTACCTGATTTTATTCCTTGAGAACTGAAAAATGACTTTTCCTGAGTAAAAGCTTAAGATGGGTACTGAAATAAGAGTTATGAAGTGTCCAGGTAAACGTAAAGCTAATTTAATTCATGTTAGAAGGGCAAGACAGACAAAGTGTTTTGGTAAGAAAGAAAGAAATGAATTAGGGTGACTTGGGCCAGAGTCAGGGGACAATAGACGTGATACTAAAGGAAAGGCAGGCATCTAGGTTAACTCTCCCACATATATTCCTTATGTCTCATTATCCTCAGAAGAACAAGAAATATAACATCATAAAAAGAGAAACCGCTTGGAAATCAGACACATACATAGTTGAATGATTTCTGTTCCTTTTACTGACTTTGTTACCTTGGGAAACAGCCTCTCTCATCCTTATTAAGATTAAAATAATAATAGGTTGTTGGCAGTGTTGTTTCAAGGATGAGATCGTTTGAATAGGGCTCTTTGACAGATCAAAAATTGTTAAGAGTTGACAAAATGGTGCTGTTATTAATGTTATTATCCAATGTTAAGATGGCATCGTCCGGGCGCAGTGACTCACGCCTGTAATTTCAGCACTTTGGGAGGCCGAGGTGAGCAGATCACAACGTCAGGAGTTCGAGGCCAGCCTGGCCAACATAGTGAAACACCATCTCTACTAAAAATACACAACATTAGCTGGGCGTGGTGACAGGCATCTGTAATCCTAGCTACTCGGGAGGCTGAGGCAGGAGAATCGCTTGAACCCAGGAGGCAGAGGTCGCAGCTAGCCGAGATCGCACAACTGCGTAACAACCCAGGTGACAATGCGAGATTCCATCTCAAAAAAAAAAAAAAAAAACAACAACAACAAGATGGCACTGTATTTTTGAGCAGTTCAAGAAACTGAACAGGGGCGATAGAGCTTGCTGTTACTTTGTTATTGAGGAATGTTCAATAATTATTTTTGCATATTTAAAATCCTTTCCCCTGTACCTCTTTATGTAATATTTCTGTTGTCATATTTTTCTGGACTCTTTCTTGTTACTGAAGTAATTGCTCTTTCTAATCTAGATAGGCAATGTATTCCTGCTCCTTGATAGTTGCATAGGCAGGAAAAATCCTGGTACTCCCAATCATGAGTGATTTTTAAAAATTTAATCGTTTTACTCATCTTTTGTCCAGTGATTCATTTTGGAGAATGCAAGTCTGCTTTTCAAAATGCACATATGCGATGGGCCACTAGAGGACATAAGACACTTCTGTAAACAAACAGATCTGCATACCAGTAATGACCTTAATTGACAGGCAAACATTTGTAATAATAGCTGCAGCAAATGAGTTTTTCAGGGAAGATTACAAATTTAGAAGAGGAGAAATGACATATTCTATGTTGTTTTCCATATTTAATATTTTCTATGGAAATAACTTTATAATTGGTAAAGTATAAAAAATAGTTAAAGCATGAATTGCGGATAACTGTTTTTCTTACGAGCCATGAAGAGATTTTTGAATTTCTCGTTATCACAGAGAAAGTTAAAATGAATAATACATTTGTATTCAGCCTTCAATAACTAGACCATGAAACAAATTGTTTTTAAGAATATAACTAGTTATAAGACAAATAGAATCAGGTTACGGGAGAAGTCACACATTTGCCAACCTTTTGTGTTTGAGCTTTTATTTGTTACAAACATCATTCTCATAAAATGAAAATGTGTGTGAACAAGATACTGTGCAAATACATGCAAATGTTTAATTGTAAATTTCTAATTTGAGTCTCAAAATCTTCAATTTATCTCAAATGTACCTGGTTTTCAAATCTTCAAATTGAATATATGCCTTTATCACGTTGATTATTTACAATTCAAAATGGCATTGTATTGACCATTGAATCTCTCAAGTATAGCAGAGAAGCCTATTGGTTAAAATTGAATTCATTAAATTTACTGCAGCAAGGGAAAACATAACTTGATATAATTTCTCTGAGGTAGGCTAAGAAAGGATATTTATAGGTTATTGTGTGCCTAGGCTCATGTGATTTAAGGAAGGTGTTTCAGAGACAGGAGCTGATATGGACTGGACAGAGTATATGGGATAATTTGAAGAAAGTACTAAAAACAAATTGCTTTGAAAAATGTACAAAATGTGTTGTCTAGTAGGCAGACTGTTTGCCCATGTGAGCAATCTATTGTTTCAGTAAGAGAGATGTCTGTCCAGATGAGCAAACTGCTTGGACAAAGTGGTCTGCAGGAACTTCCTGAAGCAAACAGTGAATTTCTTTGGTTTAAATTCATATTTTCTTTGGTAAGAATTTCCTGAAACAGTTTTGTTAACACAGGTGCTTTACTGAGTTATATTTATGCTGATTCTATCAATTCTCAGGATCCCCATTCCCACCCTCCAACCGCATGTCAATCTCCAGCCTAAACTGGAGGATGTACTTCTACTATCTGGGAATGTGATCAGATCAGATTTCCACCTTATTACTGTTATTTTCAAAGACAGATGGAGTCTCACTATATTGCTGAAGCTTGTCTTGAACTCCTGGGCTCAAGCAATCCTCCTGACTTGGCCTGAGCAGCTGGGATTTATAGACATGAGCCACCATGACTGACTCAGATTTCGGTCTTTATATGAGAGCATCTGTGTCAATGTGTTGAATTGTCTTGGCAGACTAAATATATGTTGTTATATTTACATCATACATTCCTGAGAATTACCAGTCTGTAGTGTTACGTATCAGTGTTATGCATGCTTTATAGAAGAGCTTGGAAAGATCTTCTACCTTTTTAATGTCTCAAATAATTTACATAATATTTAGATTATTTAATCTGTAAATATTTGGCAGAATTTCTTTGAGGTCTTGTAGTTCTGATGATATTTGGTAGGATAGTATCTTAATAGTGGCCATAATTGATTTTTACTTTTTAGAATATGTAAGCTTTCAATAGGATCAAATTTTATAGTCTATTTTCTTAGGATATTAACCATTACCTATAAATGTTCATATTTATTTGTACAGTCTGCATATTGGTCTTATTATTTTTGAGTCACTTATTTTCAATGTTTATTTCCCCTTCACATTTCTTGTTTTATTAGTGCTTTCTCTGTTTTATTCTTGAGCAAGTTAGCTAGCAACTTCTGAGCTTTGATTTATTGATTATATCTACAGTTTTGTTGTGTTTTTTGTTTTGTTTTGTTTTGTTTTTAAAAAAGAGTCTTGCTGTGTCACCCAGGCTGGAGTGCAGTGGTGTGATCTCGGCTCACTGCAACCTCCGCCTACTGGTCTCGAGCTCTTCTTCTGCCTCAGCCTCCTGAGGAGCTGTGACTACAGGTACGCGCCACTATGCCTGGCTAGTTTTTTCTATGTTAAGTAACGATGGGGATTCACCATATTGGCCAAGCTGGTCTCGAACTCCTAACCTTGTGATCCGCCTGCCTCAGCTTCCCAAAGTGCTGGAATTACAGGTGTGAACCACTGCGCGCAGCTAATTATATACACAGTTTTTCTATTTTTTACCTTTTATTTTTTTAACATTAGTATTCCTTCCATTCTCATTTGATGTAAAGACTTGTTTTTTCTTGTCTAGCTTTTGTGAAGTGAGATATTAACTTTTATTTTCATTCTTTCTCTATTATTAATAAACGTTTTAGTAACAGGAATTTTCATCTACTTCTGATTTAGATATACCATGGATTGTGATCTGTAGTGTTTTCTTTGTCATTAACTTGTTTATTTGATTGAGATAGGATCTCGCTCTATTTCCCACGCTGCAGTGCAGTGGCACAATTATAGCTCACTTCAGCCTCAAATTCTAGGGATCAACTGACCCTCCAGTCTCAGCCCCCAAACCCTGAAATTACAGGTATGAGCTACCGCACCTGGAAAAATTTAAGTTTTTAAAATTATCATTCCACCCTTGTCTTTTTGTTTTGAACTTATATGTATATGGAAACATTTTAAGATACACACCATTAAGACTTTTGCTGATGTTTTCTCTGGCATCATTTTGTTGAATGAAGGACATTCTCTGGTGTATTTCTCAAGAAGGGATAATGGACGTAGAATTTCCTAAGTTTATGTTGAGTTTTTTTTTCCTTATAACTCTGTTATTGTAAATACTGAATGACTTGATATAAAATCTTTCACCTTTGTTCACTGAATTAAAATTTTAAAAAAGTGTTGCTCCATTGTTACCTTGCTTTGGATGTTGGTTTTGAAAAAGCTGATGCTAGCCTAGTTCTTTTGCTTTTAAAAGTTGTAATATATTTGCCTCGGGGATTTTAACTTTGCTTTTCAAATCTGAATATTTTCCTTAGCTATTTCTCAGAATGGATCATTCCCCCCCATCTCCCATCTCCCTATTCCCTATCCCCTCCACCCCGCATCTTCCCACGTAGTTAATGTGCCCTTTCAAATTTCAGACATTTTCTGAAAATATTTCTTATAGTTTTAAATATTAGATTTGCCTTTTTTGCTTCTTTGAGGACTTTGAAAGTATGAATACTGCTCTTTCTTTGCCACTTTTCCATGTCTGTTGTTTCCCTCTGACCTTTTTTACTTCCTTATGTCATTTCCTTTCTCCTTGTGATTGTTTCCTTGCCTTTGACTATTGCCACTTAATAATTTTTGAAGCTGTTGTATGTCATGTAATTTTATTTGAGATAATCTTGAGTTCAACTATCTCTTTTCCATTTCTTCCTAATTTTTGTATACTTGTTTTTAGTTTTTGTAATTCTGATTCCTAGTTTTTCATACCGTTACATACTTGTTTGTATATATTTGCTTCTTTGTGGTGTACCATAGTTTTCTTCTGGTTCGTGGTTGTTATTCAGAGGAATAAGTTTTTCTTCAGTTAATATGTGTAAAATTATCTTCTTGTTCAGAGTAATTTATAATATCCCTAGTTTAATGGCACATACCTCTCTCAGTGTATTAAAATCTCGGTTGTTTGGTAGACATTGTTTCATGATGGTTGGGAGAATTGTTAGTGCTCCAATTTTATGGTTTGCTTTTGTCTTTCAGAACTGTAATGTTCACATTTGCTTTTTTTTTTTTTTTTTACCTTCACACCTGAAATTCTAATACGTGCTGTTTACTTTTTCTATTTTAAAATATATTTTACTAATTAACACATAATAATTGTGTGTATATATATATTAGGAGGTACACAGTGAATCTTTGATAAATACAGTTTATAGAGATAAGATAAAAGTATTTGCCTATCAATCATCTCACACATTTATCATTTGTTGTGGGAAATTCAATATCCCCCTTCTATATATTTGAAACTGTACAATATATTAATCTCAACTCTACTAATCTTACAGTGTTATAGAACGTTAGAACTTCTTCTATTTAGCTATAGTCAAAATATGGTACTGGCCTAAAAACAAACACATAGACCCCAAGTGCAACAGAATAGAGAGTCCAGAAATTAATCCTCATGTCTACAAGCCACCTGATTTTTCACAAAGATTCCAAGAACATACATTGAAGAAAGGACACTCTCCTCAATAAGTAATGCTAAGAAAACTGTATATTCATATGCAGAAGAATGATACTAGACTCCCTCAGCCTACCAAAAAACTAAAATGGATTAAAGACTTAAATGTAAAACCCAAAACTATACAACTCTAGAAAAAAAAATATGGGAAATGCTTCAGGACATTGGTCTGCAAAAAGATTTTATGAATAAGACTTCAAAAGCACAGGTAACAAAAGCAAAAATAAATAGATTCCATTAAGCTAAAAAGCTTCAGCACAGCAAAGGAAACAATCAGAGTGAAAAAACAACCTACAGAATGGAAGAAAATATTTGCAAACTTGTCATCTGACTGGGGATAAGTATACAAAATATATCAAAACTTAAACGTTGATAGCCAAAGAAAACTAAACAATGCAATTTAAAAATGGGCAAATGGGCTGATGATGGTGGCTCACGCCTATAATCCCAGCACTTTGGGAGGTCGAGGTGGGCAGATCACTCAAGGCCAGGAGTTTAAGACCAGCCTGGCCAACGTGGTGAAACCCTATCTCTACTAAAAATACAAAAATTAGCTGGGCATGGTGGCACATGCCTGTAATCCAAGCTACTCAGGATGCTGAGGCAGGAGAATCACTTGAACCCGGGAAGCAGAGGTTACAGTGAACTAAGACAGTGCGCTACACTCCAGCCTGGGCAAGAAAGCAAGACTCTGTCTCAAAAAAATTTGAAAAAGAAAAAAAGGGAAAATGATCTGAACACATGTTTCTCAAAAGATGACATGCAAATGGCCAACTCATGTATTTAAAAATTGTCAACATCACTAATAATCAGGGAAATGAAAATCAAAGTCACAATGAGGTATCATCTCATTGAAGTTGGGGTGGCTATTATAAAAAAGACAAAAACAAACAAACACACATGGGTTGTTTCTATACTGTTAGTGAGAATGTAAACTAATACAGCCACTATGGAGAACAGAGGTTCCTCAAATCTTGGTTTTTAAATACTTTTTCAAAAGATAATAGATTTTTTTTTTTTTTATAAAGGACTAATAGATTTGAAATCTATAAGAAACCAAAACAACTCAACAGCAGCAACAAAATAACAACAAAATAGCCCCATTAAAAAGTGGGCAAAGCACATGAACAGACATTCCTCAGAAGAGGATATACGAATGGCCAAAAAGCGTATGAAAAAATGCTCAACTACGTTAATCATCAGAGAAATGAAAATCAAAAACACACCGAGACACCATCTCACACCAGCACTTGTATCCCCTAAATCTATACACATTAAAATTAAATTTAAAAGAAAAACAAAAAAGAAATGTTAATAACAGGCAAATCTCCAGAAACTAAATTAGATTATTGGTTGTTAGGGGATGAGGGTAGGGTGGCATGTTGTGTGACTGTCAATGAGTATGGAATTTTGTTGCTATCATGTAAAATTTGAAATCTTCAATTTTTTATTTTAAAAAATTGCTTTTAGACAGAAACCTAACATTATAACATGTTTCACCACATTGATTTTGTCTTAAGAAAAGAAACTGGAAATAATCTTGAAATTTTTCTGTTAGAGAGAAAGTTATACAATATCCCTACTTACTTTCAGGCCACCTTAATCATGAATCTGGCATGTGTTTATAGTACATTTACAAAATTGTTTCATATGTTACTGAGTAATAGGTACACAACAGTTTTAAAGTATGAATATTAGAATTAAAACATGATTATCTCTGGAACATGAGTAAAAAAGCTTTTGAAAAAAACATAATATAATTACATTTATATAAATTAAAACTACACACAGAATACTACCTATTAGTAACATATGAAACAATTTTGTAAATGTGCTATAAAAGATAATAGATTTTAATCTGACAGCTTTTAACTTTCAGTACTTCAGAGAAGTTTGTAAATGTCTTTTGCATTATAAACGAAGAGACATCTGCTATCATTGACCTTTGTTCCCCTCTATTTAATTGGTTTTCACATTAAGTTTTCTCATTATTATAGTTTTTAAGCAATTTGATTGTGATATGACTTAGTATAGTTTTCTTCGTGTTTATTCTGTGTTGGTTTCATTGCACTTCTTGGATGAGGGTTTATATTAGTAAAATTTGGAAATTTTAGTCATTATTTAAATAATTTTTCTAATCTACAGCCCCATTCCACTTGGGGACTCCCATTATACATATGTAAGGTTATTAGAAGTTTTACACAGATCATTGATACTCTATTTTTAAGTCTTTTTTTCCCTATTGTGCTTAATTTTGGATAGATTCTAGTGTAATGTTTAAGTTTATTAAATTTGTTTTCTGCATTGTCTAATGTGGTGTTAATCCCAACCAGGTTATTTTTTATCTTAGTCACTGTAGTTTCTATGTCTACATCTATGATATATCTCTTGTTTATTTTTCATGTTTTGACTTAACATTTTGACTTTCCTACAGCATCTTGGACAATACAAGTTATAATAGTTTTACTTTCCTTTTAATAATAATTCTATCCCTTATGGGTCCTATTTTCCTGATTTTGTATTTTACTTTGTTGTTTGCTTGATAGTTTTGTATTCTTAATTTTAATTTTGTGCTAAATTCTGGTAGACAGTTAAGTTACTTGGAAACAGTTATATTCTTGTCATATTTCTTTTAACCATTATTTGGTAGAACTAGAGGAGTGTCTGGTCTAGAGATAAGTGTGTGCCACTACTTTGCCAAAATCTCTTTAAATACTTTGTTCAACATTATGTGGTTTATCAGGGTTTAGGCCATTTTGGGTGAGAAGAGCATTTTTTCCTATCCCCACAGGACTTCAGGGGATTTCTTTCCTCTAATTCTTCTGGATATCTCTTTCTCTTTCTCCAGTGTTATATAGCTTTATTATCTACTTCACTGATTAGTACTCCACTGTAGACTCAATGGTGACCCTCTTCACATCTCTGGAGTCCTCTCCCTTTGGAGCTCTGACACATTGTTTATACATTAATGAACTGATGTTTAGTTTTTTTCCCCTAAACTGTTTTCTCCATTAGCTACTGCAAAAGATCATTCTTGTTTCTACATTTACAAACATGATTGTTTCACTTTTCTTGACTTAAAGTGAAATTTAATTCAACTCAGCATATTCTTGTGGGAAGTCAGGGACCCCAAATGAAAGGACCAGCTAGAGCCAAAGCAGAGGAACATAAATTGTGAAGATTTCATTTTAATATGGACATTTATCAGTTCCCAAATAATACTTTTATAATTTCTTATGCCTGTCTTTAATCTCTTAATCTTGTTATCTTTGTAAGCTGAGGATATACGTCACCTCAGGACCACTGTGATAATTGTGTTAACTGTACAAATTGATTATAAAACATGCATGTTTGAACAATATGAAATCAGTGCACCTTGAAAGAGAACAGAGTAACAGCGATTTTTGGAGAACAAGGGAAGACAACCATAAGGTCTGACTGCCTGCAGGGTTGGGCAAAAAGAGCCATATTTCTCTTCTTGCAGAAAGCCTATAAATGGACATGCAAGTAGGGAAGATATTGCTAAATTCTTTTCCTAGCAAGGAATATTAATATTAATACCTTGGGATAGGAATGCATTCCTGGGGGAGATCTAGAAACGGCTTCTCTGGGAAGGTCTGTCTTATGCGGTTGAGATAAGGACTGAGATATGCCCTGGTCTCCTGCAGTATGCTCAGGCTTACTAGGGTGGGGAAAAATTCTGCCCTGGTAAGTTTGTGGTCAGACCAGTTCTCCGCCCTCGAACTCTGTTTTCTGCTGTTTAAGATGTTTATCAAGACAATACATGCACTGCTGAACAGAGACCCTTATCAGTAGTTCTGCTTTTGCCCTTTGACTTGTGATCTTTGTTAGACCCTTATTAGTAGTTCTGCTTTTGCCCTTTGTCCTATTCCCTCAGAAGCATGCAATCTTGGTTAGACCCTTACTAGTAGTTCTGCTTTTTGCCCTTTGAAGCATGTGATCTTTGTACCTACTCCCTGTTCTTACACCCCCTCCTCCCCTTTTGAAACCCTTAATAAAAACTTGCTGGTTTGGGCTCAGGTGGGCATCACGGTCCTATCAATATGTGATGTCACCCCCAGCAGCCCAGCTGTAAAATTCCTCTCTTTATACTGTCTCTCTATTTCTCAGCTGGTTGACACTTATGGAAAATAGAAAGAATCTACATTGAAATATTGGGGTTCCCCCAAGAGCATATGAAATTATTATTTCTCCTATGAATAAAACATTATGAGAATATGTCCTCACTATGTCATGCTCAAATGGTATGCATGTTCTAAGACCCAAAACTACTAAAGCTTCAATCACTTCTTCTACTGCAATCCATACATTCTATTTTCTGAATTTCAGTAGTTGCCAGCAACCATCAAAAAGTTTAAAAAAAAAATGTGGATTTGGCTCTCTGAGTATATTTCCTCTTATCAGCAACTTCTCTATAGTATGTATTGTACAGAGCTTAGACAGCTAAAAATTATAATTACTAGACAGTCTTTGAAGCTAGCATTCAAATTAGCCACTCTGATTTCAGCATTGAGTTGATACAGAAAAGATGAAAAAATTAATATATTTGATAATATGATCCTTAGTAGATATAGGAAGACCTTGATAATTTTCCATTTTAACAGTTCTTACTTTTATATCATAACAAGACAGTACACTTAGATGTTTTATCTGTTTAATTTTTTGAGAATGATAGTTCAATTTAGTTTGTGTAGTCTTCCCGATGAGTATATAAACCATTAATAGATATTTCCCAAAATTAAGAATCACTTCTAAGAGCAAATATTTTTTAACTATTTAGTTCTGAAATTGAATACACTGACACTTTTCCCTATAAACTAGTCACGTACTGAAATTCTGTAATAAGGAAACTATTATTTTACTTAAGCAAAGTATGTGGTAACACCAGTTATGTGAACTTGAGAAGATAGCTTAAATTCTCCAATTTTCTGTACATTCTCCCCATCCCCTTTTTTTGAGAGAGAGTCTTGCTCTGGAGTGCAGTAGAGCAATCTTGGCTCACTGCAGCTTCCACCTCCTTGATTCAAGGGATTCTCATGTCTCAGCCGCCCAAGTAGCTGGGACTGCAGGCACACACCATCACACCCAGCTAACTTTCTGTATTTTTAGTAGAGATGGGGTTTCACCACATTGGCCAGGCTAGTCTTGAATTCCTTCCCTCAAGTGATCTGCCCACCTCGGCCTCCCAAAGTGCTGCTGGGATTATAGGCATGAGCCACCGCACCAAGCCCATTTCGCCTCATATAAAAATATATTTTTTTAAATCAATTTTACTTGCTTATATATGCTAGCATGCTACAACAGTACTGCAGTATTGGGGACCTGGAAGTCACACAACAATTATTTGCTACAAACATTAAATAAATGCTTTCTAAGCAGTAGCAGAAGCTGACATAGGGCCTGGTGTTTTCTTACTCCAACCTAGGAAAAAAAAAAGGGCAGCCAAGGTAGCTTCATTCTTCCCCAAATAAAAGAATGTTGTAACAATACCAGTCCAGAATCTTCATACTATATCTAAACAGAGTTATTGTCTGCTAAATAGTTTAATAGAACCCAGAGACTTCTTATGTTATAGAGGAAATGTCCAGGATGCAATTTTTAAAAATTATAGTAAGAACCAGGAATTACAACTTGAATAAGAAAATCAACTGACACCAATACTAAGACAAACCAAATGATGGTTTTATCTGACAAGGATTTTAAGGTAGCCATCATAAAACAAATTATCTCCAAACAAAACAGAAATTTCAACAAAGAAATAGAAATTATTAACAAGAACCAAATAACACAGAATAAAAAAACATACATTTTAAAATGTGCTGAGTGGTCTCAAAGTACAGTGGCAATAATTAACATGAGGCTAGATCAATAGAATTTTAAAAATCTAAACAACACAGAAAAACTAAAAATAAGAAAAAAAGAGCCTCAGTAAACTGTGGAACTGCAACAAAGATTAATTATGTATAACATCAAAATCCCAGGAGAGAAGAAAGTATCCAAATAAGTAATAGCTGAAAACTTTTCAAATTTGGCAAAAGACACAAACCTACAGATTCAAGAAGCTGAGAAAACCACAAATGGAAACAAAAATCAAGACATATCAAAATTAAACTTCTGAAAACCAAAGACAAGAAAAAAGTCTTGAAATTTCCCTGAAAGAAATGACACATTATCTTACAGGAGAACAAACTGAATGACAGATTTCCCACCTTAAATCATGGAGGCCAGAGCAAAGAGGTACGGAACATAGAATTCTTTAACCAGAAAACCCATCTTTAAGAAATGAAATAAGGATGCAGAAAAAGAAAAATACAATTTGTCTCTGAAAAATCTACCTTTAAGATTGGGTAAAAGAATAAACTCAATGTAAAGAAAATAATTTTTTGAAGTAAACTTAAGCTTCCATTTCATGGTCTTACATGTAAGAGCTTCGAAGTGGCTACTCCATCTTCAAAGTAAGAGGAAATCTTATCAAACTGAAAAAACATGAACTCTTTTTAGATCTGTCAAAGAAGTGATGTCATGGGGAAAACCACTGTGCCAAAAATTGGAGAGACAGGCAGGCAGGTACAGAGAATCACAACTTCATGGAGCAGAAACGTATAAGCAAAAACTTCCATGGGAACCAGCGCTGGGGTAGGAAAGCCTGAACTACAATAGATAAATTGTGGATGTTCACTACTCAGTATTGACACACTGAGAGTTAAATACTCCAAGGGGACCCAATCATGGAGGATGGGAGGTATTATTCTTTTGTGAGTTTTACATCCAGGGGTTCTACCAGGTCCTCACAGTGAGTATCACAGAAAAATAAGTAAATAAAAATAATGACAACAAAAACAAAAAAACTCCCTCATGACCCCAGGATATGGAGGGAAAAATGAATAATTTAGAAATATACCAGAGCATTCTGTTCTTCTTAACAAGGTATTACCTTAGGAGAAACTATTTAACCAGAGCCCGATCCACCTGGAGGAAAAGAAATATCCCAATTCAGCTGGCTCTAGCATTTCATGTGGAAGAAATAAAGTATTCAACCCCAGCTAGTCCTCTCCAGTCATCCTGTCTAGCCTAAGGGGTGATGGAGGAGGGGCAAAAATAACTGAAAAGTGTTGATGATGTCACAGTACAGGAGCACAGACACACCAAAAGACAGAGACCTAATCACAGGGCTATGTGGAACACTTTCTCTTCCCCTAAACCTTAACACTCCATTACTAAAGGCTTATTTACCACACCACCTTTATTCTAGTACACTGCCTGCTTGTCCAAAAAAAAACAAAAAACAAAAAAAAAAACAAAAAAAAGCCACTATAGGACATACTAAAAGGCAGAAATATATAGTTTGAAGAGACAGAACAAGAATCAGAACCACAGTCAAATATGGCAGGCCAGGCACAGTAACTCATGCCTGTAATCCCAGCGCTTTGGAAGGTGGAGACAGGCCTTGATCACCTGAGGTCAGGAGTTCGAGACCAACCTGGCCAACATGGAGAAACTCCCATCTCTATTAAAAAATTAGTCATGCATGATGGTGGTTGCCTGTAATCCCAGCTACTTGGGATGCTGAGACGTGAGAACCACTTGAACCCAGGAGATGGAGGTTGCAGTGAGTTGCAGTGAGTTGCAGTGAGTTGCAGTGAGCCTAGATCATGCCACTGCACTCCAGCCTGGGTGACAGAGTGAGACTGTGTTTTACAAAAAAAAAAAAAAAAGGCAGAAATGTTGGAATTATCAGATTAAGTTTTTAAAAAACTTTAATATTCTAATGGCTTTAATAGCAAAAGTAGACAACATATAGAATAACTGGATAATATAACCAAAGAGGTGCAAATTCTAAGAATACAAAAGAAATGATAGAGAAAAATAATCTAACATTTAAAAAGCCTCTGGTGGGTTTGTTATGACTCTGCGTGCTAAAGAAAGAATCACTTAGCTTGAGAATATGACATTAGGAACTTCAAAAAAGGAAAAAGAAAAGACTGCAAAAAAAAAATAGCCAATAACAGTGGGACAACTAAAAAATGTATCAAAATGCATGATTAGAACACCAGAAGAAGGAAAAAGAATAAGAAAAACAAATTGACGAATAATGACTTAAAAAATCACAAAATTAATGCCCCAAACCTAATAAGACCCAGGAAGCTCAGAGAACACCAAGCAAGATAAATGCCAAAAATAAACTATACTCAGGCATTTACGTCATATTCAAACTTGAGAAAAATCAGAGATAAAGAAAGAAACATATTGAAAGAAGCCAGAGGAAAACTATACCTTACCTACAAGAGGAATGAAAACAAGAATTCCATCTGACTTTTCAGAAAGCATGGAAACAAGACAAGTATGGAATGAAATATTTATAGTGTTGAGAGAGAAGAAAAACATAAAAATAAAAAAACGAAAAAAACCTGCCACACCTGTAACGCCAGCACTTTGTGAGGCTGGGGCAGGTGACCGCTTGAGCCCAGGAGTTTGAGACCAGCCTGGGCAACGAGGCAAAACCCCATCTCCACTAACAATACCAAAATTAGCTGGTATGATGGCACATGCCTGTAGTCCCAGCTACTCAGAAAGCCAAGATGGGAAGATCGCTTGAGCCTGGGAGGCAGATGTTGCAGTGATGCAGTAAGCCAAGATCACGCAACTTCACTCCACCTGGGCCACAGCACAAGATGTTGTCTCTAATATTAATAATACACTAAAAAACTCACTTTATTAGTTCATCCTCACACTGCTATAAAAATACTAGCTGATTGGCCAGGCACGGTGGCTCATGCCTGTAATCTCAGTACTTTGGGAGGCCGAGGCAGGTGGATCATGAGGTCAGGAGTTCAAGAACAGCCTGGCCAAGATAGTGAAACCCCGTCTCTACTAAAAAATACAAAACTTAGCTGGGTGCAGTGGCTGCTGCCTGTAATCCCAGCTACTCGGGAGACTGAGGCAGGAGAATTGCTTGAACCTGGGAGGCGGAGTTTGCAGTGAGCCAAGATTGTGCCACTGTACTCTAGCCTTGGTGACAGAGCAAGACTCTGCCTCAAAAACAAAACAAAACAAAACAAAACAAAACAAAAAAAACTACCCGACACTGGGTAACATTAAAAAAAAAAAAAAGAGGTTTGACTCACAGTTCCATATGTCTGCAGAGGCCTCAGGAAATTTACAATCATGGAGGAAGGATAATGGGAAGTAAGGCAGTCCTACATGGTGGCAGGAGAAAGAACAAGCACTCAGGGGAAAACTGCCACTTGTAAAACCATCAAGATCTCATAAGAGTTGCCTCACTATCATGAGAACAGCACAGGGGACACTGCCCCCATGATCTAATCACTTCCCACTAGGTCCCTCCCTCAACACATGGGGATTACAATTTGAGATGAGATTTGGGTGGGGACAGAGCCAAACTGTTATCATTCCACCCTGGCCCCTCCAAAATCACGTTCTCTTCATATTTCAACACCAACCATGTCTTCTCAACAGTCCTCCAAAGTCTTAACTCATTCCAGCATTAGCCCAAAAGCCCAAGTCCAAAGCCACATCTAAGACAAGTCCCTTATGCCTATGGACCTGTAAAATCAAAAGCAAGTCAGTTACTCTCAAGATACAATGGGGGTACAGACATTGGGTAAATGTTCCTATTGCAAACAGGAGAAACTGGCCAAAACAAAGGAGCCACAGGTCCCATGCAAGTCTGAATGAAACCCAGCCAGGTAGTCATTAAATCTTGAAGCTCGAAATCTCCTTTGACTCCATGTCTCACATCCAGGGCTCCCACTACCTTGGGAAGCTCCACCCCTGTGGTTCTTCAGGGTACATCACCCCTGGCTGCTTTCATGGGATGCCATTGAGTGCCTGTGGCTTTTTCGGGTATATGGTGCAAGCTGTGTCAATGGATCTGTCTTTCTGCAGTCTGGAGGACAGTGGTCCTCTTCTCACAGCTCCACTAGGCAGCACCTTACTGGGGACTATGTGGGGGGACTCCAACCCCACATATCCCTTCTGTACTGCCCTAGCAGAGTTTCTTCAACCCATTTCTTCTGCCCACCCAGAGGCCCACCACCAAATGGAAGCCACCAATGCTTGGGGCTTACATGCTCTGAAGCAATGGCCAAGCTCTACCTTTTAGCCATGGCTGGAGTGAGAGCAGCTGGGATGCAGGGTGCCATGTCCTAGGGCTGCACAGAGCAGCAGGGCCCCCAGCCTGACCCATGAAACCATTTTTTCCTCCTTGGCATCTGGGCTTGTGATCAGAGGGGTTGCCACAAAGATCTCTGACATGCCCTGAAGACATTTTCCCCCATTGTCTCGGTGATTAACATTTTGCTCCTTGTTACTCATGCAAATTTCTGCAGCAGCCTTGAATTCCTCCCCCAAAATGGTTTTTTCTTTTTACTACATGGTCAGGCTGTAAATGTTCCAAACTTTTTTCGGAACACTCTTTCCCCTTTAAACATACATTCCAATTTCACATCTCTTTATAAGTGCATATAACTGCATGCTTTTAGTAAAAATGAAGTCACATCTTGAATGCTTTAATTAGAGATTTCTTCTACCAGATACCCTAAATCATCTCTCTGAAGTTCAAAGCTCCATAGATCTCTACAGCAGACACAAAATGCCACCAATCTCTTTGCCAAAGCATAGCAAGAGTGATCTTTGCTCCAGTTTCCAATAAGTTGTTCATCTCCATCTGAGACTACCTCAGTTTGGACTTCATTTTCCATATCACTATCAGTATGTTGGTCAAAACCACTCATTCAACAAGCCTCTAGGAAGTTCCAAACTTTTGCACATCTTCTTGTCTTCTTGTGAGCCTTCCAAACTGTTCAAAACTCACCTGTTACCCAGTTCCAAAGCTGATTCCACATTTTCAGGTTATCTTTATAGCAGCACCCAACCCTGCCAGTAGTAATTATCTGTGTTAGTCAGTTCTCACACTGCTATAAAGATACTACTTGACACTGGGTAATTTATAAACAAAAGAGGTTTGATTGACTCACAGTTCTGCATGGCTGGGGAGGCCTCAGGAAACTTACAATCATGGAGGAAGGAAACGGGAAGCAAGGCAATTTTACATGGCAGCAGGAGAGAGAGAGTGCACAGGCAAAACCTGCCACTCTTAAAACCGTCAGATCTCCTGAGAGCTCCTTCATTATCATGAGAATACTATGGGGGAAACCACCCCCATGATTCAGTTACCACCCACCAGGTCCCTCCCTCAACACATGGAGATTACAATTTGAGATGAGATTTGGGATTTGGGTCGGGACACAGAGCAAAACCATATCAACTACCAACCTCGAGTTCTGCACCCTGCAAAATTATCCTTCAAAGGTGAGAGAAATAAAAGCTTTCTCAAACAAAAATTGAGAATCTCTTGTTAGCTGACCTATTTTTCAGGAAATGTTAAAAGTTCTTCAGAGAGGCCAGGCGCAGTGGCTCACGCCTGTAATCCAAGCCCTTTGGGAGGCCAAGGTGGGTGGATCACAAAGTCAGGAGTTAGAGACCAGCCTGGCCGACATAGTGAGACTCCGTGTCTACTAAAAATACAAAAATTAGCTGGGCATGGTGCCTCACGCCTGTAGTCCTACCTACTCGGGAGGCTGAGGCAGGAGAATCACTTGAACCCAACAGGTGGAGGTTGTGGTGAGCTGAGAACACACCACTGCACTCCAGCCTGGGCATCAGGGTGACACTCCATCTCAAAAAGAAAAAAAAGTTACTCATAGAGAAAGAATTTTATAGAGGTCAGAAATTCAGATCAACATAAAGAAAAGAAGAGCACTGGAGAATGGAGAAGGTAAGGAAATGTTTTTCTTACTGCTAATTGATCTATCAGATAACAGTTCATTCAAAATAATAATCATAGCAATAAAGTTTTCAATTATGGGAAATTTTTTCTTTGGTGGTGACATGTTTCCTTGATTTTTTGTGTGTTTGAAGAAGCAGTCATCCATCTCCTCCAGTCATCACTTGCTGGCCTCAGAAAAGAAAGGCTTTCACCAGTAGGCCTGACTATAGGTTCTAGGAGTATGTCCGATTTTTCTGTTTTCAGGAATGCACCTGCTCCACTACTGTTTTCTCTTGGGAAAGTGGGGTGGGGTAAAGAGTGTTAGGATCATAGGAGTTTTCCATCAAAGCCAGGCTGAGTGCTGAGAGCCTCCCACTTATTTTCCCTAGTGCAGTGTCCTGAAGCACTCAATGTTAAACTGCTTCTCCCAATCCAGCAGAGTCCTCCTGTCTCTGTGTGTGCTAATATAGGTCCTGTGGAGGCTTGTGTGAACTACTTGTATGGAGCATACCCAGGGTGGTAGCTACAGGGGAATAGGATGGGAGGAGTTCTATAGGTGTTCATGAGCTAGATGCAAGAGTCCTCAGAGTCCTCAGGGGATGTGTACTACAAAGTTAATGGGTAGGTCTCCTAGTGGAATCAACAAGGGAATATTAACTGTGGCTCACTGTTGAGTTCTGTGCCCCAGTTGCTGTGCCCTTCTACCCTGTTTTCCTGCTCCCAGGTGTTCCAGGCTGTTTAGACTTGTCAGGCCCCCTCAGTTCTCTGGGTAAGGTTTGAAGTGGTTCTCTTGGACAGTGTCCGGCAAGGCTGGGGAAGCCTGGTACTTACTACTCACTCACTTTCCTCTGACATAAATCCTGAGCTAAGGGGATTCTTTCTTGGCACTGAGCTGTACTGACTTGGAGGAGGGATTATTCAGGTAAAGTGCAGCTGTTCTTACCCTCTTCAATGCATCTATTCAGATTGTTCTGCTCAAACAATGCACTGAACAGGGTAAGTCTTCAATGGTACTCTCATTCATGAGTTGTTATCAAAATTTATTTTTCTATGTGGGGAGAAGGGCTGAAATCACTGATTCTGCCATCTTGTTGATACCACTTTCAATATTTTTACCTTTTTCCCCCAATCATCCATGAAATATCCCCCATGGTAGATCATGTTGTGCATCATAAAATGAAACTCGACCAATTTAAAATAATTCAAACTATACAAAAAAATGTACAATCGAATGAAACTAGAATCAGTAACATTAGTACAAAATAAAATAAAATCTCAGGACCCCTCAAACCAGTTATGCCAACAGGAAAATTAAACCTGGGAACTGAGTCATGCAACACTGCCACTCCTCTTTTCCAAATAGCTGTGACTTCACAACCCTGTGTCATAACATTAGAAGCAAACCAGTTTCCCACAAAGTCAAAAGGCCTCATACCTCTCTGGATGGCTGCCCTCACAAACTGCTCACAAGGAAATTCCTTGGTGGCCCCTAACCTTTCAGGATATATATCCTCCTATAAAACAAGCACATACTAATTATAGCCTTAGGTCTCCAATCTAAGTTTAACTCTTATAATGGAATTCTGTTAAAACTTCCACTGACGAGGTCAATTACAAGATATCTTTCCAGGTACAGGATACAGACAAGATGAGATCAATCTCTCCTCCACTCACCCAGAGATACTTACATAACTGACATTTTCCTCCTTCTTCAAACATTCACCTTACCTTCTGTAAAATGTGTATTTACTGACCTCTAATTAGAGCTTCATAAGAATCTGACCATTTGCCTCAGTGCCTGTTACCACTTCCCCTGCCACCTCCTTATTTTTCCTGCATGCTTTCCCCTATTAAATAGCAAGCTTCCCCAAACCCTCTTTGCAAAACACAGGTAACAGATGCTTCTGTGACATGTTTTTCCCCAGGTAGGTCCTCAAATTTTGACTCAATAAACCTTGACCGATTGACACTCTTGCCTCACTTACTCATTGTGAGTTACATTAGAAATTGAGGAAAGTTCTAAAATTAAAATATAAGTTTTTCCCTCAAGGCCAAACTAAGTAGAACAATACAAACCTAAACTAAACAGAAGAAAGGAAATAATAATAGTGCAAATCAATAAAATCGAAAGTAGGAAAATAAATCCAGTCATTTAAAAAACTGATAACCCTCTAGTAAGAATGACAAAAGAAAACACAATTACCAATGTCAAGAATGAAATATAAGCTATCACTACAGATCCTACAGGCATTAAAAGGACAATAATTGAGTACTATAAACACCTTTATGCTTCTATAGTCAACAACTTAGATGAAAAACTAGTATCATAAAAACAGCAAAATACGAAAATTGAACGAAGATGAAATATAATCAAACTTGCCCTATAACAAAGCAATTGAATTTATATTTTAAACATTCCTTTAAAAATGTCCAGGTCTAGGTAATTTTACTTGGGAATACTACCAAACATTTTAAGAATTAACTTCAATTTTGCAAAATCTCTTCCCAAGAATAGAAAACACTTCCTGAAAAATTTTATGAGAACAGAATTACTCATGTCAAAATCAGACAGCAGAAAAAATATAAAACTACGAGTAAAAATTTATAAATTTACACAAAAGTACACATCAAACACACAGAGAAAAAATTAGAAAATAAAATTGTAAGAATAATTATACACCATCACCAAGTGAGATTTATTACAGACACACAGGCTTGATTATTGGAATATCATAGTCATCATATTAACAGATTAAAGAAGAAAAATCATATTACATATAAATTGATTTAGAAAAAGTATTTGATAAAATTCAGTGGTAATGAATGGCAAAACATTTGGCAGTCAGAAGACAAAGGAATTATCTGAGCTTGGTAATGGGTATCTTCAAAAAACCCAAGAGATAACACTATCCTATAAATAAAGACCATCGTTTCCCACCCCATCCTTTGCCAAGATCAGGAATAACACAAGGATGTCCATTCACGTGAATCTTACTCATATAATTTCTAGCCACTGTAGTAAGACAGGGAAAAGGTATACATATTAGTAATAAAATTCCATGCACATGTGTATACATTATGATAATTGTATGGATAGTTTACACATAAATAGTTGTATGCATAATATATGCATATATTATGATCTTCTATAAATAAAATACAAAGAAATTTAGATTTAAAAAACTGATGAATTTAACACTGCAAAGACTCATCAACCCACAAAAATCAATGTTGTTTATAATTTTGCATATGAACAATGAATATGCAGAAGTCCAAACTAAAAACACGATACAATTTATAATCACTCCAAAGGAAATGGAATGCTTAACAAAGTATATAAGTTATATATTTACTAAAATATTTGCAAGACCTATATACAAAATTTTATAAAATTCTGATGAAGCAATTCAGACCCTAAAAGGAATGGATACATTTTGTTCACTGATTGAAAGACTCATATAATAAAGACATGAATTGCCCCCAAAGAATTCTACAAGCCTAATTCAATTTCTATTAAAATTCTAACATATTTGTGGACATAGACAATCTTCTAAAATCTATAAAGAATGGCACAGAGCCTAGAATTTAAGGGGAAAAGAAAGAAAATATTGACACAGAAGATAAGATCTTTTCTTTCTCTACCTGTTTTTCAGACTTACTAAATACCTACCTAAGCATAATCAAGAAAGTGTGGTTTTGGTCGGATAGACACGTAGGCCAAAAGAATAGAAAACTCAAATAGACACACGCGAGCACATTCAAGTGACTTTTTAAATAAAGTTGCAAAAGAAATTTGAAAGAAATGTGTAGTCCTTACAAACGGTACTAGAGCAACTGGACATGCGTAGGCCAAAAAAAAAAAAAAAATGAAAATTTCTTTAATAGAAATTTCATGCTTTATTAAAAAATTAACTCTTAGATCAAATGTGAAACAAAAATATAGGAGGAGTTGCTCTGGATCTAGAAATAAATAAAACTCTAAGAATTGATACCAAAAACAGTTTATAAGAGAAATAATTGATGAACTGGACTTCTTAGACACACACACCTTTCTATACAGAAGACCAGGTGAAGAGGATAGAAAGGCAAGCTACATTTAGAAATGAAGGACAGAAAAGTGGTATATAGGGGTTAAAGATGAGTGAAGGGGAGAAAGGGAAAATAATTGGGAGAGTCAGGTGTGGTTATAAAAGGACAAAAAGAGGGATCAGTGTGATGATGAAACTGTTCCATATCTTGAATATGATAATGTATATATAAATCTATACAAGTGACACAATTGTGTAGAATTAAACACACACTAATACTGTACACATGAGCACAAGTAAATCAGGGGATATTGAAACCTTAATGTTGGTTTGTATTAATATCAACATCCATATTGCGATACTGAATCATAGTTTTTAAAATTATTATCATTGGTGAAAACTGGGTAAGGTTTTTCAAGATCTGTTTGTATTATTTCTTATAACTCATGTTACTCTACAATTATTACAATAAAATTTTAATTGTGTGGATATAAATACAAAAATTATATGTCCAAACAAAATGCAATTATGTGAACAATCTTACACGAAACTCATAGAAGTATCTAGTAAAATATAACATACTAACACCATAATTTTGGTTCAAGAAAAGTAAGGGACAATACTTAGAAAAGTAAGACAATACTTAAATTGATAAGGAAGGATAAAATTATCATGTTACACTGGAGTGATGGGCAAATTTACAAATTTCTCTCCTATACAGAATTGGCAGCAGCCACAACAGTCAAAGAAGTGAAAGAATCAATAACAAAAGATGGAGAGAAAAGTGGAACATTAAGCTAAGAACCACAAATATATTTACCATCACTGAAAGGATGTACTAAAATAAATTAGCCCTAAACAAACAAAGGCAAATGAGGAACTCAGATTATGTACCTTTCTTTTAAATGGTAAGATGCAGCTTCTCAGATTTGCTTACCACAGGTCTTCCCTCACATTCATTTGAAGTTATATATATACCACTTAAATGGTTCGGAAACCACAAGCTACCGCCACCCCCAGTTAACCTGAAGCTACTCTGGCTTGGTAGACCTCTGGTATAAATAAAAGCCCATGCTTAAGCATTATAAAGGCAGACAATAAAAAAATATAAAGAGGGTCTGGTGAGGTGCCTCACGCCTATAATCCCAGCACTTTTGGAGACCAAGGCAAGGGGATTATTTGAAATCAGGAGTTCGAGACCAGCCTAGGCAACATAGGGAGATCCCCATCTCTATGAAAAATCACAAAATTAGCTAGGCTTGGTGTCACTCACCTGTAGTTCCAGCTTCTCTAGAGACTGAGGCTGGAGGATCACTTGAGCCCAGGAGTTCAAAGCTGCACTGAGTCATAATCGCTCCATTGCACTCCAGCCTGGGTGACAGAAGGGGATGCCATCTCAAAAAACAAAAATGGAAAATATTAAATGTAAACAAAGAAAAGACTGCTTAAAAAACTATTACAGCTGAAAGTAAACTTTGCAACAGTACCAAGGAAAGCCAGAAGACAATAGAACAATATCAAAGTACTGAAAAGCAAGGAAGATTTTAAAAATTGTATAGTCCAGTACACTTTCCAGGCATATAATTTGAACAAATTTAACTATATTGATGTTAAAACGTTTTCTTCAAATAAAAATGGTACTTTGTACATTAAGAGGTAGATCTTTCCAAATATACACTGAAAGCATTAATGGCAAGTCTTTAAAAATACTCACATAAACCACTAAGAAAAAAGAGGCCACAAAAATGATTTGACAATGTTTAGTAAAAAAGATGTTAATACCCTGAAACATGTAATTGCCTTCTCAGTTGTAATACCATAAATTTTAGACACTTAGGTGTATATCATCTTACCATTTACATAAAGTTTCCAAATATGTGATGATAGAAACTACCTTCAGGTATACCATTACCTCTAGGCAGGAGAGGGGAAAACGCTGCATAGAGAAAACATTTCTACGTATTAGTAATATTTTCTCCTCTATGTTTGTCACTGGTACTATACTCCTGATATATATATGTTTTAAATATTTCATACATTTAAAATTTTCAATGTTCCCAACTACAGTTGACTTGCTTCTATTTAAAGAAATCAGTGATAACAAGCTGCCGTTTACCTTCTCTAAATATAAATGAAGAATCAGGTTATTATAAATATGTATAAATTAAATATAAAAATATAAACACAAATTAAAATTTGCAATACTTATGTTTTATAAACATATTCAACTCACAAAATTACAAATTATTTGAAAAATGACGTGATTAAGTTTGTACATGATTCATTTACCTGGTGAATACTTTCATGTTACGACTTTTACCTTCTAAAATACTTGAAATTTCAGGGAACTAATACTCATAATAAAAATGTCCTTCTCACATTTTAAATAATTTATCTAAATTCTTACATTCCTTAAAATTTATTTTATTTACTTTGAGATATCAATGATATGTTGGTGGGTATAGATTTTTTTACCCTTTCTCTCATTGGCATGCAGATAGGTTTCTAGTGACTTTAGTATTCAAGATTTCAGGTGAGAAGTCAGATGTTTATAAGATCACTTTTTAAAGCAGATTTACCTTCTGTTTGGACCCTTATAATAGCTTGTATTAGCTTTGGAGTCCAAGAATTTAACCAGAATATTCTAGGTCTGAGTCTTTCAAGCCCTTTTAATCCACACACTTCAAGGGATCATTTTTCTATTCTTAATAGTTTTAAAATAACACAAATTATGTGAATATACTGAAAGAGGACATAATGCTTAAAGTATATAATCTATTGGAATGTTCCTGATAAGTACAAATATTAATGAGTATTAATATTTTATCATCATGTTAACAAGTATCAACATTCTTTTCTAAGTGTTCTTTTTCAAACTATATTATAGATTATTGTTGATATCTAATAATTATTTTAAAAAGGGAATCCTTAAGTAGTTTAAAATGGGGAATATATTTTAAGCCATGGAAAATTGATATTACAAAATAATTTTGAGTGTAGATGACATCTTACAGGCTGGGATTAGTTTTGCCTCTTCCATAGCCCAATTTTGTCACTAAATATATGATGGTTCTACCTTTCCTTTTCCCTCATCATATCTGTATACCCAGTTCATATCCCATCAAAAGGCTATTTCCACAATACACAGTTTTTAATCCTTATTTTAGAGAAGAAGCCACATATTTAATACGCTATAATGTGAATTATTTTTCCTGAAATTCTCTATGAGGCTGAGACATGGTATTAACCATGAGGCTGAGACATGGTATTAACCATTTTTAAGTCTTCTTGAAAAAAATAAAGTACATATTCTCTGGATGTAATTATAGAAAAAGCTTGAAGAAGCAAATATTAATACTAAACAAAGAACTCAAATTATTGGTTTATGTCATTCATAGTCAATTGCTCAGAAAGACTTGGAAAGGAATACTCATGTCATTCATATATATACTACAGGTCTTAGAGGTAAAAGAAAAGATAGGAAAACTAAATGAATGGGCTTTGTGAAATTTGAGGTGAGATCTGGTCTGGATATCAAGAAAATACATATGTCTGTCTTTTAACAAAATGTCTATATTTGAGTCATTCAAGGAAATAGATTCATTTAGTTGTCTATCTTCATGGTAAAAATAAAATTGACACAAGTGAATGCAGCAGGGGGAAATATGAGCATTCACATTTATATAAATGTACATATAAATTTATTTCTGATCTGGGAAAGGTAAGAGGAGATACAATACTGATGCTTCTGAATTCTAGCTTCAGTCAAAGGATTATTGGCCCCTGCTGAATGTGCTACACTATATTATATATTAAAGCAAGATTTAACATACTTATGTGAATATTATAAGTTGTTATTAATGTCAGAAAAAAATGCCAAGTAAACACAGAAAACATAATGAACTAATATTTTAAAGCTCAAGCCAGTTGAGAAAGCTCAGGTAATCAAAGTGCCAGTCACGTTCTAATAAAAGACCTCTCCATGACATACATAATTGCTTAGTGTAACATCAATATTTTCGATTCCCTGAGCAGTTGGAATAATAGCTTACTATTATTTTGAGAATTTCCGTTTAAAAATCCCTGGACACAGGTCAGGCTGAGCCACATATTGGAGAACAAAAACTATAGACTGGTTGGGCCAAAACAACTTTAACTAATTTGACCAAATGCATTTAATAAGTTCTTTTTTTCCTGCCTCATCAGTGGTGAAGCAAGTAGTCCCCAGTGAGTTTACGGAGGTCAGCTGTGGAATGAGATTTAATTTGAGAACAATTTATCCTACTTTAAGGGCAATGATTAAACCGATGCAAAATTTACCCAAGAAAAAACTGTATCTTCAGGATTTACTATGGACAAATCAGTTGACCAAACACGAGTGACACAAATATGACTTTGTATGTGTCATAATTTCTAAATTCTAGGGTCTCAACCTAGTCAATGTTGTAGACAGTGTTTCAAGGCATACTGTCTTGATCTAACAAATAACAACAAGGATAGAAAAAACAATGATCTAGAAGTGATTCTTAAAGATGTTGCATGGATAGATCTGACAGGATAGTAGAACACTGATGGATAAATTTCAGGGCAAGCTTAGAGAGAAAGTTATGGCTACAAAAGGCACTTGCTCAGGTGGCTATTTTGGGAATTTTAAGATGAAGGAGCAATTGAAAAAACTGCACAGGTACAATAAATAGCTAAACTACAAGATACTCTGTAAATTTAACAGATGAATTTGAAGATTTTGAATCATTAAGGCTTTATTTTCATAATATATTTGGACTTTATTTTAATAATATATTTGGAGCAACACCAAGGACAAATGATTGGAAAGAAGTGACATATGGAAGTATGAAGAAAGGAAGAAATTATCATCACTATCCCAATTAAGGGGGAAGAATAAGGAGAGGTGACTTTTAAAATTAGACAGTTAACAAGTGACAATTGGGACATAAACCTGGGTCACTCTAAATAAAAACTCATGTTTTTTCTACCATATCCAGCTGTTTTTGAACATGGTCACACAGCTTTTGTAAAACCTACCACTACATCTTTTTTTTCAGTTCACATAACTGAATCCACATCACAAGGTGCTACTTCTAAAAACAGTCAAATACGATGTGCATCCAGATGCCTATAACACACACACACACACACATGCACACACACCATTGGAAGGAATTGGTCCTAAGACAAACTTTTGTTGGGGCTCAGGGGATACTACCCTTAAATATGACTGTAGGAGACCAGAATAGGCCACCCCAAAATATTTCTCTTTGACATACTGATTACTTCAAGCTGATTAAGAAACTGCAGACACAGAGGTGGCTCTGAAAAGCTTCCATTTTGTAAATGAAACTTCCACCAATAAAGGAAAGGTTTTTCCTAGTAAAAATATCTACAAGAGAGTTGCTTAGAGATAACATTTATCACTTGAGAGATTTTATCTTCATAGCAAAGCAACAAATTACTTCCATACATTTGCTCCCCTAATATGCTCATAATTTGTCTCCACTGGCCCCCTAGAAACCCCAAGCCCCTCTTCCTTTCTGTAGCTCAAGATGCTATATAAGCTCTAACCATCTGTTCCTTCTTGAATCTCATGTATTTGTGCATATGTATGTAACTGAAATGGTTTTTCTACTGTTAATCTGTTTTCTGTCAATTCACAGCCCAAAGAACCTAGAAAAGTTCATTTTTTTCCTTCTCTACACTTTCAACTTATTATATTTACACTATATTATTGTTTAAAATTGCAGTACTGTAACCTCATCATTCACATTCTAAAAAGTGTTATTGAGAACCTAAAAATTTCCTACTTTCCCATTCGTCTCAGAATTCTCTACTTGCCAAGGCAAAACTTATTCTATAAAGTTTATTCCTGTTTTATAAAACATAGCATTTCCTATTGTGAAAAGTTATTGTATATAATATATAAAACATAGCATTTTTTAAAAAACCTATGAAATCACCTAGAAATTCAGTCTCCCAGAAAAATCCCCCATTAATCCGTTGATGTATTTGGCATTTCTATTGTCCAATGTACATATAAGAAAAATGAGTAATATATTTGAAAGCATTTGCCTAGTTCTACTATTTCCAAGAAATTTCCATTAGGCAAAGACCCCACATCTGATAGAATGACTGGGCAATAATCTTATGCTGTTTCGAAAGGTAATTTCAGATTTGACATATAAAGAACTTTATATTCATCATTCCCACCTTTACAACCACAAAGCTAGACATAACGGAAATAAACAACTTTTCTTGAACTCACCAGAGAATTGAATTCTGAGGGCAAACTGTCACTGCAAGAGGCCGGAGCATGCAAGGAATCAGTGGAGGTGTTATTTACCTGGAGCAAAAGCCACCAGAGCCATTAATTGGTAGGAATACTTGAAATACCGGAGGGTGAGTAGGAGACATGAAACTCCGTGACTCACAGTTTCAAGGGGGCCTCCACACTTCTGTGGGTTTTACCTCCAAGAATCCCACAAAGTTCTCACAGTAAAGGGCCAGAAACAATTCTAGCAAGGCTCTAGCAAAGTGAGAGGAAAAGGAGCCATTTTGAAATGCCTCTAGAGGCTTCCTCTTAACAAAGATTTACTCTCCAGGTGATAAGACTTTCAGAGAGCCTTATCACACCTGGAGGGAAGGGCATTTATCCAGATAGCTAGTTACTCTAGAGCCTCTTGTCTCTTGTAAATGAGGGGGTGGGTAGGAGAACATTAGAAACATCTGTGAAGGGCTCATCATAGCCCAGGAGCAAAAACATTAAAATAACCTGATTTAATTATAAGATTATAAAAGCCTTTCCTCCCTCACATCTTAGTATCACATCAGTAGGGATCTAGTATATTGACAGTGGATTCCAGCTAAAGGAGACTTTTCAGGAAGAGTTCTTAGACAAAGACAACAGAAGAAGCAACAAGAAGGAAACTAGACCTATAGTTGCAGCAATCATCACACAAAACTCACCTCCTAGCAATTAACCTATTAACATCAATTAAGTTCAGATGACTTCAATTATCCTCAGATTACAGGCTTTTTCCTTAGTCGCTACTACCTAGTATATCCTCTCCAGCTTTTGGCAAACAAATAAAAACAAGGAAAGCTAAAGGCAAGACAAAGCATATTGTGAAGATAAAACAAACAACAAAACCAGACTAAAAAAATGACACAGATGTTATTATAGAAATATAAGAAAAGAAGTTGAAATAACTATGATTTATCAAGATATTTACTCAAAAAAGTAGACAATATGTAAAAGCAGATGTGTAATGTAAACAAAAAGATTAAAACTCTAAGAATTACTCAAAAGAAAATGCCAGGAAAAAAACACAAATAAGCAAAGTGAATGTTTTTGAGATGCTCATTCATAGCTTGGGTATGGCTGAACATGAATCAGTGAGCTAAAGACATGCCAATAGAAATTTCCAATACTGAAATGCAAGGATAAAAAGTAATGAAAAATGCAAAGCAACATGAAAACAGACAATCCAATAGCTGTGGAACAATTTCAAAAGATATAAATACATGCAATTGAAATATCAGAAGAAGAAAGAGAATGGAACAGAAAAAAAAAATGGAAAAATAGTCAAGAATTTTTCAAAATTAATAACAGATAGTTAACTACATACAGATCCAGGAAGCACACCAAGGAGAATGAATACCAAAAAAATCTACATGAAGGCATACCACACTCAGATTGCACGAAACCAAATGCAAACAGAATCCTAAAGAAGCATGCATGGGGTGGAAGGAGATAGAGAAAACATCTTCTCCAAAGAGTAACAAGCAATAAAAATTGCACGAGTTTTCTCATCAAAAACCATGCAAGGATGAAGAAAGTAAAGTGAAATAAATATTGTTGAAAGAAAGAAAAAAAAATGCAACCTAGAATTTTATATTCATCGAAATTGTCTTTCAAAAGTGAAGGCGAAATAAAGACAGCAAATAATTCAGCAAATCAAAAGACAATGTAACCATTCAGAAACCATTATTTTCTTTGAAGCCTGGATCTCTAGATATGGTTAGCAGTCACTTTTGAAATAATTGTTTATTTGACTTTTCCTAGGTTCATGCAGAAAATAGCTCACAAGTTAACATTCTTTTAGTTTCTAAAATCACTTTTCCACCCATAGCATAGAAAAGGTATGCATATTGATGTGCTATATAGATGAGTTTGCCTGATAAAATATAGTTAACATAGTTAACTTTGAATTTATTGTAACAAAAATATTTTAAGTAGATCCCATGAAATATTTGAGCTCTCCTTATATAAAAAATTTTTTGTTGTTTATATGTAACTCAAATTTAATTGAATATTTTATATTTTTGTTGGCTAAATATGGTAAGCCTACACACAGGTAAAATAAACCACAGCCTCAATTATACCCAACTCATCACCAAAAACTGCCCAAAACACTAGTCCCAAGAAGGTAGCTTTA
This sequence comes from Macaca mulatta, assembly GCF_049350105.2. NCBI lineage: Eukaryota > Metazoa > Chordata > Mammalia > Primates > Cercopithecidae > Macaca > Macaca mulatta. The sequence continues at coordinate 98,417,938 of NC_133419.1, forward strand.
ATTAGAATAATCAGATGTCTCTAGCAGTTCATCATGCCTTACATCTTAATAAATATCAATTGTCACCAATAACAAAAGCCTCATGTTATTCTTTATGAAAATGCGTTCTATTTGTTTAGCAAAATACTCTATAACTTCAATGTTTGCTTATTTTTTAAATAATAATTTTTTTTTGGAGTCTAAATAAAACTTTTCAAAGTCTCCTGATTTTAACTTAAGTAGTCACCATTTAGTGGTAGCTGTTATTTTTCTCTCCCATACCAATCAACAACGTAAGGAGTATAGTTTAGGTAGGTTTGCTTCTTGCTGCTACTTGGAAATTCCAGACTCTAGTTCCTGTCACATCTCTAAAATCCTGAGCTCCTTTAAAGCAAATGCTGTTAGCTATACCACTTGGACAGTTACTGACTGGTGGGTTGTTGACTCTCAGTGAATAGAAATAAACTAAGAGTCTGAGATGGGTTTGAGCAAGGCAGTTTATTGGGACTTTCAGCTCCAGCAGAAAGGGAAACAGCAAAAGGAAGATACCTGAAGCTGGCTTCAGAAAGCAAGTTAGTCATTATTCTGAGGTTTTATTTTCTTTGGACATCCTCTGGTGGACATCATTGCATATTTGGGGTGGTCTGTCAATTTCAGCTGTGCAGTTTCTCCTTAGGCTTCTTCATGTGATGCCTATCTCATTAGCATCTTAAATCTCCACCTAGGAGTGTGATTTTTTTACTATTAAAATGAAGCAAAGGTCAGGATAGGACATCACTGGGCGTGCACATTTGGGGAGGGTTTTTTGGAAAGTGCCTGCACTTGTTAACCAGGGTGTCTGTGGTCAGAGTGCTCTGTTCCCTTCCGTTCTGTGTTGGTTCACTTTGTGAAAGAAAGTGTTCGTCATTGTCAGGCTGCAAGGCTGAACACAGCTAGCACAGTCAAGCACACACAAGGAAAAATGGGGAGGGATCCCATCCAGTTTTCCCTATCTGTCTCAGTACTTTCCAGACTATCAAACCCAAGATTACTTGCCTCTTTAGTTGAAGATTTTAACACCTTCACCATCTTCATTGCCATCACTATTTAAAGCATCAATCCTCATATTTCAACATCCATTTAGAGGATCCATCCAGAGCTCTAACCTCTGAATTGCTTTACCTCATGCCAACGGAATTTACACCTCCTTCACTTTAGCCCCCATAGTCATCTATGGTCTTAGGTTAGGCCAGAGCCTCTCATCATCTTGCTGTGGTACGCATTTGTGCCGTTACTAAAATACAGGTGTATTCCAGATGATCACATCAGTCACAAGGGCAGCTATGTGGGGACTATGAGGGTCTGAGTCTGGTGCCTTGCTGGCTCTGAATGAGAGGAATTCTGTTTACCTCAGCTTGCCCATGTACATGTTTTCATTTTGTATCTGTGCCCTGAATAGAAAACATTTGTGAAGCTTAGTTTAATATTAACTAATGCAGAGCCTCTTAATATTAATTTCAGGCATCCACCTTCGACCAAATTTCTCACACTTCCTGCTCATATATTCTAAATAACCTCTCTAACAATTTTGAATCCCAACTGAGGCCACCTACCAATTGACTCCACCATATTTACATTTTCAATTGTTCTTCTATTCTGACCAGATGGGTCTGTGACTATTATCACATCCTTGAATATACAAAGTGACTTAGACCAACTCTCCTTGTTCTCCCCTGACAGACTTTTATCCCTGATTCAAAGTAGCTAAGCATGCCTAAAAAGTAAAATATGAGACGAAGCACATATGTTCCACCTTAAATAGTTTACCACAAGTTACATCTGGTCTCTCAACACTGTTATTGATCTTATTTTATTTCCCACTTAATTTCCCATTTAATTACATACTTTCTAAGTTGACTTATATCTCACCTTGTCTTCTCTATTCAAAGTTTCAAACTACTTTTCTTTTACTTATTTGCTGTTTTAGGTTGCTTCTTAATTTACTGAGGGATCAAAAGTATTACAAGAGCTATTTTGATACCACCAGCTCTGCTAACCAATCAGGACCCATGTAACTTAACTCTCCTTTTTCTAATGAGGAGTGGTTTTGACTTCTGTATTATTTACCTAGTGGTGTCCTAATAAAGTTTAAGCAACCAAAAACTGGGAGGCTTAAAACTACACAAATTTATTATCTCACAGTTCTGGAAACTAAAAGATTGAAAGCATCATGTCAGTGGTGCCATGCTTCCTCTGAAACTTGTAAGGAACAACCCTTCCTTCCCTTTCTAGCTTGTGGTGGAGGCTGTCAGTCCTTGGCATCCTTTGGCTTGCAGCTAATATAGTTTGGAGGTTTGTCCCCTCTAAATTTCATGTTGAAATATGATTTTCAATATTGGAGCTGGGGCCTGGTGGGAGGTGATTAGATCATGGAGGTGCATCCCTCATGAATGGTTTAGCACCATCCCCTGCATGGTAAGTGATAACTCACTCATTTAGTTCACACAAGATCTGGTTGTTGAAAAGCCTGGGACCCCCTTCCTCCAGTCTCTCACTTCCACTATCACCATGTGATGTGCCTGTTCCTGCTTTACCTTCAGCCATGAGTAAGAGCTCCCTGAAGCCTCACCAGAAGCTAAGCAGATGCCAGCAGCATACTTCCTGTACAGCCTGCATAGCTGTGAATCAATTAAACCTCTTTTCTTTATAAATTATCCAGCCTCAGATATTTCTTTATAGTGATACAAAACAGCCTAATAACCAGGTGCAGCTCTTCAATTTCTGACTCTGTTATGTAATATTCTTTCTGCATGTTTATCTCTCTGTCCAAAAATCCTTCTAAGGATGCCAGTTTTATTGAATTAGGACTCACCCTAATGATCCCATTTTAACTTGAATATATCTTCAGAGACTTTATTTCCAAGTAAAGTCACATGCAAAGGCACCAGAGATACCTATGACTTAAGACTTCAACATATTTTTTAAGGGGACACAGTTTTACCCATAACAACTTCTAATAAAATAACAACAACTGAATTCCAACCCCTCTCCCTTGTCTCTTAGATCATATCAACATGAAATTATATACAGTGATATCCACACGGATTTATTGATGTAAATACTGTCTCTTAATGAATTAAGTATGGTGGCTCACACCTATAATCCCAACATATTGGGAGGCCAAACATAGGAGGATTGCTTGAGCCCAGGAGTTCCAGACCATCTTTGGTGACATAGTAAAACCCTGCCTCTTCAAAAATTTAAAAATGAGCCAGGTGTGGTGGTGTGCACCTGTAGTCCCAGCTATTCAGGAGGCTGAGGTGGGAGGATCGCTTGAGCACTCCAGCCTAGGGGAAAGAGTGAGACTCTTCCCCCCAATCTTTCTCTTTACACACACACACAGAGACACGTACATACATACATATATACATATATATACACACTCCCTTGACATCATACATATACATCAACAAATATATCCCATCCAGAGCTCCCTACCTTCATCAAATCTTTAGAAACAATTGTCTACGTTATCTGCCTCCACTTCAGTACCTCCTACTATTTCATCATTTAGATTTTTTTTCATACATTATATCAAAACCACTCGTATCTAGGCCACTAATGTCCTCTACCATGTCAGAGGTCAATTCTCACATTTAAATACAACTTACATAGGTTTTCACTATTTCTTCAACCATTTTCTTTACTTGATACATAGGATATAACACTGCTGGTTTTCTATAGGTTTAGGTGGTAGGCCTTTCATTCTTTTGTTCTCTCGCTCACATCCTTTTCCTGAACTTTAAGGTCACCATTGTACAGGTCTTTGTGCTCCTCTTTTCTAGATCTACTCTATCATTAGGTAGTTGTATCTATCACCATTTCCACCCTAGTGCATTTTAGATTTATATGACCAGCGCTTACACGATTTTTGAGCTCAAATATATAGGAAATTCAGTATCATCATGTCTCAAATTAACCTTTGATTTCCTCCATAAGTATCCAAATCTTTCCTATTTTAGTGAATGACACAACTATTCTCAGTTATTTAAGCCCTAGTAAAGATACCACATCAGAAAGTCATCATGTTAAAATGAGGGAAAACCAAAAACACAGAAAATATTTTTTTAAAGTCAAAGCAACAAAAAAAGTATTAACCCTAAAAATGAACAAGAGTGTCTTAGAGTTGACTGTTTACCTAAAATAGAAGTCAGAAATCAAAGGACTGATGAAACAAAATTTGAAATAAATGGAAAAAATGGTAGATTAAATACAATACATTTTTACATTGAATTTGAATAATAAAATTTTTAATTACAAGTTAAAGACTGTAAAACCAGATTTTAAAAAGAAAACAAATATATGCTGTATGCAAGAGATATCTTCAATAAAAGGACACAAAATTTGACAGTGGAATTGTGGAGAAAGACATACTAGACAAAGACCATACAAAAGGAAGTTGATATATCTATACTAAAATGGAAAAGCATAAACTCTGGGACAATAAATAATACAGAAGATAAGGAAAAAACATAATTATAAAGGAAAGAGTCAATTTAAAACTAAGACAAAGCAATCATACATTTACATGCAACCAACAACATAGTTTTAACATATATAAGGTAAAAACTGGAAAAAAGGGAATAAATAACATTAATGAAAAATACAGTTGAAATTTTAAAAAAACTTCTCTCACTAACAAGATTAGAAAAATATTATTTAGAATGTAGAAAATTTGAATGACACATTTAAAAAAGACATACAGAAAATAGTACATAATAACTGTAGATTGTACATTCTTTTCATGTGACTATGAAAAAAATACCAATATTTGGCTCAATTAATACCAAAGTTTTAAAACCACACTAAATATGCAATCTAACTACAGGAGAATTAAACAAGAAATGAATAACAGAAACACAACTAGAAAATTCTAAGAAGTTTGGAAATTAAGTAATATGCCTTTATTTAATTGATGGATAAAAAATAAGTTATAGAGATGTATTAAATGTTTTGAAAACACATAATGAAAATGCATTTCAATGCTTTGTGACATATATTTACAGAAGCAAAGTGAAGGAATTTATTGCATTTCACAATGATGCAGAAAGAATAATGATTTATAGAACTAAAAAACTAGAACCAATAAATCATAAAATAAAAGAGAGAAAATTAAAAGCCCAAAATAGAGAAAAATAAAGCACAATTATTTATGTATTTTATATCAAATATTAACACAATTGTTAAACTCCTAGAAAGACTAATCAAATTTGAGATACACAGGTATCAGTATAAAAAATATGAAATCAGAATTAGGAGAAATATGGCACTTAGAAGATAGGGCTAACATGCAGCTCCCACTTTGATGGATAGAACAGTGTGTGGAGGCTCACATGAATGCTTGCTCCAAGAACTACCACAAGAACATAACCAGGAAAACTGAAAGAATTCAGGGATTCTTTAAAAGAAGTGGCATGCCACTGCAAATTCTGTGAGACAGGTGAAAAACTATGAGTTCCCAAGGCATAAGAGGAGGAAAACCTACCTCCAAAAACACATCCCCAGTAGAGAATCTGAAAATCCAGATCACAAGAGAAGGATTTAACCTTACCTAGAGGTAAAATGGATTTAGGGAGCTGCACAAAATATAAAAGTAGAAACAGCTGTGGGAAGAGCCGTGTAAGCACTCACAGTCTCCAGCTAAAGCCCAGGGAAGCCATCCTTGACTATATCTCATAGTGGCCCTTGGGGAAGGCAGCCAGCAGGATTAGGGAGGGCTCATAGGGTGAAGGAATCTTCCAACTTAAATTTGTAACAATTTCAACTGGGCGTATGTTTTCTTGAGCAGAATTGGAGGGGCAAATGAGAACTGCTGCAGTTAACAAGCATGGGAACCACTACTGACAGTATGGACAGAGGGTAGGGGCAAGGCCTGAAAGCTGTGCTTGTTTTCTCAGTGGGAAGCTCACGGCCTGGCACAAGGTCTGAGTAGGGCACTGTGGGAGCAGGACTGACCTTGCCAAATGCATGGGAGGAGGGTGAGGCCTCTTGCTACTGTCTATCCCCCACTTCCATGGCAAACTATAAGACACAGCAGAGGCAGCTATAATTCCATATGGAACATAAACCCATTGGCTTGAGAACCATATACCCTCATCTCCCACCACGGTTGCAGTAAGCCCTGCCCAAAAGAGTTTGAGCCCACACCCACTTAACCCTGTCCCCACCTGATGCTGTTTCTCTACCCAGCCTGGCGGCAAAACACAAAAGACAGAAACTCTTGGGAGCTTTATGACCCCACCATTGCCTGAAAAATCAGAAAAGTTACCCTGGCCAATTTAGGGCAAGTTCAGATGCCCCTGCTAGTACCACAGCTGGTACTCTCTAGAATACACCACCTTCTTGCTGGAGGCCAACCAACTGAGGCCACTGCAGCAACTCATGACAGAATAACTCTGCTGCCAGGAAGCAGAAAACAACAGCTAATTCCACGGCCTAAAACGTCTTGATTAAACAGAAGCCCTGAATCTATCCATAAGGCAACTTCACTGCTAGCATAACAAGCATTTGAGAAAGCCAGCACACTAACATAACTACAACCAAAGACTCTCAAAGAGTGCACTTAACTCCCCTGCTACCTCCACCAGAGCAGGTAAGTGCTGGTATCCATTGCTGGGAGACCTGAAGAAGAACCACATCACAGGACTTTTTGCAGACATTCCCCAGTACTGGCCCAGAGCCTAGTAGCTCTGCTGGGTGGCTAGACCCAGAAGAGCAATAACAATCACTGCAGTATGACTCTCAGGAAGCCCTCACTCTAGGGGAAGGGGGAGGGCACCACATTAATGGATCACCCTAAGGGATGAAAGAATCTGAAGAGCAGGACTTGAGTTCTGGATCTTTCCACTCAAACAGTCTACCCAAATGAGAAGGAAGTAATGTTATTAAAATGACATAACAGGGTTCTATAACATCCCCAAAAGATTACAATAGCTCCCCAGCAATGGACCCAAACCAAGATGAAACTCAGAATTGCCAGATAAATAATTCAGAAAGTTGATTATTAAGCTACTCAGGGGGATACCAGAAAAAAGTGAAAACAGCTTAAAGATTTTTTTTTTAAATACAGGATATGAATTTAAAAATTCTTCAGAGAAATAGATATCATAAAGAAAAACTGCCACATGTTCTGGAAATGAAAGACACAATTAGATAAATACAAAATGCACTGGAAAGTTTCAACAATAGACTAGAACAATGAGAAGAAAACTTCAGAACCCAAAGACAAGGCTTTTGAATTAACCCAATCAGACAAAGACAAAAATAAATAAATAAAAAATAAACAAAGCCTCCAAGAAAACTGAATTTTATTAAGTGGTCAAACCTAAGAATAATTGGTGTTCCTGAGTAAAAAGAGAGATTTAAAAGTTTGGAAAACTTATTTGAGGGAATAATTGAAGAAAACTTCCTTGGCCTTGCTAGACATCTATACATTCAAATTCAAAAAGCAAAAAGAACACCAGGGAAATTCATTGCAAAAAGATTATCACGTAGGCATATTGTTATCAGATTACCCAAAGTCAAGATAAAATAATCTTACCAGCTGTGAGACCAAAGCATCGGCGTAACCTATAAAGACAAACCTATCAGATTAACAGCAGGTTTCTCAGCAGAAACTGTATAGGCCAGAAGGAATTGAGGTCCCATCTTTAGCCAAAAGAAAATAATTTTCAGCCAATAATTGTATATCCAGCAAAACTAAGCTTCATAAATGAAGAGGAGATAAAGTGTTTTTCAGGCAAACACATGCTGAGAGAATTTGCCACTGCCAAGCCAGCACTATAAGAATTATTAAAAGGAGCTCTAATTTTTGAAACAAAACCTCAAAATACACCAAATTAAAGCATAAATCTCACAAGGCCTATTAAACACTAACATAACAAAAGAAGGTATTAAGGCAACAACTAGCATAATTAATAGAACAGTACTTTATATCTCAATACTATTGTTGAATGTAAATGGCCTAAATGCTCCACTTAAAAGATGCATAATGGTAGAATGGATAAAAATTCACCAACCAAATATTTGCTTCTCCAAGAGACTCACATAAATTTAAGGTAAAGGGGTAGAAAAAGATACTCCATACAAACAGAAACCAAAAGCAAACAGGAATAGTTATTCTTATATCAGCAAACAGACTTTGAAGCAGCAACAGTAAATTAAGACAAAGAGGGACAGTATACAATGATTAAAAAAAAAATTAGTCCAAGAGGAAAATATCACTATCCTAAATATATATGAAACTAATGCTGGCACTTCCAGATTCATAAAACAATTACTACTGGACCTAAGAAATGAGATAGATGGCAACAAAATAATAGTGGGGGACTTCAATACGCCACTGACAGCATTAGATAGGTCATCAAAAAAGAAAGTCAACAAAGAAACAATGGACTTTATTCCCTAGAACAAATGTACTTAACAGATAATTACAGAACATTCTACTCAACAACTGCAGAATACACATTCTTTCCATCACACATGGAACATTCTCCAAGATAGACCATATGATAGGTCATAAAACAAGTCTCAATAACTTTAAAGAAATCTAAATTATTGTGCATTCTCTCAGGCCTCTGTGAAACAAAACTGAAAATTAACTTCAAAAGGAGCCCTCAAAACCATACAAATACATGTAAAATCAATAATATTCTCCTGAATGATCTTAGGGTCAACAATGAAATCAAGACAGAAATTTAAAAATACTTTGAATGGAACAGCAGTGAAACATCTTATCAAAACCCCTGGGGTACAGAAAAAGCACTACTAAGAGGAAAGTTCATAGCATTAAATTCCTATATCAAAAAGTCTGAAAGAGCACAAATAGACAATCTAAGGTCATACGTCAAGGAACTAGAGAAACAAGAACAAACCAAACCCAAAGACTGCAGAAGAAAATAAATAACAAATTTCATAGCAGAATTAAATGAAATTGAAACAAAAAATATGAAATATAAATGAAACAAAAAGCTGCTTCTTTGAAAAGGTAAACAAATTTGATAGACTATTAGCAAGACTAAGAAAAGAAGAAATAAGATCCAAAGAAGCTCAATTAGAAACAAAACAATACCACAGAAATACAAAAGATCATTCAAATCTACTACGAGCACCTTTACATGACAAACTAAAAAATCCAGGGAAGATGGATAAATTCCTGGAGGTATAAAACCCTCCTAGATTAAATCAGGAAGAAATAGAAATTCCAAAGAGACCAATAACAAGTAGCAAGATTGAAATAGTAATAAAAATATTGCCCCAAAACTCCAGAACCACATGGATTTACAGATGAATTCTATGAGACATTCAAAAAACAATTGGTACTAATTCTGGTGAAACTATTCAAAAAGATAGAGAAAAAGGGAATCCTCCCTAAATCATTCTATGAAACCAATATCATCCTAATACCAAAATGAGGAAACAACATAACAAAAAAGAAAACTACAGACCAGTATCCCTGATGAACATAGATGCAAAAATCCTCAACAGAATAGTAGCTAACTGAATCCAACAGCATATCAGAAAGAAAATCCACCATGATCAAGTGGGTTTCATGCCAAGGATGCAGGGATGGTTTAACACACATAAGTCAATAAATGTGATACATTACATAAACAGAATTAAAAAGAAAATTCTTATGATTATCTAAATAGACACAGAAAAAGAATTTGGCAAAATTCAGCATCCCTTTATGATTAAAACCCCCAGCAAAAATCAGCATAAAAGGTACATACCTCCAGATAATAAAAGCCATCTATGACAAACCCACAGCCAACATTATACTGAATGGAGAAACGTTAAAAGCATTTCCCCTGAGAGCTGGAAGAAGACAGGATGCCCTCTTTCACTATTTCTATTCAACATACTACTAGAAGTCCTAGCCAGAAAAACCAGCCAAGAGAAAGAAATAAAGGGTATCCAAATCAGTAAGAAGTCAAGTTAAACCGTTGCTGTTCACTGATGATATGATTGTATACATAGAAAACCCTAAAGACTCATCCAAAAAGCTCCTAAATCTGATAAATGAATTCAGTAAAGTTTCAGGATACAAAATTCATATACAAAAATCAGTAACGCTGCTATACACCAACAATTACCAAGCTGAGAATCAAATCAAGAACACAGCCCTTTTTATAACACCTGCAAAAATAAAATAAAATTGCATTACCTGAGTTCAAACTATACCTCAAGCCTATAGCTACCAAAACAGCATGGTACTGGTATAAAAACTGGCAAGTAGACCAGTGGAACAGATAGGGAACCCAGAAATGGAGCCAAATACTTATAGCCAACTAATCTTCACAAAGTGAACAAAAGCATAAATTGGAGAAATAATACCCTATTTAACAAATGGTGCCAGGACAATTTGCAAGCCACATATAGAAGAATGAAATTGGATCCTCATCTCTCATCTTATACAAAAATCAACTTAAGATCAAAGACTTAAATCTAAGATCTGAACTTATAAAAATTCTAAAAAATAACATTGGAAAAACTCTTCTAGACATTGGCTTAGACAAAGAGTTCATGACCAAGAACACATAAGCAAATGCAACCAAAACAAAAATAAAAAGATGGGAACTTATTACACTAAAAAGCTTCTGCACAGCAAAAGAAATAACTGGATGAGTAAACAGACAATCCACAGAGTGGGAGAAAATATTCACAAAATATGCATAACACAAAGGACAAATATCCAGAATCTGCAAAGAACTCAAACAAACAAGCAAGAAAAAAATAATACCATCAAAAAGTTGGCAATGGATGCAAATAGACAGTTCCCAAAAGAAGATATACAAATGGCCAACAGACATGGGAACAATGCTCAACATCACTAATTATCAGGGAAATGCAAACTAAAACCACAATAAGATACTACCTTACCCTGCAAGAATGGCCATAATTTAAAAAAAAAAAAAAAAAAAAAAAAAAGATGTTGGCATGGATGTGCTGTAAAGGGAACCCTTCACTGCCAGTGGGAATGTAAATTAGAACAACCACTATGGAAAACAAACAATATGGAGATTCCTTAAAGAATTAAAAGTTGATCTTGTTGACATGGATGTGGTGAAAAGGGAACACTTCACTGCCGATGGGAATGTAAACTAGTATAACCACTATGGAAAACAGTATGGGGATTCTTTAAAGAATTAAAAGTTGATCTACCATTTGATCCAGCAATACTACTACTAGTTATCTAACGAAAGTAAAAGATGTCATTATATGAAAAAGACACTTGCACGTGCATGCTTATAGCAGCACAATTCACTATTGCAAAAATATGGAACCCACCTAAATGTCCATCAACCAACAAGTACATAAAGAAAATGTGAGATAGATATATATATATATATATATATATCATAGCATAGATATATATATAGATATATATATAGCATAGAATACTACTCAGCCATAAAAAGGAACGAAATAATGGCATTTGCAGCAACTTGAATGTAGTTGGAGACTGTTACTTAAGTGAAGAAATTCAGAAATCAAAAACCAAACAGTATATGTTCTTACATATAAGCAAGAGCTAAGCTATGAGGACACAAAGGCATAAGAATGACATAGTTACATAATAGACATTGGGGACTCGAGGGGAAGGGTGGGAGAAGGGTGAAGGATAAAAGACTACACATCGGGTACAGCGAACACTGCTCAGTTGATGGGTGTTCCAGAATCTCAGAAATCACCACTGAAGACCTTATCCATGTAACCAAAACCACCTGTTTCCCCAAAACTATTGAAATAATAAAAAAGAATATAAAATCACCCCCCAAATCTATAAAGGTAAAGTAACAAAACAAAAAGTTTGGATTACTACAGACAGTAAAAAGCAAACCAAAGGGACTGAATGAGTAACTGCATGTCAATGAATTACTTACATAAAGTGAAAAATTTGTTAGAAAAATCTAGCATAAAACTGGGCCAGGCTTAATGGCTCATGCCTGTAATCCAGCAGTTTGGGAGCCTGAGGTGGAAGCATTGCTTTAGGACAGTCTGAGACCAGCCTAGGAAACACAGCAAGTCCCTGTCTCTATAAAAATATTAAAAAAAAAAAAAAAAAGAGCCTGAGAGTAGCAATACTATAAAATCTAAAATAATCTCATATCTATTTTTTTAAAATAGGCTCTTATTAAGAACTTTCCCTCAAATGAAACTCTAGCACAAGATGGTTTCACCAATGAAAATGATTAAGGAAGGAAAAATACCAACCCTACATAACTAGGTCAATTGGATATCTACGTGGAAAAATAAAGCATAATGCACAACAAATGAAAGTAAATTCCACAAGGATTGTAGATATACATGACAAAGGTAAAATAGTTTATTAATGGTACAATACAAAAGCATTTATGTGACATGTGACTCCTTTTCCTCCTCCCACCCCAATCAAGTGGCGGGAACAGGGGAGGCAGATGTGCAATATGTAATGTCTTCGACAGGTCACAGAAAGTACTAAAAAAAAATTGATAAATTGAACTCATTAAGTTAAGGGCATATTCCTTAAAACACACAAACAAGAGAGTGAAAAAGCAAGTTAAACAATGGGAGAATATATTGTAATACAAATGTGAGACAAAGGAGTCATGTGGAACAAAGAACTTATAAAAATTAATAAGGAAAAGCAGACATCTACTCAAAAAATGGCCAAAAATTGAACAAGTATTTCTTAAAAGAGGATATTCAAAACCCCCATAGGCATATTGAAGACATGCCAATTAAAACCACAATGAGAGATGACTATCCACTCCACAGTGTGAAAAAAACTATTAGGCTTTTCATAAACCGCTGGTGGAAGTATAAATTAGCATATCTACTATGGAATACTGTTTGTCGATATCTTCTAAAACTGAGTGTACACCATCCATGTCACTTGGTATTGCTCTACTACATATAGAAAAAAGAGAAATATGCCAAAAGATATGCACAATTATGGACATAGCAGCATTATTCATAGTAGTTCCCAACTGGAAGCACCCTAAATGTCTATCAACATTAGACTGGGGTAAAGAAAGTTATAGTCTATCAACCAATTACTGTTAAACACAACAGCAGATGAGTATCAACGAGTATCACCATCATCATACTTAGTAAAAGAACCCTGCCGCAAAAAGCAAATATTATAAGCTTCCATTTGATTGGAATTTAAAGAGAAAACTAGTCTATCATGATTAAAGGTCAGAATATTGACTATTTCTTAGAATAACAATTATTGGAAGGAGGCACAAGGAAGGCTTCTGCATGTTGATAATATCCTACACATTGATGTGGTGGCCTCATTTTTCAAATAAATAACTAAAAATCACAGCTATTAGTTTAATTATCTGGGTCATAGAGCCATTGAATGAAGAATACAGGAGGATGCAGAGCCTGGTTTTCTCATGTTGACCGTGGGACATCCGGAAATACAAGCTAGGGGCATCTATGGAAAGGGCAGTAATTGAGAGATTGAGAGATTGGATATTTCACTCTTGGGATCCTGCTGGGTAGCAGATTTTTCTTCACCAATTGACACTGATGAAAACATATAATTTGGTATTCAGTGGTTTCTAAGCCATAGAGTCTCAGAAGCAGCTATATATTACCTTTCAATAATATGAGAAAACAGACTAGCAGACAAACAGCGAGGATGGCTTCTATCATTACTCAGGGGTCCAGGAAAGAAAACTGTATAAGCCACTGTCCTACAAACATATTTCCCTGCCTCTGAGAAAATAGAGTTTTCCTAACAAGGGTTGACACTGAGTCAAGTATGCTTGTTTTATAATGGCAATGTTAGCTTTGATTTTAGATCCCTGCAGATGTTTTAAATTGTGAGTATACAAGTCCTAGAAAAACCTATGTTGCAAAAGCAAATACTTTAACAAAAAGTATTCTTTTTTTGTAGCTCATATTGTAGAAAATAATGTTATGAGAATTTTACTAATTTTAAAAATCGCTATTCTAAAACTAAGCATTTTTCATGCCATTTGGATGGGCTTACTAAAGTAATACTATTAAAGAAATGATTAAAAGAAGTGACAGTCTGAACTTGTATTTTTTAGACATCAATTGCTTTACCAAAATAATTATCAAATGACTGCCAAGTATTCAAGTGTCTAGGACATGGGCTTAATAGATAGTTTCTATCAAAATTAATTATATTTATATAGAAATAAAAAGACAAAAACACTATATAACACTATTTAAATGATATTAACATTCTCAAAGACAAAAATAATTGACCCGAAATCATATCTACTTTTACAAAAATAATACATCAGAGATTAAATACTCAGTAAGAAATCTTACAAATAAGGCAAAATAGTAAATTAACTGAATGTTCAGAATATTGCTGTTATCTGTTATTTTACAACTTTTACACAGTGGATGGGGTTAAGCATTTGTGTCTGAGCCTTGTCATATATTCACTATTTTGAGCACATCATCTGTTCAATTATAAAATCTGTTCCTGCCACAGGTATCACTGATTCAAAATTTCTATGCATTAAAATATTTTTTAAGTGTATAAAATTTTTATGTTAAAAAGTTCATCTATACAGTACTCCTGCTACTAATAATAGCCAATTTTATTAAATGCTTACTATTCACTAGACTCAGCTTAAGGTGATTTATTCATATTATTTTTATCAAATTAGCAAAACAAGGCTAGAAGATAAATACTAATATTGTTCCTGCTTTAGAGACGAGGAAAATAAAGCCTGGAAAGGTGAAGTAGCTTATTCAAAGCCATGCAGTTTTTAAATAGTAGCTAGAATTCAAATTCTGGAAGTCTGAATCCAAACCCAATTTCATCAAATATATTTGTTTTTATATAAATATGAACATATGAGAATAAAAGTAACCCCAAAACATAGAATTACATAATTTATCAGATATTCCAGAGATAATATGAAATGATGAAGTAGCCATTAATAAGTTCCATTAATAAATTTGGAAGTCATTAATGAAGTTCAGTGTCTCAGAAATCAAAGATGACAAATAATATGAAGTTAGTTATGATGAACAAAATATCTATTTTAGAAAAAAGAGGGAGCTCTTAAATTTGTACTTTCTAAAAGACTGTGCTGTTATACAGACTTTATAACCGTATATGAAAGACATACCAGGCCGGGCGCGTTGGCTCACGCCTGTAATCCCAGCACTTGGAAGACCAAGGCGGGCGGATCACGAGGTCAGGAGATTGAGACCATCCTGGCTAACACGGTGAAACCCCGTCTCTACTAAAAATACAAAAAAATTAGCCAGGCGTGGTGGCAGGCGCCTGTAGTCCCAGCTACTACTCGGGAGGCTGAAGCAGGAGAATGGCGTGAGCCTGGGAGGCGGAGCTTCCAGTGAGCCGAGATTGCACCACTGCACTCCAACCTGGACAAAAAAGCAAGACCCTGTCTCAAAAAAAAAAAAAGAAAAGAAAAAAAGAAAGACATACCAAAAGGAAATCTTTTAATATACATTAGTTAGGAAAGAGGCATATGTTCCAAATGATGCCCTTCATGTTAAAATATGGAAAGAAAAAATGTGGAAAGGAGTCACATTAAAATATTGATGCTTTAAAAATTGTGTTATCTTTTTCTTCAAATTGGGCACATGAAATACATGTTACTTACATAGTCTCAAAAACAAATAGTTACAGGAATCAATAATACATATCTCCTGCAGTAATTTTACATTTCTAACATTCTCATCTGATTCTTTATAATAAAAATAAAATCTTTTTTGTTGTGAGTTTTCTCTGCACTGTAATTACATTAACACCTTACTGTAGATGGCACATTTTACAAGTTGAAAGTAGACAGAATACATGTTCTCTTTCCATTTCTAAACCTTCTAGTGTTCTATTCATGTGGTGAAATATATTTTCAAAGCAAAATTTGCCTATCAGTCTCAGTTAAGAGGAGTCTATGGAAGTGAGAGAGACAGAGGACCATTTGGGGAAAAAAAAAAAAAAAAGAATATGCTATTATTTTCCTTTATCTTAGAAAATAACTTGGAAAGAAGTTTAATGTTAATGTTAAAATATTAACATTAGGAGTATCGTTAAAGGATGAAGAAAATCTTTTAATAATAAAAATCAAAGGTGATATATATTTTGTTTTGGATGACAGACATTTTCATATGGAAATCCGTGGTTACTAGGTGAGGTGTGGATTCTATGGCCCATAACTTCTATTCCCCAGGGCTAGATTACTTTACTCTTTATTGACTAGCTTTCCTGTTGGGTCACCAAATCAGACAACGCCCTTTAGACATCTTTCTTTTATACTATGAAGATGAATGTGTTTCATTGCAACTACTCCAGGCTAGTAAGTAAGTTTGCTTGCTTCTTTTTTAAAAAAATAATGAATTGTATTAAAAATAATATTAAGGGCCAGGCACAGTGGCTCATACCTGTAATACCAGCACGTTGGGAAGCCTAGGCGAATGGGTCACTTGAGGTCAGGAGTTCAAGACCAGTCTGGACAGCATGGAGAAGCCCTGAAACCCCATCTCTACAAAATATATAAAATTTACTCAGGCAGGGTGGCTCTCACCTGTAGTTCCAGCAACTCCAGAGGCTGAAGTTGCAGGATTGCCTGAGCCCAGGAGGCAGAGGTTGCATGCAGAGAACCCAGATTGCACTACTGCACTCCAGCCTGGGCAACGGAGAGATAATCTATTTCAAAATAATAATAATAATAATAATAATAATAACAACAACAACATTAAGTATATGAAGCATGATGCAGCCTATCTCTTAAACTAGGGTTCAAGGAGACTATTATTTGTAGTTAGCACTAGATAGGTTTAAATGTCATCCAAAAACAGGATTACATTTGTTGTCAGGACAACTTTTTCTTCAATACTTGGGTGTATCAAACTTAGGAAATAATTGTTTATACCAACATATTTCTAAAAACAAGAGATGTCTCAAATGTATTTTTCATACTAGACTTTTATCATTTAAAATATTGCTGTACAATAATAAGCTAATTATACATATGAGAAAACTGAGGCACAAAAATTGGCATGGCTACTCATTAGTTGATTTTTCACTAGTGATATTTATTATTTATTATTCATCAAATGCAGTGCTGTGTGCTGGGAATATGATGATAGATAAGAATGCAGGCAAGAATGCCCTAAAGTAGGTTGTAGCTCACAGGAGAAAATGGACTAAATAAGAAATTATAATACTTGTTAAAAATATCTCTGATATAGAGAAATAATGGGGTTTGAACAGACTTTAAAGGCCCTGAGTTTTCTACTACATAATCATATGTCAATGTAACATCAAACTAAATTCAAAAACCCAGTAAAGGAGACCTACTTGGGAAATATGAAACATAAATTTTCTTTAAAAATTTTGAAAGATCTATTCATTCTGAAAACAATGTTGCATGATGAATTTTATTCTAATCAATAATTTGTATCATTTGAATTATGTGTGGAAATTTTTCTTTCACTGGACAAATAGACTCAGTACTGTCAGTAGTTTATACTTTCTGCAACTAATGATATATTAGATCATAATATAATAAAATAATACATGTCATTATATCCAGAATTTAAATATATATCTTCAGATATATATTGTATCATTTTCATATTTTTTTCTTTGAAAAATCTGAAGAAAGGCAGTCTTTGAACGCATTTTTAGAAAAAATCAAATTACTAAAATTACTATATGTAAAATTCATTATCTACAATAAGAAGAAAACAAAATTTTGCTAAGCTCATTAATGAGAGTTGTAGGAAAATTCATTGTAGAGTTTGATCAAAATCAAACAAAGGAATGGGAAGAGTAAATATTCATTTAATCCTTTCCGTATATCATGGTTTGTGCTGAAAATTTACAGATATCATTTTATTCATTCAATATAAAACATTTAGAGGTTGAAGGTCGCTAAATAACATCTAATACAAAACCTAACTCAGATGAGGAAATTGAACCCAAAGGAATAAATAGTAATCATCTAGAAGTCTTGCCTCTGTCTAATGATTTTTTAAAAAATATACATTTGATCTTCATTTAAGGATCAGGAAGACTGACTTGCAATAACGCTTCTGCTTCTTGCATTATAGTATTAGATTACATTACATACTTAATTTTATTGTAGATGAGATTTAAATGCATTTTGCAAAACTATGTAGAAATAAATATGCTGTTTTAAAAAAACATATATTTGCATTTAAACCTACACACACACACACACACACACACACACACACACGTGTCTCTCAGTATGAATCCACATGATTTGAGAGATGAAAAACTCAATTTACAACAGTGTCCTGTATGTAGCTTGCACAGATGGCATATTCATTTTGAGATGTAATTGGGCCGAACTCAGTGACCTAACTACCCTCTCATTCTGCTACAAAACACCCATAATACTCAGTGAAAAAGCTGACACTTCAGAAAAACAAAATGCCATAAGAAAGACCATATGTTTAAAAATATATATTTCCCAAAATGAAGACCCTGAACTTCTTACCTAGGTTCCTTTTTTTTCTGGCCAAAAATATTCTCTGAAATTCTATTTCACATGAACATGCCACTCATCTGCACCCACCTGGAAGGTGGCACAGTTTTCCAGAATTCATATGGTTCCAAGTTTAATCTCCATGACACAATTGACACAGTTGCTGGCAATTTCTAAGAAGTGGCCCTTGAAGTATTACAGGACACTGTGTACTTTTTGATTTTAGTCATTTTTATCCAGGTATATTTAGAGAAGAATTAAAATACATCATTGAAATGGGGACACACATCACGAAAGTACAATTACATTGCAGCAGAGATTTTGTGGGAGTGTAATCTCACCCAATTCATTTTCCTGAGATGAATCTAATCTGTTTGGTCTGTTGATAGCTAGGAGACCTTTAGTACTTAATTCGTAACTCCTGAGGGTTCATTGATTGTCCAGTCCCTCCTTGGGCTCTCAGAGGTGCTGGGCACACATAATAAGGCACCAGGGCAATCTTTAACATTCAAGCCAAGCCAAGCCAAGAGTACTTTTGTTTTAAGTATTACTTGTACTGCTCTTTAATATACCAAAAGCAGAAGAAAACTTTCAGGGAAAAGATGCAAACATTGTCCACACAGAAGAACTTGTAATTTTTCAGTGGATTTTCTGTTAATATCAGCATATGCCCATGAGTAAAATTTGGCCAGGCTTCACACACTTTCACAGCCAAGGATATTGGAAAGACCATACTCCTTTTCCACTTATTAATCAAGTATTGAATTGATTCTAGGCAGAGAGCTTTCTGAACAGTTTATTTTCTAATTGTATATGGTAATTTTTTAATATAAAAAGTGGGATGCCTTTGAAGCCCTGACTAGGCAGGTTCTACATTGTGTCAATATAAAAAATAAAGTAAAAGGCACGGTATTATATATATTATGGACAATTTTCAGATCATTTGCCAGGATATTTAATGTTTACTCTCTGGACTTACCCTTCAAGAAAACAATCAATCTTCTCAGAAACGTATAACTTTTCATATAATTAGGAACTACCTTCCCATTAAGAAATGAGAACACAACACAGATGACAGAAAAGAGGAAAAGCATGGATTATTTAACATAAACAACTCGGCCTCCTCTATTCAGCAACCATTTTTCTGAAGCTATCTTATTGTAATTACAAAGATAAAGATATCATTTCTTCCCATTCCTTGTCTCTTACACATTTGGCTAACACTTGCAAGCCATGAAGGTAGAAAGGCTACTAAAATATTTATATGTAAGAATTATTCATTCATTTAAACAGTAGCCATTGTGGGCATATCATAACACACAAAGTCAGAATACACACACATACACACACACACACACACACATATATATATATATATCTTAGGCAATCAGGATTTGAGACATCCACTGCAGCAGATAGCATACTCTCTGAGAGCTTACAGTTAAGCAGAATGATAAATATGACTCCAAGCTATATTTGTATAAGGGATATGGGACTTCTGATAAATACGAGTAATAAAGCCAAAGTAGGGTACCTTATTGACTATTTTGGATGCAAGACCCTCATAAAGCACACCTTCCCAGTTGACCTATCTCATTATCCTTGACATCAAGCTGCTCTAAGTTGCTGGCATGGCCTTTTGGATGTAAGAGCTAAAAAGTGACTACTCGAGGCTGATGCATTTTTAATAATGGCAACCCTGAGATACCTTTTGGCAGAAATTGCAATTGATTCCAAGGTGATTAGCATATATTCCAGCTGCAGCCAGCCCTTCTGCTGATTTCCCCAATGAACTGTGAACCTCAGAAGTGTTTTGCTGACCTTGTGTTGAATGTGCTTTTCTGGAATTCCCACTTGGAAAGATATAAAATATATTTAACTCACAGTGGCAGCCGTCTTTTGCTTACTGGTTAACTTGGGTGGTGATGGCACCTGGGTCCAAATCATAACAATATCATCTTAGATGGAAAAGGATGATAACATTCAAAGACAGAGACAGATAGCCCAACTCTAACGATAAATTAATAGGGTGAAACTTTAGAACTGTGCAATAATTTATAATTCAAATACTGTGGATTTGTTGAAAATCTTCACCTGAAGTGGCAGTACAATTGTCCCGGTGCTGCTACCATTGATCAAAACAGTTTAGGAACATTGAATTTTATTGTAAAAATCTCTTATACTTTTAGTTACTTTTAGATGAATCATTCTCATTTACATATTTTTTTCTGTCACAACCAGCATTAAGCCTACAAATAATGCATTAGCACTAGTTTGAAATTGCAGGGAGCTGTACCTGTAATATCATAATCATGGAATTTTAAATTATTTTCATGAAAGGTTAGTTTTAAAGTCTCTCTAAGGAAATTGTTACTGTAGTTTATATATGCCATATCCTTCTGATAAAATCAAATCACCCCAAGGGACACACTAGGTAAATCTATCGTATCTATTAATATACCATTCCTAGATTCTTGGATAAGATGATAGCAAACATAATGAAAATTTCCATTTGATATTTATATCATTCAATAAAAGAAAAAGATATCCCCAAAGTCCCATTTCAAACAAAATACATGTAGAAATAAGCGTCCCATAGTCTGAAGCAAGGATATTTTTAAATGTAAATTTTTATTTTGAATAACCTAACATTGTAAAAGGAGAATAGCAGTTATATGAATCTTGAGATCTCTTTCATTTACGGATATAGCCATTTTGCAAAATGCTAATTAAGTTCCTAATGTGCAGTAGGTTATGCAGAGATTGGAGATTCTTAGGTGAAGCACAGAAGAGTTGGTAATTTTATAGGAAATAAATTAATTCCAGTGTTCCTGAAAAACAGCTCACGGTTTGATCAGCAAATATTAACTCAATGACAGCTTAGAATTCAGGGCAACTTCAGAGCTAGAGGAATGAGACAGTTCAGTATGTATTTCATAAGGTAAGAGAGACAGACAAATTTAAATTCACATCTGCAGTGATGGAGCAGGGAAGAATCACTAGCATTTGTTGTTTGGAGATGTAGCACAGATTGAATTCAAAGATATGATTTGCAATAGCTAGCAACAAAGATCTCTGTTTTCTCATTAACTGGGAATGTGAAGAGAAACTTCATTCAGGGACTGATGATAAAGGTTAAATGACATAACTTCCAAAAAGAGAGAATAGCAGGACCAGTAACAGCATAAATAAAAACTTGGTCCATGAAGGAGGTGACAGCTGACATTGAAGATCACTTGAGAAAATGCTTAATATTTAATATATGTGGAAAAGTGAAAATAATGCATACCATTACCTCGCTCCACACAGAAAATGAATTTCAGGTAATTAAATACATACATCTGAAAAGTAAAACTATATAACTTTTCAAAAAATATGAATGAATACTCATGTTATGATTTGTAAGCATTTAATAAACAAGAGAAAATAAAACTACAAGCTATAAAAGTGGAGATTGCATAATAAAAGTTAATCAATTCCATCAGAAAATTTTATTTATCCTAATATCTGTTACTCAATTTTCAGTGCTTGAGAATACATCAGTAACCAAAACAAAGATCTTTGCTCTCTTGGAGTTTATATCCTAGTAACAAGGCAGACTGCAAACAATTTTTTTAATGCACATTATAAAAATGTCATTACACAATATGTTAGAAAGTTATCCAGGGTTAAGTTAAAAGCAGACTAAAGTAAACACATTAGAATTTCTGAAGTGAGAATTAAGGGAAATTGTCATTTTTTAAAGGGAAACCTAGGTAAGTCTTGTGAAAAAGTGATGTTTGGGGGAAAAAAAAAAAAAAAAAAAAAACTGGAAAGAAACAAAGCATCAATAACCATGGAGATAACTTAGGGGAAAGCATTCCTGGGAGAAGGAACAGTGTGTACAATAGTCTCAAAGTATAAAAAGTTTTCATGTATTTGAGAACACTATGAGGTCAATATAGCTAAAGAAGAGTGAACAAAGGGCAGAATATTAGTAGCCGGTGTTAGAGGTAGAATGATCAAATAGACTATTGATTTCCGTGTTGCGTTTCAAAAATCATTTCTTATTCTAGATAATAAAGATATTCACATGCATTTTCTTCTTAAAGTTTAATATTTTGACTCTTACAACTTGTGATATATTTAATCACATTCAGCTGTCTCTCATCTTCAGCGAACTGTTATAATGGTGCAGGCAGCCCTCGTGGCACAAATCTGTAAATTTTTCCAGAAATGCTGGGTTTATGAATTTTAATGTTAAATATTATATAAGTAAAATTTTTTTCACATTGATTATTTTCTATGATAAGAGGAAATTGTCTAATTATATGTATTTTTCTTATTCAAAATCAAGTACTCTACCACTGGTCAATGAATAGTCACTCCTATCTGTACTGCTTTCTTTTGCCACCAGTGCCATATCATTTTATTTACACATATGTTGTATTCTAGGTTATTTTGGTCTTATTTGGTCTATTCCTATAGCAAAACTACATGGTATTACTCACTATAGCTTTGTAATAATTTCTGTTACCTTGTGCCTCTGATGGCAAAATTGTCTTGCTCTTCTTGGCCCTTTGGTCTTTGTTTAAAAAAATAGAATTAGTTTGCCAAGTTCCACCAGAAATAACAGTTTTAAGAATGTGAATAAAATTACACTAAATACATAGGTTAATATAAGCAAAACTGACACTTTTAGAAAACTGAGTCTGACAATTACCCCTTATATATTCCCATTTAGTCAGAATCATTTTATACATATTTAAAAATATGTACTTATTTCAATTACTTTATAGCTTTTAAATTGTGTAAAATTTTAAAATTGTATCTCTAATGGCTACTAGCATATACAATTCTTATTGATTTTTGAAATATGTGTCTTATATATAGCAGACTTATTAATCTCTTTATCATTTATTACTTTAGCTATACATTCATTTGTGTTTCTGACTAGGGAATCACAGTATATTTGAATAATGATTTTTTCTTTATAATTCCTAAATTTTATTTTATTGTTTTATTTTTTCTATACTTTTGTCTGACTTGATCTATTTAGGTCCTTTGAGACAGTGTTAAGTAGAAATTAGGTTGTTGGACACCTGTTTCCTTCCTGACTTTAAAAAAATTTTTTTATTAAGTGTCACTTTTGATGTATGATATTTGTAGACACATTTTAACCTGGTAAGGAAATTCAATTCTATTTTAAGGTAAGGTTCTTTTTAAACCACAGCTGATGATAGTTTCGCAGATAATTTTGCCTCTGTTTCAATAATTTTATTTACATGTTTTTTTTTTTACTTTAATCCATGAATGTGGTAAATAATGCATTCCTGAAATAAACCTAACTTAGTCATGATATATTTTTATGTACATTTATAGATTTTATTTGCAAATATCATGTTTCATATTTTTAAAATAATCTGTTTGCTTTCTAGTAGGTGGCAGATCTATATTTAATATGTTTAGCATAAAAAATTTAAGCTAGAAACAATGCAACTATTATTTATGAATATGTCTAAGAAAAAATATGATGAATTTATTATTCATAATCTTCAAACAAATATCACAAGGTCAAATTTAAGCATGTTCCATTGACATGCTTTGTTTGGCATTATGTTTCAAAATTTTAAAATTGTTAAAAAAAGAAACTTTTGCCAATCTGCAGATTTAACATTAAAATCCATAGTCCCATCTTTTCTTGAAAAAAAGCTACAGATTTGCTAACATGAGGGCTATCTCCTCCATTACAAGAATTCTCTGAATGTGAATGACAGCTGCAACATTTAGTCAAGAAAAACAAAGCTTGCCAGAGTTCTAACTACTGTCTATGGTTTAGACTCACCCCACTTACATCATTTTCATAACAATTCTGGCACACACAGCCCCTTTCTTGTATTTTTCATCTCTTATTCTTTTTGCTGCCTTGGGAAACAAAGAATTGAATCCCATTTCTAAGAACATGATACTTTAGTAGCAAGAAATATTTCTGTGCACATGAATGTATATATCCTTTTATCCAGCAATAATAAATATGTAATCAACTTCTATTTTATGTTTTATTGTTAGAAATACCAGAATTAAATTTAGTGGGTTTTTTTTTTTTTTGAAGCACACTTCCTATTGAAATAATTGAGCAACATCTCTCTAAAATAGGAGTTAGTTTTGAGTTTCATCTGAGTCACAAATGGTGTAATCTTAGCCTAGTAACTTTATGTGTGCTTTCTTATTTGCAAAATGGAGATAATTTTAATTTTCATCATTTCATAACACTGCTTTAAGTATCAAATACATTCAAAGTGGAGCTATCTCACAATCATGAGATAGTGGGCTTGAAGTTAGGTATAAATTTGATGACCATAAATTCTCAGGATGTCTATCACCCTTCTTGTCATATCTTCTTTTTTCTCCGATACATTTTCTAAAAATTGGGACATAACTCACATATCATAAAATAAACACTTTTAAAGTGCATAATTTAGTAGTTTTTGGTATATTGAAAAGCTTGCAAAACTAACAGTAGTAACTAATTCTAGAATATTTTCATCTGCACCAAAACAAACATATCTATTAGGAGACACATCTTATATCCCTTACTGTAAGCCCTGGAAATAGCTAATGGATTTCCTGTCTTGATATACTTTCCAGTCTTTGAAATATTATATAAATAAAGTCATACAATATTTGATCTTCTGTAACTGGCTTGTTTTCCATGTAGCATTTTACAAGGTTTATTCATGGTTTAGCATGATTAGTATTTAATTTCTTGTATTTTACCTGAATAATATTTCATTTCATGGGTATCTTACAGTTTTTCATGCATTTATCAAGGTATAGAAAAAAATTGCTTTACTCTTTTTGGCTATTATGAATAATACCATGAATATTCATGTACAAGCATCTGTTTGGTTACACCTTTTCATTACATTTACATGCCAGGAATGAGAATATTGGTCAATCTATGTTTAATTTTTTTCAGGAACTACCAAATTGTTTTGCAAAGTGGTTGCTTCATTTTATGTTCTCATAAACAATGTATGAGAGTTCCAATTTCTCCAGTTCTTTGCCAACACTTGTTATTGCCTGTCATTTTGATCAAAACTATCATAGTGAAACAGCAGAGTTCCCTTATCCCCCTCACAGGGCATGTGACAGAGGTGTGGCTCACATGTCTTTGCCTTGCTACTCATATCCCTAGTGGAAACGTGCAGACAGGCAGGTGCAGAGGTCGTGTGGAGCACTTTTAGGTTCTGATCCCATGGCAACATCTAAGGAGGAGGGTTTATGACTCCCAAAGCCCAGGTGGGTGTGTTTTACAGTGTGCTCTTTCAGCTTTGTCATCTGCAGACATCTTGTATTATCAGCTCAATTAAATTCTCTGCCTTATTGTAAGGGCAGAGGGCTTTCTGTATCCCGAGTTCTTGCCCAGTGAACTGGAAAAATAGGATCACATGTGGGCTTGGAGGGTGAGTGCAAAGTTTTACTGAGTGGTGGAGGTGGCTTTCAGGGAGTTGGATGGGGAGCTGGAAGGGAGATGGAGTAGGAAGGTGGTCTTTCCCTGGAGTCAGGCCACCCAGTGGCCGGACTCTCCTCCAACCACTCCCAGCCAAACTCCCTTTGGTGTCTGTGTCATTCCTCCATCTCTGGTCTGCCAGTGTATGCTGGTGTGCCTCTCTGCTCCTCTCAACATCCAACTACTTGTGTCTATGTCTGCTTAAGGTCTCAGGCTTATATGGGCACAGGACGGGGGGTGTGGTAAGCCAAAAAGCAACTTTTTGGGCACAGAAACGGAAATGCTTGTCTTCATTTAGGTTCGTGTGCACAGGCCTGAGGGTGGAGCCCTCACCAAGGACCTGCCTTGTCTACCTAGCACTTTTTTGCCCCCTTCCCATCATCGTCCCCCTCTGAAGAGACACATCTAACTGCCTTTAGAATGTGGATGATGACCAGCCTTAGCTACTTCCTGCTGACAGGGGGTGTTGTTTTGGGGAAAACAGCAGTCAGATTCCTTCCTGAGGTCTATCTAAGGGTTCCGAGCAAAGGGGAGCCATCATCTGAAGCTCCAGTGGCCCGACTGTTTGAAGTTTGATGGCCTCTGAGGGAGAAAAATAAGTTTTATAAGGTTAAATACGCATGGATTAAGCACGTGTATTATTCAAGGAAATAATTTAGTGCCAAAGATTACAGAGATAAGAAGGGAAATATACTAACAACCCAATGTGGTATGCACCCATGAAGCAGGGAAGGCCTAGATAATAGGAATTAACTGCCCTCACCTATGCCTCCTTCTTCCCCTGCTGTTGACAACCTTTGAGTTCCCTGGGCCACATTTATGCCAAGAAGTATGGCCTCATTCCCTGGGGTAGGGGTTCAGTCAGCAGGACTTGTTCCTGTCTATTTACATTGTGCCTGTCACCTGGCTTTAGATCCCTCAGATCTGGTTTTCCTTTCTAGGGTCTCAGCCTGAAGCTTGGAATCAAGTTTGGGACTCAAGGTGCTGCATGTTATCTGCTTAGAGTGTCTTAACGACACTCTTAGAGTGTCCTGCTAAATTTGCAGTTATCAGTCAGCAGGGGTCATTCCTCTGCTAACTTCCCTAGCAGAGGGAGAGTACTGGAGAGTGAAACACTCTCACTTAGAAAAGCAACAACAACAACAACAAAATGTAAAAAACCAGTTTAAGGGGCCAAAGGGGGATGTCCTGGGGGAAGAACCCCTTGCTCAGTGCAAATGGGTCCCTTTAATCCTTGTATCCTTTTGCGGCTTCAGGCTAGGTTGAATTCTTTGGCTAGGGGAGAAAAAGTTCTGTTGGTATGGTGGGTAGAGAGTACCAGCCAATTGGCCCTGCAGGGTCTCTGTGGTAGCCGCAGTTTTCTCCCACCCCCTGTGGCCACCGGGCATGGCCTTTGCATGCTCTGAACGTGCCCAGGTGCCTGAGCTGGTAGGGGAGAGGGTAAGAGGAAGAGGTGCTGTGAGCTGTGCATGCCTGCAGATGTCACGGTGGAGACAGGAATGGTACCTCTAAGAGCAATTGCTCTGATTTGCACCTTTGACGGCTGAACCAAATGCTCGTTTTACTTAGTTACATTGCTGCAACTTGTAGCAAAACTCTTAACATTACAAAGGAAGAGATAAGAGCCATTTCAAACCATGAGAGAAGAAAAGGTACCAAACAAAGTCTGGGGGTTTTGACCGGTGCCCATTAGGGTGGTTAAAGGTCTGTGAAGGGAACAGAGCCATTTACCTGCAAGAAATAGAAAGAGGTGGCAGGGTCTTGGAAGAGGCAGATCCAACAGTTTCACATTTGCACTTGCCTTCTGATGAGTATCCCGGATGAGCCCCATCTGAAATAAGAAAGTTACCTTTCCCCCCTCACAGGGAATGTGACAGGGATGTGGCTCACTTCTTCAGTGCCTGGCTGCTCAAACCGCTAGTGTGAGCATGCAGATGGGCACGTGCACAGGTTGCGGCGAGCACTTTTGAGCTCTGACACCACAGTAGTGTCTAGGGGGTGAGTGTTTACCACTCCTGAAGCCCAAATGGGCGTGTGTTACAGTGTGCTCTTTCAGCTTTGCCATCTGCATATAGCTTGTGTTAGCTCAATTAGACCCTCTGCCTTATCGCAAGGGCAGAGGGCTTTCTGTATCCGGAGTTCTTGCCAAGTGCACCAAAAAAAATTGGATTATACGTGGACTTGGAGGGTGAGTGCAAGGTTTTATTGAGTGATAGAAGTGGCTCTCAGGGAGATAGATGTGGAGCCAGAAAGGGGATGGAAAGGGAAGGTGATCTTCCCCTGAAGCTGGGCCACCCAGTGGCTGGACTCTCCTCTGACTGCCCCTGGCTGACCAACCCTCAGTGTCTGCATTGTTCCACCATCATTGGTCAGTTAGTACCTGCTGGTGTCTGTCGGTGTGTCCTCTGCTCCTCTTGATATCCAGCCACTTGTGTCTGTGCCCGCTTAAAGTCTCAGGTTTATATGGTCACCAGAAGGGGGTGGGGGCAGACCAAAAGACAACTTTTTGGGCATGAAACAGAAATGCCTATCCTCATTGAGGTTCATAGGCACAGGCCCAAGGGTGGAGCCTTTGCTGGGGACCCATGCCCTTCTCTGCCCAGCACTTCCCTGCCCCCTCCTGTATCATTAACAAGTGTGAAGTGGTATTTCATTATGGTATTGACTTGGATTCTATCAATGACTAAAGATTATGAGCATTTCTTTATATGTTTATCAGTATTTTGTACACGCACTTTTAATAAATATCTATGGAAATCTCTGGCCCACTTTTAATTAGAATATGTGTCTTTTTACTGTCAAGTTGGAACAATTATTTCTATATTCTGGATATAAGTTTCTTATTATACATATTATTTGAAAACATTTTCTGCAATTCTTTTGGTTGCCTTTTAATTTTTTTTCTTTTATTACGTTTAAAATTTTTCTTGTGTTGCTCCCTATAAGGATAATCTTTTAACTTTCTTGATCTCAATCTTTGAAACATAAAAACATAAAACATAATTTAGATAAACTTTAATCTTTTTGTTGTTTTATTGTGTGTGCTTTTGGTATCATATCTAAGAAACATTTGTATAATCCAATATCATGAAGATTTACATTAATGCTTTCTTTTAAGAGTGTTATAATTTTAGCTAATAAGTATAGGGTTACCTGCACTTTTTCCTAGATGTCTTTTATCAAGTTTGGAAAATTCCTTTATACTTCTATTGTGTATGTGTTCTCTACATTTTTTAAACATTATGTTTTCTTCTGGATCTTTTGAAATTATTACGTATTGCTGTCTTTTATTGTAATGATATGCTATAGGCTGCCATTTATACGTTAAACCAACCATGCCTTTTTGGGACAAAACCCATTTGATTGTGATTTATAATTATTTTTATATGTTCTTGAATTCAATTTACAAGCATATTGTTGAATATTTTTATTTCCACATTCATAATAATATTTGGCTGTAATTTTAATTACGATTCTGCTTTGGTTGTATGTGTGAGTAATATCTTTGACTAGGGCTGGGATCAGGGTAATACTGATCTCACAGAATGAGTTATGAAGTGCTCCATCCTTTTTTTTTAAGACTTGTAAAAAATTAGTATTACTTCTTCTTTAAACATTTGTTAGTATTTACCAGAGAAGCCATCTAGTACTGCATCCTCTTTTGTGGGAAGTTTATGATTACTAATCCAATCAGTTTAGTTGTCATGGGTCTATTCATATTTTTTAATTATTTGAGTCACTTTGGATAATTTGTAGATTTCTAGGAATTTGTCCATTACATATTATATTATCTATCTGTTGACATGCAGTTGTTCTTATTATACTCTATGATCTTTTTTATTTCTGTAAGTTTGTGGTAAAGTACCCTTGTTCATTCTCGATTTTAGTAGTTTCAGGTTTCTCTTTTTTTATTGATTTGGTAAAGTTTTGTCAAATGTGTTAATCTATCCAAACGATTGACAGTTTCTTTAATTTTTTATTGTTTTATATTCTCTATTTTATTACTTACCACTCATATTTACTATTTCCTGTCTTCTACATGATTTCAGTGTAGAACGCTATTTTTTTTGGTTAAGGTAAGAGGTTAGGTTATTCATTTGAGATCTTTCTTGTTTTATAATGTAGGTATACACAGCTATAAATTTCTCTCTGAATATTTCTTTCATTTTATCCCATAGGCTTTAGTAGGTTGTGCTTTCTTATTTATTCATCTCAAAGTATTTTGGAATTTCCTTTTGATTTCTTCATTGTTTCATTGCTTATTTAGAATTGTGTTGTTTTATTTCCACATATATATAAATTTCCAAAATTTCCTTCCATTATTAATATCTAATTTAATTCTTTTGTGTGTACAAAGAACATACCTTGTATACCTTGTACAACTTCTCTGTTTTAAATTTATCGAGACTTGTTTTATTGCTTAACATATGGTTTATCTGGAAAAATTTTTTTGTGCTCTTGAGATGTATATGTAAACTTCAGTAAATCAATGAAATGTTCCAGATAGTTGTTGGATATAGTTGCTGTATAATACGTTTAAGTTTTTTATTTACTTGTCAGTCATCTATATATTTATTCTATCCATTATGGAAACTGAAATATTTACATTTTCAGCCATAATTTTTATTTTATTTCTTTCTTCAATTCTATTAATTTTCATTTCATGTATTTTGGGGGGTCTGTTTTCAGTTACACTTGTGTTTATAATTGTTATGTCTTCTTGATGTATTGATACTTTTTTCCAGACAAATTGTCCTGATTTGTCTTGTAAAAAAAAATACTAACTTAAATTGTAGTTTGTATGGCAATAGTATAGCCACAACAGTTTTCAATTACTGTTTTAATGATGTACAGTGAGCATCTTTATACTTTCAGCCTACCTACACATATTTAAATGGAAAAAAGTCTTTTGTGGGTAGCATATAATGGTATCATTAAAAAAAAATCCAGTCTACTAATCTGTCTTTTAATTGACGTGCTTAATCTATTTATGTTTAATATAACTACTGATAGTAGGATTTATGTCTGCTATTTTGCTATTTGTTTTTCATATATCTGAGTTTTTGTTCTTCTCTTCTTCCATTATTGCATTATTCTATTTTAATTAGATAATTTCTATTGTTCTATATTAGTCTTTTTAATTTTTTTAGTATAGCTATTGAATGTGTGTATGTGTGTCTGTGTGTATGTATATGTGTGTGTGTGATTTTATCTTAGGCATTACAATTAACCACATTGATTTATAACAATATAGTTTGGATTATTACCAACTTAGATTTCATAGTATACTAAACTTTGCGCCTATATAGCTCCATTGCTGCTCCCCTTCTTTGTCCTATTACCGTCCTATGAATTATGTCTTTATATATTGTGTGGCCACGAACATAGATTTATACTTGTCTGTTTAATCAGATAGATAAAAATGCAAACAAATATACTTGTATATAGTGTTTTATGTAGTTATCTTTATGACTATTCTTTATTTCTTGATTTGGATTCAGGTAGCTGACTAGTATTCTGTCATTTCTGCCTGAACGATACTTTTAGTATTTCTTGTAAGGCATATCTGAATGATGACTTCTCTGTTTTTATTTATGTAGACATGTCTCAATTTTTCCTTCATTCTGAAGTATAGTTTTTCTGGTTATAGAATTCTTCATGTTGGTCATTTTTTTTTTGCAGTGTTTTTAAGATGCCATTTTATTGCCCTTTGCTCTCCATAGTTTTTAGAAGACATATTGGCTGCAAATTCTACTGAGAGTCCCTTGTATGTGATGAGTTGTTTCTTCCAGCTGCTTGCAGGATTTCTGTTTATCAGTGTCTTTTAACAGTTTGCTATAATATTTCTGGTGAGATCTATTTGATGGCATCCAATCAAATTTCATTGAGCTTCTTTGATGAACAGATTAACGTTTTCAGCAATTGTTTTTCTCAAATATTTTTTGTCTCTTTAGCTCTTCCTTTTTTCTGGGTCTTCCATTATGCAAATGTCAGTACACTTGATGGTGGCTCATGGGTTTTTGAGGCTCAGTTTATTTTATGTTTATATTATTTTTACCTTTCACTCTTCAGGTTGGATGACATAATTGTTATATTTTCAAGTTTGCTGATTCTTTCTTCTTCTTGCCTAAATCTGCTACTGAGCCACACTAGTAAATTTGTAATTTTATTTATTGAATTTTTCACTTCAGAAATTAATTTTTCTCTTTTTAAAAACACCTTAATCTCTCTTTGTAGTCTCTCTGGGTAACAAACCCATTGTTCTTATGCTTTCCTTTAGTTCTTGAGAAATGATTTTCATTCGTTCTTTGAATATTTTTTAAATAGTTGATTTAAAGCCTTTCTTTAATAAGTCCACTGAGTTTTCTCAGTGACAGTGTATAATTACTGTTTTTTTCCCTCCGTGTTGAACATACTTTGTTTATTTGAATGTTTTGCTTGTAGTTGAAAATTGGACATTCTAAATAATATAGTGTGGTAACTCTAGAAATCATATTCTCTTCCCTCCCCAGGTTATGTTGTTGTTTCTCTTTTATTGTTGTATTTGCTTGCTTAGTGAGTTTCTGAATTCACTAATGTTTGTATTCTGTCCTGGCACTGAAGTCTACTTTGTTGGCCTAGTGGTCAGCTAATAAACGGATAGTAATTTCCTTAAATGCCTGGAAAAAAAATACATTTCTTAGTCTTTACTGAGCGGCTCTGTATTCATGTTGAAGCATACTTTGATCAATCAGCCATGAAGCTTGGTATTTCCTTTCTAGTTTTACAGAGTCTCTAGGAGCCAGATGTGAAAGATCAGGGCATTCTCAGTTATTTTCTGAACATTTGCAACATTATGGGCATGTATACATCCCTATATATGCATGTGGCCTTATAGATAACCAGCAATAAGTAGCTGCTCTTTAAAGCCCATATAAATATATCATGACCAAGCTTTCACTTTTAAGCTTTTAAATTAGCCTATTGTTTGCCCAAACTTTCATTTATAACCTCAGGTCATGCCGTATGATATTTTAAAAATTGCCACTAATTATTTTCGACCAATGCCCCCACAGAAAAGGCTATTAGTACTGGGCAAGCTCCAAGTCAGGTCAAATAAAGACCTGAGTCAGGAAACCCTGAAAATGCACAATTTCAGGGAGCCACCAAACAAGTCAAACAAGGACAATTCTCTGGAAATGGTGCTTTGAAGAATCTCCAACATCATTATGCCCCTTCATTGGTTTCCAAGCTTTTGTTTTTCAACATGATTGCAGGATGTTGATTTTTCAAGGCTATCATTGAAACTGTCCCTATAAACTATAAAATTAATTAGGCGGTCAGGTGTGGCGGCTCATGTCTGTTATCCCAGCACTTTGGGAGGCCAAGGAGGATGGATTGTCTGAGCTCAGGAGTTCAATACCAGCCTGCACAACGTGACGAAAGCCTGTCTCTACAAATAAAATTAGCCAGGTGTGGTGATGCACACCTCTTGTCCCTGGTACTCAGGAGGCTGAAGTGAGAGAATCACCTGAGCCCAGGAAGTTGAGGCTGCGGTGAGCCATGATTGCACCACTGCACTCCAGCCTGAGTGACAGAGACCAACCTTGTTTCAACAATAATAATAATCATCATCATCATCATCATCAGGGAGGAAGAGAGGGAGAGAGACAAAAATAAAGCAAGGTTGTAGCACAGTCAGCATTAATCATCAGGTCGGCTTTCCCTCTGACCTGCTTCCTCATAGTTGTTTGGTGCCTATTGTCCTAGAATCACATAGAACCTAGATTATAGTTTTCCTTAACTGTTCTATAAATAACAACTTGAATATTACAAAACATAAAGTTTTCTCTTTGTGATGTTATTTCAGGTCTTGCATACTGAAGAAACTACTGACTCAGCTGATCTGAAGGTCCCCACTGACAGCCCCTGATCTGAAGGACTCCATGAGGAGGTGACTCACCAAAGAATGCAGTTTCTACATTCTGAAGATTTCATCCTCCTTACCACAACCAATCAACAACCTCAATTTTCTAGTCCTCCACCCTCCATGATCTTAAAAATCTCAGCCCAGAACTACTCAGGAGATGGATTTGAGAGTCTTGTCCCATTTTCTCACTCGGCACCCTGTAATCATTACTCTTTCTCTGCTGCATCCCTGCTGTCTCAGTGTAATTGATCTCAGCAGGCTTAGCAGGCTTACAAACCTGTTAGTCCTATAACATCTTGGAACTGGAGACAGAACAAATGAAGTTATTACAAAACTCACTGTTCTTGCAGAGATCCAGATATTTTCTTTGAATAAATCATCTCTGAATTATTTCAAGTCTTTGGTAATCTCAATGGTTCATAGAAAAATGATTCCAACAACTATCCAGGGTTCCCATAGATAGCTTTTTAAGCAGAGAGAATTTTGAATATTTCAACATATCCACTGATATCACCACATCATGTATTTTTTTAGTTTGTTTGCTGTTTGTTTATAGACAGGGTCTTATTCTGTTGCCTAGGCTGAAATCAAACTCCTGGGCTTAAGCAGTCCTCCCACCTCAGTCCTCTGAGTAGCTGAGACTACAGGTGTGTGCCACATTTTTTAACTTTTCAACTATGTTTTCTATATTACGAGCTGAGTGAAATATTTTTCATTTAATAATATATACCATATAATATCAAAAGTATATTATAATATATATATACATTTTAGTTTATATATTTATAAAATTTAAATATTTATAAAGTTGATATCTAGATTAAAAACATCATTTACTACTGTAAACATTTTTATACCTATAAGTTATTTGGTCTTATACATATTAATTATATGATCCTTTTTCGAACCTATAAACGAATCTGTTTAATGTTTATTTTTTTGATTTATCAAGTACTGGAAAATGTGTGTCAAAACACTGTACAATAAGGTTGGATTCACTTACTTATATTCCTAGTTTTATCATATTTTTAACATGTCTTTAGGAAGCACTGTTATTAGGTGCATATAAGTTTAAAATTATAATTGTTTCTTAATTAATTCAATATTATTGTCATGTGGAGAATTGGTTTTATCCCCTAAAAGTAAAGAAGATAATTTGGGGAACTGGTAAAACTGAGATGCAGAGATGTAAATTAAGAACGATTATAGTTATCATTGTAAAATATGATAGTGGCAGCAAATGAGAAAAGAAATCCAAGAGATATTGAAAAAGAAAAAAAGGACAATCACTGATGGTGGATTTGAACTGAGAAAATCAGTTTTATTTTTCATCAGAGAATATTTGTCGAGCATTAATATTGATAATAATAGCCAATATACATATATTATATATAAATATGGGTATATAATATACACACATATATTTCATATGTATAAACTTACCTCTGAAGTAGTACTATTTTTATCTCCTGTACCATATAATATTATAGTATTGTAATTTAATTTCTGAAAGTATTATTATAGAATTGTGCTTTTTCTCTTTATTAATCAGCATTTGACTTACAAAGTTTTTCATCATTTCACTTTTTAGCTTTTCTGCAATTGGAAAATATCTTTTGTAAACAATGTAGCTGAATTTCTAAAATCTTTCAGACTATGCTTTCTAAATAGATATTTTGTAAGAAAAGTGTTTTTAAGTTGAATATATTTTTCTGTTTTATTTGAAATTCAATAATAATAAAAACAATGCAAGTATTTAAAAGTATCAAGTGAACTACAACAGAAACTATAATCATGTAAAAATTATGTTAAATCCAAATTAATCAGCCTTTTTCTCATTCCAAGGAACATAGGTGTAGCATTTTTGCTTTCTCTTTCTACTTCCTTATTTGTCAGTCCAACTCCAACATCAATGATTGTTCTTTTTTCTTTTCCAGTATCTCTTAAATCTTTGTTTTTTCATTCACTGCCACTAGCCACCAGATTTTACAATAATAACAATAATGGCTCCTTAATTTGCATCTCTGCGTCTCATTTTTACAATTTCCCAAATTAGTCTATTTATTGCAACCAGCCTGGTCAGAGTTGTTTGGGTCATGGGGTGGATCCCTCATGGTTTGGTGCCATCCTTGCAATAGTGAGCAATAGTATGTCCTCACGAGATCTGGTTACGTGTGCGGCACCTCCCATCTGGCTCCCACTCTACCATGTAATATGTCTGCTCCTGTTTCCACTTCCACCATGAGTAAAAGCTCTTTGAGGCCTCCACAGAAGCTGAGCAGATGCCAGGACAATGCTTCCTGTCCGGCCTGCAGAACTGTGAGCCAATTAAATCTCTTTTCCTTATAAATTACCCAGTCTCCAGTATTTCTTATAGCAATGCAAGTACGGCCTAACACAATTCTTCTCACCAAAGTATTTTGTGACCTCTCTACTTTAATTTTTGTTCTCCAGCAAAATCGGTCATTGTTCAGTGGCTCAAACCCTTCAATAGCAGACCTGTTACTTGCATTTGGATGTATTATTTCCACTAACTTGAGCTCTCTTCTGGAGGCTCTTCACAAAACTGGCTCATTACCTTCCTGCAGATCTCTGCTTATATATAATCTCCTTAGTGTGCTCTTTCCTAAGTAAATACACCTCACTATTCACATCAGTGCTATATTCTCCATTAGAGCACTAATGTGCTTGTTTCCTTAAGAACCTTTGTTATTTTATAATCATGTACTTTTTCACAGCATAATGTACACTTCACACAGACATAAACTATGAAACTATGTTTCATTCAACGTAGTCCCCTGTATGTGGCATTGTACACAGACTGGTCACTCAAATGCATTACTCAGGTGAATTATTCTTTCAGAGTTGAATGTAATATGCTTTCCGATAATCCTTTTAGTAAAATAAAAGAGCATTTTATTGTTTGTGGAAAATAAGATTTAAGTTTGAAACTAACTTATTTACAAGCTGTTTGCCCTTGGCTAGTTTAGTAAAGACCTCAGGGACTCAATTTTTCTTTATAAAGCGTAGATAATTATTTACATATTTTTATTATTAGAATAAATTATACAAAATGTTATTCATGCTCAAGTATTTACATAAAATTTTATTATTGATATTGAATTATTCACTGAGATTATTATGGACAAGGACTGCTCCCAGGGGTGGAAGTGAAAAAGAAGATGAACGAAGAGTGTTAGTTTAAAAAATTTAATAAATAAATATGGTACAAATTGAGCTCTGAACTTATGTAGATCAGATCTGCAAAATGCCAAAATTTCAAAACAAAGCACATATTGAGTGTGTATCTTTCATCCTCTTCCTGCCAGTATTTGTCAGGAAATTCTCACTAAACACTTCATTTCTGACTTCCCACTTACAATGAATATTTCCTTTTCTTAGTAAACTCATTATTGAACTGAATCAGCCAAATTACTCTCCATCTTGAGAGCTCTTGTTAACTCTCCCTTTTTTTAACTTCACAATGCTAAGCACCAAATTGATAGATGCATTCTCAAGATGCTATTTTAGAGATAAATTGCTCTTTTAAACTGTGTCTTTGTTTCATATTCCCTTCAAAGTGATGAACGGATTTTCTGAAAGTTCTGATTTATATTCCTAGTTTTGTACTGAGGTAGAATTATAAATAGAAATGAAAATATTACTATAATACAATTACTTATTAATACAGTTAAACCTTAATAAACTAACATATTATTATAATAGCATCCCAAGGCTGGTGTAGGAGTCAATGCAACACAACTATTAAATTAAAAAGGGATACAGAGACAGTTATTTCTAGGTATAAAACTTGGCTCTTTGCTGGCTCTGTCTGGATAGCCTTAAACACATTGCTTAATAAGAATTATGAATGTTCTTTGATTTTACCTTACTTTTGAATGAACAAGTTAGCTTGTTACTGTTACATGAATGCTGGCAGAATACACAAGATTTCTGATCAGAGAAAAAGTACTTTGTGTTGGTAAGCAGCATGAGTCTCATGACTGAACCAGTGCTCCATGCCTCTCAGCCCCATGGTGGAGACACAGGTGGGCCTAGTGCATTTATCACACCTAGTGGATTTGTATCTGAGCCAAGAAAGGCAAACCTTTGAAAGCCCCAATCTTTTTCAATGATGTTCAGCCAAACTTGCCTAACCTTTCCCCTGAGGGAGACATTATATTTATTATACTAGACAGGGAACAAACCTGACCTCTGCTCTGGTGGGAGATGCTGTCTCTAGCTCCCAAGGCCATTTGCTATATCCTTAGAAAATACAGTCTCTCAGTACCTCTGCTCAAAGCTATGAAAAAGAGTGAGAGTCCTATGGAGAATTTTCTCCCAACATTGTTTATCCTCTCTTAAGACCTGTCTCATTTATTTAGTAGGAATAGTAAAAATACCCAATTCCTAGAATTTTTAAGATAATTAAATTTTATATTGAATAAAGTATGGTACCTGACACATAGAACTCAACCAATATTAAGCAGCAGTAGTCACAGAGTGTGAATAGCATAGTAGCTACAAAATCTTTTTTTTAATGAGATTATGTCTTAGCTGTGTATGTGTGTAAAACAATAAAACATAAAATCTGGTAAACTAAACCTATAAATTATAATAACTCATCAAAATTATTTTTCTATCTCTACCTGAAAATCTACATTAAATACATCTGATGACATGCCATATTTTCTAGGACTACAGGTAAGAATTTTCTCTTTGATCATTATATAAACAAAAAGCTACACTTGTTAATGAATATAAGTACACAGTTTTGCAGATTTTCTGGTTCCCAAGAAAAGGTAAAGAATTACCTCAGCCCAAATGCTCATAGGCATTATTCCCAGGCTTTGGTTTCAACTCTCTTTCATTTGGTTTCAGTTCTCCTTCTCTTTTCATTGTCTTTCATTATTTCATTTCCCTTTCTCTATCCTTTTATGCTTGCCCTGATGTCCCAGGTCTCGAATTTCCATTTATGTCTCAGGTCTCTCACAGTGAGTAGCCCTCATTATTAGGTTTCCTATTGAAATGAGAAATATCTTCTTCAACCACTTCCTAATTTGGAATTAGACAGATTTATTTATTAATTAAAAGTCTGGCAACCATGGGAGGGGGTCTTTTAGAATTTGGTACACTTTACAGTAAGAAACCTACGTTTAATATTTGTTTATACTCAAACTATAGTAGTCAAGATGCTCTCAGTTGCAGATGCCAGGAACTCAGCTCTCGCTAAGAAAATGTGTCATCTCCAAAAGTCCTGAGAATGAACATGTCACTGAGGACAGACCAACCACTGTAATTCATTTTTCTGACCACAGATATTACTTCAGCAATTGTTTCTTATTATTCAGTAAGCAGAAATGCACTTTAACTTTTCCCCAAAATAGGCTACCCAAAATCACATCCAGGAACTGCATTGTAAAATACTTTCATTGAACCACTTGTTTATGGGCCAGAATCTCTGGTCATACTCACACCTACTCTTTTTATTAACAATATTTTTCAATATGAACATGCAACAATATATTTAACCATAAGAAAGCAAAAGTACATTTGGCAAGTAAAATTTTCGGCTCATCTGTCTTCAGTTTTCCAAGAAAAAATCTGCTCTCAGGTAGAGCTGTTTTCAGGGGCTTGACCACTATAATCAGAGGCCTCTGTCCATCTGTCAGCTCTGTGTGGTTTGCCGTGACTTCGGTCTGCAAGTATAATCTCTCCATAAGATAGGTAAGAGAGCTCTAACAATCAGAATGTCACATCCCTTTGTCATTTATATCACATCACTTTGTCATTTGTCACTCATATATACCCTACAGGCCATATATTAAACATTAAGTATATGGCACTCACTGTAATATACCTATGCTATATAGAATAAAAAAAAAAAAAAAAACTCATCAAATCCACAACAGAATCAAACTAAGTTATTCCCCAGATATCTTATTCTAAAGTGATAACATGATAACAAGATGAATTTAAGATATATCTTTAATTTTGTGGTGATCTCCTTTCAATATTCAGCAATCTCTTGTCTAAATGAAAAATTTAATGATCGACATTCAATATGTAATGGTAGAAGATCAGGAGGGAAGATGAATAACATAAGGCATTTACAATTTTTAACATAAATCATATTCCTTGGGCTAGGTTTAATATGCATTTCCTTCCCAGATAGTGAAGGGCCTCCTATTATGTTACTCAATATAGATAACTGAGGTCCTGTCTTCTTGGTTATGCTCCTCAGTATACCGACTTGAGATAAGTGAAGAAGTAGAGTTCTCTTCAGAGAGCTATTCAGACTCTTCTATCTATTGCCTAAATTTCCTATTATGGGTATTTAGAGGATGCTTTCAGGACAGCATTCATAATGACTCATTAACAAGTCTTACTCTGGTCATGTATTTCCTAACAACCACAGAAAGATTCTGGTCGGTTTTGGTTTTGCCTATGTCAGAGGTTGTATTGAAATTCAGAGACTGAATAAAGTCACAAAGCTTGAATTTGGACACTGGTGATAAGATTTATCATCCTTTAGAAACAACTCTTCATGCGCTGTGCACATACAAAGCTCTCAGTCTAATAGATTCTGTCTGACTGTGGAATAAAGCAGAAACATGGACATAGTATTTTCTCTACTTTAATAAAGTAATTCAGTTTGGGAATTAAATTTATAGCAATTCTTTTGTTAATCTCAGGTACCAGTCTTTTATACTTCTGTTTACCATCATCACTCTGAATTCTGCTTAAAATACAGATTTTCAGGTCTGTGAGGATCTAATTATCTTTAAAAATAAATTTCAGCAATTAGTTTTTAATTATAAGCCATAATGTGTCATTTTTGCAAAAACTCCATTACTTTTCCTCCTCCTCTTCTTTAGAATGGGCAAGTGTAAAAGAAGCCTGAAACTGCTTTGGAACATCGAATTGAAGGTGAAAAAGAGGTAGCCAAGAGTTCAGGACAAATTTATTGACAAGACATCTAAATCTTCATGTTCTGTGAATGTGTAGTCCAAATTATGATATAATGTTTCAGAAATAGAAACTGCAAACTCTAACTCATTCTGTAATTTAGGATTCATCATTTGTAACTCCCTACTTCTAAGTAACACTGTGTATGTTGAACAGAATTGAATGCCAGTTAGAAGATATAAATCAAACTAACTTAAACAAAAGACACTGCATTGTGACTCAACTAAAGTCAAAACTAAGTGTAGAATACCTTTGGGCAAAGTGTTTCAAATTGTTATCATATTGTTTCTCTCTCTCTCTCTCTCTCTCTCTCTCTGTCACACACACACACACACACACACACACACACACACACACACACCACACAACCTATATAACAAGGAAGCGGGATCAAGTAATCAATAGTTCTAGTAAAACTCCACAGATTAGAAGAGGAATAGATAATCACAGATGTATGTTATCAGACAAAAGCAGTATGTGTTAACTAGAGCTACTCTGCAAGATACTGCCTTAGACACTTGGCATGACTTACAGGGGTTAAAGGAGCGATTAGCCAATAGAAAAATAGGTATGACACATTCTTTCTTGAAGGCATATAAAAGCTGATAATTTAGTTAGTAAAATAAGAGATATTCACAAACAACTATAATGCAAAGTAAAATATTGTAAGGCTATTATAGAATACTTTGGCAGCCTTTGAAGAGTAGTGGGTGGCTAATGTTGTTCCTGGTTCCTTCTGCTTCAAGGCTATTTCTGCAGCATCTTCTGTATTGATTTACTCTTTTATACATTTTATTTCCTTTTGTGTATATCTCACTGCTAGCTAGCCCTGTAATTCTTTTATTCTCTTGAATGACCACAAATACAGGGAGGCAACATTTTACTGAAAAAATAAAGCAATCAATTTGGATATTTACAGTACAGAACAACACTTTGCACATTTAAAATGAAATATTGTCTTTTTAAAATCATTTGTGCAGCTCCTACCACTGGTCTTTGAAATTCCATCATTTCTTCTATTATGAGATTGTGAAAATAGTTAAATACACCCCTTTTAATACTACTCTGTCAATCATGGTTTGGTCAGAGAGGCAGAGTTCTTACAATTGTTATGGGAAAAAGAGATTTCTTATAATTAATTAGACTTTACACAAATATAGAAGAATCTGGGGGAACTGAAGGAATGAAAGGAATGTTACAGAATCAGAAAAAGAGTGAATTACTAGCTCTCAGGAAATAAATTGAGACCTTGCAGGGAAATTTTGACAAGCAAATGCCAGATCACTGCAGTGAGAAATTGTGAAATGGGAGCTTGAGGAAAGGTCTATTGGGAATTGTTACCTCTATAAAGTTAAAACATGTGTGCTCCGCACAGAGACAACAGTTGAGAAGATAAGCTCAATGAAGACAGAGAAAAGTGGATGAGCTGAGACCATTTGGGTAAATCTGTGTCTCTCTAACCACCTAACTTATCATTACAACCATTTGATAATAGTGACTGCTTCTCACTTTTAACTTCACATTACATTCAAGTTCCTTTGTGGCCAACTCTACCTCAGAGGCTTAAATGGAAGAGGATTATGGGAATGTAGTTACCAGCTTCAAATATATGTTGACTAACACAATCAACTACTGTCTACCATTTCTGAATTTGTCATTCATACATGCCTCATTTGATAGTCATATTTAACATCCAAATGAAGAAATAGAAAAACCATGTATTAACCTAAAAAACATTAGGTCAAATTAATAAATACATATCAACCTTCTCCCAAAGAGAATATATGATGACATACGTTACTTTAGCCATAATAGGGTAATGTTTTTTTTTCCTCAAGCTGATTCAACCTGTCTTTGATATGTGGTAAATTAATACAGATAACATTAACATATGTCATGTAACAGAAGTGAGAAGGGAAAATAATTTACACATGTACACAAATATATTAATATTAATAAATATAGGAAAGACAAATACTACTGTTTTTATTTCCATAACTAGTCATATTTCATAACTGGTCATTCTGTTATGTGTAACAAATTACCACAAATTTCATGGCTTAAAAAAGACATCCATTTATTATCTCATAGTCTTATCACTGAGATACTAGGCTAGCATAACTGAGTTCTCTATTCAAGGTCTCACATGCTAAAATAATGATTGGAGCCAGCCTTCTGATGCCTGGTGTCCTGTCCTAAGCTCATGTGGCTATTGGAAGTACTTGGTTTCATGTGGTTATATGACTGAGGTCTGTACTTTCTTGTCTTGTGGATAAGAATCACTCTTAACTCTTAGATTCCATCTACAGGTCTTATCACCTTGACCTTTTCACAACATTGCACCTTACTTTTTCAAAGTCAGAAGAAGAATCTCTCTCATTGAAGATCCCAATCCCCCTTATACAGGCTTTCTCTGATTGTCAGGACTCTCTAGAATAACTTCCTTTAGATGAGCTCAAACATCTATAAAATTCAATCTTCTTTGTATGTAATATAATCTAACAATGAGACTGAAATCCATTATATTCACAGTCTATCCCACACTCAGAGGGGACACCTGGGATTTGGACTACAAAAGTATTTTAGAATTCTTCCAATCATATATGGTCATAGTTTGGATTCCTAACTTCTGTCTTCAGTTCCCAACTATTTTATACATACACACGCACGCGCGTGCACACACACACACAGAGATATAGATATAGATGATATAGGTAGATATAGATGGATGGATGGATGGATGGATAGGTAGATAGATAGATAGATAGATAGATAGATAGATAGATAGATAGATATAGATGTAATCTCCCTTGCTAATTGTGGCCTCTTTTCTGCTGGAGTGAACCAAACCTTCTTTACTGAAAGACCTAGTACACTTGTAGTTTTGCCTGCATTGGGTGGTATAGTTTCAATTTAGCTTACACTGCAAGACACGAAAAGGAACTGCAAGGGATTACTAGGATTCTAGACACATTAAGTTTCTCCATTATGCAATAATGGTTCCCCCTTCATTTTCAAGATTAATTACCCCAAGCGGTAAAGTAGTCCCTTTCTTTATATCTTAGTTTAATGGCATATAAAAGATGCTTTCTGTTTTTTAGCAAAACAAAGTGAAAAGAACACTCTCGTACAGTCCATGGTTGCCATGCAAGCTGCTCCCCTACTTGAGCCGCATGACTCAGCAGGTCTAATGTTGTCAAAGGCAGCAATGCTCTGTGGAACTTTTGCCAGAGAGCAGTAAATGAGCAGCAATGTAGACCTTCGAAATTCCTGAACAAGGTGATTCCACCCTTTGCAGCAAAGTATTCTCTTTAACAACAAATTTTGTCTTGCTATTGGGCCTTGGTAAGAACTAAATGCTTGGCCATAGGTTGTGAAGTTTTGATGTAACATGAGCTGCTCATCATGAATTGGGCATAGTCTAGCTTCCAGGGCAATAAAGTTGGGTATACAAAGCATCACCTTGTCATCAAACGGAAATGATGTATACAATATCTGGCTTCAGCAGTTCCTCAAGGCACACATAAGTTGCATGAGCAAGTGACTCCAATTCATAGGTACACTTTTTCTGCAATATCCCTGCCTCTGTCTCAGTCCACATCTGTGGCCTCCTGAATTGTTCACTATGAACAGTTAACTGAGGAGCAAAAACTTGGGTCTGGTTTACAGGGAATACTGAACAATATTCTGCCATTTCCTGGAAGTGGACAGCAGTACCATTACAACTTTGCTCAGCGTTTGCATTACAGACAGTCTTGTAAATAAATCATCCCAGTGGACAGAATTTAAAGCAGGGTCCACAGTCAAGGACTTGGAAGGAACAGAACTGAAAACTGGCTCTGAGTAGTTCTTGGGAAGAGATGTATGGATAGCCTTCTTAGAATGATGACAAAGTGTGAATACATATGTATACACACACATATATATATGTCTCCATATATATTTATGTATAAATTTATATTATATTTATGTTTATACATATAAATGTCTCCATTTTTATCTATCTCTATCTATATCTAATCATCTACCTATATCTATGTTTCCACCCGTTTAGCCTGAGAAGAATATTATTTGGTTATAC
Source organism: Macaca mulatta (assembly GCF_049350105.2). NCBI lineage: Eukaryota > Metazoa > Chordata > Mammalia > Primates > Cercopithecidae > Macaca > Macaca mulatta. The sequence goes on from NC_133419.1 coordinate 98,462,874, forward strand.
ATATAGAAGCAATGAAAGATAATGAAGAAAAAGTTTAAAGAGAATTAGCACCCCTTTTAAAGCAGCTGCCTCATGAATGCTCATTTTCCTTTCTGCAGGCAAGTGGAAATTTACCTACTCAAATAGGAAAGAGGAGCTGTTTCTAGAGCCAAAAGAATTTCAGGAAAAACTAAAAATTTTAAGTTTTCATCTTTAGAGGAATCTGCCTATGTGCTTTTAACCCAGTTTTAAAATTCTATGACTTCTCAATCATTGCCCTAACTATAACACAAGAGAAAGTGAAATGCTGTGAATCTAATTTGCTTCATAATTAAGCTAATAAAATGCATTCTTATATAACCCCAGAACTGTCAATCTCTGGGACTGTTGACTGTCCACTATCACTCCCAGCCATGTCCAAACCTCTGAGCCGTGGTTAAGGCAAGAGAGCGAAAGTTAGGCCACTCCTTGCTATAACTGTATCAACACCAGGCAAACTGTAAACTCACTAGAATATGATTTTTCAACATGCCAGACCCACATGGTATGGTTCTAGGCTTGAATGTATGACCAATATGTTGTACTGTTCCTCTTATAAATAGAGTAAAAAAGTAAAAAAGATTGACATTCTAAGTTTTAAAATATAAAGTATTGAAAGTTCATTGTATGTAGTTCTCAATCTTGTTTGGGGAAAAACTATAGAAAAAAAATTATCAAAATGTCTTGAGGCTTTTTCAAACTCTATACAAGTTCCGGAGGCTTTCATCCCTCGTACTCAGTCTTCCCCCAACCACTAACACTCATACACACAAAATAACTGCTATATATTTTCTAAAATTGAGTGTTTAACAAATTGACATTATGGAAAATACAATATTTTAGTTCAGCGTATATAGAATGGCCTAAGCAGAGTAGACACATTGAAGTCAAAGATAATATGCAAAATTTCCTAAAATGTTTTTAAGTTCACATATAGTGTTCAAATTAAAACACGCAACTATTTTTCTGTATATTATTCATTTTGTGTACCTATGTATGGTAATTCACAAATACCAATTTTGCTTATATAAATAATCAAATTTCCATCTACTTTTGTGATGTTTTAACATCTCAAACAAGCATATCTTGATATATTTGTGAAAGAAGCTAAAAGTGCTTTTTAAATTTAGTACATCTTTGTGTATTTTGTGTATTATTTAAATAATTACCTTGAAATTAATTAATGCCTAAGACCTTTATGAAAATAATAAAATTGTGCATATGATTAGAAAAATGTCTCCAAAGTTACTAAAGCATGAATGATTTCAGTACATGGTAAGAATATATATTAGTTTTTATATTGTTTCTAATTTTCATTATCTGAGGAGATGACTAAAAAGGCACAAAGTAGTACTAACTGATGGAATGTTCCTGCACTACAAGGATGGCTACCTGCTGAAACCTGAATGGGAACCTCATATTCTAATAAATAAATGCTAATGGAAACAATGCTTTGGATTGACTCAATATGACAACATTATTGCATTGTACTTTTTTTAAACTTTAGATTTGATTAGAAGTGGAACACAGAGTGAGGTTTTAAATCATAAATACCAGTGAGACTAGAGGCAAACTACCAATTTTTCCCACTACATGTACTTGAAAGCTGGATATTTTCACCTTGTGTTCCCAAACATTTGTAAGTGCTTTTCTTAGTAAAATTATAACTATGAGAACTGCTTTTTTGTGATTGAGATGACAGAATAAATGATATTGTTTCCTTAATTTTCTTCAGGCAAATTTAAAAGATATATAATGTCAAAATAAATATTCACAGAAAAAAATGCAAAGTTTTACAAGAATGAATCCTAATTGTGTATTTTTTCTTCTGCAGTGAAGTTTTCCACACCACTCAAGAAAATGACTAACTGCTTTGCTTAGTGCTTTTTTCTCTATTTTATACAGGCCTTCTGAAATGTATCTATGCCATTGAATGAAAACAAAAAAAGCAAAAGAATCATACAACTGGATACATTATGGTTCCAACCTGATTTCAAGTTGGATACTCTACATAGAAAAATGTCAAAGGGGTCTAGAGAAACCATATGGACACCATTAATCAGGGACCTTTTCTTATTCACTGATTTTCATAGCCTTTCTTATTATTAAGCTCAAATTTTGTTGCATGCTGCATCCCTAGGGAATTTTTCTATTCTTTCTCATCTTCTGTTTTTGTAGGAAGATATTTTTAAACTTAATCTTTTCTTCTGAATTCCACCCCCATTAGTTGCTGTAGACAGCTTGTCCAAATGCAAACATTTTCTTTTGTAAAATGATATTTCTCTTCCAGTCCTAAGGTAATGATTCATCCGAGTCAGGTCTTTTTTATGTATGAATGGTACTTAGTCTTGTGAATAATTAGAGAACATTTTAATGAGGAAACATAACAAGATAATAATTAAATTGATTATTTATGTTCAAGTTTACAATTTCTTAAAATCTATGTTGACACAACAATGGTATGTTTGAATGCTTTAAAAAACAGAATTCAATACCTATCTGTTTCAAGGCATTATGATGGGCAGAGCTAAGATATTTGGATTAAATGCTGAATGTTGACAACTCAGTATCTTTTAGATATGGGAACATATTTTATGTTCACAACAAACCTTTGTAGAAAGAATTATCATTGTAAGCTTATAGATAAGAAAATTGGCTCAGAAAGTTTAAGAAATGTATTCATGATCTTAATACACATAAATTATTGCATAGAAAATAAGGAGCGATAAATCTATGTTATTGTTAATGTTTTCTAGTTGAAAACAATTAGCTTTAACACAAAGGACAAAATTAGGGAATACAGAAAATGTTTTAGGCAAACCTCTAAGTGAGAAAAATCATATTCCACGTACATTCTAACTCACTACAATAATAAATGTAAAGAGTTTTATTAGTTATGTTTCTCACCTAATCAAAATTATGAACAAATAAATGCTTACAGAATGACAGCTATACAATCCTTCTAGCTATGCCAGATATTATCTATGCCAAATAGCCAGCTAACTTTACCTTACTAGGTTCTTCAGAGGCAAACAAGAAGCTACTACTTTCTGTTCCCTAAAAAGATATTATAATACTTCTTCAAAAAGGAATAAAATATTTGCTATGACTTTTAGTCTAAAATCATATGTAGCTCCAAGTTCTGTTAGTTAGGCTTTGTGACCATCAAGAACTTAATCTACTTAGACTTGAAACAGACTAAACTTGTCTGTTTCTTGCACCTTGTAGCCAGGTGTCCAAGTGAGTTATATCTTGGCTTTCTAAAGGAGAAGGAATAATACCTATGTTGCTATTTACTTCAGAAGCTATATAGGATACTTGAATTTCAAATGGGGAATATTCACAAACATTTCAGGTCAGAAAATCATATGTCCTAGAAGTTATTTTTAAGCTCTTTGCCTGTATATGTAATATTTCTCTCTATGTCCATGGCCTAATTGTTGTCCTTTCTCAACAAGACTCACCTCTCTTCAGGAGTAAAAACATCTTGGGGTGAGAAATCAATCTTATTATTTGTGGTTATTTTTTACATTTTCTTTGCTTGTCTAATGCCTGTCACAAAGCAGTGATCCAATCAATATGAATAATTTCATTAAATATCTAAGCAATTATTATGTGAATAATCCTTTGCTGAATATTATTGAAATAAAAAGATGAATGGTATAATTTTTATTAAGTAATCTATAGTTTAGTAGAGTATATAATTTTAAGATTTGTTTGTATGCAACAAGTTTAATCAGAGTCACAGAACAAAAGCTGCTCAAGTTTAAAAAAATGACTGCAGTTGAGGTAATCGAGGTATGTGCTACTGAAGAAGTACTGTTTGAGATGAGATTTGTAGGAAGGGTAGTATTTCTGCATGTGGAGACATAAAGCAGATTTTAGGGTAAAAGTAAAATGGGAAAGAATATTGAGAAAACTGTTTAGTTTGACTGGTATTACACAATAAAGAATTAGCTAGCCTTTGCCCTTGTTTCCTAAGGGAGGGTCTCTAAATATTTGGAATTTGCCAAGTAATTGAGGTGTCTGTGCCATTCATGGTGATCCCCTTACACCACACCTGAGTTTATGCTAACAAGATTGCCCAGGATGGGGGCTGGTCATGCCAGAAAGACCGATAAAGTGATTAAAAGTTTGGGGATTTGAGCCACAGAATATCAGCCCAATCTCTGGGAAGAGAAAAGACCTAGAGACTGAGCCATGTGAGTGATGATTCAATCAATCGTGCCTATGTAATGAAACTCCGATAAAAACTCTGGATACCTTAGGCGAAAGCAAAAATGAGCTTTCCTCCTTAATAATACTCTGTCTTATAACTAAGCAATGTGCTTTAAGGGTAATGTGTCCAGACTCTACGGAAGCTTTGCACTTTGGGAACCTCTCAAACCTCCCTTATGTATCTTGTCTTTGGGATGATCTTAATTTTTATACTTTTTGCTATAGTAAAACTCTAATCCTAAATAAATTATTTTGCTGAGTTCTCTGAGTCATTCTAGTCATTAATCCAAAGGAGGCGGTGGGGACCTCCAAATTTGTAGTAGTTGGTCAGTACTGCAGGTGGCCTGGGGACATCCAAGATTGTGGTAGTTTTCTTTAATGGGGGAAGCCTTGTGGAGCACTGTGCCCTCAAGTTGTGAAACTCAGTCTATCTCTGAGCAGTTCATGTCAGAATTGCATTAAGGTGGGAGAAAAGTTATTTCTATATGGTTTATGTTCTAATATGCTTTGAAACATGATTGCAGTAGTCTTATATAGTCAACATTATTTTTATTCACTAGATAATAGAAAATCATTGATGGTTTTAGAATAAGTTAATAATGTAAACAGGACCATAATTTAGGAATAATAACATCTGATGCTGTATAGACTGGAATGGATGAGAACTAGAAGATACTGAAGCTAAGGCCAGGTACAGAATTCTTACTTCAGCCATATCAGAAAAAAATATACGCATAAATTTGGCATTGAAAATAGAAAGAAAAATAAATAATTTGTCCTTGATATTTACTTACTTATTTTTAGATATAAGGCCTCACCACATTGGCCAGGCTGGTCTCAAACTCCTGGCCTCAAGCAATCCTCCCACCTTGGCCTCCCAAAATGCTAGTATTACAGACAAGAACAGCCACATCTGGCCTGTCCTTGATAATTTAAAAAATGACATTTAAAAAAATGAGAAATCAAAGGAGATGAAGGAGTTTAAAACACTATTTAGATGAATTAAAATAGGAATAGAAAATTCTAGAAGCAGAAAATCTGGTTTATGGATTGATTTGGGGCTTATTAATTTGATCTGCTTTTAGAGTTATTTTTATTTAATGAATTTTTTTAAAAACCTAGAATTCAAAGAGTACTAAGGAAATATAATACATCACAGTTGATTTTCATAATACAGAGGGGATGTGTTTTGAGATATTCTTATGTAGGCAAATCTATAAATGTCTTTGGGGAATATTTATTAGTTGGAAGTAAATAATAGACGAGATCTTATATAAATTGTTGTCTATCAGTATTTGTCTTTCACATTGCGTGCTTTTTCACAACTAAATTACAAACTGATGTAAGGCTACATGATCTACTCAGGACTAGTAAACATTGATTAAAATAATGAATTCAGCAATCATGTCCCTCACAATTTTTTATTCACAGTCACATAATTTAATGCTAGTTTAGTAACTACTGGGGAAGAAATAAGATAATGTTGGAAAAATTAACTAGAAACCACCTTCACGTCCCGCTTAAATAAATCTGATACTGTAAGTCCAATGAATAGTGATTCTTTTGTACATACTGATATCGGTAACATTATGCAATTACATACTGTGAAATTTCCTTGGACATGTCCCTGTTTACGTTTTTTTTTTTCTTGGAAAATGTTGAAGCACTAATCATGAGGTGAAATCTGAAACTAAATGAAAAAGAACAATGTAAAGATTGTGTTCTTCATCTAAAATGTAAAGGTTCAATATTTGCAATGTGTCCACAGTGTATCCTCCTTTCTCATTAGCTAAGAGAAAAATATAAACGGAATGTAAATTATTCCATATCATGATAGGGAGATAAAGAATATTTCACTACAGATGAGCAAAACTTTATCCTACGCCAGGCAAGCCAAATCCAATTTATGAGTTTGATGAAATAAATAAAATCATTTTCTGTATTTTAAAGTGACCTAAACTAGTTCCAATAATTGATAACTGACATTAGTATTTCTGAAGTTGGTTTTTAAGACATTTCATGAATTTCATTTTTATTTTCCACTCTTACAAACAATAAAAAGTTTCGATCCGGCATGATATGCTCACACCTGTAATACCAGTACTTCAGGAGGCTGAGGCAGGCAGATCAAAAATATACAGTTTGAAATATACATGTATGTATATATTTTATGCAATATATGCAATATAACTATATATAATATTAATTTGTTTTAAACATATATAAAACTATGTAACACAATATATATCTGAATACACGAGCTATTGTGTCCGAAACTGGTGGGTTCTCTGTCTCACTGACTTAAAGAAGCCACGGACTCTCACGGTGAGTGTACAGTTCTTACAGATGGTGTGTCCGCAGTTCGTTCCTTCAGACGTTCAGATGTGTCTGGAGCTTCTTCCTTCTGGTGGGTTCGTGGTCTCGCTGACAGGATTCAAGCTGCAGACCTTTGCGGTGAGTGTTACAGCTCTTACAGGTGGCACATCTGGAGTTTTTTTTCCTCCCGGCGGGTGTGTTTGTGGTCTCACTGGCTTCACGAGGAAAACTACAGACATTTCCAGTGAGTGTCACAGCTTATAAGGGCAGAGTGGACCCAAAGAGTGAGTGAGCAGCAGCAATATTTACTACAAAGAGCAAAAGAACTAAGCCTCCACACAGCAGAACGGAACCCCCATGGCTGCTGGCTTGCCCAGGCAGCCTGCTTTTATTCCCTTATCTGGCCCCGCCCATATCCTGCTGATTGGTCCATTTTACAGAGAGCTGATTGGTCCATTTTACAGAGACCTGGTTGGTTCGTTTTGACAGAGTGCTGATTGGTGTGTTTACAATCCCTGAGCTGGACAGAAAAGTTATCCAAGTCCCTACTAAGTTAACTAGATACAGAGTACTGATTGGTGTATCTACAAACATTGAGCTAGACACAGAGTAGTGATTGGTGCATTTACAATCCTTTACCTCGACACAGAGTACTGATTGGTGTATTTACAATCCCTTAGCTAGACATAAAGGTTCTCCAAATCCGCACTAGACTCAGGAGCCCAGCTGGTTTCACCTAGTGAATCTCTCACTGGGGCTGCAGGCAGGCCTGTCTGCCAGTCCTGAGCGGGGCCTGAGCTCCTCAGCCCTTGAGCAGTTGATGGGACTGGGTGCCAGGGAGCAGGGGGCGGCACTTGTCGGGGAGGCTCAGGCCCCAGGGGAGCCCACCGCAGAGGGTGGGGGGTGGGATTGGGGCATGGCGGGCTGCAGGTCCAGAGGCTTGCTCCACAGGGAGGCAGCTGAGGCCCGCAAGAACTCGAGCAGAGCCCCAGAGGGTTAGCACTGCTGGGGGACATGGTGTGCCCACTGCAGCTGCTGGCCCGGGTACTAAGCCCCTCACTGCCCTGGGCCCGCAGCACTGGCCCGCTGCTCAGAGTGTGGGGCCCAGGGAGCCTACGCCCACGCCCACGAGAACTCACCCTGGCCTGTTAGGGTTGCGCACAGCCCTGGTTCCTGCCCGCGCCTCTCTCTCCACACCTCCCAGCAAGCAGAGGGAGCCAGCGCTGCCTCTGCCAGCCCAGAGAGGGGATCCCACAGTGCAGTGGGGGACTGAGGGGCTCCTTAAGCACCACCAGAGTGGACTACGAGGCAGAGGAGGCTCTGAGAGTGAGGACTGCTAGCACATTGTCACCTCTCACTATGATTTACTTATTTAAAAGAATAAAATGAAATGTTTTTAATATCAGTGGCAGATTGATTACATTTTCATTTTAAATGACTTAGGAATCCTTGTTACTTTATCATTGTTTTTTCCCATTAAAAAGACATAAGCACAGAACTCTTCTAATTCTACTGAAGATTAGCCACTGAGAAGAGTTCTCACAAATCACACTTCAGAATAGAGTTACGTTTCAGCTTTAGTTAACTGTTTTTCTTATATATTTCTCTAATTGTCATTTGATATTAAAATGTTTACAGACCACTTCAAGCACAGTAGCATATAAGTATATAACTATTCATTTATTTCTGTCATTTCATGTATCATTTTTCTCCACTGTCCCCATCACGTGCACATACACAAAACAAACTTTAAAAAATGAAATGAAAAATTATGGCTTCCAGTTGCTAGCACAGTCTGTCCCAACTCTTAAGAAATACATAGTCTAGTAGTGTGAGACAGATAATAAACATGACATGAATGTGACAATTTAAAATTCCAACTTGTACTGTGAAGGAAATAAAGTAGTATGGTGAAGAACGCCTAGAATTGTCAGTCTCCAGCAAGACTACAGTTTTGGATTTAGTAGCATGGTTTAAATTGCTTTGGTTGTTCCCATGATCTGCTATCTGCAAACAACAGACCCAGGACAACTGATAAGTCTGAGGTGCGGTGACTCATATGCATAATCCCAGCACTTTAGGAGGCTAAGGCAGGTGAATCACTTGAGGTCAGGAATTCGAGACCAGCCTGGCCAACATGGTGAAACCCTATCTCTAATCAAAATACAAAAATACACTGAGCATGGTAGCAGGCAAATGTAATCCCTGCTACTCAGGAAGTTGAGGCAGGAGAATTCCTTGAACCCAGGAGGCAAAGGTTGCGGTGAGCCGAGTCATGCCACTGCACTCCAGCCTGGGCGACAGAGTGAGAATCTGTCAAAAACAAAACAAAACAAAACAAAACAAAAACTGAGAGGAGATGAAACTTAGATGTCTTAGCTCAAATAAGCAAAGAGATGTAGTGTTTGTTCCTCTTCTTATTGTTCTATTCAGGCCCTCAATGGCTTAGATAATGACCACCACACTGGGAAGGGTAACCTACTTTACTTATTTCACCAATTCAAATGCTAATCTTATCTGAAAATATCCTCAAGCAGACATCCAGAAACAATGCCTAATCTGGGACCCCTATTACGAGATAACACATAAAATTAAGCATCACAGGAGATCATAGCCAAAATTTTAATACATTCAGTTTTTACTCCAAACATAGTGTTGACTGTTATCTAACATTGTATAAAATCAATTTCCTTATTTCAGAAGTATTTATGATACATTGTTCAAACTATTATGTGTTACATTGACATTTTCTAACCAAATTTGTAATCTGTATTTTAAGCATGACAATAAAGCATATTATCATTTGTTATCACATCTTTTACTTGGTCTTTTCAATTCTGAAATGTTATTACTGTATTCATCCGTTCACAGAAGATAAACACTTTCTTCTCTTTATGCTTCTTAGTTATTTCATAATACTTCTAGCCTCATTGCACATAATGACTTCATTAGGAAACTTTGTGTGAAACTTTCCTGCTGTTCTGTAGCCTAAACCAGAAAGGTACAAAAGCAGTGATCAGAGCTGTATATAGAAATTGTTTGTTGATTACACATTATGAAAAGGCTTAGTTATGGTGTATTTTCACAATATTATTATATATGACTTTTATCACTTTAAAATGTTTCTAGAACTATTTCCATGTAAATATATAATCATTAATTTCTCATATATTGCATTTAAATTGGAGAATTCATGAGGATTTATTCTTTCCATAATAAGATAATGGTGTTTATGTATTATACGACATTCTATTATTTTTCTATTTCAGTATAATATGCATGAAAAACAATACTAATATGATTAAAATTATGATAACATTTGAATAAAACATGATTTTTTGTGTGTTTCCAAACTTATGAATGCATATAACAGATAATTTTATACACTTTTTTTTAAATATGGCACACAATAATGTATGTGAGTGTGTGTTTACTACCAGTGTCTCTATATCTCTCATTATACAGATGAAGAAAATGAGACCAGATATGTTTGTTGATTGCTTAATGTACCAATTAGGCCTAGAATCCTCATATCCTCATATATTGGTAATAAAACTAGTACGTCACAGTCAATGAAATCAAAATTCAATTTGTTTAAATAGGGCAATACAAAGACAAAGATATAAACCTGTTGGCTATCAATTTTAAAAATAATTAAATATGTAGTGGCTTATTTACTTACATATTTCAGTAAAGAAGAAATAGTTTACTGTTTCCGAAACTTCCCTATAAAAGACAAATGGCAGTGTAGGGGAATAATGTATTTTTAAAAAATATGTAAAAATAAAATACGTGACAATAGCAAAGCGGCTGGGAAAGAGAACACGGAAGTACCTGCTGTAATGGTACTGGTTCCAAAACTGATATATAGACCAATGGATCAGAACAGAGACCTCAGAAATAACACAACACATCTACCACCATATGATCTTTGACAAGCCTGACAAAAACAGCAATGGGGAAAGGATTCCCTGTTTAATAAATGGTGTTGGGAAAACTGGCTAGCCATATGCAGAAAACTGAAACTGGACCCTTTCCTTACACCTTACACAAAAATTAATTCAAGATGGATTAAAGACTTAAATGTAAGACCTAAAACCATAAAAACCCCAGAAGAAAACCTACTCAATACCATTCAGGATATAGGCATTGGAAAAGACTTCATGTCTAAATCACCAGAAGTAATGGCAACAAAAGCCAAAACTGACAAATGGGATCTAATTAAACTAAAAAACTTCTGCACAGCAAAAGAAACTATCATCGGAGTGAACAGGCAACCTAAAGAATGGGAGAAAATTTTTGCAATTTATCCATCTGACAATGGGCTAATATCTGGAATCTACAAATAACTTAAATTTACAAGAAAACAATGAACAACCCCATCAAAAAATGGGCAAAGGATATGAACAGACACTTCCCAGAACACATTCATGCAGTCAACAAACATATGAAGAAAAGCTCATCATCACTGGTCCTGAGAGAAATGCAAATCAAAACCACAGTGAGATACCATCTCATGCCAGTTAGAATGGCAACCACTAAAAAATCAGGAATCAATAGATGCTGGAGAGGATGTGAAGAAATAGGAACACTTTTACACTGTTGGTGGTAGTGTAAATTTGTTCAACCATTGTGGAAGACAGTGTGGCAATTCCTCAAGGATCTAGAACCAGAAACACCATTTGACCCAGCAATCCCATTACTGGGTATATACCTAAAGGTTTATAAATCATTCTACTATAAAGACACATGTACATGTATGCTTATTGTGGCACTATTTACAATAGCAAAGATTTGCAACCAACCCAAATCCCCATCAATGATAGACTGGATAAAGAAAGTGGCACATATACACCATGGAATACTATGCAGCCATAGAAAAGGATGAGTTCATGTCCTTTGCAGGGACATGGATGAAGCTGGAAACCATAATTCTCAGCAAACTAATACAAGAACAAAAAAACAAACACCACATGTTCTCACTCATAAGTGGGACTTAACCAATGAGAACACACGGACACAGGGAGGGAAACATCACACACTGGGACATGTTGTGGGGTAGGGGAGTAGGGGAGGGCTAGCATCAGGAGAAATACCTAATGTAGATGACAGCTTGATGGGTGTAGCAAACCATCATTGCACATGTATGCCTATATAACAAACCTGCACATTCTACACATGAAATCCCAAACTTCAACTATAATAATAAGAAAAGAAGTACCTGTTGTAACATTTTTATAATACAAGTGTGAAATAGTATGAAAATACTTGGAAGTCAACTATGATACTATAAAACTATATTTAAGACTAGAATAAAGATACATAAAACATCACTAAAATATAAATTAAAAAGCTATACTTAAAAAGCTAAATAGAGACAACTGAAACATTAGAATGTTTTAAAATTAATATTTTAATTTTGATGCAAATGTTCTAAAACTTACAGTTAAAACTCTATAAACATCATAATGGCTAAAAAAGTGTAGACCAAATTCTTAGTTGCCTGCAAGAAACCCACTTTATATGTAAAGATTTACATGTAAAGACACAAGTAGATTTTATTTAAATCTAAAATAATTATTTTACTAATACTAATCCAAAGAAAACTAGAATAACAATACTATATCAGATGAAGTAGCTTTAGAGCAAAGAGTTTATGGAAAAAAAGGGAAATTGTGTAATGTTAAATACTCAATTACCCAATAAGACATAACAATTCTAAAGGATTTTGTGCAAAATATCTTAGCTTCAAAATAAATAAGGCAACATTGATAGAACTAAACGAGGAAAAAAATCCATAATTACAGTTGGCTATTTCATTAATTCATAAAAATATTACAAAAAATTTAAAACTATAGGTTATTGTATCTTACCAACATAATCATTCTTCAAAAAATTTTGGAAAATTAACTCCAACAACATGTAAAAAGAGTAATCCATTGTGATCAAGTGAATTTCAGCTCAGAAATGCAAGGTTGGTTTAACATCCAAAGCGAATGTGATCTACTATGTTTACATTCTCACAACATTTAAAAAAAACTATAATCAATATATACAGAAAAAAAGTGACAAACGATCCTCCATTCATCATTAGGAATGATCAGCAGTTTAGAAATACATAAAATCTTCATCAACCTAATAAAACGTATTTACAGAAACAAGCTTGTCTTTCTTATGATGTACTTTGGGTCCATTTATGTTGTCTCAGTGGTAGAATTTCTTTCTCTTTTAAGGCTGAATAATATTCCATTGTTTGTATACACCATGCTTTCCTTATGCATTCATCCACTGATGTGCATTCAGTTTGTTTCTATATCATAGATATTTTGAATAATACTAAAAAGAATATGTGGAGTTTGGTTATATCTTTAAGATTCTGACTTCATCTCCTTTGGATAAATTTCTGAAGTGGGACAGTTGAAACATACAGTAATTACATTTTTAATTTTTGAAGAACATCTATAGTGAAATTTCAGTTATGTAAGATAAATTCCAATAATCCACTATGCAACATAGTGCCTATAGTTAGCAATATTGTATAGTAAATTTAAAATTTTCTAAGAGCTTTTATCTCATGTTAAATGTTCTTATCACAAAAAATAAAATAATAAAATAAAAGTGGTGGAAGGAAACTTTGGGAGGTGGTGGATATACCTATAGCCTTGATGGTAGTTTTATGGGTATATACTTATCTTCAAACTCATGGAGATATATACATTAAATATCCACAAGTTTTTACATGCTTATCATACCTTAATAAAGTAGTTAAAAAAAAAAAAAAGTAACTCTATGGCCAGGTGCAGTGGCTCTTGCCTATAATCCCAGCACTTTGGGAGGCCAATGTGGGTAGATCACTTGAGGTCCAGAGTTCAAGACCAGCCTGATTAATATGGCCAAACCTTGTCTCTATTAAAACTACAAAATTAGCAGGCTTGGCAGTGCATGCCTGTAATCCCAGCTACTCAGAGGATGAGGCAGGGGAATCGCTTGAACCCAGGAGGATGAGGTTGCAGTGAGTTGATGTCATGCCATTGCACTCCTGCCTGTGCAACAAACAGGAAATCTCCATCTCAACAAAAACAACAACCAAAAAAGTAATTCTAAAGATAAGATGCTTAACATATACATTGAAAAATAAATGGCATTAATAAAAACAAACAAATATTATATAACTCATACCATGCTTAATGGTAAAAACTGAATGTCTACCTCTTCATCAGAAATAAGTAAAGCCTATCTATCCTAATCATTACTGTTCAACATTGTACAAGAGGTTCCAGACATTGCAAAAAGACAAGAAAAATAAATAAAATATACCCACAGTTTGAATGAAAAAGAATAAATTCTTAATACCCACAGCCCATATTATCATCTATATACACAATCTAAAAATATTAAAATATTTTTTAAATTTTAGCAACTTTGTAGAATAAAAGGAATAAATTTAAATATGTTTATGCATCAAAAAAAATTTTTTTTTTTTTTTGAGATGCAGTCTTACTCTGTCGCCCAGGCTGGAAAGCAGTGGCGTGATCAGGGATCACTACAAGCTCCGCCTCCCAGGTTCATGCCATTCTCCTGCCTCAGCCTCCCAAGTAGCTGGGATTACAGGTGTGTGCCACCATGCCCAGCTAATATTTTGTGTTTTTGGTAGAGACGCGGTTTCACAGTATTAGCCAGGATGGTCTCGATCTCCTGACCTCATGATCCACCCAACTTGGCCTCCCAAAGTGCTGGGATTAGAGGCGTGAGCCACCGTACCCGGCCCAAAATGAATTTTAATAAGGTGATAGAGCAAGATGGCCGAATAGGAATAGCTCCAGCCTCCAGCTCCCAGCGTGAGCGACACAGAAGATGGGTGATTTCTGCATTTTCACCTGAGGTACCAGGTTCATCTCACTGGGGAGTGCTGGACAGTCAGTACTGGTCAGCTGGTGCAGCCCAACCAGCGAGAGCTGAAGCAGGGTGAGGCATTGCCTCACCTGGGAAGTTCAGGGGAAGGGAATCCCTTTAGAAACTGAGACACACAACACCTGGAAAATCGGGTAACTCCCACCCTAATACTGAGCTTTACCAAGGGTCTTAGCAAATGGCACACCAGGATATTATATGCCACTCCTGGCCAGGAGGGTCCCATGCCCACGGAGCCTCCCTCATTGCTAGTACAGCAGTCTGAGATCTAACTGCAAGGCAGCATCGAGGCTGGGGGAGGGGCGCCCACCATTGCTGAGACTTAAGTAGGTAAACAAAGCCTCTGGGAAGCTCGAACTGGGTGGAGCCCACTGCAGCTCAAGGAGGCCTGCCTGTCTCTGTAGACTCCACCTCTGGGGACAGGGCATAGCTAAACAAAAAGCAGCAGAAACCTATGCAGATGTTAGAGACACTGTCTGACAGCTTTGAAGAGAGCAGTGGATCTCCCAGCATGGAGGTTGAGATCTGAGAACGGACAGACTGCCTGCTCGAGTGGGTCCCTGACCCCTGAGTAGCCTAACTGGGGGACATCCCCCACTAGGTGCAGACTGACACCTCACACCTCACACGGCGGGGTACACCCCTGAGATGAAGCTTCCAGAGCAAGAATCAGACAGCAGCACTCACTATGCAGCAATATTCTATCTTCTGCAGCCTCCGCTGCTGACACCCAAGCAAACAGGGTCTGGAGTGGACCTCAAGCAATCTCCAACAGACCTACAGCTGAGGGTCCTGACTGTTAGAAGGAAAACTAACAAACAGAAAGGACACCCACACCAAAACCCCATCAGTACGTCACCAGCATCCAAAACCAAGGGCAGATAAAACCACAAAGATGGGGAAAAAGCAGGGCACAATAGCTGGAAATTCAAAAAATCAGAGTGCATCTCCCCCTCCAAAGGAATGCATCTCATTAGCAGCAATATATCAAAGCTGGACGGAGAATGACTTTCACAAGTAGAGAGAAGAAGGCTTCAGTTGATCAAACTTCTCAGAGCTAAAGGAGGAACTACACACCCAGTGGAAATAAACTAAAAATCTTGAAAAAAGAATGGAAGAATGGATAACTAGAATAATCAATGCAGAGAAGGCCATAAATGAACTGACAGAGATAAAAACCATGACACGAGAAATACGTGACAAATGCACAAGCATCAGTAACCGACTCGCTCAACTGGAAGACAGAGTATCAATGATTGAAGATCAAATGAATGAAATGAAGAGAGAAGAGAAGTCTAGAGAAAAAAAAGGAAAAAGAGATGAACAAAGCCTCCAAGAAATATGGGATTATGTGAAAAGACCAAATCTACGTCTGATTGGTGTGCCTGAAAGTGAGGGGGAAAATAGAACCAAGTTGGAAAACACTCTGCAGGATATTATCCAGGAGAACTTCTCCAACCTAGTAAGGCAGACCAATATTCAAATTCAGGAAATACAAAGAACACCACAAAGATACTCCTCGAGAAGAGCAACTCCAAGACACATAGGTGTCAGATTCACCAAAGTTGAAATGAAGGAAAAAATGTTAAGGGCAGTCAAAGAGAAAGGTCAGGTTACCCACAAAGGGAAGCACATCAGACTAACAGTAGATCTCTCGGCAGAAACTCTCCAAGCCAGAAGAGAGTGGGGGCCAATATTCAACATTCTTAAAGAAAAGAATTTTCAACCCAGAATTTCATATCCAGCCAAACTAAGTTTCATAAGTGAAGGAAAAATAAAATCCTTTACAGACAAGCAAATGCTTAGAGATTTCGTCACCACCAAGCCTGCCCTACAAGAGATCCTGAAGGAAGCGCTAAATAGGGAAAGGAACAACCAGTACCAGCCATTGCAAAAACATGCCAAAATGTAAAGACAATCAATACTAGGAAGAAACTGCATCAACTAACGAGCAAAATAACCAGTTAATATCACAACGACAGGATCAAGTTCACACATAACAATATTAACCTTAAATGTAAATGGACTAAATTGTCCAATTAAAAGACACAGACTGGCAAATTGGATAAAAAATCAAGAGCCATCAGTTTGCTGTATTCAGGAGATCCATCTCACATGCAGAGACACACATAGGCTCAAAATAAGGGATGGAGGAAGATCTAACAAGCAAATGGAGAACAAAAAGGGAGGGATTGCAATCCTAGTCTCTGATAAAACAGACTTTAAACCATCAAAGATCAAAAGAGACAAAGAAGGCTATTACATAATGGTAAAGGGATCAATTCAACAGGAAAAGCTAACGATTCTAAATATATATGCACCCATATTCATAAAGCAAGTCCTTAGAGACTTACAAACAGACTTAGACTCCCATACAATAATAATGGGAGACTTCAACACCCCACTGTCAACATTAGACCAATCAACGAGACAGAAAGTTAACAAGGATATCCAGCAATTGAACTCATCTCTGCACCAAGCGGACCTAATAGACATCTACAGAACCCTCCATCCCAAATCAACAGATTATACATTCTTCTCAGCACCACATCGCACTTATTCAAAAATTGACTGCATAGTTGGAAGTAAAGTACTCCTCAGCAAATGTAAAAGAACAGAAGTTATAACAAACTGTCTCTCAGACCACAGTGCAATCAAACTAGAACTCAGGACTAAGAAACTCAATCAAAACCGCTCAACTACATGGAAACTGAACAACCTGCTCCTGAATGACTACTGGGTACATAATGAAATGAAGGCAGAAATAAAGACGTTCTTTGAAACCAATGAGAAAAAATACATAACATACCAGAATCTCTGGGACACATTTAAAGCAGTGTGTAGAGGGAAATTTTAGCACTAAATGCCCACAAGAGAAAGCAGGAAAGATCTAAAATTGACACTCTAACATCACAATTAAAAGAACTAGAGAAGTAAGAGCAAACACATTCGAAAGCTAGCAGAAGGCAAGAAATAACTAAGATCAGAGCAGAACTGAAGGAGATAGAGACCCTCCAAAAAATCAATGAATCCAGGAGCTGGTTTTTTGAAAAGATCAACAAAATTGATGGACTGCTAGCAAGACTAATAAAGAAGAAAAGAGAGAAGAATCTAATAGATGCAATAAAAATTGATAAAGGGGATATCACCACTGACCCCACAGAAATACAAACTACCATCAGAGAATATTATAAACACCTCTACGCAAATAAACTAGAAAACCTAGAGGAAATGAATAATGTCCTGGACACTTACACTCTCCCAAGACTAAATCAGGAAGAAGTTGAATCCCTGAATAGACCAATGGCAGGCTCTGAAATTGAGGCAATAATTAATAGCCTACCAACCAAAAAATGTCCAGGACCAGATGGATTCACAGCCAAATTCTACCAGAGGTACAAGGAGGAGCTGGTACCATTCCTTCTGAAACTATTCCAATCAACAGAAAAAGAGGGAATCGTCCCTAACTCATTTTATGAGGCCAACGTCCTCCTGATACCAAAGTCTGGCAGAGACACAACAACAAAAAAGAGAATTTTAGACCAATATCCCTGACGAACATCAATGCAAAGATCCTCAATAAAATACTGGCAAACCGAATCCAACAACACATCAAAAAGCTTATCCACTATGATCAAGTGGGCTTCATCCCTGGGATGCAAGGCTGGTTCAACATACGCAAATCAATAAACGTAATCCAGCATATAAACAGAACCAAAGTCAAAAACCGCATGATTATCTCAATAGATGCAGAAAAGGCCTTTGACAAAATTCAACAGCCCTTCATGCTAAAAACTCTCAATAAATTCGGTACTGATGGAACATATCTCAAAATAATAAGAGCTCTTTATGACAAACCCACAGCCAATATCATACTGAATGGACAAAAACTGGAAAAATTCCCTTTGAAAACTGGCACAAGACAGGGATGCCCTCTCTCACCACTCCTATTCAACATAGGGTTGGAAGTTCTGGCTAGGGCAATCAGGCAAGAGAAAGAAATAAAGGCTATTCAGTTAGGAATAGAAGAAGTCAAATTGTCCCTCTTTGCAGATGACATCATTGTATATTTAGAAAACCCCATTGTCTCAGCCCAAAATCTCCTTAAGCTGATAAACAACTTCAGCAAAGTCTCAATTTACAAAATCAACGTGCAAAAATCACAGGCATTCTTATACACCAGTAACAGACAAACAGAAAGCCAAATCATGAATGAACTTCCATTCACAATTGCTTCAAAAAGAATAAAATACCTAGGACTCCAACTTACAAGGGATGCAAAGGACCTCTTCAAGGAGAACTACAAACTACTGCTCAGTGAAATAAAAGAGGACACAAACAAATGGAAGAACACACCATGTTCATGGATAGGAAGAATCAATATCGTGAAAATGGCCATACTGCCCAAGGTAATTTACAGATTCAATGCCATTCCTATCAAGCTATCAATGAGTTTCTACACAGAATTGGAAAAAACTGCTTTAAAGTTCATATGGAACCAAAAAAGAGCCCACATTGCCAAGACAATCCTAAGTCAAAAGAACAAAGCTGGAAGCATCACGCTACCTGACTTCAAACTATACTACAAGGCTACAGTAACCAAAACAGCATGGTACTGGTACCAAAACAGAGATATAGACCAATGGAACAGAACAGAGACCTCAGAAATAATACCACACATCTACAGCCATCTGATCTTTGACAAACCTGAGAAAAACAAGAAATCGGGAAAGGATTCCCTATTTAATAAAGGGTGCTAGGAAAATTGGCTAGCCATAAGTAGAAAGCTGAAACTGGATCCTTTCCTTACTCCTTATATGAAAATTAATTCAAGATGGATTAGAGACTTAAATGTTAGACCTAAAACCGTACAAATCCTAGAAGAAAACCTAGGTAAGACCATTCAGGACATAAGCATGGGCAAGGACTTCATGTCTAAAACACCAAAAGCAATGGCAACAAAAGCCAAAATTGACAAATGGGATCTAATTAAACTAAAGAGCTTCTGCACAGCAAAAGAAACTACCATCAGAGTGAACAGGCAACCTACAGAATGGGAGAAAATTTTTGCAATCTACTCATCTGACAAAGGGCTAATATCCAGAACCTACAAAGAACTCAAACAAATTTACAAGAAAAAAACAAACAACCCCATCAAAAAGTGGGCAAAGGATTTGAACAAACATTTCTCAAAGAAGATATGCATACAGCCAGCAGACACATGAAAAAAATGCTTGTCATCACTGGCCATCAGAGAAATGCAAATGAAAACCACAATGAGATACCATCTCACACCAGTTAGAATGGCAATCATTAAAAAGTCAGGAAATAACAGGGGCTGGAGAGGATGTGGAGAAATAGGAACACTTTTACACTGTTGGTGAGATTGTAAACTGGTTCAACCATTGTGGAAAACAGAATGCGATTCCTCAAGGATCTAGAACTAGAAATACCATATGACCCAGCCATCCCATTACTGGGTATATACCCAAAGGATTATACTACAATAAACGTATTGTACTGCAATAAACGTATGTTTATTGCAGCACTATTCACAATAGCAAAGACTTGGAATCAACCCAAATGTCCATCAGTGACAGTCTGGATTAAGAAAATGTGGCACATATACACCATGGAATACTATGCAGCCATAAAAAAGGATGAGTTTGTGTTCTTTGCAGGGACATGGATGCAGCTGGAAACCATCATTCTCAGCAAACTATCGCAAGAAGAGAAAACCAAACACCGCATGTTCTCACTCATAGGTGGGAATTGAACAATGAGATCTCTTGGACTCTGGAAGGGGAACATCACACATGGGGCCCTATTATGGGGAGGGGGGAGGGGGGAGGGATGGCATTGGGAGTTATACCTGATGTAAATGACGAGTTGATGGGTGCTGATGAGTTGATAGGTGCAGCACACCAACATGACACAAGTATATATATGTAACAAACCTGCACGTTGTGTACATGTACCCTAGAACTTAAAGTATAATAATAATAAAAAAAAGAATTCTAACTATAAAAATAAAAAAAAATAAAGAAAATAAGACAATATTACATTCAATAGACTTTGGAATAAGAAACACTTAAAGAAATATTTAAAAGTGTACTAGAACTTAACAAAAACTGCAAAACTTGGCTATCACAAATTAGAGATCTAAATAAATAAGGTGATATATCATGTGCATATACGAGAATACATAATATTGTTTAATCGCCTCTCCCGAAATTCATTTAGAGATTCAGTGAAACCCCAGTAAAATCTTAGCATATTTTCTGGGAGGAAATTGACAAGGTGATTCTAAAATTAATATGGAAATGCTAAGGACCTAGAATATCTGGAACAACTCTGAAAGAGAGCAAGGTTTTAAAACATACACTATCTGATTTCAAAAGCTAATATAAACTATAGTAATTAAGATCTTGTAATATTTACATAAAGATGAGAATAAGGATCAATGTTACAGATTACAGAGTGGGAAAATATGCTCCCAAATATATGGAAAATTGATTTTGACCAAAGTACCAACACAATGTAATGGAGAAAAATAGCCAAGTGCAGTGGCTCATGTCTGTAGTCTCAGCTTGGGAGGCTGAGGTAGAAGGATTGCTTGAGCCCAGGGGATCAAGGGTATAGTGAGCTATGATCATATCACTGCACTCCAGCCTGGGTGAAACTCTCTCTTTAAAAGGAAAAAAGAAAAAAAGGCCAAGCATGGTGGCTCACACCTGTAATCCCAGCACTTTGGTGGATGGATCACAAAGTCAGGAAATTGAGACCATCCTGGCTAACACGGTGAAACCCTGTCTCTACTAATAATACAAAAAATTAGCAGGGCATGGTGGCGGACACCTGTAGTCCCAGCTACACGGGAGGCTGAAGCAGAAGAACGGCATGAACCTGGGAGGCGGAGCTTGCAGTGAGCTGAGATTGCACCACTGCATTCCAACCTGGGCAACAGAGCAAGACTCCGTCTCAAAAAAAAAAAAAATATATATATATATATATATATGCATATATATACACACACACCAAAAAAACCCATTTTATATATATATACACACATACACACATAATAACAAAAATCTTTAATCCTTATCTCAGTCTATGTACAAAAATTAACATGAAATGGATCATTATAGTTAGAAACTTAGTGTTAAAACAGTAATATATTAAAACGAAAGCTTAAGATAAAATCTCAGTAACTGTACATTTGCCAAAGCTTTCTTAACAATACATAAATTTTTAAGTAAAAAATTAGGAAATCCAACTTGGTCAAAATTAAAACTTTTTTTTTGTTGTTTTGTTTTGTTTTGTTTTACTGTTACCGATTTCTGGTTTCATTTCATTATGGTCAGAGAGATCAAAATAGATGACTCTTTATCAACTAAAATGGACCATAAAACTGAAGAAACAAAGTTAACTAGCTGAAGGTTCAGGGCCTGGTTGTCTTGGCAAATTTCTAAATTCCTAAAGTACAAGAAAAATAACTCTCTTGTTAAACCCTAATAATAGGTGCTGTCAGGCAAATTATCAGACCTTTCCTAACTCTGATTTACGACCCAGACCACTACAACTCTGATTGGACAGACGAATGGCCTTACAAACATTCTCTTCTGATAAACTACTGCAGACCTTAAGCCAGTTTCAGATGGCTGATAGAGGCTGCACACAAACTCTATGTCTTATAGTTTGTCTTTTATGTAAAGAGCCAAATTTCACCCCATTTTAATGATAAAACCCCACCCCCAAGTGAATATGAGATGTATATTATATATATGTTTACCCATTGCTCACGCACTCAGCTCCCCTCATAAATATATATAGCTTTTCCCCGAAACTTGCTGAATATGTATGACTCTACCGTGTGATACAGGCCCTGTGTGGCATAAAACTCAACATGTCCTTGTCCTCTCCGGCACACTCAAGACTGTCTCTTCTTGGCTTGCAAACCAATATTGTCAATAAAGCCCTCCTTTCTACTATTACCCATCCTGGTAGTCTTTTGGATGACAATTTTGATCTTCAATATGGAAAGACATTTTCTGGCCTAAGTTTTCAGTGAAATTCTAGCAAACTGAATTAAACACTACATTAAAAGGATTATACATCATGGCCACATGGGATTTTTCCCTGGCATGTAAGGATAGTTAAAGATAAGCAAATAAACCAATGTGATACACTACATTAACTACATGAAAGAAAAAAGTGACACGATCATCTCAACAGACACAGAAAAAGTATTTCACAAAGTTTAAGATCCATTCATAATTAAAACTGTTGATAAGTTAGGTGTAATAGGAAATTACCAGGAAACAATACAGGCCATAAATCTAATAATCCACAGTTGACATCATAATCAAGTGAGAAAAACTGAAAGCTTTTCCTCTAAGATCTGGTCCAAGTTAACTCTCACCACATCTTTCTATTTGACAGTCCTGGAAGTCCTAGCCAGAGCAAGTAGATAAGAAGAAGAAAAATAAATGACATTAAAATATGAAGGAAAGAAAAATAATCTCTGATTCCAGATGACATGATCATACATGTAGAAAACCCTGAAAACTCTACAAAAATCTGTGAGAACTATAAATTCAGAAAATTTGCAGCATACAAAATCAACATGCACAAATCAATTGTCTGTACAAACATAAACTATATACAACCAACAAACTATCCACAAAGGGCATTCAGAAAGCAGTCATATTTACAATAGCAACAAAGAGAGTAAAGTACTTAGGAATAAACTTAACCAGGAGATAAAACACTTGTACATTAAAATCTATAAGACATTGATGAAAGAAATTAAAGACAGATAAATAGAAGTATATCCTGTGTTCACAGATTGGAAAAATTAGTATCATTAGCATGTTTATGTTATCTAAAGTCATCTATAGATTCAATGAAATCTCTATCAAAATATCAATGGCAGTTTTTACAGAAATACAAAAAAAATCTAAAATGTATATGGTAACACAAAAGGTCATAAATTAAAAAGTCTAGAGCAAATAGAATAAAACTGGAAGTACCACACTACCCAATTTCAAAATATTCAAAGTTACAATAATCAGACAGCAGAGTACTGACATAAACAAAACACATATAGGCCAATGGAACAATATAGAGAACCAAGAAATAAATCCACATATCTACAGTCAACTGATCTTCAATAACAGTGTCCAGAACCCACAACAAAGAAAGGATAGTCTCTTCAATAAATGGTGCTAGGAAAACTGGATATTCACGTGCAGAATACCCATATTTCATACCATTGTCAATCTTTAATAATAAGATTCAGAAAAATATATTAACTATTGAGTTTATATGAGTGCAAAGCTTGAGGATGGTTACCCATTAAAAAAAACCTAATCAAATGGTGTCAGCATTAAAAAGAGGAGAAGCTAAGCACTCACTTGTATAGGCAGAGACAGAGAAGTTTTATCAGCATTACAACATTTTCATACAACACTAATATATACATTACAGCAATTTGGTTACAGATTGCTACATTCCAAGGAAGATTACTTTATCACTCCTTTAGGAGAGGTAAAGGTCTAAGGGGGTCTTATCTCAGGTGTGACTTGATCTTCAGGGGAAAAACAGGTAGAAGTTGCAGCTGCATGACAAATGACTCAGGCTGTACAGCCATATTTCTTTTAAGGCTCAGGATAATTTAAAGTTGCAATCGCTTTGGAAAGTGTTATTAATAGGCTAATGATGCATGTCATGCTTAGCCTATTGTTAAACACCAATAACTGCTCTTGAGAAAAAGGTATCTATTTCTGATATTCTATTTAATCCTGTCCTTAGAATGAATATACCCAGCATCATAGGCCAGAACCACCGGAAAGTAGCATGAGGCCCCATACCCATCTAACTTTTTCTGTAATTTATCAGCATAGTCTTGAGCCCATTGCAAAGAGGTTTGCTTCATGGGCAACAGCTGGTGATAGCAACAACAAAACATAAGAACTCAACATGGAAAGAAAAAAAAAAAGTCAGTAGGAACCTGAAAAGCAAGACCTTCTCTATCTGTTAACAATTATTAATATTAAGTGTTCATTTAAATACAGGCCTGGTCCGGTGTTTTGAGAAAGCTGACTACCTAAGATGTTGTCTTTTTCTCAGCCTTGTTGGTTCTGGAGAATTTCAATTTTAGATCACCCATTTGAGATTAAGTCCAAATTGATGAAACACCTTTCTTTAAATGGGTGGTGTGTATTCAGAAGCTGATTCCTTTTAGCTTAGTGACACAAGCGTTGTTTAGAAGAATCTAATAATGTTTCACCTTGGTTGGCGAAGGTCATTTAAAAGATGTTGTTTCCAATAGACAAAACTTCCTAGTTGAAGTCTGTGGTCCTTGAGTTTTTCATCTCCTGGAAGCTCACTGGAGAAAGTCTTTTATTAAATTACAGTTTTTAGTTAGCTGCCTGATAAGGCTGCTGAACCAATACAGCATATCTCCTTTTAATATCACAGGTTCACAATTTCCAGAAGACAATTTTCATAGGTCTGCCTTTTGTAATTCCAAATAGAAACAGTTGATGTTTACCCACAGAAGTCAATTTTAGATTAATCTAAGGCAATGGAAGAGCTTTTGACCAAGGAATTATAAAACCCTCAGTTAATTTCATTGAATTTGATTATTCCATTTGTGCATTCCACTAATGCAAATGACTGGGAGCAATAGGAACAATGGAAATGTTGGATAATGAACCAGGTTTTACATACTCACTCTATTATTTGTCCAATAAAATGAGTACTTCTGTTGCTATAAAGTTCAAGAGAAACTTCTCAAGTTGGAAAAATGTTTTCTAAGATTTTACTCACTGCTATTTCTGTACTCTTCTGCATGGAAATGTTTCTACCCAGTGAGAAAATATGCAAACCATCACTAGAACATACTTGTATTCGTATGATCATGGCAGCTGACCAGAATCTAGTCGCCATATTTCAAAAGGCAATTCTAGTAAAGGAAAATCACCTTGAGAACTATATAAATATTTCCCTGAATTGGCTTGGGCAGATATGACAGCCATCATATACCTTATGAGCAACTATCGGAGATGGTTTCCAATAACATTGTCTATCCAAAGCAATCATTTTATTGATGCTCCAAAGTTAGATCATGTAAAAATTTAAGAAAATGACAGTAATTTGATTGGAAACATGGGTAGATAATTTGGCCCATACCATAGCACATTCTCAGAGGAATACATTTCTCCTTTTGATTCCCAATTTTCTTGTTCTATTTTTTGGAGTTTTGGATTAAACTAATTTTGTGTCAAGATCAAGGGCTTCCTTAAAAGACAACAATTGGTTGATTTTCTTGCTCAGGTGTATTAGAGAAGCCCTTTTAGCTGTATTATCTGCTAATTGATTTTCCTTGCTTTCCCTTGCTTTCTGGGATATCTAACTTTGAATGGTTTGGCATCTTGATAGTGGTTAATTATTTTGGCAAAAATATGGATTCCAATAATTCTGAAAATAGATGCTCATTTTTTCTGGACTGACCCAAAGAGGTCAAAAATCCTTTACTTCCATCGCATTTCAAAGTCATGAACTACTTTAAAACCATGTCTGCTATCTGTAAACATATCATCAGCTATTCCTCATGTCAATTGACAGACTTTAATTAAAGTTGTCAAGTCTGTTTGTTGAGCTGAGCCCATTCCTTGAAAATAAGCACTTTCTATTTCCTAAGTCAAAGGTGTTACAGCATATCCTGCACAATAAATTCCAATTCTTTCTTCAAGTACAATCCATCTGTAAACCAAATAACATTAGTGTTAGTAACAGGGGGTTCTTGCAGGTCCATTTTAGGAGAGAGAAGCCAGTCAATTAATATTATGCAATCATGTGGCATTTCATCTGAAGGCAGAGGCAGAAGAGTGGGAGGATTGAGATTATTACATCTCGAGATTGTAATATTGGGAACAGAAGAAATAACTTCATAAGAAGCCAGTCTAGTAACTGAATAGTGTTGAGTGTGGGGCAAGTTCAGAAGCATTTCCACAGATAGAGGAATGAAGCAAGTGGGGGAGATTCCATTACTATTTATTTGCTCTTAATCGGGCAGTAACAGTTGTTACTTTCATGCAAGATGGTAAGCCGTCAGCCTTAGGGTCCAGTTGTTGACTATAGGATCCTGCAGGTGTATTTTGATCTACAAGTTTTTGAGTCAGAATGCCAAAGGCATTTTTCTGATTTTCATGAAAAATCAATAAAAAAAATAAATGTAATTTGGATGCCTTAACACTGGGGCATCTATAAGACTGTAATTTCTTGCGGTGGTAACAAGTTCTCCTCCATTGATTCCAGAGGACCTGGTTTAACTTGTTTTAAAAGAGTATATAAAGATAAAGGTTTGAAGGAGAAGTTTGAAGTCTAATTTATGCAGTATTCTGTTAACTTCCCAAATTCTTTCAGTTGTTTCTTAGTTTTGGGATTTGGGAAGGCCAATATTTGTTTTATTCTATCCAGATTAATAAAAAGTTGTTCTTTGATATTAAGTGACCTAAGTATCTCTCTTGTTTTTGACAGAATTGAAGATTTTATTTTGAGATATTGTATCCCTTTGAAGCTAATTGTTGTGATAAATAAATTATATCCTCCATGGAAGCTTGCTTATCTCCTGAACAGTGAAAAAAACAGTCTACATAGTGCAACAAGGTAGATTTATTAGGAAAGGTGACATCTGAAGAGTCTGCTTTTAATATTTATGAAAAATAAATTGAAATATCAGTATATTTCTGAGGCCTAACTGTCCATGTGTATCGTCTGTCTTCTCAAGTGAAGGTGAAGAGAAATTCACTATCATTGTCTACAGGAATGCTAAATAATGCACTATACAGATATGTTAGAGCGAAGAATTCACCTTCAGTTGAGATGGCAGCCAACAACATATGGGGGTTGAGGAATGACTTATTAATTACTCTCAAATCCTGTATGAATCTTCACCTTCTACTGTCTGATTTTCTTACAGAAAGGACTGAAGCATTACATCGATTTGTGAAAGGAATAATCAAGCTTGTTTTTACGTAATTCAAATTTGTAGGTCTTATCCCTTTCAAGGTCTCTGATCTTAGAGGGTTTTAGGATTTGAAAGAGGTTTTGATGGAGCCACTTGAAAATTAACTTGGGAGGATGAAATAATTTTCCCAATATTGGTGGAAGATTTCGATCACAATTGAAAAGGTACTAATATTAACAGCTCTTGAAATTCTTCATTATTTAACAATTTAGTTTATTCCATGACAATATGAATTGCAATTTGTGAATTAAGAGGATCATATTTCAAAAAAAAGTTTTAAACCTGAAAATTTCATTGTATCTTCTAATTCTAAATGCATTTTTCCATTTTGAGATAAAAAGATGTGGGTGTTGTTGAATTCTAAAAAGTTCTCCCTGTCAAATGCATGAGGACTGAGGGAACCAAGAGGAAAACATGTGTTCCTTGTAAGAGACCTAACTGAAAAACTATCGGTTGAGATTTATATCCTGATATAGTAGTATTTGTAATGCCCACCATTTGTATTTTCTGCTCTGAGGAATAAGACCTTATAACAAAGTGGGATTTACTACCAATAACAAAACTCCAGTATAAATAACAGCTCGTGTTTGCTACTCACTTAAATTAATTTCACTTTTCCGTAAGGTGTTAGTTAAAAGAAAAGAGTAGGTCCCTATAACGTCCATGGACCGTATTTGTTCTTCTTTCTCTTTGACTTGTTGATGTTCTTTACATTTTAGTTTTCTGTAATTCCTTTTGAAACATCCAGGCTTTTTGCAGTAATTGCAGAACAGAGAATTCAGTTAACTTTGGAACTTATTAGGCTGTTTGGGGGGTTATAAGATTGGCTGGACAATTGTTTGGTTGTAGACTCATGATCTTATTTGCTTTTCCTCTCTGTTTAACTTCCCTTTTCTTTTCTTCCTTGGGTAGGGATGAGACATTTATTTGATCAGCAAAATTAACTAGATCATGAGTTTGAGAGGGTAGCCCAACTGGAGTGTTGTTTTTTTATTATAATTGCCAATTCTTCATCTAAATTGTTTATAAAGTTTAAGAAGAGTATCATTTTGGTTGTTAGCATAACTTTCTTCTGATAGGCCTGAATGTTGTTTAGGTGTTTTTAAAATTTTTCATGGGATGATGCTACAAGTTTATTAAAATTTTGTTAGCATCGTTGCATTTTGTTCCAATAAACTACTCTTCAAAAAACTAAGGAGATAGTATCTAGTAAGCTTAGCAGTATTTGTACACCTGTTCATAATTTGCTTCAGAAAATGTGATGAAGTCCTCTAAGACCTTTTTCAATTTGCCTTTGCTATCCAATCTTTGGCTTTACTTTTTGATGCTAACATGTGAACTAATTGATATAAATCAGACAATCCAGGGTCATAAGTTCAAACGTTTAATTCAAGTTATCTAAAAAATTCAATCAGGTCTGGAAGATAATCTGGGAATTTTAAAAATATGCTTTTAAGTTATATTTTATAACCATGATTGATTAACTAAGACAGGTTCTCTACCAGACACAGGATGTTCCCCAAACGGAGCCAGAACATCAGAAGAATGTTAGGAGAAGAGAAGGAGGAGGAGGAGGAAGAGGAATAGGAGGAGGAGGAGGAGGAGGAAGAGAAGGAAGAGGAAGAGGAGGAGGGGGAAGAGGAAGAGGAGGAAGAGGAGGAGGAGGAGGAAGAGGAGGAGAAGGAGGAAGTAAGTCTGGACGAGACAGTTCTGACAAAATAGAAGGAGAAGCTTGAGAAAGGGGAGAAATTTTGGCAGTCTTTTTCAAGTCAGAAATTGTTTTAAACAATCTTTTGTTTTCCTCTTTTAAAGAAATGCCTTTTTCAGAACCTCTTTTGGGAGTTTCTAAGTACCACTGAATATGGTTCCCCTAGTTATTTTGTTTTACAACCAGCTTTTTCAAATTAAGTGCACAGATAAACTCATTTAGTATTTCAAAGGTACACCACATTGGCCATTGTAATTTGGGGTCAGCATGAGTTTTCTGAGATCATTTTTCTAAATATTTGCATGAAGAGGAACCATAAGTATTAAATAGGAATTCAGATAGTGTTTGTAATGCTGGAACTCTTCTTAAAGAGTAAGACTTCATTTCAGAAGTATGGTTTTCCATAATTTAGACCTTTCTTTTGAATGGCCAAAAGGAACTGTGGGAATTGTTTTGGATTACCTGTGTTGCTTGCGGAGATAGCTCCTTAAGGGGTCATGCTTCTCTTTGTTCTGCCCTTTTACATGCCTTCATCATCCCAAGAGACTTAAGTGCTTAAGGCACCAGGTGATCAAAACAAGGCAAGGCTCCCTATAGGTTATTCTTCAGGGATTCACTGTGAGACCATTTCACATCACAAGCAACTATCTCCAACAGTCATGCAATACCTTAGTTGCCTTAAGTGCCTTTGGCTGGGAAAAACAGTATGTCTTTGCTTGAGGATTTATTCCCTTCTCATAGAAAGCCACTTATAATTTTGGTCACTGAAGAAGAAACTTTAGACTTGTCATTTGAATCAAGCTTCAGAATCTGACTGGGTTTAAAGATTCTCTTAAGCCACAAAGACTTCCTTATTTTCAAAGAGAAACTATTTTCTCCCTGACAAAATTTTGAATGAGGGAAAGGTTGTAAAATCTTTAACAACTAATTATAAACAAACCCTTATCCTCAGAGAAAAGCACAATTCACAAGTGCATAATTAGCAGCATCTCTAGAGTAACAAATGAAGCTCCTACCTTATAGTAGGGATTAAATTTCAACCCCATTGAGTTGGTAATGTGTGCTGCTCAAATAAGGTTTGAGTCTGAACCAAGCTGGGAGATTTGAAACCAATAAAGGCCTTATTAGAGATCCCACTTGACTCTGGTGGGGTCAGATGAACAAGCATTGTTATGCTAATACCGGGACTCTGGTAGTTAGCAAAGTGCCAGGGATCCCTGGAGGTTCATTTTGGTTTCTAAAACGTCAATCTTAAATTATGAGATTCAGGAAACATGATTAAGCATAGAGTCTATTTGGGGACAAAGCTTGAAGATGACCACCTGGAAAACACACTCCAAATGAATAGGGTCAGCATTCCAACATAGAGAGAAGTAAAGGTTTCACTTATATAGACAGAGATAGAGAAGATTTAATGGGATTACAACATTTTCTGTACAAGACCAGTGCATATGTTACAGAGATTTTATTGGTTATAGATTGCTACATTCCAAGGAAGATTACCTAAAGAGGAGGAAAGATCCAAGGGGTTCTTATTGCTAGTGCCATTTGATCTTTCTAATTATTTACAGAAATAAAAAAGCAGAGGTTGCAGCTACATGCGATGTGACTCAGAAGGCATAGCTACACTCCTTTCAAAGTTTAGAATAAAGTTCCAACAGCTTTAAGTTTGTGTAATTTCACACGATATACAAAAACCAACTCAAAATGGATTAAAGGCATAAATGTAAGACCTGAAACTACAAAACTTCTGGAATAAAACAGAAAAAAAGAAGCCTATTTACATCGGTCTAGATAATAAGTTTCATTTTGTTTTTCATATGACACCACAAGCACAAACAACAACAAAATAGAGAAGTGAGATTTCATCAAACTAAAAACCCTTAGCACAG
Organism: Macaca mulatta; assembly: GCF_049350105.2. Taxonomy (NCBI): domain Eukaryota; kingdom Metazoa; phylum Chordata; class Mammalia; order Primates; family Cercopithecidae; genus Macaca; species Macaca mulatta. The sequence goes on from NC_133419.1 coordinate 98,493,973, forward strand.
GAAAGAATACAATAAACAGAGTAAAAAGACAACCTACAAAATGGGATAAAATATTTACAAAATAGGTGCGATGACAACGGGTGTGATGATTAATACTGAAAGTCGACTCGATTGGATTGAAGGATAAAGTATTGATCCTGGGTGTGTCTATGAGGGTGTTGCCAATGGAGATTAACATTTGAGTCAGTGGGCTGGGAAAGGCAAACCATCCTTAATCTGGGTGGGCACAATCTAACCAGCTGCCAGTGTGGCTAGAACATAAAAAGGCAGAAAAATGTGAAGAGAGACTGGCCTAGCCTCCCAGCCTACATCTTTCTCCCGTGCTGGATGCTTCCTGCCCTCAAACACTGGACTCCAAGTTCTTCTGTGGTGGAACTCGGACTGGCTCTCCTTGCTCCTCAGCTTGCAGATAGCTTTTTGTGTGACCTTGTGATCATGTGAGTTAATACTTAATAAACATGTACAAGTACATATACAGGTTTGTTGTCTAGGAAAACTCATGTTAAGGGAGTTTGTTGTACAGATTATTTCATAACCAAGATAGTGAGCCTAGTACCCAATCATTATTTTTTTCTCTTCCTCTCCTTTCTTCCACCATCCACCCTCAAGTCAGCCCCAGTGCCTGCCGTTTCCCTCTTCGTGTCCATAGGTTCTCATAATTTAGCTCTCACTTACAAGTGAGAATACGCAGTGTTTGGTTCCTGTGTTACTTTGCAAAGTATGATGGTTTCCAGCTCCATCCACGTTCCTGCAAAGGAGATAGTCTCATTCTTTTTTATGACTGCATAGTATTCTATGGTGTATATGTACCACATTTTCTTTTCCAGTCTACCACTGATGGGCATTTAGTTTGATTTCATGTCTTTGCTATTGTGAATAGTGCTGCAATGAACATAAGTGTGCATGTGTCTTTATGGTAAAGGTTTATACTCATTTGGGTATAGGCCCAGTAATGGGATTGCTGGGCCAAATGTTAGCTCTGTTGTTAGCTCTTTGAGGAATCACCATACTGCTTTCCACAATGGTTGAAATAATTTGTACTTCCACCAACAGCATGTGAGTGTTTCTTTTCTCTGCAACCTCACTGGTCACTCTGGTGTGAGATGGTATCTCATTGTGGTTTGGATTTGTATTTCTCTAATGATCAGTGATTTTGAGATTTTTTTTCATTTGATTCTTGGCCCCATGTATGTATGTCTTCTTTTGAAAAGTGTCTGCCTGTTCATGTTCTTTGCCCGCTTTTTATGATTTTTTTTTCTTGTAAATTTATTTAAGTTACTTATAGATGCTGGATATTAGGTCTTTGTCAGATGCATGGACTGCAAAAATTGTCTCCCATTCTGTAGGTTTTGTTCACTCTGTTGATAGTTTATTTTGCTGTGAAGAAGCTCTTTAGTTTAATTAGATCCTATTTGTCAATTTTTTTTTTGCTTTTTTACAATTGTTATTTGTATCTTTGTTATGAAATCTTTGCCTATTCCTATGTTCTGAATGTTATTACCTAGGTGGTCTTTCAGGCTTTTTATATTTTTGGGTTTTACATAATTTACATGTTTAATCCATCTTCAGTTAAATTTTTATGTGATATAAGGATGATTTCAAGTTTCAATTTCATATGGATTTTCATAGTAGTTTCTGATGGTTATTTTTATTTCTGTGGGGTCACTGGTATCATTCCCTTTGTCATTTCTAGTATTTTGGGGGGGGGGGATTTTCTCTTTTTCCTTCTTTTTTAGTCCAGCTAGCAACCCATTTATTTTATTCATTTTTTAAAATTGATTCATTGATCTTTTGAATGGTTTTTTATGTCTCATTTTCCTGCAATTCAGCTCTGATTTTGGTTATTTTTTGTCTTCTGCTGGGTTTTGGGGTGATTTGTTTTTGATTCTCTAATTCTCTAAGTATTTCTATTTTTTTGATGTGGACATTTAGTGCTATAAATTTAACTGTTAAAATTGCTTTAAAGTTTTGTCCTACAGATTGTGGTATGTTGTATTTTTGTTCTCATTAATTTCAAAGAACTTCTTGATTTCTGCCTTAATTTTACTACCGAAAGCTCATTCAGGAGCAAGTTGTTTAATTTCCATGTAATTGTATTCTTTTCAACGAGTTTCTTAGTTTTGACTTCTATTTTCATTGCATCATTGTCTGACGGTGTGTTTGGTATGATTTCAGCTCTATTGTATTTGCTGAGGATTGTTTTATGTGCAATTATGTGGTTGACTTTAGAATATGTGCCATGTGATGATGAATAAAAAGACATATATTGTTTTGTTTGGGGCAAAGGTTTCTGTAGAGGTCTATCAGATTCATTTGGTCCAATGTTGACTTTAGGTCTTAAATATCTTTGTGAATTTTCAGCCTCAGTAATCTGTCTAGTACTGTCAGTGGGGTATTGAAGTCTCCTACTATTATTGAGTGGGAGTCTATGTCTCTTCTTAAGTCTCTAAGAACTTTCTTTATAATCTGGGTGCTCCTGTGTTGGGTGCGTATATATTTAGGACAGTTAGGTCTTTTGTTGAATTGAGTCCTTTACCATTATGTAATACTCTTCTTTATCTTATTTTATCTTTGTTGGTTTAAAGTTGGTTTTGTCTGAAATTAGGATTGCAGCCCCTGCTTTTTTCTGATTTCCATTTGCTTGGTAGATTTTCCTCCATCCCTTTATTTGTAGCCCATAAGTGTTATTTCGTGTGACATAGGTCTCTTGAAGACAGCATACCATTAGGTCTTGCTCTTTTAATTCAGCTTGTCACTCTGTGCCTGTTAAGTCAGGCATTTTACTCAGTTACATTATAGGTTAGTATTGATATGTGTAGATTTTATTCTGTCATTGTGTTGCTAGCTGGTTATTGTGCTGGCTTGTGTGGTTGCTTGTAGCATCACTGGTATATGTATTTATGTGTGTTTTAGCATCAGCTGGTAGCGGTCTTTCCTTTTTATATTTAGTGCTCCTTTAAAAATCTCTTGTAAGGCAGGCCTGGTGATAACAAACTCCCTCAACATTTGCTTATTTGAAAAGGATCTTATTTGTCCTTCACTTAATTTGGCTTGATATTAAATTCTTGGTTGAAGATTTTTATTTTTTTAATGTTTAATGTAGACCCTCATTCTCTTCTTGCTTGTAGGATTTCACATCTAAGTATGCTGTTAGCCTGGTAGCTTTCCCTTTGTAGGTTACCTACCCTTTCTTTCTAGCTTCCCTTAACATTCTTTCTTTTATTTTGACCTTGAAAAATCTGATGATTATGTGTGTTGGGGATATTCTTCTTGTGTAGAATCTTGCAGGGGTTCTCAGTATTTCCTGAGTTTTACTCTTGGCCTCTCTAGCAAGGTCGGGGAAGTTTTCATAGATGACATTCTGAAATATGTTTTCCAATTTGTTTGCTTTCTCCCCTTCTCTTTCACAGATGCAAATGGTTTGTAAAGTTGATCTCTTTACATAATCACATGTTTCTTGAAGGATTTGTTCATTCTTCTTTATTTATTTATTTATTTTTAATTTTTGTCTGACTCTTATTTCAGAGATGCAGTCTTCATGTTCTGAGATACCTTTCTTAGCTTGGTCTATTCTGCTGTTAATACTTGTGAATGTATTGTGAAATTTTTGTATTGTGTTTTTTAGCTCCGTCAGATCCATTAGGTTCCTTTTTATACTGGCTATTTCATCTTTTACCTTCTGTATTATTTTACTGTGATTCTTAGTTTCCTTGAATTAGGTTTTGCCAATCTCCTGGATCTCAATGATCTTCATTCCTATTCATATTCGAAATTCTTTTTCTGTCATTTCAGCCAGGTCAGCCTGGTTAAGAACTCTTTTTGGAGAACTACAGCAATAGTTTTGAGAACTCAAATTCTAGCCATTTGAGTTACTGCAGTTCTTGCATTGGCTGTTTCTTATCTCTGCATGTGAGTGTTAATTTAACTGCAGTACAGATTAAGTACAGTCAATAGACTTCTTTTCTGGATATTTTCACAGGGCCAAGGCTTTGTTCAGTGCCTTTATTTGGAGCTGATTTCTTGACTTGAATTTCACAGGAGAGTATTTTAGTGAAGTATTTTTGGTATGGAAGCTTTAGGGTGTGATCCAGTAGGTGGCACTCACGTGTACTGGTGAGTTGGTAAACTCTTGCTCAGTTGCATGGCTCCCCTATATTTTCTCATAGTTTCAGTCATGTTTTCTCTCAATGCAATGAAAGTGTGGGCTCCTCTCTTCCTTGAGTGCTGGCTATAGATCACGGCTTGGTGCTTCTTGGCTGCCCACTCCCCAACTTGGTGGAGAAAGGGACCTTAGTAGTCATTGTGACCAAAGATCTTTTGCTTGTCTCCTGGAGTTTCCACCTCAGAGAGGTAAACGTCCGTAAACACTCAGTCCAATCAGTCCAAAATGGGAAGTCTGTGCTGTGGGCCCAAGCCAGGAATTCCCTGTCTGGTGATGAGTTGTGGCTTGGGGGGACAGTGAGTGGGACCTATGGGAGAGTGACTGGCCTCTTCTCCTTGGGTCAACCGCAGCTTGTAAAGGGTGTGGATAAGGCACTTCCAGTCTTTGCTGCTTCATTAATTCAAAGATAACAAGGGCAGTTCCACTACAGAGGCAGTGACACAGAGGCTTTCAGTTGCACCTGGCTGCTCTGTCCAGAGCTGATACTAGCTCAATAGCCCTAGAAAGGGGTGGCTTGAGGCCTAGGCCTAGAGGATCTGCCCAGTTAGGAGACATGAGAATGGTCACCCATGGAACAGTCTGGCAACTTTTCTGTAGAGCTACTGTGTTATGCTGGCGGTCCACTTCATTTTCTAGTCACTGTGGATTTTCTAGTATCTGGAGGAATCAACAGCGAAGCCTGCAAAACAGCAAAGATGGTGGTCTTCCACTTCCCAACAGTAAAGGCTGCAAAACAGCAAAGATGGTGGTCTTCCACTTCCCAGCAGTGAAGGCTGCAAAACAGCAAAGATGGAACTCCACTCCAGGGAGGTATGGACATGTTGCCAGGCCAAATGCCACTATAGGCGGTTGCTGGGGATCCTGGTTGGGAGGTCCCACGCAGTCAGGAGGAAAAATATTGGGGATCCATTTAAAAGAGCAGTCTTGCCATAGCAGCTGTGCTCTGCTGGGGGTCCACCTCAGCCCTGGAAGCCCACCTCTCCAATTGGAAGCTCTGTCCTAGGGAGGTGTAAGGCTGCTATGGGTGGCTGGCTGGAGTTCCAAGCCAGTTCATGAGGGGATCTCCTGCACAAATTAGTGTTTCAGGGAAATAAAACCCCAAATAGAAGATGGCTCATTTTCAGGCATGTCATTATTGTTCGAGGATTTAGGTCAGAAGTCAACAAATTACAGTTGAAGAGCCAATTCTAACTCTGACATATTAATGTTAAAATGAAGTTTTATTGAAACATGACCATGCTTATCCATTTCCATATTATCTGTGATTACTTTATCATTACAATTATGAGAAGCCATATGACTGGCAAGCCAATTTATCTGGCCCTTTACCAAAAATACTTGTTGATACCTTTTATAGCAGAAAACATGTTCCTATTTTTATTATTTATACGTTAATGAATATATACATAATATTAGGTGGGAAACAAACTTTTGAATTTAAAATATCATGTAATTTTATACATCTTATGCTTATTGCTAATTCTATCTCACTAGTGTCTCAAATCTCTCAGGGTATGCATTTTTACCTCTCTATTCTTTCATCAGTGTACCTATATATAATAATTGGATACATCTTAGGATATGTTGTTTCACGCAATGCTGATGAACGATTCATTTCTTAAGGAGGAAGTCAAAGTTAATACATCTCATTGTAAAATGTATGTCACTCTAATATACTCAATTTTGGTCACTTAGCCAAGGTAAACTTGGTGTTGCTTTATATTATTTACAGGGTTCAAATTCAATAAGAAATCTCATATGATCCATGAGTAGGCACCAATGAAATGATCTTACTATTATTTTTATCTTTCTATAGAAATTAGCTTGCTAATAGAAACATTCTAGGTATATACACAGATAAAACAAAGTGCTGCAGGAATAACTCAGAAGCACACTTTTCTTACATTTCACTCTTTGGTACTGCTCTAGGATTTAGATATGACTGTGATCAGAACAATTATGTGTCAAGGTTGTGTACTTTTACTATCTTACAAAACATTCTGTAGACTTTATACACACATGTACTCTTTATAATAAATAGCCAAACCAGAATTAATGCCAATATCAAATTGCAACTAGCAACCATAAAAGAAAAGTTAAAGTGTAACTTTAACAGTTATAATGACAAAAATCAAAAAAGAAAATTTGCAATATAACTTTTGCAATCTAGATACTTTCTTTCTTAGTATAAGAACCTCTAGAACTTTGCAATGGAGTTTCAAAAAAAAAAGGCTTATTTTTTATTCATCTAGGACAAAGCATTCGAGAACAAAAACTAATTAAAAATGCTACACCGACACAATTTCTTCTCTATTCCTATTCATTTAGTGTTAACTGGAAATGAATAATTTCAATGCTAATAAACTATAATGATTTATTACTATCAACTCTATCTTAATGTTGCTTTCAAAATTACTGATGATAAAATTTGCCCAAAATGACCTGTAATAGGAACCAATTATAATTGCCAGTTCATTATAGTATGCATAACAGAGCATACCACATTTTTCACTGAAACACAAAAGACAGAAAAATCTATTGTCTTTACTATTATTCATGAAAATGCCCACTATGTAAATGATATCAGTCTACAGCCAAAATATATTGACTGTGCCCAATCTTATCTGATCTCAGAAACTAAGCAGGATTGGGCCTGGTAGTTTTGAATGAGAGACCACTTGTGAAGACTGAGTGCTGTAGGCTTTCTTTCTTTTCTTTTCTTTTTTTTTTTTTTTTTTTTTTTGAAAATAATAAAAGTAGCAATAGATGCCATTGTATAGTATAGATTTAATGTGTCTTTACAGACAACTCAGATCTTTTCTTTCCTGTATAAATGGCATGACCTCTTATCTATCCATTGTTCCTTTTTAATATATTAGGACCAAATCAGTGTTGGTTCATTTTCATGCTGCTGTGAAGAAATATTTGAGACTGGGCAATCTATAAAGGAAAGAAATTTAATTGATTCACGGTTCTGAAAGGCTGGGGAGGCTTCAGGAAACTTACAATCATGGCGGAAGTGGAAGTAAACACATTCTTTTTCACACAGCAGCAGGAGAGAAAAGTGCAGTGTGAAGGCAGTGAAAGCCCCTCATAAAATCATCATATCTTATGAGAAGTTACTACCACAAGAACAGCATGGGGAACTGCCCCCATGATCTAATCACCTCCCACGAGGTCCCTCATCACCTCCTACGAGGTCCCTCCCTCAACACATAGGGATTGCAATTTGGATTACAATTCAAGATGAGATTTGGATGGGGACATAGAACCAGACCATATCAAAATCCAAATGATTGGTGAAGTGGAAGTATGACTATCAATTAATAGTTGTATAGGCCGGGCATGGTGGCTCACGCCTGTACTCCCAGCACTTTGGGGAGGCTGAGGTGGGCAGATCACCTGAGGTCAGGAGTTTGAGACCAGTCTTACCAATATGGAGAAACCCTCTCTCTACTAAAAATACAAAAACAAAAAAATTAGCTGGGCGTAATGGTGCATGCCTGTAATCCCAGTTAGTCAGGAGGCTGAGGTAGGAGAATTGCTTGAACTCGGGAGGCGGAGGTTGCAGTGAGCTGAGACAGCGCCATTTCACTACAGCCTGGGCAAAAAGAGTGAAACTCCATCTAAAAAAAAAAAAAAAAAAAAAATTGTATAAATGTTTCCTCCAGATGGTTATTCTGAGATTAATATGAGGTTATCATGCAGCTGTAATTTGTAACTAAGTGAAAAGGAGTCAGCTATATCCACATTTAAAAATTATCTAATTAAAAATTCCCTTCACATTTAATTACAAGAAGGAAAAGAATGGAAGACTCATTATTATTGCTAAAACTTATTTGATTAGTTATTTGTTTACCAACAACATAAGACACGTTCCACACATAATTTCTACTTACATTTATGAAATCCATCTAATCAACCCTACTTGTGACTGAATGCATGCATTCTCTAAACAGTTTTTTTATATTCTAGTTTTTATTAAAAATTTACTTTATTGAAGTATGATTGCCATACAAATAACTGTATACCCATCACCTCTAAAACCTCCCTCCTGTGCTGTTTATTATTATTACTAAGTGTGTGATAAGAACACTTAATATATGCCAGGGGTGGTAGCTCATGCCTGTAATGGCAGCAGTTTAGGAGCCTGAGGTGGGAGGATGGATTGATGCTGGAGTTTGAGACCAGTTTGGACAACAAAGTGAGGATTCATCTCCATAAAAGTATTAAAACATTAGCTGGGTGTGTTGGTGTTCCCCGCTACCTGGAAGGCTGAGGTGGGAGGATCACTTAAGCCTGGGAGGTCAAGGTTGCAGTGAGTCATGATTTTGCCACTACTACATTCCAGCTTGAGTGACAGAGCCAAACCCTGTCTCTAGAGAAAGAGAGAGAGAGAGAGAAACAATGTAAGATGTATCCCCTTAGCAAGTGTTTAAATACACAGTATAGTTCACTATAGACATTATGCTCTACAGGAGATTGCTAGAATTCATTCATCTTGTATAATTGACAGTTTGTAACCGTTAACTAATACCTCCCCATTTCTTCTTCCTCCTGAGCCCTGGCAACTGACATTTTATTCTCTGCTTCTAAGAGTTTGACTATTTTAGACTTATTATATGGTATATATTGATATGGTTCGGCTGTGTCTCCACCCAAAGTTTCATCTCGAATTGTAATCTCCATAATCCCCACGTGTCAAAGGAGAGACCAGGTGGAGGTAATTGAATCATGGAGGAGGTTTCCTCCATGCTGTTCTGGTAATAGTGATTAAGTTCTCATAAGCTCTGATGGATTTATAAGTGTTCAGTCATTGCTCCTGCATCATTCTCTTTCCTGCCACCTTGTTAAGAAAGTGCCTTATTTCCCCTTTGCTTTTCATCATGATTTTAAGTTTCCTGAGGCCTCCCTAGCCATGTAAAATTGTGAGTCAATTAAACCTCTTACCTTTGCAAATTACCCAGTCTAGGGCAGTTCTTTATAGCAGTATGAAATTGGACTAATAGAATCATGTAATATTTTTCCTTCTATATCTCACTTCTTCTACTTAGCATAATAGCTTCAAGTTTCCTCTATGGAATCACAAATGATAGAGTTTCACAATTTTTAAGGCTAAATATTTTATATATATATATATATATATATATATATATATATATATATATATATATAAAATGTGTATATTTATATATGTACCAAATTTTTAAATTCATGGACAGAAACTTAGTTTGTTACAATATCTTGGCTACTATGAATAATGCTTCAGTGGACATAGGAATGCAAGTTTATCTTCAAGATTCTGACTTCAATTCCTTTGAATAAATATCTGAAGATATTTAGCAGTATTTTTAGCATTTCTAAAGCACTTGGTAGTTCTATTATTAATTTTGAGAGAAATGTGTATTTTTTTATAATGGCTGTACAATTTACATTCTCAGTAACAGTATACTAGGGTTATCTTTTCTATACATCCTTTCTGACACATCTTTTATCTTTGAAAATAGCCATCCTAATATGTACTAAGGAGATATCTTACTATGATTTTGATTTGCATTTAACTTATGATTAGTGATGTTGGGTACCTTTTTATATAGTTTTTGGCTGTTTATGTGACTTCTTGTGAGAAACGTCTATTAAGGTTTTTTGTCCACTCATGGGTACTAACAATTTTTTTACTAGACTTCTCACTATTTTCTATCTACGAGAAGATCATGTTATGTGTAAGTAGTAATTGATCAAAGAGATCTTTGCATAATCTTGGCACCCCGTCAAAGATCAGTTGTCATGGGTTTATTTCTGTGCTCTCTATTCTGTTCCATTGGCTTATATGTCTGTTTTATCCAGCACCATATGGTTTTGACTACTATAGCTTTGTAATATGTTTTGAAATCAAGTAATGTGATGCCTCCATCTTTGTTCTGCTTGCTTAAAATTGCTTTGCTTATCAGGGGTCTTTAGTAGTATTATATCAATTTAATTTTTTTCAATTTTTGTAGAAAATTCCGTTGGGATTTTGATAGGGGTTGCATTAAATCTTTAGATTGCTTTTGGTAGTCTGGACATTTAAACAATATTAATTATTTTGATCCATGAACATAGGATGTCTTTACATTAATTTTGTTTGATTTAATTTTTTCATCAGTGTTTTATAGTTTTCAGTATACAATATTTTTAAGTCTTCATTTAAGTTTATTCCTAAGTGTGTTATTCCTTTTGATGCTATGGCAAATGAGATTGTTTTATTAATTCCTGTCTCAATAACTCATTGTTAATGTATAGAAATGCAACTAATTTTATGTGTTGATTTTGTATCCTGCAATTCTTATCTAATCCTTTTATTAGTTCTAACAGTGTTTCGAAGTGAATGCATGTTTACAATTTTCTACATATAAGATTGTGTCAATCATAGCACTTTGGGAGGCCGAGGAAGGCAGATTGCCTGAGCCCAGGAGTTCAAGACCAGCCTGGGCAACACAGTGAAACCTCGTTGCTACTAAAATACTATATATATGTGTGTGTGTGTGTGTGTGTGTGTGTGTGTGTGTGTGTGTGTGTGTAAGCCAGGCGTGGTGGCATGTGCCTATAGTCCCAGCAACTCGGGCGGCTGGGGCAGGAGAGTCACTTGAACCGGGGAGGCAGAGGTTGCAGTGAGCCAAGATCACACCACTATACTCCAGTCTGGGCGACAGAGCAAGACTCCATCTCCAAAAAAAAAAAAAAAAAAAAAAGAAAGAAAAGAAAAGAAAAGAAAAGAAAAGAAAAATTTTAAAAAGATTGTGTCATTTGCAAACAGATAATTTTACTTATTCCTTTTTGACTGGGCTATCTTCCGGTTTTTCATCTTGCCCAATTGCTCTGACTAGGACTGAAAGAGCCAGGTTGAATAGTAGTAGCAAGAGTAAGTATCCTTCTCTTGCTCTGAATCTTACAGAAAAAGCTTTCAAGTTTTCACTAATTTATTCAGAGTTTTTTTATATCATGAAAGAATGTTGAATTTTGACAGAGGATTTTTCTACATGTATTAAGAAAATCATATTATTTGTATCCTTAATGATCTTAATGTATAGTATTACTTTGACTAATTTTTGTATGTTGTACCAGACTTTTTCAAAATTTAGTGCATATGATTTATTTTAAGAAATCAAGGGTTTTTTTTTTTGCCCAAATATAAGCTTAACAAGTGCAAATCTAAGAGCCCTTGAAATAAGGGAATTCGCATAAAGGCAGACAGTAAGACAGATAGAAATAAAAGAAGAAATATATTAGCATTAGAGATATATTACCAGATAATTGTCCTTTTGCTTGTTTTGTTTTTGTTATAAAGTGACATTTTATAATTGTATACATTTATGAGGTATAAAGGGATGTTATGATTAAAGAATACAATGTAGAATAAAATCAAGCTATTTAACGTATCTATCACCTCAAATACTCAGCGTTTGTGTGGTGGGAACATTTGCAATTTGTTCTCTTAGCAATTTTGAAATTTATAATACTCTATTATTAAATATATTTGCAATACTGTGTAATAGAACTAAAAAAAAAAAACCATATTTTTCCTTTCTAACTGAGATTTTTCACCCTTTATACATAATCTCCCAATTTTCCTCATCCTGCAGACTCCATAACCACCATTCTACTCTCTGCTTCTATGGATTCAATTATTTAGATTCCACATATAATAGAGAATATGCAGTATTTTAATAAATAATGTTTTACAAAATGTACATAAGCATTTAAGAAGTATAGGAACAAAATATGTTTAAAAATAAATTTATATTAATCCATATTTTTAATAATTCCAATCTTTTAAATTTAAAGTAAAATTATGAATATATTCTCAAGAAAAATCTAAAAATGTTTAATGACATCGTTGCAATACACAACTTCAAGAACTAAATCTTGCCTATATTCTGAAATTATTTGTGCTATTGTAGTTGATACTAGTGTATAGTACAATGTAGATAATATTATGTAAGAAAAATATGTCAGGTATATAAGAGTAATTTTTAAAATCCTTTCATTATTTCTACTCCATCTGGAACTGGCATACAAAATAAAAAGCAAAACATATTCCATTTTTTAATCTATGTGGATATCCTATTGATATAGCAATATCGTTTGTAAAGATCATTGCTTTTCCTGCTACAAGATCATGTTTAATGATCATGCAAGTGTGTTTGATTCTAAACTACTTTTTTCTATTAAACTATTTCTCTATTCTTCCACCAAAGAAACACTGAAAGTTCCTGCTTTAATAAAGCATATATTATAGTGGGCAAAATAAATAAAATAAACTGAATATTTTAAGAGAATAGTGTTATAAAGAAAATAATACAGGTCAAATGATAGAGAGCTGTAGGAATAGCTGTAGGAACTGGGTAGTCAGAAGGAGCTTTATTGAAAAGGCTGCATGAGAAAATTGAATACAATAAGAGGCAGTCCATAAAAAATGTGATGTAGTAATATTCCAGAGGAAGTGAATAGCAAAATACCATGACGCAGTGATAAGACTGATTGGGTGGAGGCCAAAATCTGTAGAGCATTATTAGCTGGGTTAAATGTATTGGGTTCTATTTTTCATTTCAGGGGAAGATTTGGGAAAAATTTAAGTTTGGGTTGTGTAAAATTGTCTAAAAGTTTTAAAGATTACTCTGCCACATAGAAAATTAACTTTAGTAGATCAATTGTAAAAATAGGGCAAGAAGTCTGGTGGTTATTCAGGTAGCCCAAATAATAATCACTGATGTAAATACTTAGATATTAGTACCAGAGGTGGTTAAATTCTGAAAACACTGAGAAATTAGAGATAAGGAGAGTCACTGATAAAATAGTGGTATAAACGAAGAAATGAAGGAAGATTTCTAGAATATAACCTATAGAATGTAAATGAATACTGATGCCATTAGCTGAAAATGAGAAGACAGGAAAAAGTGTATGATTAGCAGGATTGGGATGGATCTTGAGTTCAAGCCTCAGTAATTTTTTGTTGGATTGTTTCTATTTATATTTCTTCTCTCCTAGTGTATAACACAGTTTTACAAGTTTGTCAATGTATAATTTATATACATGTGGGTAAAATGTACAACTTGACAAGTTTTGAGATATATTAAGTGTAGATCTCCATCTATATATTTATATTTTCATGAAAACAGCACGAAAATTAGTATTAAAAATATGCCCATTAGTTGCTCATTCTCATATCCACTTGTAATCTCTCATTCTTTTCCAGCCCTCCCTCATGCCCAAGAAACCAAGCACTGCTCTGCTTTCTGTCAGAATAAGGTTTGTTCTCTTGGTTGACTGAATTTTTTCATTCAGAATAATTATTTTAGCATACATCCATATTGTATAAAATCAACAAAAACAAATCAAATATATTTCTAATAGATAAAAGGCATTTCTTTGCAGGCATATACCACAACTTATTTATCTATTTACCTATTGATGGGAATTTGAGTTGCCTCCAACCAGTGGCTGCTACAAAGAAGGGTAGTATGGACACTTATGTACACATATTTGTAAAGACATACACTTTTATTTCTTGTGAGTAAATACTTAGGAATATAAGAGACTGAACCATATAGAAGTGTGTTTAATTTTTAAAAGGAATTTTCAAAGCGTGTTTTATTTTGTTTAGTTTTACCAGCAGTGTATGAGACTGAATTACGGTACATCCTTATCAACATTTGGAATGGTCAGGATTTACAACTTTAGCCATCCTGATGTGTTTATAATGATATTAGTGATTTTAATTTTCATTTTCCAAGTGAATTATAATATTTATTTTCCTGTACTTGCTTGTCATTTTTTCCAACTTCATTGAAATGTAATTGACAAATAAAAATTGTATATATTTAAGATATATATGGGATGTTTATACATACACACACACACACATTACCACGATAAAGCTATTAAACATATCCATCATCTCCCATAGTTACTTTTTCTGTGGTAAGAACACAAGATTAACTCCTTTAGAAAATGTCAAATGTATCACACAGTATTATTAACGATAGTCACCATGATGTACATTAAATCTCTCCAAACTTATTCATTCTGCAAAACTGAAAGGTTTTACCCTTTGACCAGCATCTTCCCAATTACTCCCATGCTCCAGTCCTTGAAAATCATTATTCTATAAGACTTCTAGAAAATAACCTACAGAATGTAAATGAATACTGGTCCCAGCTCTCCTTCTCTGCTTTTATAAATTTAACTTCTTTAGAATCTACACACAACCATACAGTTTTTGGCTTCATCTGTGTTATTTCACTTAGAATAATGTTCTCTATGTTATTTCAAATAGAAAGATTTCCTTCTTTTTTAAGTCTGAATAATATTCCATTTGTGTGTGTGTGTGTATGTGTATGTGTGCATCTGCGTACCACATTTTCTTCATCTGCTTATTCATGGATAGACATTTTGGTGTTTCCAAATCCTGACTATTGTGAATAATGTTGCAATGAACATAACAGTGTAGATACCTCTTTGAGATTCTGATTTCAACTGTTTTGACTATATATCCAGAAGTGGGATTGCTTGATCATATAGGCAATCTAGTCTTAATTTTTTAGGAGCCTCTGTATGTTGTCCATAGTGGCTATACTAATATATATTCCAACCTGCAGTATACTAGGGTTTCCTTTTCTCCACATCCTCACCAAAATTTATCTTTTGTATTTATGATAATAGCTATTCTAACAGGTGTGAAGTGGTATTTCTATGGTTTTGATTTAGACTTCCCTGATGATTAGCAATGTTGGGCATGTTTTCATATACCTAATGGTCATTATATTGGCCGTTTTTTTAAACGGCCTACTCTGGTCGTTTAAAATGTCTACTCTGGTCCTTTGTCTATTTTTAAAATAATGTTATATGTGGAGGTTTTTTTCTGTACTGAGTTGTCTTTATTTTGGGTATTCTGGGTAATTAATATTTGGGGTATTATCCTATGTTTTAGTCAAGGTTCTCTAGAAAGACAGAATTAATGGAATATATATATATCTGAGGAGTTAATTAGGTATTAACTCACATGAGCGCAAGGTCTCACAATAGGCTATCTGCCAGCCGAGGAGCAAGGAGAGCCAGTCCGGGTTCCAGGACTGAAGAACTTGGAGTCTGATGTTCAAGGGCAGGAAGCATCCAGTACAGGAGAAAGATGTAGGCTGGGAGGCTAGGCAGTCTCTCTTTTGACATTTTTCTGCCTGCTTATATTCTAGCTACACTGGCAACTGATTAGATTGAGCCCACCCAGATTAAGGATGAGTCTGCTTTTCACAGTCACTGACACAAATGTTAATCTCTTTTGACAACACCCTCGCAGACACGCCCAGGATCAATACTTTGCATTTTTCCATCCAATCAAGCTGACACTCAGTATTAACCATCATAAATCTATCCTTTGTCAACTTGAATCCATACACATCTCCTGAGATCATACATAATCTTCAGATAAAGACAATAATAAGGTCGTAAACACACCTAACATAACTATCCTTTCTACAACCAGAAATGCACCGATCCCCAACACAAATACTATTACATAAAGTTAACAATACTTAAATGCTGATGTGAAGTCAATAAATCTTATATCACAGGATATAGGAGAAAGGAAATAAAATGAAGATATTTTCTTAGTACAAGTGTATACATGCAAAAACATGTTTTTCACAAAAGAAGGCTGAAATAGTCATGATAGTTACAGTCCTCGTTTCTGCAGCAGGTCATGTGGTCGTAGCTGTTATTGATAACTGACTGCCTTCTTCTACTACCCATTGTTTATTACCTTTGTCTTCAGCAAGCACCTTGGTAGGTCATGGTTTGTTTCCTTCTGGAGTGACCCAAACCTTCATTCCTGAAGCGTCTGGGCCATTTGTAGTCCTGCCTGGATTGGGCTGTTATAGTTTCACATTGACCTTAATAACAGGGCGTGGTAATAATAAGAGACGCCCTAACGGGTCTCCTCTATTCCATGCAAACTTTCCCTTATCCCTATTGTGGAGTAGTGGACTGATTTCATCTTGATAGTCAGGTCAATCCCTCCAGTCAACACCATAACTCCCTTCTTGGCTGTTGACTTAAAGGTAGGAGAAGCCCAAAGTGTCCAGGTGGCAATCTTTACTTCCAGTTTAATTGAATCATTGTTGTGTCTCTTGGTGGCAGCAATCTTCCCTCTGGAACTAAGACCTCTAGGCCAGCAGAACGTAATGCCACGGGAACAGAAAGCAAAATTTTGCTAGTGGATCACTAGGGGTGATGGTGAGTGGTGCCACTTCCTCTTCCACCCCTTGATTCCTGGACCCATGAATCCTGGCTATGGGAGAAACAGTACCATATATTGGATGCTGATTCAGAGCATACACAGCCTTCTGGAGAACTTCGCCCCAACCCTGCAAAGTATTATCACTTATTTGGCATTGTAATTTTAACTTCAAAAGGCCATACCACCGTTCTGTCAATGCAGCTGCTTCAGGATGATGGGAAACATGGTAAGACCAGTGATTTCCACGAGCATGAGCCCACTGCTGCACTTCTTTAGCTGTAAAGTGAGTGCCTTGGTCAGAGGCAATGCAGTGTGAAATACCATGACAATGGATAAGGTATTCCATGAGTCCACCGGTGGCAGTCTTGACAGAAGCATTGCATGCAGGATAGGAAAACCCATATCGAGAGTAATCGTCTATTCCAGTGAGGACAAACCTCTGCCCTTTCCGTGATGGAAGAGGTCCAATATAATCAACCCGTCACCAGGTAGTTGGTTGATCACCCCAAGGAATGATGCCATATTGAGGGCTCAGTGTTTGTCTCTGCTGCTGGGATTCAGCAGTGGCCATAGCCAGGTCAGCCTTGGTAAGTGGAAGTACATGTTGCTGAACCCATGCATAACTTCAATCCCTGCTACCATGGCCACTTTGTTCATGAGCATATTGGACAATGACAGGGATGTCTGGGGAAAGAGGCTGAGTCGTGTCCACAGAATGGGTCATCCTATCCACTTGATTATTAAAATTCTCCTCTGCTGAGGTCACCTATTGGTGAGTCAAGTAGTGAGTCATATGTGATACAAATATCTTCAGCTTTTGACCATTCAGAGAGGTCCATCGACGTACCTCTTCCCCAAATTTCTTTATCACCAATTTTCTAATCATTCTTCTTTCAAGTCCCTGACCATTCAGCCAAACCACTGGCTACAGCCCATGAATCAGTATATAATCTCACATCTGGCCACTTTTCCTTCCATGGAAAATGCACAACCAGGTGCACTGCTTGAAGTTCTGCCCACTAGGAAGATTTTCCTTCACTGCTGCCCTTTAGGGATGTCCTAGAACAGGGTTGTAGTTCTGCTTTCAGTGGAACCTGCATATTGTCCAGAGTCACCTGTGAACCAGGCCCTAGTCTTCTCTTCCTCTGTCAATTGAACATGGGGAACTCCCCATGAGGCCATTAGTGCAGGCTGGAGAAGAGAAGGCAGGGTAGCAGGAATGAAGACCATGGGCATTTGAGCCACTTCCTCATGTAATTTACTTGTGCATTCAGGACCCGCTCGAGCCCGATCACATATATACTACTTCCATTTTATGTTGGTATGCTGATGTGCATGATCCACTTTATGGCTGGATGGGTCAGAAAGCATCCAGTTCATGATAGGCAGTTCAGGTCACACAGTGACTTGATGACCCATAGTTAACATTTAGTTTCCACCAAAGCCCAGTAACAGGCCAAGAGCTGTCTCTCACAAAGAGAGTAGTTATCTGCAGAAGATGGCCAGGCCTTGCCCCAAAATCCTAGAGGCCTCCGCTGTGATTCACCTATGGGGGCCTGCCAAAGGCTCCAAACAGCAACCCTATCTGCCACTGACACAATGCATCATTGGATCTGCTGGGTCATATGGCCCAAGTGGCAGAGCAGTTTGCACAGCAGCCTGAACCTGATGCAAAGCCTTCTCCTGTTCTGGATTCTACTCAAACCTGGCAGCCTTTCAGGTCACTGGATAAATGGGGTGGAATAACACACCCGAATGAGGAATGTGTTACCTCCAAAATCCAAACAGGCCCACTAGGTGTTGTGCCTCTTTCTTGGTTGCAAGAGGGGCCAAATGCAGCAACTTATCCTTCACATTAGAAGGAATATCTCAACAGGTCACACACCACTGGACCCCTAAAAATTTTACTGAGGTAGAAGGTCCCTGAATTTTAGTCAGATTTATTTCCCATCCTCTGGCACACAAATGTCTCACCAATAAGTCCAGTGTGTTCGCTACTTCTTGCTCACTGGATTTAATGAGCATAATGTAATAAATGTAATAGATCAGTGTCGTATCTTGTGGAAGCAAAAACCATCAAGATTTTTTCAAATAAGATTATGACACAAAGCTGGAGAGTTGATAGTTAGGAGAGTAGAGGTATATTGGATATTGGATGAGTTAGGACAGTAGAGGTATATTGCTGGCCTTTCCAGCTGAAAGCAAATTGCTTCTGGTGGACCTTATGGACAGGAATGGAGAAAAAGGCATTTGCCAAGTCAATGGGTCCATATCAGGTAGCAGGAGATGTGTTAATTGGCTCAAGCAATGAAACCACATCTGGTACAGCAGCTGCAACTGGAGTCACCACTTGGTTAATCTTGTGATAATCCACTGTCATTCTCTATGATCCATCTGCTTTCTGCACAGGCCAAATGAAAGAGTTGAATGAGGATGTGGTGGGGATCACAACTTCTGTGTCTTGCATGACCTGGATGGTGGCGCTAATCTCCACAATCCCTCCAGGGATGTGACATTGTTTTTGATTAACTATTTTTCTAGGTAGAAGCAGCTTTAATGGTTTCCATTTGTACTTTCCCACCATAATGGCCCTCACTCTACCAGTCAGGGAGCCAATGTGAAGCTTCTGCCAGCTGCTAAGTGTGTCTGCCAATTAGGCATTCTGGCACTGGGGAAATGACCACAGGATGAGCCCAGGGACCCACTGGATCCACTGTAAGTTGAACCTGAGCTGAAACTCCATTAATTACCTGACCCTCGTAAACCCCTACCTTAACTGAAAGACCACAGTGACTTTTTGGGTTCTCTGGAATCAATGTCAGCTCAGAGCCAGTGTCCAGTAGTCCTCAAAATGTCTGACCATTTCCCTTTCCCCACGCACAGTTGTCCTGGTTAAAGCCTGGAGGTCTCCTTGGGAAAGGATGGGAGAAAGATTAACAGCATAAATTCTTGGTAATGTAGTGAGGGCTTTCCTCAAGGGGATCTGGCCTCCCCTTCATTCATGAGGTTCTGGGTCTGTAAACTGGCTCAAGTTTGGAAATTGATTGAAGGGCCGTGGTTCTCTGTTTTTAGAATTCACATTAGTCTTTTCTATATTCGACCTATAAGTTTTCTGTTTTATAAATTAAGTAGGAATGCAGTAGTAGGCTTCCTATCAATTTCACTTGGAACACTGTGATTAATTAGCCAGTGTCAGAGCTCTACATGAGTCAGACTATTCTGATTGCTGCTTTGCCTCTGCTGTCCATTATGGTAGCTTCATCCACCTTGCCTTTGGTGGTTGAGTGCTGCCTCTTGGCCCTTGCCACCTTTGTGTCCAATTATATCCATTATATTTATTTTTATTTTATTTTGAGATGGAGTCTTACTCTGCCGCCCAAGTTGGAGTGCAGTGAGGTGATCTCAGCTCACTGAAAGCTCCGCCTCCTGGGTTCACACCATTCTCCTGACTCAGCCTCCTGAGTAGTTGGGAACACAAGCACCCGCCACCACACCCGGCTAATTTTTGCATTTTTAGTAGAGACAGGGTTTCACCGTGTTAGCCAGGATGGTCTCAATCTCCTGACCCTGTGATCTGCCCGCCTCAGCCTCCCAAAATGCTGGGATTACAGGTGTGTAATAACCACCACACGCCCGGTGTATACCCATTATATTTCAATTTTGTAGTTGAGTGACTATAGTTTCCTCTGTTAGATCTGACATACAGAGAAGAGCAATTACAGGACTCTTCAAAGATGCAGGTGCTGCCCTCAGAAAACTATCTTGCAAAGTTTTGGTAAAGAGTATATCTTCTGGACTCTCCCAGCTAATATGAGTAGGTCCAAAGTGCCTAATCCATTCCACCATTCCAATATCCCTAAGCCTTTGGATCCCTTCCTCTATGTTAAACCAAGGGATATTAGGCATTTCTAGCTCACTCACAGTGGGACATCTTTAATCTATATTTCAGTTAACCAAGCAAGTAAACTATTAGAACCTTTTTAATGCTCCGAGCAGCAATATTGAATTCAAAGTCCCTACTTACTGGGCTCCAATCAATAAATTCAGTTTTATCCAACTCTATGTTCCTTCCACCATTATCCCATACCTTTAATATCTATTCCCATGACTGTTCTCCAGATTTCTGTTTATATAAATCAGTAAACTCAAGCAGTTATTTTCAAGTATATCACACCTCTAGTCTAAATTACACTGAATTGGTTTTGCTATTAAATAACATAGTCTTGAGGAAACATCATTTCCTCTCTGGAATATAATCTTGTTTGTAAAATAAGTAAATAGAGTGAGGTTCCTTTTAAATCTGTTCTTCAATGATTTATGTGTTATTTGCATACAGTTTCTTGATAAGCGGTGATATGGTGCATGTGATGCTGTGAGATAATACATACATTCTGTATCCTTTCTTTTTCCCTTGTTATTAAGGGGGATCAGAGTTTTATTCTTTTTTATCATAATTTTTTGAGATGAAGGATGAGGGTAAGATCTTGATTTTATTTGTCTAGGAATAAAGCATAAAAACTGTGGATTCAGCCAATAAATGTGTCCCAATAAACTTCTGAACTAGGAGATCATAGGATGAGATCCCCACATTTCAATTTTAGGCTTCTTAGGAGAAAGAAGTTACAGCTTAAGAATTGAAGAAAAGATTTTTAACAACAGAGTCACTCATGGGAAGTTATATAAATGAATTCAGATTTTGTTCATTCCTGGTTTAGTACATTTCTGTCATCTCAATCAAAATCAAGATAAAATGTTAACATCTGAGAATTGTATTTAAAGTCAGTATATCATATATGCATAAAATAATTGAAATAAAAATAAACGTAAAGAGATTGAATGATGTAGTTAAATAAAGTTTGTGCTATAACATTATTGAGACAGCCAAAGTATTTTTTGGAGCCATATTTAATACTTAGGAGAATGCTGGTGAAGAATAAAGTAGAGCTTGTCTTGATTACCAGAATTTTTTAGAAAAACATAAACTTACATGGAAAATTCCTAGAAGTCTATATTCAAAAACAAACAAACAAAAACCACTCTGACAACACAATCTGTTTTTTATATACAGCACAGGAGCTGATCAGAAATGGAAGATACACACACGGGAACATTTACCCTTAGAAGAAAATAATCATATACTAGTTGGGGAACAACATCTGCTCAGCTAGCTGCTGCTGATCAGTTGTGTCACCCAGGAGAGAAGAAAAACCTCAGGGAAAACAAGCATCAGGGACGTGATGCAAGTCAAATTAGAAAAGCAGTTCCTTTAGAATAACAAGGATTTGCAGCTTCCGAGTCTAAATAGTCTAGGGAAATTAAGGTGTTTTCCCTAAGGTGAAAAATCAAAATCTGGCTATATTTTACTGAGGACTAAGCCTCAAATATCTTTTTGAAACTCTGCATTATGAACCAATGATGGCTAGGACCCAGATTTTTTTGGATATTCTTAGGAAAATTTTATGTTTCCTTCAACAGTCCTATTCCTCAAAATTAAAATTCACTATGCCAATTTGCATGCCTGAAGTTAACAGTTAATTCTAAAATTAAATCTATATCAGTAATTCTTTTATTTTCCTTTGGGGTTATTAGAATTAAACATGCCAAAATCACGCCATTGCTTTAATACGTTTGCTCCAAGGGATAAATGCACCTCTCTTTGCTTTCCAAAGACTCTAATTTAGTTGCCAATAAATAAGTAAATACATCCATAAAATTATTTAAAATTTTTATGATGACCAGTGTACACATACATATAAAACTGAAAGAGTGATTTGAGTAACAACATAAAAATCACAATCTATTACTAACTGCATACTTTTCATAACGACAAAATTGTACTAAATTTCATATTCATTTGCATACTCTTCAAAAATGATTTTGCCACATGGCACAATATTTTCATTTTTCAGAATTTCATGCTTCACAGTTTTATAATTTTTTCAGTTTAGATGCAACTGACATCTTGATGAATTCAGCTATACAGCATAAGTCACTATTTTTTGGATAACTGAATGTTAAGCAACTATTTTGTTAACAAAATAATTTCAATGTAGTCATACAGAAACAACCTTTATATTACCAATTTAAGAGGCTTATTTTGTTTAAATAACTAAATGCGTCTGTGTTAACTTGTTTACTTTCTTATTTCTTATTATTTCACTCCCTATATTTCTGATTACGTTCTTTGAAACCTATACCCAAAGTTTCAGGACTGAATATACATCTTTTAATTACATACATTATATATTTTACATATATATATGTGTGTAGAAGAAACATGCTTAATTTTAGAACACTCTGAAATATATTGAATCCCATATCTAATTTATTGCTTCTTTTTAGTGGAAAAGTGTCTTTTAATCATTTAGGAGAAGCAACATTCTTACACTCAATCACAAACACACACAAAAATAATCTTTTTTTCCTTCAGAAAACTGAAGTGCATTCAAGTGATGGTTGTTATAGTTTTTTATTTGCTAAAGGATGAGGGATTTTATAAAATTCCATGTGTGCTTATTAACTATTGTCTTTTAGCTTCAAACCCATCTTTCTATAAGTGATTTGTCATGCTGAGGCTGGGACTAGGACATCACATTTTCCCTTGCCGGTTGGTCCCTGTTATATCCTGTCTGTGGTGGGTGGAGTATGGGGGCGGTGTTAGGAAAGGGTAGTGTTGGGCTTGAGGAAGGAAAACAGCTCTCTTTCTTTTTGTTTGCTGTCTGTTCCTGAAAGCTTTACAGAGGCGATAATTGGACACAAAGGCAGTGGGTATCCGTTTTAGTAACAACAATTTGTTTCAATTTCCAGTTATTTTCTTTTTTTTTAGATTCCCTAAACTAGCCTCATTGTGTCCCCTTAAGATACCACATCAGCCAAGCTGTAACCACTCCTCAGAAATCCATACTCAATTTCCAGTGGGTTTCTCCTCCAGCCTACTAAGGTATTTGTCCAGCCAGTGCGGACCCATTCTTCAGAGACTGGGTCTCAGCTCTGCCCCGAGATTTTTTGTTTCCTCAGTTCCAGGGATAGCAACTGCTTTATGAGATTACCATCTCTGTAATACCTCAGTGCTCTAGTTTTGCTTCTAATACATGTGTAGACAATTTCTTATGTATTAAAATACCTGATGTGATTTTTATTTTCTGGAGTAACCTTAACTGAAACACCATGACTAAAGTGCCCTAAGAATGACCTTCATGAATTAAGATATTTTTTCTTTCACAATAAAGATGGCTCCCGGTAAGTTTGCCTTTATTATACTGTAGCCATCAATAAAAACACTCCTGTGGTTGTTCCTGTTCAAATCCAAGTTTCTTTGTCCCTTTACATTATGAAACATATTAGATGAAAAACAATGAAGTTTTGTTTGTGGTTTTGGGACTGTATTATAGAAAGGATGATCTTCCCCCTTAATTCTTAAAACAGCACAATGCATAAAGATTATGAAATATTATAATCTTTATCTAAACACTGACTTAAGCTGACAAGGTTTCATTTTTGAATTCAGTATTTTAAACTAGATTTTAAAGTTTAGTTTCTTCAAGCCAAATAAAACAAAACACTAATTCTTATTCTCTCCACTCCTATGTATCTTGTGCATAAATCTATGGAGTATTTTAGACAGAGAATGTGCTGCTTTACATTCTTCCCACTCAATACATGTTAAATTAAAAGGTCCAGAAAGGATATCATTGAGTGAAAAGAAAATATTGAAAAGGCCAGTAACATCAGAATTTTCTAATACTAGAATACATTAAAGGGAGAAAAGAACATAAATAAATTCAAAAGATAAATTTAAAGGGGTGATACAAAACTTAAAAAGTGCTATTGTCTAAAAAAATATGAGTGCATGAGTAATACATCTCGGTGTATCCTAAGGATGTAGCAATATTGTCTGAAATAATAAAGAAGGGAATCCATGGAATCCATATATCTTTTGGAATATACACAAACACAAACACATACGAATATACATCTGTTTAACATTGTCTGAATAAGGTGAATAATGGTATAGCCCATGACCCAACTCTTCCATTCTTAGGGTTTGTTTTATCTCACAAAATTTCATGCCCTAATATGCATGTAAAACAGGCATGGAGCAGCATTTAGGATAGCCTCAAAATGAAAACAACACACATATTCATCAGCAGTGAAAGGGATAAATTGTGACATATTAGTATAATTAAATACTATTCAAGAAGCCACAAAAGAGAACATATAGTATGGTTTTATTTATGTACATTATCAAAACCTGATAAAACCAAACTACATTGTTTTACTCAAAAAAATGGAGTACCTATAATCTTTTCCAAGTCAGAGAATTATAATTGTTCTTTACCATGTTTATTTATGGGTGTTTTGTTTTGCTTTGTTTGGAGATGGAGTCTCACTCTGTCACCAAGGCTGGAGTGCAATGGCACAATCTCGGCTCACTGCAACCTCTGCCTCCCAGGTTCAAGTGATTCTCCCACCTCAGCTTCCCAAGTAGCTTGGACTACAGGTGTGTGCCACCATACATGGCTGATTTTTGTACTTTTTAATAGAGACATGGTTTCACTATGTTGGCCAGGTTGGTCTTGAACTCCTGACCTCAAGTGATCTGCTGGCCTTGGCCTCCTAAAGTGCTGGAATTACAGGCATGAGCCACCATGCCTGACGTATGTATGTGTTATATACTATTTCATGTATACGTTATTTTTCAAAATACTAATTTATATAAAACTAATTTTATTTTTCAAACTTACTTGCAATATTCTAGAACATCTTTAATTTCAAGTTACTTTTTAAAGACTTCTTTTCATTTTGGTTTTCATTTTTATTTTTCAACTTCATTGAGGTAGAATTTATATGCAACGAAATGCACACATTTTAACTTTACAGTTTCATGAGTGATGGCAACTACATACAACATTGTAAACTTTTAATTACTACCTCCACCTAGAAGTAGATAGTTCCATCACACTAAATAGTGCTCTTCTGCCTTTTTGCAATGATGCCTACACACATGCGTGCACACAGTCCCAGGTAACCACTGATCTAGGTTCTGTTAGCAGAGGTTAATAAAAATGGAGTCCTGCAGGACTACAGTAAACATACTTTTATTCCTGGCTTCTTTTGTTCAGCATGTTTTTGAGATCCATCTACGCTTTTAAGTGTACCAGTAGTTTATATTGCTGAGTAATTGACTACTTTGTATAGGGCAAATGGATAAAATGTTTCTGATATATAGATTTTTGGGTTACTTTCAGCGTGAATTGCTAATATTTGTGTAAAATTTCTTATTTCTCTTGGATATTACTTCGGAGTGGAATTGCTGGGTCACATAGAAAGTATATTTTTTCGAAAAGGCATCACGCTATTTTCCAAAGTGATTTTATCATTTTACACTCTCATGAAAATGCCTGCAAGTTCTAACAGTGATACATACTGGGCAATACTTAGTATTTTTTTTTATATTATGGAGATGTAGGAGTGTAAGGATTCTTTGTATCTACTGCACAAAGGCCCTTTGTCATACATATGTGCAAATATTTTATCCCAATTTATGACAACTTTTTAAATTGTTTCAAAAGAGTTTTTAGAGTATAAGTTTTTAATTTTCATTAAGTCCACCCTATCAGTTTTTTATGTTGTGCCCTAATGATTTTTTGCTAAAAAACATGTCAGGAAGATTTTCTCTTTATTAACATTTTGTCAGATTATATATATATTTATATTTATATTTTTTCTATAGTATGAAGTCTCAAAGGCCACTGTAACCCCAGAATTTCGAAGGTCAATAAGTCCAAATAAAATGTCCTGGAACATCAATTGGAATGGAGGTCACTATTCCTTAAGAATACTATCTCAGAATTAGGAAGCCATGAGAATAAGTCATTTAAGGTTTTCAGTTTATAATTATTCATGTTATAATAATTACCATGTGTCAGGTAGTATTCTATGTGCTTTACAAATATTCCTTATAAAATCCTGAAAATCATTCTATAAGACAGTGATTTACTAATTTTACAAAGGGACAAAGTAAAGCCCACAAATCTTTCATAAAATCATTGACTCATACATAGTGCCAGAATCCTGGAAGGCCGATTCCAGAGCATATTCTCTGAACCACTATACACGTTTTACCTTACTGCCGGTTGAGTATTTTCCACAGTTTCTTTGTCAAGTCTATCTCTTCTTATTTAACTCAACATAGTTTAACATCCTATACCTTGGTGAGTCCTGAGTATGAATCCTATAAAATTAGGGCCCTGTTTATGGAAGACAATTATTTTTTCTGATTGATTTTTGTTTGTTGACTTTTTCCATTTTCCATTTAAGTAGGAATTCATTGTCATGCGACTTACCCAGAAAAATCAAATAAAAATTAATGATATTCATCTAAACACAAAGGCTAAAATTTAGCAATAAGTCACAAAATAAAAGGAGGAAGAAAAATCAATACAACATAACAAAAAAAATGAACCACAATAACACAATATGTTCTGACAGTTTCTAATTGGTTTTTGTATAGGTAAAGAAAAGAAGGGGAATGTAATTAGTTCCATAAGGTTTTATATTTATGTGGAAGTATAAGAATTTTTTGTTTTATTCAATGTTCAAATGAAATGACAGATGCTCCATTGGACTGTTTTTGAATTCACCGAATACAAATTATGTACAATGAAGTTTTTTCAGGAGTTGAGATTCTTCAAAAAGCAGATATATTAGACTAAAATATAGATTATTACTACTAATGTAAAACTGTCTTAAACTTTGAACTGATGTTGCTTGAAAATGCAGGATTACATTTCTCTCTTTTCCATAACAGTTGTCACAGACTCTACAGGCCATTTAATTAATCATAATCAAAATGATATGATTTTCCTTGGTAATATATGAAATATCACGTCATTTTAGAATCCTTAGAAATTAAACGATTTGGTTACTTTCTTATGAGTTGTCTATTAAACACATTAATTTTCCAATTCCAAATCACTACACAATAGCATGACACGTGGGCAGATGAACTCAGGCAGTTTGAATAATAGTCACTCCGTTTAAACTTTACCATGTGTTGAGGTGGCTGAAACCTTATGGATAGATTGGCTTAGTCTATCTTTCAAAGAATGAACTTGATGTGAGGCAGATTCCCATGAAAAAGCCATTTGGCTTTACCTGGCCTCCACCCCACACCCACTGTCAACCTCCACTACTTCCCCAGCACGATATCTTGAAAGGTAACCTTTATCTAAGGGATTACATCCCTTAGAATATTATCTAAATTATGGAGAGAATTCTAGGATTTGATTAATAAATGATTAATTTTAATGAGATAGAGTTGCTGCTACCTAACTAAATTATTCGCTGGATTCTTCAACAAGAGTCCCCACACTCAAACTATTTTTTCTTAACCAAATTTACAGAGCCTATGGTTATTTCATTGTCAGACACACACACACACACATACATACATAGTGCCAGAATCCTGGAAGGCAGATTCCAGAGCATATTCTCTGAACCACTATACATGTTTTAACTTACTTAAACCACTTACATGTTGTAACACACACACACACACAATGCAACACATTTTTTTTTCACAATTTTTCAAAATTCCTGTAAGTGTCAGTGATTAAAGCTGCTGAAATAAAATATATGACTAGAAAGCACCTTTTTTTTAAAGTATTCTTCAAAATGTATTGGGTCTCCTTCTTAGTGAGACAACTGGTCATTCAGGGAGCATAGAATTTTACCTCAAGTATCCTTTCATTGTACTTAAAGCACTGTATAAAATTTAGATTTGTGTGTCATTATACTTT
Source organism: Macaca mulatta (assembly GCF_049350105.2). NCBI lineage: Eukaryota > Metazoa > Chordata > Mammalia > Primates > Cercopithecidae > Macaca > Macaca mulatta. The sequence continues at coordinate 98,522,207 of NC_133419.1, forward strand.
ATTAATATATCAAATAAGAAAGAAATTATTAAAATCAGTTGATTATGGATACATATATAAAGGAAATTTGATATTTCAATTCATTTTGGAGGAAGACTTAAAACATGCACATTACCCTCCTGATAGGTCTAGAAATCTTAGATTTAAACTCGACTTTTTCTTGTTACATAGATCACTACATGAAAACTAACATTGCTTATCATTTGAGCAAGTTTCCTATGTTCAATTCCCAAACACAAATTTTTATTATCTTCTAGTAGTCAGTACTGACACACAGCCAACTTAGTTTGGGGGAAAAAGGAACTGCATTGGCTAAAAGAATCCAGAGAGATTGAAAGCCAACTGTAGGAAGTACGGTTATTCAACACAGCTTCAGGAATAATTGAAAGCAGGTACATACATCCAATAGAGTAGAAAGATCTGTTTTCTATCTCTCCTTTTCTTTCCAAATTGACCTTATCATTTTGTTCTTTTTATATGGACTGAGTTTCTCTACTAGGGAAAAAAGGTGGTTTCCTAAAGTTCAGAGCTTCTTCTCATGTTTATACATATATGAGAAACACTTTCTGCACTAAAAGGGGATAACCATTGGTATCAGTTTGCCAGTGCTGCAAGTCCTGGCAAAGAAACTCAGGCATAACATGAATTAGGTGCCCTGCCTGAAATTTCATTTGGGTTGAAGGAATAAATAATAACAGCAAAAATATATTTGATTCTCACAAAACATTATTACTTATGAAGTATCAGACTCTAAATTTTACAGATATTTAATTGATTTAGAAATATTAAATAACTTCATCCAATCACAAACATCACCCTCAGTGGATTCGGGGTAACTCAAACAATAGTATTTGTGGAGGCACTTGAAGGGCAAGGAATGCGATATCTATTGTCTCAAGAGAAGGGAAAGATTTTAGATAGATATTAATATAAATGTTCCTTAAGGTCCTTCCTAGAGCTCTGGAATATCTTGGAATTTTTACACACCTGGACAATGTATTAGGTGGGGCAAGAGAGGAGGCAAAAGGGGAAAACTCATTTTACACTTTAAAAAAAGAGGACACAAATTGAATTATTCAAATTGACCAACTATGTCATTTGCTTTATCATAGTAATTAAATACATATTTATCTATAATATAACACAGACCATAAAGAGGTCACATTATTATTCAGTCTATGGATTAAAAAACTGAAATTTTCCTCCCAGGTGGAAAAAACAATCAAGGAATCTTAGAAGGCAATTTTCAGCCTGCACATGTGTGCACACACACAAAATGAATTAAAAATGTACTCAGTTATATTAGCAAAGGGATGGGCATGTGGGATAAGGAAGGGGTCATTAAAAATTGTAAGTTCTTTCTGCTCTCAGTTGCTTAATTAAGAAATTCAGGTAGTCAGATGAGTTATAAAAAGAAGCTTAACTCTTCCGTCATATGAGAATGTGCTCTGAGACAAAAGCCAGTGCAACGTGACTGTTAGGGAAATGGCTGTCTCACAAGTTCAACACAGAAAAAGCATGGTAGACATAGTTCAAAGTCTATTTTGTGCTTGGATTTCAAGAGAGTGCATATAGTAGAGGAAGACTTCTTTAAGCCAAATACCATTTTTTTAAAATTATTTTTTATTATTATACTTTAAGTTCTAGGGTACATGTGCATAACGTGCAGGTTTGTTACATATATATACTTGTGCCATGTTGTTGTGCTGCACCCATCAACTCGTCAGCACCCATCAACTCGTCATTTACATCAGGTATAACTCCCAATGCAATCCCTCCCCCCTCCCCCCTCCCCATGATAGGCCCCGGTGTGTGATGTTCCCCTTCCCGAGTCCAAGTGATCTCATTGTTCAGTTCCCACCTATGAGTGAGAACATGCGGTGTTTGGTTTTCTGTTCTTGTGATAGTTTGCTAAGAATGATGGTTTCCAGCTGCATCTATGTCCCTACAAAGGACACAAACTCATCCTTTTTTATGGCTGCATAGTATTCCATGGTGTATATGTGCCACATTTTCTTAATCCAGTCTGTCACTGATGGACATTTGGGTTGATTCCAAGTCTTTGCTATTGTGAATAGTGCCGCCAAATACCATTTAATGACATTGAACAAAGGCAAAAAAAGGTAAAGGCACGGGTTTAACAGAAATATTTTATTACTATTTACTAAACATGAAAAAACTGATTGTAATGACAAAACAATTTTGTATTTTCATCTTTAGTGTTCATGACTTTCAACTTGTTTTAAAAAATTGGTCTTTAGTGTAATTTAAAAAAAGGCAAATTATTTATGAGGATGAAATTTGGTAGATACCAGTAGTTATATTTTTCTCAATAATACAAGTTTTCTTTATAATTTTATTATTTATTAGTAAAATTTAAAATAAGTTGTCATCTTTGTCCATTTTGTGCTGCTATTGCAAAATACTTGAGACAGGGCAACATTTTTATTTTTATTTATTTTTATTTTTTGAGACTGAGTTTCACTCTGTTGCCCAGGCTGGAGTGGAGTGGTGTGATGTCAGCTGGGTAATGTTATAAAGCACAAAATTTATTTCTCAGAGCTCTGGAGGCTAGGGAGTGCAAGATAAAGGTGATGGTATGTTGGTTAGTGAGAGCCTTTGTGCATTCCAACATGGCAAAATGTGGAAGCGCAAGTTAGCCAAATGCTTGCCAAAGCTTCTTTCACAAGACCCTTAATCCCATGGGTGAGAGCCTATCCCTCCTGGCCTAGGGACTCTTAAAGGCACCACCTTTTAATACTATCAGATTGGCAGTACCTGGAGTTTTGAGGGGATAAATTCATACCTTAGCATCTGCCTTCAGTATGCATTTTGTAACATTTTTTTTCAACGCTCTTTTGCATTTCATTATTATTATTACAGGGAAGGTCTGAAAACAATCGAAAGCAGAAGAGAGATTTTAATCTGTTCATAGATCAGTAACAGGCTAGACCAAGATTCCTATGTAATGAGCCATGTGTTCATGTCAGTTTCTTCTGTCTCCTTAAATAACGGAGAATCATTGAATTTAAAATGCACCATCTTACTGACATTTCTGTCTTTTGTCTGCATCTATCAGAAAATGTGTAATTGCACCTTGTGAGTTTGTGTGAAGGTTACAGTGGACCTCTGTATGAAGAGAAAAGAACTTTAACACTAAAGTGTCCTGTACTGTACACTGTATTCTCTGTCTTTCTCTCTCTCTCTCTCTCTCTCTCTCTCTCTCTCTCTCTCTCTCTATATATATATATATATATATATATATATATATAAAACTGTCAAAGTCAACTGCATTTCATCTTAACACAAGCATAGAGGTTTCAAATAAGGAATACATAATACGACTTCAAAGGAATTTCAGTAAGCCTAGCAGAATGTCAGATATATATGCATATAAGAAGCAGAAGATACAATTTTAAGAGCTCGAGAAGAATAAAATTAATTCTATTCCAAATTGTTGTCTACTGCTTCTTTGGCATTTCCTTTCTTGGTATTTGAGATTTTATATAAGAGTGTATTTTATGGTTATCAATACAAATGTCACTGTCTAATAATATCTTAGGAAAAAATGACACATTTCATGTATATGGAACTTTATGTTTCACAAGACCTTTTTTCATGTATTACTTATGTAAATTACCAAACTAACTTTTAAATACACTCTATTAAATTTATTTATAGGAAAAGGAATTAAATCTTATAATATTTAGCCACAGTATTAAGTACTGTATTTTATAAGTTGCAGTGTCCCAAACAAATTTTTTTAGTCCTCACAGTAAGAAGCCATGTGCTACGATCTAAGGTGCAATACTCATTAATATTAATATTAAATGCATAAATAAAGGAATAAGTGAAAGAATCTGGGACAAAAAACCATTTCTTTTGACTTTAAAGGCAATGTTAACATTCACAAGTTATTTTATTATATAATATTTTACTTTATCAGGCCACTTTTGGTATGATCACTGGACAAGATCATAGTTAACAGCTGATATTTGAATAATCACATTACAAATTTGAAGCTCCAGTCTTCTATACAGTTTATTTGAGGGACAAGTAGGGCTGAAAAGAGAGTTATTTTGCTTATATAGCCTCCACATTGATTTCAGTTTCCTGTGAAATCATTATTTATTTCACAAATAATCCAGAAAAGAAGTAATTTAAGAAACAGATTTATTTATTTTTTATGGGGGGTGGAGGTATAATAGGTTTATTAGTTTTAAGGAGTGGCAAGCAAGAAAACTAATTTTTAGTTCTGTATATGATACTATAACTTTTGTGGGTACATAGTAGGTATAGATATTTATGGGCCATATTAAGCATGCAATGCATAATAATCACATCATGGAAAATGGGGTAAACCATCCTCTCAAGCATTTATCTTTTGTGTTACAAATAATTTAATTACACTCCTTAAGTTATTTTAAAATGTATAGTTAAATTATTATTGAATATAGTTACCCAGTTGTGCTATCAGATATTAGGCCTTATGTATTCATTTTAATTTTTTTTTCGTACCCATTAACCATTCACATCCCCCCCAACCCACCACCCACTACCTTTCCCAGCCTTTGGTAACCATCCTTCTACTCTTTATGTCCATGAGTTCAATTGTTTTGATTTGTAGATCCCACAAATAACTGATATGAAATGTTTTTCTTTCTGTGCCTGGTTTATTTGGCTTAACATAATGAATGACCTCCAGTTCAATCCATGCTATTGCAAATGAGTGAATCTCATTTATTTAGTGACTGGATAGCACTGTATTGTGTGCAAGTACAACATTTTCTTTATCCATTCATCTGTTGATGGGCACTTCAGTTGCTTCCAAATCTTGGCTATTGTGAACAGAGCTGCAACAAACATGGCAGTGCAGATATCTCTTAAATATACTGATTTCCTTTCTTTTGAGTATATACCCAGCAGTGAGATTGCTGGATCATATGGGAGCTCTATTTTTAGTTTCTTGAGAAACCTCCAAACTGTTATCCATAGTGGTTGTACTAACTCACATTCCCAACAAAAGCGTATGAGGTTTCCTTTGCTTCACATCCTTGCCAGCATTTGTTATTGCCTGTCATTTGGATAAAAGCCATTTTAGCTGGGGTAAGATGATATCTCCCGGTATTTTGATCTGCATTTCTCTGATGATCAGTGATGTTCAGCACCCTTTCATATGCCTGTTTGCCATTTTATGTCTTATTTTGAGAGATGTGTATTCAGATTTTTTGCTCTTTTTTTTTATTGGATTATGATATATATGTTTTTTTTTCCTGTAGAGTTCTTTCAGCTCCTTACACATTCTGGTTATTAATCTCTTGTCTGATGGATAGTTTGCAAATATTTTCTCCCATTCTATGGGTTCTCTCTTCACTTTGTTGATGGTATATTTTGCTGTGCAGAAGTTTGTTAACTTGATGAGATCCCATTTGTCCACTATTGCTTTGGTTGCCTGTGCTTGTGAGGTGTTACTCAAGAAATTTTTGCCAAGACCAATGTCCTGGAAAATGTTTCCAATGTCTTCTTGTAGTAGTTTCATAGTTTGATGTCTTAGATTAATGTCTTTAATCCATTTTAATTTGTATTTTATATCTGGTGAGAGATAGGGGTCTAGTTTAATTCTGCTGTACATGGATATACAGTTTTCCTATGACCATTTATTGAAGAGAATGTCTACCCAGTGTCTTTTCTTGGCACCTTTGTTGAAAATGAGTTCATCACAGGTGTGTGGACTTGTTTTGGAGTTCTCTGTTCTATTCCATTGATCTATGTGTCTGTTTTTATGCCAGTACCTTGCTGTTTTGTGATTATAGCTCTGTAGTATAATTTGAAGTCAGGTAAAGTGATTCTTCCAGCTTTATTCTTTTTGCTCAGGACAGCTTTGGCTATTGTTGGTCTTTTGTGATTCCATATAAATTTTAGGGTTTTTTCTATTTATGTGAAAAATGTCATTGGTTTTTTAATAGGGATTGCATTGAATCTGTAGATTGCTTTGGGTAGTATAGACATTTAGCAATATTGATTTTTCCAACCCATGAACATGGAATATTTTTTCCATTTTTATGGTGTCCTCTTCAATTGCTTTCATCAATTTTTTTTTAGTTTTAATTATAGAGATTTTTTTTCACTTCTTTGGTTAATTTGTAGGTATTTAATTCATTTGTGGCTATGATAAATGGACTTACATTTAAATTTCTGTTTCAGATTTTTCACTATTGGTATATAAATGCTCCTTTTTTTCCCCTATATATTTTGTACCCTGCAAAATATACTCAATTGGTTTATCAGTTCTGATAGTTTTTTGAGGGAGTCTCTAGGTTTTTCCAAATATAAGATCATACAGTCTGGAACAAAAATGATAATTGTACTTTTTTCTTTCCAGTTTTAACAGGTTATAACATGTATGTCTTATAATCTATTATTTTATGCTGAGAACAACACTGTTTGCATAAACAAACAAGTAACAAGGAAAGTAATGAAGACTATGCCTTAAATTTATTTCCTTGCTTTTTAACTTTTTGTTTTTAATTTCTCTTGTCTAATTGCTCTAGCTAAGACTTCCAGTACTACATTGAATAACAGTGGTGAAAGCAGGCATCCTTGTCATGTTCCAGATCTTAGAGGAAAGGCATTCATGGTTTCCTCATTCAGTATGATACTGGTTGCAGGTCTGTTACATATGGCTTTCATTATTTTGAAGTATGTTCCTTCTACTCCCAGTTTTCAGGGTTTTTATCAAGAAGGGATGTTGAATTTTATCAAACGGTTTCCCAGCATCAATATAAATGATCATATGATTTTTATCCTTCATTCTTTTGATATGATGGGTCACATTGATTAATCGCATATTTTGCACCATCCTAACATCCCTGGGATAAATCCCACTTGGTCATAATGAATGATCTTTTTAATGCATTGTTGTATTTGATTTGTAAGTATTTTGTTGAGGACTTTTGCATCTATGTTCATCAGAGATATTAGCCTATAGTTTTCTTTTTTTAATGTGTCTTTCTCTGGTTTTGGTATCAGGGTAAATCTGGCCTCATAGAATGAGTGTGGAAATATTCCCTCTCCCGCTATTTTTCAGAATAGTTTCAGAATAGTAGGATTGAGTAGGAAGAAATAAACCAAACATTTAGTTCTTCTTTAAATGTTTGGTAGAATTGAGCTGTGAAGCCATCAGGTTCTGAGCTTTTCTTTACTTTGAGACTTTTTATTAAGGCTTTGATCTCATCACTTGTTATTGGTCTGTTCAGGTTTTTGATTTTTTCATGGTTTAATCTTGGTAGGTTGTATGAATTTGTCCATTTCTCCTAAATTTTCTAATTTATTAACATACAGTTGCTCATAGTAGTCACTAATGATCCTTTGGTTTTCTGTGCTATCAGTTGTAACGTCTCGTTTTTCATCTCTGTATTTTTTTGGATTTTCTCTCTTTTTTTCTGATACAGTCTGGCTAAAGGTTTGTCAATTTTGTTTCACTTTTCAAAAAGCCAACTTTTTGTTTCAATGATCTTTTGTTTTCCTCATTTCAATTTCATTTTTATCTGCTCTAATATTTATTATTTCTTTTCTTCTACTAATGTTGGGTTTGGTTTGCTCTTTCCTTTCAAATTTTTAAGATTCATTGTTAGGTTGTTTATTGAAATTTTTCTTCTTTTCAGATGTAGGTACTTATAACTGCTTATAGCTGTAAACATCCCTCTTAGTATTGCTTTTTCTGTGTACCATAGGTTTTAGTATGTTGCTTTAAATATCATTTGTTTCAAGAAATTTCTTCTTAATTTATTCATTCACACACTGTTCATTCAGGAGCATATTGTTTAATTTTCATGTATTTGTGTAGTTTTCAAAATTTCTCTTGTTATCTAGTTCTAGTTTTATTCCATTGTGGTCAGAGAAGATAATTGATATTATTTCAATTTTTAAAAAATTGTTTAAGACTTGTGTTGTGGCCTAACATATGGTATATCCTAGAGAACGATCCATGTGCTGAGGAAAAGAATGTGTATTATGCAGCTGTTGGATGAAATGTTCTGTAAATATGTATAAGATTTATTTGATCTACAGTGCAGATTAAGTCAGGTGTTCCTTTGTTGATTTTCTGTTTGAAATATCTGTCCAATGCTGAAAGTAGGGTGTTGAAATCTCCAGCTATTATTGTATTGGAGTCAAGCTCACTCTTTAAAATAGTATTTGCTTTATATATTTAGGTGCTTCAGTGTTTGGTGCATATATCTTTATAATTCTAATTTTCTCTTGCTAAATTTACTCCTTTATTATTATATAATAATATTCTTTGTCTTTTTTTTTTTTTTTTTTTTTTTTTTTTGAGATGCAGTCTTGCTCTGTTGCCCGGGCTGGAGTCCAGGAGTGTGATCTTGGCTCACTGCAACCTCCACCTGCCAGGTTCAAACGATTCTCCTGCCTCTGCCTCCTGAGTAGCTGGGATTACAGGCGCCTGCCACCGTGCCTGGCTAATTTTTGTATTTTTAGTAGAGATGGGGTATCACCATGTTGGTCAGGCTGTTCTTGAACTCCTGACCTCTTAATCTGCCTGCCTCAGCCTCCCAAAGTGTTGGGATTACAGGCATGAGCCACCGTGCCCGGCCTCTTTGTCTCTTTTACGGTTTTTGATTTAAAAATTATTTTGTCTGATATAAATATAACTACTCCTGCTCATTTTTGGTTTTCATTGGCATGGAATATCTTTTTCCATCCTTTATTTTCAGTCTATGTGTGTCTTTATAGGTGAAGTGTGTTTCTTGTAGTCAACAGACAAACGGGTCTTGTTTTGTTTTGTTTTGTTTTAGTTTATTCAGCCACTCTATCACTTTCAATTGGAAAGTTTATTCCATTGACATTCAAGGTTGTTTTGTGTTCTTCCTTCTTTCTTTCCTTTCTGTCTTCCTTTAGTGAAGGTGAGTTTCTCTGTCGAAATTATTTAGTTTCTCAGTTTTTATTTTTTGTGTTTCTATTATATGTTTCTTGATGAGAAGTTACTATGAGGCTTGCAAATACTTTCTTATAACCTAATAACACTGTTTGCATAAACAAACAAACAACCAGGAAGAAATCTAATAAACACCTTATACCTTAAATTCATTCACCCACTTTTTAACTCTTTGTTTTTACTATTTATATCTTATGTAGTATGTCTTGAAAACATGTTGTAATTATTATTTTTGATTGGATCATTTATCCTTTCTACTTACAATAAGTATAGTTTATACATCACTGTTACAGTGTAATAATATTCTGTGTTTTCCTGTGTACTTACTAATACCAGTGAGTTTTGTACCTTCTAATGATTTCTTGTTACTCATTAACATCTTTTTCTTTCTGATTGAAGTACTCCCTTTAGCATTTTTTGAAGGACAGGTCTGGTGTTGATGGAATCAGCTCTCATCTGGTAAACTTTAATTCTTTTTCATATCTGAAGAATAATTTTACTACATACACCATTCTAGGGTAAACTTTTTTTTCCTTCAGCACATAAATATGTCACGTTACTCTCTCCTGGTCTGTAAAATATCCTGAAAAGTTTGCTACCAGAAGTAATGAAGCTCCATTTTATGTTATTTATTTCTTTTCTCTTACTGCTTTTATGAAACTTTTTAAAAATCTTTGACCACTTGAAGTTTGATTATTAAATGCCTTAAGGTAGTCTTCTTTAGGTTAAATCTGCTTGGTGTTCTATAACCTTCTTGTACTTGAATATGCATATCTTTCTCTATGTTTGGAGTTCTCTGTTATTATCCCTTTGAATAAAGTTACTAATTCTATCCTTTTCTCAGTCTTCTCTTTGAGGCCAATATCTCTTACTTTCTCCCTTGAGCCTTTTTTTTCTGGATCTTGTAGGCATGCTTCGTTGTTTTTTATTCTTTTCTCTTTTGTCTCCTCTAACAGGCTATTTTCAAATAGCCTGTCAAGCTCACTAATTTTTTCTTCTGCTTGATCAATTCTGCTATTAGAGGATTCTGATGCATTCTTTAGTATGTCAGCTGCATTTTTCAACTTCAAAATTTGTTATTGATTTTTCTAAATTTACTTTAACTTTTTATTTAATTTAACTGATAGGATTCTGAATTCCTTCTCTGTATTCTCTTGAATTTCTTTGAGTTTCCTCAAAACAGCTATTTTGATTTCTCTGTCTAACAGGTCCCATATCTCTGGTACCTGGTACCTTATTTTGTTCATTTGGTGAGGTCATGTTTTTGTAGATCATCTTCATACTTGTAGATGTTTGTCTGTGTCTAGGCACTGAAGTGCTAGGCATTTATTGTAGTCTCTGCAGTCTGGACTGTTTGTACTCATCCTTCTTGGGAAGGCTTTCTAGACATTTGAAAAGACTTGGGAATTGTGACCTAAGCATTATTTGCTTTTGAGAGGACCTGGAGCTTGGAGTGGTGTAACACCAGCACCCCTGTAGCCACCAACCCCAGGACTGTGCTGGGTCAGATCTGAAGCTAACACACTGCTGGGTCTTTCCCAAAGCCTGTTGTAACCACTCCTTGTCTACCATTCATGTTCACTTAAAGCCTTAGGCTCTACGGTCAGCAGATGCAAAGCCAACCAGACCTATGTCCTTTCCTTCTCAGTAGGGTGTTTCTCCAGGTCACACGCAGGTCTAGAGGTACCATCTAATAGCCAGGGAGTAGAGTCAAAAACCTTAGAAGTCGGCCTGTTTTTCTATTGGATTGTGACTGAGCTGGCATTCAAACCACAAGACGCACCCCTTCCCACTCCTGCCTCCTTCTAGTCAGAGGATCCTCATCCCATGACCACTGCCACCTCAGGCCTACAGGGAGTACTGCAGGCTACTGCTGATGTTCCCTTAAGGCCAAGGGTTCCTCACTCAGCTTGTGGTGAATACTTCATGGCTTGGGACTCACCCTTCAGGGAAATGGGCTCCCCTCTGGCCAAGAGCAGGTTCAGAAATGCTATCCAAGAGCCAAACCCTGGAATCAAATGCCCCAAAAGCCCACTTTGTTCTCCACACCCCTGTAGCTGAGCTGGTACCTAAGGCATAAGACAAAATCCCCTCTACTTGTCCCTTCACTGTTCTCAGGCAGAAAGAGTCTTGCCCAGTAGACACCACAGCTGATAATGTGCTGAGTCTCGCCTGAAGCCAGCAAGTCACAGATTCTCACTTAAGACCCTCAACATATACCTGGGTTTTGCTGCTTGCTATTTAGGCCCTAAGGACTCTTCAGTTTGCAGGCAATAAATCCTGCCAGGACTGGTTCCTTCCCTTCAAGGCAGCTAATTTCTTTATGGCCAGAGAGTGTCTAGAAACATTCAGGAACTAGCGGGGTGGAAAGGGGGTCTCATGACTCTGACCGGTTCCTTATACTGCTTTGGCTGTGCTAGTATCCAAGATGCAAGACAAGCATCTCATCTTCCTCAAGCAGAAGAAAGGGGTCTCTTTTAGAGCTGTGAGCTATGCAGCCTGGTGTTAATGGAGTGGTGATGCCAGTCTTCCCTTTGCCATCCTGGCTGTCTCAGAAGGTCACATGCCCTCCCAGTCCACTGTCTCTGGGCCTAGTTCAGCCCTAAGACTTGCCAAAGAGCTGCAGTCCTTATGGCCTAGACTGACTTTCAAGTTTATTTGGGGCCCCAGAGTACTTTAGCTCACAGTGGCAAGGTTGGCAGGAATTCAAATTTCAGCTCCTATGATTGGCAATCTCCCTATGCCTAGGGCTGGTTTAAATTCTCCCTCCATGGGCAGGAATCAGCTAAATTTGATCTCATTTTGCTTTCTGCTATAACGAGGGTAGCACTGAGTTCACTGACTCACAATTCTGGCTCTCCCTCTTCCCATGGCACAGAAACACTCTCCATATTAGGCGGCTGCTGCTACTGAGGGATGAGACAGGGGTGGTATCAGCAATTCGTGGCTGTGTTTTAAAACTCCTTCAGTGCCTCGTTCAATGATAGGAAGTTAAAACTAAGTATTGTGAGTGATCACCTAATTCTTTTTTTAAACGTGCTTTTTTTGTGTAGATAATTCTTAAATTGTAGTTGTTGTTGTAGGAGGGTGATGACTGGTGATGCCTTCTATTCTGCCATATTGCTCCTCCTCTTCCAGGAGACAGATTTAAAATTAAACTTTGGGACAGCATTCTAAATGTATTTATGGCTCATAATATGATAAGGTCTCACAACAAAACCAAAATCTGTAATGATGCTGAATGAGTAAATAAGGTTTCCCTTTTTGTGAATTCGTATGAGTTTGAGTTTAGATGGCAATGAATAAATACATTAATCAATGTAATATAATTTAATATATATGGTCACAGCATATATATCTATATATGCTGTTACTACATATTAAATCATTTCAGGCTTTAAATCCATAGTTTTATCTTTGTAAATACAATTTAGGCATGGTATCTGATATTTTTAATGAAATAATTCACTTTTTAATTAGTGAAGGCTTGAGATAGACAAATTACAAGAGGGCAAGAAAAAAAAATTGTTGTGGTCTTTCTGAGAATCAATACTCTGGGCTCCCAGATCATCTAGGCAATGTATATGCTTGGTAATCTTGGGCTATGCATTTATTTAATATATATTTACTAATACTAATGTTATTTAAAAAAGCCTACTATAGCATTCACAACAAAACGTTGTTTGTGCTTATTCAAATATATTTGAGGCACAGAATATGTTAAGTCTCACTGCTGGAGTTGGATATTTGTCCCTTCCAAAACTTATGTTAAAATTTGATCCCCAATGTTGCAATGTTGGGATGTGGGGGCTGGTAGGTCTTTGAATCATGAGGTGGTATCCTTCATGAATAGATTATTGCCCTCTCTTCAAAGTGAGTGTGCTTGCTATGAGTTACCACAAGAGTTAGTTGTTAAAAAGAGCCCAGCCCCTCCCTATTTCTTGCTTTCTCTCTCCCTGAGTGATAGCTTGCCCACGAAGGCTCCCTTTTTACTTTCTGTTGTGAGTTGAAGCAGCCTGAGGCCCTCAGCAGATGCACATGCCCAATCTTGAACTTTCTAGCCCCAAAAATGGTGAGCCAAATGAGCCTCTGTTCTTTATAAACTACTCAGTCTCAGGTATTCTGTTATAGCAACAGTAAACAAACTAAGACACTATGAATAAATACAGAGATACTTCCAAGTATCCGTGGTAATGGGAAGAGATGCAGATAACCAAGTAATATCTGTTTCGATTTTAAATTGATTACATGAAAATTTTATATTGTGTCTTTTATATCTTCCTGATATTTTTATTAGAATGCTATTTATTAAATAGATTACAAAACTGAATCATGTTCAAATTGTGACACAGAGAAATGAACTCTAAATTAGTAAAAGAAAGCAAATCTGGAGCAAAAAAAAATTGCTACAGAAAAATCCACAAAATTGAGAAGCTTATGGGTGTTATTATTAATGTACCACTACTAATATTATTAATAATTATCTGATACTGATTATTTAGTGAATGCTAAACACATTGTATGAATTATTTTATTTTTTAAAACATTATTTTTTCAGCAACGCTACAAGATATGTATTATTATTCTTCTCCCTTTTCTCATAAGGAAAGCTTAGAAATGCTTTAGGCTACAGATAAAGTGGTTGTCAAAACCAGGATATAAATCCCAACTATAGCATCCGTATTCAACCATGACATTTTTCTACCATACAGTCATTTATTCCCCGTATTTAAATAGAAATTATATCTTCGTAAAATGTAATGTTTTGGGTACATCTGCGGTTCACGGTAATAAGTAATCAAGGTAACACAAAGACATGTATTCTACTTTGAAGAACTGTATATATAAGCCCACATGGAGCTAGAATGTAATATGCAGAGTTAAAAATCATTATATGAACAGACTTGTGGGTATTCACATTTTAAGTAATTTTAATTTAGAGTTTTACTAATCAGTTGTGATAAAATCTACAGTGCCTACCTTCTCCCACCCTCTCTTTTCTCTAGCGGAGCCTCAGCGATTGTCTTTTAGCCAGGGAGGGTGATGAGGTACAGCGTGGGATTTACTGAATCTATAACACTGTAACAGAAGGGGTGCCCAGCAGAGCAGAGTGTAGGTGGAACTTAATTAGAAGCCAGAGGGAGACTGAAGGCCTATGACAAGAACAAATCAATGTTTTTGATCATGAGACCTTGCAGAGGCCAGGCTGCTATTGTAACAGGAAACTGGCACAAGCAATTGTCTTCAGAGGCCTTGACAAGCTGTGATACGCTCTTTGGGTCCTGGTTTATAAGAGATCTTTTGACGCTGTATTGTAGCACGGCCATCCCCTTCCTTCTCCGCTTTAAAATGGGAGAAAAAAAAAACTATTCTTCAACTGTGGCTTTCCTTAGAAACATCCTCTACATTCTATAGACATGTGGACATTAAATAAAAATCGTTTAGAGACTGAAACATAGTAAAATAGAGTCACTAAAGGCAGTAGGAGTTTGAATTCTGTGTGATATTTTTCATGTTTGAATCACTTGGAGGGTTTTATATTGGATAAACTGTAAAGCTATATATAGCTTTTAACACAGAAGTCCAATTAAATATATTATCTATGAATATAAACTTTCCTGTATAATTGAACTTATTGTTTAACCATACAAATTGTTGAATGGAACTAATTACTAGAAATTAGAAAAGCAGGAATTGTTAAAAGAGTAGCTATCTGTAAATATCTTTAAGATTGTTGATGTCCTTTCACTTTAGATTTTTCCATGTCATAAAATAATTACAAAATAAATCCTACTTTGTCTTCAGACTCCTGTCTAGGCATATATTATTAATCAGTAATTATCATTGCAATGGCATTATTGTTGTTCTTTTATTTCAAATGTCTTCTTACTAGTTTGGCCTGAGAAACATTAGCTACAAAACTTAAGCTTACTTTTAGGCTATGTCCTTTAATTATTTTACTATGGTGTAATTTCCTACCCCTCAGGACCAGTCACTGAGCAAAGAAAAAGTTATGTCACACAAATTAAGCACATATTCTGCTCTCAGTGGGGTGTAAAAACATAAGTGATTATGAAATAATTACTAGTTTCCTCAGATATTGGGCATTCTTATTTGGTTAGTATTTCCAAATATGCTGTTTTTCTGATGGAAAAATTTGTATTTACGTTCAAGCCTCTTGTATTTTTTAATTATTTTTTTGCTAGTGAAACAATCACAAAGCTAAATAAAAATGTATAGGCATTAGGAAATTAAATTATAAGAAATAGTTTATACATTAAATGTGACACTAAATAATATAGAAAACCTGATGCAGTATTTTGAAAAGTACATCTTTTTTTTTTTTTTTTTTTTTTTTTTTTTTTTTTTGAGACAGAGTCTGGCTCTGTCGCCCAGGCTGGAGTGCAGTGGCCAGATCTCAGCTCACTTCCTAGCTCTGCCTCCCGGGTTCATGCCATTCTCCTGCCTCAGGCTCCCGAGTAGCTGGGACTACAGGTGCCCGCCACCACGCCTCGCTAATTTTTTGTATTTTTAGTAGAGTTGGGATTTCACCGTGTTAGCCAGGATGGTCTTGATCTCCTGACCTCATGATCTGCCCACCTTGGCCTCCCAAAGTGCTGGGATTACAGGCATGAGCCACCGTGCCCAGCCTGAAAAGTACATCTTACTGTGCCCAATAACAAAGAGCAAATATGTGCTAATGATCTTTAAAAATACATCATTATCCTGATTAGTCTGTGACCTCTTTACCATACTCATTCATAAGAAATTATCTTTTTCATTGTGCTAATCTCAAATACTACTACTACTAATTTAAAAATTATCCTTGATTGTAATTTGCTCTTCAAAATTCCTTCCTTGTCTCTGCACATATATTTTAAAACCTCTCATTCTTTATCCAGTCATAATTTCAATTGTTCCAAGAGTTTATCTAAAAACAAACAAAAGAATAATAAAAACATAATAAAGAACAGCAACATTAATTACTATAACAATAACATGACAATAGCCCCTTTCAACAGGCCAGGCTTGGTTCTATGTGCATTATATGGTTTATCTCCAAGATAAATACACCGTTGTTATGCCTCTTGGGGAAAGAAGAAAATAAGGCTATAAAAAGCCTAAATAATTTCTCAAGGTCTCAAAAATGAAAAGGGACAGCATCATAATTTGTACCCATGTTGTACCCATGACCGCATTCCAAAGAAAATTTTATTAAGCAAATAGAAGAAATGTCCCCTACTGCTCATGTCATATTCACCAAGTTCTAGCTATGTGCTTATTCCTGTTCTTAACTAAAACAAGTCAATTTTTCACATTCAGCAGGTTACCACATTATTTCTCCCCTTCCTCCCTAATCCCAATGCCTCAGTTTTCTTCGAATGTCTCTCTTATCTCCATATTCAGAGTAGAAATTCTGATAAGTTCAATCCAATTAACATATGGCATTTTCCAGACAAGTTTTTGGTTTAGGTCTCCTGAACTAAATCGGGTCAATTGTGCCGAAGGGAAAAATTTTGTCGTTGTTGTCCTGTAGTGTTGCATATTTAACAGAATGCTGTTTAGCTGTCTCTCCAGAAGAACATTATACAAGGAAATATGTCCTTCACTAGTCATTTTTTTTTTTTTTTACCAAAATAGGAACCAGGTATAGGAAGAAGCCAACACAGAAAATTGCAGAACAAAGAAAAACAAAGAACTTGGACCTGATAACAATCCTGACCCTTTAATCATAACAAACCTACAGCCTACCCTAACACATTTTATTGCTATTAATTTTAATAAACCACTTTAAGGGTTTTCTGTCACCTGCACCTAAAAGAATCCTGATATCAAGATTTAACAACATGTTAGGTTAATGTAAAGATGCTTTCTAATTCCTGGTATGTTTTAACCACCACTCGTTAACTTGCACTGGCCTCTACATCCCGATGTTTTTTTTTTTCTTTCCCTTTCCCATTTGAACATGCTACCTTATTGCACTCCCACATTTCTCTATGTCTGTTATCATCACTCTGCCTGGTGTCTGTTGTGCTTCTTGCTGTGATTCTCACTATTCATCTGTATCCAAACTCTTGCTCCTCAGGGATTCTTTGAACTTTACTGATCCTTAAGCTTGATTCAGCTATCCTCAATCAGGCTATTGCTACTCACAACTCAACAGGACACCTCTCATAAACCTTCCTGGTAGCCATCAAACATTTCAATCATTTTTAAGTTAAATAAAAACAAAAACAAAAAAAAAACAAGCAGATCATTTTTAGATGATAGAATGGTAAGCTAACTCAGTTGCTATTCTTTGATCATTTTAGCTATGCTAAGAACATTTTATGTTTATGAACCTAAAGTAGAAATTTGGCCAGCTGGAAGTACAGACAGTGCCTACTTATAAATATTTAAAATTGCATTATGGATTTTAAAAATATATGTGTGATAAACATTGCTAATAATGACGATTTATTTTTGATTTACTTGCTTTATCCTACAAAGCAGAAGCTCTATAGCTAAAGTATGTTAACTACAGTAGGTATTCTTGATATGCTTGATACCTCAATTCTTAAAAATTATCTCTTTAGTCGCTTGTTCTATTCATGTCTATTTTTCTTTCTAAATAGTGTGCATTATCTTTTCATAAGATCAATAGACTCCTATAATTTTTTTCTTATTATGAATTCTTAATTTATCCTTTCATTGTGGAATATTTCTTTATGGCTTTATTATAATTAATAATTAAATTTTAAAAAGATCCCCTTTTGAGTCTCACATTAAAAATACACTACAGTTAAAAACATAATAAAATAAACATTAAAATGGAATAAAATATTTAAAAGCTCAGCAAACTAGTATCAATAAAGCAATGTGAAGAAACTTTTTTCATCCAGTCTGCCAAGAAGGAAACCAACCTGTAATCACATTTGGTGGTTCCTTATTTCAAAGGAAGATGCTTCTGTTTAACTGCTTCCTGCTTCTGTAAGCTTTTATTTTTTCAATTATTATTGGTTATTCTGTCATTTTGAGGACTAAATTAAAAAAAAATTTCTGGACCTCAAAATATCTGAATGGAGAGCCTGCTCTTCATACAAAATTACATTAGTAAATGTACTTAACAATCTCTTAATAGGTAAATTGGATGACTCTATGTCTGGCTTTATTTGACTAGATCCAATTTAACTGATGCCTTCAGCATAATTAATCAGAAAATGCACTTTAGTGAATACCATCATTTCATGTCCTGAGGATAGTGCTAAAGAGACTGGTTTTGGCATCTTGGGTCTTGCTTGTCATGCACATGACCACCTCATTTTATTTTATTCTTCTTTCTGAGATTAAAAAAAATGCTAGAATAAATGCTCTGTAAATGGATATCCATTGTTTGAGTTGACAAATGAAATAATGTTTGATGTTTTTCCTCTTTACCAAAAGAAAAAAACAATCAAAAAATTATTAAATGTCAAGAAAGAAAATAAAGATCCCTAGAGAAGAAAAGGAGCATATTTGCATTGTCTTTAACAATATAGATACAATATTTTTGCAGTGGAAAACTGCAATTAATGACACACCTCAGAATTGTAAAGACATCTGTTTATAACTTTGTCCCGGCCGGGCGCGGTGGCTCAAGCCTGTAATCCCAGCACTTTGGGAGGCCGAGGCGGGCGCATCACAAGGTCAGGAGATCGAGACCACTGTGAAACCCCGTCTCTACTAAAAATACAAAAAATTAGCCGGGCGCGGTGGCGGGCGCCTGTAGTCCCAGCTACTCAGGAGGCTGAGGCAGGAGAATGGCGGGAACCCGGGAGGCGGAGCTTGCAGTGAGCCGAGATGGCGCCACTGCACTCCAGCCTGGGCAACAGCGTGAGACTCCGTCTCAAAAAAAAAAAAAAAAAAACTTTGTCCCATGGCATTTATCTGTATAATTTGAGATGAAAATTAAAATTAAAAAAAAGTTTACCAACAAGCTAATTCAAACATCCCCAAATTAGATTATTTCTTATTCTTTCTCCAATAAAATATAACCTCTTACTTTGCTCTCCAGACATACCAATGGCTACCCCTGTCTCTGGACATATCATAACATGTCACAAATTACAATTCTATTATTTGTATATTCCCCCAAAAATATTTTGCTTGAAGATACGTCTCTATTTTTATTTCAAGTTGATTATTTCATACTGTCATTCCTAAATCTTCATTTTTTATTCAACCCTGTGTGTCAGGTAATCAATATTTTTTCTGCGCTCTGTGATAGTCTGGAAACACACAAAAAAACCTGCACTTATTCACTATTATTTACTCAATAAGCTAATTAATTAATTACTAATTAAATACCCATGTAATTACCATGTGATATACATATCAATTACCAGGTGATATATGTATCACTTATTTATTAATGATATTATTAATAATTGCTTAACTAATTATTGGTATCTCATGTTGATAGTACTATTGTTATCATTATTATCATATATATTATATTATACTATTATCATTATTATTCTGCTTCTATCACTATCGTTCAGTAAGACTGAGACCAGCAACTAATATGGCAAACTGAGAAGACCTGCTACTAACAGGACAAATCTGAGATACATTAGGGAAGCCTGGATTTGGAAAACATCTCTCAAATTTCAAAAAAAAGACTGACAAATTAGTAGAAAGCTAAGACATTTTTCACAGAAGCATATACATCCTGTAATTAAGTTAGGTTTGTGTAATCTCTGAGGAATAAGAGTGTTATGAAGGCATGCTGTAATAGTGACATATGGTAGCATGGCATACCCAGAACTCAAGAATTACTCAAGGCCACTCATTCTTCAAGGTCATAAATGGCATATCTAAACCACGAGTCCCACTTATTCCTCTTGAATCAAAGAAGAAACTCTTAAAATTATTGCTTATAGCAATCACCTGCATCTCAGCATATAAATGTTCAGCATGTGGTAATTATTTATGAAACTAATGTCAAAAAGTGTGCTTTTTCTGAGTTTTCCATCTACTCCGGTAAAAGTATGTTTTTTAAAAAAATTATTTTATTTGATCTTTGAAATTTTAGCCAAAAAATTTTAAAGAAAACTGCAGATATAGTCAAAGGAGTCAGGATTAAAAGTGTGGGGATTTTTTTGTTTGTTTGTTTGTTTTTTATACTTCAAGTTCTGGGACACATGTGCAGAATGTGCAGATTTGTTACACAGGTATACATGTGCCATGGTGGTTTGCTGCACCCATCAACCTATCATCTACATTAAGTATTTCTCCTAATGCTATCCCTCCTCTTGCCCCCCAACCCCCCGATAGGCCCTGGTGTGTGATGTTGCCCTCCATATGTCCATGTGTTCTCATTGTTCAAGTTCTACTTATGAGTGAGAACATGTGGTGTTTTGTTTTCTGTTCCTGTGTCAGTTTGCTGAGAATGATGGTTTCCAGCTTCATCCATGTCCCTGCAAAGGACATAAACTCCTCCTTTTTTATGACTTCATAGTATTTCATGGTGTGTATGTGCCACATTTTCTTTATCCAGTCTATCATTGATAGGCGTTGGTTCCAAGTCTTTGTTATTGTGAACAGTGCCGCAATAAACATATGTGTGCATATGTCTTTATAGTAGAATGATTTAAAATCCTTTGGGTACATACGCAGTAATGGGATTGCTGGGTCAAATGGTATTTCTAGCTCTAGATCCTTGAGGAATCACCACACTGTCTTCTACAATGGTTGAACTACCACAAACAGTGTAAAAGTGTTCCTGTTTCCCCATATCCTCTCCAGCATCTGGAGCAATGGCCATACTGTGCAAAATAATTTATAGATTCAGTGCTATCCCCAACAAGCTACCATTGACTTTCTTCAAAGAATTGGAAAAAACTACCTTAAATTTCATATGGAACCATAAAAGAGCCTGTATAGCCAAGACAATCCTAAGCAAAAAGAAAAAAGCTGGAGTCATAGTGCTACTGGACTTCAAACTATACTACAAGGCTACAGTAACCAAAACAGCATGGCACAGGCACCAAAACTGATAATATAGACCAATGGAACAGAACAGAGGCCTCAGAAATAACACCAGACATCTACAACCATCTGATCTTTGACAAACCTGACAAAAACAAGCAATGGGGAAAGGATTCCCTATTTAATAAATGGTGTTGGGAAACATGCCTAGCCATATGCAGAAAACTGAAACTGGACCCCTTCCTTACATCTTATATAAAAATTAACTCAGATGGATTAAAGACTTAAACATAAGAACTAAAACCATAAAAACCCTAGAAGAAAATCCAAGCAATACCAATCAGGACATAGGCATGGACAATGACTGTATGACTAAAACGCCAAAAGCAATGGCAACAAAAGCCAAACTTGACAAATGGGATCTAAGTAAACTAAAGAGCTCTGCACAGCAAAAGAAACTATCATCAGAGTGAACAGGCAGCCTATAGAATGTGAGAAAATTTTTGCAATCTACTTATCTGACAAAGGGCTAATATCCAGAATCTGCAAGGAACATAAACATATTAACAAGAACAAAGCAAACAATCCCATCAAAAAGTAGGCTAAGGATATGAACAGACACTCCTCAAAAGAAGACATTTATACGGCCAATAAACATATGAAAAAAAGCTCATTATCACTGGTCATTAGAGAAATGTGCTTGTTTTTTAAAGCATCCATGAGATAGTTTCTTGTTTTTATCTTTTTAATTATTATAATAAAATAATATATATTTTTAAATTTTGTTGTACTTACATCACTTTTTCTATATACATTAACTAGTTTAATTTTCAAAACCACTTTCCAAGGTATTATAAAAACCAGACTTAGACTAAACGAGATCTTTTGTGATACGGTTTGGATCTGAGTTCCACCCAAATCTCATGTGGAAATGCAATCCCCAATGCTGGAGATGGGGCCTGGTGGGAGGTGGTTGGATCATGGGGCAGAGTACTTATGAATGGTTTAGCACCAACCCCCCTTGGTACTGTATAGTGAGTGACTTCTCAGGAGATTTGGTTGTTTAAAACTGTGTGGCACCTCCTCTCTTCCTCCTGCACTGGCCATGTCTGGTGTTCACTCCCCATTTGCCTTCTACCATGATTGTAAGCTTCCTGAGGCCTCCTCAGAAGTTGAGCAGAAGCTAGTCTGCAGAACTGTAAGCCAATAAAACCCATTTTCTTTATAAATTATCCAGTTTCAGGTAAGTTTTTATAGCAGTGCAAGAACAGTCTAATATGTTTAGTACTATTTGGATCTATAAGATATCAACTTTGTATGAACATGATCGCTCATGATGAGGCTACACATCTGTCCCACTCTCTCCAAAGCAAAATACTTTTATTTAGGATACATACACAAGAGGTGAAATCCATGAAAGAAAGAGGGAAAGAAAGAACAAAATAATATAACATTTAGGAAAATAATTTATTAAGCAGGAGTGAAGGAAGCAAATGTAGCAATGAAGGAAAAGTTTATGAAATGTTTCTGTATATGATAGTATTTTTACCACTAATACATCTGCTTTTTGTTTTGTTTCCTTTTAAATTTGTGTCACCTGCAAGAACACAGATTAATGTTTGTTTCGTAGTGTTTAAATTAATTTCAGATTTCTAATTATTTCATTTTTACTAGTTTTTTGCTTTAGATTTGCTCTTTCTTTACTTGCTTCTTTGTATCTCATTGTTGTCCCCCCTTTTTTCTTATTTTTTTATGTAAATAATATACTATATTTCTCTATTTTCAGAAAAATTAAATATTTAATTTCAGCATGCATATATAACTTATCAAAGTCTATAGTAAGTCAATGCACATAGTATCCTCTAATCAATGCAAGGTATAGTAAGATAATACATATACCATCCTCTAACCAAAGACTATATGTTTGATACAACACACAACCCTTTTGACATTGATGTCATTGTTGTCATGTATTTAACCCTAACTTATCCCCTGTTGTTCAACATTAATGAATACTAGGTAGCTTCTTTACTTGCCTGCTAATCATCTTACTATGTCTACTCAAGAAAATGATTCCAACCATACCTGCCACCAATGTCTTTTGAAACATCAGGTTTTTTTTTCCCTCTTGGGTCTTTCACAGCAAATGTAAAATTCTGTTGTTTCTCATTTCTTCATTCAGCTACTATCCCATTTCTTTTATTCATTTTCAAGAATAAGTTCTCTATTATTTTCCTATAGCATTTCCAGATACTTTTTCCTCATACTCTTATGCATCTACTCCAATAGACTTTTCCTTACAATTCTTTAAAATCTCTAATGCCAGGGTCACCAGTAATGTTCATAAAATATCTAAAAGAAAATTCTTAAGTTTCATCTTAAATCATCAGCAGAATTTGATTTGTTTCCCTGTATTTGACTTTCTTGGCATAGGCTTCTTGGTGACCACACTTGTCTGGTTTTCTGTCAACCTCACTCCCTATTCCTTGTCAGAATCCTCTTCATATTCATGACCAATGTTTGCCTATCTGTGTTCCACTTATATTCTCTATGTATTCTCACTTGCATGGAAATTTCACCCAATTCCATGGTTTCAAATATCAACCAGTGGACAATATCTTATGATTTATTTTTATAGCCTAGCTCTCTCCTCTGATATTCATACCTATATATCCAACCAGTAATTTATAGTCATTAGAAACTTATCTTGTCTGAAATTGAACTTCTAATCTAGCCTCTAAGTTTTTTCTTCCCAGTCTTCCCTATCTTAATTAATGGCAACACTACACTTTCTTTGTCAGGTAACATTTTGAGAGTAATTTTGACTTCATTCTTTCTTTCAACTTGTAAATTTAATATGTCAGCATATTCCATTGTGTTTATCTTTAAAACACATGGAATTTGGCCAGTTTTGTCAATCATGCTGAAACTAACCTGGTTTGAACTCCTCCCATTGCTGTTTGCCCAGATAATGGCAGTAGCCCCCTTACTTGCCTAATGATGTTGACTCTTGCCCTGATTCACTCTATTTGTTAAGAAAAAGAGGCCATATTAAAATATATGTCAAATCAGGTGACTTATCAGGTCAAATCTTTAAATGGCTTTACATATGACTCAAAAGAAAAATCACATTTCATATGTCTTAAAAATAAGTGACTGTATATTTATCACCCAAATTGAGATATATTTGAAAATAAAAAAGGATTCTATCAAAATTACACTGGCCAACAGGTTAGTATACTAACTGGGATTCTCATGGACAAAGCTGGATATATATAGTTACCCTACTTGAAAGGTCTTTCTGGCTTCCTGTTACCCCTTTAACTTAGTCTTCCTCTATTCACCCTGTTCACCCTTTTATTCACCCTTTCAGCCATACTGATCTTCATGCATTTTCCTCAAAATGCCAGGGGTATGTGCAAATTTGTACTGGCTGTATTATTTGCCTGAAAAGTGTGTCTCTGAGATATACACATGGGTCACTCCTTTACAGATCATTTCTTAAGTGTCATCTTTATGCTAGCTCTCTCTTACTACGGTATTTAACATGCCAACTTCATAACACTATCCCTCTTGCTACTTTATGTTTCCTCCATAGCATTTATCACCTTTAGATACATCAAATGTTTATTATATTTATTATTTGCCTCCCTCCATTAGAATATAAGCTTCACGTAAAGAGGTATTTTTGTATTGCGAATGTTTCTCCCTTCCCTTCACCTTCATTTCCCTTCCCTTCCTCCCCTCTTCCCTTGCCCTCCCCTCCCTTCTCCTCCCCTCCCCTTCCCTTCCCTTTCCTTTCTGACAGAGTCTCCCTCTGTCACCCAGTCTGGAGTGCAGTGGTGCAATCTCCACTCATTGCAACCTCCGCTTCCCAGGCTCAAGCAATTCTTGTGCCTCAGCCTCCGGAGTAGCTGGGATTAAAGGCGTGCACCACTGTGTCCAGCTAATTTTTCTATTTTTAGTAGAGATGGGGTTTCGTCATGTTGGCCTGGCTGGTCTCAAACTCCTGGCCTAAAGTGATCTGAGCCTCTTTGGCCCCCCAAAGTGTTGGGATTATAGGTGTGAGCCACTGCACCTGGCAGAGAATGTTATTTTCTAACCCATTTGGGATTTAGATTTATGGAGAGGCTTTTATCGAGCTTTTTGTTGGTTTACCTGGATTATGTTTCATGTCTCCCAAGTCACAGAGGTGTAAAAACTCTTATGTACAAATTTATGAAGTTTGAAAACTACCCTCAATGCCTGATTAGCTAAGTATGAATTGCTTCGGTACCAACTCAAGAACACATTTAAGAAGTTACGTATCTTATCAGCTTACTTCAAATTTTTTCTAAGTGGGATGATTGAGGAAAGGGGAAATGTCAATGCAAGTGTTTACTCCAACATGTTGCCAGGAAATAAAATTTCCTAGATAAGATTTTTAAAATTGATCAAATCTAATAAATAATTGCCTTGTGCTTCAATTCAATCTTACATTTAAAATGCTGCCAGATCTGAAAAGTTTTAGTATTTGTTAAAACTAATATCAATACTCATGTTACCTTTTTATACATAACTCAGGAAATTAGGACACCAGTTACTTTCATAACATTCTTTCTCATTGTTGATTAGAATCCCCATTCTGTCTCACCTTTCTTTGGGTTCTGTACTCAGAAAACCACTAAAAAGAAGTAGCATCAAAAAAAAAGTGAGACAAGTAGCTTCATCAACTGTTGCTGATGTCTTCTAACAAAACTATACTTTTTATGTAGGGTTCCCCAAAGCTGAAAAACTCTTTTTATACCAGAACAATGTCATACTATGTCATAATTTGTTACTGTAGTGGCAGTGTCCAAAGTCTCTTAAGAAGAATTTCTTCTGCCTTTTCCTCTTTCTCCTCTCTCTCCAGGAAGGATCACAGTAATGCATTGACCAGATAAAAGAAGAGAAGTCATGCCATTATTTTTCTACTCATCCTTTTTGCTATTTAAAAACTTCCCATGCACATAAACTTGTGAAAAAAAAGGCTAAGAATATTTGCCATTTAAAATTGGGAACCAATTTTGACTTTGGCTAAAGAAACAGTGATATTTGCTAATGGTAAATTAGCTTTATTATTTCTTACCTTTCAGCAAATACCTTCTAAGGAAATAATTACCTTATTGTGAATAAAATATTTTCTATATATTTATATAATTTTGATTGTTTATCTTCATCTACATATTTTCTTAAATACTACTTATTTTTTAATAAATGAAGAAAGAATAATTATTCTAGTCTATGACATGTTTTAAAAACATCTCATACAAGATGTTATGACATTTCTTTGTTACTTAACTAAAAATTCTTTAAAAATCAGCTGCCTCTAATCTCAAGTTTAACAAAGATGACAAATTTTTCTTTTGTAAACTTCTAAAATACTTATCTATCAGAGGAGTATAATTTAGCATTTTCTAACACAATATGCAGTTAAATACATCCGCCACAGACATTTCTGTTCCTTGTTGTATGATTTAATCAAAAGAAATATATGTTGACTCTTCTGATATTCAAATATTATCTAAATATTCACACACATTCATATGTTAATTTACAATAGATTTACAGTATCTTCTTGGATGTTCTAAGAATTTTGTGAGAACCAATTTTTTTTTCAATGCAGTATTATCCGATAGAAGGATAGGAACTTTAGATTCAAAATGACTGGGCTGTTATTACTACTTCTTAATTCACACACTACATAATTGTTGAAAATTAAACTTCTCTCCCCTTGCCTTCGTTTGGGCCTCTAAAAATACGAATTACACTTATAATTGTAAAGATTTGAACCCAATCAATCTTGTGAAAGAAAAGGGGAAATTGGGTTCGTATGAAGCAAGTTTTCTAAGACACCTGATAAACCTTGAGAACAGTCATGTAGCTGAGACTCCAAATGAACTGAAATCAAGTCCTGGATCACTGTAAAGAGGCCAGCAAGTCACTCAACCTTTATGTTGTATATCATTTGCTGTGCATTATTCTTCAACTCTAGAGTGTCATTTTTAGCTTGTAAGTGTACATGGGCAGAAAAATGCCCCTTAAAAACTCAGTGGTAAATTTTATTAATTTACAAATATGTTTAAACTTATGCTAAACTTTCCTTCCTCAACTTCAAATGCTCAATTCCTAGACAATTATTGACTGATTGTGTTCAAGTGATCACCCCTGGACCAAACTTCTTGGTGCCAGAGCATCAACTTCAAATTTTATCAACGGTTGGCATCTGCTGCAATCAAATGAACAAGGTAGAATCAGGTGAGAAAAGATATTTAAATAGAAAAGGATGTCTGACTTTACAATAGTTGCTTAATACTGTCAAGAAGCTACTGTAAAAGTTGAAAATAGTAGGTATGGTGTCTGGCTAGTAGTTGTTATTACACTTACATATATAAACATTGCTATTCCAGTTAGGTAGCTTCTTGTATCACCCTTCTGAAATGGCATAGTACTTTCTTTAGCAGCTTTATAGACTTCAGCAAACCAAATATTGGCCCAAGAGACTTAAGAATAACTTAGAAATTAGATATTATTCAATAGAGTAAGAAAAGGAATAGAGCACCATGGTAGGTACAATGTGGTGATTGAGAAGACCACACTTGGGAGCACACCTGAAAAAGTTACTGTGATTTATCTAACAATTAATTGTTTAGATGTATGTTTTAAGGGAGGCTTGAAGTCCTGTAATATTAAGCAGGCACAAAAAAAGAGAAATACTGCCTTATAAATGATATTGTTGTAAATGCATTCAGATTGGCCGAAGTAGTTCTGAGTTAGTTTAGCTAAGAAACACCTATAAACATAGATAACAACTGCTGTGATATATAGATCAACATCAGCTCTTATCTTTTTGTGCACTCAGCTAAACCACATTTCAAAAGTCTTGCTTCAAGCTGGAAACTGTGGCTATGTTCTAGACAAGGGTAAAAGTGATTTAGGAAATGCCCAATCCTGGCTATATAATGTATTATATGCTATTATCTGCTTGGTATGTCTAGGTTTTTGCGGGTCTAGAAGTCAGCAGGGTCACATAGTACAAGAAATCTCTCCCTTGGTGCCTGCTTATTGCAGCCACTTGGGGTACTTAGTAAGGAACAACCTAGCATGTGTAAAAACTAAACCTTTATTATGCTAAACCACTGAAACTTGATTTGCCTGTTTCTACATCTAATGTTTATCATGGCTATGGAAAGAGGTTTATAACATAAAGTAGAATAAAACTTCCAGAAATTAGAACCAAAAAACAGAGAGACAGAAAATGGGTGCACACATAAATCAAAATTAGAGAGCTAAAAATCTAAAAAAGAGATCTAAAAATCCAATCAGTAGGTGTTCTCAGAAGAGGAAAGACAATAAAATAACACAATGTTTATTTTATATTTTATTTTGTTTCATATATTCTCTCTTAACTCTTTATGCTTTTCATTGAAAATTGTTAAAATTGAGGAAAGTACAAAGAAAAAACATTCGGTACCCTATCTCCGCAAAACAGCTACTGATAATATTTGGCATATTTTCTTTCACTTACTGTTTGAGGCTTAACTGTAGTGATTATATTATGCACATAATATTCATCTTTTTTTCTTAACATTATGACATATAAAATTATCTTTATGATAAATAACAATTACAAAATGTATCATCATCTCAGTAATGCCAATAATGTATTTAACAATTTTACTTAAGGCTGTACGTTTATTTTTTATATACCACATGTAATGTTGCATTAAATGTCTTTATACATTAACATGTTTTGGGAAAATTAATGACAAAATTATCAGAAATGGAATTATCTCATTTTTGAAACTATAATTCTTACTTCCCAAAAAACGTACATCTAATCACTAATATTAACACCTTTCCATAAGCATGCTTTGATGGTGGCAATTAGCAGCGTACAAAGCCCCTCATCAGTGGATATGACTTCCACATATGTTAGGATTTCAATTGTGTCCCCCTAAATGATGTTAAAGCCCCAATCACCAATAATTTGAAATGTGACGTTATTTAGAAATAGGGTGGTTGAAGACTTAAATAGTTAAAATAATGTCATACCGGAGTAGGGCAGGCATTGAATCCCCTATGACTGGTGTCCTTATAAGAAAACAGGAAGAGGGACACATTACTAGATTTAAGTTCTACAGCTACAAGCCAAGGAATGCCAAGAATTGCAGGCGATCCATCAGAAACTGTAACAAAACAAAAAAATTCTCCCAAACCACCATCAGGGAGAGCATGGCCTTGATGACATCTTGATATTGGATATCTAGTCTCTAGAACTATATGACACTACATTTGTATTGTTTTAAGACACTGGATTTGTGGTCGTTTGTTATGACAGCTCTGGGAAACTGGTAAGACTTACTCATTCTTGCATGTACACTGTCTCACACTCCTTCTCCCCCATCCTCCAATACAATCCCTATCCAACTTTCCTCTACTTTATTGTTAGTACTCTTCTACTCATTCTTCCCTGTTTATAGTATTGACTCAAGCAAATTCTCATTCTTTGGGCTGACGCATTCTTTCATGCCTTATTCATTTCTAGGAGAGCAAGTATCTTCTTCCATTTTCTGATTCTTTAAAAAAACCTTGATATCCTTTTTTTATTGATTTCTTCATTGAACTTTTTTTATACTTAATTACTTTTTATTGTTAAATATTTTTTCTCATTCTCCAAAAGTCTTTTCTAACTTTAAACATTCATTGAATCAATATTCAAAAAACCTCCTCACATTTATATTTTATTTTAGCATCCTTCTAACAAAAAAATTTACAATAATGTTAGAAAAAATATGGGAAGTTCTAGTATATTTATTATGAAAATATCGTTTTTATATATTAAGGGAAAATATCTTACAGTTACTAGGGATCAGTACTGAGCTTATTCAATGAGTTATAGTTTGGATTAAGTTGTTATTTACATTTGAAGACTTCATTTTTTTCAACTGAGATGTTTAAAAATGAATTTTAATAATAAACTGCCAAATTATTCATTTTAGTTGATTTATAGCAATGTTTAGAGGACTTAGAAAGTTGATTAAAATAACTTGCTGTTGTATTTGTCATCCAAACCTATAAATTTTGTAGTACTTTAAAAATTTATTTGCTCAAATAAACTAAGCTTTTCGTCTGTACTCATTCAGGGTGGCGTAAAGAGGAAAGGGAAGGCAGCTGCTCCATAAATTTTATCAAGTCTCAAGGCCCCAAATATACAGTCTAAGTCAAAGTAGTTGTTTTCTAGGCAAATGCATCATCTAGATAAACCTCTTAGTCTCTTTTCTAGCACCATTACCCATTGCTACACTCCTTGGATATGGAAATTCTAAAGTCCCCACTGATGTTATTCAGCTTTTCTCAAAGGTGATAAAGGCTCTGACTGAAATTTGCTCAGGCTCCTCTGAGCTCTTTTTCACCAGACCTCAACCCTGGGCTTTGTGTTCTTCCTTGTAGAATCCAGTTTTAGCAGTAATCTTACTAAATTGATGTAGTGAGAATTCCCATGTCCTGTATCTAATCAAATCCCTCATCCCTCACCCTTATCTGATCACTCGGCCCCTCCTGTAACAAGAATCCTGTCAAGTCAATTTAGCCAGAATCCCCTTACCCCTGATGTTTCCTCTTAGTAATTTTCCATCCACTGACCCTCATCCTACTCCTTGGCTATAAATTCCCATTTATCTACACTGAGTTTGGAATTGAGCCCAGTTCTATACTTAGGTGTCTTTTTTCCTACTGGAATAGTTGTGTTTTTTTGTTTGCTTTTTGTTTGTTTGTTAACAAATTTTATCTTCACTATTCTAACTTCTGTCCAGCTCTGGTTTTCTTTAACAAAAGTAAGGCATTATTTAGAAATATCTAAAAAGGGGAGTGATATACTTTCTGTCAACACACTTTTTTCTTGTAAATAACTAACTTAGGCCTTGCTGAGAGACAATTTTCCATGCACCTCATGTTTCTAAACAGTCCAGGTCCTCTTAATTAAAGTCATTTACCACCAGCTTCAGAATATTTATATATAGAGAGAGACATTGCAAGATAGTAATGCTGAGGAATGTCTTACTACCTGCTGAGGTCCAAGAGGTAAAAATATAGAGTTCTCCTTCCCTAAGTAAATTCCAGAATAATGATAAGTCTCTCTCTTTCTCTGGCGGGGGAGAATGTAGCCATTAGGCTTCTTAATTTCAAGATGGCTTTCCTGTAATGCATTCCAGTACATGTGCAAGTACCATCTGTCCTGTACCATGTTCTGTTTTTGAGATTAGAGCTTGGGGTACTGAAGCAAGCTGTTGCTTTGGCTTCTGGTTTTGCAATGAGTAATAAACTGTCTTTGTTTCTGAACCAGAGGAAGACATTTTATGTGTACACACACATGTATATTTATACATATTAATATATGTATTATATGTATCTACATAAACATTTATATACTATATGTGTACACACACAAGCACATACACACAGTGGGAAGCAAATTTGTTAGCACCTAAGTAGATTAAAACTCAAACTCTTCTGACTTAACTTTCTGAATTAACAGGTCTCTGTTACCCTGTCCATAGTACTGATACAGGTTTAAAATTGCTTTCGGCAAATTCGTAATATGGACTGTATATTAGATCATCATATTTTATAAAACCAAATTTTCTGATTTTGAAAATGTACTCTGGTTATGGAAGAGACTGTTCTAGTTCTTAGAAATGCACTCTGAAGTATGAAGGAGTAAAGGGGCATGATGTCTGGAACTTACCTCAAGTGATTGAGACAAAATAATTCAAAAGAAAAAGATACTAATAAAATAAATGTAGCAAATGTTCACAATTGGTGAAACTGAGTGAAGATATAAGGGAGCTCCTCAAAAGACCATCAGAAAAGCTCTGTTAATGCAGATCACCTATAGCTCCTGCATTAACAGAGAATGCCACTTTGACCAAGTCTTAGTAGTACCTCAAAACGAATAAATTAAGAGGATAAATAAGGCAGGTTTTGCCAGGTGTGAAACTGTTTAGAATGGAAAGGAACTGATAATAAATTGCGTTTGGATTGGTGAGCACAGCAAGAGTCTCAATGAGTAAACTATTGGTTTTAAGTAATCTGCTATGTGTGTTCACAGTCTTATCTCCCTTGAGTAGCTATTTCCTGGAGAAGCAGCTAACATATTTTGCTCGATCCCAGTATTAACACTGGGGCAGAGAAGTATGTTGGTTTCAGTCACCATCTTGCAAATTTTTAATATATTTGAATCATAGAAAAATAAAAGTTTTAAAAAAGGCATATGATCCTCAGCTATCTATGTAGTCATTAGGGGTAGAATATTTAAAAACTGGAAAGTCTGTCTGAGCATAGATATAGAAAAACAAAATGGATGAACAGTTAAAGGCTTCTATAAGTTTAGTTGCCACAAATTTATAGTCAATCAATATGAGACTAGCATAACACATCAACTACATTTTTCTCATTAGTTAATTCAGATCACGATTAAAGCAGTCTACAATCCCTGTGCCTTCATGAACAATTTCTTTTGTTTTATGCAGAAGTCAGAAATCAGGCATGAGTGCACAAAAAACATACATTGCAGGAATACATGCAATGTCATACTCAGAAATAACACCTCATATCTACAACTATCTGATCTTTGACAAACCTGACAAAAACAAGAAACGAGGAAAGGATTCCCTCTTTAATAAATGCTGCTGGGAAATCTGGCTAGCCACATGTAGAAAGCTGAAACTGGATCCCTTCCTTACACCTTATACAAAAATTAATTAAAGATGCATTAAAGACTTAAATGTTAGACCTAAAACCATAAAAACCCCAGAAGAAAACCTAGGCAATACCATTCAGGACATAGGCATGGGCAAGGACTTCATGATTAAAACACCAAAAGCAATGGCAACAAAAACCAAAATTGACAAATGGGATCTAAGTAAACTAAAGAGCTTCTGCACAGCAAAAGAAACTACCATCAGAGTTAACAGGCAACCTACAGAATGGGAGAAAATTTTTGCAATCTACCCATCTGACAAAGGGCTAATATCCAGAATCTACAAAGAACTCAAACAAATTTACAAGAAAAAAACAAACAACCCCATCAAAAAGTGGGCAAAGGATATGAACAGATACTTTTCAAAAGAAGACATTTATGTAGCCAACAGATACAAAAAATGCTCATCGTCACTAGCCATCAGAGAAATGCAAATCAAAACCACAATGAGATACCATCTCACACAAGTTAGAATGGCAATCAATAAAAAGTTAGGAAACAACAGATGCTGGAGAGGATGTGAAGAAATAGGAACACTTTTACACTGTTGGTGGGACTGTAAACTAGTTCAACCATTGTGGAAGACAGTGTGGTGATTCCTCAAGGATCTAGAACTAGAAATACCATTTGACCCAGCGATCCCATTACTGGGTATATACCCAAAGGATGATAAATCATGCTACTATAAAGACACATGCACATGTATGTTTATTGTGGCACTATTCACAATAGCAAAGATTGGAGCCAACCCATATGTCCATCAATGATACAGTGGATTAAGGAAATGTGGCACATAAACACCACGGAATGCTATGCAGCCATAAGAAAGGATGAGTTCTTGTCCTTTGCAGGGACATGGATGCACCTGAAAACCATCATTCTGAGCAAACTATCACAAGGAGAGAAAATCAAACAGCGCATGTTCTCACTCATAGGTTGGAATTTAACAATGATAACACTTGGACACAGGGTGGGGAACATCACACACCAGGGCCTGTTGTGGGGTGCAGAGCTGGGGGAGAGATAGCATTAGGAGAAATACCTAAAGTAAATGATGAGTTAATGGACGCAGCAAACCAACATAGCACATGTATACCTATGTAACAAACCTGCACGTTGTGCACATGTACCCTAGAACTTAGAGTATAAGAAACAAATAAAAAAATACATAAATAAATAAACTTTAAAAATAAAAAAAGAAATTTCACCTAGCTGCTAGAAAAAAATATATATATATGTATAAAAATAACCATTGGAGAGGGCACATTAAAGCTGGTTTCCAACAAGTGGTTGTTATTCAGTTTTTTGATCCAAATGTTTGTACTCAGTGTTGTGCAACATAATTGTATGAGAAACTTGTCAAGAATATCAGCCACCATAAATACTCACATTGTAAGGTTTCTTCTTTCTCCTTCCACATTACTTTTAAGTTTATGAATTTGCTGGGTGAAGAGGCTCAATGACATTAAAATGTATCATAAGACTCAAGACAATCAATGTTATCATCTTAAGTTTTAAAATATCTTGGCATTTCCCTGCCATGATTGTACAAATGTATAAGTTTTATACCAAGGTCACAATGATCCCAAATATGAAAGTCCAACATTCTATTTTCAAGCATCCCCAATATGCTAACTACTTTACAACTTATGTTTGTATACCAATATGTGTTTATATGTAAATATTTATATAATGCCACACACATATCACCAGCTATTGCATATACTATAAAATATAATTTCTAGAAATGCATACTCAAGATATTAATGTCATCAAAATTAACAAGCAAAACAAATTATTCCTAACCCATTATATATGATGTTTCTCTCTCTCTTTCTCTCTCTATATATACACACACATATGTAGCCATATGCTTCGTTAAGAGGCAAATTTCTCAGACCTATTTTTTTATGTCACCTTCTGCTCTTTCACATGTCTACTTCCTCAGAAGTTGAAGTACCAATTCTCAGCTACTTAAATATTTTCTAACTTTAGAGGGAAAACAAGCAAAAGTGTTGTGTAAAAGATGCACAATCAAGCTTTTTTTGAAATCGATGGGCATGGATTGTGGAGTCTCATTTGCATTTTTAAAAACCACATTTACACATTTTCCTGTGGTATGAATCTGTGGATCTGTGGTGACATGTTGGTATTACACTTCTTAAAGCATGATTACAGAAATAGAACTATAAATAATTGAGAAAACGGAACTGGCATAAACCACAATAATATAATGTATTCATAAGTAATATATCTGCACTTAAATATTTCTGGTGATGTTGAAGTTTTTAATGCTAAATTCATAGAATAACTGTCACATTAGATTGTCTCGATCACCACCAGTCTACCAGGTTTAGCCCTAATAATTTATTCGGCTAGGTTTATTTTTAATAGTTTGTCAAGACAAAGAGTGTTGATTTTTTAAACCATATGGTCCTTTTAAAAAACAGGCAGTAGTAAATTATATTTTAGCAAATCCACTTCTGACTGATGAGGCATATTTCAGGTGCTACATCTACTGTGTGAATTTAGACATATCATTTAACTTTGTGATGGTTCTTTTTATATGTCTTTAAATAAGGCTGCGTGTTAGTAGCATAATTAAATTATAGTTATGAGGAAGGCTGGAGCACTTAGAATCCTTTTTCTGCTATGTATTACCTATATGACTTTAGCAAGCACAAGTATCCTTGTGCCTTAGTATTTTCATCTGAGAAAAAATTCCCTACCTCATAGGTGTCTTATGAGTATTAAATGAGTTAATTAATGTAAACATTGAAAATAGTGCCTCTTCTATAATAAATATTCAATAAACACTGATAGTTAATTAACCAGCATATATGTA
This sequence comes from Macaca mulatta, assembly GCF_049350105.2. Lineage (NCBI taxonomy): Eukaryota > Metazoa > Chordata > Mammalia > Primates > Cercopithecidae > Macaca > Macaca mulatta. Next base: position 98,557,733 of record NC_133419.1, read on the forward strand.
TTGCAGACATGAATGCTACACAGTATTTCTTAGATAACAGAAACAGCCATTTTCATACATTGTTTACAGGAATCGAATTTTAAAATATGTTACCTTTAAATTAGCTAGTACACTTCTAGGAAGTTATCTCATAGAACTTATTCACACAAATTTGCAAAGATAAATGCCTAAAGTTGCATTACTGATAATATGAAAATATGGGAAAATAACTAAATTTTCACATTAAAAATATCAAAATCTTGTCAATCCTATGGTTAGTTAACTTGGAGTTGATGCAAAGATGACAAAAAGTCTACAAATGTTGTAAATAAGGGAAATACCGAATAGCATGATCCCATTTAAGAAGTATGTATGCATAAAAAAAGGTAATTTCAGAACACTATTTTATAATAACAACAACAAAACCCTTCAATATATCAACTAACCCATATAGAAAAATGTCTAGCATAGCAGCATATGATATTCCAAAGAGTCAAAACTAGATATTTTTGGTCAGAGACATGCATGAAATTATGGTTGTCTATTTTATATATGCCTCTATTATTGAACTTTTAATATTAAACATTTTATAATAACAATAAAATTTGATATAAATCTACTGAAGAACCATGATAAGCAATGTACAAATAACAGTTTGGGAGTTTAACCAAATCACTATGTTACTCTAATGTCAAAAATTAATGTGTTCATTTTTACTTCTTACTTTTAGCTAATCAATCATGGTGAATTCAGCCTATCCACTGCTTCCAAAATACTTTCACTATACCCACATTTATAGCTTTGTTTATGCTACTATCCCTGCCTGTGCTTTTCTTCTCTATTCAAATTTTGTCTTATCTTTTTACCACACACTCTTTGTGAAGTCTCATTTGCCTGTTTAATTAACAATCCTTTAAATCCCTTTGAAATTTCTCGCTCTGCCTTTCAGTTTGACTGCCATATCTCTTAAATTGCAATACTCTATTGCTGTATCTGTTTGTATATTTATATATTTAATATGTAATGTAATATATATATTCTTCGTACTTGTTGGGTACCTCTTTGAGGGGGTGCCTATTATTAATAACTGTATTTCTTTATCTCCTCCCAAGATCATCCATAATTGTGTCTGCATAATGCATAGTTGGAATTGCTTACTTAGTTGATTGATTGACAAACTAATTATAATATGAATAGAATAATGGTCATTTTAGCCAATATTTACATAATGAAGAAAATCATTCCCAACTCAAAGTGACAAAAAAGTGGAGATTCAAAATTTCCTATTGCCTGAAGAAAAAAATAATGAGGTCTCAGTCTACAGGGAAAAAAATCTTAAAAAGTCATTTTTGCAGAGTGCTTCTAGCAAAAATAGACTTTATCTATGCTCCTGAGAAGTACCTAATATCCAGGAAATTAGGAGACTTAAGAAGTCCCAGAATATTCTTCAAGGTTTGGCTTTGCCTGGAGCAACTCGGTGGAAGTTACACCAGCTGCTGCTGTTGTCTAGTAGGCAAGGTCATATTTTATTGTTTTTTAAAAGTGTTTTGATTTTTTAAGCAAAACATTTTTCCTTTGAGAAAAGAGCAGTAAGGAAATAAACTGTGTATATTCGTTTACTATATAAGCCAGCCACTGTACTCATACCAAGAATGCAGAAAGCAATACATAAACCCTGTAAATATCGTGGTTAAGAACTAAGCTGTAGACCACACACATCCCCACAAAAAAATTAAATATGAAATTAAAATCTAAAATGAGGCATCAGAAATAATAGGTGAACTGGATCTACAGGATTACAAGGTATTTAAAGCATAGCATCTTGGTACTGAAATAAGTGATACAAGAAGAAAATATTTAATGTCAATAGAAATCACCCTCTAAATCAATTAAATAAATGTATTTCTGGTCATGAAAATTCCTTGTGTCTAGTCATAGATTCTTTATTCATTTATATTTAATGAAAAGAAACTTAAAAAAATGACTGTATTGACATTCATATTAGAAATGAGAAAATTGAGGCCCAGAAAGGTTAGTGGACAAAAACAGTTAGTAGTAGAATCTGTTTCAAGATCTCCCTATTCTATCTTGTCTTCAAGCATCTTTCATGGCTAAATGTTGTTGAATTCATCCAAAATATTACCAGAAGACCTGTCAATAAAGTAAAGCTAAATTTTTTAGGTCTTATTGCAGTAAGGAAGCACACTATTTTGACAGTGTCTCAAAAAGGGAGAAAGAAGGGTTTTTCCATTTGGTTAGTGGGTTAAAGCACATCTTTCTAGGTGTTGAACTTATTAGGATTGGGCAAAGTTTGTGATATAATAGCTTAGGATTGGTGACACAACGAAGTAACTATTTTAAAATGAGTCTTGTTAAGCAAGTTATCCTTGACAAGTGAGCTCTGTGTCTGCTTCCAACAATTCGGGTAATTTTCTGAAAAAAATATGTGATAAAGATATTATTGGTTTACAGTCTTTACCTTTCTCATGCAAAGTTTTCCTGAAACACACAACTAAGTCATACTGAAGCCAGTAATCTACATTTTTATGTAAATTATGTTAACAAATGATCTCAATTCTCTGTTCTAATTTATGATCATTCTTCAGCCCAAGGTGGAATTAGACAGGAAATGTAATCTAATCATTCCAATCCACACCATATTTTGAAGGGCCATCTGCACACATCAGATTTCCAGTCACAGTTGTTTCAAATACTACGTATGTCAGATTTTCCTGCTCATTTTTGTTCAATAATTCTATATTGGAACATTTAATCAAACAATAGGTGGTTAATAGCATTTCAAAGCTATTTCAAACATTGAAGCACAGACCAATATAAGAAAAATAATTATAAAAAAAATTAAACTAAGACAACAGATCCCATTCCTAATCCAAAAAAGCTGACAAAAGACCATATGGATGTAATAGCCAAATTACTAATTTTCATAAATTATGTTGTTTTCTAGATATGATTGCTACTATTTAAAACTCACATGTAAGCAGTGACATAACATTTTTCCTCTTAAATATATGATGGTATTCCTTTTGGTATATACCCAGTAGGAGGATTTCTGGGACAAGTAGTATTTCTGGTTCTAGATCCTTGAGGAAAGAGTTGAACTAATTTACATTCCCACCAACAGTGTAAAAGCGTTCCTATTTCTCCACAGCCTTGCCAGCATCTGTTATTTTTTTACTTTTTAATAATCCCCATTCTGAATGGCATGAGATGGTATCTCATTGTGGTTTTGATTTGCATTTCTCTAATGATCAGGGATGTGATGTTCAGCTTTTTTTCATATGTTTGTTGGCCACATAAATGTCTTCTTTTGAGAAGTGTCTGTTCATGTCCTTTGCCCACTTTTTAATGGGGTTGTTTTTTTCTTGTAAATTTGTTTAAGTTCCTTGTAAATTCTGCATATTAGACCTTTGTCAGATGGGTAGATTGAAAAAATTTTCTCCCATTCTGTAGGTTGCCTATTCACTCTGATGAGTTTCTTTTGCTGTGCAGAAGCGTTTTAGTTTAATTAGATCCCATTTGTTCATTTTGCTTTTGTTGCAACTGCTTTTGGCAATTTCATCATAAAATCTTTGCCCATGCCATGTCCTGAATAGTATCATCTAGATTTTCTTCTAGGGTTTTTATTATTTTAGATACATGTATTTATTGCAGCACTATTCATAATAGCAAAGACATGGAGCCAACCCAAATGCCCATCAATGTTAGCCTGGATAAAGAAAATGTGGTACATATATACCATGGAATACTATGCAGCCATAAAAATGAATGAGATCTTGTTCTTTACAAAGACATGGATGAAGCTGGAAGCCATCATCCTCAGCAAACTAACAAAGGAACAGAAAAGCAAACACCACATGTTCTCACTCATAAGTGAAAGCTAAACAATGAGAACACAGGGACACAGGGAGGGGAGCAACATACATCCAGGCTTGTTGCAGAGAGGGGAAGAGGAGGGAGAGCATCGGGACAAATGACTGATGCATGTGGGGCTTAATACCTAGGTGACGTGTCGATAAGTGAAGCAAACCGCCATGGCACACATTTACCTATGTAACAAACCTGCACATTCTGCACATGTATGCTGGAACTTAAAGTAAAATTTTAAGAAACAAAAACAAAAAACATTTGTGATTGTGAGAGATGAATATTATGTTTGGGGGCCGCTCTGTTTTGAAATACTACTGTCTTGGTCTCACAGACTACTCCGTGGGTGAAAACTCCTACAAGCTTACTGACACTGTCTACCTATCAATTCTGCCAATCCTCACACCATAACCTGCTGGATTTTCTTGCAAAGCATAATATGAAGAAGCTTTTGAATAGAAGTAGGCCAACCAGATTTTATCTTAAGATTTTACTGTTTCATGTTTCAAATGAACAACCATATCATCTGCTTCTGGAATCAACATAATTATAACTTTGTTTGACATGGGGAAACTGTAGGCCAAATGAAATAAAGTTTATGATTAGGAAGGTCCAGAAGAGGGGATGTTGAAAGCTAATGTTAAATCACATTTCTATACGTATTTTGGTTCACAAGTAAGATGATGGGTTATTATGTCTTAGTTAGGTTATATGTAAGCGTGACCACTTCAGAAAAGCAGGAAATCCGTTGTCTGCAGTAGCAAAGGAGACCAGGAAATATCTTAATTGCCTACTAGCTTATATCTCACAAGTGAAGAATATACTCCCTTGGGATAAATTTTCTTAACTCATGCATTTAGTTCTGACTAAATTGTAACTATTTTTGGATATATTATGTTGTTTCTGAGTTAAAACATGAAGTATACAGACAAAATCATAGTTAAGGATCATCTCATCTTTATAACATGCCCAAAGTCATCGAGCTATTTATTGGATAAAGATAGACTTACAGGGAAATTTACAATATTTATGCTCATGAGTCTAGACATGTAGAGAGGAAGGTGCCTCCATAAACCTTTCAAGAATAACTATTCTGATATATTATTGATTTCTTTTTTGTTTTTGTTGTTGTTTTGAGAGGGGTCTCGCTGTGTGGCCCAGGCTGGCGTACAGTGGCAACTTCCATCTCCCAAGCTCAAGACATCCTCCCACCTCAGCCTCCCAAGTAGCTGGGACTTTGGGCATGGGCCACAATGCCTGGCTCAATGTGTATTCTTTGTAGAGGTGGGATTTTGCCATATTGCTTAGGCTGATCTCCAACACCTAGGCTCAAGCAATCCTTTTGCCTTGGCCTCCCAAAATACTAGGATTACAGCATGGTGGCATGAAAACAGTTATTAGCAATCCCAATTTAATGGACCACTAAAAAAAGGGTAACACAGATGTATAATTACACAACATATAGTTTTGGGGTGGTACTGAAGATAAAATAACATCAGATTGAATACCTTAGGAAAATGGAGGGCAATTATATTATTTTTGGCTCTAAAGTCTTGAACAATTCAATATTCTTATCAATTGGGTTCAGTAACATGAAGAATGTGAGTTCAGCATAGTTGACTATGCATTTTAGCCCTTTCTTTGCTGACAGTTCTAAAAATTATCCTCCACACAGGTGGAAAGTATGGTTTTATATGTGGCTTCTTTCATTCATACCAAATCTTAGTGAAAATTTGCCCAGAGTCTGGCATCCCATGGAGATCTTGAATTTGGTCACGAATTGAACACAAAGATATAATGTAGTCATTGCCAAACTAACTAGGACCTGATTATGAATAATGAAATCCCAGAAATCTTTTTAAAAAGATCATTTAGGAGAATATATAATTTGATAACTCTATTTATATAGCACATTCCTACTCATAAAGAACTGCATGAGGTGTCATAAAGGAAAAAATACTATTAGAGTCCAAGAGTGACATTTATGAGCTAAGACTGGAGAATAGTTTATGGATTACTAGAAACACCTCCTGGCAGTATAACTGACACTGAGGGAGAGGTTGAGATTTTCAGGGGTTTTAATGAAAATTATGTTCTTAGTATCAATACAAATCTACAAGATTTTCATTACTGTTCAGAGAAAATTCTCTTAACAGATGTAATAGTTTAAAATTCTGATTCCATTATTAAATGTTGCCCGGGTAAAAAAAAAAATAAATAAGTGAATAGTATTATCAATCTTTTAAAATTTAGCCATTCTAGTCCTTGGAATAATATTTCATCTTTGTTTACTAATGGTACTGAGCAAAAGTATATGCCCTTATTACTAGTGGTAATTACTAATAGCATTCAGCAAAAGTATAGGCACTTATTATCAATTATATGTTTCTTTCAGTAAAGTGTCTATATCTTAGAAGAGTTGGCACAAATAGAAAGCAAATAATATAGCAGAAATGAGCAAAAATTAAATATATAAATAGAAACACAAGTCCACCATAGAAGGAATACATGCCTTAATTAAGAAACAACTATGAAATATAAAAGCTATCGAAAAATCTCACTTATCAGTATAGATTTAACATTTCTTAACAAAATGCTAGTGTTCCAAATTCAGCAATATAAAACTGTCAATCCTCAATTTGATTTTATAAAAAGAATACTGATTAACTTAATTTTTTAAATCAATTTTAGCCAAAAGTAAATTAATGTTTACACATTAAAGATGAATATGACTATCTTAATATATACAGACTGAATGTGATAAAAATCACCAGTCTTTAAGGGTGAAAGCCCATAGAAAACTTATAATATACTAGAACTCCCTTAATTTAATTTTTAAAAAGTGCCCACCAAAGAAACTTCATACATTTCCACACTGAATAATAAAATTTTGTAAGCCAATTTAGAAGGATAATGGACCAGGTAAGCTTTATTGGTTCACTTCTGATATATACTATAGTGAAATGCCTAACCCATAAAGTAAAGAGCAAAAAAGGAATGAAAAGTATAAGGCTTGGGAAAGAGGACAAAAGTTATTATTTACTGATAATACATAGGATATATAAAAATTTAAACAGGTTTACAGAGAAATTGTTTTGATTATAATCCAGACACATTCTTGAATAAAATTTAATATACAAACCCAATTTTATGTTTACATATAGCAATAACACAAAAAAGAAAAAAATACTGTAAAGGCATTGTATACCTAGGAATAATTCTAACACCACCACAAATGCAAGACCTCTAATTCAGCACAGTAAACCATAAAATAATATTGATATAATTTGAGACTCCATCTCAAAAAAAAGAAGATAGATTCTCTCTATATATATAGAGAGAGTGTTTCTATCTATATATAAACATATAAAGTGTATTTATCTGTCTATATATATATATAGTTTAAAGACTCTATTTTAAAAATAATGGTTCTCAAATATATCAATAAATTTGAGCCACTTGTAATAGGAATCATGTAACATTGTAGAGATGGTGAAACTCTGAAATTTATATGGAATTTACAGGAATAATAGCTAGAATCACTTTAAAAAAATAACACAAGGGATGGCCGCCTCTCCACTACATATCGACGTTTGTTATTATTATCATAATTTAGAGTGGTATCAGCACAATTAGTACAACAGAGGCCAGATATAAGCTCAGATGTTTCATAGGTGGCTCAACAAAGCAAAGGGGAAAAAATGCTTCAACAAATAATTATAGGAAAACTATGTGTGTATATGAGGAGAGTATGAAACAGATTCTAAACTAAAACTGTACATAGTCATTAGATATGGGTAGATTTGAGAGCTAAATGTGAAAGTGAACACAATAAAAGATCACAAGTAATTTTTTAAAATCTTCCTGACTTTATTATAAGAAGAATTTGCTTGCTAAGTCCAAGATCAAGGAGCTGATGGATTTGGTGTCTGGTGAGAGTTTACAGGTGGTCATTTTCTTGATGTGTCCTCATGTAATGAAGAACAGAACAGAGACAGTGAGGGCAACCTCTCTGTCTATTCTTACAAGAACACTAATCCCATTCATGAGGGATCCACCTTGGTGACCTAATTACATATTAAAGTTGCCAGCTCCTAACATCATTTCATTGTCAGTTAGGATTTCAACATATGAATTGAGGGTGACAATTGTTTACTCCATAACACTTTAAGATTCTGTCCACATAAAGTTCAAACTGGGAAATAAACACCTTTTTATTTATGCATGTACCCACAGAGAGTATCATTCTAAAGAAAACATGGAGTGATAATCAAAAGCCAGTATAATTTTTACCTGTAAGCAAAGTTGGAGGAATTGTAATTGGTAAGTAGCATTCAAAGAAGTAGTTAATTGATAGCAATATTTGCTTTAGAATAAAATAAACTATACGTTGTAGTGTCTGTTTGATATATTCTACAGTTTTAATACAGACTCTGCTCTTTATTCTTAAAAATACATCCAAAATTCATTTTTCCATTATCAAAGCTGTTTCCTAACTCTACTTTGTATATATGTGCTTTAAATATATCATAAAACTAATTTTAGACTTAAGTATTGTCATTTCTGTTTTAACATGAGCATTAAGGCCAAGATAATTAAATATACTATTACACATTAATTGAACAAGTTTATCATGAAAGAGATTCAAACACAGTACATATTTATTTCTTCAAGACTTGTGTAATTTATCCAATCCTTATTTTTCTCATACATATACTCCATACAGTATGTTTTCTTTGATAATTGAAAGGAATTCTAATAGCTAAGATTAAATGATTCAATCCTGGAAAATAAGGCATAAGCATAGAATAATGCCTTAAGAGAATAAAGCAAAATGAAGTCTCAGTAAAACATACAGCAAAACACATAATAGAAGATTCAAATGGTAGTGTAAAAAGTGTGAAAGTGTCACTTCATTCAAAATAAACACAAATTAGCTAAAGGTGCAAAAACTTATTACAGGAACAAAGTGTGAAAAAATAAATTATTATAACAAAAGAGAACTCTTTTGATTATTTCACTTGAAATTTTGTCTTTGTCTCTTAACATTGTTAATAATTCATGCCCTCTATTTATACTAATGTCCTTTCACTAAAACAAATAATATAATATATACTTAACTGAACACATAAAATCCCATCAGGCAAGATTTCTTAGATTGAAAACCCTTAGCCTAAATGTTTTCAGCTTGCCAATCAGTGACAGGCTTACATAATAAGGGCTGAAGTAAGTAACAACCTTAAAACTAGACAACCATGCAAAAACCAACCAAGAAATTTCACCAGGTTTTACTCAGGAATTTTGAGGCTTGAATTCATTCCTTTGTCTTTTCCCCAGTTCTCACAGGCACCACCCATGACTCAAGAATCTTTGTATCAATGACTTTGTCATTTTCAGCCCCATATCATCCCTACTCTTCCTGTCTATTTCTCATTCTTTCCACATATCACCTCTCACGTTATTTTTCCTGCTGGGTCCTACTGATTGTGTATTCTTTCAAATCTGCATTAAAAAATTAATTGTAGTCTGGGTGTGGTGGCTCACGCCTGTAATCCCAGCACTTTGGGAGGCCAAGGTGGGTGGATCACCCGAGGTCAGGAGTTCAAGACCAGCCTGGCCAAGATGGCGAAACCCTATCTCTACTTTAAAAAAAAAAAAAATTAGCTGGGCATGGTGGCAGGCACCTGTAATCCCAGCTACTTGGGAGGCTGAGGCAGAGAATTGCTTGAACTTGGGAGGTGGAGGTTGCAGTGAGCTGAGATCATGCCACTGCACTCCAGCCTAGATGACAGAGTGAGACTCTGTCTCAACAACAACAACAAAATAATTGTAGTAAAATACACATAACATATAAGGAACTATTTTAACCATTTCTAACAGTACAGCCCAGGGGTGTTAAGTATATTTATATTGTTCTGCAACAAGTTTCCAGAAATATTTTATCTGGCAAAACCGTTTAGTCACCAAGGAATGTGTAGAACAGTGATGCAGAAGGAAATAAGTAGGATAATTTTCTATATTAGGACAATTGAGTCATTTAGAGGCCCAAAATGAAATATAACTTTGTATGCCTCTAGTGGTAAAAGGTGATAACTATAACAATACAACAGTGTGAATTAACAGGCACTCGTGGGAGTAAACATTGGTATAATTGCTTTGAAAAAATATTGGCATCATGTTGATGTTGACAATTAATATATACTTTCACAGAAAGCCCATTCTTAGTATGTATACAATCAACAAATCTCTTGCCTATGGACAGCTGAATACAGGTACATATATACTCACAACAGTGCTGTTTGAACTAGTAAAAATTTGAAAACAAATCATATACATTGAAAGTGTAATGGATAGATAGTGGCATAGTCACACATTAGAATATTCCACAAAAGAAATGAAATAAAGCTACTAACAACAATGTCAATGATAAATCTTAGCACTGAGTGAATCCTAGCACTGTATAAATAAATACGTAAGTCTTAGTAAAATATAAATGTCATGTAAATTTTAAAAAATTAAAAGAAAACCAAAACAACAGAGAAAAATTTTTCTTAGAATTAAACACATGATAAAATAAAATTAAAGAGTAAGAGTATGATATAAGATTAATGATATTACTATATACTTTTAAAATATGATATTATTAAAATGTAATAAGGTATAAAATAAAAGATGAGAAAAAACGTATCATACAAACAATAACCATAAATGACCTGCAATAGTGCACAGCTGAAAATAGCCACACAAATAGACTTGAAAGTGAATAAATGTTGAAGAAATAAAGAAAACTGCAAGCCAAAGATGCAGATATAGCAATTATAAACATGTATGCACCAAACAGCAGAGCCTCAAAATATTTGAAATACAAAGTGACAGAATTAAAGGGAAAATTAGGTGCTTCTCTATTAATAGTCAGAAATTTCAATACCCCACTGTCAATACTAGATAGAAAAAAATTTTTTAATTAAAAAGGAAATATAAGATTCGTACAACACTGTAAATTAACTAGATCTAGTCTATAGAACACTCCACAACCAAAAGCAGAACATTCTCTTCGAGTGTATAGAAAACCTTCTTAAAGATGAGCCGTATACCAGACCAAAACACAAGTCTCACTAAATTTAAAACAGATGAAAAAATACAGAATATATCCTTTGATCATAATAAAATAATTATACATCAATAACAAGAGGGAATTGGAAAATTAACAAATATGTGGGAATTGAATCAGATGCTCTATCAAGAAAGTGAAAAGACAATCCATGGAATGGAAAAACTTACTTGCAAATCATACATATAAAAAGGCACTTGTATCTAGAATATGTGAATAACTCTTACCACCCAATAATAAAAGACAAAAATAATCCCATTAAATCATGAACAAAGAATCTGACTACACATTTATTCAAGGATGAGATAAAAATGGCCAATATACACATTAAAAAAGGTGTGTAACATAACTATCACCAGGCAAATGTAAACGAAAACCACAATATTATAACACTTTACACATATGAGGATTTGAAGAATAAAAACATTGGTTAACAAGTATTAAAAAGGACATAGAGAAATTGAAATATCCATCACTCCTAGTATAAATTTAAAATGGTACAGCTGTTCTGGAAAATAGTTTGGCAGTTTCTCAAGTGATTAAACACCCAGTTACTATATGATTCAGTAATTCCACTCCTAGGTAAATACAAAAAAGAAACAAAAACATATGTCTAGACAAAAACTTGTACATTAATATTTTAACAACATAATAATAACCAAAAAGTAGAAGCAATGCAAATGTCCATCAATAGATAAAAGGACAGACAAAATGTAATATGTCTATAGATGAAATATTATTCAGCCATAAAATATAAAAGTACTGATATTGCTAGAGCATGGATAAATCTTGAAACATTACACTAACTGAAAGTAACCAGACACAAAACACTTTACATTATATTATTCCACTCATTTGAAAGGCAAAAATAGGAAACAATATTATATAGACAGAAAATACATGAGTGGGTGCTTAGAACTGTGAAGGAGTGTTGGGGAGAGCTAATGGGTATGACGTTTGTTTTTGAAATGATGACAGTGTTGTAAAATTGCCTATGGTAACCATTGCACATATCTCTGAATACACTAAAAACAATTGAATTGTATAATTTAAATATGTGAATTATATGATATGTAAATTATATCTTAAAAAACTGAAAAAAGGCTGGGCGAGGTGGCTTACGCCTGTAATCCCAGCACTTTGGGAGGCCGAGGCAGGCAGATCACGAGGTCAGGAGATCAAGACCATCCTGGCTAACACGGTGAAACCCCGACTCTACTAAAAATACAAAAAAATTAACCGGGCGTGGTGGCAGGTGCCTGTAGTCACAGCTACTCGGGAGGCTGAGGCAGTAGAATGGCATAAACCCGGGAGGCAGAGCTGGCAGTGAGCCGAGATTGTGCCTCTGCACTCCAGCCTGGGAGACAGAGTGAGACTCCATCTCAAAAAAAAAAAAAAAAAAAAAAAAAAACCTGAAAAAAATAATGACTATTACTAACATATGTGTTTTGCTGTTCTGAATCCAGAGTTTCCCACAAAAGCTAATTACTCCACTTACTACGAGAAACTTCACACTTGACATAAATATGTGTAAGACAGGTGAAGAAAGGGAGTCCCTTGGGTATAATGTAGCTTATTAATAATAAACGAAAGTAGCTTCAAACATATATACAGTTAGAAAGCAAAATTTTCATTATGAAATAAAAGAGATGGAAGATGTTAAGAAAGAACCTATAATTTTCAGTTTTATATTTGAATTAGGACTAACAATGTGATGTTATTGTGTTTTCTTTAAATATTATGTGTTTTGAGGAGACCTTTGGAAGATGGCAGGTAGGAAACAGGGCTAACATGCATCTCCCACTTGGACGAACAGAATAGTGTGTGGCGACTCACACTATGAACTTTTGCTCCAAGAGCTATTGCAGGAATGTACCAGGAAAACTGAAAGAATTCACAGATCCTTTGAAAAAAGCAACACATTGCTGCAAATTCCATGAAGCAGGTGAAAAACTGTGTGTTCCCAAAGTGTAAGTGGGGGAAAACCTGCCTCTGAATGCACATTCCCACTGGGGAATCTGAAAATTGAGACCACAGAAGAAGAATTTAACCTTATCTAGAGCTGAAATGGATTTAGGGAGTTGTCTGAAATATACAAGTAGAAGTATCAGCAGGAAGACCCTCAGAGGCACTACCATTTTCCAGCTCAAGCCCAGGGAAGCCATTCCTGACTATATCTCACAGGGGCCCTCAGGGAAGGCAAACAATGGGATTAGGGAGTGTTAATAGGGTGAAATAAGCTTCCAACTGAATTTTGTAATAATTTGGAGTGCACACAAACTTTTTGTGAGCAGAATCTGGGGGCAAAGGAGAAGTCCTGCAGATACGAGTGCAGGAGCCACCGCCAACATTGTGGACAGACAGGGAGGGGCAAGGCCTGAAAGTCTAGCTTGCTTGTTCAGTGGGGAAGTTTATAACCTGGGGCAAGGTCTGAGTTCCTCACACAGGCTGCCTGCATCTAAACTTGATGCTGTTAGCAGGGCACTGTGGGAGCCAGACCAGCCTCACCAACTGCATGGGAACTGGGAGAGATATTTTGCTACTGGCTATCCCCCACTTCCCTGGAGAGCTATACAGCACAGCAGATTATTAACTATATAATCCCCTCTGGAACATAACCCCATTGACCTGAGAACCACAGCACCATTCCCCACAATGGCCATAGCAGGTCTGGCCCAAAGAGAGTTCAGACCTGCCTAACCCTGTCCCTACCTGATGGTTTTTCTCTACCCACCCTGGTAGCCAAACACAAAAGGCATATCCTCTTGGGAGTTGCATGACCCCGCAAATTGCCTGAGAAACCAGAATACCTACCCTGGCCAACTTAGGGCAAGCTTATATTACATTGCTAATACCAGATCTGGTGTTCTCTTCAGAGTACCACCTCCTGGCTGGAGGCCAGTCATCTCAGGCCATTATAGCAACTCATGACAGAATAATCCTGCTCCCAGGAAAAAGAAAACAATGACTAATACCACCAGCTGCAACATCCTGGCTAACCAGAGGTCCTGAGTCAGTCCATGTAACAACTTCACTGCTAGCATAACCAGCATTTGAGAAAGCCAGCACACTAAACAATCTATGACCAAGGACTCTGAATGAGTCTACTTCACTCCTCTGCCAGCTTCACCAGAGCCAGTGTTGGCATCTATGACTGGAAAACCTGAAGACAGATCACATCATATGACTCTTTGCAGATATTCCCCAGCACCAACTTGGAGCCTGGTAGCCCTGCTGGGTGGCTAGACCCAGAAGAGCAATAAAAACGACTGCAGTCTGGATCTCAGAAAACCCCATTCCTAGAGGAAGCAGGACAGCGCCACATCAAAAGATCACCTTGTGGGATAAAAAAATCTGAACACCAGGTCTCGAATTACAGGTCTTTGCACTGGTGGGTAGTTCCTCACAGCAGAGACACAATTGTAGGGCTGGGCACAGCAGAGAAAGTCTGCATCTATACCCCAACAGCAGGCAGCTTCTGTGATCATGAAGGGCCTTGGAGAAGGGCCCATCTGACAAAGGGCTAATATCCAGAACCTACAAAGAACTCAAACAAATTTACAAGAAAAATACAAACAACCCCATCAAAAAGTGGGCAAGGAATATGAACAGACATTTCTCAAAAGAAGACATGCATACAGCCAACAGACACATGAAAAAATGCTCATCATCACTGGCCATCAGAGAAATGCAAATCAAAACCACAATGAGATACCATCTCGTACCAGTTAGAATGGCAATCATTAAAAAATCAGGAAACAACAGGTGCTGGAGAGGATGTAGAGAAATAGGAACACTTTTACACTGTTGGTGGGATTGTAAACTAGTTCAGCTATTATGGAAAACAGTATGGTGATTCCTCAAGGATCTAGAACTAGAAGTACCATATGACCTAGCCATCCCATTACTGGGTATATACCCAAAGGATTATAAATCATGCTGCTATAAAGACACATGCACACATATGTTTATTGCGGCACTATTCACAATAGCAAAGACTTGGAATCAACCCAAATGTCCATCAGTGACAGACTGGATTAAGAAAATGTGGCACACATACACCATGGAATACTATGCAGCCATAAAAAAGGATGAGTTTGTGTCCTTTGCAGGGACATGGATGCAGCTGGAAACGACCATTCTCAGCAAACTATTGCAAGAACAGAAAACCAAACACCGCATGTTCTCACTCATAGGTGGGAACTGAACAATGAGATCACTTGGACTCGGGAAGGGGAACATCACACACCGGGGCCTATTATGGGGAGGTGGGAGGGGGGAGGGATTGCATTGGGAGTTATACCTGATGTAAATGACGAGTTGATGGGTGCTGATGAGTTGATGGGTGCAGCACACCAACATGGCACAAATATACATATATAACAAACCTACACGTTATGCACATGTACCCTAGAACTTAAAGTATAATAATAATAATAAAATAAAAAATAAAAATTTTGTATAAAGTGTACAATGTGATGTTTTGATATGTGCATGTATTGTTAAATTATTATCACAATTAAGCTACCACATAGTTACCATTTTTTACGTGTGTATTGAGAATGGTTAAGGTCTACTCTCAGCAAACTTCAAGTATACAATATAATATTACTATCATTACCATGTTGTACATGAAATCTTCAAAACTTACTTATTATACATATTTGAAACTTTGTACAATTTGCCAAGAAGGGTTACAAATATGTATTTTTGTGTGTTTTATAATTATATAATTACCTTTATTATTGCCTTTTTCCCATTTCGATAGGTTTTTGGGGAACAGGTGGCATTTGGTAACATGAATACGTTCTTCAGTAGTGATTTCTGAGATTTCGGTGCACCCATCACCCAAACAGTGTACACTGTACCCAATGTGTTGTCTTTTATCCCACACTTTCCCCAAGTCCCTGAAGTCCATTGCATCATTCTTATGCCTTTGTATCCTCATAGCTTAGTTCCCACTTATGAGTGAGAACATACCATGTTTGGTTTTCCATTCCTGAGTTACTTCACTAAGAATAATTGTCAAAAGTTCCATCCAGGTTGCTAAAACTGCCATCATTTTGTTCCTTTTTATGGCTGAGTAGTATTCCTATATATATATATGATACATATATATAGATATATAGATATATATTCTCACAATTTCTTTATCCACATGTTGATTGGTGGGCATTTGGGCTGGTTCCATAGTTTTGCAATTGTGAATTGTGCTGCTATAAACATGCATGTGAAAGTATCTTTTTTGTATAATGACTTCTTTTTCCCTGGGTAGATACCCAGTAATAGGATTGCTGAATCAAATGTTAATTCTGCTCTCTGTTTCTTTGTGTAGGTCACTTTCCTACATTTAGAAGAAATTTGTTTAGTATTTTTGTATAACACATTTGCTAGTAACAATTTCTGTTAGTGTTTATTTTTCTAGAAAAGTCTTTATTTCTCCTTTATTTTTCATAGATAGCTTTGTTGGATGTAGGAATCTTAGTTGACAGGATTTTTATGTTTGTTTTTTGTTTCTCTTAGCTTTTAAAATATGTTATCCTACTACCTTCTGACATCTTTTTTAAAAAAAAATTTTCTGCCAAGAAGTCAGCTTTAAACCTTATTGAGTTTTCCTTGTAAGTGATTCATTGTTTTTCTCTTGTTGCTTTCAAGATTTTTTTGCTGTTAACTTTCAATATTTCTACTATACTGTGTCTGTTTGTAGATCTTTTGCATTTGTTCTACTCAGAGTTTTTTCAGCCCCCCGCTTCTTTTGAGACAGTGTTTCACTCTGTCACCCAGGCTGGAATGCAGTGGTACCTTCACAGCATGCTGCATCCTTGACTTCCTGGGCTCAAGCAGTCCTCCTACATCAGCCTCCTCAGTAGCTGGGACTAAAGATGCATGCTCCCATGCCCAGCTAATTTCTTATTTTTTGTAGAGATGAGGCCTCACTCTCTTGCCAAGGCTGCTCTCACATTCCTGTGCTTGAGCAATCTTCCCACTTCGGCTTCCCAAAGTGCTGGGATTACAGATATGAACCACCACATCCTTATTTGTTTGAATATTTTTTCTTCTCCTTTCTCTGTCTTCTCTCCTGGTAACTCTCATCACATGTATGTTGATGCTTTCAATGGTGTTACACATTTCTTTGAGGCTTTGCCTATTTTCTTTTGTTCTTTTAATTTCTTTAATTTGGAAAATGTCTATTGATACATCTTCAATGTTAGTAATTTTTTCTTCTGCCTGTCAATTCTACTACCAAGTCCCTCTTATGAATTTTTAGTTGTTTTACGTTTCAGCTACATGGTTTTCATTTATTTATTTTTTTTGTGTGGGGGGGAGACAGGGTCTTACTCTGTCACCCAGCCTGGAGTGCAGTGGCATGATTTCAGCTCACCACAACCTCCACCTCCCAGGCTCAAGCAATTCTCCTGCCTCAGCCTCCCGAGTAGCTGGGATTACAGGCACATGCCTCTACTGCCTGGCTAATTTTTGTATTTTTAGTAGAGACAGGGTTTCACCATATTGAGCAGGCTGGTCTAAAACTCCTGACCTCAAATGATCTGCCTGCCTCGGCCTCCCCAAGTGCTGGGATAGCAGGTGTGAGCCACCGTGTCAGGCCTTAAATTTTTAAAATATAATTTCTATCTCTTTATTGATATTATCTACTTGATGCAACATTGTCATCATACTTTCTTCTAATTTTAATTATAGTTTTCTTTAATTCCATGAACATATTCATAATAACTGCTTTGAAGTCTGCTCTGTTAAACCTAACATCTGGTTTCTCTTACAGGCAGTTTCTGTTGCCTTCTTATTTGCATTGTGTGGGTCATGATTTCCTGCTTTTTGTTTGTTTTTAGAGCCTAGTAGTCTTTTTCATTGGAAACCAATTTAGATAATATATTGTAGCAACACTATGTTTAGTCTTCCAGTTCTGGGGCTTGATGTTTTTATTTTCTTGTTCATTCATTTAATACCTGGCTAGATTATTTTAGTTTATTTCTCCTCCTCCAACAGTGTTAAGCCTCTGATGTTGATCGACAGATCGGTACAGTTTTAGCTATGTCCACAATCACTCTGGGATGACTCTCGTACTAGTAGGACCCTCTTTCACTCCTTCTCTGACAACATCCTGCTGTGAATCTCCACTAATTACTACCAGATTGCAGTGTTGCTTTTAACAATGTCTGGGACATAAATTCCTCTACAAGTTAATCCAATCACATTGTATCTCCTATTACAGGGTAGTTTCTGGGGTCAGTATCCCACGTTTGTTCTGACTCCAGGAAGTTTTTATTCCAGCTGTCTTATTCCCCAGATATTTCCTGCAAACTAATTGACTTACAGTCTAAGTTGTATCATCCACAAATTTCCTCCCAACTGTCCTTTGCCACAACCTCCACTGATCCTGAGAGTACCCATAGACTTAAACTTGTCTAAGCTCTGTGGCAAATGGAGTCAGTTCATTTGGGAAAAGACTGGCAGATGTTTTATGGCCTGCTTCCTCTCTGTGGCAAAATTTCTGGAGCTGGATGTGGGAAGAATGGCAAACTTATGTTGAGTGCTACCACCTCTCCTGGAGCGAAGCCCTTAGCGGAGAAGGGGGAGTGCATTAGCCTGAGGTCCTCCCCTGTGGCCATTCCTGACAGCCACTTCATAAGCCAGGCAAAGTCTATTAGACCTGCAGGGTTCTCAGTGGGTCATGTCCAAAGTAGAGCCAGTGTTCCAAGAGTGGGAATTAGGCAGAAGGAAGCTCTCAACTCTTAAATTACACTTGTCAAGCACACAGCCTTAGCAACAGACCGCTGGGTACATCATAAGAATGCGAAATTCTTGCTTATCTCAAGAAGAGATATTTCTGGCTGGGAGCTGGGGATACCATTTTAATAATTCTTTCTTGCAGAAATATGGAATAGAGCCTCCACCTCCTTGAGTTGGGTTAGGAGAAAGAGTAGTCTCAGTGCAAATACCAGTCCCTTGCCTTTCTCACTGAATTTTCATAGATTTTTAAAAATAGATATTTCTCTATTTGTTGTTTGCCCTTGGAGCAACTTGCAGAGACTGAATTTTTTTTTTTTTTTTTTTTTTTTGAGACGGAGTTTTGCTCTTTTCGCCCAGGCTGGAGTACAATGGCACAATCTCGGCTCACCGCAACCTCCACCTCCCGTGTTCAAGCGATTCTCCTGCCTCAGCCTCCTGAGTAGCTGGGATTACAGGCTTGCACCACCATGCCTGGCTAATTTTGTATTTTTTTAGTAGGGACGGGGTTTCTCCATGTTGGTTAGGCTGGTCTTGAACTCCCGACCTCAGGTGATCCACCTGCCTCGGCCTCCCAAAGTGCTGGGATTACAGGTGTGAGCCACCGTGCCTGGCCTGAAATTTTTTTTAAGTAACTTTTACCAGTTATATTGACAGAACTCTTCATACAGTTATGCCTGAAGTCAATCTCAGATAATGATCAATTTCTAAAAATATTGAACATAATAATTTATATTTTCTTTTAGTATCACTCTAATAGAAATGTTAATAGAAAATACCAGTATTAGGACTAATTTTATAACATTTTCAAATTGTTCTTCAACAGTAAAATTACCAGATATAGCCTATTATTCATTTGCAAGATTTTTCTATTCTTAAATTATCACACTAGAGACGTAAAGTAAAAAAAAAATTCTCTTTTTTGTTATTATTATTGTAATTTAAGTTCTAGGGTACATGTGCACAATGTGCAGGTTTGTTACATATGTATACATGTGCCTTGTTGGTGTGCTGCACCCATTAACTCATCATTTACATTAGGTATATCTCCTAATGCTATCCCTCCCCACTCCCCACCCCATGACAGGCCCCAGTGTGTGATGTTCCCCACCCTGTGTCCAAGTGTTCTCATTGGTCAGTTCCTACCTATGAATGAAAACATGCAGTGTTTGGTTTTCTGTCCTTGTGATAGTTTGCTTAGAATGATGGTTTCTGGCTTCATCCATGTCCCTACAAAGGACATGAACTCATCCTTTTTTATGGCTGCATAGTATTCCATGGTGTATATGTGCTACATTTTCTTAATCCAGTCTATCATTGATGGACATTTGGGTTGGTTCCAAGTCTTTGCTATTGTGAATAGTGCTGCATAAACATACGTGTGCATGTGTCTTTATAGCAGCATGATTTATAATCCTTTGGGTATATCCCCAGTAATGGGATGGCTGGGTCAAATGGTATGTCTAGTTCTAGATCTTTGAGGAATTGCCACAATGTCTTCCACAATGAAAAAAGCCATTCTTTAAAAAATGAAAGTAATTATTTTATCTGTGAGGTTATGCCTTTAACTTGACATGCAGTTAAATTTGTTTCATTTTGTGACTTTTTAAAGTCTTTGTTGGCAATTTTGTTATTCTTTATAGTTAAATTTATGTTTTTTAACTATTTAAAAGACTTAGCAATATTAGAAAATTGAAATAATGTGATTATGCACACTGACATTCTTATTATTTGTGTCCTTTTTCCTAATCCCTCTTTATGGATATAATAAACTTTTGTTGTTGTTGTTGTTGTTGTTGTTGTTGAGACAGAATCCCACTCTGCTGCCCAGGCTGGACTGTAGTGGCACAATCTTGGCTCACTGCAACCTCCACCTCCTGGGTTCAAATGATTATTCTTCCTCATCCTCCCGAGTAGCTGGGATTATAGGCACCTGCCACCATGCCTGGCTAACTTTTGTGTTTTTAGTAGAGACGGGATTTTACCATGCTGGCCAGGCTGGTCTCAAACACCTGACCTCAAGTGATCTGGCCGCCTCAGCCTCCCAAAATGCTGGGATTACAGACATCAGCCACCACACCCAGCCAACATTTCTTTTAGTTTTAGATTTAAATATATGCATACACGTTTCTTTCCTCCCTTATATGACATAAGGGAGTATAACATAAACTCTTGTGAATACAATTTTTTAAACTTAACAATATGTGGAGGTCACTTATTATTATAATATGACAATAAAAACTGTCTTATAACTCTATATCACTTTGTTATGAAACTAGGCCTCATAAAACTTAGAAACTAGGCCTCATATAGAAAAAAATTAACACCAGGTGGCTCTGGATAGGGTCCCACCCTGCCTCGATAGGGTCCCACCCTGATAGGGTCCCACCCTGCCAATTCCGGGAAACAACCTCATGGGGTCCCACCCTGCCAATTCCGGGGGTCCCACCCTGCCTCGAAGTTCCCGGAATCAGCAACTCCAAGGAAAAAACCTCATAAGGTCCTGCTCTAACCAATTAGAACAAGACACCTTGCTCAGGCCATAGCTAGACCCAATTACCACGTGCCTAAAGCTTTGTTCGAATTTCGCGCCTTAAGCTGTGTTTGAACTTGTGTTTGCCTATATAAACAACCTGTAACAAGCACTCGGGGTCCCAGGGCCAACTTAGAGCTTGGGACCCTAGCGCGCTAGTAATAAATAACTCTCTGCTGTGAATCTCGTGTCGGTGATCCTTCGCGGCGACCCCTGCCCAGGAGGGAATCGACAGTTCGGTTCCAACATTTGGTGCATTGGCCGGGAAGTGGGGTCGTCCAAGGACCCCCGACCCATCCGGCGGAGACCCATCTGGCCCGGGCCACGGACTGCTGACTGAACGGACCCACCAGGTACTTTCGTTTTGTTCTGTCTGTCTTGCCGGCCAACTCTGAACTCTGGGGAGTACTCCTTCTGAATTAAGTGGGGAAGGGGGACAGACGTGTCTGGCACCTTCCCACTTTGGCCCTGGGGGACGCCCTGGCGATAGTCTGGGAGAAGGCTAATGACTCGGTCAGCCTCCTCAAATCTGTAGGCAGGTCGCCCCTGCCGTCTGAATATTTTATGATCTTGTGGCGGCGGTTTCTCCTTACTTGTCTGGTCTTTGTTTTTGTTACTTTCGTTTTGTCCTTGTTTGTTATACGTGGACAAAATAAGACAGACGTTGACGACTCCTTTGTCTCTGACCCTGACTCACTTCCCTGATGTTCGGGCTCGAGCCCACAACCTCTCCATAAAAGTCTGTAAAGGACGATGGCGAAAATTCTGCTCGTCCAAGTGGCCTACCCTCCATGTTGGGTGGCCCCGGGACGGAACATTTAACCTCCCAATTATCTTACAGGTTAAAGCAACGGTGATGGATCCTAGGCCACTCGGACACCCGGACCAGGTGGCCTACATAATTATTTAGGAGGATCTGGTCCGAAATCCTCCCTCTTGGGTGAAACCCTTCCTCCATTCCCCTTCCCCATCCCAATCTACCCTCCTTGCCTTAGAAGCCCCAAAGAATCGGAATCCGGACCCGCATAAGCCAGTCCTCCCAGATGAACCCCAGAAGGACCTCCTCCTTCTCGACCCCCTGCCTCCTCCACCTCAAAACCCCCTTCTGGAACCTCCACCTTACGCTTCACCCTTGCCCCCTGTTTTGTCCCCAGCTCTTTCCTCTACCGCCTCCGCCCCTACCCTTTCTCTAACTTCTCCCTCGGCCCCTCCCTCCACCCCGTCTCCTTCTCCAGCCCCACCCAAACTCACCCCTCGGACGCCGCCGCCGACACCTCCTCGTCTCCGCTTTCGG
This sequence comes from Macaca mulatta, assembly GCF_049350105.2. NCBI lineage: Eukaryota > Metazoa > Chordata > Mammalia > Primates > Cercopithecidae > Macaca > Macaca mulatta. Next base: position 98,580,281 of record NC_133419.1, read on the forward strand.
CGGACTGAGGACCCAGAAGGCCCTTCCACTTAGCAATCCTCCCTTTTTCCCTTCCGTACTGTCACGGTCCAGTATTGGCCCTTCTCTGCCTCTGACCTCTATAACTGGAAGACCCATAACCCTTCCTTTTCCCAAGACCCTCGGGCCCTAACCTCGTTAGTAGAATCCATTCTCCTCACCCACCAGCCCACCTGGGATAATTGCCAGCAACTCTTGCAGGTCCTCTTAACCACTGAAAAAAGCAGCGGGTCCTCTTGGAGGCCCGGAAAAATGTGCCAGGACCAGGAGGCCTCCCAACCCAACTTCCCAATAAAATAGACGAGGGATTTCCCCTCACCCGCCCGGACTAGGACTATGAAACGGCACCAGGTAGGGAGAGTCTCCGAATCTATCGCCAGGCTCTGTTGGCGGGTCTCAAAGGGGCAGGAAAATGCCCCACAAATTTGGCCAAGATAAGAAAGAAACCCCTGAGGAAAGGGAAGCCAGGTTAGCGAAGGAATAGATAGAGCGAGAGGATCGTAAGAACCGAGTAAAGGATAAGCATTTAACAAAAATCCTGGCAGCAGTTGTGAGAGAGAAAGGACCAGGGAGAGAGGGAGAGAAGCGGAGGCAGCCAAAAGTGGAAAAAGACCAGTGTGCCTACTGCAAAGAACAGGGGACTCGCGGAGGCGTTAAGGACGAAAGAGGGCGCGGCCAACTCCCGGGGGGACGGCAGGCCGAGAGCGCAGCGCCCGGGCCTGGCGCCAAGCCTGAGCCCGCCGGACGGGAGGCGGCCCCGCCGCGGGCTCGGCTCCGGCCCCAGCCCCGCCAGCATGGCCGGCCGGACCGTACGGGCCGAGACCCGGAGCCGGGCCGAAGATGACATCAAGAAGGTAATGGCGACCATCAAGAAGGTCCGGAAATAGAAGAAGCAATAAGTGACTGTGGGCAACACTTCCCTTCGTATCTTCAAGTGAGTGCCAGTGGTGGACCCCCAGGAGGAGGAGCGAAGGCGGGCAGGTGGCGGGGCAAAGAGATCCCGTGGCCGGGAACGTTGGGGCAGGGGCGCCAGTCCCCGAGGGGGTAGCCCTCTCATCCTGCTGGATCTCAATGATGAGAACAGCAACCAGAGTTTCCATTCGGAAGGTTCCCTGCAAAAAGGCACAGAGCCCAGTCCTGGGGGCACCCCCCAGGCCAGCCACCCTGTGTCACCTGCCGGACCCCCAGAAGGGGTCCCTGAGGAGGCTCAGCCCCCACGGCTAGGCCAAGAGAAAAATCCCGGGGGCATAACTGCTGGCAGCACTGACGAACCCCCAATGCTGACCAAGGAGGCCCTGGCAATGATCCAGCAGATGCATGCCTGGACACACTTGAGTAATCGAAAGCTAAAATTACTGATTGAAAAAACTGACTTTCTAATCCCAAAGGCAAGTACCCTCGTAGAACAAGTGACATCTGCCTGTAAGGTCTGTCAGCAGGTAAACGCTGGGGCTACCCGAGTGCCAGAAGGGAAACGAACTCGTGGTAACCGCCCAGGAGTCTATTAGGAAATAGACTTCACTGAAGTAAAACCTCACTATGCTGGATATAAGTACTTACTGGTGTTTGTAGATACTTTTTCAGGATGGGTAGAAGCCTACTCCACCCGGCAAGAAACGGCACACATAGTAGCCAAAAAAATTTTGGAAGAAATCTTTCCTAGATTCGGACTTCCCAAGGTAATTGGGTCAGATAACGGGCCGGCCTTCGTTTCTCAGGTAAGTCAGGGGCTCGCCAGGATATTGAAAATTAATTGGAAAATACATTGTGCCTATAGACCCCAGAGCTCAGGACAGGTAGAAAAAATAAATAGAACAATAAAAGAGACCCTTACTAAATTGACCTTAGAGACTGGTTTAAAAGATTGGAGACGCCTCCTATCCTTAGCTCTGTTAAGGGCCCGGAATACGCCTAACCGTTTTAGGCTCACTCCATATGAAATCCTCTACGGAGGACCTCCCCCTTTGTCAACCTTGCTTAATTCCTTCTCCCCCTCCGATCCTAAGACTGACCTACAGGCCCGGCTAAAAGGACTCCAAGCAGTACAGGCCCAAATCTGGGCCCCCTTGGCAGAACTGTACCAACCAGGACATCCACAGACCAGTCACCCCTTCCAGCCATAAAGGTTGACGGAATCTCCACTTGGATCCACGCATCCCACGCCAAGGCTGCTCCAGAGACGCCCGGACCAACTCCACCTAAGACATGGAGACTCCCACGCTCCGAGGACCCACTCAAGATAAGACTCTCTCGTATCTAGCCCCTTGCTTATTGTTTGCCCTTCTTCCCTGCGCCGTCTCTAGTGTAGTTTTTGACGCTAACCCCCCCACCGGCCATTTAGCCTGACCTGACAGATAATTAATTTTAATAATCAAGAGGTCTTAAATAAGACCTCCGAGAATACTCCTATAAAGACTTAGTTTCCAGACCTCTATTTCAACCTAAAAAAAAAAATTAAAAAATAGCAGGAAAGATAAAAGACACAGGCCCCCGGTTTACTGGTCCCACAGAAGTCCTATTAAGGACTCCTCAGGATAGACAAGAATAGAAAGGACAGGCTAGAAAGGTGTCCATCAGCCGGAACAGGTTTTATGCCTGTCCCGGATGCAGGACAGGACCAATAAGAAAAACTTGTAGAAATCTGACTCACTTGTATTGCAAAAGCTGGTCCTGTGTAACTACTAATAATAGAAAGTAAAAATAGGCCACAAAACCTTAGTATATAACCATGTCCTTTGTCCAGCCCTGTACCACAACCCGATATTCGGAAAATTGCAACCTGGTTCGCATCAAGTTTGAAGATGCGGCAAAATCTGATAACAGATAGATAACAACAAGATTAATATAAGGTCTCTATTTATACAAGCACTTCCCCGCCCTTAATCTCCCTCACCCTCGCCGACATATTAAGAATTAAGGTAGCGGCTAAAGTTAAGACCGGGACAGCAGCCCTAGTGCATAGTAACCATCATCTGCAACAACTTAAAGTAGCCATAGATGAAAACCTTAAAGCCATAGAACAATCTATCACAAAACTTAAAGAGTCTTTGACTTCTCTGTCTGAAATTATATTACAAAACCGACAAGGACTAGAAATTGTCTTTCTAAAAGAGGGCGGGCTCTGTGCAGCCCTAAAAGAGCAATGTTGTTTTTATGCAGATCATTCAAGAATAGTTAAAAATTCTATGGCAAAACTAAGAAAAAGATTAGACAAGAAAAAAAAAAGAGAAAAAATCTCAACAAAGTTAGTTTACAAATTAGTACAACCAATCCCCTTGGCTTAGCACCCTAATCTCCACCATCTTAAAACCCCTCATCCTGCTCACGCTCATCCTGACTTTCGGGCCATGCATACTCAACCACTAACTCACCCTTATTAAAAATAGATTAAACATAGTACATGCTATGGTTCTGACCCAACAATACCAGACCCTCAGGACTGAAGAAGAGGCTCAAGATTGAGCCTCTGACACAAAAAGAGGAGGGAATGAAACTAGGCCTCATAAAACTTAGAAACTAGGCCTCATATAGAAAAAAATTAACACCAGGTGGCTCTGGATAGGGTCCCACCCTGCCTCGATAGGGTCCCACCCTGATAGGGTCCCACCCTGCCAATTCCGGGAAACAACCTCATGGGGTCCCACCCTGCCAATTCCGGGGGTCCCACCCTGCCTCGAAGTTCCCGGAATCAGCAACTCCAAGGAAAAAACCTCATAAGGTCCTGCTCTAACCAATTAGAACAAGACACCTTGCTCAGGCCATAGCTAGACCCAATTACCACGCGCCTAAAGCTTTGTTCGAATTTCGCGCCTTAAGCTGTGTTTGAACTTGTGTTTGCCTATATAAACAACCTGTAACAAGCACTCGGGGTCCCAGGGCCAACTTAGAGCTTGGGACCCTAGCGCGCTAGTAATAAATAACTCTCTGCTGTGAATCTCGTGTCGTGATCCTTCACGGCGACCCCTGCCCAGGAGGGAATCGACAGTTCGGTTCCAACAGTTACATGTGCTATGACATCTTCAACCAGTACTCTGGATATTTCCGTTGCAATAGTCTAATACTACAAACAATATTGCAGTGAATAGTTTCATGTATCTCATTTCCTTCCTTCCTTTCTCCCTGCCTGCCTTTATCTCTTTCTTCCTCTCTTTCTCCCTTCTTTTCTTGCTTCTTTTTCCTTCTTTCTGTCTTTATTTTTCCTTTCTTTTTTTTTTTTTCCTTTTTCTGGTAGCTCTAGTAATATCAAAAGCTAGAAGTCATTCCTAGTTAGGTTATTTCTTAATAATTTAAAACAGTGTTAGCATTCTGAAAATGCCTACTGTAGAAAATAGAAAAGTTCCTCTTCAAAGCTTGTCTTAGTTTAAAAATAAGATAATAGCCTCTAGGAATAATAGCTTCTTACTCTAAAGCCTCCTATCGACTGTTAGTTCTTATACTTTAGCCCAGTTAGTTGCTTTGGCTTACTCAGACATGTCTAGACAGGCCCAGGCAAGTCTTAGCTCATAGCTTATACCCCTTCCTTATTTGGAAATGTTCTTGCTTCCTTAAACCTTTCGTAAGCAACTTCCTCTTCTTTGTTTTCCCTTGCACTCACCTATTTAGGAAAGTTTTAGGTTGTTAGCAAATCCGATATCAGTTTAGACTGTGAGGTGTGGCTCCAGCCAACGGATGCACAACACAGCAGTAAGGATGACCCAAATGCATAAGGGACAAATATGTATGCTTTACTTTTGTTCAGGTGTGCTCTCGCCATTGTTCCATCTGTGATGAGCACACTTTCTGCAAAAAGTAAAGATTGCCTTGCTGAGAGAATTAAATTTTTGTTTGAGTGCTATTTCTTTGCGGCACTGGGTAACAAGCATTTCTAAAACCTACTTTAATGTAGCCTTGGTTTTTGTTTTTTTGTGTGTTTTTTTGTTTGTTTTTTGTTTTTTTGTTTTTTGAGTTTGCTCTGTTACCCAGGCTGTGTAGTGATCATTTTTGTAAATTGTTTTGGTAGAAACAGGGTTTTGCTGTGTTGCCAGTCTGGTCTTGAACTCCTATTCCTGGGCTTAAGGGATCCACCCACCTTAGCCCTCCAAAGTGCTAGGATTTCAGGCATGAACTACTGTGCCCATCTTTGGTCTTGAGTTTTAATAGATTGTTAAATTTTAAAAATTAATCATTCTAACTTAAAATTCATACTACCTGTACTATCAAGAAGCAGTCTGTATAAGTGGTAATTACTAAGGGACGAGAGAGAAAGTATTGCTAAGATATGAAATGAAAAGACAGAATTAAAAGAAAAACCTTTGAGCAACCAAGAAGCTATATAGGGAAAGGATATTTAGAAAGTAAAAGGAGGACCACAAGAATAAAGGCCCTAATTATTTAACCAATAGTGTGCAAAATATTCTGAACAGTGGACTGAACTATCTAAGATCCAGCTACCTCATTCTCAATTTCTTTTTTATTTTGTGATGTTTAAAAACTTATGTGTATGTTTTTACTTTCTTGAATTAATTTATACTGGGCCAGCTACTCTAGAACTCTAGGACGCTCAAATTTTTTATTTGAGATTTCAGAGATTATTTGTAATAGTCATCATATGAGGTAGATATGTTTTATAAATATGACATTTGGTTCTTGCTTTGAGATGTTGAAAGAGATATTGTAAATGGGACAATTGATTGCCAGCATCAATTTGAAGGAGCAGGGCTACCTAAGGGATCATCAGAGATTACTGACCTTTTTCTTCATTATTCATTATTTCATTTTGTTCACAAATAAATGGCTCTTACTATGTGGCAGGGTAGCCCAATTTAACAACAACAACAAAAAAAATTCTGTTTGCATTGTTTCTACCTCTCTGTTTCTTATAATTTCCTAGATACACTTTGCCTTCATTTTCTTTACAGACTTCTCTTTTAAAAAAAAAACTCTACATCAAAACAACATAGCAATACATAGGTAGAAAATTTAGTTGGAAAGTGGGTTACTGGGTGTTGATTTTTATCCCTTGGTATATCTGTCCTGTGAAATATTCCTAGAGGTGCATCATGGTTTTCTTCAAAATATTTTCTTGCCTGTTACCTTTTCTCAGCAGCCTCATTCCTGCTATGTGACTGTTTGAACATATGAGCTTCAGTGCTCTTTTCGTATGCCAAATAGAGTAAAAAGTGACTGAAAAATCATTCTAAAGAGACAAGCACACAATGTCCTAGGTTAAATGAGTTTAGTGATTTGTAATGCCATTTCTATTATATTGAAATAGGCCTGGCACTGGGGACATTCTTTGCTTAGAAAAGACAGAGAATGGGAATTTCTGTGCGTTTTTATCTGAGCAGAGGGATCCCACTGAATGCAGAGCAGAATCAGAGAGAACTGCTAACTGGAGATTAAGCTCTGACAATTAAGCTGCTTGCCAATAAATTTCAAACCCATCTATGCAAGTCATTCAATAACAGCAGACTTGCAAAGCAATTAAAGTCATCCCTTCCTGTTTAATTTCTGCAGAATGGGGCTGGACTGTCTGAACTTTCATTTGCTGTGCAAAATGGTAAATGAAATGAGCCAGGGACATACAAAGTCCTGGTGAACACCTGTGCCTTTTTACAGATTCTTCTGACAAAACCTTACCAGCAGCAGAAAAATTAAAACAAGAAAACCCACCTGAAGTATACTTTCTGTTTTAAACAAAATCAAATATTTGTGGTTTCATCTACAGCCACTTTCTTTTGGGCAATTGTGCTTTTGTTTTGGATTTTTGTTTGTTTGTTTGTTTGTTTGCCTGGTTTTTTTTTAACTAATTTCAAAGTAATGTTGTGGATATTTTAATATATCAAGATAAATAAACTATTTTGACAGACATAATCTAAATTTACCTGCATAAACCTCTCTCCTCTCCTCTCTCTACCCCAATGTTTCTATGCCTATGTCTAGTACTTCTTGCAATTATTAACTTTCTGGAGAAACTGGGGTTGAATGAGTGTAGAATAGGGAAAATTGGTTTTAAGGCTTTAATTCAGAACCTGATGATATACTGATCAATGTAGTGGATAAATTATTCCACAAACAAACATTCTGCTGTGTATTTTTGGTGATTTACTTTTTTGTTATTTATGTGCTAATAATGTTTATATCCTTGTACCCAGGTTGTTTTAAAGCACAAACTTTCTCATTAAATATACTTTAGTTTCAGTGTCAGCTCTGCCACTAACTGGGTGACCTTGTGAATTTGTACACAAAACTTGAGTCTTTGGGTGTCATTGTCTGTAGCTTCAAATTGGTGATAACATTAATATCATACATAAATGAGATAGTTTATAAAGCCCTTAATTTAGTATCTCTTTGAGCTGGTACTAAATTTATATCAAATATGTATCTACATATTTGATTTAAAAAAGTCATGCTGCACATAGTGTTTTATGGCTTACTCTTCTTATTTAAGAGTATATTTCAGACTTTTATAATGATCTAAAAATACGGTACAAAACTTACTAAATTTTAATATTCATCATAACTTTAACTGTTGGCTTAGTATTTCAATGTATGAATGATTTCTCAATTATCTGAACATCCTCTTGAGATGGCTGCTTTCATATTTCCATTTCATAGTACAATACAATGTTTCAATGAGTGAACTTTAACCTAAATTTTTGCACTTATTAAATTTTTCATTTATACAATGACAAAAGAATCATGTCACATGAACAGAGTCACATGACCTGTAAACAGATAAACTTTCTATTAATATGGAAGATGAAAGGAACAGATATGATAGTATAACATTTTTTCCAAAATTGCACCCTTTAGCTACTCAAACAGTGATATGTGAACACATACAACATGCTAAGTTATTTAGGAAAAAAGAAACACCAAAAGAGTTTCATCTAGTTTCTGCCTCTTGCTCAAAGTTCAGAGTTCTGGTATCACATTTTTCTCTGCTAGGTGTGAAAGTAGCTTCTCATGATGCAGAGATTCCTAAACTAAAGGACAAGAAATCTGCCCTCCACCACAGTCATCATACCCGGTATGTGATGGGTAAAAGTAGAACATGACACAATAAAGACTTTTTCCTGGAAGACAATCAACACCTGGCAATCGCAGGTCTACAAAAAAATTTCACATCCTGTTGGACAGAAATAGAAATATCTATTTTGTAGTGGTGCAATTTATTTTGTTAGTTCATCCGGAAGCTTCCGCGGGAAAAACAATTCATCCTAACTCTGTGGGAAAAATAATCTTGTTCATTGTCTGCCCATAGTTCCTGATCCTCTTTTCTTAGGGGTTAGGGAGGGGGTATTCCATGTCTTTTATCATCCATAGCTAAAACTGAAGTTATCATTGAAAAGCACACACTTCTGTAATATTAGAAGTTTTCACGGTCTCCTTACTGCTGGTGTAAATTTGAGACTCCAAGGGTTGTATTAAGGATTTAAATGCAGGCTTTTTTCAACCAGGCCTGTAGTTTCTTTGGCAATATAATTCTCCCCAAATCTTAAAGGGCAGAGCTGCAAGTACCCACAATAAAAGATCTTGCTTAGACCCTAGTTTTAAACTTTGTATTTGTTTTTTTTTCCTCTTGGTATCAGTGATAAGGTAACAGCCTTAGCCTGATATTTGCTGCTGGACTCATCTTCCTCTAATTGACAGAGAGATACTAGTGGTAGTTTCTTGAAAAAAAAAATGGGGGATATAGCCTCAACTTCTTCATCGTTATTGCTTTTATATGTGCTTCATTTTGGAATCCAAATGCAATGAACTTTTTCAGTCCTCTAAGATTCCAACTTGTTTAGATTCTCTCCGCTTAGATTTCAGGCAGCAGAGAGGAAAAACTCTTCCTTGGCAAAGCTATAATCCCTTCCACCTGTGTTTTCAGATGAACTGGTAATAACCTGAGTTTTTCTCTCTTTTGGGGACTTTGCTAAAAGCTAAAAAAAAAATATATCATTTCCAGGTGCTCAATTCTGCTTCAGTTAGAATAATATTTAATCCAAAGGGGAAAATGTGTTTGAAATAAGATACAATGCATTTTCTCTCTCTTTCATGAACAGATTCTAGAGCTAAGTGATCAGGGCAAGGATGCAGACTCAAATCCAGGGACCCAGTCTTCATGCAGCTTTTTAGGAATAATTTAATCCTGGTCTTCATCCTCCATTAAGGATCTCTTATCATCATATTCATGATCCAAACAGCAAAATGCATGAAACAGGGTTAAAAAGTGAGCAAAGAACATGCATCCCATCTCTCTTAAGTACATTTCCCAAAAGCTGATATTTCATGTTTCTGAGGATATTCTGTCAGCTGGAACATAGACCTGAGGCCTCACATAAATGTAGTGGAGATTGGTAAATTAATCTTTGCTATCACTGACCACATCTAAGCTAAACCTCATCATTGTGCAAGAAAACCCCATGAATATTATAGAAAAAAAAAATCCCGTTCTCTGCTATATTACATAAACCACCATTGCTATCCATCAGTTTTCTTCTGATTATCAACCATCCTCCTTTTTTAGTCTGTATATTCTGAATTGTAAGATTTAATTACTCATTTAATTACAAACAAAAATTGCACATCATTAGGCATACATAAAGAAGTAAAAGAAATACTTGCATTTCTAAGCTGATGGCTTACCCTGATAAGTGTCGATCTCTCTACCTCCTGAAAATAAAAACAAACACAAAACAAAAGCCTTTTGTTTTCCTTCTCAGTAAAATAACACAATTTCGTTATTTGGTCTGTATTTGGGCAAGAAGACTACTGGAAGCAACCTAAGCCATTTCATCATCTATGTGATTGATCAGTTCCCATTTTATATTTTTCCTAACTCTGCCTTTAAACCCTGATGCATTTTATTATCTTACACATCACATAGTACTCCCCAGGATCTCCCATTCTGACTGATACTGCTCAACGGGATAGGTTTCCTGCTGTTATCTTTTTATAGGAACACCTATTACTGTGCGAGAAAGGGCAGAATGAACAAATCTTATTTTCTTTACCTTCACTTCTGAACAAGTTAGAAAATCTCGTTGAACAATCTCTAATACAAAGAATGCTTGACATTTTCTTCAATTTTAAATTGGCCATCAATGATAATACTTCTATCATAAGTTTAGGTCAAAGACTTTCATGAGAAGTTTATCAGAAATAAAAGACATTAGAGAAATATTGCTTAGTGCTTCCAAAAAGTTAGGTAGTATAGTAGTGTAAAATTAAGCTAAGTCACTTTTCACCATACAAGTCAAGTGAAATCACTAACACCAAGCATAAACAGAAAAATTCACAGACCTGTATCATAAGGCATTCCATCTGAGAAACATTTTAAAAACCATGAAAATTGTGTCCAGGTTCAGATAAGTGTTTGGGACATATTTAACCAAACTTTAATTCAAATAACTGGAATCCATTTTCAGCTCAACTGTTTCTAAAACTATTAGGTATCAAGAAAAGTACTACAGGTAAATTTTTGGTTTGCTGCTATTCTGTGTCTCCTTTCATTCTGACAAGTTCTATACACTATGTGTTTTTATATAGCATTAAAAGAGAACACTAGTGACACAAATAATTACCAGAAGAATTTATATTTCTTCTGCAAAATTACCCTTATGTCTTTCCTGATGAGAAAAGAGACATTTCTTTCTTGGAATATGGTTTCTAAGTATATGGTTTTCCCCAATATTTCCCTCTTATTTCAGACTTTCATCTTTCATAATCTTAATCTTAATTTTAAATAACCATTGACCATTGTTTTCTAAAGAGCTGGACTATTCACTTTGTATATAAATAATGGACATTAATATAATAAAAACATATATTTAGTATTTTAATCTGCTATTTTCTGTAATAAATGATCTACATCATTTATATAATTAAAATAACTTTATGTTTAGGTGTCATTGTCATGGGATCCTTCAGGTGTCACTTTTCCAGCCAGAAACCTCTGTGGCTGGTCATGCCTTTGCCTAAGTGTTTGCTCAGCCTGCTAGGTTCATTCTGCCAACTCAGCCTGGCAGGCTGCACTTGGTTCCTGCTACTGGTCTAAATCCGATGCCTGCCAAGAATAAGCCAGGTGCAGAGTGGCGAATATTGCACTCTGGCAACTGTACACAGCCAGGCATGCCAGCTGCTGCAGCGGAACAGGCAGCTCCAGGAGCCAGCACAGGTGCAGGCTCCATGCACGCTTGTGGCTGGATCAGATGCACCACAAGTGGCTTCTGCTGTGGGCACTCACATCGGAATGAGGGGAGCATGGTGGCACCCAGAGGCTTGGAGGTTTGTGTCACAAACCACAGACCACCAAAGAGGGTGCCACAGTCCTGGCTCAGGGATACCCTAAGTTGAAGGGCTGTACCTCTTCTTTCCTTCTCATTGCCCACAGTGTGGCAAGTTGGTGGGGGAGGTGGGGGCCATGTTTCAGCCTTGTTTGTGTTACAACTCTTTCAGTCTTGCCAATTGGCAGGTCCCAAGTTTTTGTCCCACAGCCAGGAAGAATGAGATGTGTGGATAACTGGAGGGTGTGAAAGGCAGAGAGAAGCTTCACTGAGTGACAGAACGGCTTTCAGGAGATCTGAAGTGGGTAACTCCTTTCTGCATACAGATCATCCTGGCAAGTATCCAACTATCAGTGGAGAGGAGGCCCACAGTGGGTAGCTTCTTTCCACAGGCAGGTCATCTTGACGTCTGTGTAGCTTTCAGCCAAGAGGAGACCTGCAGTAGGTAACTCCCTTCCACAAGCAAGTCATCCTGATATCTGTCTGAGTCTGGCTGAGTCCAGGGCTTTTATGGGCTCAGAAGGTAGGAAGTGGATGCTAATTGGTCATGGGTGTGTTTGAAAAAAGCACCATAAGTTCTCACTCTTATGCTGCCATGAACTTCACCCAGAACTGGCAGTACAACCCCCAGGCTTTAGGCCGTCCCTGGCTTGAAGGTGAAATGTCACTGAGAACCTGCCCCTTTCTGCCTAGAAGTCTGTCTGCCTCTTGCTGCCATCAACATGCCATCCACGGCACCCAGGCTGTTCATGTCAAGGATGTGCCTGCAGGCCTGCACTAAGCTGCCTCAGCCTCTTCCTCAGCCTCCCTCCCATGCTTGTTAGCGCCCAAAGTCCAAAAGAGTCTGAGGTAGTGGGGTCTGGTGTGTCAGTGCTGCCCTGAGCACTTGCTCACCTGGCCAGGTTGTGATAGCACCTGGCCTTGGCCACAGTTTTGCTCTGAAATCGAAGCAGGTGCCAGGAGCAGGGAGAGGCAAGGGATGGGAGAAGGCACTTCAAAGCCTATGTGGGGAAGGGAAAATTCCTGGGACCCTGAGAACACAGGGATGCCTGGGTTCAGAGCCACAGGTAGGCAGCTAGAGCTCTTGGCCTGCCAACTCAGGATGGGACAGGGCTCCTGCCTGTTCCCAGTCCTCCACTGGCTTTGTGGCGCACACAGCCATGGCTATACCTCTCCTGCTGCAGCTAGCATCTTCACAGAAGCTGCTCCAGATGGGCCACCACTGCCATCAGTATCTCCAATATACCCTACAGTATTTCTTAATAATCAAGACTGACCTTTGAATATCTTATGATAATTAAGTACCCTCTTATTTATATATTTTCAAAATACATATATAATAATCTCATGGAGATTGCATTGGCTGGAGTCATAGCTCTTTGCAAATATTTCTTTGTATATTTCTAACAGAGAATAACACATAGACAGAAAGATTCTTAAGACTTCACTTTAAATGATTTAGTAAAGTAGGTTATGAAGGAACATTTTCTTAGGCCATATTCACATTCATGAAATAGGCTGACCAATGGATATGAGACTTATTCTAGAAGCAAGTCGATAAGGTAATGCTTTGAAATAAGTTGTTTTCAAGATAAAACTTAGAGTATTACCATACAGACTCTAAGGTACAAAAGGTAGTAGTATCACCAGGAGTCCTCAGGAATGGGGTTCATATGTCGTTCATCTTTAAATTCTAGCTTTACATCTTAGTTCCATGTCTAACACTTGGTATCGCCTCAGTAACTGATGACTTAATGCAAATGAATGACTGTGTTTCTGTTTGTGCATGCATGTGTGTGTGTAGTGTTTGAGCATGTCAACCAAGGCATGTATGTAATTCATTATATGACACATTAAACATATGTGGTCCTTATTCAACTAGTAATCTTCTTACAATAGGAATAAGTAAATGTTTCTCATCCTGACTGGAGACACAGCCTCAGCTCTGGTCTTGGTCATACTTCTAACACTTGAATGAATATAATTTATTTTCAGCCTCATATTCATTCTTACCCAGATAGCTATCTTTTCTATATTTTTTTCAGGAGAATTTCATTAAAAAGCTTTTTAGAAAATCCAAATGTTACTATGCACAGTCATAACTGTTGTTTTTATTGTTACTCTCATATTTTTGCTATTATACTTTTTTCATCCCTTTATAATCTGTCCATTTGTCTCTGCTAATTCAGAAAATGTATATGCCTTTTGTCTCAGACACATTGTACTTGGTACACTCTATTAATCTATATGGGGATTAGTCTCTTCGGTGTTACAATAAGCAATAAGCTTTGCTATCATGCACTTTTTCATACTCTCTTTGCAATAATTTTTCAAAGTTTTTTTTTTTTTTTCTCTTTGGCCTTGACCATGACTATCTAATGACAGCTCTAAAACACCGGGGGTTTTTTTGTTTGTTTGTTTTTGTTTGTTTTTGGTATGGGGTCTCACTCTGTCACCCAGGTTGCAGTGCAATGGCATGATCTTGGCTTCCTGCCACTTCTGCCTCCTGGACTCAAGCAATACTCCCACCTCAGCCTCCCAAGTAGCTGGAACTACAGGCAAGCACTACCATGCCAGGCTAATTTTTTGTATTTTGGTAGAGATGGGGGTTTCACCATGTTGCTGAGGCTGGTCTCAAACTCCTGGAACCAAGCAATCTGTGTACCTCCACCTCCCAAAGTGCTGGGATTACAGGTGTGAGCTACTGCATCCAGCCATAAAAACACCTGATTTTAAAATAATTCTTAAGTTTAGCCAAGTGCCCACAGGACCAAAGATATCATTGGTGACTCCTATGATTTTACTTGCCACATTGTCTGTACTGAGCAACAGTAACATGGGTAAGTGACATATGCCTTCAAGACCAATGCTAACTTCACTCCACCATTATTACATCTTTTTACTTCACTTAAAAACTTGAGTCTAGGTCATTTCTCTTTCTTCTCGCTTGTATTAGTCGGGGTTCTCTAGAGGGTCAGAACTAATAGGATGTATGTGTATATGAAAGGCAGTTTATTAGGGATAATTGGCTCACAGATCACAAGGCAAAGTCCCATGATAGGCCATTGGCAAGCTGGAGAAGAAGCCAGTAGTGGCTCAGTTCGAGTCCAAAAGCCTCAAAAGTAAGGAAGCCAACCATGCAGGCTTCAGTCTGTGGCCAAAGACTTAAAAGATCCCTGGCAAACGACTGGTTAAGTCCAAGAGTCCAATGGCAAAGAATCTGGAGTCTGATGTCCAAGGGCAGGAGGAACAGAATGAAGCATCAAACATGGAAGAAAGATGAAAGCCAGAAGACTCAGCAAGCCAATTTATCCCAAATTCTTCCCCCTGCTTTGTTCTAGCTGCACTGGCAGCCAATCAGATGGTGCTCACCCACAGTGAAGGCGCGCCTTCCTCTCTCCGTCCACTGACTCAGATATCAATCTCCTCTGGAAACACCCTCACAGACACACCCAGAAATGATACTTTACCAGCTATCTAAGCATCCTTCAATCCAATCAAGTTGGCACCTAAAATTTATTAACCATCACATCCTTCAAGTAGGGAAGATTTATTTAACAAGTCTTCTGAGAAAATAATATATTTTCAGGTAGGTCATTTCTGTTAGAAAAACTGTCCTGTTTGGAAACAATAAATAAGATTTCAGTCTTTTACTGTTTCTTTCTTAAATCTTCTTTGCCTACCTTATTTAGGAGATTCTCATTCATATTCAAAAATTAATATGTCAGCAGCAAAATCCCTTTCTTAATCATTGCCCAAATGTCAGCCAACTGAATGGTAAACTAAAATATAGTTGTATGGGTTAAGTAACAGGAAATAATAAATGTATGTGTATATATATATATATATATATATATATGTATATATACACACACACACATATATAAAAAACACATTTCCAGAGGTGAGCATGATGTCATGTTCCCTAAAATGGTAACTACTATTTACACATAGATTATAGGAAACACAAATCAAATACAAGTATTTTCATGCATAGGTTCACATGATTTTTTATAAATGCATTTTTGCACATTTCTGATGATTGTGTATAATATGAAGACATTTTAATTAATACTAACATACATGTGCTTTGTATTTAGATATACCACTATCAAGTTTAAGGAAAGGACATTGATGAGTTGTTATGGTGGCTTACAAGAATTTGTACTCATGTTCAAAAATTATGTCCTTACATTTATCAGTAATTCCACTGAAGTAAAAGCTAATTTATGACCCTGACATTTCCATTTCTCTTTAAATACCCCTGTGACTAGTTAGTTACATAAAAGGCTTTAACTGTATTTTTCTCCTACTTTTCTGTGGTTTAAATGATTTTATAGTTTGACACTTCTAAATGCATGGCAACAGCACACCAGAAAGATATAAATTACTAATACAGAAATCCTTAAATGTTTCAAAGAAACTGTTTTCTACTATGGAATAGCAATCTCATTTTACCTATTACACTTCTCCTTTTCTTCACTTATTATTCTATTCATATGGTTCTGAGGTATGATGTATAATATTGTTATTTTTATCACTAATAAAACTTGGTTTAATCTTCTAATATTTTAAATTTGTCCAGGAAGTCCTATGTATACATGGCCCCTGTTTTCCATGAGGACTTTAATTAAGTTGACCTTGGAGTTATTTTGAATACTCCCTTCTGTTTACCCCACATATTATATTTGTTACCAAGCTCTATTTCACTTCTCTTAGAAATTCTCTTTGACTCTCTTTTTTCATGACTTTCGAGTCATCAAACGCACTGATTAATGACCTAGTCACTTTGTACCAACATATAAAAAAACAAACTTAGGCTCACTTCATTTTTTCCTCTATCATTAATCACATATTTTTATAATATGAATCTTTCCAAGTCCATTTTTAATAATAACCTTTGCTTTTATAAATGAACGTAAAGTGGCTCCATATAGTTTACTCTACCACAAAGGTTTCTGTGTGAATTTCAAAGCCCTGAGTCATTTTGTTTCCATATTCCCTCTTTCCTCCTACTTTATAGGACCCACATCTATTCCAAGAAAGCCCATCATCCACGTGGGCCTGTGGTAGACATCGGCTAAATACTCCCAATTCTGTTTCCTTTTCCTGGGTACACATGAAGTTGTGTTCCAGGTTCCTTTGCACTTAGGCCCAGGTCATGTGATAGGAGTTAGCTAATTGGTGCAACTAAATATGATGTTACGTTAATTCGAGTTTTGACCCTATTATTTTCAGAGATATCATTGATGAACTCTCTTACTCATGTATCTGGAAATTAAAATTTCTGAGATGGTGGTGTTCCCTGATAGAGGAATCTAATTTTATCAGTAAACTGGTCACAAGAAAGACATCAAAAAAATTTACCTGACATATAAGAGATTATGATCAGAATTACAAAGTGGTAAGAAATACATCTTCTGTGCATTCTTTCAGATGGTGTTTACCAAACATGTGCTTTGGTAAACCCCATCTGAACGAATGTGTAGAACAATTATTATGGCACAAACAGGACAAATTATTTTTCCCAATAATCAAAGTGGAAATGTCTTGCAATACACAGGTTATCAGAGTATTCAGATAGTTATTTTCTCAGTAGTGAATCAAAATTAGGATTAGACCAAATGTTGCCCTGGTCTCACCTAAAAACCTTTACCTTTCATTTATCTTTGGGAGGTAAATAAGTACCTCCAAAAGATATAAATGTTTCAAAGTACCTTAACATACAAGGAAAAAAGTTCAAAAAGATTCAAAATAATATAAATATATCCAGCATCAAAAAGATACAATTTCCGGTGTTTGGCCTGCAAAATAAAAAATTACCATTCCTTCAAGTAAGTAGGTAACACAACTTAAAAAGAGAGAGAGATATAAAGTGAATCTAATCCAAAATAATACAGATGACACAATCAGTACACAAAGACATTAACATTTATTATACTTACGTTACAAAGCTTCAAGAAGATAGAGGGACACTAGAACATATTAAGTAGACATATGAAAGATAGTTTTTATATCTCAAATTCAGACTTTGAGAAACTTCAAATAATATCTGATATAAAAATCAGGGGATTGCATTTCTAAAAGTTAGATTAAATATAGCAAAATAAAGGATTAATGAACTTGAAAATACAGAAGTAGAAACTATTTTAAACGTAACACAGAGGAATAAAGAGTTGACCCAACAAAAACACAACAGTAATTAGTTCTGGGCCTAATACATGTGTAACTGGAGTAACTGAAAGACAGTAAAGAGAGTAAGAAAAAGAAAATGAAAAAATATTTAGGAAGAATTTCCTGAAAAATATTTAAAGTGTAATAAATTATAAACCTGCAAGTTCAAAAAGCTCAACAAGCCTCAAGCAAAAGTAACGTGAGAAAACTACAGTACAGTACATCATAATTAAATTACTTAAAACCAATAATAAAGAGAAAAGAGCAGCCAGAGAAAAAAACAGCATGTTACGTACAAAGAAACAATAACAATAATAGCAGCAGATGTCTTTTCAGAATCCATGCAGTTCAGGAGACAGTGAAACCACATATTTAAAGTATTGGAAGAGGAAAAAATAATATATAAGCCTAGAATTCTCTTTCCTGTGAAAATATATGCTTAAAAATGGAGGCAAAATAATTTCTCAGATATACAAAAGCAGAAATAATTTATCAGTGGTATCTGGTATATCTGCATTATAGTAAATGGTAAACAATACCCTTTAAACATAAAGAAAGTGATGGCAGACAGACAATTGGATATACACAAAGAGTAAAAAGCAGTCAAAATGGCAAATATGTGGGAAACACAACAACATAATTTAACTTTTTTATCCACTATTTTTCCACCTTTAAATTGTGAATAAATAATAATCAAAGTAGAAAAGACCTGTAATACACAGGTCATCAGAGTATACAGATGGCTTTAACCTCAGTAGTGAATAAAAATTACAGTTAGGAGGACAGTTCCAAGATGGCTAAATAGGAACAGCTCCAGTCTACAGCTCCCAGCATGAGCGATGCAGAAGATGGGTGATTCGTGCATTTCCAACAGAGGTACTGGGTTAATCTCACTGGGGCTTGTTGGACAGTGGGTGCAGGACAGTGGGTGCAGCCCACTGAGTGTCAGCCGAAGCAGGACGAGGCATCTCCTCACCCAGGAAGCTCAAGGGGTCAGGGAATTCCCTTTCCTAGCCAAGGGAAGCTGTGACAGATGGCACCTGGAAAATTGGGTCACTCCCACCTTAATACTGCACTTTTCCAATGGTCTTAGCAAACGGCACACCAGGAGATTACCCCGCGCCTGCCTCGGAGTGTCCCATGCCCACAGAGCCTCGCTGATTGCTAGTACAGCAGTCTGAGATCGAACTGAAAGGCAGTAGCGAGGCTCAGGGAGGGGCGCCCATCATTGCTGAGGCTTGAGTAGGTAAACAAAGCAGCCTGGAAGCTTGAACTGGGTGGAGTCCACCTCAGCTCAAGGAAGCCTCCCTGCTTCTGTACACTCTATCTCCGGGGGCAGGGCATAGCCAAACAAAAGGCAGCAGAAACCTCTGCAGACTTAAATGTCCCTGTCTGACAGCTTTGAAGAGAGTAGTGGTTCTCCCAACACAGAGTTTGAGATTTGAGAATGGACAGACTGCCTCCTCAAGTGGGTCCCTGACCCCCGAGTAGCCTAACTGGGAGGCACCCTCCAGTAGGGGCAGACTGACACCTCACATGTTTCACAAGTACCCCTCTGACACGAAGCTTCCAGAGGAACGATCAGGCAGCAACATTTGCTGTTCAGCAATATTGGCTGTTCTGCAGCCTCCGCTGCTAATACCCAGGCAAACAGGGTCTGGAGTGGACCTCCAGCAAACTCCAACAGACCTGCAGCTGAGGTTTGTGACTGTTAGAAGGAAAACTATCAAACAGAAGGGACATCCACACCAAAACCCCATCTGTACATCACGGATCATCAAAGACAAAGGTAGCGAAAATCACCAAGATCAGGAAAAACCAGAGCAGAAAAGTTGAAACTTCTAAAAATCAGAGCTCCTCTCCCCCTCCAAAGGAACATAGCTCCTCACCAGCAATGGAACAAAGCTGGATGCAGAATAACTTTGACGAGTTGAGAGAAGAAGGCTTCAGACAATCAAACTTCTCCAAGTTAAAGGAGGAAACCCAAACCCGTTGCAAAGAAGCTAAAAACATTGAAAAAGTTATGACGAATGGCTAACTAGAATAACCAGTGTAGAGAAGTCCTTAAATGACCTGATGGAGCCGAAAATCATGGCAGGAGAACTACATGACGAATGCACAAGCTTTAGTAGCCAGTTTGATCAACTAGAAGAAAGGGTATCAGTGACTGAAGATCAAATGAATGAAATGAAGTGAGAAGAGAAAGTTAGAGAAAAAAGAGTAAAAAGAAACAAAGCAAGTCTTCAAGAAATATGGGACTATGTGAAAAGACCAAATCTGCTTCTGACTGGTGTACCGGAAAGTGACAGGGAGAATAGAACCAAGTTGGAAAACACTCTGCAGGACATTATCCAGGAGAAATTCCCCAACCTAGCAAGGCAGGCCAATATTCAAACTGAGGAAATATAGAGAATGCCACAAAGATACTCCTCGAGAAGAGCAACTCCACGACACATAGTTGTCAGATTCACCAAAGTTGAAACGAAGGAAAAAATGTTAAGGGCGGCCAGAGAGAAAGGTTAGGTTACCCGTAAAGGGAAGCCCATCAGACTAACAGCAGATCTCTTGGCAGAAACTCTACAAGCTAGAAGAAAGTGGAGGCCAAAATTCAACATTCTTAAAGAAAAGAATTTTCAACTCAGAATTTCATATATAGCCAAACTAAGCTTCATAAGTGAAGGAGAAATAAAATCCATTACTGACAAGCAAATGTTGAGAGATTTGTCACCACCAGGCCTGCCCGACAAGAGTTCCTGAAGGAAGCACTAAACATGGAAAGGAACAACCAGTACGAGCCACTGCAAAAACGTGTCAAATTGTAAAGACCACTCATGCTAGGAAGAAACTGTATCAACTAACAAGTAAAATAACCAGCTAATATCATGACAGGATCAAATTCACACATAACAATATTAACCTTAAATGTAAATGGGCTAAATGCTCCAATTAAAAGACACAGACTGACAAATAGGATAAAAAGTCAAGACCCATCAGTGTGCAGTATTCAGGAGACCCATCTTACTTGTAGAGACACACATAGGCTCAAAATAAAGGGATGGAGGAAGATCTACCAAGCAAACGGAAAACAAAAAAAGGCAGGGGTTGCAATCCTAGTCTCTGATAAAACAGACTTTAAACCAACAAAGATCAAAAGAGACAAAGAAGGCCATTACATAATGGTAAAGGGATCAATTCAACAAGAAGAACTAATTATCCTAAATATATATGCACACAATACAGGAGCACCCAGATTCATAAAGTAAGTCCTTAGAGACCTACAAAGAGACTTAGGCTGCCACACAATAATAATGGGAGACTTTAACACCCCACTGTTAACATTAGACAGATCAACAAGACAGAAAGTTAACAAGGATATCCAGGAATTGAACTCAGGTCTGCACCAAGCGGACCTAATAGACATCTACAGAACTCTCCACCCAAAATCAACAGAATATACGTTCTTCTCAGCACCACATTACACTTAGTCCAAAATTGACCACATAGTTGGAAGTAAAGCACTCCTCAGCAAGTGTAAAAGAACAGAAATTACAACAAACTGTCTCTCAGACCACAGTGCAATCAAACTAGAACTCAGGATTAAGAAACTCACACAAAAACACAAAACTACATGGAAACTGAACTACCTGCTTCTGAATGACTACTGGGTACATAACAAAATGAAGGCAGAAATAAAGATGCTCTTTGAAACCAATGAGAATAAGACACAACACACCAGAATCTCTGAGACACATTTAAAGCAGTGTGTAGAGGGAAATTTATACCACTAAATGCCCACAAGAGAAAGCAGGAAAGATCTAACATTGGCACCCTAACGTCACAATAAAAAGGACTAGAGAAGCAAGAGCAAACACACTCAAAAGCTAGCAGAAGGCAAGAAATAAGTAAGATCAGAGCAGAACTGAAGGAGATAGAGACACAAAAAAACCCTTCAAAAAACAATGAATCCAGGAGTTGGTTTTTTGAAAAGATTAAAAAAATTGATAGACCTCTAGCAAGACTAATAAAGAAGAAAAGAGAGAAGAATCAAATAAATGCAATAAAAATGATAAAGGGGATATCACCACCGATACCACAGAAATACAAACTACCATCAGTGAATACTATAAACACCTCTATGCACATCAACTAGAAAGTCTACAAGAAATGGATAAAATTCCTGGACACACACACCTTCCCACGACTTAACCAGGAAGAAGTTGAATTCCTTAATAGACCAATAACAGCCTCTGAAATTGAGGCAATAATTATTAGCCTACCAACCAAAAAACTGTCCAGGACCAGAAGGATTCACAGCCGAATTCTACTAGATGTGCAAGCAGGAGCTGGTACCATACCTTCTGAAACTATTCCAGTCAATAGAAAAAGAGGGAATCCTCCTTAACTCATTGTATGAGGCCAGCATCATCCTGATAACAAAGCCTGGCAGACACACAACAATAAGAGAATTTTAGACCAATATCCCTGATGAACATCGATGCAAAAATCCTCAAAATATCTTCAAAATATTGGCAAACTGAATCCAGCAGCATATCAAAATGCTTATCCACCATGATCAAGTGGGCTTCATCCCTGGGATGCAAGGCTGGTTCAACATACACAAATCAATAAACATAATCCAGCATATAAAGAGAAAGAAAGACAAAAACCACATAATTATCTCAAAAGATACAGAAAATGCCTTAGACAAAATTCAACAGCCCTTCATGCTAAAAACTCTCAATAAATTTGGTATTGATGGCACGTATCTCAAAATAATAAGAATTACTTATGACAAACCCACAGGCAATATCATATTGAATGGGCAAAAACTGCAAGCATTCCCTTTGAAAACTGGCACAAGACAGGGATGCCCTCTCTCATCACTCCTATTCAACAGAGTGTTGGAAGTTCTGGCCAGGGCAATCAGACAGGAGAAAGAAATAAAGGGTATTCAATTAAGAAAACAGGATGTCAAACTGTCCCTGTTTGCAGATGACATGATTGTATATTTAGAAAACCCCATCGTCTCAGCCCCAAATCTCCTTAAGCTGATAAGTAACTTCAGCAAAGTCTCAGGATACAAAATCAATGTGCAAAAATCACAAGCATTCTTATACACCAATAACAGACAAACAGAGAGTCAAATCATGAGTGAACTCCCATTCACAATTGCTTCAAAGAGAATAAAATACCTAGGAATCCAACTTACAAGGCATGTGAAGGACTTCTTCAAGGAGAACTACAAACCACTGCTCAACGAAGTAAAAGAGGACACAAACAAATGGAAGAACATTCCATGCCATGGATAGCAAGAACCAATATCACGTAAATGGCCAAACTGCCCAAGGTAATTTATAGATTCAATGCCATCCCCATCAAGCTACCAATGATTTTCTTCAAAGAACTGGAAAAAACTACTTTAAAGTTCATATGGAACCAAAAAAGAGCCCACATTGCCAAGGCAATCCTAAGCCAAAAGAACAAAGCTGGAAGCATCATGCTACCTGACTTCAAACTATACTACAAGGCTACAGTAACCAAAACAGCATGGTACTGGTACCAAAACAGAGATATAGATCAATGGAACAGAACAGAGCCCTCAGAAATAATACCACACATCTACAGCCATCTGATCTTTGGCAAACCTGACAAAAACAAGAAATGGGGGAAGGATTCCCTATTTAATAAATACTGCTGGGAAAACTGCCTCGCCATGTGTAGAAAGCTGAATCTGGATCCATTTCTTACACCTTATACAAAAATTAATTCAAGATGGATTAAAGACTTAAATGTTAGACCTAAAACCATAAAAACCCTAGAATAAAACCTAGGCAATACCATTCAGGACATAGGCATGGGCAAGGACGTCATACCTAAAACACCAAAAGCAATGGCAACAGAAGCCAAAATTAACAAATGGGATCTAATTAAACTAAAGAAATCTGCACAGCAAAAGAAACTACCATCAGAGTGAACAGACAATGTATAGAATGGGAGAAAATTTTTGCAATCTATGCATCTGACAAAGGGCTAATATTCAGAATCTACAAAGAACTCTAACAAATTTACAAGAAAAAAACAAACAACCCCATCAAAAAGTGGGAAAAGGATATGAACAGACACTTCCCAAAAGAAGACATTTATGCAGCCAACAGACCATGAAAAAATGCTCATTATCACTGGCCATCAGAGAAATGCAAATCAAAACCACAATGAGATAGCATCTCACACCAGTTAGAATGGCAATCATTAAAAAGTCAAGAAACAACAAGTACTGGAGAGGATGTGGAGAAATAGGAACACTTTTACACTGTTGGTGGGAGTGTAAATCAGTTCAACCATTGTGAAAGACCGTGTGGTGATTCCTCAAGGATCTAGAACTAGAAATACCATTTGACCCAGCCATCCCATTACTGGGTATATACCCAAAGGATTATAAATCATGCTGCTATAAAAACACATGCACACTTATGTTTATTGTGGCACTATTCACAATAGCAAAGCCTTGGAACCAACCCAAATGTCCATCAATGATAGACTGGATTAAGATAATGTGGCACGTATACACCATGGAATACTATGCAGCCATAAAAAAGGATGAGTTCATATCCTTTATAGGGACATGGATGAAGCTGGAAACCATCATTCTCAGCAAACTATCGCAAGGACAAAAAACCAAACACCGCATGCTCTTACAGGTGGGAACTGAACAATAAAAACGCTTGGACACAGTAAGGGGAACATCACACACCGGGGTCTTTCTTGGGTGGTGGGAGCGGCGGGGAAGGATAGCATTAGGAAATATACCTAATGTAAATGACGAGTTAATGGGTGCAGCACACCAACATGGCATATGTATACATATGGAACAAACCTGCATGTCGTGTACATGTACCCTAGAACTTAAAGTATAATTTAAAAAAAAATTAGAGTTAGACCAAATGTTGCTCTGGTCCTTCCTAATGTATTTTAAATAAATTTCTCAAAAAGATAAAAAAGTTTCAAAGTAATTCTGAAATGTGAATAACTATGAACTTGGAATTGTGAGTAAATAATTCACAATTTAAAACAAAAATTATAACACTATATTGAGGGTCTATAACACTGCAAAAGTGAAATGTTTGACAACACTACCAAACTTGAAGGAGGGGAAATGCAAGTATATGTTTGTAAATTTCTTATACTATGTGTAAATTGGTAGAGTATTAAGTGAAGGTGACCAGTTAAAAATGTACAATATAAAACTTACAACCACAACTAAACTATTCTAAACCACTGGGATATATCCTTTGTCCAATAGTCCATTGCATATATAATAATCCTGCTGTAACCTTGGAGGATGAAGCAAGAAAAAGTAGATTATTATTTTATTTCTACAATTTTCCTACACTCTCCTCATAAACTAGATGAGAGAAATAAATTATATTCTGACAATATTTAGTTCAGATACGGTGTGCATTTTATTTTTAAATTGAACCATGACTTGAAGGTAGAGTCTTACTGCCTTAAATGCCCTTCCTAGCCAATTTTCTTCTTGTAATTAAATATGTGTCTCTTTCAGAAAAACATGAGGGTTACTAGTGCTTATTATAGTAATATTCCAGCATGTGGGAGAAAATAAGCCAATCAGTGCAAAGCCCCCACTTGTGTTGTAACCACCGGGGAGTAGACTGAGCAGCCGGGAGGTTCCATTTCAGATGAGCAAAAGGAGGGAGTGAGTGGTGGGATGAGAGCCCTGGAAAAGGGCAGCCATTCGTGCTGGTGAACAGCTTGCTCTTTTCAGATAAACTTCTAGGACCCACTCAGGACTCTGATGATTTCCTCAAAAAGGAATAACCCAACCAATAAAATTGGGCAACAATAAAATGGGGGTCTATAACGAAATATTCATCTCCTTATATGGATCATTAATAATCACGTATAACATCAGTAGTACCTATTCGGAAAAAAGTTCTTAAAGATAATAAGGCTTTAAAACGGATGATAAAGAACTAAATGGTGAGGCTGTAGAAGAAGAGAGAGATAATTTTTATCTTTTCTCTGGTATATGTTATACTTATATAAAAGGGTTTGTTTTATTTTAGGTGTCTTGTGTTCTTAAAACATTGCTTACATTTTAGAGTCATGAATAGTTAAAAAGAATTTAAATAGATGCTCTATAAATTCTTCAAGATTAGCTAAAACTATTGTACCACACAACACCTTTGAATTCACTGTTATTCTCTAACTTTTCTGAATTTGTTATTTTTCTTCTCTGCCTGTATCATATACTTATTCTTCAGCAGAAGAAATCATGTGTTACATACTTACACTGAAATGCCTCTCTAGATGTATATAATTATATTTATATAAATGATAAAGAAGAAAATACAACTCTTTAAAGTTAAAAAAAATAGGAATGGAGGTGTGTATGCCACTTTGAAATATTGAATAAATATAAATTAAGCTTTAGAAAAGGAGTACAAAATTTACAACATTCCTAGAGAACAGAAGATCAACTGAATCTGATGAGGCATGAAGAAAATAAACAGCGAGTCTAGCTTCATTGTGACTACTTTAGAAAGGCTTCAATCTGGTGCTTACAATTCAAAATCTGAGTGAATAATGATGACAAATCATTTTATGGTCTTGGGTTGGAAAATCTAAAAGTGGAATATAACTTTGAGATGTGCTCAATGTTGAAATAAGAAAAACTGTATTATAATAATCTGAACAAATGTGTTTGAAAAGGCCAGTGAAGACAGGGACTTCAGGAGGATTGTGGAAATGGGATTGTTAAAGGCCTCCAGAAAAATTGTGTAAAGAAGTGGTAATCTTGATTTGAAAGTGAAATAAGAAAGTCCAACTTTCTGGTGTGGACTCCAGAAACTTTGACTACATTTATGAGACACATAACCCAGATAAATTTACTTAAACTCTGTTTCTTAATTTCATTGTGTGTAATAATAGATTTTAAAATAGAATTTATTTAATATGATTAGGTGAATTAAATGAGTTATATGTAAATTAAAGTACTGTTTTGGACATGGCAAAGATTTAATAAATGCTAGTCACTCTTAGTAACTAATAGTAGAGGATCAAAGTTGGAAGTAAAAAGATTGATAGACTGTTATAACCATTTGGTAAACTGCAATTAACTGAAATGGCTTCCTAGAGTGATGTGTTAGGATGTATGATGAATTTGTTTTAAGCCTAAGCAGGAAAGATTACAATTATGTAAAGTAATGCATAGAAAGATACCATGGGGTTTGGGGAATGATAATGTGGTTCCACATTTACCAGTCTAGTTCTAGGCCAATGCTAACAACAACCTAGAATAAGAATTAAGAAGTATAATTGGGCATATATAAAATAAATGGTAGAGAAAGAAGATCTAGATTTGGGCAAAATCATTGAAAAATATATAATGAAAAAAGGTATTTTAGCTTTTTTATTTTTAACCTGTAAAAATAACAATAGTGACTATCACATACACAAGTAGTTACAAATGGCGTCTGAGTCGACTTGTACTTTCTCATAAGAACTGATTATATTCTTCTTAAATCTACTGTATCTGATGAGGTCACATTAATCTGTCATTGAAATATTTACACCACAGAAATTTTCAAACATTATAAATCAGGCTTTTTCCATCCCCCACTTTGGAGAGCTGGTTATTAAACTTTTGCCAGCACACCATTGTTTATGGAGCTGACTGATCTAAATGGGTGCAATGACACTGGTTATTAAACTTAAAGAAACATGCAGAAATTATGCTCCTGCATTTATAATATGATGTTTTTCATTTATCTTAAAAACTTGAAATATTATGCTTTATGTGTGTAATGCTTATATCATGCTCCATGTGCCATGCAATGTTATATGTACTTTACAAATATGAGACTATAAAATAGATAATATAGGTACAAGTGCCAAAGGTTAGTAATTGTTGTAGTTACTTACGGAACTTGAAATATCATTGCAGAGAAATGTGGTAAAATATATTGTTGTTGTTTTATTCTTGCTCTTAAAAACCTTGGAAGTATCAGAATGAGCTGTCTAGGATGAAAGTTAAATTTCCTAGCCCTAGAGAGAATCATGCGTGCTCTTTCATGGCATTTCATGAGTCCTAGAAAAATTGCCACTATTATTTACAATTTTCTATTTTTTTTCCACTGGTAAGATATTGATTTAGCTGACAGAATTTCCTCCTTCTCTTAATCAGAAAGAACGGAATTCTTATGTGAACTATATGGTTTATAGAGAGAGATGACATTAAAGGTGGAAAAACTGCCTTAGATTTGAGAGCTAAGGTGTTTACTGTGTAGATTAACCTGGTTAGTGCTCAAAATTCAGTCTCCCTGCTGAGTTTCACACGCTGATATCAGTATAAGATGCAGCCTCAAAAGTTTACTTTTGTATGACCTTAGTTATTTATATGCCTGATCCCACAAAAAAGGGCTTTATAATTGTTTCAGATATGATTTTCTTTCCCAATATATGAGTCTTTTTCATTGATCATGTGGTTATGAGCAGGTTTCATCAACTCAATAGTGTACTGGGAAAGTTTTTGAATATAAAATATATTTTAGCTATTTTCCAGGCCTTACAACCAGTTCAGAGTTTACAGAGGAAGAGTATGGATTAAAGAAACAGTGAATGATTGTATGAGAAAGTAATGAAACGTTGATTAATAGGATATTTCATACCCATAAAAGAGTCTGTGTTTTGAACTGCAACTTATTAATCAGTATCTATTAGGCACTTGTCATTAAGGGTATTAGGCATTTACACCAAACATAAATAATAAGACTGGTCTCTGGCTTTGATAAATTATAAATATTGACACATGTATTAAATTGAAATTAATGTTTCTAAAACACATTCTTCTTAATACCACATATGCTATTGTATCCTGGTGAGGTTGGTCAACAATGACATAATTTCTGAAACAAATTGAAAATGTTCATAATCACTGCAAGGACTTTTTTCCTTCCCTAGCACAAGGGAATTATGCCTAGACACTTCGCCAAAAAAAAAAAAAAAATGGGTTTTCAACCCCAAGCCCCAATTTGTGATTACTTTCAGTTCTGCTGACTATGCTCCTTCTGTCTTCCCATTCATCCAGACACTTAGGTCAAAACCCAGAAGTTATCCTGGATTGCTCTCAGTATTCTATCAAGAAAGCTTGTTAGCTTTGTCTTCAAAATGAATCCTGAATTCAGCTAAGTCATCATTCCCTGCTTCTATACCTTAGTACACATCAACAGTGTTTCTTTACTGGGCTATTAGAAGAGCCAACTGCATGATTGCCCCATTTTTTCTTTCGTGAAGCACCTTCTACAATGAACTCAATCAGCCTGCATTGGTCTTCCTATATGGTGAAATTATTAATTACTTTCATGAATCACACAATTTAGCTCTCATTTAAGTTATCTTTTATTGGTCATTTTATTTTATAATGTATGTTTATTAAAGCCAGGAATCATATACATATTTTTTTAAAATTATATCTATAGACTGGGTGTGGTGGCTCACGCCTGTAATCCCAGCACTTTGGGAGGCCAAGGCAGGTGGATCACGAAGTCAGGAGATCTAGACCATCCTGGCTAACACGGTGAAACACCATCTCTACTAAAAATACAAAAACAAACAAACAAACAAAAAACAAACAATTAGCTGGGTGTGGTGGCAGTCACCTGTAGTCCCAGCTACTCAGGAGGCTGAGGCAGGAGAATGGTGTGAACCCGGGAGGCAGAGCTTCAGTGAGCTGAGATCGCGCCACTGCACTCCAGCCTGGGGGACAGAGCAAGACTCTGTCTCCAAAAAAAAAAAAAAAAAAAAAAAAAATATATATATATATATATATGTATATATATAATATAATACCTGGAAGAATCATGTAAATACAGTAAAGTATAGTTTATAAATACTGTTTAAATTAATTGTTTCTGAAAAATAAGTTCTTCATCAGCTGTGATCCAGATAGTCAATATTTTCCAAATTATTTGCAAGATAATTTTTTGCAAAATTGACTTGGTGAAATACCTTCAGAAACAAATTTAAATAAGCAAGGTTTAAGAAGGAAAATCCAACATTAAAACACACCTTCAAAATAAAAATAGTTTTGCAAAGTTTCAAACTACAAGGAAATATTTGTTGAATTGTACTGGTATTGTAAATCAAATTGTATAGCAACATGTATTTAATGTTGTATATTTAAATGGCACCTGCTAATCCTATAACCAGCAGAAAAAAATAATGTCATATACTATCATGTCATCAAAATGTAAAAATGCTCAGAATTTTTGACTGTTGATAAAAACACTTTAAGTATTTTTACATTTTTCAACTATTTTTTTGCTGATGTGAGAGAAAAAATGTTTCTTATATACAGAGCATTAGCATGCTACTGGACAAAATAATTTGTTTCCACATTTTCTGTGAATTTTTGATGTAATAATCTGATTGTATGTGGTTATGGGGGGAAAATAATAATTTTATTTACAAATACTTCATGATTGAAAGGAAAATTTTGACCTCTTAAACTAGGCTTTCTTTGAAAATTCTTAAGACTTTAAAGAAGGGCCTTCGTCTCAGCCAATAGCAGCGTTGTAGCCAACATTCAGCAGTTTTTACTTCTCTTATAGTTCACTATTCTCAGCACTTCCCTAAGGTAATGAGAAGAAAATGACTAAAATAATGAGTTAACCTCACTTTCCTGAAACCAGGCATTCATAGCTTCTGACTGCTCTGTAGGCTATATATGGCATTGTCTGTGGAGTGTTCTGCATGTCAAAGCCAGCACAATACTTTCTCATGTCAGTTGCTATGGTGACTGCCTTTTTAAAGAGTGATTTGCAGATTAAATAGCTTCATAAAACATAGGTACATGGTTAGCACATAAACTACAGGTGCCCTGCAGCTATAGAAATTTAAACACCGCTTTTTGAAACTTTTAAAAACTTCACTTCTCAAGGGAACATCTAATAATAAACCTATAGTTGCTTGCCCCCTTTGTCCGTTGAGGGCAACACATTTCCCTCAGGGGAGAATCGTCCTTGCCAAGTTCCAAAGGAAATTACAGTCAGAAAGGAAGAAAGGTTGCACAAGAGGAGTTGTCATGTCCTTCTCAAACTTCGAGGGTTCCCTACCTTCCACTTATCTCCCCAGGGCAACACCAGCACATTGTCCCTCTGCATTTCCAGGTGCCAGTCAGAAATGTAGAAGCTATTCTCTATTCCCCAGAATTGAACACCTGAACTGATGATATGCAAAAACTATGTTATTTTGGGGAGTGCTTACATGTTACTCCAGTATTGCTTGAATCTTCATAAACATAATTTTAACTGTTAATTGATTTCAAATATTCCAGGACTGAGAATGATAGAATTCTTAGGAAATTGTAGCAATAATTTCTCATAATATCAATATAGCCAAACTTCCTGGAGATTCAAGAACATCTTACTTATATCAGTGTTTTGCATTAGCTATGCAAACTTTTGTGACAACTTTCTTCCTGTTAATCTGTTCCTAAAATAGGACAAAACCATATAGAGTTGCCCTCAATATCTGTGGGGGATTTGTTCCAGGACCCCACTCACTAAACACTAAAGACACTAAAATTTGCAGATACTCAAATACCTTGCACAAAATGGAGTAGTATTTGTATATAACCTGCACACATCCTCCTGTGTATTTTAAATTCTCTCTGGATTATTCACAATACCTAATACAATGTAAATGCTATGTAAATAGTTGTTATAGTGTTTTTTTGGGTTTTGTTTTGTTTTTGTTTTTTGAGACAGGGTGTCTCTTCTCTCTGTCACCCAGGCTTGAGTGCAGTGGAGCAATCTGGGCTCACTGCAACCTCCGCCTCTCAGGTTCAAATGACTCTTGTGCCTCAGCCTCCTGAGTAACTGGGATTACAGGTGTGAACCACCAAGCCTGGCTAAATTTTCTGTATTTTTAGTAAAGACAAGGTTTCACTATGTTGGCCAGGCTGATCTCAGACTCTTAGCCACAAGTGATTCAAATACCTTGGCTTCTCCAAGTGTTGGGATTATAGGCATGAGCATCTGTGCCCAGTCTGTTATAGTGTATTCTTAATATTTGCATTAATTTTATTGTTATGTGGTTTTATTGTTATTTTTATTTTTATGAATGCTTTTTATCCATGATTGGTTGAATCCAGGCATGTAGAACTCATGAATATGGAAGGTTGAGTGTATTAAGAATGGTTGTATTTAGGCCAGGCATGGTGGCTCATGCCTGTAGTCCCAACACTTTGGGAGGCAAGGCAAGCAGATCATTTGAGGTCAGGAGTTCAAGACCAGCCTGGGCAACACAGTGAAACACTGCTTCTACAAAAAATACAAAAATTAGCCAGGTGTGGTGGTTCATGCCTGTGGTCCCAGCTGCTTGGGAGGCTGAGTTGGGAGGTCAAGGCTGCAGTGAGCTGAGATCGCACCATGGGACTCCAGCCTGGGGGACACAGGGAGACATTGTCTCAAAACAAACAAACAACAAACAAAAACAGTTGTATTTTTTAACCCCCTTTCATGGGTACATATTATTTTTTCAGTACTTTTGCCTCTTCCTTTGTGTCTTTCTCTATCTATACACACAAACTTCACATAGAATACATACCTTATTCATTCTTTTGACCTCATGGAACTCAACACAATGTTGCATTATGTATAAACCTAACTCTGTTGCAATTTTCATATGCACCCAGTTTTCTTCTACAGAAAAGTTACTCTGCTTTTTTCTCTAGTGGGTTGTACTGGTTTTGTCAAGTTTCACTCTGTTCATAATTTCTAAGGTGGAAACACCTAGTGTGAAAACGCAGAGCCTTTGGGCTTCCGATTGTCAGCACTTTTACCTGTACCATTGCTGTTAAATGTTGCATCTAAAATCTTAAGACTTCAACTTAACAAAAATAATTTAAATTAAATACCTGCTAGTTACCTCATTTAAAAAATATAGCCAATAACACTCTTGCATTTATTAATAACAGCATCTACCATGTGTATTTCATACCCCCTTTACTGCTTCAACAGTTTGACTAAAACCTACGTTACAAGATTCTCATGAAGATTAAATGTAATTATATATGTGAGGAATATTCTGAAGCTTGTAAAGTATTTAAAATTGCTGGCCACATGCTGTTAAGTTGTACAGATACAACACTAGAGAGATCTGGTAGATGTGGAGACGCCTTGACCAGGTCATCCTGTAAAGAACTTGCTGCCTATCTAGAACAATTGCAGTCAGCAGACAGTATTCAATTGTCAGTTCCTTCAGGTTTGCCCTGGCATCAAGGGCATGCCTTCAGGGAAAGCCCTCACCTGGTAAAGGAGAGAAGGGTGTAAAGGCCTGTCCATTTCAGCCCAGTGCAGGATACTGAGATGGACAATACTCATGCCAGAGTTCCTGCCATGTTGGCTGAGGATTTACTAGTTCTGCATAAGAGTTTAACTTTGTTTTTTCTGCCTAGTCCTCTTCCTTCTCATCATAGACAGGTATTGATTTTTAATAAGCCTATTGCATCCATCTCAGCACCTGCTTTCAGAGGGCTTGACCTGTAACAGGGGAACTGTCAGAGTCCCTAAAACTCAGGGACCTAAAAAAGAAGTAATCTGTCCTTAGTTAACCATCATTGCAACATTACCAGCACAACCAGTTTTAGTTGATTGAGTGAATCTTAAATTCTGATGCCCCAGAAATAGATAAACAAATTTGAAAATGATGATTATGATAACTAAAACTTGTTAACAGTACATAATGAACAAGAATATACAATAATTATTTTAGATAACTTAGTTTTTTAAAAGTTATTGATTACTGTAGGTTATTTGTATTTTCTTATAAATATTAGGATCAATTTGTCAATTACTGTTTTTAAAAAAGCCTGCTACGATTTTTGTTTGGTTCCACATTGAATCTATAGTTTGATTAGGGAAAACCAAAAACCTGATAATACTGATTCTCTGCCTCCATGAATTTGCTTTATCTTTACATTTATTTACAGTTTCTAATTGAATGGGAGGTACAATTTTTCTCTAACCTCAGGATCAGTGGCTGTGCTTGCAAAATAAACTGATGAAAGACAGATTTACGGGAAAAAGAAACACAGGTTTATTTGATGTTAAAGTTTGACATGGCATGAGAGGGCAGAGGGGAAGGAGGATTCTTCAAAAATCTTCCAAAGAAGAAACTGGGATTGGAGATTTTTGAGGCTATACAGAGAAAGATGATGAACTTATAGAGAAGTGACAAAATAAAGGGGTTTCTGAACTCTGTAGGGGGACTGAATTGTGGAAAGTTAAAGATATGGGGGACACTAACGGTAGGAAAGGTAGATAAGGGTAGAGGTTCATATAGGCTTTCTCCTTCTCTGGTGGTAAGGTTGTTCTCCCCTTCCTACTACAAGAAAAATGAGGAGGGAGATTTTCACACGGGGAATTGATGTTTTCTTCTCAGGTGGTAGCGGGAGAGCAGAGAGCCTGTGCTATTTACCTTTTCCCAATTGCCTTAGCTCAAAATAATCCTCATGCCAGAGTGACGTATTTTAGGGCAGCATATTTTAATCTCCTTCATTATTCTCTTAGCAATGTTTACAATTGACAGGCAACCGGTCTTGCCTATACTTTGGTAAAAATATAATTGTCTTTTTTTATTTCATTTTATATTGTTCTTTGCTAATTTTACAAATACTTTTTCTTATTCACTTATGTTCTTCATCCTTCTAAATAAATTTATGTGCTCTAATAGCCTTTTTTCTCTTTTTGGATTCTTTGTATTTTTCTGTGTAGATGGTAATGTCACTCCAAAGGAAAAGTTTAACTTTTTTCCTTGCTAATTTGCATACCTTTTATTTCCTTTCCTTCTCTTATTGAATGTGCTAGAATCTCCAGATTGCTGAATAAGCGAAGGTCCATTCCTGACTTGTTCTTGCTAATAGAGGAAAAGAATTCAGATTTTTACCATTAAGAATAATAGTAGCTGTTAACATTTATAAAATCTCTGCATCAATACAAATTTTTTCCCATTCTAGTTTCCTGTGAATTTTTATAGTTATACATCGTTAAAATTTTATCAGATGTATTTTTGTCATCTATTAATATTATATTGTTCTTGTTTTCTTTGTTGATATTTACCTTTATATATATTTTTGATCATTTGATAATATTTAGGTAAGGAATTTGTTTCCATGTTTATGGAGGCTGATGGTTTATAATATTATTTTTGTTGTGATATCTTCATTTTTTTTTGAAAGAGATTGTGGTGGATTTACGTTGTTTATTTTCTATAAATGTCTGATAAAATGAACACCAATGGAACCATCTGGGCTTGAAGATTTCATTGCAGAAAGTTTTTTAAATTCTGGATTCAATTTTTATAGTAACTAGAGGGTTAGTCAGATTTTCTAGTTCTTATGTCAGATTTCTTATTATCATAATAACTTAGGATTTTTAAGATATTAGTCCAATTCATCTAAGTTGTTGATTTTTGAAGAACAAAATGTGGCTTACAATGTATTCTTGGTATTTTCTTTTCTATAGGATTTGTAACACTGTACTCTCTTTTACTATTGATATTGATAATATGGGTCTTTCTTTTCTTTCTTGATCACTCTAGCTATAGTTTTATAAACTATAAGAATATTTGGTTGTCTTGAGTTTTGTCTATTTTATCTTAGTTTTCTATTAATTTAATATCTGTAAAATTGACATCAGTTATTATATTTATTACTGTAATTCCTTTCTTATACTTACTGTAGGTTTAGTTTGCTCTCTCTCTCTCTCTCTTTTTTTTTTTTCTAAGAAAGTCTTGCTCTGTCACCCAGGCAGGAGTGCAGTGATGTAACTAACTCACTGCAGTCTCAAACTCCTGGACTCAAGCAATCCTCCCACCTCGGCCTCCCAAAGTGCTGGGATTACAGTACTGAGCCACTGTGCTCAGCCCTTGCTCTTCTTTTTCTAGTTAACTAAGGTGTGGTATTTGGTTATTGATTTATACTTGTTTCTTTTCTAGTGTAATCATTCATAACTACAACTTACCCTCTAAACTCTGCTCTGGATGCATCCCACTAATGTTGATATTACATGATTTTATATCGTGACCAAGTTTTTATTGTTGCAGTTACAAAAATAGAAAATACGTGTTACTTTTCTGTGAAGCATCTATATATCTATTTTAATGGGGTCGGTTTTCTCTTTTCTTAAGGAGTCCTAAGAATTCATTCAAAATTAGTTCTTCGTATATGGATTGCAAATAATTGTACACTGCCTTTAATCTATGATACATTTTTGATAAAGAAGTTTCAATTTGTATGTAGTCTGATTTATTTAACTTTTCGTTTAAGCTACTGGCTTTCAGCGCATGTGTATTTAAAAAATATTCCTCCAGTGATTCTGAAATGCACCCTGAAAAAGAGACATGGCACTTTTATGAATTTATCACATCCTCTAACGAGTTCCACATCCTTCCTTTTTGGGAGGCTGCTCCATAGCTTGATTGGCACTTGTGTTAGTCCATTTGTGTTCCTATAAGGGAATATCTAAGGCTGGGTACTTTATAAAGAAAAGAAGTTCATTTGGCTCATGGTTCTTTAGGCTATACAAGAAGCGTGGTGCCAGCACCTGCTTCTGGTGAGAATCTCAGACTGCTTCTACTCATGGCAGAAGGCTAAGGGGAAGCTGGCTTGGACATATCACATAGTGAAAGAGAAAAGTCAGAGGGAAATGAAGAGGTGCCGGACTCCTTTAAACAATCAGAGCTCTCTGATACTAATAGAATGAGAACTAACTCATTCCTGACAGGACAGTACCAAGTTACTCGTGAGCGTTCTCCCCCATAACATAAACTCCTCCTATTAGGTCCTACCTCTAACATCTGGAATCAAATTTCAACTTGAGACTTGAGACGGTCAAACCAATTATATTCAAACCACAGCAGCACTAAATCTGTAAATAAATAGTTTACTAAAGATAGTATTCTGACATTTGGAAAATTTCTGACATTATTTTTTGACTCTATGTTTATATATAAATTAAACATGCAGTTCATATATCATGGTGAATTACATATATATATACTTATATATAATATTTTTAAAATATTATCTATTACCATTATTCATTCCATTAATAGATAAATTTTCTGGAGAAAATTATCTGTCTACATTGTGTATTACCTCTAATCATCTATATCAGTAGCATGATATTTCAATAATGGTGAAAGAATCTTGGAACTATATTTGTAAGTCAAAGGAAAAATGTGCCCCTGCTCTTTTGTTTATTCATTGTATTTAAGAGTCATTTAACAGCACCCTTTATCCACACATATTATTGAACTCAGTCCATCTGACTTGCACTCCACTAAATTGGAATTTTCAGAATCATAGGCTTCAGTTGTGACAGGAAACTTCGGAATTACAATGTGGTATTTTGCAAAATATTTATGGAGCTTTATGCCTCATTCTTCAGTAAAAAAATCCTAGGTGATCTGAGTCTTAATAAGATAACAATCACTAAGTATGTAGTTTTAGTCTCAGATTTTGGCATTTCTGTATGACTGTTACTCTAGAAAGACATGGTTCTCCAAACTAAAAGAAATGCTATTTTGTTTGAGCTATCATAGCTCCCAAACCTCTTCTTGATCATTTGAATCACTAGTTTAAAACACCAGGTGGAAGATTTCCTGGTGGGTTTTACTGAAGCCAGGAAGCAAAAAACAACAAAGAAATTATTGCTGCAAAAGTTACTGTATTTTAATAAAACTGAAAAAGAAATATGCTCAAAACTTTTAACTAAAAGCAAATAAAAACCTACATTTTTGCACAGAACTTTCAACTAGTGACATAATAATGTAGGTACAGATTAGGGTCAATATATTGAATCTAGTCCTACTATAGAAAATTGGCAACACTAATTTCTTCCGTGTACCAACTTTGCTTATAAACTTTCTAAGTATTATTATGATGTAGAATATGTCCCCAAATCACAATTCACTCATTTTCAGCAGCAAGGTACACTAAAGCCCTTTCAACAACCAATGAACTGTGATGTTATATGCTTTCTAAAAAAAAAGAAGTTACTGTGTACATTTTCATATGCTAAAGCAAAATTATCTTTTTCTTAAGGCAAGAACACCTATATCCCATGAAAAGACTATAAGTGTTCGAGTATAAGTTATGAAATCTGAAATGTAGTAGTGATTATTTCCAGTTCATCACTTTGCATATTCTTCTATAGTAACACACTGATGAAGGTGTCTAATTTCTGTAATTAATCTTTCCTAAAACACTTTTTTATGAATTCAGATGTAGCCATCCTATAAAAAAATGCTAACAAGTTGCAAGCATTTTGAGATCCCCAGATAAAAGTAGCTAGCCATACATCTGCACACCAAATCTACTTTAATTGTTAAAAATAGCTTTATAAAACCTAAGAAAATGATTTACTTATTGGTCAGTTTTAATACAGATTTGATATATACTCATATTTCTGATGTTAAATCAGCTGTGAAAATGAGGCCCTGATCCTATGGTGTCTCAAATAGCATACCTATGTCTGCATCTTTCTTTGACAAAGAAATCACCTGTGAGATGTTAATGTTGTCTATATAACTGTATATATTAAAAAGAGGCATATTTACAATTCCCTTTTTTTCACTCATTCCTATTCCCAAGATGAGCCATCAAAGCAAAAAGTTGGCAGTTCAATGTTATTTTGTCTTCTAGTTTTGTATGCCCTGTTTAAAACAAATGTCCTTAATTGACTTGTGATAGTAGCAAATCAGTTGTAGAGTGTCAGGAATGTCTGCGAACAGATGGCTGTGTGGATCTCATTCCTCCCAGGACTCACTCAGAGTTACAGCTGTCCAGGGTTACGTGTAATGTTTGCAGCCCTGTTTTCTGTTAGCTGGCTATTTCGATGATGAATATGTGTGCAGATAGCCCTTCTCCTTTGAGAATTCTGTCCCTCTGTATTGCTTCTATTTTGAATGCATAGCAGTCTACGCATTCATGGAATACCAATAGGTTTTATTTAAAAGGTGACTGCATTAAAAAAAAATCAAAATGTCTCAATTAATGATTGCACCTTTATGTCTATCTAACTTGAATCTGGTATAGAGTTGGAGGCAGTAAAATAGTATAGAGTAAATAAGAAATACTCTAATATACTCCAAGTTGATTTTACTCTTTTGCTTTTCAAAATTATGCATAAAACTTTTAGTGGTCCTTGCTTGAAGAGTAAAAAAATAATTTTACACAAATACAAAAGTATAGTGAATAAATATCTTGGTGGCAATAATTTTGAAAAACTATTTATGTTTTTGTTAAGATTGTAATTATATAAACTTATTGAGATATTTTTCCCCCTCCACAAATACAGATTTATGGAATAAAAATCTTGAGAAAATTTAAACATGTTATTAACATAAAGCACTGATAGAAAACTTAAAATTAAATTATGTATAATTATACAAATTTTATTGTTTTCTGTATATAACATGCCTGAATACTCCTGTTGTATTTGAACACATGTATGTGTACAAAACTTATGTTTTAAGTATACAACATGAATTTATATGAAGTCACAGCATAGTTAAAGAAAATTCCCTGGGCCTTTTCTCCCAGCTTCGAATATTGTTCACTAGAACTTCATACACAGATATCTCTGAAGAATTATTTTCTTTTAAGAAATCCTAATTCGAATGTCTGATCTATACTGAATGCTTTACTCAATTGTCTAATTAACATTTTTATTGTATTGAAATTTCATAAAATCAGCCACATTCTATTTCTTAACTTGGTTTCTTCTCTTAGAATTCTAAGAAAGGTACCAGTGAAAGAAAATATCTATCTCTATTTAGAAATTTGTTTGCCATTTTTACTAAACAGATCCCTTCTTAAAGCAATATATTCTCTTTCCTTTTTCTTTTTGAAGCTACCTCTTTTTTTTTGAAGTGGAAATTTACATAATTAACTTAGCATGCACAAAGATCTCAGGCTTTCAACTTGACAAAGTGGGAATTTTCTCTATTCCTAATTATTGATTTAGACATGTAGGGATGAAAGCAATTCAAGCCATGACTTTCAAGGACATAGAAATATGAACTTCATTGGTTGGTACATTGCCTATGCTTAATAAGTAAACTTAGAGTTCCTGCCATAACAGACACCAAAGTGGCAACCAGCAACCTGTCACACTGACAGTTTCCTTTAAAATATGAATATTTTGACAAATATTTGAATATGATTATTTGTGGGAAAAATTGTGGAAGGGGTACATCAACTAGGGTCTCCCTAGAAAAATACTTCATATATTTCTAGAAGCAAACAGAATATTCAATATTTAATGTCTCCTACCTAGAAACAATCCACATATATAGTTTGAGAAGAAATGTGAATTGGATTAAATTCATGAACTGGTATTGGGCATGGACACTCCACCCAGTGGACAGAACTCAAACTCTCGGAGTGTTAAAGATTAATGACACATCTTTGGGAATACAAACTGTAGAATAAAATTGTGGTTGTTGCTCAAGCTGCCTGGATGGGTGGCTCACATAGATGCCCATAGTAATGGTCAGTTCACTGATGAAGCAGATGGGCATCCGGCCCCTGACAGTGCCTATGCTGTCCCTGCTGCTACAATTACCACATAATCTCATCACCACCCTGGACATGGTAGCACACTCGCCATCGTACACTGGGCACACACACACAAACTCTAATGCATTGGCTATAATTGCATGCCAAATTTGTGATTCCTGCCAAAAGCTGCAAGATGGAGGGGCTGACATGGCCCTCTGCCCACTCTTGGCAGATTTATTACACCTGGTTATTGACAAGTATTGGTGTTCTCTGTGTCATTTTCAGTGTTAATTTTTATGTTCTTGTTACTGATCAGTTAATTTCAGTCATGCTGATAGGGCCATTGAAATTAACATATCTTGTGTTCAGCTTCTGAGACTAATTGCAGTTTGTCAATCTGTGATTTTTATGGCAGAAGCTGCTCAATGAGCTGATAGTGTAACTTTACTTCTCTCACCCCCTTCTGATCTACATACCATAGTAAGACAGTTTGTTAATTAAATACAACTGTTTGCAGAAAGAGACCATCTCCTCTTGATTACTTCTTACATACTGATATGAACTAAAGGGGTTGGATGTATAGACTTATTTTGTATATTCACAATTTTACCTTGACCATTTCTGAACTTCAGTCTTCTTTACTTTCTCCAGTGGCAAAATCAGGCAGTCTGGGCTGGTATATTTGCTTGGTGGCATCCAGCTTTCAGATGCCAAGGCATTAGGGGATTCAAAAGTAATTCTGGTCCAGTCCTGGATTCTTGTTAGGGTGACATGATTTTAGATTGTAGGATTAAAGACTATGAGTTAAGTGTACTACCCACTAACTGGTTCATCCAGGGGTTACTCAACAACAACACCAAAAGTAGATTAGGTAGTTGTGATATCTTCACCCTTAGTGAGACCAGAATAGGTCCAAAAGAGGGTAGTTAGGTAAATTCTGAAATCAATGAAGAACTTATCCTTTTTCTGTTTATAGATCTGAACATTAACCAAGCAATTTTAACAGAAAATACCTGAGGATAAAGATAGCTACTAAAAGGTCTTGTCCTATTTTTATATTATTCTGTATGTATCTATTATCAAATATTGACGCACATATCCACAGTCCTTTTAGTAATCAACATATCTTCCTTTATTTTAACAAAGTCGTAGCAATTTGGGGGCTCACAATATCACTAATTCATAGAAATAAGGGAATCCTGAATTATAATTTCTAAAATCAATCCTAATTTTTTTTTCTGTCTTTCCTTATGAGGGTTTGAAAAGATCTGGCCAGGCGCAGTGGCTCACATCTGTAATCCCAGCACTTTGGGAGACTGAGGTGGATGGATCACCTGAGGTCAGGAGTTTTAGACCAGTGTGACCAACATGGTGAAACCTCTTCTCTACTAAAAATACAAAAATTTGCTGGGCGTGATGGCGAGCACCTGTAATCCCAGCTACTTAAGAGGCTGAGGCAGGATAAACAGTTGAAGCTGGTAGACGAAGTTTGCAGTGAGCCAAGATCACACCACTGCACTTCAGCCTGGGTGACAAGAGTGAAACTCGGTCTCAAAAAAAGAAAAGATCTTAGCTGGATTTTGCAAATCTGATCTTTGCCAAGTTCCATACTATAGGACTGATGAGGCTGGTCATTTTCTCTACCCAAGTTAGACATTAGGAGGGTATATTTCTCAGTGACAGGGGAGGTCAAGAAAGAGCAAAAGTGTGTGGAAAAAGCACAGAAGGAAAAGGAGTAGAGTAAGAGGAAGGAGGAAATCAAATTCAAGAGTCCAAGAGGGAGACCAATTTGCAGGTGGGCAGAAAGAATGAGAGGAAGTACGTACTATGTTTTTACATTTCTCTAAGGAATTCACAATGGAAAGAATTTTAGAATTTTCATATATTGTTGAGACATCTTTATACCAGTAAAAAATGCTGAACATTGATATCCATAATCTTTGAATCCTTTCATTCTAAGGCACCTCACGAATGGCTTCTTTTGTTCATATATCAAATTCCACAAGTGGCTATAAAAGTTCTAAATTGTCTTTGGTAACATTCTACAGAGCTTCAACTATTTTGAGCTAAATATTTAATGTCATTGGAACCATAATGATAGTATATGTAAGAAGATGGGCAACAAACTGGAGACACGTTGAATGATAGATAATTGCTCATATTACAGTGACAACAATAAATGAGAGACAAATAATCACATTCAGAAAGCCTTGTTACTTGTCCCTGCATCATGCATGATCTCACTGAAATAGTGAAGCAAACTACATCAAAGATTTTCCTAAAATGCTTAAGCCAGAAGAGTAAACATTTATGTGGTACTTTAATGCAAAGGGAGTGGAGCGCTAGTTCATCAGGAGCAAAACTTGCTAAGGAAGGAAACCATCAAAGAATCATTGGCATGATCTGTCTTGTTCAAGTGGCCTGGACTGAGCATAAAGGGATCTGGTTCTAATTCAAGCCACAATACTAATATCTGTAGAACAAAATCAGCTAGAACCTTGGCTAAGCATAAATGTTTATTTGAAAATCCTGAACACAAAAAGATTCTGAAGGAATATTTTGTCTTGGGAGAAAAAAAAAAATATGGTGGGGAGGCGGGGGGCTTTATCCAGAAGGGTGAATTGAATATTCCACTTGTTTTAGGAAGAGATGGTTCTTTAAAATGGTGATCGGAAAGGAAGAAACTGTTCTTGAGGTGTTCATAGCCACTGGTTGAGCAATTTGGGTTTAAGACAGGGAGAGAGGCTAGGGAGGAGAAGTCTGAGAAACTGACTTTGAAGGTCTCTTATATAATCTTTTTTAAGGCATAAAAATTAGTACCAGTTTTAAGAAAATGGATTAAGTTTAAAGGAAAATACTTCCAATGTCCAGGGATGATTCAAAAATCATTTTTAAGGCTTTAACTTATTCTAATAGTTAAATCTCTTTGGAAACTATTAAGCCTGTATTTTATCTTTTTTGATATCTGTTTTATCTGTTTTTTCTAAAATATATTCTTTAATAGTAATGTTCTCCTAGGTTCCATAGTATTTATTATATGAATTTCTTCCTCCTTCCAAGTGATCTCAGCTACTTCCAACACTTCGGCTATTACAATTTTAAAAATCAAATCTAAATCATTTTGAATTCTTCATGCCTAGGATATGTTTTCTTCTTTTTTCCTACAGTAAAATCAGGCTCGTGTGTCATGTCTCACCATTTTTATCATAATTCTTTATAGTGCTAAGCATGCTAAATTTCCCTTATATTTCTCTTATCTGTTTATATATTAACATCCACTTTTGTGTCAGATTTTTGGGAGTGTCATTCATATTTTAGGGTTTCAGTGTATAGCATATATCTGACACATAGGACATATTTAACAGGTGTTAATGATTGTTTTCCTTTAAAACATGATCAAATGCTTCTTCTTTTAAGAAATCTTCAACTTAGTTCATTTAGGAAAGATTCTTTTGGTAACAATGAACAGAAGGATAACTTGAAGTAGCTAGGATCAAAGAGAAACCAAACAGGAAGTACAGGACATACGAGCTTCAAGCAAGCACGTAATCAAGTTTTGAATATCCCCATAACTCTTGCCATATTACAACTCTAGTTCTTTCTTCCTGTCAACTTCATTATTTCACAGAGCTTCCTCCACATAGCTTAATACACAGCTCACAACACTCACAACTCGTATGGCCCAACTTTATATAAGAGATGTAAATTCACTGCTATTAGTTCCAAGTAGAAAAAACATCCTAAAAAGTTTTAAAGATGAAGGTTAGTTAGCCTGTCTCAATCAGTGTCTACTTTT
The DNA here is from genome assembly GCF_049350105.2 of Macaca mulatta. Classification (NCBI taxonomy): domain Eukaryota; kingdom Metazoa; phylum Chordata; class Mammalia; order Primates; family Cercopithecidae; genus Macaca; species Macaca mulatta. The sequence continues at coordinate 98,624,115 of NC_133419.1, forward strand.
GAGCAACTGTGCTCAAATGGTTGGGCTTTGCATGGAAGCTCCCATTCAGAGCACAAGGGAAAGGGGACATTGCGTCAAAGAGGGTAGTGCTATACTGGGCAGATTTTTTTTAAATGTTTTTACCTATGTTACTTTTAAAATATGATCATTCTTTTTGAGTTAATGGAACAATTTAACTTTCCTTTATTAAATCACAGATACTTTTTTTTTTCCTTTACATGAATATCTTCTCTATAATTTTATATTCCTTACGGTCAAGTATCCGTCCCCTATCATTTAATTTTTCTTTGTTATATTCCTGGGAGCTTCGAGTACTAAAAAAGATTTATTTTTGTGCAATAAGGAGTCAGTTCAGTAGGCCTGGGTTGCTAAAACCCTGCATAGTCTAAAGGCAGGCCTGTCTTCAGAAAGACTGACTCTTGACTAGTCCCTGAGAAATAACCTCTGAGCCCTTGGAATATACTGCCTGATAGAGCGCTTTGGTGTGTCTGAGAATCCGGGCCACATGGTATCAATTTAACCTCTAGGCAGATGGAAACTAAGGAGTTACGTTTAGTCAAGCTGCTGCTGCATGCTTATGGCACTAATCTCTGATAAAAATCTGAATGTCAAGGCTCAAGTGAGCTAGCCTTGTTAGCAAGACGTCACATGTGTTGTCACAGGTTGTTGTCAGGTGAACTAAGTGCAATTCCCCTTTTTTTGTCTGATGTCTCTTTGATTTCACCCGTGTGCCTTTTCCATTTCTTTTTCTTTTTCTTTTCTTTTTTTTTTTTTTTAACACTTTAAGTTCTCAGGTACATGTGCAGAAAACGCAGCTTTGTTACATAAGTATACATATGCCATGGTGGTTTGCTGCATCCATCAACCCATCATCTACATTAGGTATTTCTCCTAACACTACTCTTCCCCTAGCCCCCTAGCCCCCGACAGGCTCCGGTGTGTGATGTTCCCTTCCCTGTGTCCATGTGTTCTCAGGGTTCAACTTCCACTTATGAGTGAGAACGTTTAGTGTTCAGTTTTCTGTTCTTGTGTTAGTGTGCTGAGAATGAGGGTTTCCAGGGTCAACCATGTCCTTGCAAAGGACATGAACTCATCCTTTTTTACAGCTGCATAGTAATCCATGGTGTATATGTGCTACATTTGCTTTATCCAGTCTATCATTGATGGGGATTTGGGTTGGTTCCAAGTCTCTACTATTGTGAACAGTGCCACAATAAACATACATGTGCATGTGTCTTTATAGTAGAATGGTTTATAATCCTTTGTGTATATACCTAGTAATGAGATTGTTGGGTCAAATGGTATTTCTAGTTCCAGATCCTTGAGGAATAGCCACACTATTTTCCGCAATGGTTGAACTGATTTACACTTCCACCAACAATGTAAAAGTATTCCTATTTCTCCACATTCTCTCCAGCATCTGTTGTTTCCTGACTTTTTAATGATTGCCATTCTAAATGGCATGAGATGGTATCTCATTGTGGTTTTGATTTGCATTTCTCTAATGACCAGTGATAATGAGCTTTTTATCATATGTTTGTTGGTTGCATAAATGTCTTCTTTTGAGAAGTGACTCTTCATATCCTTCACCTACTTTTTGATGGGGTTATTTTTTCTTGTAAATTTGTTTAAGTTCTTTGTAGATTCTGGATATTAGCCCTTTGTCAGATGGATAGATTGCAAGAATTTTCTCCCATTCTTTAGGTTGTCTGTTCACTCTGATGATAGTTTCTTTTGCTGTGCAGAAGCTCTTTAGTTTAGTCAGATCCCATTTGTCTATTTTTGCTTTTGTTGCCATTGCTTTGGTGTTTTAGTCATGAAGTCCTTGTCCAAGTCTATGTCCTGAATGGTATTGCCTAGGTTTCCTTCTAGGGTTTTTATGGTTTCAGGTCTTACATTCAAGTCTTTAATCCATCTTAATTTTTGTGTAAGGTGTAAGGAAGGGATCCAGGTACAGCTTTCTGCATATGGCTAGCCAGTTTTCCCAACACCATTTATTAAATAGGGAATCATTTCCCCATTGCTACTTTTCATCAGGTTTGTCAAAGATCAGATGGTTGTAGATGTATGGCATTATTTATGAGGCCTCTGTTCTGATCCATTGGTCTATATATCTGTTTTGGTACCAGTACCTTGCTGTTTTGCTTACTGTAGCCTTGTAGTATAGTTTGAAGTCAGGTAGCATGATGCTTCCAGCTTTGTTCTTTTTGCTTAGCATTGTCTTGGCTATGTGGGCTCTTTTTTGTTCCATATGAAATTTAAAGTACTTTTTTCCAATTCTGTGAAGAAAGTCATTGGGAACTTGATGGGGATAGCATTGAATCTATAAATTACTGTGGGCAGTATGGCCATTTTTACAATATTGATTCTTCCTATCCATGAGCATGGAATATTTTTCCATTTGTTTGTGTCCTCTCTTATTTCCTTGAGCAGTGGTTTGTAGTTCCCCTTGAAAAGGTCCTTCACATCCCTTGTAAGTTGTGTGCCTAGGTATTTTATTCTCTTTGTAGCAATCGTGAATGAGAGTTCACTCATGATTTGGCTCTCTGTCTGTTATCAGTGTATAGGAATGCTTGTGATTTTTGAACATTGATTTTGTATCCTGAGACTTTGCTAAAGTTGCTTATCACCTGAAGGAGATTTGGGGCTGAGACAATGGGGTATTAAATGTGCAATCATGTAATCTATAAACAGAGACAATTTGAATCCCTCTTTTCCTAATTGAATACCCTTTATTTCTTTATCTTGCCTGATTGCCCTGGCCAGAACTTCTAATACTATATTGAATAGGAGTGGTGAGAGAGGGCATCCTTGTCTTTTGCCAGTTTTCAAAAGGAATGCTTCCAGTTTTTGCCCATTCAGTATGATATTGCCTGTGGGTTTGTGATAAGTAGCTCTTACTATTTTGAGATACGTTCCATCAATGCCTAGTTTATTAAGAGTTTTTAGCAAGAAGTGCTGTTGAATTTTTTTTTTTTTTTTTTTTTTTTTTTTTTTTGAGACGGAGTCTTGCTCTGTCGCCCAGGCTGGAGCGCTGTTGAATTTTGTTGAAGACCTTTTCTACATCTATTGAGACAATGATGTTGTTTTTGTCATTGGTTCTGTTTATGTGATGGATTACGTTTATTGATTTGTATATGTTGAAACAATCTTTCACCCCAGGGATGAAGCTGACTTGATCATGGTGGATAAGCTTTTTCATGTGCTGCTGGATTTGGTTTGCCAGTATTTTATTGAGGATTTTTGCATCGATGTTCATCATGAATATTGGTCTGAAATTTCCTTTTTTTTGTTGTGTCTCTGTCGGGTTTTGGTATCAGGATGATGCTGGCCTCATAAAATGAGTTAGGGAGGAGTCCCACTTTTTCTATTGTTTGGAATAGTTTCAGAAGGAATGGTACCAGCTCCTCTTTGTACCTCTGGTAGAATTCAGCTGTGAATCTGTCTGGTCTGGGACTATTTTTGGTTGGCAGGCTATTAATTGCTGCCTCAATTTCAGAACTTGTTATTGATCTATTCAGGGATTCAACTTCTTCCTGGTTTTGTCTTGGTAGGGTGTATGTATCCAGGAATTTATTCATTTCTTCTAGATTTTCTAGTTTATTTGCATAGAGGTGTTTATAGTATTCTCTGATGGTAGTTTGTATTTCTGTGGGATCGGCGGTGATATCCCCTTTATCATTTTTTATTGCATCTATTTGATTCTTCTCCCTTTTGTTCTTTATTAATCTGACTACTGGTCTATCCATTTTGTTGATCTTTACAAAAAACCATCTCTTGTCTTCATTGATTTTTAAAGGGTTTTTCAAGTCTCTATCTCCTTCAGCTCTTCTCTGATCTTATTTATTTCTTGTGTCCTGCTAGCTTTTGAATTTGTTTGCTTTTGCTTCTCTCATTCTTTTAATTGTGATGTTAGGATGCCGATTTTAGGTCTTTCCTGCTTTCTCTTGTGGGTTAGTTACCAAGTAGTCATTCAGGAGCATGTTGTTCAGTTTCCATGTAGTTGTGCAGTTTTGAAAGAGTTTCTTAATCCTGAGTTCTAATTTGATTGCATTGTGGTCTGAGAGACTGTTATGATTTCTATTCATATGCATTTGCTTATGAGTGTTTTACTTCCAATTATATAGTCAATTTTAGAATAAGTGTGATGTGGTGCTGAGAAGAACGAATATTCTGTTGATTTGGGGTGGAGAGTTCTGTAGATGTCTATTACGTCCACTTGTTCTGGAGTTGAGTTCAAGTCCTGGATATCCTTGCTAATTTTCTCTCTTGTTGATTGGTCTAATATTGACAGTGAGGTGTTAAAGTCTCCCACTATTATTATGTGGGAGTCTAAGTCTCTTTGTGGGTCTCTGAGAACTTGCTTTATGAATCTGGGTGCTCCTGTATTGGGCGCATATATATTTAGGATAGTTAGCTCTTCTTGTTGAATTGATCCCTTTACCATTATGTAATGGCCTTCTTTGTCTCTTTTGATCTTTGTTGGTTTAAAGTCTGTTTTATCAGAGACTAGGATTGCAACCCCTGCCTTTTTTTGTTTTCCATTTGCTTGGTAGATCTTCCTCCATCCCTTTATTTTGAGCCTATGTGTGTCTTTGAAGGTGAGATGGGTCTCCTGAACACAGCACACTGGTGGGTCTTGACTCTTTATCCAATTTGCTAGTCTGTATCTTTTAATTGAGGCATTTAGCCCATTTACATTTAAGGTTAATATTGTTATGTGTGAATTTGATCCTGTTGTTAAGATGCTAGCTGGTTGTTTTACCCATTAGTTGATACAGTTTCTTCACAGTGTCGATGGTCTTTACAATTTGGTATGTTTTTGCAGTGGCCACTACTGGTTGTTCTTTTACATGTTTAGTGCTTCCTTCAGGAGCTCTTGTAGGGCAGGCCTTGTGATAACAAAATCTCTCAGCATTTCCTTGTCTATAAATGATTTTATTTCTTCTTCACTTATGAAGCTTAGTTTGGCTGGATATGAAATTCTGGGTTGAAAATTTTTTCTTTAAAAATGTTGAGTATTGGCCCCACTCTCTTCTGACTTGTAGGGTTTCTGCTCAGAGATCCACTGTTAGTCTGATGGGCTTCCCTTTGTGAGTAACCCGACCTTTCTCTCTGGCTGCCTTTAAAATTTTTTCCTCATTTCAACCTTGGTGAATCTGACAATTATGTGTCTTGGAGTTGCTCTTCTCGAGGAGTATTTGTGGTGTTCTCTGTATTTCCTGAATTTGAATGTTGGCCTGCCTGGCTGGGTTGGGGAAGTTCTCCCAGATAATATCCTGAAGAGTGTTTTCCAACATGGTTCCATTCTCCCCATCACTTTCAGGTACACCAATCAAACGTAGATTTGGTCTTTTCACATAGTCCCATATTTCTTGGAGGCTTTGTTTGTTTCTTCTTACTCTTTTTTGTCTAATCATGTCTTCTCACTTTAATTCATTGAGTTGATTTTCAACCTCTGATATCGTTTCTTCTGCTTGATAGATTTGGCTATTTATACTTGTTTTGATTGATGCTATTGATTGGCTATTGATGCTTCATGAAGTTCTCATGCTGTCTTTTTCAGCTCCATCAGGTTATTTATGTTCTTCTTTAAATTGGTTATTCTAGTTAGCAATTCATCTAACCTTTTTTCAGGATTCTTAGCTTCCTTGCGTTGAGTTAGAACATGCTCCTTTAGCTCGGAGGACTTTGATATTACCCACCTTCTGAAGCCTACTTCTGTCAATTCATCAAACTCATTCTCTGTCCAGTTTTGTTTGCTTGCTGGTGAGGAGTTGTAATCCCTTGGAGGAGAAGAGGCATTCTGGTTTTTTGAATTTTTAGCCTTTTTGTGCTGACTTCTCCCCATCTTCATGGATCTATCTACCTTTGGTCTTTGAAGTTGGTGACCTTTGGATGGGGTCTCTGAGTGGAAGTCCTTTTTGTTGATATTGATACTATTCCTTTCTGTTTGTTAGTTTTCCTTCTAACAATCAAGCCCCTCTGCTGCAGGTCTGCTGGAGTTTGCTGGAGGTCTGCTCCGTACCCCATTTGCCTGAGTATCACTGGTGGAGGCTGCAGAACAGCAAAGATTTCTGCCTGTTCCTTTCTCTGGAAGCTGCATCCCAGATGGGCACCTGCCATATGTCAGCCAGAGTTCTCCTGTATGAGGTATCTGTCGGCCCCTACTGGGAGGTGTCTCCCAGTCAAGATACACAAGGGTCAGAGACCCACTTGGGGAGGCAGGCTGTCCCTTATCAGAGCTCGAATGCTGTGCTGGGAGATTGGCTGCTTCTTTCAGAGCTGCCAGGAAGGGGCATTCCAGTCTGCTGAAGCTGTGCCCACAACTGCCCCTTCCCCAACTTGCTCTGTCCCAGGGAGGTAGGGGTTTTATTTCTATGTCCCTGATTGGGACTGCTGTCCTCTTTCAGAGATGCCCTGCCCAGAGAAGAGGGAATCTAGAGAGGCAGTCTGGTCACAGTGGCCTTGCTGAGCTGTGGTGGGCTCCCGCCTTTTCCATTTCTAATGTTAATCTGTTTTCTTTCTCTGTAATAAACCATAGCTATAAATATAATGGATTTACTCAGCTCTGTTAATCCTTCCAGCTTATTGTTGAGTCTGAGGGTAGTCTTCAGGACCCCCAACATAATTATAATCCTTTTTTAGTAAAGGTCTCTTATTAATTGGCTCATGGATGGCCTAATTTTCCTTTGTATTTATTTTAGTTTCTGTTCAGTAATTTTTTTACTGTTTTTTTTAAATACAACTTCCATTTTACATTATGTTTAGATTTAAAGAAATGTAACCTTAGAATTTCTGTATACCTTTCACTCACTTTTCCTGTTTTTAACACCCTACCTCATCACTGGATGTTTGTCATAATAAAAACCAATTTTGGTGCATGAGTATTAACTAAATTGTACAACTAATTCAGAATTTATATGTTTTCCCCAATACTTGTTTTATTTTTATTTTTTCCAAGATCTCACTCATGGTACCACTTTACATTTAGTCATGTCTGTCTTTCTAACCTCTTCTGATCTGTGGCAGTTTCTCAGCCTTCTCTTGTCCTAATAACTTTGTTTTTAGGAATACTATTTAGGATTTTGAATATTGCTTCTCAATGCTGTGTACTGAATTGTGTCCCTCTCCAAAATGTGTATGTTAAGCTTGAAACTGCCAGGTGATTGTATTTAGACATAAGGCCTGTAAGGAGGCAGTTAAGGTTAATTTGGGAGGCCGAGACGGGCGGATCACGAGGTCAGGAGATCGAGACCATCCTGGCTAACACGGTGAAACCCCGTCTCTACTAAAAAAAATACAAAAAACTAGCCGGGCGAGGTGGCGGGCGCCTGTAGTCCCAGCTACTCGGGAGGCTGAGGCAGGAGAATGGCGTAAACCCAGGAGGCGGAGCTTGCAGTGAGCTGAGATCCGGCCACTGCACTCCAGCCTGGGCGACAGAGCGAGACTCCGTCTCAAAAAAAAAAAAAAAAAAAAAAAAAAAAAACAAAAAACAATAGTGGCAATATGATCCCATAGGACTGGTGCCCTTATAAGACAAAGAAAAGGCACCAGAGCTCACGCTCTCTCTCCACACATGCTCACAGAGGGAAGGCTATGTTAAGGGCACAGTGAGAAGTGTTCAACTGCAAGCCAGGAAAAGAGGTCTCCCTGGAAATACGTACTGCGGGGACCTCGATGTTGAACTTTCAGCCTTCAGAATTGTGAGAAAATAAATGCCTGTTATGTTACACAACTGTGATAATTTTTTGGCACCTCAAACAGACTAAAACACTAAATTTGGTTTGTCACATTCTTTATCTCATGGCTAGACCGAGCCTGTTTTTATTTTTTTTACTACATTTTCATTGCCACATAATACAGTACACCGTTTCGGGGTATATGTAATATTTAGTATATTCATATAATTTGTAAAGATCAAATCAATGTACTTAGGATAACCCTCACATTAAATATGTATTTTTTTCTTTATGCTAGGATCACTCAAATTCTTCTCTTCTAGCGAATTTGAAATATGCAATACATTATTGTAAACTGATGTCACCCAACTAATCTAACACCAGGTCTAGTTTCTTCTATCAAACTCTATATTTGTACCTATTAATCACTTGTTTTTCCTCCCCTCCCTCCCCTCTACCCTTCCAGCCTCTGGTAACCACCAATCTACCCTCTTAATTCCCACATATGGGTATGAATAGGCAATATTTCTCTTTCTGTGCTCGATTTATTTCACTTAATATAATGACTGCCAGTTTCATCCATGTTGCTGCAAATGAGAAGATTTAATTATTTTCATGGCAGAATAATATTTCATTGAAAATAATATAGTACATTTTCTTCATTAGTTGTTGCACTTAATTCCATATTTTAGCTAGTGTGAATAGTGTTATAATAAAAATGAAAGTGCAGATGACTTTTCAATACACTGATTTTCTTTCTTTGGCTATATACCTAGGAGTGGAATTGTTGGATCACATGATAGATCTATTTTTAGTTTTTTCAGGAACCTCTATATTGTTCTGTAAATTGCCTGTACTAATTTACATTCCCAACAACATTGTACAAAGGTCCCACACTCTCAGCATCTTCACCAGCATCTATTATTGCCTGTTTTTAGATAAAAGCCATTTTAACTGGGGTGAGATGAAATCTCATGGTCGTTTTGATTTGCATTTCTCTAATGATTAGTAATATTAAGCATTTTTATATGCTTATTGGCCAATTGTATGTCTTCTTTTAGAAATGTTTCTTTATTTTGCCTATTTTAATTGGATTATTTGGGATTATTTTTGTTATTGAGTTGCTTTTGCTACTTACATATTCTGGTTATTAATCCCTTGTCAGATGGATAGTTTGCAAATATTTTCTCCAATTCTGTGAGTTGTCTCATCACTTTGTTGACTGTTTCCTGTGCTATGCAGAAGCTTTTTCACTCGATGTAATCTCAATTGTCTATTTTTGCTTTGGTTGCCTGTGCTTTATAGGTCTTACACAAAATCCTTTGCCCATACCAATATCGTGGAGTATTTCCCCAATGTTTACTTTTAGTAGTTTCATGTCTTAGCTTTCAGTTTTAACCCATTTTGATTTGATTTTTGTGTATGGTGACAGACAGGGGTCTAGTTTCATTCTTCTCCACATAGTTATCCAGTGTTTGCCCCATCATTCATTGAGGAGACTCCATTTCCCATGGTATGTTCTTGGCACCTTTGTCAAAGATGAGTTGACTGTAAATGTGTGGATTTATATCTGAGTTGTTTATGCTGTTCCATTCCAAATAGTCTGTGTGTCTCTTTTTATGCCAGTACCATAATTTGCTTACTGCAGCTTTGTAGAATATTTTGAAGTGAGGTAAAGTGATGCCTCCAGCTTCGTTATTTTTTTTTTCTTATATTTCTGTGGTGGGATAATTTATTTTGATTTTTATTTTAAGTTCCAGGGTAGATGTGCAGGATGTGCAGGTTTGTTACATAGGTAAACATGTGCCATGGTGATTTGCTGCACCTATCAACCCATCACATAGCTGTAACTATTTATCCTGATGCTCTCTCTCCTCCCATCCCACCCCGCAACAGGCCTCAGTGTGTTGTTCCCCTTCCTGTTGCTAAGGATTACTTTGACTATTTGAGGGTCTTTTGTGAACCATATAAATTTTATAATTTTTTTTCTATTTCTGTAAAGAATGGCATTGGTATTTTGGTGGAGATTTTATTAAATCTGTAAATATCTCTCATAGTACTGTTGTTTTAACAATATGAATTCTTCAAATCTATGAAAATGAAATCTTTTTCATTTTTTGTGTCCTCTTTATGTCTTTCATATATGTTTATGGTTTTCCTTGTATTAATATAAATCTTTCACTTCACTGGTTAAACTGATGCCTAAGTATTTTATACTCTTTGTAGTTACTGTAAACGTGATTGCTTTCTTCAGTTCTTTTTCAGATTTTTGCTGTTAGTGTATGTAAATGCTACTGGTTTTTACATATTGATTTTTGTGTCCTCCAACTATGCTCAATTTGTTTATTAGTTCTAACATATTTCTGGTGGTTCTTTATGTTTTTTAAGTATAAGATTATTTCATCTGTAAATAAAGTTAATTTGGCTTCTTCTTTTCAATTTTGATGCCCTTTCTTTCTCTTGCCTTGCTCTGGCTGGGACATCTAGTATTATATTAAATCAAAATGGTGAAAGTGAGCATCCTCGTCTTGTCCCAGTCTTACAGAAAAGGCTGTCAGGGTTTTATTTCCCTATTCAGTGCAGCGTTAGCTGTGGGTTTGTTCATATATGGCCTTTATTATTTTTAGGTATGTTCATTCTACACCCGATTTGACAAGGGTTTTTATAATAAAGGGATAGTGAATTTTATTGACCAGCTTTTTTGCTTGTATTGAAATTATCATATGGTTTTCATTCTTGGCTTTGTTAATATGATATATTCTGTTTATTGATTTGCATGTGTTGAGCCATCTTGGCATACCTGAGATAAATCCCATTAGATTATAGTGAATATTTTTAGTGTATTGTTGACTTGGTTTGCAAGTATTTTGTTGAGAGTTTTTCTATCTGTGTTTGTATTAGTCAGGGTTCTCTAGAGGGACAGAACTAATAGAATATATATATAAAGGGGAGTTCATTAAATATTAACTCATACTATCACAAGGTCCCACAATAGGTTGTCTGCAAGCTGAGGAACAAGGAAAACCAGTATGAGAACTTGAGAACTGAAGAACTTGCAGTCCAATGTTTGAGGGCAGGAGGCATCCAGCATGAGAGAATGATGTAGGCTAGGAGGCTAGGCCAGTCTAGTCTGTTCGCATTTTTCTACCTCCTTTATATTCTGGCTTTGCTGGCAACTGATTAGATGATGCCTGCCCACCCAGATTAAGAGTGGGTCTGCCTTTCCCAGCCCGTTGACTCAAATGTTAATCTCTTTTGGTAACACCCTCACAGACACACCCAGGATCAGTACTTTGCATCCTTCAATCCAGTCAAGTTGACACTCAGTATTAACCACCAGAAGTCTACCCCTTGCCAACTTAAACCCATACGCATCTCCTGAGATTATATGTAATCTTCAAATAAAGACAATAAGAAGGTTAAATTATGCCTAACATAATACAACTATCCTTCGTATATTGTTTTTGATTTACTATTTTTTTCTAGGTACAGCCAGCTCTAATGGCTTCCATTTGGCCTTTCCCACCATAATAGCCCTCATCCTACCACTCAGGGAGCCAATGTGGGGGATCTTCTCATTGCTAAGGATATCTATGCCAGTTGTGCTCTGACACTAGGGAAGTGACCACAGGATGAGTGTGGGGACACTCTGGACCCACTGTAAATTGGATCTGAACTAAAATTCCATCACTTACCTAAGCACCATAAGTCCGTACTTTAACTGGAGAACCACAACAATGTTTTGGGTCCCCTGGAATCAACATCAGCTCAGAGCCAGTGTCCAGTAGTCCAAAACATCTGATCATTTCCCTTTCCCCAATACAGTTACCCCAGTAAAAGGCCAGAGGTCTCCTTGGGGAAGGATGAAGGAAAGATTCACTGCATAAATTGTCAGTAATGTAGTGGAGTCCTTCCTCAAGGGGACTGGGTCTCCCCTTCTTTCAAGGGGTTGTGGGTGTATAAACTAGCTCAAGTCTGCAAATTGAATGAGGGGATGTGATTCTCTGTTTTTATAATTCAAATTAGTTTTTTGTCCATTTGACCTAGAAGTTTTCTGCTTGTATAAATTAAGTAGGAATGTAGTAGGCCTCCTAACAATTTCACTTCAAGGAACACCGTGATTAATTCCAATGCCAGAGCTCTACATGAGTCAGACTATTTAGATTGCTCCTTTATCTCTGCTGTCCATTATGGTAGCTACGGCCACCTTGCCTTTGACAGTTGAGTGCTGCCACTTGGCCCCTGCCGCCTCGGGATCCAATTATTCCCGTTGTATTTAAATTTTGTAGCTGAGTGACTCCAGTTCCCACTGTTAGACCTGACATACAGAGAAGAGCAATTACAGGGCTCTTCAAAGATGCTCCCCTCACAAATCTATTTTGCAAGGCCTTGGTCAAGGGTGTATCTTCTGGACCCTTGCAGCTGGAATGAGTAAGTCTAAAGTGACTAATCCACTCCACCATCCCAATTTCCCTAAGCATTTGGGTCCCTTTTATATTAAACTAAGGAAGATCAGGCATTTCCAGCTTGCTCACAGTGGTCTGCCTTTTTTTTTAGACAGAGTCTCGTTCTGTTGCCCAGGCTGGAGTGCAATGGTATGATCTCGGATCACTGCAACCTCTGCCTCCTGAGTTAAAGCAATTCATGTGCCTCAGCCTCCTGAGTAGCCGGGACTACAGGCATGCACCACCATAGTCAGCTAATTTTTGTTTTATTAGTAGAGATGGGGTTACCTTATATTGGCCAGGCTGGTTTTGAACTCCTGACCTTGTGATCCGCCTGCCTCAGCTCCCCAAAGTGCTGGGATTACAGGCATGAGCCACCATGCTCAGCCTATTAGAACCTTTTTTAACTTCCTGAGCTGCAACATTAAATGCAGAGTCACTACTTAGTGATCCCAAATCAATAAACTCAGCCTGATCCAACTATACGTTTCTTCCACCATTATCCCACACCCTTAATATCTATTCCCATGCCTGTTCTCCAGATTTCTGTTTATGTAGATTAGAAAACTCAAGCAGTTGTTGTTGTTGTTGTTGTTGTTTTAGACAGCATCTGATTCTGTCACCTAGACTGGAGAGCAGTGACACAATCATAGCTCACTGCAGCCTCATACTCCTGGGCTCAAGCATCAGCCTCCCAAATGGCTAGGACTGCAGGCACATTTCACCACATGCAGCTTTTTTTTTTTTTTAATCTTTGAAGAGAGAGTCTCATTATGTTTCCCAAGCTAGTCTCAAACTCCTGAACTAAGGTGATTCTCCCTCGGTCTTCCAAAGCACTGGGATTATAAGCATGAGCCACCATGTTTGGCCTTAACTTACATATTTTATAGTACTTATTTCTTAACAGGTTGCTATAGGTATTATTACCATTTTGTAGGTTTTTTTGTGTGTGTTTCTTAGTAAAATTATGTATAAATTACTTGCCACAATTAAAATATTTGAGTTTTCCAGGTTTGTCCATGTACTTACTTTACCAGTGGGTTTTATACCTTCAATTTTTTGTTTGTTGTTTTTGCACAACAGTGATTTTTTTCCTTCAGATGGAAGAACTTTTAGCATTTTTTGTAAGATGGTTGAGGTGGTGGTGAATTCTCTCAGCTTTTGTTTGTCTGGTAAAGACATTCTCCTTTATATTTGAAATAAAAGTGTAATGGATACAATATTCTAGAGTGGCAGTTTGCTGTTGCTGTCATTTGTTTTCTTTTTGTTTGTTTGTTTCTTTTTTCTTTCAATACTTTGAAAATATCATTTTACTCTCTCCTACCCTGCCTGGTTTCCATTGAGAAGTCAGCTTTCAGATGAATTAAAGCTTGTCATTTATTTCTTTTCTCTTGATGCTTCTAGGGTTCTCTATTTAACTCTGACCTGTGATGTTTGATTATTATATGCTTGGGTCTTATTTGAGTTAAATCTCCTTTTGGATTCCCTGACATTCCTGTACTTGGATATTCATATCTTGCTCAAATTTGGAAAATTTTCTGTTTTGATTTCTTAAGAGTGTTTTCTAACCCCTACTCTTGCTCAATTCCCTATTGGACATCAATAGTTCTTAGATGTGATTTTTTTGAGTTAATTTTCTCTATCTTATAGGCAATCTGTATCACTGGAGTGCAGTGGCACAATCTTGGCTCACTGCAAGCTCTGCCTCCCAGGTTCACGCCATTCTCCTGCCTCAGCCTCCCGAGTAGCTGGGAGTACAGGCACCTGCCACCACGCCTGACTAATTTTTTGTATTTTTTAGTAGAGACAGGGTTTCACTGTGTTAGCCAGGATGGTCTCGATCTCCTGACCTTGTTATCCACCCGCATCGGCCTCCCAAAGTGCTGGGATTACAGGGTGAGCCACCACGCCCGGCCTCGGCTATGTATTTTTTTTTTTTTTTTTTTTTGAGACGGAGTCTCGCTCTGTCGCCCAGGCTGGAGTGCAGTGGCACGATCTCGGCTCACTGCAAGCTCCGCCTCCCGGGTTCACGCCATTCTCCTGCCTCAGCCTCCCGAGTAGCTGGGACTACAGGCGCCCACAACCGCGCCCGGCTAATTTTTTGTATTTTTAGTAGAGACGGGGTTTCACCGTGTTAGCCAGGATGGTCTCGATCTCCTGACCTTGTGATCCGCCCGCCTCGGCCTCCCAAAGTGCTGGGATTACAGGCGTGAGCCACCGCGCCCGGCTGGCTATGTATTTTTAAACAGCCTGTCTGTAAGCTCACTGATTCTTTTCTCTGCTTGACCCATTCTGCTGTTGAGAACTTCTAAAATATTTTTCTGTTCAGCAATTGATTCCTCAATTTGAAGATTTCTGTTTGATTTTTTTCAAATTATTTCAATCTTTTTGTTAAATTTCACTGATAAATTGCTGAATTGCTTTTCTATGTTATCCTGGAAATTACTGAACTCCCTTTGAATTCTTGGTCATAGGGCTCACAAATCACTATCTCAGTGTCAGTTACTGGTTCCTTGCTTTGTCAATTTGGGGAGATCATGATTCTCTGTTTGCCATTGTTCCTTATGGATGGATGTCTATGTCTTTGTATTGAAGCACTAGTTATTTATTTCAGTCTTTTTTGGTTTGTTTTGGTGTTTTATTGGTTGTATTAACTTAGAGATTCTTTACCACTAGGTCATTGCCTTCTTTTTGGCTCTAGTTGGTGCCTTAAGCCCATTTTCAGATTGGCTCTAGTAACCATTCAGGGCACTTATTTTCCAAAATAGAGAAAGTCACAAGAGAATATCTTGGAAGTATGGGAAAGCTAGTTAGCGGTTCACGCCTAAAGAACCTGTGGGATGAACCTCCTACAGTGTGGTGATGCTGGGCAGCCACTCTGATTTTGCCAATTTACATAGCAGAGTTTCTAGGGGTAGGAATGGAACTTTGACCTCTCCCTTTGTCTCTGCCTCTCCTCAGAAATATTTCTTCCTTCAGGCACTTGTAATGCTTCCCAAGTCTCCTGCCAGGGAACCCAAGATGGTGGAAAAGCTGGCTGTCCATTTTGATCTCATTCATTCCAGTGTAGACACAGTGAGTGGGGGGAAATTTTTCCATATGCTTGGTGCTGGAGAGAACGGAGGAAGCGTTTTCATGAATGTGTAAGTCCTATTTTCTTACCATCATCTTAGAGATTTTTTTACTTTTCTGTGACCCCAGGAACTGTCTCATCTTCATATTTGAGACATATTCTGGGATATTTCTGGTGATAATCTTGGAATTATATATTTGATTTTTGGTTTTCCTGGTGGAGGAAGGCAAGGGGCAGAGTGAAGCCAGCTTTCTTCTATGCTGCCATTTTGAAAACAGAAGTTTTCACCCATTGTTTTTGAGAGGAGAACCACAGAAGTGCGATTTTCATCTCATTATATCAAGGATCTATATTATTAAAATGACTTTTTATTGAAGATATTAACCTTGATTGCCTGACTGAAAAAGCGTTTAACAGATTTCTGCATTGTAGAGTTGCTTCTTCCCCTCCTCCCTCTTTCATTCTCTACTCTTTGGAGGCAAGCCGCTATGCACATTCTACATGCAAGGGAAGGGGAAAAAGTTAAACTTCACCGACATAGGGGGTAGTATCTACATAAATTATTTAAATTTTGTGTGTACAAGGGATATATCTCTACTCTCTCATTTATTAATTATTCAACTGTTTTTTTAGATTTGCATAGATTTATTTTCTGCTTCAGGTTATAATCTATTACTGTATTGTGTACTTTGGTATTAAATCATTTTAGCTTTGATGATTGGGGGCACCTAAACTCCAGAACACATCTTAAAAGATAGGATCAATAACAGCCTATGTCTAACACTGCAGTGCCTCTTACCAACCCATTCTTCTGACTTTCTTCAATGTAGCCATCATCCTAAATTCTGCTTTCATCATTCTCTTGCTTTATTATAAATATAAATTATATCTATATATATAATTTTACTTTATCTGTAAGCTTTCTTAAAATTTGTTTGTTTAAAAGATATAACAATATATGCAAATATTTGGTAGTATTTTACCCTGATTATTATGTTGCTAAGATTAATTCATATTATTGCAGCTCATAAATTTTTATTATTAACTAACATTTCTTTATATGAACATGGAAATATGTAATTTATTGTATGACATATATTAAAGTCTGATGAATTATTTTAGTTAAATGAAAATTTCTTCAGTATATAAGAATATTAAATGGAACACCCAATGAAGACTATAGCTATACTCCTATGTGAGATAAGTCAACACATATGCTTTTAAAGAGAAAAGTCATCTGTGATATTACTGTATTACCCCTTCAAAAGTAATATCAAGGCCGGAAGCAGTAGCTCCCATAGTTAATTCCAGAACTTCAGGGGACCGAGGCAGGTGGATCACCTGAGGTCAGGAGTTCAAGACCAGCCTGGCCAACATGGAGAAACCCCATCTCTACTAAAAATACAAAAAAATTAGCTGGGCGTAGTGGCATGTGCCTGTAATCCCAGCTACTCGGGAGGCTGAGGCAGGAGAATTGCTTGAACCTGGGAGGCGGAGGTTGCAGTGAGCTGAGATCATGCCACTGCACTACAGCCTGGCCAACAGGTAGGAGGACTCTGTCTAAAAAAAAAAAAAAAAAAAAAAAGGAATATCAAAAAAGACACCTTTTTTACTCCCTGAATTATTTCTTGACATTAAAATTCAAACAAGCATCTGTTTGGTTAACTTATCGTGTCTCTCTGTCAGTAGTCATTATAATTGAATAACATAAAATTCCTCTTCATAAATTTTTAAAACTCTGTATCCATATTTATTTTTTAAATTAGGAAACAATAGTATTCTGCAAAATGGTCATGAAGAATGTCGTAACTAAAAAGTGCTAATAATAGAATTTAAAACATTTACCTTGCAATATATTTTGTATAAGGAAAGAAGAAAGAGTCATTATAAATACAGAAATCACTTTCTTCTCTTTGTACTGTGGCTGCCTAACCAGCACACAGGCTCCTCATTCTCTTATCTATCTATTATCTACAACAGACCTGCTCAGGAACGTTCACGTAGCAGAGGAGGAAACCAGCTCTTCTGTGTAACCTGGAGTTCTCAGAGTAGACTTCTACGTGAATGGACAGAAGACTGCATTACCTTCTTAGTCAGATATTATTATAGCTTTGTTATCTGCTGCAGGCTGAAGAGGCGTATATAAAATTGTATCATTAGTACTCTTGAGATAATGAGCCATTATTAATAGAAATGTCATCATACAACTATTGAATTTCATAAGAAGTTTGAGAAGTTTAGAATTAACTAAATGATGACATAAAAATTGATTGGTATGGCAAAGTAAATAGAATTCAAATAAGTATGGAATTATATGGAAAGAGGTACTAATGGCTAAATATAAGAAGGCATAACAGGTAAGTAGAATACAGTGACTAGAAAATATGTCATTACATAATCTGTACTGTTTTCTTTGTTTCAACTGATGTGAAAACATAATTTTATGTTATACACTATAACTGTTTTCGAGAGTATTGAATTGATTGAGACTACTCTCTAAAAATCTCATATAACTTCAAAAAAAACTAAAGTTTTATTTTTTTTAAATCTATATATGCATTAGACACTATTAAATGTATTGTTTAAATACTAGTAATTTGACTAGTCCTTAAAGACAAAGAAGAAGAGGCAGTTCTGCTGTGGGCATTGAACAATTCAGTATCAATCTGTGTGTGTGTGTGTGTGTGTATTTCAGAGACAGGGAGGATATTAACATCTGTTGAGTAAGTTCATGCACAGAAGTAGTCTTTTTTAATATAAACCCTTTTTGGGTCAGCATTTCTATAAAATGGCCACTGTTATATCCATTTAAAGATAAAGAAACTGAGGCTTAGCAGGGTAGATGACCATAGATTAGTGGAGTAGAACACAAATGTGAGTTCATGTTAATCATGTTCCAAGCTCATATCATTTTTAGCCTTACCATGTTTATTCTTAATTCTCTCATCTTTAAAATAAATAAAATAAAATAATTACTTCTGGATCTAAAAGTCGTGGTTCTCTAAACTTTTACGACTAAAATGAGTGGCTGATTCTATTGTAACAAGTCATAATCAAGATGATTTCTTGAATTTTGAAAGTAGTTCTTTGCCCACTATCTCATTTTGTCACATTACTTCCTTGGCAGAAATTATTTTTACGGCAACAGAGTTTAAGCTGCCTTACAGTTGTATAACTAACGTAGCTTAAATTTGCAATGCTTTATATGCCTAGGTTCATTTCCAAATACTGATTTGAAGAGAACTGTAAATAATGTCATGACAATTATTATTAATTTAAAAACATAATTTTCAAGTATTGCTGTGTATCAGGCACTCTACTAGATGCTTTACAAGCATTATTTATTTAATGCTCACAGAAAACATATGAGGCAGATAAAAAGACTGATATTTGGCAGAAAACTTATAAAGTAATACAGAACATTTAAGTTTCTAAAAGCAGGATTTGAACCTAGATCTTCCTGGTGTTTATTAAAAACCACACTGAAGATGTAATAAGATGGTGGTATTAAGAAGAAGCAGTGTGGGATTTGATAACAAAGAAGAAAATCTCAGAAATTGAATAGTTAAAAAAAAAAAAAAAAGGGGCAGGGGAATGGGGAGCAGTATAGTAAGTATACTGCAGCTACTCCTAAACTGTGTATGTCAGAAAGTATGACAGCACAAACTCTGGGCTATATCGGATGAAAGAACTCTTAACACTTAACTGTCTTAATATTATAAGAGAGTAAAATAAACCTTCACACTGTAAAAGTGGCAGTATATTTTGATAGAAAGAGCATTCTAAGGTATCATCTCAATTTTATTCAATTCAAAGTACGTGTTTTCTATCATTCAGGGAATTGTTCCAGATGCTTAGGGAGGACATAAAGATGTATAAACTTCAAAACTTGTATTGGCAGAATATTCAGGCTTGAGAAGGTGACAGATGCTGTGTGTAAATTATAATACAAGATATAATGGCCGGGCGCGGTGGCTCAAGCCTGTAATCCCAGCACTTTGGGAGGCCGAGACGGGCGGATCACGAGGTCAGGAGATCGAGACCATCCTGGCTAACACGGTGAAACCCCGTCTCTACTAAAAAATACAAAAAACTAGCCGGGCGCGGTGGCGGGCGCCTGTAGTCCCAGCTACTCGGGAGGCTGAGGCAGGAGAATGGCATGAACCCGAGAGGCGGAGCTTGCAGTGAGCTGAGATCCGGCCACTGCACTCCAGCCTGGGCGGCAGAGCGAGACTCCGTCTCAAAAAAAAAAAAAAAAAAAAAAGAAATAAAGTAGTAAGATACAAAAAGACTAGTGAGAATAGCACAGTATCTGAAGTTCCATTTTTATTCCATAGGTCAAGTTTGTATTCTTGGATTTGGACCAATTTGGACAAATAGAGATGGGACAGTAAACATTCCAAGAAGAGAAAAGGATAAGCAGAACTGTAGTAGAGTAGAGCATGTTTGGAGAAGAAAAAATATGACTCCTCTACTATTGTACTTGTGTGTGTGTGTGTGTGTGTGTGTGTGTGAGAGAGAGAGAGAGATTACAAATGGACGAACTTGGAACAGATAGTAGAACAGGACTGTGGAGGCACAGAGATTTTGTGATAAGGAATTTATACATTATTTTGTATGTCCTGGAGAAGCAAACTGATGGCTAATTTGTTCTATCCCTGCTGGTGAACAAACACCCTTTGTTTGACACTATATGATTTCTTTTAGAGATTACAATGAATTCATCAAATCTCAGATGCCATTCCACTGTTATTTATAGTTATACAAATAACTGTATATACAACTACATGTTGTTATATAGAGAGCATACAGTTATTTATATATGAATATATATTATATAATTATATAACATTATTATAGCTAGTAGTTATGGAACTACAATATATTAAACTATATATTGTAGTTATATCATACATATATTAAACATATATATGTATATTATACATATATTGTAGTTATATATACAAGTATTGTTAACTACAATATATTGTAGTTTTATATTTATAGTTATTTATATAACTATAAATAACAGCAGTTAATTTGGATTTTCCTCCTATGCTTTATTTTAAAATACTTTAATTGTATTTGTACTTTTTCCCTGAGTCAGCTATTCATATGCAGACATCAAAACGTTTTTTAACATCCCAAACAAGCTTTGTTCATTGTCGAGGACAGATAATGATTGTATAAGTCAGGTTTCTCCAGAGAGACAACCAACAGGATACCTACATTTATGTGTATATATACAGAGAGAGAGGGGTAAGCAGAGAGATAGAGAGGATGAGAGTGAATTTATCAGGCGAATTGGCTCACTTGATTACAGAGGTTGAGAAGCTTTATGACAGGCCATCTGCAAGCTGGTGACCCTGGTATGCTGGTAGTGTGGCTCAGTCTAAATACAAAAGCCTCAGAACCAGAAAAGTGGATGTTCTAACTCTAAGTCTGAGGCTGAAGGCCTGAGAACCCAAGGGGTCAGGTCCTGAAGTCCAAATGCTAGGGAGCCTAGAGTGGGTGTCCAAGGACAGGAGAGGAAGACTGTGGCCAGCTCCAACAGATAGATTGACATAATCACCTTTTCTCATTTTTCTTCTCTCCAGGCCCCAAGAAGATTGGTTGGTGCCCACCCATATGGAGGGCAGATCTTCCACCCTCGGTTCACTAAGATTCACATGCAAATCTCCTCTGGAATCATCCTCACAGACATACTAAAAAATAATGTTTTACCAGATTTCCAGGTATTTCTTAATCCATTCAACTGGATACCTAAAATTAATCATCATGATGACACACAGTATTATTGGTTTTTACTTGGTCTACAATGACAATAGAGTTGACTTTTGAACAACATGGGTCTGAACTGTGCAGGTCCAATTATATATGGATTTCGTTTCTGCTTCTGCCACCTATGAGACAACAAAACCACCTCCTCCTCTTTTTCCTCCTCCTCAGCCTATTCACCATGGAGATGAAGAAGAGGAAAATATTTATGATGGCTCTACTTTCACTTAGTGAAAGGTAAATATATTTTCTCTTCCTTATGATTTCCTTCGTAACATTTTCTTTTCTGTAGCTTAAATTCTTGTAAGCATACAGCATATAATACATATAGCATATAACGTATCTGTTAGTTCACTGTTGATGTTATTGGTAAGTCTTCTGGTCAACTGCTGCTATTAGTAGTTAAGCTTTGGGGTTAAGAATACAGCATATGATACATACAGCATAAAAATTATCTGTTAGTTCACTGTTGATGTTACTGGTAAGGCTTCTGGTCAACTGCTGCTATTAGTAGTTAAGTTTTGGGGTTAAGAATACAGCATATAATACATACAGCATATAAAATATCTCTTAGTTCACTGTTGATGTTACTGGTAAGGCTTCTGGTCAACTGCTGCCCTTAGTAGTTAAGCTTTGGAAGGGTCAAAACTTATCCGTGGATTTTCAACTGCTCAGGAAGTTGGTGCCCATCTGCTGTTTTTCAAGGGCCAATGGTATAGCAATATTTATGCTATGGTTTTATAAACAGAAAAAATTGCCACAACTTTGCTTTTCTCTCTCTCAAAAGTGAGTTATGGTTTTAAGAAACTATTAACCTTCATTAAATTAGTTTTAAAGTTTTAGCTTTTTATTGTCAGTAACTGATCCATATCTATTAAAAATTATATTAGAAGGGAAGAATTGGTGTAAAGCACAAACCTGCCACGCTAGCCATTGCTAAAGAGTATAATGCTTTTTGCATGAGGTGGCCCCATTTCTCATAGAAGGCAAGCTGCTTTTACTTATACCACCTAACAAACACTATGCCAAAGCTAGTCAATTGGCATGATAATTTAATCAATATAAAATAAGCCAAATAAGCACAGTTTCAAAGGGAATATGTTTTTATTTTTTATTTATTTTTTATTTATTTTTTTTTTTGAGACGGAGTCTCGCTGTGTCTCCCAGGCTGGAGTGCAGTGGCGTGATCTTGGCTCACTGCAAGCTCCGCCTCCCGGGTTCACGCCATTCTCCCGCCTCAGCCTCCCAAGTAGCTGAGACTACAGGCGCCCGCCACCTCGCCCGGCTAGTTTTTTGTATTTTTTTTTTTTAGTAGAGACGGGTTTCACCATGTTAGCCAGGATAGTCTCGATCTCCTGACCTCGTGATCCACCCGCCTCGGCCTCCCAAAGTGCTGGGATTACAGGCTTGAGCCACCGCGCCCGGCCAGGAATATGTTTTTAAATCTGAGTTAGAATGTTATATCAAAAGTCTGTTACTCTGCTGATAAACCTGACTTCAGAAACCTGCAGCTGATTCTGTATTTCCAAATATCAATTGTCTCTACCTTCAAAGTTGGACTTGACTCTAAATTTAAAATAACGTGTTTCTTTCCACATTGTGTTGGCATCTGCATTAAGTTTATATTTCATTACATCGGGGCACACATACTATCAGGTCTAGCAGAGATAAAGCAACATAGGCCATCTCTGCATTGTGGATAATATTTTGGTAGGCTGACAGGGATTGTGGATTTGATTCGTCCACAAATTTCATAAATAATTATGTTCCTTCAATCAGGTGAAACAGAAATGGTCATAGGGGAAATGTAGATGTTTTCTTTGTCTGACCGTAGGTCCAGAGGGCCTCGTAACATATTCAGTGCTGAACAGAACCTTCTCAGCAGACTATGAAAGATTGAAGGTTTTCAATACAATGATCTTTTCCTTAAATTCCGATATCAACATACAAATTCCATGCTCCTAATAACATATCTTAGTTTTCTAATTGGTTGTTTTGAGCTATTTCATATTATTTTCATGAGGATCACTTCCTTCCATTAAGCAGAATAGAACATTTCCCCTCAGGTTTATTTTTAGTTTATCTACAGTGAAAAATAGCATATTTAAAAATCAAATATTCTAATGATTTTCCAAATGCAGTCCTAAAAGTGTTTTTTAATATCATTCCACTTATTTTGGCTGAACACTTGTATATTTATAATAAACCTAGAAGCTCAATATCAACTTTATGTTGTCCCATCAAAAGGAGACCCAATCACTTTATTGCCTTCACCCTTCCCATTTGGCAATGTTCCACTAGAATGAATTAATAAGTAGTACACTGGATCTTTTACCCTAAGAGAAATGATGGGACAAAGTATATTTTAGAAATACTTCTCTAAGATAGTTCCCCTAATGAGAAAGTTACTGCCATTTTTCTTAAAAAATGTTGCAAACTTGAGTCTTTAAAACTGTTTTTGTCAGCTATTATTAAAACACTGGATAGAAATCATGACTACTGATAATGATAAAGCTGAACTAGTTAAGTTGCTCAGCTTGGTCATCAGAAGATAATGATGATGGTTATTTGAAAACTTATTAAAAGCAATAAGAGCCATATGTGATGACATTTCTTTAATGCTTCTCTTGTTTTGGCTTAGCATCTATTCAGAAGTGTATCATTAGCATTCAGAAGAAATTATAAAAAAGATAATGACTGGAAAATAACCTTTTAAATGACTGCTGCTACATGTTTAAAGAATGATTCATTGGCAATAAAGCTTTAAAAGTCTACTGCATCATATATCATAGTGAACATGTACTTCCATGTTAGCCAGTTTCAAGAAAATGCTCCCAAGGAATGTGGACTTCACCTGACAAGGAACCCAAGCTCATTACCACTAGAGTAATCAATAACCTCTGCTAATGTGTTCAGCTGGCGACACAGGCCAGATCAATAAAACCTGCCACATGCTTTTGTTTTAGGAAATGAAGCCTTTTAGTTCTTAATTAAGGGAGAGCCCTCACATCCGTAATGATTTCTACAATGAATATTACCACAGAGGACATGGGAATGAATCTGCGTTTTTCAATAAAGAACTGCATGAGGAAGGAGAAAAAAAAGGTTAAAATTAAGAGGACTTTGTTTATTGCTTCCTTTGTTTACATTTTAAAATGTAAACCCATAGGAAGTTGTGTTCCCCTTGAAGTGAGAGAATGGCAAAAATTCAATTTTAGAAGCACAGTGACAGGAAGCAAAAATCATTTGTTCAACAAATCTCCATTTAGTGACCAAGCAAGGCACCGTATTTCAGGAAGAGCCCAGTGAATCAACGGCTTGAAGAATTTACAAAGAGAGGACACAGAAAACTGAAGGAAATTATAGCAAAATATTAGAGCATAGCACTAGGATGTAACATAATCTTATCTAATTCAACATTTTATACTGTTTAGTTTTAAAGAATTAGGACATTTTTATAATATAAAATTATATTACAGGATCATTTAGGATCTTAACAGTATAAAGCACCCATGTAGTTTACAATAAGGAAACTGTTTACAAAATATTCTATTTATATTCAATAAAAATGATGAAATAATATTGGACTCCATACCTGACTCTAAGATACACTGAACTTTTTGAAAGCTAAAAGACCAAATGGTAGTGTTTCACACATGTCCGTGTGAAGAGATCACCAAACAGGCTTTGAGTGAGCAACATGACTGTTTATTTCACCTGGGTGCAGGCGGGCTGAGTCCGAAAAGAGAGTCAGCAAAGGGTGGTGGATTATCATTAGTTCTTATAGGTTTTGGAATAGGCGGTGGATCTCACAAAGTACATTCTCAAGGGTGGGTAGAATTATAAAGAAACTTCTTAAGGGTGGGGGAGATTATAAAGAACACTGATCAGTTAGAGTGGGGCAGAAACAAATCACAGTGGTAGAATGTCATTAGTTAAGACTATTTTCACTTCTTTTGTGGATCTTCAGTTGCTTCAGACCACCTGGATGTATACGTGCAGGTCACTGGGGATATGAGGGCTTAGCTTGGGCTCAGAAGCCTGACAGGTAGATGGGCAAAATTGTTTCTATTACTCTTTAATCACCATTTTCTTTAAATTGAGTATATATAAAATCACAGTGTTCTTAAAACATACATATAAAAATAAGAGATACCTAACTCCTTTGTACAAATAAGGCAAAGAGTTAGAGGATTCAGTCCTTTTCTGGGTCAATATCTAATCATTCTTCCTTGATTTCTCCATATACTTATTTATTAGACTTGGCTGAGTGTGACAGACTTCCTTGGATCGGGATAATTTCATCTACTCATTTATTCATAAGATGGCACATTCTGACTCAAGTCTTTATAAACTATTAATCTTAGCTTGGATGTCCTAAAATATGGTTATTTATAAGTACATTCTCATTAATTTTGGACATATTTTCAATTTAAACATGTTTTCTGCTTATAAGTGAATTTAGCTCCCTAACAGATTGAAATAACCTCTTATATTTCTCAACTGTTTTTTTTTCTTTGTTGCAGATTTAGATCAAATTATGCCTTTGAAAACTGCACCTTTTTATCTACATAAAAGATGGGGACAGATGTTTCCAATGCTTTCTATAGCTTCAGAAATGTTTCAAAATCCTGATAAGTTCTATGCACATGAACTCTTTTGCTTACACTGATGTATTTTTAAACTTATTGACCACATACCAGATATGTTGCCCAACTAGCTATATAATCACTAGGGACTCTATAAGAAGGAAACTTGGACAAAAGAAAGTGAAAGCGTTGTAGCTTACGAAAACTTCAAACCAGCTGAGAGCACTTACAGAGCTGTATTTTTAAATAAATATACCCATAGGATTTGGAAAATATTGGCAATAAAAATCCTACTAAGATGAATTACAACTCCCTTGTATCTTCTTCATTACATTTTAAAAAATCCTTTGTAGTATACTTTATTGTGTGTGTGTGTGTGTGTGTGTGTGTGCCTAAGCTCAGGAGGGAAGAAGAATGGGAGAAAGAAGAGGGAAGGAGAGGAAGGGAGGAAGGAGAAGAAAGTTATCAAGACAGATTCATGAGAATTTTAGTTAACACATGACAGTCTGTGACAGTCTGGCTGTCTCTAGCCTCACTACGGCAAAGCTGGCTCTTCTCAATTAATCCTCCTTTTTCCCCCTTTGGTTGCTTATTTGTTTTATTATATTCCATTTAATGAACACATGTATGTATAAGGCTTACCAAAGCCATTTCATATATGTCTACTCATTCCATTTTTAAGATAAGTCTATGGTGAATCCTAACTTCAACAATGAGGGGACTTGAAATTAGAATTAAATCATGATTGTACAAGGCAACTAAAAACTGGCAAAGCTCGGTTTTGAACTCAGTTAGCACTCTACAATATACTGTCTTTCCATTTGTTGTTTGCCAAAACTTTATAATTCCTTAAGAATTGCAGGGAACCTGAAAAATGCTCGCTTTTCTTTTTGACTTACCTCTAACTTAAGTCTTAGACATAATTTTGGAATTATTGGGAAAATATGGTAACAATTATTCAATAAAACAAAAAAGTAGATTTAAAGAGAAACATTAGATACTCTTTCTAGATTTATATCAATGCTTTTTTTAAAAAAAAAAGTTCGTTTGAGGTATCAGTTTTTGTTCACTTTCCTCCAAATGTATACCTGGATACTCCAAATATCATATATTAGTTCATCATAAGCTCACTTATACTTGCCCACATAGAATAGAAAGTGGTGATTAGCTTATGGGCAGTGAATAAATACTTATTCACTTGAAAAGTAAAGTGTTTCATAATCAATGAAAATTGTTGAGGGCATTATAGATTGTCTTTAAATGCTCATTTTGAAAACTAGCACATACAATGAAAGAAAGTAGGGTGAGATTAATCTTGCCTCTAGGTCTCTATTTGACTGTTGTCTTAAACTTTGACTTTTGCAAAAAGGCAAGTGTTTTCCCATCCCCTAAGTAGTAGCTTTGAGCCATACACCTAATACGGTCACAGAAAATGAAGGTTTATGAGGGTTCAAATTGTATTTTTTACTGTTAGAATGGACAAATGAAATACGATCTAAGCTGAACATAAACTAACCTTAAATGAGAAACTTTTTTTAGTAGGTTGTTAGCCTGCAGCCCTGTAATTGCTAACCTTAACACACCTTAGAATACAGAATCATTTCATAGCACTCTGAGGAAATACAAATCTTAGTATTTACTTAATGAGAAAATCTCTTTTTTTGTAAGAGAAGATTATACCACTTGTGAAGTGCTTCTTTCTCAAATAGCTTATTTTTGAACCTTCAACTACAGAATTTTTTAATGTGAGAGTTGTTTTTATGGCATCATTTGCTAATTATTTGTCTGAAATGCCTAAAATAAGCAAATAGGATGATTATACCCATGCAACTATTGCTGAAGTGAGTGATCAAAGTGACATGAGATTTCTTTTGTACGCTTTGCATTTGTTAATATCATAAGATAGTATCATAGAATGAGCTACAAGAAAATTTAAAGCACAAGAGGTATGATACAAGGAAAACTATATAATTCACTGAATACCTGCAATGTACAAAGCATTTTTCTTATTAATGAAATAAACAAATGAAGTAATTATTTCTTATTAGAGATGAAGTAAACTGAGGCTTAGAAAATATAACTTTCCTAAGGTTAAATAGAAGTAATAAAAGTTGGTAAATGAAAGAACAAGAATCCCCTATATTTAAATCCAATAGTCATTTTCTTTTCACCAGTGACTAGAACATGCTATCCTCCCAGAAGTCTCTAAAGGCATACCTTTCATTTTTGGAGGAAAAAGTGGAGGCATGAGAGATTAAGTACCAAATAAGGATTCACATAACACATAGACAAGTATAGGAATGGGTCTGGGTTCTCTATATTCATTCCAAAATTCATGTATTGCATTTTGGTATCATATTATTGGTTTTGCAAGATCTGTCTGTTTTTATGGCACCATTTTCTCCTACTTTATAAAATTTATGAAGCAAAATGAAACTCATGAATATCTGAGAGCAGTGGGGAGAAGTGTACATTTAATAATTTTTTCCTCTCCTGGAATCTATAATTAGCAGTAGAAAACAATAGATCATTAAAAAATCAAGCAATGATATTTGAATTAATATTTTTATTCTTCCCGGTAAGCAACAAAATTCTAAGTAGTTGGTACTTGAAACCTATATGTTTCACACAAATTGCCATCATGGTAATGTGAAATATATTTTATAATTGAAGATTCAAGTAAGAAAAGCTCCAGAAACAAAACCCTGCTGTACTGTAAATCACAGATGAAATATGTTTAATGGTTGTAATTTTCAAGTGACCTGCAGGCAACTGGTATGCTTTTAGGATCTTGATACTGGTATCACAGCAATAGATAATTGAATTTTTTATGGCCCCATTATTTGTTAGTATTTCAGTAATCAAAACCATTACCCAATGTGCTGAGCTGGTGGCAAACTGGAGTCAATAATCTTGCCACATGCTTTGGTTTTAGGAAATGAATCTTATAATCTCTTAATTAAAGGCCACTATTTCATTCCCATTTGAGTTCATTAGACATCTAAGAATATTCAAGAGGAATAGAAAAGTAACTTTAACATTGGTAGGTAGTAAGTAAATCATGTATCAATTAAAACATATAGGTTACTAGTATATATATTGTAGTTCAAGAAAACCTCATGCAAACTATGTATACCCTCAAATTAGAAAATCATTACTTAAATAATTATTATTAGTAGTATTTTTCTGTAGCATTTTTAAACCTTAATTATCACACTGTAAGGCATTTTAAACCTATTCAACTAATGAAAAATCCATTTTCCTCAAAAGTTATAGAAAGCACATCAATCTCAATATACTTGTTTTCTCAAATTTTACTTTAACTTTAAAAAAAGTAGTCATTTTCAGATGCCATTAAATGTAATTATTGAATTTTGTTCTTTGTAAACTAACCTAACATTGTAGGAATCAAAAGATCATTTGTTGGTTTCTGTGGGTCTAATCATGACATTTGTTGGGTCATTATTTAAGAGTTGTGTTTCTGATAGAATCCAGTATATTCCTTCCTGTGATTTTTTAAGTACAGGAGACACAATTAAGTAGCTACAGCTAATGCCAACAGTTAAAGCTAACCCAATTAGGGATGGCTTTCAATTAGAGGAACCAGTTATGGTTTCTACAAGTCAATCATTTTCACAGCTAAAAGAGTTCTCCTAAATCCGTATCCATTGTCATTTTTTAAAGAAAGACATTTGTTATTACCTGAGTTTTGTCTGATTTACGTTACTCCAAAGTAAAAGTCATAATAGGCTAATATTAAAGGTTTAATAATAATGAACTCAAAAGTCAGAAAATATCAAGGTTAATATTCTAAAAGTAAGAGTCGCTATGCACATTTATTCAACAGTCTCTCCAACAAAAGTCTTCCATATATAGCTCAAATAATTTACCGTTGTTTGAATTATTTCATAAATTCTTATAGGAAGCCTACATTTCTCAGGTACTTAAATTATTTCATTGTTGTTCAGTAGGTAGAACACAAGGTCTGTACCTGGCTAATATGATTAATTTCCATTATTAGGAAGAAACTGTCTTTTTCTTATTATAATGTAGCCAGCTGATCTGTGTCTGGAACCCAGAGGATTCATGTGGCATCTCTTTATTACTGTGAAAACATTAGGTAAAAACTACATCAACTCTATAAAGTCAGGACAAATAAATATGTAAATCTTTCAAGAATGAGTTTAATTCTCAAAAGATTTTAAAAAATAGCAATAAACTGAGTTGCTGGCTTGGGGAAAAGGATGCAATGGGTAGTAAAAAAAGGAAATAATAAACAACTATAGCCTTAAAGCTATGTATAGAAATGAAGAATTTAGTGGCATTAAATGTGTGTTGTGTATTAGAAAGATTATATATATCTATCTATATATATATATCTGGATATATTAACTTCTATATATTAACTACTATATCTCTCTACTCCCTTTTGCCCTGCTCTTCTATATGAGATGTACCAATGTTTAAATTTACAAATTAGTCTATAGGTCATAAGACCACAATAAGTCCATCTGGATTTGATGGGGAAGCTTTCATATTGCCTGAACATCCTGAACTATTAGACTTAATGAAATCAGTAATGAGAATCTGGGGAGAGAGGAAGAGTATTAGTGTTTTATGAAATACACTTGTGCCATATTAAACAGAGATGTACTATTTTATATGGGTGTTAAATACAGCATAATGGTGAAATGGATGCAGGAATTTTAAATATAGAAATTGATATAGTTTGAATATTTGTCCCACCCAAATCTCATGCTGAATGTTAATCCCCAATGTTGGAAGTAAGGCCTGGTGAGAAGTGTTTGGGTCATGGGGAGCAGATCCCCTTTGGCTTGTGCAGTCTTCATGATAGTGAGTTCTTGTGAGATCTGGTCATTTAAAAGTGAATGGCACCTCCCCCTCTCCTCACTCTTTCTTGGTCCTGCTCTGGCCATGTCATATGCCTGTCCCCCCTTTGCCTTCTGCCATGATTGTGACCTTTCCAAGGCTTCCCCAGAATCAGAGTAGATGCCAACACCTTGCTTCTTGTAAAGCCTGCAGAAGCGTGAGTCCATCAAACCTCTTTCTTTATATATTACCCAGTCTCAGGTACTTCTTTACAGCAATGCAAGAACTGCCTAATCCAGAAAATCGGTACCAAGAGTGGGTGTTGCTATACAGATATGTGAAAATCCAGAAGCGGCTTTGGAACTAGGTAATGGGGAGATATTGGAAGCATTTGGAGGACTTATAAGAAGACAGAAAGATGAGAAGAGTTTAGAACTTCTTAGAGACTGCTTAAACGATTGTGACCAAAATACTGATAGTGATATGTACAGTGAAGTCCAGGCTGATGAGGTCTCAGATGGAAATGAGAAACTTACTGGGAACTGGAACAATGATCATGCATGTCATGCCTTACCAAAAAGTTTGGCTGCATTCTGTTCATGCCCTAGGAATCTTCATGGAGCTTCATAATGATAATTTAGAGTGTCTGGTGAAAAAAATTGTAAGCATCAAAGCATTCAACATGTGATCTGGCTGCTTCTAATAGCCTATTCTCAGATGCAGGAGCAAAAGAATAACTTAAAATTAAAACTAATATTTAAAAGGAAAGCCCAGCATTTATGTTTCAAAAATTTGCACCCTAGCAAAGTGGCAAGAAAGAAAAAGCTTTGGTGGGGAGGAATTCAAGTGGGCTATGGAACAACCACTTACAAGAGATGCTTGCCTAACTGAAAGGGATTCAAGGCTAATATCCAAGACAATGGGAAAAAAGCCCTCAAAGACATTTCAGAGACATTTGCAGCATCCCCTCCATCACAGACCCAGAGATCTAGGAGGGAAGAATGGTTTCATAGGCCTGGCCCAGGGCCCTGCTGCCCTGTGTAGTCTTGGGGCACTGCTTCCCTCATCCAGGTCACTCCGGTTCCAGCCTCAGTTCAGAGGACCTCAAGTACAACTCAGATCACTGCTTTAGATGGTACAAAGCATAAGCATTGGCAGCTTCCACATGGTGTTAAAGCCTGCAGGTGCACAGAGTACAAGAGGGAATGAGTCTTGGCAGCCTCCAGCTAGATTTCAGAGGATATATAGAAAAGCCTGGGTGTCCAGGCAGAAGCCTGCTGCAGTGGTGGAGCCCCTGCAGAGAAGCCCTAGTAGGGCAGTGTCAAGGGGAAAGGTGGAGTTGGAGCCCGCCCCCACATGGCACTGTGGCACTGCTTTGTGGAGCTATGAGAAGTGGATTGCCACCCTCCAGATCTGAGAATGGTAGATCCACCAGTAGCTTTCACCTTACACCTAGAAAGGCCACAGCCATTCAACAACCTGTGAGAGCAGCCATGAGGGCTGTACCCTGCAAAATCACAGAGGTGGAGTTTCCCAGGGCCTTGGAAGCCTACCACATGCATCAGTGTGCCTTGGATGTGGGACATGGAGTCAAATGAGATTATTTTGGAACTTTATGATTTAATGACTTCCCTACTGAGTTTCAAACTTGTGTGGGGCCTATAGCCCCTTTCTTTTTGCCAATTTCTCCCTTTGGAACAGAATGTTTACCTAATGTCTATGACCCCATTGGATCTTGAAAGTAACTAACTTGTTTTCAATTTTATAGGCTCATAAGTGGAATGGATTTGCATTGTTTCAGATGAGACTTTGGATATTTAATACTAGACTGAGTCAAGACACTGGAGGACTTTTAAGAAAGCATGGTTGTACTTTGAAATGTGAGGAGGGAGATTTGGGAGAGGCCAAGGGGGAAATGATATAGTTTGAATATTTGTCCCTGCCCAAATCTCATATTGAATTGTAATCCCTATGCTGGATTTGGGGCCAAGTGGGAGATGTTTTGATCATGGGGGCAGATCCCTCATGGCTTGGTGCTATCTTCAGAGATGGTGAATTATTGTGAGATCTGCTCATTTAAAAATGTGTGGTACCTCTCTCACCCACACACTGTCTCTATTGCTCTTACTCTGGCCATGTGATATGCCTGCTCCCCTTCCCCTTCCACCATGATTGTAAGATTCCTGAGGCCTCCCCAGAAGTCAAGCATATGCTGGTACCATGCTTCTTGTAAAGCATGCAAAACTGTGAGCTAATTAAACCTCTTTTCTTTATCAATTGCCCAGTCTCAGGCATTTCTTTATAGCAATGCAAGAATGACCTAATACAGGAACTGGAGAGGTAATTTGTCTCTCTTCTCTCAGATATATTCCTCACTTTTTCTTTATTCTCTATGTCAAAGAAGTAGGACTCAGAAGTCAATATTTCTACAATCATTTGCCTATTGTTTTCCAGACTGATTTGGGCAACTGAATTCCTATAAGGTCCCTGTTATGGATTGAATGTGTCCCTCATAAAATTCACATATTAAAGCTCTAACCCCAAACATATTGGTACTTGGAGGTTCGACCTTCAGGAGGTAATTAGGTTTAGATTAGGTCATAAGTGTGTGGCCACCATAATGTTGTTAGTGCCCTTGTAAAGAGACAAAGAGACAGAGTGCTCTCTTCATCTGCTATGAAAGAACACAATAAAAACACAACTGTCTTCAAGATAGGAAAACAGTCTTTGTCAAGGAATGGAATTAGCCAGTAACCTTGATCTTGGACTTCCCAGCTTTCAGAATTATAAGAAATAAATAACTGTTGTTTAAACCACTAGTCAATGGTATTTTGTGATGGAAGCCCAAGCTGTCTGATACAGGGCCATTATTTCAGGAAAGATCTCTAGGTATTGTTGTGGCTTCTTTGAGAATCCAGATGTAACTGACACCCCCTCCATCCAGAGTTCTTTTACTAAAAAGCATAGCTTCTTCATTCTTGGGTCATAAGCTTCTCCTTTTGTCCCTTCAGAACTGAAATAGTAGCAGCTTTATTGCTAAACTCTGAATTGCTTCACTAATTGGCTTACCAATAGTTTTGATATATGAATAACAAATATGTTTAATTAAATTCCTCATCTTATAGATTAGGTATGTTAGTAATTAATTTTTACAGCTCCCTTCATTTAGGAAAGATATTTTTGCTGTGTATAGAATTCTGGGTTGACAGTCGCTATTGCTGTTATTGTTTTTGTGGCTACTGGTTTTTCTCAACACTCTAAAGATGTTACTTCATTGTCTTTAGCTTGCATGGTTTCTGTTGAAAAGTTGGTTGTATTTCTTATATTTCATCCTATGAGTAGAGACTGAGGTAAGTAGTTTTAATATTTGGACGTAGATATGTCTTTTCCTTTTGATGGGCCTTAAATGAGAAGCTATGCTATTCTAGCTGGAATTTGAGCTAAGTCTGAGAAATTGTATTGCTGATAACCCTCAATGCACTAAAGTTTTCACATGCCTGTTATGAATATCTTGCTTCATTCACATTGCCTCCCCAGTCTGCACTTGGCCTTCACCAACTAATAAACTATTCTAGCTGAACTCTATTTTTCTTGTATCTAGTTTTGTCTATAGCAAGCAAGTGAGTGTTCATGTCTTCTGTCCCCATGCAGTTACCTGTCTCTCCTTAGACTTCGGGCCAGATGGAGGGTATTTGTCCACAACTCTTTAGTAGGTTCAAATAAGTTATAAAGTTCATGTAAGTCTTGGTTTCTTTGGATTAATTTTAAAAAACAAAAAGAAAACCATAAAAAACCTCTTTCTTGCTCTCCATTTCCTACAGCAGAAGTCAGAAGTTCAGTGATATGTTTCTAACTTATTACCCAGACATATATTTAGGCTTTTGTTGACTAAATATCATCAACTGTGCTCTGTGCCAGTTTTTAAGTACACAAAAGTATTTTGAAGACAGAATAAGCCTTGTGCTCTAAAATATTTGGTTGTTTGGAGATATTATACTCACATATACATAAACATACAATTGCTGTGGCAAAAATAAGGAATCAACAGGGCCACACAAAGACATGGACATTGCTAACAAGAAGTCACTCCTGTTAAAACTAGGGGAATAGATAAGAAAGAGTCAATCTGGGCCATATGATCATTTAAGATTATGCAGGATCTGGGAAGGAAAGAAGATGGCAATTATTTCTCTGGAACATATTTGGGGAAATAGAAGTATGATGACTATGATGTTTCCTATGCTTTTCTAAATTTTATGCAAATGTTGTGCAATTGGCCAAGTCTTACCAACTCTATTGGACTCCAGCCCTTGTTTATGTCCCTCATTAAAATATTTATATCATTTCACATCTATATCACCCAATTTAGTATTTAAATATATTCTAACTTGTAGTGTATATTTTGTACACATCTTTTTTATACCCCCCAAATTCTAATGTCCAAAAAAGACAAGGTCATATTGTATTTCTTTTTATGCAGTGAGACTGAGGTCATGAGGAAAACCTGTACATTATGATCAAACAGAAGAATATTTACAACTTGGCTTGTATTCTTTCTTCATTACCTTGAGTAAGTTACTTATGCTTAATAAACCTTGAATTACTTAACCACAAAATGACTGGTTCCAAGGGTGCTGAATAAATATAATCACTGCTAAGTTCAATGTAAGGTGTATTAGCAAGAGACTTCTGAAACTTTTCTTTTGAAAAATAAATCATACAAAAACACCTGAAAGAAATATTTGGTAAGGGTAATGATAGTCCCATATGGAAAACTATAGCCAACATCCATTTATACAGCCACAAATCCCTTCTTCAAAAAACAGCATCATATAAATATTATCTCAATGAAGGTGAAGCACACCGAAAGTTTTGGGGTGAAAATATTCTGCGCAAGTATATTTTATTGGTAATCTAAAAACAGAAAAAAAAGAAAAAAATATTTAATTCATTCAGTTGATAATTTCTCCCTTCGATGCTGCAAATTTACATATACAGATTTCCTTTTAACTTTAGATGTAAACATATCGCAGTAAAACTGTCTACACTCATGAATTTTGAGTGAATGCCTTCTTAACTCAAAGGGCCCTGGTTGAGGTGACCATTGAAGGCAAATAAGAAATATTTCTTATATACATTCAAATGCATAATTTAAATCTTTCACATCTCAAAAACAGTTAACCAATTTTCCTCAAATATGGTATAATTTTCCTTCCACAATAAAAACTGCAATCCTGCCAACTTTGGAGTTGTATAGTTTTAGCTGATTTTTAATTATACCAAAGAAAAACACAGTTGAAGTGTTTTCCTTCTAAGTGAAGAAAAGTTTTCTATTCATACTTGTATTACTCAATACCATATGCATGGATCTTGCACAAATGTGTTTTTAAGGAAATCAAGGGGCTTTGAGCAGAGACCAAGTTCTACCCACAAGGAGTGGCAAATATATTATTTTTTTCCATTAAGGAATTAAATTTGCAATGTAATTCTTAGTCTAACTACTGTATTTGTTATTTTAAATGTGTTATTTTAAACTTTATATTCAACATTAACGTTAAAAAAAAAGAAAAACACTGTCCTCCCTGCACCACCTTTGCTTGTAAAAAATAATGTTTTAGTACTACTTAGGTATCTTTTAACATAACTCCCCTTGATCTATCCAAATTTATCTCTCATTGAGCCTATGCACTTTTTTTTTTATTCTATCTAGGGTGAACACCTCACTTTCTTCCATTTTTTCTATTCTGTTTTTATTTCCATATCTCTGTGTATCTATGCTGTCTGCATAAAACACGTTTATTTCCATATCTCTGTGTATACTATGCTCTCTGCATAAAACACCACGGGGTGCGGTGGCTGACGCCTGTAATCCCAGCACTTTGGGAGGCCAAGGCAGGCGGATCACAAGGTCAAGAGATCGAGACCATCCTGGCCAACATGGTGAAACCCCGTTTCTACTAAAAATACAAAAATTAGCCAGGCGTGCTGACAGGTGCCTGTAGTCCCAGCTACTTGGGAGGCTGAGGCAGGAGAATTAGTGAACCTGGGAGGTGGAGGCTGCAGTGAGCCAAGATCACGCCACTGTACTGCAGCCTGGCAGCAGAGTGAAACTCCATCTCAAAAAAGAAAAAAGAAACAAAAAAATATTGATTTCTACCTGTCCAAATACAACTCAGTTATACAAGCCCAAGTCACACCTTCAATGAACACTCGCCAAACCATTTTGGGTTGTACAAATCTCTTTTTTCTCATATAACTTTCTTTCTTGCCTCTGTTTTATTTTTCTATTTTCTTTTTTTCTTTTCTTTTTTTTTTTTTTTTTTTTTTTTTGGTACCTTTTTTTTTTTTTTTTGGTACAATAGCTATGCATTGTAATAGAAACAATATGAAGGTGTAATTTCAAGTCCTGGCACTTTTGCTTTTGTTAGAATTTGCATCTTGGATAAGCCCCTTAACCTCATTGTAACTATTTGGTTATTATAATGGAAAAATAATAATAATATATTTTATGTGTTTATAAATTTAGTAATAAGTGATGGAATATTCTTTTGTGGATTGGAAAATGCTATGCAAATTTAAAGATATATTAGATGTAATATATGTAATCATTTTATATATTGTAACTTAACAGTTCATCAATGAACCCCACTTTCAGGTCTTCAATATGCACATGTTTATATGAGGGGTTAGACTAGTTATCATCTATCCATGAATATTCAATTATTCCATGGAACGCTATTATCTTGAGGTACTCCAGAAATTAAGAATGCCATAACCAGGCCGGGCTCGGTGGCTCAAGCCTGTAATCCCAGCACTTTGGGAGGCCGAGGCGGGCGGATCACAAGGTCAGGAGATCGAGACCATCTGGCTAACACGGTGAAACCCCGTCTCTACTAAAAAATACAAAAAACTAGCCGGGCAAGGTGGCGGGCGCCTGTAGTCCCAGCTACTCGGGAGGCTGAGGCAGGAGAATGGCGTAAACCCGGGAGGCGGAGCTTGCAGTGAGCTGAGATCCGGACACTGCACTCAAGCCCGGGTGACAGAGCCAGACTCCGTCTCAAAAAAAAAAAAAAAAAAAAGAATGCCATAACCAAATAATTTTGACAAACACTGCCCATAGTATATATGGTACTTCTCAGGGAACATTAAATATTAAGATTATGAGATGAAGAAACTTATTTAACTTTGTTTAAATTGATAGTTTTAAAAATGTTTATTTTAAACTATTTAAAATTATGCAACTATATTAACCCCTTTTTGGTCTAATAACTATTATATTAATATTTTTGGACAATAATCCTGTAGATATTAAAATAAGTCATCTTTGGTCATTTCCAGCGGTATGACTTGAAATTTATATTTTTTCAGTCATACACCTTTAGTTTCTGATACAGTCCTAAATATATTAATGCTATACAATAAATCAATTATTTAGGACTCAATAAATGACATCATTTACTAACATGGCCCAGCATATTATTATAAAAATTGGGCAAGTTATATACAAAAGGGAGTCTATCCCTACTCAAAGATGTTTTCTATAGACCTCTGCTAGCTGCTCAGGAAAGGTTGAGGACAGGGCAAAAAACTGGAGTGAGACTGCCTACACAGTATGGATATGGAGGAGGAACAGCCTGCTGGTGTTTGGAAAGGAATAAAAGACTGACCCTATCTTGGTTGTTCTTTCAAAAGCCTTGTATCTCTAGAGAAGGGTGAGCAAATGCTATTGCCTCCAGGGCACAGGTAATGACTCATTATTTCTGGAGGAACCAATAGAGGAAAAATTCCTCAATGATTTCTGGTGTCAGGTGTAGAAAACAATCCTGAACCCATAATTCTACACCAATATAATTAGAATTTGCCTAGTACTGGAAGACGGACAAGAAATTCCCACAGAAACTCCACCAGAGATACAAGACAGAATTTGGCTACCTATTTAGGAGCAGCACAAATGCCAAGAAAATCCCAAACCCTAAGGCTAGTCATTCATGGACTCCCTAAAGCTAAGGCTAACAAAAAAAAGGCTTGGAAAAAATAGTAACCCTTAATAATGAACAACAGCTGTGTATATCTGGAGGCGAGAAAAGGCCATGAATGGAAAATCCTCTGTGCTGCAAAGCCTTAGGGATAGCTCAAAGATGAGTGTAGAACTTTAATACTAAGAAAAATCCTTCAACATCTCAGCACCGTCATAACTACAAGGAATCTTTAGAGAAATTTCAAGCCTGTGATACACTGAAGACACTCAAAAGCAACAAATTCAAACCCAGCTCAACTCCTGATAAGATTCAGTCAATCTTTATCCTAAATGCCTGAAAAGGGGTATTTTTATATCCAGGGTTAAATTGTATTTACCTCAGTCTCTCATAGCCTACATGAGATATTCAATATTCAATAAAATTAAGCATGCACATACACATACACACACACACACACACACACACACACACACACCAGGAAGGAGGAAAAAAATAACAACACATTTTCAAAAGACAATGCAACCAGCAGAATCAGAAATGACCAAGAAGTTGGAACTATCAGAGAGAAAGAGAGACTTTAAAAGGTATGGAATTAATATGATATGAAATCTAGTTGAAAAGGTGGGTAATATGCATTTAAAAAAATCAGAAATTTCTCCTATAACTAAAGCAGCACATGAGATATTTCCTGATGAATCAGAGCCAGAGTTTGGGGAATACTTATGCCTACTCATATGGCCATGAACTTTCAGAAAATGAAAACCAAAGGTAAATCTTAAAAGGTTTCTGTGAGTTGGAAAAGCAAATAAACAAAACCAAATACATACAGGTAACACATAAAAATAAAGAAATGGAATAAATTTAAAAGTATAATATTGGTCCCAGATTGAATCCCGGCTTAGATAAACTAAAGAAAACTTTTTAGTAAACTTGATGAAATTTTAAAATTTCATTTAATATATCAAAAAGATGGAGATTGTTAGGTAAAAAAACACAGGTTAAAACAACTATGTATTTATTTTAGTATTTTTGTGCATAAGGCTTTGGAGACTTTAATGTTTTGTTTACTTTCTAATTGTTACTTGTTTCCAGGAAAGATGACTCATAACATGAAATGCATTGAATTTGACAAATTATGCTGGAAGGAGCTTCGAGTTTTTAAGGAGTAAAGAGAAAAAAATTGCTTTAAAAATGTACAAAAATGATGCATTCTTTAACATCAGGCCTCAAGGTATAAGGTTATATAATGAGAGGTGGGTGGAGATATTCTTGGATTGTGAGGGGGACAGAACATTTTTGTTCTAAGGGACAGACATATTTCATTTACAGCAAGAAGATGAAGGAAACTTTATAGAAATATGTACAGATATAGAGGAATTTCAAGATTAAAAATATGGTTGACTGAGGACCCGGAAAAAAAAAAATGTTGGATATGGAAGAAGTGAAGTTGATGCGGTCGTACTTGGGAACTGAGCAAAGCAATATGCGGGTAAGTATGCACAAACTGGGGGTCAGGAAGAGTAAGATTTCTAATGTGAATGGGTTTAAGTGGGGTATTAAATCAAAGTTGGATTTGAAGAAATCCAACCGTTAGTCTTAGAAGCAGATGTGAGTAATCTGTGAAAGTCAAAGCTTACAAGATTTAGCTAAAAGGTCTGGAACCCTGGGCATATATTCAGTCTTCCGATTTGAAATTGTGTCTTTCCTATTTATTAGACGAGGATCTCTCTGAGAGACAAGTCTCTAAGGTAGGTAACTGAGCTCTGACAACTTGACGAGGTATCACAAGATTATGAGTAGATGTAAAAATCTCAGGGGTGCCTGGTCTCTTCTACAGTACCTTTATGTCATTGTGTCATCATTAAAGAAGGAATATTTATTTCCTTTTTAGTAAGAGAAACAACACATTAAATGGATTAGTTAGAGTGTGTTGGGCTATAAGTAGCAGAAAGTCTGACATGCTTACTACTAACAGAGAAAGTTACTACCTCGCAGAATTTTAATTCCATAGGAAGATACACTCAAGTGTTTGTGGTTGATTCTGTGGATTAATAGCAGCATCAAAAAGCCGTATTCTGTCTGGTGCTCCTTTCTGACACTTTCAGTCGGTTGGTTTTATAATAATATTAGTTCTCTGTAGAATCACAAATTGGCTGCCAGTAGGAGCTTGAGGAATATGCTCCTTTGTTCTTGTCCAGAAAGATAACAGCTTCTTGTTTCTATTTACCAAAAGTCTTAAATGAGAATTTCACCTCTCATTCTTAGGTCTATCAGTTGAGTAGAATGAATAATAGATTAATCCAAACAGGTGATAAATAGATTATATATTATTCAGCATATAGTATCATTTCTGTCAATATTAGGTAACAAGAAATGTTAGCTGAAAGAATAATGGATAATCAGTAAATGTTTATTAATTTTAATGAACTTATTCTGGAGGACACATTTTACTTTTTGAAAATGTTGTACATTGATTATTTTTAAAAAGAAATATTTTATATATTTTCATCAGTACCCCCTTTTTCAATGAAATCATAATGTCTTTGGCTCATTTGTCCATATTTTTAGTAATTCTCTGCCAAAATTGCATTTGAGTAAGGAAAGTGATGTTACATTTATGTCTCTTGTTTGGCAGGTATGTCCTAGGTCATGTCTCTAAGCAAATACCTTTGCTAATAGAATGCAACACTGAATGACTGAGCTAGATTAAGATATTTGCTTACTCTCTTGTTTATTACTGAAGAAATAGTGGGAATGATCTCACTGATGTTTTGTAGAATATTATAGATGTCCACACTCAATAATTTTTTAAATTTCCTTTTATTTTAAGACAGAGTCTCAGTCTGTCTCCCAGGCTGGGGTGCAATGGCAGGAACACAGCTCACTTCAGCCTCAGCCTCCTGGGCTCAAGTGATCCTCCTGCATCAGCATTTCCAGAAGCTGGGAATACAGGCATGCACCATCACGTCTGGCTAATTTTCGTTTTTTGTTTTTTTGTTTTGTTTCGTTTTGTTTGTAGAGACAGGTTCCGCTATGTTGCCCAAGATGGTCTCAAACTCCTAACCTCAGGTGATCCACCTGCCTTGGCCTCCCAAAGTTCTGAGATTACAGGCATGAGCCACCATGTTTGGCTGAAAATTCAATCATTTTAAAAACTATACTCATTTCTTCCAACTAACTAGATTGTCTTCTACCATCTCCCCCTAAAAACTGCATTTGAGTGTGACTTCAATATCCATCAATTTTTTCCAGACTAAAAATGTATGTCATAGTCAACTCCTCACTATCTCTAAAAATCAAAGTTTTTCTATCCTCCACCCTCCACTCATTCATTCAAGAAATATTTTTTGCACTGTGTACAGCGTATCATCCTAAGCCTGGCCTTCATTAAAATACAATCTAGCTTAGAAGACAAAACACAAACAAGTATTCATAAGTGTGACATATAACCTACATTTAATTAGGTACATATAACCTACATTTAATTAAGTACATGAATCTTAACTATAAAATTTAATGTTTTAACAAAGGTATACATTCACGTAAACCACATTCTGTTTAAGTTATAACACTTTTTGTTACTCAAGAAAGCCCACTTGTATCTTTTCTTTTCAAATTAATACCCCCACTCTCTGCAGAGGCAACCAGTCTTCTAATTTCCAGCATAAACTTAATTTTTCCTGTTTTAAAGCTTCATATACAGGTAATTATACAGTAGGTACACTTTTATTGCATCTTTTGTTTTGCTCGGTTTAATGTCTGTGATAGTCACCCATGTTTGTGTATATCAGATCATCTCCTTTGATGTTGTATAGTGTAATATATTTGAGATAATGACAGTGTGTTCGTCTATTGATAGGTAGTTTACATTTATCATAGGTAATAGAAATACGAGTTCTTTCTCTGGATATTTGTGGTTTTTTCGTTTGTGTTTTCTGCCATGTGGTCTCACTCTGTCACCCAGGCTGGAGTGAAGTGTACTTATTTATATTCATTTTTCTTGGCTAAATATCTCTAGGAACTGCTAGATCATGTGGTAAGTGTATGTTGTTAGAATCTACAAAGCAATGCCACAACATAGGTATACCATTTACATTCCCATCAGTGGTGTGTGCGTTGCACGTTCAATATTATTTGGTGCTGTCAATCTTTCTAATTTTATTCATTATAGTTGGTTTAAAGTAGCATAAAATTTTGATTTCAATATTTGTTTCTCTGATGACCAATGGCACTCATCACCTTTTTAATGTGCTGGTTCCTATATCTTTTTTGTTGGGTAGTTTTTCAGACTTTTCACATTTTTAGGGGAGCTATTTGTCTTTTTAATTTTGAATGATAGGGCTTGTTTGGACACAAGTTATTTGCTAAATATATGCTAGATTTGGGGCCAAAATTTGTTACTCTAAAGGCGTATTCATATTCTCTGTGAAGATATTTTTGGCAACAAGCCAAACATATTAAACTAAGCTTACACTATAGGATTTTGTTTGAATATAAATGTATAGGATCACATACTTAAATATAGAAATGAGCAGCTAATTGGGAAAATAAATATGGTTATGTTAAAATTCAATTTATCAACATATATAACTCTCCTAACAACTTACTACAACTTACTACAAATATCTATGCATATTCAAGAAACCACCTTTTTGATAATGAAAAATGGAAAAAAAATATTTTATGGAGATAATCTCTATTCTCTGCATCCATAGAAAATATCCATGTTTTCTTATTACCATCAACTACATATGTCAGAATTAATCATTTTATGTTTAACTTATGATCACCCTGAAAAATCTTATATGGAAAGTTTATGACACAACATTATAATTTCCCTAATAACCTGGCCGTAGTTTACGTACATGTTAGATTGCATTTACTTTTGTTGTTATTGTTATCATATTTACTTTAATAACAAATCTTATATTTTAACAAGTTTCTGAATTGCAATTTCAAATTGTAAATTTACAGTTGGTTAGCATCCTCTTACAAATTAACTACACTGAGAAAATTGCTTAGGCCTAGAAAACTGACTATATATATTATGGATTCTAGAAACAAATCACACAATAATATTCCTAAAGGGATGTGAGACTCAATGAAGCACTGTTTCTCAAAGAAAAAAGAGAAGAGATAAAAAGAAAATGAAAACAAAACAAAATTAGAAAAGTTTTAGCACATATTACATTTTTCTTATAAATTTACCCTTAAGGAAGATGATGTTTTAAAACATAAATTCAGTGTTTTATACTTTGAGACAGTGGAAATAACAGTACAATGAAAGTCAAAATGTGGGATATATTTCTGTCTCTGGAACTAATAGTTGTGTGATAACAGACAAGGTACATAACTTCTAAGGGTGTTGATTTCTGTGCTGTGAATTAGCTGTATCACTTAATGTTTAATGCTGTATCATCCAGTAATTCATTCCTTTACAGGTAAGTAAAATCATATTCTTACAAATATTATTGAGTTGGTGCTCAAATGTACA
The DNA here is from genome assembly GCF_049350105.2 of Macaca mulatta. Lineage (NCBI taxonomy): Eukaryota > Metazoa > Chordata > Mammalia > Primates > Cercopithecidae > Macaca > Macaca mulatta. The sequence goes on from NC_133419.1 coordinate 98,667,985, forward strand.
AGATTTCAAAGAATGCTTTTTCCTGTAAACAATGGGGTTAGTGCTATAAGCATCAAAATACTCTCCATACTAGTTTGATTAGTTGACTAGATTTATTTGAAATTATTTGAATTAGGAATAGAATAATTAGCCCCATTCCATTATTTGAATTCTTTATAGGCATGAGATAATTCTTATAGTTATTACATTTGTGGGGATAATAAAGCAATTCCCTTTTTTCTCCCCTAGATATTAAGAAATGAAAGAAATAAGATTTTTATTGTTGAGTTTGTTCTGACTCATGGGATGAGACTGTCAAATCAGTCTCACATGAATCAGAGAACATACCTATCGACAAGTTTTATGAAATAGTTTCAAGCATACAGGAAATCAGAAGCTCAGAAGACACAGAAATATGTCTGTGACATTGACATTGAGGGTTGTTCCCCATGTTCTTGTTTCACATGATGAGCATGCACCTCTGGCCCAGACACATGAGGACTCTGAATGAGGTTTTCAGGTATTCTTACATAGTAGAGAGCTTTTAACTTCTTAAAACAATTCCATTCATTAATCCAGAGAGCCGCACATCTTCTGTGACATTTTCCAGACAGCCATGCCTCATACACCCTACAATCTCTTTACTGCAGAGGATCCTCCTTCATACACCCTACACTCTCTTTACTGCAGAGGATCCTCCTTCAGGGCATGTGCTGAGGATATTTCAGAAGTGAAGTCTCTCACTTCTGTTTATGCAGAGTTCCATCAGAAAATATTAGACATGGTTCCCTGCCTTTGCCTTGTATTTCTGCCCCAGGACTGTTCCTTAAGTAAGGAGCATAAATGGATGGAGACCTACTGCTTTAACTCATTCCTCCCTGAGTTAAACTGTAAAATCAGCACACAATTGATCAGAAAAGAGACAGAGAAAGACACTGCAAAAAGAACGTTTCATAAGAAGAACAAGATTAAATTGAAGTTGTTATATATCTTTTAAAAAGTTAATCAGATTAATGTTAGTAAGAAATGGAGGATAGAAAATTGACAGCCACCATGTTAAAAGTTCGTGACACATCAAAAGGCAGGTGTTGGAGAGAACTGGCCATCACAACATCCATGCCCGAAGAAGCTCTGAAACAGTCAAATGATAAACCTCTATTTCCTTTTGTAGTGAGTTATTTTTCCATTTCAAAAAATATTTTTTAATTCATTCTCCTTGTAGCTAGCCAACAGAGAAAACTGTTCAGACTTACTTGACAGTTGTGTTTCTCACTGTTAATTAATATAGTATCAAGTTTTTTTGTGAACTGTCTGTGAATAACTAAGCATCTTTAAATTCTTGAGGATTTGACTGACTAACGGAATTAGAATTATTCCGAGGTAATAACATATTATAGATATGTTAGGAAGAAAACTGGCTATGAGAGTAACATGCTAACACCTCCTTTTCTTTAATAACTCATCTCCTTTCCCCACTAATACATTAATTCGATTCATAAAAGTTAAGATCTAAGGTCACCAGAGTTCTGAGAGGTCCAGATCATCATGCATAGGATTCCCCTCCACAAGATCCTTAATGTCAATTAAATATTTTACATATTTTTTAGATGCTTTCAGTGTTAAGATAGTCATAATATCATAGGGGAAACCATTATACTAACTACAAAATATGTATTAGTCACCCTGTTATGTTAGACCTTATAGGTTGCTTCAAAATTATTTCATTTATTCTATACATATTTATTAATATGCTATTCTTTGATAAACTATAGAAAAATAAAACCCACGTTAGAGTATTATATCAGGGGCTGGGAGGTGCTCCCACCACATATACATTTAGCATATTAAAATACTAGGGCATTGTAATATACTTTACTGGTTATTAAGAAAATGCAGAGAAGGGGCATCTAACATAGTTTGGAGGTGAGAAAGTTTAATAGAGTAGGTGATGAATTAAGTGAGAAGTAAAAAATAAAAGCAGTGTATTCTCATATAGGCTCATAGCTTTAAATAGCCTAATTCTGATGTGCCCAAAATTTATATCTCCAGATTTGACCTCTGCCCTAAATTTAATTTATCAATTGCAAATACAGATTCACTGGATACCTAATAGAGTAACTTAGTAACTTATCTTGCTCAAAACTGAGCTCATGATATCCTACAAACGGACAATCCCATTGCAATCTTCCCTGTTTCAGATATAATGACTTCATTCTTTCCCAGAAACTTAGGCTGAAAACCTAAATGCATCTTTTTTTCTTTTTGAGATAGAGTCTCTCTGTCACCCAGGCTGAAGTGCAGTGGTGAGATCTCGGCTCACTTCAAACTTCACCTCCCTGGTTCAAGCGATTGTCATGCCTCAGCCTCCTGAGTAGCTGGGACTGTAGGCATGCGCCACCACGCCAGGCTAATTCTTTTTGTCTTTTTAGTAGAGATGGGGTTTCACCATGTTGACCAGGTTGGTTTCAAACTCCTGACCTCAGTGATTCTCACAACTTGACCTCCCAAAGTGCTGGAATTACAGGTGTGAGCCACTGTGCCCAGCCCCATTGTATTTTTTATTTGCATTTCCCTTATGGTTGATGATGATGAACATCTTTTAATGTTTACTGACCTTTTCTATAATATCTTCTTTGAAGAAATAGCTATCCAAATCCTTTGTCCATTTTTAGGTTGGGCTGTGTACCTTTACATTATTGAGTGTAAGCATTTTTTATATATACTATAAACAAGTCCTTTCTCAAATGTCATATTTAAAAATAATTTATCCAATTCTGAGTTGTACTTTTCATTTTCTTAATGTTCTCCATTAAAGCACAAAGTCTTTATTTAATTTATCAAGTCAATATATCTATTTTTTGTCACTCATGCTTTTGTTGTCATGTAAAAAGGTTTTGCCCAACTCAGTGCCATAAAGATTTTTCTCATTTTTCTAATTTTTTTACAATTTTTCCTGTTATATTTAGATTCATTTTAAGGTAAGTTTTTTGTACAGTGTGAGGTAAGGGTCCAAATTCATCTTTTGTATCTAGCTGCCCTGAAATCATTTCTTGAAAAGACCATTCTTTTGCTCAATGAATTGCTTAGACACTCTCATCAAAAATCAAATTATTGTGGCCAGGTGTGGTGGCTCACACCTGTAACCCCAGCACTTTGGGAGGCCAAGGCGGCTGGATCACGAGATCAGGAGATTGAGACCATCCTGGTTAACATGGTGAAACCCCGTCTCTACTAAAAATACAAAAAAATTAGTCAGGCATGGTGGCAGGTGCCTGTAGTCCCAGCTACTCAGGAGGCTGCGGCAGGAGAATGGCATGAACCCGGGAGGCGGATCTTGCAGTGAGCCAAGATTGCGCCACTGCACTCCAGCCCGGGCAACAGAGTGAGACTCCATCTCACAAAAAAAAAAAAAAAAAAAAAAAAAATCAAATAACTGTTAATATGAGGGTTTATTTATGGACTCTCAGTTTTATTCCATTGAATAAACATGAAGGTGATGTTTATAATTTTTCCAATACCACTCTGTCTTGATTACTGTAGCTAAGTAGTAAGTTTTAAAACTGGGATATGTGTGTCTTACCATAGTTTTAAAGATTATTTATGTTATTTCAGGTCCCTTGAATTTTCAGATTAATCTTCTCATCAATTTGTAATTTGTCCAAAGGAGTAGGCTTGGGCAAATTTCCAGAGTGTTATTCTTAGGTGTCCTTCTAGGGATTTTATAGTTTTAGGTTTTACATTTTAGTCTTTAGTTCACCTTGACTTGATTTTTGTATGTGGTGAAAGGAAGGGGTTCAATTTCAAACTTCTTCATGAGGAAAACTCCAAAAGCACTTGCAACAAAAACAAAAATTGACAAGTGGGACCTAATGAAACTATAGGGCTTCTGCACAGCAAAAGAAACTATCAATACAGTAAACAGACAATCTATAGATTGGGAGAAAATATTTGCAAACTATGCATCTGATGAAGTTTTAATATCCAGATTCTATAAGGAACTTAAATCAGCAAGCAAAAATCAAACAACCACATTAAAAATAAAAATGGGCAAAGGACATGAACAGACACTCCTCAAAAGAAGACTTACACATGACAAACAAACACATGAAAAAATGTTCAACATCACTGATCATTATAGAAATGCAAGTCAAAACTGCAGTGAGATACTATCTCATACTAGTCAGAATGGCTATTACTAAAAAGTCAAAATAACAGAAGATGGTGAGGTTGCAGAGAAAAGGGAATGATTATACACTCTTGGTGGGAATATAAATCAGTTCAGCCACTGTGGAAAGCGTTTTGGAAATTTCTCAAAAAAAACCTAAAACAGAACGGCATTCCCATCACCAAGTATATACCCAAATGAATGTAAATTGTTCTACCGTAAAGACACATGCATACTCATATATTCTTCACAGCAATATTTATAATAGCAAAGACATGAAATCAACCTAGCTGCACATCTATAGTGGACTGGATAAAGAAAATATGGTACATATACACTGTGGAATACTATGCAGCCATGAAAAACAACAAAATTGTGTCTTTTGCAACAACATGGATAGAGCTGGAAGCCATTATCCTAAGCAAATTTACACAGGAATGAAAAACCAAATACCATTTATTCTCACTTATAAGTGGGAGCCACTGGCCAGGCGCAGTGGCTCACACCTATAATCCTAGCCCTTTGGGAGGCTGAGGCAGGCAGATCACTTGGATCAGGAGTTTGAGACCAGCCTGGCCCACATGGGAAAACTCCATGTCTACTAAAAATACAAAAATTAGCCAGATGCGGTGGCACGCACCTATAATCCTAGCTACTCAGGAGGCTGAGGCAGGAGTTGAACACGGGAAGTGGAAGTTACAGTGAGCCAAGATCGTGCCATTGCACTCCAGTCTGGGTGACAAAGAGAGACTTCATCTCAAAGAAAAAAACAAACAAATAAACAAAAAAACCACAGGAACTAAACACTGAAATACACAAAGAAGGCAACAATAGACACTGAGGTCATCTTGAGGGTGGAGGATAGAAGGAGAATGAGGATTGAAAAACTACCTATCAGGTACTATGTGCATTGCCTCAGTGACAAAATAATCTGTACAGCAGACCTTCACAACAGGCAATTTACCTGTGTAACAAACCTCCACATGTACCCCTGAACTTACAAAGTTGGAAAGAAAAAAAAAGAAGTCAGCTTTTATTTTGATGGGGAACACATTGAATCTGTAGAAAAATGTAAGTATTAACCCATCTTAACAATATTGTTTTTCTATTTATGAATATGAGATTTTTTCTATCTTTTTAAGTTTTCTTTAATTGTTTCAACCATATCTTACAGTTTCTGAGAATAAATTTAATACTTATCTTGTCAAATTTAAGACCTGGCTTTTTTATTATTTTGGTGCTACTGTAAATTGAATTGTTTTTCAAATTCGACTTTTGAAACGTTCTTTGCTAGGGTATAGAAATCCAATATATTTTCATACAGTTGTTTTCACAGTTTTGTATTTTGGATCCTGCATCCTGATTTCCTATATTTATTTTAATACTTTTTAGTGGTTTTCTTAGGATTTTCTTTATAGAAGATAGTGTCATCTGCAAAGAGAGATGGTTTTAATTCTTTCACTCCTATATGAATGCATTGTATTTCATGTTTTTGCGTAATTTGCCTGGCTAGAACTTCCAGTTTTATGTTGAATAGAAATTATAAAAATGGGCATCCTGGACTACTTCTTGGTTTTAAATAAAAAGCATTAAGTCTTTCTCCATTAAGTGTAATGTCAGCTGTGGTTTTATTGTACATACATATTATCAGATTGAGGGAGTTTCCTTCTATTTTTAGTTTGTTGAATGTTTTCATCATGAAGCAGTGTTGGGTTTCATTAAATGTTCTTGTTTCCTTTTCTGTGTCTATTGAAATCCCCAAGTGTTTTTATCCTTCAACCTACAACATTATGCAATATATTAATGGATTTCACATATTAAACTTTGTATTCACAGGATAAATCCACCTTGGTTATCAAATATAACTTTTTTTATGTTACTGGATTACGTTTGCTAGCATTTGGTTGAAGACACTGGTCTGCATTTTTCTCTTCTTGTGATGTGTTTTTCTCGCTTTGGTATCAGGCTAATACTGGTGTTATATGTTCAGAAGTGTTCCCTATTTTTTGGAAGAATTTCTGAGTAATTGTTTTTAAATGTATGTGGGTACAAATATATACAATTTGTACTGGACACACACACACACACACATATATATATATATATATGGTAGTATTCATAAGTAAAGTTGTCTGTACCCAGGTAATTCTTTGTGGGAAAGTTTTTATAACTAATTCAATTCTTACTTGTCCTAGGTTTATTAAGGATTTTCTGTTTTCTCTTGAGTCCATTTTGGTAGCTATGTCTTTCTAGAAGTTGTCCATTTCATATGCATTTTGTAATTTGTTGGCATACAATTTTGCATCTTATTATTTTATATTTATTTCAATTTCTATAAGGTCAATAGAGATATACCATCTTTCAATCTGGTTTTAGTAATTTGAGTTGTCTCTCTTTCTTGGTTAGTCTAGACTTGTTAGTTTTGTTGATTTTTTTCAAATAACCAACTTTTGGAGTCACTGTTTTTCTCTATTTTCCATTTCCTATTTAATTAATTTCTATTAATACTACAAATTATTAATGTTAATATAGGCTTTATTATACCTTTTGCTTGCTTTAAGTTTAGTTTGCTCTTCTTTTATGACAGAGTCTCACTCTGTTACCCAGGCTGGGAAGGGCAGTGGTGCGATCTTGGCTCACTGCAACTTCCACCTCCCGTCTTCAAGCGATTCTTGTGCCTCAGCCTCCTGCGTAGCTGGGAGTTCAGGCATGCACTACCATGTCCAGCTAATTTTTGTATTTTTAGTAGAGACAGGGTTTTGCCATGTTGGCCAGGCTGGTCTCAAACTCCTGACCTCAGGTGATCCGCCTCCCGCGGCCTCCCAAAGTGCTGGGATTACAGGCATGAGCCACCACGCCCGGCCTGTGATTTTCTTGATTTGAAATCTTTTCTTAAATTTTTAAAAACATAGTTATTTCCAGATGCAAATTTTCCCTTAAGAGCCGTCTTAGCTGCATCATGCAAATTATGGCATATTGTACTTTCATTTTTCTTTATCTCAAAATATATCCTAACTTCTAATTTGACTTCTTCTTTGACCCATTGGCTATTTAGGAGTGTTTGATTTAATCTCCAAATATTTGTGAGTTTCTCAACTGTCTTTCAGTTATTGATTTCTAATTATACTCCATTATGGTCATAGAACATACTTGCATTATTACAACTCTTTTTAAATTTATTGAAGTTTTGTTAAGACCTGTTAAATCATCTAATCTGGTGAATGTCTATGGTGTCTAGCTGGTTTATAATATAGTAATTTGTTTTTTATTGGAATATAAGTGGCAATTTCTGAGACTAAGAAATAGAGGTAGAAAATAATAGGGTCCCACATTCTTCAGGTTCTAAAGTAATCATACCATTTTTGAGATCATTTATTGTTATTAAGCTTTACCTTAGCATAAAAATAAACTACGTACATTTTTTCAGTTTTTACCTGGTGGCCCTATATCTGCCCTATGGAGCTTAAATTTTTCTCTCTCCACTCATCTGTTCTTCAAATATTAGAATAAAATTTTCTGGATGTCTTAAATCTTTTCCTCTATTTCAGAGTTTTCCCTTTAACACCACTATTCTTCAAATAATAATTTCCCTATGCCAGATGTTGGGTAGAAATAGTCAAGAATAAAAATAATAGCTATGCACTGCCCAGGATAAGGTAATGTTTTGTGGAAAAACAGATAAATATGGACAGATAATTACAATGTCTACATTTTTACATTTCCCTGTATAATACATAACATATTTTCTGCCATGGGTTTGTTCAGAGTTAAGCTCAGCAATGGGAAAAAGATTTCTATTCAATAAATGGTGCTGGGAGAACTGGCTAGCCATTTGCAGAAGATTGAAACTGAACCTTTCTTTTTATACCACGTAAAAGAATTAACTCAAGATAAATTAAAGACTTAAATGTAAAACCCAAAACTATAAAAATATTGGAAGACAAGGTAAGTAATACAATTCAGAACATAGGCATGGCAAAGATTTCATAGGTGGACCTACGTTTCTTTCTCCTAGAAAGAAAGGGAAGTTTCTCTGCGGTATCCATACAGATACTAGTGAAGGGATAACAATCAGAAGCCCTGATATGAATGAAACATAGGTCCACCATAGACAGGTGCTCCTCCATTTCCACAATAGGTCTAGATCATTCACAGAGGTGCCTCAATGCCTTGTTCACCAGAAATAACTTGTCTTTCTTTTGCTAACCTACATCATATTCCCTATTTCGAGCTTTGTTAATAAATGTTGGTATATTTTCAGGATACCTTGATTTGCCTTCTAAACACAGAAATCTCAAAAATACCATATCGTTGTGCAGTTTATTTTCTTTCCCTTTTTCTGCCAAGATGCACATTTCTATCTACTAATCTATTGATAATTGATTTACCTTACTTGTGCTTTCCTAGAACATTTTTTTCCCCTAAGAATAGTTCTTCTAACATATCTAGGAATTCTCATTCTTTCTGATAAGAAAAAACATTCTTCAAACTCTTTCAGACACTTTGCTACAGAGAAAAACAGCTTATATATATTGCTTGCATATTTTGTTATCTTATCAGAAAGGATATTGAAGCAGAAAATACTGGCCATAATTTATGGGTGTCAGGATGAACTATACTCTTTTTTTCAATCTACCAGGACACTATGAGGGAAACAATCATTCCTTAATGTCCAGGTTATACCTGTTTGTATATCATCTACACTTTCTACTTTAATTTTCTTCCTGTCCCTCTCCTATCCTGAATAATTATCAATGGCTCAAGGTCTGTTAGTGTTTGTCATATTCATCCTCTCCTTGGAATTTACTCAGATTTTAAATAGCCTCCAATACATTTACTCATACATTTGTCTAAATATTTCAGGATGCACATTTTATTAACTATCTATCAAAACAGTTCTATATTCTCAATATTATAAAGTCTTACATATTATGTCCCTCTCTTCGACATACATAATTTACATTAGGCTTTTAAAAACTTTTAGAATTACTGCCATATACACTTTCTCTGTTTAGCTTGTTTATTAATTTGTCCAACAAATATTTACGTAGAACCCATTTTGCCAGGCATATAAATAAAATTTAATCGAATACCTGCTTATCCAGGTTTTAAATTTATTCTCCTATGTTATTACAGTAATATTTGTATTATATGCTGAAGAGTTTTCAACATTAATGTTTACCTATCAATACATATTTATGGAATTTTTGCAATGTGCCCATGGCATGTTAGATACAAGAATTATAAAATGTGCATTCTGCTTTTAAGAATTTCACACCATATATTGGATAGCATGATATATGAGTATGAAAGATAAATAAAATAATAAAATGTAATACAGGTTGTGGCTTTACTAGGAGTCAGAGGATGAGGATATGAAGAGGGTGGAAGCTGATCAGGTTCTTAAAGGCTGAGGGCAAAAGAATGGTATGATTATAAAAGTGTAATTAATAAACTTGAATTTTAAAATTTACAGGAAAAAATTCTAGAAGACTTTATTTACTAAATACTCTTCTAGCTCATTGTCCAATTTTAGCCAGTCTTTTTATCTCAGATGTCAGTATTTTCTGAACAACTGTTTCCCCATTTGTAAACAGAGTCCATAAGTAAACAGCTAACTATCTAGATAATAAAATTGATTAATTAGCTGTTATTCTAAAATAGAAAGTAGAATCACATTTTTTAAAGCTAGGGAAAGTAACCCTTTTGTTTATTGTAGACTACTAGTTGCTAGGGAATGTGGATTATTTTGCCAATTGCACATCATATTAATTTAAAAGGGGATATGGTAATTTTAGAGCATAGAAATGTTCAGAGATGACTTTGACCACGTGATGAAAATGAACACCACCAGTAGCAGGATGTGCTGATACCATATATTCTTTGATATAATATATGGAGATGAGCACAACATCATTTCTGAATTTAATAATGAGGGAACATCAGACAAATCCGAATTAAGAGACAGTCTATAAACTAATTGACCAACATTCTTCAAAATACCAAGGTCATAAAAGATAAAGAAATACTGGGGATCTTAGAAGACACTTATAAAACAAGACTATTAATTACCATGTGGGATCTCCATATGGTGCTGGACTAGAAACAGGATATTAGTAGAGAAATAGGATATGAATAAGTCTCATCATAAATGCTTTTGTATGAGCATTGATTTTCTAGTTTTGATAATTTTATATGTTCATGTAAAATGTAATCATTTAAGTAAGCCAAGTAAAGAATATATGAGAAATCTTTTGTATTTGCAGTGTTGTTGTCAATGTGAAATTATTTCAAGTGAAAAGTTAGAATATGAAAATAAATTAAAAATTAAATGTTTGTTCATTTTTTATTTTATATATTTCCATTTTCCCTTAAATCTATTTGTAACAAAAAATTCTTAAAGGCTTTATCATCTTATTAAAAAATGGTGTGGCAGACAGAATGATAGTGCCCCAAAGACGTCTACGTCCTGATCCCTGGAACCTAGAAATATGTTACTCTACATGGCAAAAGAGAATTATGGATATGATTAAGTTAAAGATCTTAAGATGTGGAGATTATCCTGGATTATCTGGGCAGACCAAATGTAATCACAAGACTCCATAAAAGAGGGAAATAAAATACCAGAAGCAGACGAAATTGTGATGATGAAAGCAGAGGTCGGAGAGCAAAGGAGATTTAAAGAACCTATACTACTAGCTTTGAAGCTAGCAGTCCATGAATCCAGGAATATAGATCACTTCTAGAAGCTGGAAAAGGCAAGGAAATGCATTCTTATGTAGAGCCTCCAGAAGGAATACAGTCCTGATAATACCCTGATTTTAGACTCCCCTCCCTTCCCCAACTCCCCCTCCCCCTCCCCCTTCTCTCCTTCCTTCTCCTTTTTCGGACAGGGTTTAATTCTCTCACCCAGGCTGGAGTGCAGTGGCATGATCACAGCTCACTGCATCCTCGATCTCCTGGGCTTAAGTGACCCCTCTGCCTCAGCCTCCTGAGTAGCTGGAATTACAGGTACGCACCATGAAGTCTGGCTAAATTTTATTTTTTGGAGATACGAGATCTCCCTATATTGTGCAAGCTGGTCTCTAACTTCTAAAGCTCAAGCGATATTCTCACCTTGGCCTCCCAGAGTTTTGGGATTACAGGTGTGAGCCATCACACCTGGCCAGATTTTAGAACTTCTTACCTCCACAAAGGTAAGATAGTAAATTTATGTTGCTTTATGCCACTCAGTTTGTACTATTTTGTTACAACAGCAATATAAATCTAATATAGAAGAAAATGCACTCAATTGGCCAAGACCCTTCATACCCTTGAATGTCTGTTCCCACTGCCTTTGTGTGTGCCTAATTTATGTCAGAATCTCACTGAAAAGGAACTGGGGTAAAATTTTGTGCCCATCTTCTCATCAGAGATTTTACTCAGCTTATATCAATATCATAATCACTATTGAAACCTCAGAGGAGCCTCTAACATACTGTACTCCATCAACTGGGAGGTAAAAATGAAGCAAAAACAGTATCTTTTTTTAACCAAATTGAGGCCAGTATTGAAGACAAGACATTAATTCTATTGATACATGGGTCAGAACCTGTAAGTCCCAGAATTAGCCATTAAATCTTTGCATCGATTTATGGCATGTAAGAATCAAGAGATCTGCAGTCTTGCTGGGCAGATATATTCCCAAGAAAAGAGTATGGCTGAACCAATATTTATCAACTGCAGGAAAAAAAAAAAAAAAAAAAAAAGGCCAGAAGCATACCAGTTTTACTTCTTTCACTAAATGGAAGAAGCATTTCCAAGAAACTCCCACCGTCATTGTCATTGTTGTCATCACCAGTGTAATGATCGTTATAAAAATAACAGTAGAAACAATAGCAATAATGTGATACACAGGCAAAACAATATAAATTTAAATAGTATATGTATTATAAAATATTTGAAGTATAACTAGATCATAAGAATGATTCTTTATCTGGACTTTATTCTTATACTACAGGGTTAGTCACTCATATATATATTAGTCGTGACTATAACCTTGCATATGGGAATGTGTAAATGTTTTTATTGGTATGTCCCTCTCTATAAAAATATCAAATCTTAAATATACATATACATATTAATTTATAAATCATATACCTGTACTACCAACACATGTATATAATTTATAAATGTGTGTATAACAAATATCACAGATATTGATTTTTTTCTGATTTCCCTATGAAAATGAATATAAACACATGGAATCCTCAACATAAAGACCTTCTTATACACCCATCAGGGTTCCTAGCAATTCATGTAGAAGTCTACATATCTACACTAAGTTTTTAGCTTAATAACCATTCCATTTTTGACAAGGGACCTTTTGTGTGCTCTCAGTATGTACCAATTATATGTCCCAAGCAAGATCCCTAAAAAGTAATTTTAGTATTTCTGAAGAACAAGCCTCCATAGAAGAGAGAAAAGATTGAGAAGGCAAATGAGCTTCTTTTCTTGTGTTGAGTGCCCAAACAGAAAAAAAAAGTAAATGAATGAATAATAAATAAATACACAAACAAACAGATAGTTTAGCCTGCCACAAGCAGGGGGTCAAAATAGAAATTATAGTCTGATGCCATGGGATCTTGAAGGATGAGTAAGAGTTCCGCACATGAGTGTATAGGTGTGGTGTTTCAGGTAAAAGGCACAAATAAGATGGTATAGAAGACATGGCATACTATGATATGGCTACATATGAAATAAGGGAATAAAAACCACAGGAGGAATGAAGAAAGAGAAAGGAGAGCTAAACCTTCATAAAGTTTATAATTCTGTGTAGATATGGAAAGATTCTAGTGCAAAAGTGAAATTCCTTATGAACATACTCTTAGGAGCACTGAATGCCAAGGTCACAATATTAAGATAATAGGACAGGGAGTCCTTTCTCTACACACAAAATAATTCAGGCTAAAAGAAAAAAACAGTTGTTTTAATGTCTGAGTAAATTAACCTTGTGTATATTTGTTGGTCAGTTGAGATGGGGAAAGGAGTTGGGACAATGAATGCTTATTGACATTTACAATTTACAAGAGAAGATATAAGAATACATAGCCTAGGGACCCTGATAGTGTGACAGGTTTTGGTAGAGATTTTACATCATATATTATTAACTAAGGTATAAATTACCTGTCTCATTTAGTTTATAGTCAAATTTTCAAGTTTACCTTTTCCAATTATTCTTCCTTTCTGCAATGTACATGAAAAAAAAAAAAAAACTTGCTAAGATGAACCTTCTGATATCTTCCCTTTTCCTGTGGTTGCTTTTGTGAGCAACATTTTGAGTGCCACATGAAATTCACAACCTATAAATTGCCACTGCTCTACACAGCAGGCTGATTTCTCACCAAGTTATTCACTGTTCTAAGGAATTGGAATAAAAAATCATTCATTTCCTAATGATGGAGCATCTTCAACCTAAGCAAAGCTTCCTCAGAAAGATTTGGATCTTCTCAAAATGCTTCAACAGGACTCTTGAACTAAATTGCTCAAAGAAGTCATAAATCACAGTATAACAGCAATCTATGCCCAATGACCAATTATCAGAAGTCTAACAGCTTGTTTTTTTTATCAGTAGTGTTCAAAACATCAACTGATTCACCATTTTTAAATGTTAGATAAAATTCAAAGCCTTCTCTAAAATAATTCCATATAGTTGCCTTTTAATATACTTTACTGAGGCCAAGCACTGTGGCTCGTGCTTGTAATCCCAACACTTTGGGAGACTGAGGCAGGCGAATCACTTGAGGCCAGGAGTTCGAGACAAGCCTAGTTAACATGGCGAAACCCCGTCTCTACTAAAATTACAAAAATTAGCCAGGTCTGGTGGCATGCCCCTGTTGTCCCAGCTTCTCCAGAGGCTGAGGCAGGAGAATCGCTTGAACCAAGAAGGTGGAGGTTGCAGTGAGGAAGATCTAGCCACTTCAGCCTGGGTGACAGAGCAAGCCTCCATCTCAAAAATAAAAATTTTTTTTAAAATTAAATTTAAAATAAATATACTTTATTGAGGGAGAAATAGAGTGGGAATTGTGAGCCTAAGTGAGTCTGTGTGCCTGAAAGTGGATAATATTTAATGCATGACAGCAAGGGGGAAACTATTATAACTCCTAATAAAAAGTATGGAAAAGGCAACCATAAAATAAATTACGCACAACTTTTACAGAGTATTTGTTTTGGAGCAGGCATGTATTTTGAAAGACCTATGGAGACCAAATCAAGCAGTAAATAGTATCCTTACAACACTCCACAAGCTAAAGTTTCCTTTTTCTATTTTTTATTTTATTATTATTATTATTGAGATAGTCTCACTCTGTAACCCAGGCTGGAGTGCAGTGGCACCATCTCAGCTCACTGCAACCTCTGTCTCCCGGGTTCAAGTGATTCTCCTGCCTCAGTCTCCCGAGTAGCTGAGATTACAGGCACCTACCACCACGCCAGGCTAATTTTTGTATTTTTTATAGAGACAGGGTTTCACTGTGTTGGCCAGGCTCATCTTGAACTCCTGGCTTCAAGCAATCCACCCGCCTTGGCATCCCAAAGTGCTGTGATTACAGGCGTGAGTCACCATGCCTGGCCTGAAGTTTTAAATGAAGTATTTTGTTATATTCTTCCACACATTAAAGCTTATCTGCACACCTAGTAATCACCAGTATTTTGTCTGATGACAATTAGACAATTAGTTCTGTTTTTATGGCCAGTCTGGCATTTGATTATAAGATTGTAATTTTACCAGACAAAGGATGCACATATTTACATTCACCAAAGTAAGACACCCAGGTAGGCAGGTATTTCTTTAAAAAAAAAAAAAAATTTCAAAGGAGGATTATTAAAACAAATAGGATTTGTTTTATAAGACCCTATAGCAAGAAAATTATATAACTGGAAATGGGAAAAGAAATAGACACCTCAATCTAATAAACACAAAGGCAATTTTCTTTTCCCAGAAAAGCTCAAATTATATTCTTGTCTCAACCGACTGTGGAGCACTTGTTTCCACATTCCTTGTACCTGTTCAAAAGGGTCTGACCAAAATTCATTATGAGGTAGTCCTCAGATTTATCCTGTTTCCTGCATTTTCTTTAAAATGAAGTTTCCTCAAAAAATTAGCATTCATTATGTGCCATGCCTTTCACTAAGTGTCTTCTACTCATTACTTTACTTAACTTTCATAAAATTCTGTGAGGTAGATGCTATTAAAATTTATTCCAGAGATGAAGACAGTAAAGCTAAGAAGAGTGAAATGTTTGACTAATACATAATGAATTTTTTTAAAAGTCCTACATTCAGTTCAAAGTCATGGAATTTTCTTTAAAAATTTTTTTTCCATGCTATTCCACCTAAAACTTTTTCCACCTGTGTACCTATAAACACTGTATCTAATCCTCAAAGCCCAGTTTTAAGTAGGCATTATCTTGTCTTCTATAACCAGTTCAAACCATACTACACATTCTTTTTAACTATAGCACTTCGGTTTTCTGCTAAGTATCCAGTGCATATTTTTATTGTTTCCTATATATATTTTATATATTCTAACTTAATATTAAGCTACTTGAGAGCAGAGGAGTCTCAGTGATCTTTTTGTCTCCACTTTTATTGATTTTGGCACAGACAGTGTCCAGTAAGACACTGAGTTTCTCTACCACTAATGGAACATTTAGCATTTCCTAATGTCTCATGGGGACTGATTGAAGACTAAGAACATTTACAGTTGAACCCATCTTATAATACCAGCCTCTGGTATTATTTGCCCAGTCTAAATCCCCAGGGGTCATTGGGAAGCAATAGATAAACATTTTAACTATAAAAGTTAATTGAAAAAAAAATTTCCATTAAGCTAGTTTTCTTCAGTTTTCAAGAGGTTGATTTTGCCATGAATTTTTAGGTTGGTTTGTTTCTTCCTGAGCAATTATGTACAAAATACAAGATGGAAGAAAAGGAAAAGAAGGGTGGAATGAAAAAAAAGAAGAAAGGAAAAATAGAAAAAGAAAAAAAAGCAATAAACAAAAAATAATCTCTTAGTTTTAAATTCTTTAGTAATATAATTTATGGCTTCTTAGACATTCAACCTTGCTCAATTAATTGTCTTAAAAATGATTTAGAATTACTGACATCTGGAAGCCTCAACAAGAGCTCTAATTTGCATAAAGCTATGGCATATCAAGTCAGTGGACACATATTAGGAAGATGAGCTAATTCTTGTTTTCAGAAAGGGATGTGATTTTTCTTAAAGTATCAATCTGATTTTCTCTAGAAATTGTTACTTAATAGCCAAAATGCATAGGTGTGTCTTAACCTGAATGTTTCATACTTTTACCTCTCCGTGGAAAATATTTCAATCTTTTTGCTTCATCTAATAGCCACCAAATAATTAACCTAAAGAAAGATAAACTCAGATTTAAAAATAATAATAATAATAATAATAATAATAATAATAATATAGGCCACATGATCCTTGCATAAGTGCTGGAATCTCCAAAATTCTTGGTGAAAAAAAGAGGTCAAAAAACAACCCTTTTGAAAATAGCAAATATTATACCCGTGGGAGCTCTTCACTTCAGTTTTGAATCTGTAGCTCCTAAATATGATGTTGACTTAAAAGCTTGAATCTATCAGGGGAGAAGGAAAAGACAATTCTTTAACAGATAAAGTTTCAGATTTGTAAGATGAAAAAGTTCAGGAGACCTTTTTTACAATGATGTTAATATGCTTAACACTACTGAACTACGCTCTTAAAATGTACAGTTTAAGATGGTAAGTACACAGGTTAAGATGGCAAATTTTGTGTTATGCATTTGATCACAATTTTTTTAAAAGTTTGAATCTATGGTATAGTGTTTAATCAGGAGATTAAAAGGAAAAGTAAGGCTCTGCTTGCCTTCATGTAACTTAAAATTTTTGCAGGGTTATAGAACAACGCATCAATAATTAATTACACTAAATAACTTAAGTGTACTGTATGTAAGTCACTTTAAAAAATGTAAAGAGGAAGAAATTTTGTCTAGGTGAGAAAACCATTAATTAAGTGTTTCGGCTGAAAGAGAAAACTTTGTGGGGGAATATTTAGCTATATGTATACACCAGCGAAATTTCTGATTCAGAGTTATAAAGGATAATTAGGTGGTGAAACCTAATCCCCTTCAGAGGCTTTAGTTAACTTAGTTAACTCAAGTTTTAATTAAATTTTGTGCCTTTTATTTTAGTAAACATAAAAATCCATTAAACAGTCTTCTCATTTCTAGGACTATTTCACAATGGAAAATGATTAAACATAGACACTACAGGATCCACGGTTTTACCAAAAGCTTCTAAAGCTTCTGACTAGAGTTATCAAACATAATTTTAATATATGTCTGGGCTTATTATACAAATATTCAAAAATGAAAAACTGAAACTTATCAAGTGGATGTACACAGTAAGAAAACTCAAAAGTCTTTGTTGCCCTTGGTGCAGATATGAACGTGATACTAAGCCTCTAGACCCAAGATGTAGAATTGGAATCTAAAATGCTTACTTCAAGATAAGAATCGGTGGGGAACAATATGAACGATATGATCTCATATTAGTATAGCTTCCTGCACAGAGAAATTTTAAAAAGGCTTCTTTTTTACTGAGAAGGAAAGCCTCCTCAGTAAAGGGCCCCATGATACTATAGATTATAATCAGGTGAAAATGTACTTACAATAAAAAGTCCCAAGAACATGAGGAAACCATCTATTATGAATGAGTATACATTAAAGATTAATATATTTAGTCCAGGCACAGTGGCTCATACCTATAATTGCAGCATTTTGGGAGGCAGATTACTTGAAGTCAGGAGTTCCAGACCAGCCTGGCCAATATGGGGAAACCCTGTCTCTACTAAAAATGCAAAAATCACCTGGGCGTGGTGGCTAATGCCTATACTCCCAGCTACTTGGGAGGCTGAGGTGGGAGAATCACTTGTACCCAGAAGACAGAGGTTGCAGTGAGCTGAGATAGCACCACTGCACTGCAGCCTGGGCAACAAAGCAAGACTCCTTCTCAAAAATAAAATAAAATAAAATAAAATGAAATATAAACATATTTAAATCTCAAATGACTTCAAATATTTAATAATCAGGAAGAGGTTTTAAAATATTAATCAAGTAGAAAATATAGATGCTTCTTTCTCCTCTTTTTTTAAAGTACCTCATGTTTTTCTTCCATATAATGTTAAACTAAAGCAAAAAGCAAACAAATAATGTAAAAATACAGTTGACCCTTGAACAATGTGGTGGCAAGGGTGCTGATCCCATGTGCTGTCGAAAATTCACTTACAACTTTTGATTTCCCAAAAACTTAACTATTATTACTAATAGCCTACTGTGAGCCCTCACAACAACCAAAACAGTCAATTAATATATTTGTATGTTGTATGTACTATATACTGTATTCTTACAATAAAGTAAGAGCTAGAGAAAAGAAAATGTTATCAAGAAAATCACAAAAGTCAAAAAGTAACAGATGCTGGCGAGGCGGCAGAGAAAAGGGAACACTTATACACTGTTGGTGAAAGTGTAAATTAGTTCAATCATTGTGAAAAGCAGTGTGCCGATTTCTCAAAGAGCTAAAAGCAGAACTACATTCGACCCAGCAAGCCCATCACTGGGCACATACCCAGAGGAATGTAAATCATTTTACTATAAAGACACATGCACGCGAATGGTCACTGCAGCACTGTTCACAATAGTAAAGACATGAAATCAAATGTGCATCACTGACAGGTTGGATAAGGAAAATGTGATACATATACACATGGAATACTATGCAGCCATAAGAAAGAAAGAGGTCATGTCTTTTGCAGGAACATGGATGGAACTGGAGGGCCATTATCCTCAGCAAACTAATGCAGGAACAGAAAACCATACTGCATGTTCTCACTTGTAAGTGAGAGTTAAATGAGAACTCATAAAAACAAAGAAAAGAACAACAGACACTGGGGCCTTTTGAGACTGGAGAATGGGGAGGAGAGAGAGGAGCAGAAAAAATAGCTATTGGGTATTAGGCTTAGTACCTGGGTAATGAAATAATCTGTACAACAAACCCTATTACATGAGTTTACCTATATAACAAACTTGCACAGCCACCCCTGAACCTAAAATAAAAGTTAAAAAAAATTAAAATTTAAAAAGAAAATCATAAGGAAGAGGCAGTACATTTACTATTCATTAAGTGGAAGTGGATCATCATAAAGGTCTTCATCCTCACTATCTTTACGTAGAGTAGTCTGAAGAGGAGGAGAAAGAAGTGGGGTAGGTCTTGCTGTCTCAGGGGTGGCAGAGGCAGAAGAGGTAGAAAAGGTGGTAGGGGAGGCAAGAGAGTCAGGCACATTCCACATAATCTTACAAAATTACAAAATTACCTAATTTCTGATGTTTTTTGCTTTTACATTTCTCTAAAAATGTTGCTATATGGTACAAATTCTTCTTCTTACATTTGCTTTAATTACTGTGTTTGTATCATAGAAGGATCCATGTCATAAAATAAATCAAAAGCCACCTTAAATAATTGCAGTCCTTTTGCCAGGTTGTCTAATGTCAATTTGTTTTCAAGCATTCCTTCTATATAATTTTCCTCATTGTCTAGCACTGGTTCAGAAGCATTCATCTCCATCAAGTCATCTTTTGTTAATACTGCTGATGTGCTCTTTATTAGCTTTTAAACTTCTCCAAAATCCTTATCTTAAAATGCTTCACCCGTCACCTTTCTGCCATATCCATAATCTTATTCATGGTTTCCTTGATTGGCTTTGAAGCAAATTCTGTGAAGTTATTTACAACATCTGGATACAGTTTTCTCCAGCAAAAATGTATTATTTCAGGCTTGATGACTTTAATAAAGACAATGGTGTCTTCAAAGGCGTAACCCTTTCAAACATTCAAGATGTTATCTCTATAGAGGTTCTCTTCTATAGTGTTGACAATTCTTTCCACTGAATACTTTATGTAATGAGACTTAAAGTTCCATATGACCCCCTGATCTACAGGCTGAATTGGAAACTTTGTTTTGGGGGACAATTAGACCACGTTGATGCATTAAGTGATGAATTCATGGGGTTCAGGTGCATTGTCCAATACCAAAAGAACTTTAAGAGGTCATTCCTTATTGGTAACGTACTCTCTGACTTCAGGGACACAACATGAATGGAACCAATTAAGAAAAAAAAGCATTCTCCTTGTCCATGACTGCTTGTAATATAACCAAAAGTCTGGTAGCTGTTGTTCATCTTTACCCTTCAAAGCTCAGGGGTTAGCAGCTTTATAGATAAGGGCAGTCCTAATGATAAACCCAACTACATTTTCACAAATCTGTAGAGTTAGCCTCCCCTTTATTGCCTTAAATCCTGGTCCTTCATTTTTCTTCCTTACTAATAAATGTCCTTTGTGGCATTTTTTTTTTTCCAGAGGTGGGTACTTTTGTCTGCATGAATCCTTTCTCCTCAATAATTTTCCTAATGACATCTGGGAACTTGTTGGCTGCCTTTAGGTAGGCAGAAGCTGCTTCTCCTATTATTATTATTATTATTAATATTAATATTATTATTTAACCTTTTACTTTAGGTTCAGGAGCACATGTACAGGTTTGTTACACAGGCAAATTGCATGTCAAATGGGGGTTGATGTACAGACTTTTTTGTCACTCAGGTAATAAGCATAGGCAAACCTCTTGCTAAAGTTATCAAACCATCCTTTGCTGGCATTAAATGCTTCAGCTTTATATCCTTCACCATCCTTTTGCTTTAAGTTGTCACATAACGTCACTCTTTCAAATCATATTAGGGTTTGTAGCTATGTCATTTGTATAGCAATCCTGCACCCACATAAATGCTGCATTTTCAATATAAGATAAAAATGTATCTCACAAAAAGTGCAAGACTTTTGCACCTGTGGCCATAGCTGCAAGCAAGGGCTTCATGAATTTCCTTTCTTTAAAAAAAAAAAAAAAAGATTCTAATGCTGGATTTATTTTTTATAAAATTTCTGGCAATCACAGCTACAGACCTCAATTCGTGGTATATGTTAAGCAGTTCAACATTTTCCTGTGTTCCCATGACTGTTCTATGCTTCTTGGGAACACCTCCAGCACTTTGACACTTTGTAGGGGTCCTATGGGGTTATTTAAGGTTTAAGGTATTCTACTAAACATTACAAAAATAATGAGAAATGTGAGAGATCACTTTTTACTGCTATTTACAATTTACTGGAGAGGAATTGCTCTCAGGGAAATGATTAACATCTCACTGTATTTTAAGTTGATACTCACAACACTTGAGCTCCCCGTATAAGCAACAGCAGGTGACTATAAAATTACTATAGTAGAACAATGCTACTACAGTTAATATTATGCAGTTATGATTTAATACTGTATCCTTACATTTTTCTTGACTGCGAATAGCACCACATATAGTCTGTGTACATAGTTTTGATAAATTCGAACTTTTCATAAGAGATTTATATTTTTTGTAGTAAATGATAAAATATACTAGCATTGACATATATTTTATGCATACCTTTTTCTTAATTTTTTGGTATTTTAGGCTATGCAGTTTGTCTTCAAGTTTTTTTCCAAATTGTCATAAATCTCCAAAAAAGTTTCCAATATATTTATTTTTTAAAATCCATATATAAGTGGACCCACACAGTTCAAACCTGTGTTTTCAGGGGCCAACTATATTGTGAAAATATATTTTAGAAAATAGGAAAATCTTAAATGTACTTGGAGTAATGTGTTCAACTGGACTGCATTGATATTTATTTTTGTAGACACAAATTACTTCACATGTTGTTTTAAGTGGAAATTACTATAAAATTACTATACTTACCTCTTTGTTCAACACAAATTTCTGGATGCCAAAATATGTTTTTAAATAAGTATTTCTTTATTTACAGCACACAGGTAGGATTAGACATTTAGCAAATAAAATACAGAACACCATGTTAAATTTAAATTTCAAATAATCAACAGATAATATTTTAGGGTCAGTATGTCTCAAAGGAACATCTAACTAGGCTTTCTTTACTTTACCTGATAACCATACACATAAGTCTTCCGCTAGGTACTAGGGATAAAAGGCAGAAAAAGACAGACACGATCTGTGTCTTTATAAACTATATATTCAAAAGTGGCTTGAAAAAAATACAAAGACAATAATAAATACTTAAAGATATTTTTTTAAATGAAAGAGGTTCTGTATACCCCATCTTAAGGATTCCACCATGGTTGATTGAAATAGACATGGTTATGTGATCCTCTGCAACCAACAAAGCCTCTAGGTTTTGTCGCCTGTTTTGATGTTTGACAATTAAGCTAAAATATCAGTGTTTCTACACAGCTTCTTTACACCTCTCACGATCTAGTTCCAAAAAGGGGATTGATCCGTACAGCTGATTTTGGAATAGGTGAGCTGTTATTATTATACATATTCTTCCACTTTAACATAATTCTTATATGGAGGTTACTACATATGTTTTGTGATGGAGCTGTGAAGTCTGAAATAGGGATTAAATATTAAGATGTGTGCTAAAATTTTAATTAGGTCACTTATTTGAAGAAGGTGTTTAAGTATTCCATACCAGCAGCTATAAGTATATGCTAAATGAAAATAAATTCAAATGAGAAAGAAACTAAATAAATGTCTTGTTTAGATATACTATTCTCAAGCTATTATGGAAATTATCTTTTTATTGGCTAAGAAAAAAATCAGTAAGCATTAATGCACAAATCTCAGTCAGAATTGGAGTTATATCTGGAATATACTCTCAAAACCACAAATATAGGGAGAGCTCAATGTTCCCACTGCTAACATTGTTTGTAATTATGTCTCTTAATTTCAACGGAAGTAATTCTCATATAATCTCAAGAGAAAAATGCCTTTAATGACAATTTTTAGACTTCCCTTTTGTCATCTTGCTTAGATTTCTAAATCATAGTTACAAAAAGCTTTTTTAATTTTTTTAAGTCATCACACATTTGATCTCTTGGCAGTTTGTCTGCAATTCAGTATGCTGGTGCCAGACTTCTCAAAAATTTCGGGGCTAGACAATATAAATTAGCATCTAGGAATTTTGCCACTGACTTGATGGCATGAGGAAGGAGATGAGAAATTAGAGATACACAGTAAATACAATTGAGTTGATGCTTTTTAATTACACTGTATCTTTGCTGGGTAATGCATTCTGTATTTCAATCATCTTGAGTGCAATGACTTCTATGTGGTATACTGTAGATGGATAAATATGAAACCCAAAGCACCCTGTTTATTTGATACCCTCATTGTTGAAAGTGTATTTGTCGATCAAGCAGTTTGTTTATTCCCATTTTCTTCTTGATGAAGGAGGTATAGAACTGGGCCAGAGCAATATAGTTGATAAACTAGAATTTTTTAAGATTAAAAATAATATTAGAAATCAACTTTTCCCTTCCTTGTCTTGTCTATTTACCTTCTCTAAATACTAAAGAAAAAAATGAGAAAAAAATAGAAAAAGAAATTAAAGAGTAGTTTAAAGGCATAGCTGTGTACACAGGCATTTAGCTAGTAAGCATTAGAAAATGCATGGAGATGAGCCGAGTGGAAGGAAATACAAAAGCCAGGAAGAAAAATGTAAAGAAAACTGATAAGACAGAAAGAGGAGTTTGGTAGATGCAAAGTTTAATTTTAATTTGAATATTATTAATTAATTAAAACAAATGATAGCATGAAGGTACTTTCTAAGATAGTGTATTTTATTTTCACAAAAGAAAAGAGATTTCACTGAACTGTATCGAAAGAGGAGACATTTTGAATAAAAGGAATTTCTAAGAATAGAATGCTGTTTGAACTGCAGATGAAAACATACAATACATTTTTGACATATCTTGTATCAGCCTTCAGTTTAATAGTATTTCATGTACACATTTCCCTTTTTCTGGAAACATATTAGAATATACTTATATTTTCCATTATTCCTTCCATTTTCTTTATTTTTCTGCAAAACACTTTTTATGCTTGGATCAGGTTGTGTTCATAGATATGCATTTATAGCCAGCTGTGAGCATTATCCTGAATATATGTTCTCTACAGGATGCCAAGCTATCAGGTTCTCCTAAAACTGGCTACGTTGGATTTATTGGAATAAAATAGAAAACAAAAATATAAAGAGACTATTTATATGCAATGGCCAAAATATCTGTGGTTCAAATATATATATATAAAATTATATATATATAATATATATATAAAATATATACACGCATAGGCATATGCATATATGAATAGTATATATATTTACAGATATTGTATACACATATACATAAATAGGCACATTTATTTATTACTAAGAAAATGTTTAAGAAAGGTTACAACAGGAGTGATAGCTAATTATGGCTACATGCCAGGCCATGTGTCTTTTGCTGTATGCACATCATTTCATTTAGTCCTTTCAAAAACCTTATGAGTTGGACTTTACTAATAATCCTCTGTAAAGATGAAGAAACCAATACTTACATAGGTTAAGTAGATTTTCTACAGTTCCACAGCTAGGTAGGGACAGAGAAAATATTTGCTCTAAAAAGATTTGAAGCAAGGAGAGTATATATCCTTTCCACAACAAAGAAAAACAAATGAAAAGTAGGTGATAGAGGAAGTGTCAGATATTAAATTGACAGAAAGAGATACTAGAATTGATCTTAGCCAAACGATGAAAACAATAAAATCCTGTCATTTGCAGTAACATGGATGAAATTGGAAGTCATTATGTTTAGTAAAATAAGCCAGGCACAGAAAGACAAATATCAGATGTCCTCACTCATATTTGGGAGCTAAAAAAAGTAGATCTCAGGGAGACAGAGAGTAGAATGGTGGTCACCAGAGTCTGGGAAAGGAAGGGAGGAGAGGTGATGAACAGAACATGGCTAAGGAGTACAAAAAAACAGATAGAAAAACCAAGTTCTAGTATTTGACAGAAAAGTAGAAAAACCATTGTTAACAATAACATATTCTATTTGCAAAACATCTAGAAAAGGAGAATTATAATGTTCCCAACACAGAAAAAATATGTTTGAGGTGATAAATATTCCAATTACTCTTATTGGATCATTACATATTGTATACAGGTATTAAAATATCATCTGTACACCAAAAATATGTACAACTATTTTCAATAAAATTTTTATAAAAGAAAAGTTTACACTTAATTTTATTCAGACTATGTAGATTCTGCTTAACTCTATTCTAAAACTGACTATTGTGAACAATCTGAGATAAACATGATTACCTACATCCCTCAGTTATGTGTATGACACTTTGGGAAGTCAACTTTGAGAAAGGAGAGTTGGCTAGAGTTCCAGTGTGTTTATTTCCTTAATGTCCAAAAACCTCACTAAAATATTGTTATGGGTAGACTTGTTTTCAAACCACTATGCTCTTAGGAAGATATGTTAGATTCCTCATTATCTCAGAATGTGACCTTATTTGCAGATAAGTTCTTCATAGAGGTAGTCAAGTTAAAATGAAGTGATGGTGATCAGGACATACTACCTGCAATATGGTACCTTAACATATTGGATATTTTAAGATGAAGAATTTGAGACATGGCATAGGCAGAAAATATTTTTTGACCTTACCCTGAAGCAGGCCATAAAATCTATTAATAGGAAAGACTTTCCGTCCTTACCCTAAAGCTGTCAGTACAAGAAGACCCTCACTACAGATGTGTCCCCCTTAGAGAAAAGAAGTATACTTGCTCCTGAAGATGAAGGGAGAGAGAAGTCTGAAAAAAGGTCTTGCTAAATTTCCCCAGTATGTTAGCTTTAGCTCATATTCTTTGCCTTGTTTTATTTATTTCCATTTGTATCAAGCCTACAATGAAAACACTCAGGTTTAACTGTTGCTTTGGGTCTGCATTGCTTATGAAATCTACCATGTCACATAAAGATTAAATTCAATACATTTGCATGTTTTTCTCATGTTAGTCTGTCTTTTGTCACAGGGCCCTAGATGATGAACCTAAGACAGAAAGGAAAATGAACCTAAGATTGTAGAAGGAAAAATATATATATTTCTTCTCTTTTTTTTTTTTTTTTTTTCAACATGGAGTCTCACTCTGTTGTCCTGACTGGAGTGCAGTGGCACAATCTCGGCTCACTGAAACCTCTGCCTCCTGGGTTCAAACGATTCTCCCACCTCAGCCTCCTGAGTAGCTGGGACTACAGGTATACACTGCCACACCAGTGTAATTTTTGTATTTTTTATAGATACAGGGTTTCAGCATGTTGGCCAGACTAGTCTCAAACTACTGGCCTCAAGTAATCTACCCACCTGGGCCTCCCAAAGTGCTGGGATTACAGGTGTGAATGCCCCACACCCTACCAGAAAAAAATATTTATTTTTCCCCTAGAGGTCATTAGGGAGGGTCTTAATGCAATATGACTGGCATTCTGGCAGAAAGAGGGAATGTGGAAACCGAGACACACGTGCATGTAGAGAACCCAATATGAAGACACAACAGAACACCACATCTACAAGCCAAAGAGAAAGACCTAGAACAGATCCTTCCCTAAAGCAGCCCTTGGAAGGAACTAAGCCTGCTGACAACTTATCTCAAACTGGTAGCCTCCAGGAGACAAGACATTTCCATAGTTTAAACTACTCAGTTTTTGGTCTTTCTTACTGGCAGTCTTAACAAATGAATGCAAATGCAACTTAAATGTGATTACTTTGTATAATTTTTATAGGAGATCATGTCTCCTATAGATATATACCAGGTTTGTCTTTATTTCGTAGTCAAATTTTCAATTTAATTTAGAAGTTTCCTTTGGGTTAGTATTTTCCGGTATGATTCCATATGCCTTGATCTTCCCCAGATTATTCAAAAGATTTGATGTACTGATTAATACTTGTGTTTCAACAGTCTGATAAGTTAATCTTTATTTGCCTAGTTAAATATGACCTTGGATAGAGTGAAGTTGAAGCATGCACACTTATCTGACACTTGAATTGAACGTTTCTAAGGTGATTCAGCCACATATTGCTCTGACATAAACATTCAATGCCTTCACATTTTCTCTATTTACTTTTTTCTCTAAAATAATTTTATACTGCTCTTCCCTGTCTAGCTACTCAAAAGTTCATCTAACACATTTATTTTTCTTTCTTAAATATAAATTATGTTTATAGGATTTGGGAATAAAAAGATAAGTGAAATGATCATTAGTGCAAACTGCTCAAGAAATGTAGTGTGTTCTCATAAAATAATTTCCCGTAGATACCACCAATTTGCAAGCACACCAAAGAGAGTTATGCTTTCTGTGTGTGAGATGCATACAAGTACTAATAGTCTTTTTAGTTAATAATGTCTTATATTTTATAATTAGTTTTATCACTTATTATATTTAAAACTTTTGTCCTTTAATAATAATACTGAAATCATATAGGAATTCTAAAATATGAAATGAGTTCTGAATTTCTCTCTTAGTTGCTTTTCCTTTCTGTGACTTAGTTTCTTCAGCACAATGACCAAAATGTATGCCAGAGTGTTCTTTGTAATTGTTAAAGTCTAAAAGTCTTACAAATTTTTTGTAGATATATACAATATTTACAAATATATCATATGCCATTTAACCTACCTAAAGTTTAAAAGCTCATAAGTTTTTAAATCCTATAGCTAGAACTGTGACAAAAGAATTTAAGAGAGAGAGAGATATATATAAATCTGTTTTAAAGTTTTCTTTAATCATATTCACTCTGCCTCAATTCAAAAGAATTATACCATTTTGGAGATGTATTTTTCTTATAAATAATGATAATATTTGTCATGGTTTGTATGTCTGACTTTTAAAAATATGCTTATTTGATGTTACTTTGATAGTCGCTTGAGGGGAAAATAATAGCTCATAGTATTCTTTAGATGATAAGACTTTGATCAGTTTCTTTCTTGTTAGTCTAAGTGGTTGCTTTTGGTTCCCAGAAAAATTTTCATGCATATCAGATAACCAGACAGTTTTTCCACCCATTAAGATATTGTGTTTTTCCTTCCTTAACTTAATTTCTTGTAACAAGGTTATTTTTCAGTGTATTAAATTTTTTTATATCATGGAGATGATATAAAAATACATGCTCTATTACTTCTTTACAAAGCCATTTGCATATAAATGAGCTCCCCCTCCTATCCCTGTCTATTGTCTTCATTTTGCAAACATTTGCATATTTGAAAAAGTCTTTCAGACCACAGATTAAGTTCAGGCACAAAAAGTATTTGCAGTACTGCATTTTGGGAAATGGCAATGCCATGCTACAACTTATTTACTGAGTTCCTATTCTTCACTGTCAGAGACTACACCTAAGAAGAACAAGAAAAATCAAAATCGAAGAAATAAAATAGATTCAGAACATGAGAATGAGAAGGGTCTCAAGAGCTTGAACCACAGACATGTATCTTCTGTCTTTATTATTAACTCATGTGCTGGGAGTTTGAATAATTATATTTGATTCTCTACTTTGTAATCAAATTAATTGAATAATAGTTCAGCTTCTTACTTTTCTTAACTAGTACAGATTCAACAAAGTTCAACTTTCCTGAAGTCACCAACTACATTTTCAGGTACTTGTAGTGTGCTTTTATTTTGATTACCACAGTGATTCCAACTACCCCACACTGAATATTGATTACAAAAAACAAAAACAAACAAAAAAAAAACAACCTCAGGCAGGAAGCTGTGGTTCACTCCTGTAATCCCATCTCTTTGGGAGGCCAAGGTGGGTGGATCACCCAAGGTCAGGAGTTTGAGACCAGCCTAGCCAACATGGTGAAACCCTGTCTCTACTAAAAATACAAAAATTAGCCAGGCATGGTGGCAGGCACCTATCCCCCCAGCTACTTAGGAGGCTGAGGCATGAGAATTGCTTGCATTCGGGAGATGGATGTTGCAGGGAGCTGAAATCATGCCACTGTACTCCAGCCTGGGTGACAGAGTGAGACTCTGTTTAATAACAAATAAATAAATGAAATAAATAAATAAACTCAGCTGACAGTTTACTATTAAAAATTCTATTTATTCAATTATTTTACTTGTATTCACCTACTTACATATTTATATAATAATTTTAATTAAGATGTCATTCCTGGCTTAAAATTTTTTGTTTTATATCTATTTTTAAATTACAAGATTAAAAGATACACATTCTGAGATGTAAAAAAAATACAAAGAACATGAAAAGAGTTAAGCTTTACCCTTTGCACTCAGGCCCCATCCCGTTTTCTGACTGTTGATTTAGGGATCATGATGGTTAACACTGAGCGTCAACTTGATTGGACTGAAGAATGCAAAGTATCCTTCCTGAGTGTGTCTGTGAGGGTGTTGTCAAAGGAGATTAACATTTGAGTCAGTGGGCGGGAAGAGGCAGACCCACCCTTAAGCTGGGTGGGCACCATCTAATCAGCTGCCAGCAGGGCCGGAATAAAAGCAGGCAGAAGAATGTGGAACAGTTAGATTGGCTAAATCTTCTGGCTGACATTATTCTGCCATGCTGGATGCTTCCTGCCCTTGAATACTGTACTCCAAGTTCTTCAGCTTTTGGACTCTTGGACCTACACCAGTTGTTTGCCAGGAGCTCTCAGGTCTTCGGCCACAGACTAAAGGCTGCACCGTCAGCTTCCCTACTTTTGAGGTTTTGGGACAGGGACTGGCTTCCTTGTTCCTCAGCTTGCAAATGGCCTATTGTGGGACTTTACCTTATTATACTCCTTAATAAACTGCCCTTTATATATGCATCTATCCTATTAATTCTGTCTCTCTAGAGAACCCTGACTAATACAGGGATATATTCAAAAAGTCAATATTCCTGCCAAAGAAAGCACAACCAAATGATGTTGTCATTTGTAAAGAGGTCACATTTTCCTCATTATAAAACCCAACCCAAAATTGTCCCAAATAACAATATGGACACATATACACAGGCACAAATACACAAACACACACACATACAAACACACAGAAACAAGCCTCTCCTCCAGACAGTGCTCTCATTCTGCCTCTAGCCCTCATCAACCATGATCACAAATAATTTTAAAAAAATATTATATCAGTAGCTCTTTAAATTCACCCAAAGATTTGTTTATTTATTTAGATAATCCACAATATTCTTTATAAACATGCAAAAACATCTGTTCTGCATCTTCTAAGTGGGTTGAATACATACTTTTTGGTATAGACTATTCTCCTTTGATGTGTTCTATCCATTATTTCCTTCAGAAGTGACGATAACTTTGCCTCTATGAAATTAATGTTCTGATATTTCTTTCTCGCCATTGGCTTCTCAAGGCTTCTAAAGTACTCCTTGATCACACTAGTGATTAAAATGACGCCACTCCTCTAGGTTACTGCTTATCTATGAGAGTGTGCAGTCTGCACACAGAGTGAAATAGAGGAAAGAGATGGTTGATAATGATAGTTTGTCTTGAAATGTCAGGAGGTTTCACTTGTATTTCTTTCCCATTACGTTGAAAATAAAATACGATTTGGAGAATACTGAAGTAACTTTCTACCTTTCAAAGAAATAAGGGGATTATAAACTGTCCTATATTTCCTGGAAAATCATTTGACACCGTATAAAAGGTAACAATCATATATTTTGAAAAAGTACTATCTCTTCTGGCATTATGGCCCAATAAAATAATTATAAGTTCAAAGACTCATGAACAAAGATGTTCTTTGCTACACTGTTTGCCATCCATATGACCATCAGTTGATCCTGCTTAGATAAATTGTGTTATATTTTATGAAAGATTCAGTCAATATCATAGTGTTTACTGAGAAATGCAATAAGAGAAATATTTACCTTCCAAACTGGGCTCAGCCAAGTTTGTTTTAAACAACTGTTAGGTTATTTTGCCACTTTTAGTAGCCTCCAGTAACTTTTGGAAGGGTCGGCTGTGCCTCCAGAATCATCCTATTAAAAATTTTCATGAAAGCAAATCTCTGGCCCTTTTCTGCCACACATGCTGACTTGTTTTTGTTTGTTCTTCTTGTTGTTTTTTGAGTCAGAGTCTCCAGGTCTCAAACTCCTGACCTCAAGTGATCCGCCTGCCTTGGCCTCCCAAAGTGCTAGGGATTACAGCCGTGAGCCACCACAGCCTACCTGCTGACTTTTATTTTAAGCATGTATTTATTAAGAGAGTGACATAAAATGTTTTGTAAGATCTCTGTCATTTTTAGAGTTCTCAAAACATCATCTATTGAAGGTATCGCTGAGGCAAATGGGACCATATTCCAGCTACACTATTCATCTAACCATTTAGTAGGAAATTGTTACTAAGATTCTCAAAGAAGGATTGGAAATATGGACCATTTAGGGATCAAGCCTATGAAGTTTTACCAGCATTACATGTTAAAGCGCTTCTTAAATTTGTATACCATGCTAATGTAAAGATGATGAAATAGCTCTATAATATCCTGCATAATTCATCATTAATACCATTTCTAACATGTTTTTTGACAATTAACTAATTTTACCAATAAAAACTCAGTTCTTTAATAGATTATACAAAGCCTGTAGTGCAGACGGGGCATAGAGACAGCTAAATTACTCACGGTACCAGCCTCTGTAATGTGGAATTTCTGATATATGCTAGTTGACCACTCCTAGAGTACAAATTACTGATTGTGAGACTAAAAGGTCCTGGAGCATAGCTTACACAATATAATACATTGCAAAGCATTCTAAAATTAATTGCAGACATCAAAATATATGTAACTGCATTTAAAAACTTAATGAAAATCATATATATGCTATAATTTGACACTGAAAATATACCAAAATGTGAACAATGTTAGATAAGTGAGTTTCATTTTCTACCTTATAGATACATATTATTTTTTGAAATCCCTTAAAATACTATAGAATAAACAGAGAAACAAGAAATTATATTACTTAAAGCCAAAATACATAGATTAAGGGAAGAAGATCGTATGAACCTTTTTCTAGGCAACGAGAAGCCTCCGTCATGATCCTTCAAATATGTACTTAGGGGTTCACTAAGTTGGGATCATTGCATTAACTATGCCTTCAGGTCAGGCGCCATGGTTAATGTCGGTAATCCCAGCACTTTGGGAGGCTGAGGCAGGCAGATCACTTGAAGCCAGGAGTTCTAGACCAGCCTGGGCAACATGGTGAAACACCGTCTCTTCTAAAAGATACAAAAAGTAGCTGGGCGTGCTGGCGCGCACCTGTAATCCCAGCTACTTGGGAGACTGAGGCCAGGATAATCGCTTGAACCTGGGAGGTAGAGGCTGCAGTGAGCCAAGATCGCACCACTGCACTCCAGCCTGGGCATCAGAGTGAGACTCTGTCTCAAAAAAAGAAAAAATAACCAAACTATGCCTTTAATTTGTAAACAGATGACTCTCGACCTTTCTTGTAAAGTATTCTTATTTGATTCTTTGTTTCTTTCTTTAAAGGAGAATAGTTGCACTGCAAATCCAAACATAAATTAAAAGTAAGAGGCTTAATTTTCCCCGTTGAAAATAAGGAATGGGGTTTCCCTGTCTTTCTTTTTCTTAGAAAACTTGTAATTTTCTTTAGAAAATGTGTACTTTTAAGTTTTTTATCTGTCTCTCTGAAACGTACGTAAATCCTCCTAAAGGCTATACATGCCTTTTGCCAGCCTAATGATGCAGGAATGTCTTTCTCAAGGACCTGGGAATCATTTCTTTGCAACATAAACAGCCAAGAAGATAGTGCCACTATTTCCTTGTTTCTGTGTAAGGATAGGAGCCTACCTTTCGTTGGTTTCTGGCTCCAACTGGCAAAACTACCATCTTTCAAAAAGATTTGAGCAATTTACTTTTCCTTTGTGTAAAGCCAATTAACTAACACAAATGATCACCCCAATTGCCAAGTGAATTTAGGATAAACTATGTGTGACAAATGGTGGTGTCAAGTCCTCTTACTTGAGGACTACTTACTTTTTATCTTGAGAACATGTGTGTAGTGAATTTTATCTGCTTGGCTCTATGAAAAGGTAAGATTCTTTCTGCCTTTGCAATATTTTGGCAGACTTCCTGTGATGCACATTATGTTCTTGTTTAATACTGCGTCAATAATAAGATTGTATTCTTTCTCTTTTACCCTTATGGAGATGTTCTGGGTAAGAAGGAGATTTTGTTTTTAATTATCTTTCCCCAACTACACATACCTCCAAAATTCTTTTTTAAATATGTTTTTAAATCTATCACTTATTTTATAACAAACATTTCTTCTAAAGAAATCATCAGTCATGGATATATTTGTTCCCAAATCTGCATTTTTTCTTAGCTTTGAAAGTTTTTTTTTGTTTTTGTTTTTTTTTGTTTTTTTTGTTTTGTTTTGTTTTGTTTTTTTTAACCTGTATGTGTGTGTCTGGGTATTTATAAGATTTAAAAAGTTCAGGCTGGACGTGGTGGTTCACATTTGTAATCCCAGCACTTTGGGAGGCCCAGGCGGGCAGATCACAAGGTCAGGCATTTGAGACCAGCCTAGCTAACATAGTGAAATCCCCTCTCTGCCTAAAATAGAAAAGAATTAGCCGGGTGTGATGGTGGGCGCCTGTAATCCCAGCTACTCCGGAGGCTGAGGCAGGAGAATGGCTTGAACCTGGGAGTCAGAGGTTACAGTGAGCGAGATCAGCCACTGCACTCCAGCCCAAGCGACAGAGTGAGACTCCGTCACACACACACACACACACACACACACACACACACACACACACACACACACACACATAAGTTTGAAATGCAAAATACAAAAGAACAGAAAGAAGAACATAAAAGTAGTTAAGCTCTAGCCAGCTATACTTCACATTCCGCATCTCTACTTCCGAGATAACCAAGGTACCCAACTGGCATTTCTTTTCACACCCTTTTCCATGTAGATTTATAATTCCATATATAATTCCATATAAAAACATCTTTGCCACCTATGTAGTACTTGTCAGGCCTCTGAGCACAAGCCAAGCCATTGCATCCCCTGTGATTTGCACATACACGCCCAGATGGCCTGAAGTAACTGAAGACTCACAAAAGAAGTGCGAATGCCCTGCCTCTCCTTAACTGATGACATTCCACCACAAAAGAAGTGAAAATGGCCGGTCCTTGCCTTAAGCGATGACATTACCTTGTGAAATTCCTTTTCCTGGCTCATCCTGGCTCAAGAACTCCCCCACTGAGCACCTTGTGTCCCCCACTCCTGCTGCCAGAGAACACCACCCAGTTGACTATAATTTTCCTTTACCTACCCAAATCCTATAAAACGGTCCCACCCTTATCTCCCTTTGCTGACTCTCTTTTCGGACTCAGCCTGCCTGCACCCAGGTGATTAAAAAGCTTTATTGTTCACACAAAGCCTGTTTGGTAGTCTCTTCACATGGACGCACATGACAGTACTAGGTTAAGTACAGATGATTTTGGAGTGCCATGAGTGTAAGATGTAATTTGATAGGGTAAATTTCCAAGGCTCCTCTTCTTTATTCTTAGATATGGGGCTTTTAATAATGTCAAAGAAAAATTGCACCAAATGAAGTTAAACAGGAAGAAGACTTTAATCAAGACTACTGTAATAGGGGTTATGTCTAGTACAATAGGGGAGAAGATTAAATTCAATTCTATTGAAACAAAAGGCCAGAGAGTTTATAAACACTCAGATGAATTGATGGAAAAGTATGGGAGGACATTAAGGGAGAGGCTGGTAAATGTAATTAGCCCATGTGTGCTTTCTACATGGCATTTAACAAAGTTAGGCTTCTACCTTCTCACAGACTCTGGTATACAGGGACCCTCTCTTTCTTGATGATTACATTTCAAAGAAATTGCTCCCAGGTTCTTGAAAAAGAAATTTCTGTGTTGTAAAACTGGCAAGAAGTTGGGAGAAGATTTACATCTCAAAGGGTTAGAGAAAGAACTTAAATTGCAAGTTTTCTGAAGTAAATGCTCTAAGAAAAGAGAGATTAGGCGCCAATAGTAGGGAAGGAACATATCTGTTGTTTATTCAGGCTGAGGGGAATATTAAGGCCATCTAGGTTAATAGTTAATAACCTGTTTAGAGCTGTGAAATGACCTGGTAGAAAAACATAAAATTCCAACAGGGATCAGGTGGCAAGTGTAGTTATGTGCTTAGCCCTTTTCAAAACAATCAACAGATAGTTGCTTAGGATGAGATATCAAGGGAATTCTGTATGTGGGTAGCTTTTGCTGAAATAAATGCAATAATATATATACTAAGCTAGGTGCTGACATATTCTACGCTACATAACCATTTTAAATAGCTGAACACTTAATTTCTCTATGTGATCAGTTTCACCATCTTATTGACTGGAAATAGAAACCAATTACATTTTTTTCTAGCCATCATTTCAGGAACTATAACAAAACTGAAATGTCAATAAATATTGATACAACTTAGCTCAGCACAGTCCAATGATCTCATAACTTCCACTTCTTTTTGACAGTTTTTCACAGATCTGGTTTAACTATGCTGTATATTTTCCAGTTTCCTCCAACCTTTAACCATATCCCTTCCTAATTAATTTAAATATCAATAACTTACCCCATCTACTGACAATTTCATAAACTAATACAATGTTTAGAACATTTCTAATTGTAGATACGTATACGTATTTTTGACATTGATTATTTGAAAATAAAAATGAGTAATCATACATGTATACCATTTCTCCCACAAATATCACCTGTCAACTGCGTAAATGGCACAGGCTATAAGGGTACATTATGTCTTCAAATACTGTAGTAAATTATAATGAGGATAATACTTTTCCTTTTAACTTCTTTCTTTTGCTCTGTTTGTACAATACACAGAAAATTGCTCAGCGTGTGGTCTACAGCCAGCAATTAACACCACTTAGCAGCTGTTAAAATGGGTAATCGCCTGTTGTTATCTTCATGTGGCTTAATTCAAATGCTAATTGCTCTCTGAGCACTGATCATAAACCTATCACATCCAGTATAATCTGCAGACACATTGAAGTAAAATAACTACTACTTTTTTTATGGTGGCGGGGGAGGATGGTCATAGTGGGAAAAAGAAATGTTCAAGAGATTTTAAAATTTGAACCACGATAAAATGCAATGGGGCAAATTTCAAAGGGATTTAATATTCATGAGGTGCTACAGTTCCGTCATGTAGAATTGTGTTGTCCATTATGGTAGCCATTTGTCATATGTGGCTATTGAACACATAAAATAAACCTAGCCCAAATAATTTAAATGTACTGTAAGTGTAAAATATACACCATATTTCAAACATGTATTACTAAGAAAATAATGTGAAATATCTCATTGATAATTTTTATATTGATTGCATGTTGAAATAACATTTTGGATATACTAGGTTAAAGAAAAGATAGTATTAAAATTAGTTTCAGCTATTTATTTTTTTAATGTGGCTACTAAAAACTTAAAATTAGATGACTTACATTATACTTCTAGTACATAGAACTGAACGACTGTATGGACAAATTCCTAAAGTGCCTGAAAGGAATAGAAACAGCCCTCTTACCTTTTCAGTTGTATAACTTCTGCTTTGTGTAGGCAAGCATAAAACATGATAATTAATAAGTTCGTGTATCCCAATTAACGACTTTAGAAAATTGACATATTGTCTTTTCAAAACTTAACTCTAACATTTAAAAAATAAGCTAAAATATAATTCCCAAAGCCAATCAAACTTTTAAAATGTAAAGAAAAAAGTGAAATGGAAATGTCACTGGGAGAAGTAAAGCAGGCTCCAATTAATCAATTATTGAATAAATGGAAGGAAACAACATGCATTTTTAAAGTTAGTTTTAATAAAATACATTTGACTGTGTGCACTTTGGAAGCTTCACCAGGCAGTGGGAAGCAGCAGTTCCATCTGTGTGCAATTTCAGATGAATGCAATTTCTACCCCACCCGCTTTGGCTCCATGGCTAATGAGAAAATGGAATGTGTTTGGTCTAAATAGGCTTGTTTGAATATAACACTATTGATTTCCTTATGACTCAGTCTCATTTTAGTGTCTTGAGAGACAAGAGGACTTATTGGATGAGACAAAATTTGAGGTCCTGACCATTTGTGGTCATTAAGCATCCCAGGGCACATTTTGCTAGAGAGAAGGATGGTGAGCTTTTACTCTGACCCAGTTCCAGTGGAAGTCAAAATAGTCTAGTCACCTACATTCTCTATGTTCAATAAGGTTTCTTCTCTACCTTCATGCCACAAGCTGCAAGTTTTGGCTATTTTTTTCTATTAAATTCCTGCCAACTTTCACTCCGGAGAAAAAAGAAAAAAAAAAAAAAAACTCATCTCATAGAACCATTGTTATTCTGTAGTGAATTAAGAGAGTTTTATTGTATTTAATACTATATTATATATTTGATTTTTTTTTTTTTTTTAACTTAGAGACAGGGTCTTGTTCTGTCACCCAGACTGAGTACAATGGCATGATCACAGCTCACTGCAGGCTTGAACTCCTGGCCTCAAGCAATCTTCCCACCTCAGCCTCCCAAGTAGCTGGAAACACAGGCATGCACCACCATGCCTGGCTAGCTTTTTAATTTTTTGTAGAGACGGGGTCTTGCTAGATTACCTAGGCTTGTCTTGAATTCCTGGGCTCGTGTAATCCTCTTGCCTTGTCCTCCCAAAGTGCTGGGATTATAGGAATGAGCAACCATGCCCAGCCCCAAAGATGTTCTTTAGAAATATATAAATATATGTCTATATATGATAGTCTGTATTATTACTAAATTTTTAAACAGCAATTTCAGCAAACACACATTGTGTGTCTACTACTAAATATCTTATATTAGGTAGTAGAGATACAAACAACCAAAAACGGTCACTATTTTCAAAAAGTTAAAGGTCTTGTGGATGAGATAGAAAATTTAACAGATATTTGCAATATCAAATGGTAAAAGTTACAAAGTTATAATGAAGAAAACAAAGAAAATAGTTTCCTAACCCACAGGAGATGGCAGCAGGAAGAGTGGCCATATAAATTACCCGTATGTTTGATATTTGGCAATATGTATAAAAGGGAGAATATTGATAGAAATTAAACAGTGGAAGAGGAGTAGAGAAGATGAATACAGAGGAAATCTTATCAGTAAAATCAAGAAGGTTTGACTTGGGATGGGATGTGCAAGGAATTCTCCGTGGGTTTCATCTGAGAAGTAATGTGGAATGCAGAAGAGCAACAAAAAGAGGTGAGGAAGAAGCAGGCCATAGAAGGCATTGATTTTATACAGTTTTTTTGTGTGTGTGTCTATTGATCACTTGCATTAGTGTCACCTTAGGGTCTTATTAAAACATAGATTCTTGAGCCACTCCCCTAGACGTACAGGACAAGAAAATCTGGGTATCAGGGCTATAGACTGTATCAGCCTCCTCAGGTGAATCCTAGCAGTTTCAGAGAGAAGTTTATGAGTAATGAGAACTATCAAAGAGTAGTTAAGAGTGGGGAACAGGCCGGGAGCGGTGGCTCAAGCCTGTAATCCCAGCACTTTGGGAGGCCGAGGCGGGCGGACCACGAGGTCAGGAGATCGAGACCATACTGGCTAACACAGTGAAACCCCGTCTCTACTAAAAAATACAAAAAAACTAGCCGGGCGAGGTGGCGGGCGCCTGTAGTCCCAGCTACTCGGGAGGCTGACGCAGGAGAATGGCGTGAACCCGGGAGGCGGAGCTTGCAGTGAGCTGAGATCCGGCCACTGGACTCCAACCTGGGCGACAGAGCGAGACTCCGTCTCAAAAAAAAAAAAAAAAAAAAAAGAGTGGGGAACAGATGTTGGACTTGTAGTGTAGATAGGTTACTCTGATGATTACAGAAAGATAGTTCTGAAAAAGGGAAAGACTACTTCAAGTTATTTATAAGACTGGCAAGAAGTGAAAGACTAAAGCTCAAAGTAGAACATGCTTGTAGGGAGTTTACTCACTGTGGAATATAACCCCAACTTCTGCAAGGGAGAAACAACAACCAAAAACAGAGGCGTGAAAACAACGTTAGTTTTCCTTACATTCTAATATATAATTTGCACCCAGTGCTACACCAGGATTTTTAGAAAAAGCTAGGCATTGGAGAAATGTCATCGTCTCTTTTCTTCCACTTTAATTCAAAACCAGAACATGTAAAGTTAAAACAAAAATCACATGTGTACCAAAATTTAAAATACTTTATAAATTTTGCAATTGTGTATTTCTGTACAAATTTATCAATTCTGAGTTTTCAAAGTGTAATGTCCCTTTCCGGATATGCCAAAAGCACGTGCTGTATGTGCTTCTTGGGTACAGAACTGTTTATACAATATTGCCGACATTTAAAAAAAAAAATGCTTTCAAAAGATTTGATTACTTTTTTTTTCCATCTTGGGTATTTAAACATGAGATTTGAAGGCTATTCATGAGTACAATAGTAAATATGGGAAGAAGAAACCAAGAGGAAACAAATCTATAAGAAGATATGCTTACTCGTTAACTGAGATCAAGCCAGGAAATTATGAGATTCTGGAGGCAAAGAGGCAGATATGAATAGATAGATGCTTGAAAGCTGAGAACCTGTGGTTTATTTGTGATGTGTTGTAAAACCAAGGCGGACACATAGGAAGAGGAATGACTGCTCTCAGGAGATTTTGAAAAACCTGACTTAAGTGAGCCGGAATTGGAGGGAGGATATAAAAAATAAAGTTAATGCAAAGGAGTGACCACGGCTCTATATAATTATATGATGAATCATAAGATATCGCTAACTACAAAGCAAAGGCTTGAAATGTGACCATAATATTTGCTAAACATTGAATACTATGTGCCAAGCATGAAGCTGAATAGATTATAATCATTATTTTTATTGAATCTCCACAGCAATTCTGATATTCAGTAATCTAACCTTGATCACAAACCAAGGAAGTAGCAAAGCTTTTATTTAAGCCCTGGCTCATCTTCTCCAAGGTTCATGCTTTTAGTCATTATTCTCTATTGCCTCTCCAGTGGTAACAGCTCCCAACAGAAGTGAATTTGAATCTTCCAGGAAAGTAGAATAAACGGCGAAAATAAGGGACATAAAAGAAAACTGTTTAGCATTTAACTTAGATTATCTCATTTAATTCTCACAGGAATATTAAGAGTTAGACTATATGCACATTTTAAAAATATGGAAACTGATGCAAAAGCAGTAAATATTATTTGCAAAACAACCCAACACAAGCACTAAGTGGCAGAGCCAGGATGCGAGGTCAGCCAATCTGACTCCTCTGCTCACATCTATTCTGTCTTCATAGTGCAACATAATTTAAATAGTAAAATCATCAATTCCCAGTGAAATGCTAGGTTTAACGAAAAGTGACAAGGTTGGGGGAAATGAGAGACCTCCCACTCCTGTACAGACGGAGGTACATATGTGAGGGCTGAGAGGTAATCACATTACCATATTCCCTCTCCATCAATTCACTTAAAAAATAGATTCAGTATACGTATTAGTTTGCTACAGCTGTATTATAGACTGATTGTTTGTATTCCCACCCCTAAAAAAATTATGTTTGAATTTAATCTCCCAATTTCTATTGTGCTTCTTAAAATTCTTTCAGACTTTACCCATTATCCAATTCCAAACCACTTCCATGTTTTTAGGCATTTGTTATAGAGCACACTTCTTAGTACCAAAATATTTATCCCAAAAAATTGGCTTATGTGACTGTGGCAGCTGGCTAGACAAGTTCAAAATCTGTAGGGCAGGCTAGGAGAACAGACAGGCTAGAACTCAAGCAAAAGCTGAAACTGCAGTCCACAGACAGAATTTGTTTCCTTCAGGGATATGTTACTTTTGCTTTTGAGGCTTGTCAAATGGTTTAATGAAGTTCACCTAGATTATCTAAAATAATCTTTTTTACTTTAAGTAAACTGATTATAGACTTTAATCACATCTATGTAAAATATGTTCACAGTAACATCTACATTAATGTTCAATTGAATAACTGAGAACTAGAGGTTAGCCACAATGACATATAACACTAACCATTACCTTGTTTCTTAGGTTTTGGATTTTTTTATTCATATATTCCAATCTTGGTGCTACATTTTGATTCATATGTCTCAGTCTTGGTGCTACAGAAGCTGGCAACCTGGAATAGCCAATAGGCACAATAGCAACAATAGCAAGAAACAACAAATCTCCCCAAAACTTCTGCTTTATCTAGGACTAAAGCAGGAACTTTTGGACATAACTCTCTTTCCTTATCCCAGTTAAGCAAGGTGGAAAAAAATCAGAGGATCAACCTCAACCCTATCAGCAAAGGCAGATGAAGACACTGTGTTATTGAAAAACCAGGGGTTCGGTCTAGGTCCTGCTGCTGGTTTCACAGAAAGACAATCCCTAAGACAAGAAGTATTGCCAAATCAGTCCCAAATTCATCTGCCTAACTGAGTAAACCTAGTGATTTATATAGCAGGGAAGAAATGTGTTGGAAAACAAGAACTAGGGAGGCGTAAGAAAACAAAATGAGGAGTTGGGCATTTCATTGTCTAGATGTGGTAATCTAGTGAGTTTCAGTTCTTTGATACTTTTTGAGAGTCCCGGGGGTCCTTTCCTGAAGAAGAAACTCAGATAAAACAAATGTAAATTTCAAGTTTTAAGACAAGAAGGATCCATTTCTACTTTTATACAAAAAAAAAAAAAAAAGAAAGAAAGAAAAGAAACCTTCTATTGACTTGGTTTCATCTGGACATCTTTCTGGGTTAAAATGAGTCACCCCTTGTGACCTCTATCCCTGACACTGCCTGCAGAGAAGATAAAATGAAAATCTGGGCCTTTTACAAAAGGCCAGTTGTAAAAAGGCTCCCTTCACAATGTTAGTGGAGATTAAATGAGGAACCTGAACTGCAACTCCCACAAGGCAGGGCTCTCCACGTGGAATGTCAGAAAAGGCAGAGCGGGAAGCTGAACATGGTGATAATGAGTAATCTACTCCCTCTTCATTGTGTCACTAGAGGCAACCTAGAAGGTAACAACCAGGAGCTCCTCTCCCTGTCAGCCAGGGTAGTGTCAGTGAAGGCCTAGTGTGAAGCTTGAAATCCAAGATCACCTAGCAGTTAGGAAGTAGCCCTCCTCAACCAAGGGCATTAAAGGAAGCGTAATGGGGAACCTGAACTTTCACTTCCATATAGCAGTAACAAGGAAGTGCCTCTTTTGCCCCACCTGAGCAATGTCAGAGGAGGCCTACTAAAATAGAAGATTTAAATAAGATCCAGTGTCTTTCAATACTATGCCCACATGTCCAGGATTCAGCTAAAAGTCATTTGTCTACCAAAACAGGTAAAATATTGACTTGAATGAGAAAAGATAATGTACAGATGCCAACACTGGAATGGCAAAGATGTTGGAATGATGTGATAAGAATCTTAAAGCAGTTGTCATAGAAAACCTTTCACAGGAAATTATAAACATGCTTTTAAATAAATGTAAAGTTTTGAAAAAGATAATAGATTTTTTTAAAT
Source organism: Macaca mulatta (assembly GCF_049350105.2). Classification (NCBI taxonomy): domain Eukaryota; kingdom Metazoa; phylum Chordata; class Mammalia; order Primates; family Cercopithecidae; genus Macaca; species Macaca mulatta. Next base: position 98,710,667 of record NC_133419.1, read on the forward strand.
TTAAATTTTAAAACAAAAATGAAGTAAGTAGAAATCACTTAACCTGAATAACAGAAACAATAAATAAGCTGGGAAAAAAAGTGAGATGGTCATTTGTGACCTGCAGAACTATAATAGAAGAGCAGAAGAGCTAACATTCGTGTTCTTGGTGTCCTAGAAGGGGATGGGGCTTGGAATCCTAGAAAAGAATGGGACTGAGAACGCATTCAAAGAAATAATGGCAATAATTTCCCAAATTTGAAAAAAGCCACTAGATGCAAGGGGCTGAGTAAGCCCTAAACAGGATAAACCCCGAACTATCCTCACAAAGACATATCACAATCAAACTTCTGAAAACTAAAGAAAGACAAAGACAAATCTTGAAGTCACTGAAAGAGAAATGATACCTTACCCTAATTAAAATTTCTCATTTGAAGCTATGGATCCCAAAAGGAGGCAGCATGACATTTTTCAAATTCTGGAAAAGCAGCAACTGTCAAGTCTGAATTCTATATCCAGCAAAATGAAAAAGAAATACATACCCAGATGAAGAAAAACTAAGAGAATTTTTATGACTAGAGCTACCTTGAAAAACTGTCTAAAGGAAGTTCTTTAAATAGGAAGGAAAGGTAAAATAAGAAATCTTGGGACATCTGGTAGAAAGAAAGAAAAATAAAAACAGTAAAAGATGTTCCTTCTTTTTTTGAATTGTAAAAATTATGTTTAATGGCTGAAGCAAAAAGTGTAATATTTTCTGATGTGGTTCTAAACACGAGTAGAGAAAATATTTAGGCCAGTTATTTTATAGGCTATATAGAATTAAGAGACTTAAGGTGACATAAGATTTTTATACTAAACTCAATCATAAAATGTGGGCATGAGCAGAATCTAGGAAGTTATGCTTATATAATGTAGTGTCTATAAAAACCACTAAAATTTTATACAAGATGTACAAAAACACTATACAAAGCCAAATATTATTCTAGAAAATATTCAAGTAACTCAGAGTAAAAAAGCAAAAAGAAAATGGAGAAACATAAAACAGAAAATGAAATAAATAAAATGCCAGACTTAAGTCCTAACATACAAATAATTCTATCAAAGGTAAACAGGCTACATTCACTAATTAAAAGAGATAGGCAAAATGGATTTAAAAACGTGACCCAACTATATGCTAGGGCACTATGTTGACTAAAAATGCCAATCAAAAATGATGTATACTGTATGATTCCATTTATATAACATTCTCAAAATGACAAAATTATACATAGAGAGAACAAATTAGTGGTTGCTTATGCTTAAGGGTGGGTGTGCCTAATTCCCTAGTGCTAGAGAAGGGAAATCTTTCTGGTGATGGAACAGTTCTGATCTTGATTCTGCTGGCAGTTACATAATGTGATAATATGGCACAAGACAATACAAACATTGTATTGTTGTTTCTGGTTTTGATGTTGTGCTATTGTTATATAAGTTATGGCCACTGGGGGAAACTGGGTGAAGAGTTTATGAGATTTTTTTCATCGGAGTAAAAGCAAAAGCATTTTACAGCTAGAAGACATTTAACACATTTCTCAAAAAAATATGAAGACAGACATAATAGTCTCCATTCTTATGTGTCATTTTAGGTTTAATTCTGTTCTTGAAAAACACATATTGACCTCTAATTGGCAACTTCTCCCACTTTCCTGCCTGCTACCCTAATGTATCAACTCTATGGTATATTAATCATATTATCATATTTTGCTTTTATGAAATTTCCTATAAAACAAAAATGACTTTGTAAAATCATACTGCTTAATTCCCTGTCTGCCTTCATATGTGTGAAATATGTAAATCAGATATCTCAGATGACCACCACCTCCTTAGATGATGTACATAGTTTCTTCTGTAGTTTCCAAATATTTAAGAAATTTAGTCTTATAAATTTTTTCCATGGATTTATTTTCTGTGTGACAGAATGTTAAAATGGAACTATTTATGTGTTGTATCTATGTGGTACCAATACAATGGATATAAGATACTGTAATAAGTGTAACACAAAGCTTTCCTGTATGCAGATTTTTCCAAAAGAAATATTGGAGAATATTTTTTTCATCTTCTTTCCAAAAGAAATATTGGAGAAATAATTCATTTCATATTAATGAATCTTGTACTATTCAGGTCTTTAGATAGATAAAAGATAAAGAAAATGAGGTACATGTACACCATGAAGTACTACACAGCAATAAAAAATAATGAGCTCATGTCCTTTGCAGGGACATGGATGGAGCTGAAGGCTCCATCCTTAGCAAAATAACACAGGAGCAGAAAACCAAATACAATATGTTCTCACTTATAAGTGGTAGTTAAATGTCAAGAACACATAGACGCATAGAGGGGAACAACATACACTGGGGCCCCTTGGAGGGTAGAGGGTGGAGTAAGGAGAGGATCAGGGAAAAAATGAATGGTAGGCTTAATACCTGGATGATGAAATAATCTGTGCAACAAATACCACGACAAATATTTACCTATTTAACAAATCCGCACATGGACCCCTGAACTTAGAATAAGAGTTTTTTAAAAAGGCAAAATAAAGATTTATTAGACGCACAGATGCATACACACATAAAAAGATTTTTTAAAGGTATGAAGATATTTCCTTGGAGATAGTTGATGCTGTGGGTTCATCCCGTTTGGGATTGGGAATTTGGGGGTAATACCTCCTTCACCTTAATTCTAGAGAAAGTGAGCATCAGTAGGATCCATTGGAAAATTATGCACTTCCCTATGCATAGAAGAGATTCAGGACTGTAGCCTCACTCTCAATGCAAAATCTATGGGGAGAAAGATAAGCTTACTAGCTGATTTGTCAACTAAGCCCCGTGAGGGTTTTGTTTTGTCTTGTTCCAATTTTTGATAGAATGTTTGTTCTCCTAAAAGCTGTCATATCAGAGGATACATGAGTACATTCTGTGAACACAAAAAAGAAAGAAAGAAAGCCAGAGTGAGTAATCTTGGCCCCCTACAATATGCCTTTTGAGAAGCATAGAAGACCCAGTAGAATGAAGCTGATGGTGATGAGCTATGGACATATCTGAGGCCCTTGGACATGCCCAGAAGAGAAAATCGGTTTTAAGTATTTACCATGCTCAGAGAGTACAAAGCCAGCATACACAGTAAACTGAACATATTTTAAAAGAATGATGTGAGATCAAAATCAAGATGTGTTTTTTATTATATCACAGGTATTATTACCAAAGATTAGCCAAATAGTCAGATTTTTCAAATACATATTGTTTGTAGTACAAATAATCTTACCCTTACAATTATTTTTTAAAACCTCTGACCTGTCTCCCAGCTTCTCCAAACACTTCTATAGTGACCATTAATTAATCAGTGCAGTGGCTTAGAAGAAAATAATTTTCCAGCTAATTAATACTATCACTTCCTTTACCCAAGTCTTTGAGTTTGAAGGAGAGAAACATTTCCTGTACAATGACTACAGTGTGGTCAAGGAGAATGAAAAAGTAGAAAAGATTTAGCCTTTGGATTGTGTGTTTTTTTTTTTTTAAATAAAATGCCATTTCTGTGTCAGCTGAGTGAGCACAATAAAAGCCAAGTTGAATGTGTTGAAAAGTATCAGACAATAAAGTAGAAAGGCAGATGTATGAAGCAGGCTTGAAGAACTAGCAATACACCTAAATAGGTTTATACATTATATTTCTCTACAAAATTTATAAGCATAATATCTCAATCAGGATGAATTTCTATAGCAAAATAATTTATATAAATGTCAAAATATTTTTGCTTCACGTTATTTTTAGATTACTAAAAATCATTTAAACAGTTTTTTTAACTTAGAAAAAAATAAGATTTGTTTCAGAAAATAAGATTAAAAAGATGAAGAGATAGATTCTAAAAATTTCTTAAAGGGTGTTTTCCCTGATAGTCACCTATGCTTACTATTTGAGAGAACAGAAGAAAAATGTGTATTTCAACTATTGAACAATGTCACATTTTTAACTTATTTTTAATGTTTTATAGTTATTTTCGTTTATGTTAAACATGCGTGGATTTTTATTTTAAAGTATTTTTAAATTTGACAAGAGAATACAGGTAATTTCCTAGTTCATCACTCCTTATGGGGTACATGGGATATTTTGACACAGGCATGCCATGCGTAAAAAACACATCATGGAAAATGGAATATCCATCCCCTCTAGTATTTATCCTTTGTGTTACAATTATACCCTTTTTATTTTTATTTTAAAACATACAATTACATTCTTATTCACTATAGTTAACCTGTTGTGCTAGAAAATACTAAGCCTTTTTCATTCTGTATTTTTTTATACACATTAACCATCCCCACTTCTCCACTTCTCCACCCAATCCTCCACTACACTTACCAACCTCCAGTAACCATCTTTCTACTCTCTATCTCCATGGATTCAATTGTTTTGAGTTTTAGATCCTACAAATAGTGAGAACATGCAATGTTTATTTTTCTGTGGCTGGCTTATTTCACTTAACATAATGACCTCCAGTTCCATCCATTTGCAACAACATGCAAATCTTGCTTCCAAATCTTGCCTGTTGTGAACAGTGCTGAGACAAACATGGTAGTGCAGATACATCTTCAATGCTGATTTCCTTTTTGGGGGTACATACCCAGCAGTGGAATTGCTGGACTATTAGGTAGTTCTATTTTTAGTTTTATGAGGAACCTCCAAACTCTTTCTCTATAGTGGTTGTACTAATTTACATTCCTACCAATAGGGTACAACGGTTCCCTTTTCATCACATCCTTGCCAGCATTTGTTATTGCCTGTCTGTTGGATAAAAGCCATTTAACTGGGGTGAGATGATATCTCACTGTAGTTTTTATCTGTATTTCTCTGATGATCAGTGATGTTGAACACCTTTTCATGTACCTGTTTACTATTTGTAGGTCTCCTTTAGAGAAATGTGTATTCAAATTTTTTTTGCCAATTTTCAGATCAGATTATTAGGTATTTTATCTACAGAGTAGTTTGATCTTCTTATTTATTCTGATTATTAATCAGAATTTTGAAACTAGTTTGAAAATATTTTTCCCATTCTGTAGGTTGTGGGTCGTCTCTTCATTTTGTTGACTGTTTCCTTTGCTGTGCAAAAGCTTTTTAACTTGATATGATCCCATTTGTTCATTTCTGCTTTGCTTGCCTGTGCTTGTGGGGTATTACTCAAAAAATTTTTGCCCAGAACAATGTCCTAGAGAGTTTCCTCAATGTTTTCTTGTAGTAGTTTCATAGTTTGTGATACTAAATTCAAGACTTTATTACATTTTTATCTGATTTTCGTATATGGCGAGAGACAGGAGTTTAGTGTCATTCTTCTGCACATGGATATCCAGTTTTCTCAGCACCATTTATTAGATACACTGTCTTTTCCCCAAAGTATGTTCTTAGCAGTTTTGTTGAAAATGAGTTATCTGTCAGTATGTGGATTTGTTTCTGGGTTCTCATTCTGTTCCAGTGGTCTATGTGTCTGTTTTTATGCCAGTACCATGTTGTTTTGGTTAATAAAGTTCTGTAGTGTAATTTGAAGTCAGGTAATGTGATTCCTCCAGTTTTGTTCTTTTTGCTTAGGATAGCTTTGGCTACTTGGGGTATTGTGGTTCCATAAAAATTTTAGAATTTTTTTTCTATATCTGTGCAGAATATCATTGGTATTTTGATAGAGATTACATTGAATCTGTAAAATGCATTCCATAGCATGGACATTTTAACAATATTGGTTCTTCCAATCCATGAACATTGAATGTATTTCCTTTTTTTGTTTTTTCTTTAATTTCTTTCATTAGTGTTTCATGTGTTTCATTGTAGAGGTCTTTTATTTCTTTGGTTAATTCCTAGGTATTTAATTTTATGTTTGGCTATTGTAAATAGAATTACTTTCTTGATTTCTGTTTCAGATTTTTCACTATTTGCATATAGAAATGTAACTAATTTTTTTATACTTTTTTGTTCTGCAACTTTGCTAAATTTGTTTACTAATTCTCTTAGATTTTAGGTAGACTCTTTAGGTTTTCCCAAATAGAAGATCATATCATATGCAAACTAGGATAATTTAATTTCTTTTTTTCTAATTTGGATGCCCTTTATTTCTTCTCTTGACTTCCAGTACTATGTTAAATAACAGTAGCAAAAGTGGGCGTTCTTGTCGTGTTCCAGATCTTCGAGAAAAGGCTTTCAGTTTTTCTCTATTTGGTATGATACTAGCTGTGGATCTGTTGTATATGGCTTTTATTATGTTGGGGTGCATTCCATCTATTCCCAGGTTTTTTGGGGTTTTTTCATTAAGGGATGTTGAATGTTATCAAACGGTTTTTACCATCAATTTAAATGATTATATGGTTTTTGTACTTCATTCTTTCGATACAATATATCACATTGCTTAATTTGCATATGTTGAACCAACCTTCTGTCTCAGGAAGAAATCCTACTCAGTCATGATGAGTGATCATATTAACATACTGTTGGGTTTGGTTTGCTAGTATTTTTTTGAGAATTTCTGCATCAATATTTATCAGAGATATTGGCCTATAGTCATCATTTTTTAATGTGTGTCTGTCTGGTTTTGGTATCAGGGCAATACTGGCCTCACAGAATAAGTTTACAAGTATTTTTTCTTCCTTTATTTTTTGGAATAACTTCAGTAGGATTGGTATTAGTTCTTCTTCAAATGGTTGATAGAATTCAGCTGTGAAGCCACAAGGTCCTGGGCTTTTCTTTACTGGAAGACATTTTGTTATGGCCTCAATATCATTACTTGTTATTGGTCTGTTCAGGTTTTGGATTTCTTCATATTTCAGTCTTGGTAGGTTGTATGTGTCTAGGAATGTATCCATTTCTTTTGGATTTTCTAATTTGTTGGTATAAAATTGCTTCGAGTAGCCACTAATTATTAGTATGAAAAATTTTGTATTATCTTCTCTGAGTTTATTTATTTGGGTCGTTTCCCTTTTTTTCTTCATTTGTCTGGCTAAAGGTTTGTTGATTTTGTTTATCTTTTCAAAAAAATAACTTTTTATTTCCCTGATCTTTTGTATTGTTGTCTTCATTTCAATTTCATTTATTTTGGCTCTAATCTTTATTATTTCTTCTACTAGTTTCGGGTTTGGTTTGCTCTTGCTTTTTAACTTCTTTAAGATGCATTGTTAGATTATTTACCTCAAGTTTTTTCTTTTCTTTCTTTTTTTTTTTTTTTAAATGTAGGCACTTATTGCTTTACATTTTCCTCTTAGTACTGTTTTTGCTATAACCCACAGGTTTTGGTATGTTGTGTTTCCATTATAGTTTGTATCAAGAAATTTTCCAATTTCCTTCTTAATTTCCTCCATGACTCACTGGTCATTCAGGAACATACTGTTTAACTTCTATATGTTTGTACAGTTTCCAAAATTCCTCTTGTTATTGATTTCTAGTTGTATTCCATTGTGATCAGATAAGATGCTTAATATTATTTTAATTTTTTTGAATATTTAAGATTTGTTTTGTGACCTAACATATGGTCTGTCTTTGAGAATGATCCCTGTGGTGAGGAGAATAATGTGTATTCTGTAGCACTTGGATGAAATGTTCTGTAAACATTTATTGGGTTAATTTGTTCTATACTGCAGATTAAGTCTGATTCTTTTCTAACTGATTTTCAGTCTGGGAGATCAGTCCAAAGCTGAAGTATCCAGTTATTATTATACTGAGGTATTTCTCTTTCTTTAGCTCTAATATTTGCTTTATATATATGCAGACTCAAGTGTTGTGTGTATATATATTTATAATTGTTATATCCTCTTGCTGACTTGACTTCTTTTTTATTATATAATGATCTTTCTTGTCTATTACAGTATTTGTCTTGAAATGTATATTGTCTGATATAAGTATAACAACTCCTTCTATTTTTTGGTTTCCCTTGGCATTGAATATCTTTTTCCATTCCTTTATTTTCAGTCTATATGTATCCTTAAAGGTGAAGTGTGTTTCTTGTAGGCAGCAGATCACTGGGTCATGTTTTTAATACATTTTTAATATTCTATGTCTTTATATTGGAGAGTTTAGTCCATTTACATTCAATGTTACTATTGATACATTGGGACTTACTCCTGTCATTTAGTTATATGTTTTATGGTTGTTGTTTGGTTTTCCTTCCTTCTTTCCTTCCTCCCTATTGTCCTTTAGTAAAAGTGATTTTCTCTGCTGGTATAATTTAATCACTTTCCTTTTATTTTTTGTTCTACTTGTTGTATCTTATAATGCATTATTTTTAAACTGATTATAATTTAACATTGATTGCATAACAAACATGCAAAAGAAAACTTATGAATACTCTACACGTTAATCTCTTCCGCCTGCTTTCATCTTTTTCTCATTTCTCTTTATGTCCTTTCATATTAAGCCTTATTTCTGTTCTCTTGCTGCTTTTGAGATGCTTTCTTTATCCTTGACCTTAGGAGTTTTGATTATTAAATGTCTTTAGGTAGTCATCTTGGGTTAATGCTTGGTGTTTTATAACCTTCTTATTTTGGGATATGCATTTTTTTTTCTCTAGGTTTTGGAATTTCTCTGTTATTATTCCTTTGAATAATTTTTCTACCCCTGTGTCTTTCTCTACCTCATTTTTTAAGGCCAATAATCTTAGATTTGCCTTTTTGAGGCTATTTTCTAGGTCTTGAAGGCCTGCTTTATTCATTTTTATTCATTTTTCTTTTGTCTCCTCCCACAGTGTGTTTTCCAATAGCCTGTCTTCAAGCTCACCAATTCTTTCTTCCCTTTGACCGATTCTGCTGTTAAGAAACTCAGGTGCATTCTTCAGTATGTCAACTGAATTTTTCAACTCTGGAATTTCTGCTTGATTCTTTTTATTTAAACGTTTTTGTTAAATTTATCTGATAGAATTCTGAATGCCTTTCTTTGAGTTTCCTCAAAACAACTATTTTGAATTATCTCTTTGAAAGGGCACTATTATGAACAGATGCTGAAGCCAGCCATGTTTGTGTCCTTGCCTTCAGAGTAATGAGTTGCCCCACATCCCTATAAGACCCAAACAGGCTGTCTGGGAGACAGGGATTGGATTCCAAGACATTAGAAATTTACCTGATAGTCTATTCTATTGTGGCTAAACTGTCACTGAAACCACAATACAAAGTCCTTCTCTCTCTTTCCACAGGCAGAGGCTCCTCTCTCTGTGGCCACCAGTACCTTCAATCCATGGTGGGTTCTACCAAGCCACTGCTAACATTCACTTAAAGCCTATCTCTTCATCTTTTTAATCTTATTTTCTGAAACAAATCTTATTACCTTTAAGAAATTTTTAGAATCTATCTCTTCATCTTTTTAATCTTATTTTCTGAAACAAATCTTATTTTTTTCTAAGTTAAAAAAACTGTTTAAATGATTTTTAGTAATCTAAAAATAATGTGAAGCAAAAATATTTTGACATTTATATAAATTATTTTGCTATAGAAATTCATCCTGATTGAGATATTATGCTTATAAATTTTGTAGAGAAATATAATGTATAAACCTATTTAGGTGTATTGCTAGTTCTTCAAGCCTGCTTCATACATCTGCCTTTCTACTTTATTGTCTGATACTCTTCAACACATTCAACTTGCCAGAACTTGGTTCTTCCCTGCAGGGCAGTGGGTTCCCTTTTGGCCTAGTGTGTCTAGAAATGTTGTCCGTGAGCTAGGGCATGGAATGGGGGCCTCATGGCTCTGCCTAGTGCTATATCCTACTGTGGCTGAGCTGGTATCGAAGATGAAAGAAAAAGTCCTCTTTACTCTTTACTTTACTCTCCTTAAGCAGAAGGAAGGAGTCATTTTCATTTCTGTGAGCTGCATGGCCTGGGGTTGGGGTAGGGGTGGCATAAACACTCCCTTAGCCAACCCAGCTGGTGTCTTCCTAGGACACATTCTACCCTAGTCCACTGGCTCCAAGTCCAGGTCAGCACTGGGAGTTGCCTAGACTGTCCTTTCAAGTTTAGCCAGGATCCCAGAGCACTTTGTCCTGTGGTGACCAGGCTTGCCCAGAAACTCAAGTTCTGACCACTGGGATGGGTATTTTCCCTCTAGCTAAGTCTGGTCCAAATGTTTCCTCCATGCATGGGTGCTGGCTGAGCCCAGCACAACTTTGCTCTCTGCTGTGACAGGACACCACTGAGTTAAATGTAAAGTGCCCTTTGTTCTCCCTCCCTCCCATGCACAGACGGTCTCTCTATGCTGCTTGGCTGTTGCCAGCAGAGAGGGGAGAGGTGGAATCCATGATTCATGACTATCTCTCCTACCCTGTTCAATGCCTCTTTCGGTGATATAAAGTTAAAATCAGGTACAGTGATTTCTCACTTTATTATTGGTACTTGTGACCGTGCTTTTCTGTATGCAGATTGTTATTAAAATATGGTGTTCCTATGGAGGAGATGAACAGTGCAGTCATTTTTCTATCATCTTGCTCTCTCCTGTGTAACTTTTCTAGCATACAGATATGATAATGTCACTCTACTGCTGAAAAACTATGTAATTGCACATAGCTTTAAGTTTTAATTTCTTAGCATGTTTACAGATAAAATGTGAAAAGACATTTTGATGTCATCGTAAAAGTTTCATTCACAACAAAGTCTATGACTGTCAATCAATAGTTGCATTTTATTATTGGATATTTTATTCATAGCTTCTTATGTGTCTAGTTTTCCTTACATGATTTCAGAGTCTATTATTTTATATCTGTTAATCCTCTAGTTGAATATGTGAATATTGGCATTGCTTTATATTTGCCTAGACATAGGTATTACAATAAAAATTCATAAAAGTCTTTTTAAACAAAACCTCAATATAATTATTCAAACACTGTATTAAACTGAAATATGCCTGCTTTGGTTAAAATCCAAACTCATATAAATACTAGTCAGTTACCATGACTTTGGCTTACATTTAACTCTAAAATTAACTTTTATTGAAATACAGTGACTTTAATAAAAGCAAAAATCAGTGCAGTTTTGTGACTGATCTCTTTCAAAGTGCAAGTAATTACCTTCAAAGTGTTGAAACCAGATCATAGATTTGGGTATCCCAAACTTTAGGCTTTTTAGGAGTCTAAGAATGGTATTTATTACAAGACATGTATTCTTGAATTTCCCGCTGTCTCTCCCAATGTCAGGCTCATACCTAAAGCATTTGGTAAACATATACTGAATAAATTAATGCCTTACATTATATCCATCTATATAAATAGAGCCTTTGAGAATTTTAGAGCCTGGCTGGAAAGTTCAGTCTAAAACAAAGACTCTCAACCTTGATATAAGACCAGAATGAGTTGAAATTAGTTTAACTGGATGGGCTTTATATGATAAAAATTCAAAATGAGCAGCCAACTTAATGTTAGCTTATCTTGAACTCTATTCCAGTTAGTTACAGTAGAATCAAAGATATCTTTGTTATGCTGTGATTCTAACCTGTAACTCATTATACAGAAAAGATCATTCAAACTGGCACAGTGAAACTTCAGTGTGGACTTTAATCATTACATTACTATTATAATTCTGGTAATAGTATACAGGCATCTTGAGTGCCATATAGTAAACATATTGGAAGCACATACAGTGCCTTACACCTATATTTTTAAGAGCAAAATGAACACATATGATACAGAATGAATAAATCGGAATCTTTGCAGGCTTTAGATGATCAAATAATGGTTTAAATGCACAGATGATATGATACAGGTTCTGATAAGCTTCATTTTTTCTGTAGCCAATTCAGTAAAATATTAGTACATTAATTCCTCTTACTCATAATCACAAAGTTGAACAAAAATTAAATTGAGAACATATTATTGAAATAGATCCCTCAAAACTGAATTTCTACACCTTTAGATTTACCATTTTACTCGTGCTCCATAATTTTTTTCATCTTTTCAAAGAAAGAATTTCTCAACAAGGAAGCATGTTCTTTTATGAATTATTTATAAACTAATTAAAATAGCATAAATCACAAATTTCTGATGGATACAGATGGGAGTCTATAATGACAGTCCACCAGGAAGGACAGTTTTGATATGACCTTAAAGTGTTCAGTAATTGCTATTTAGTAGAGCGGTTGAGAATTGTAATATTGTCTATTTTGTAGCTCAAACTGAACCAGCAGCATGTTGATTAGCATATGCTAAAGCCACCCTGTTTTATTCTATTGCTAGTGGAGCAGCTGTGCTGAGAAACTGATTTCTCATTGGGCTTTTGAAAGCAAAATTCACAACAATAAAGTCAAAGCAGGCATACTGTGAAAACTGTTTTACCCATTATTATGGGAGATACACACACACACACACATACGTATATGTCTACATCTATGTCTATATAGTTTTTGCTGGTTGAGTTTTTTGTTAACAAATTACTCAGGCTACCAAAGTCTGCCTGCAGGTTTGTTTTTGTGCTTAGGCAGCGGCAGAAATTACAAGCATTACTAAGTACCAGTGCCAGGTATTTGAGACAAAATAAAAAGTCCTGTCTATGTTGAGTATCAGAGAGGAAAAAAGAAATAAAATGTATGCATAACATTATTGTTGAAAGAATAGTGGCAGAGTGAATAGCATAAGGAGTAACAGAAGGTCAAAGTGGGAAATGAGAGTCAACCAAGAAAGTACAAAAAGCCATCAGTGACTAAGAAAGCCAAATGCAGAGGATAAGGTCTTTCAGGCAACAGATAATGAAAGGCCAGTGAAAGCATTGCCTGTTATTACCAGGATTCAAAAACATTGTTGAAAATTTCTCTATATAACAAACTACTTGAAAACCAAAATAAAATAGAGGCTAAACCCTGTAAACTTCTTACATGTCCATTTTCAGACCCAACAGGATATACTAGTTTTCTAAGCCTAACTTACCTAATTACTATGAACTTGGGGAAATAAAACAACAGAAATTTATTCTCTTACAGTTCAGCAGACCAGAAGTCCAAAATCAAGGTGTCAACAAGGTTGGTTGCCTCTGGAGGCTCTAAAGGAGAAGGCTTCCTTTTCCTCTCTCCTAAATTTTGGTGGTTGCTGGCAATCCTTGGCATTCCTTGGCCTGTAGACAAAATCTCTGCATTCATTTTTGCATCACCTATGTCTCTGGTACTGTGTGTCTTTTTTATCTCTTATAAGGATACTCTCATTGGATTTAGAGCCCAATCAAATCCAGTATAATCCCATTTATTGCTTATCTTCATTACATATGCAAAGACCCTATTTCTGAATAAGGTCAAATTCTTACGTTCTAGGTGGGAGAGAACTTTGAGACACCATTCAGCACACTCAGTATGATTTCTTTCAAAGTTTAGAAACAGATCATTCAGTTATTTGTTAAGCCTTCTTAAAGAAAAAAAGGCTTTGTTTTCATATTTAATAATCAAGAGCTATATAATTATAGACTTGAATTATTATTTTTAATCAAGTGATAGAATGGCTATACAACTACCTGTATCAACACTATAAAACATTCTACGTGGCTCAGTTTAGAAAAACTAAATATATTAATATCTACTGAATCTATTTTGTTTCCATTCTTGATGAAAATTGTTTACAGAATTCTGTCTGTATATGTGGGGAAGTTACCTTTTCTATTAAATAGAAGGATGTCAATAAAATTGGTAGCCTTTGCCTTGGTATGATGCCCCAAAGCCCTGCTTTAACAAGTTCTCCAAGTGATTCTGGTGCTCACTAAAGTTTGAGAAGCACTGATCTAGAGTTACAAGTGATTTCACTTGTGTTACCCATCTATTTCTTGAAACAAGCCAGTAATTCAGGCATTAATATATTTTCTTCCTTACAGACCTAGAATAGAAGGCTCAGAGGTGAATCGACTCAAGTTAGGCAATTCACTGAGTCAATGGCGGAGCTAGATGGAAAATTTGTTCACGTCATTTAATATACTATTTACTCAGTTTCATGAACTAAAAACGTGATAAGAATATAGAAACAAATAACATGTAGTCCACAAACTTCATCTAACCTGGAATATCTCTCACCTGTTTTTCTTCTTCTTCTTTTTTTTTTTTTTTCCAGTTTTCTTTATTCTCACGCTGGATGTAACAAGGAAAGCCAAAATCCAATTTCAGACACCAACACTGTCAGCTGCCAGGGCATTCTGACTGCCTCCATGCTGTGCCCTGCTACTCTGTGCTCCAGTGAGTGCAGGCATTTGGCCTGACCTCCACAGGTGTATCACTTTCCCTCCTACAGGGAAATTCTCAGTTAAAGAGAAATGGCAGGTAGATTCAGATTTGGATGTTTAAATGTATGGTTCCTCCATGACTATTTCTCTCTCCTGTAAAAATGAGGGCTTTACATTCACTGGTAAGCCACACATGGAGGAAAGTTATTCTTATCCTAAGTGTAGCAAACAAACATCAAAATAACAGTCAACTTTTCAAATATTGCTCATTGCTAATCAGCAGGAACTGTGAACTACAACTCACAGAGTAAACAGAATCTTAATTACTCCTTTCATCTTGCCTGCCAAGTGATGTCTCTCATCTAGAAAATGTAAAAAGAAATCATGAGTTGAAAATAAGAGGACTAATGAATTGATCACATTATATGGATCAGAAAAGAGAATATGTAATTGTGTAAAGAGAACACTCAGATCTCTTCCAGGCCCATTTTTAACTCAATGTATGACGTTTTAATCAATCGGGTATTTTCATATTTGTCAATTTAAGGCGGTGGGATAAATGTTGTCTTTCTCCTGTATTAAGACTCATAAAATATGAATGAAGCTTAAGCATTTTGTCAAAAACATTCAGCCAAAATGTTTCTAGTTTCAGAAAGATTCCAGGTTAAAGTTGTTTCACAGAAATGATCTGAAAATCACCATGTTGTTAAAGATCTGTAAAGGGGCTATTTTGCTATCTTGTTCAAAGGTGATAATCTGAACTGAAATGACAATGCTTAAAACACTATTACTGCTAAGACCAACTTCTCAAGTCTAATAAGTTATGCAAAATCTGTACACTCTGAACAATGTAACCATTTATAAATTCTTACCGTGGTGACTTTAAATTAACAACATTTAGTGATCATCAGTAGTACACAAAGGTTTTGAGTGCGACCTTGACTTTTTTTTCATAGTTGTTCAACTTCTTGGAGTAAGTGAGATTTTATAATGCCACATTACAAAAACAATGCCAACAAAGCAGATGTCCTGATAGAGGTGTTTCCTCAAGTTAACACTAAATGTTGCACATAGAACTTCTCAATTCTTGCTGTCCTTGGTTAAAATAACATCTTCAAATTACAAGGCATAATTCAGCATCTTAAATAAGAATTACTTATTTTTAACCTAAGTTTTGTTGCTTTCAAAAGAGCACTACAAAACTTATAATACTCTGACATTACAAGGATTTAAAATGATAACCTTAAAGACTTTGGAGTTTATCTCAGAATGACTATGCTATGCAAAGTATGATCTATTAGCCACATGTGACTATTTAAAATACACTTAAGTAAATCTGTCTTAAAAAATTAAATATTCAGTTTCTCAGTTGCAATAGTCACATTTTAAGTCCTCAATAGCCACTTGTGCCTAGTGGCTACTGTAATGAATAGAATAGAAAACATTCCCATCATGAAAGAAAGTTCTACAGTGCTGGTAAATGTTCTTGAAATTTGGAGGCAATTGCTTGATATTGGGCAAAGGGATGCCATGAAATTTGTATTCAAGATAATTTGTTTGGGATACAATGTGGAGAATGAATTTGTGGGCAGAGAAGGCTGGAAGAGAGAATCCTAGGTGGTTCCTTGTATTAGGGTTATTTAGAGGGACAGAACTAATAGGATAGATGTATATATAAATGCATGTTTATTAAGAAGTATTGACTCACAGGATAACATGGCCACAATAGGTCATCTCCAAGCCAAGGAGCAAGGAAGCTAGTCTGAGTCCCAAAACCTCAAAAGTAGCGAAGCCAACAGTGTGGCCTTCAGTCTGTGGTCGAAGGTCCAAGAGTACCAAAGCTGAAAAACTTAAAGTCCGATGTTTGAGGGCAGGAAGCATCCAGCATGGGAGAAAGATGTGGGCTGGAAGGCTAAGCCAATCTAGTCTTTCCAGATACCTCTGTCTGCCTTTATCCTAGCCGTGCTGGCAGCTGATTAGATGGTGCCCACCCAGATTGAGGGTGGGTCTGCCTCTCCCAGTTGACTGACTGAAATATTAATCTCTTTTGGCAACACCCTCACAGAGACACCCAGAAACAAGACAATTAACTCCCTAGATACCTTTGATTTGTTGAAGTATATCAAAGAGTAAGAAAAAATTAAAATCTATAAATATTTTGAGTAAGAAATGATTTAATATGATTAAATAGAAACTGATATAATCAATGGTATGGTGGAAGGGGAAAAGGGAGAGGACAAGAGCTTTTGGGAAATCTGATAACACAGAGAGTTCAGAGTTGCCACTACAAGGGTTCTACCTGCGTGAAGCTCAGAGCAGATTATTTCCAACTGTTTTTGGTGCTGCTGAAAACCAACAATAATTTGAGTTACCTGATCACAGCAGCTGCGAGTAATGTTTTCTTCAGTTTCTGCCTGTATTAGCTGGCTTGGGCTGCTATAACATATCATAGACAAGGTGGCATAAAGACACATTTATTTCTCAAATTGCAAAGCCTGGGAAGCCCAAGATCAAGGTGAAGGTTGATTCAGTTCCTAATGAGGACTTTCTTTCTGGTTTGTAGATGCTATGTTCTCACTGTGGGGAGCGAGAGAGAGAGAGAGAGAGAGAGAGAGAGAGAGAGAGAGAGATATTCCTCTTTTTTTAAGGCCATTAATCCCATCAAGAGGGCACCACCTTCACTACTTCAGCAGACTCTAATTACCTCTCAAACTTAGGACTTCAAAATATGAATTTCAGGGGAACACAAACTCACTCCATAACACCGTCTTTTCAATTTTGTATGAGTGTCCCTCACTGCTGGAATCTAACCAGAATCTTGTTGAGAAGGAAATCCAGAAAATTCCTTTATCAAGCATTCTACTCCTAAGGTATAGAGAAAAGCTTACAAGGTCTGTGATGATACCGAGATTCAACTAATGGTGTATTTATGATATAGTTTGTGCATTGAATAATTCAAATCCTTTCATGTTCTCTTATCCGTATATAGTATCCAAAAAACAGACCAGTAAGAATAACAATGGAAGGGTGCCTGATTTTACCACTTGAATCACATGTTGTACTAGAGATTTTTGCCATTTCAATAAGGCAAGATAAAAACATAGGGTATACAGATTGCAAAGAATGAAGTAACTACTTCTATTTGCAGACCCATGATAATCTCAGGAGAAAATCCTTAGGAATATACAAAACAACTTTTATAATTAATAAGCAAATATGACAATGTCACAGATTATATATTAATCTAAAACACCAGTTGTATTATAACAATGGGATTCAAAATAGCATTTTAAAAACCATAAAATATTTAGAAATTAATTAAACAAGAGGCCGGGCGCGGTGGCTCAAGCCTGTAATCCCAGCACTTTGGGAGGCCGAGGCGGGTGGATCACGAGGTCAGGAGATCGAGACTATCCTGGCTAACATGGTGAAACCCCGCCTCTACTAAAAATACAAAAAAAAAAACTAGCCGGGCGTGGTGGCGGGCGCCTGTAGTCTCAGCTACTTGGGAGGCTGAGGCGGGAGAATGGCGTGAACCCGGGAGGCGGAGCTTGCAGTGAGCCGAGATCACGCCACTGCACTCCAGCCTGGGAGACACAGCGAGACTCCGTCTCAAAAAAAAAAAAAAAGAAATTAATTAAACAAAGCACATACCAGATCATGTTTTTGCTTTTTGTTTTGTTTTCCTGTTGTTTTGTAAATAAAATTTTATTAGAACACAGCCACACACTTTTTTTTTAACTTTTATTTTAAGTTCAGGGGTACATGTGCAAGTTTGTTATATAGGTAAACCTGTGTCATGGGAGTTTGTTGTCCAGATCATTTCGTCACCCAAGTATTGAGCCTAGTACTCATTAGTTATTTTACCTGATCCTCTCCCTCCTCCTGCCCGCCATCCTCCAGTAGGCCCTAGTATGTGTCGATCCCCTCTATATGTCCTTGTGTTCTCATAATTTCCCTCCCACTTATAAGTGAGAGCATGTGGTGTTTGGTTTTCTGTTTCTGCATTAGTTAGCTAAGAATAATGGCCTTCAGCTCCATCTATGTCCCTCAAAGGATGTGATCTTGTTCTTTTTCATAGTTGCATAGTATTCCATGATGTATATGTACCATATTTTCTTTATCCAGTCTATCATTGTGGGCATTTAGGCTGATTCCAAGTCTTTGCTATTGTGAATATTGCTGCAACGAATGTATGTGTACATGTGTCTTTATAGTAAAACAATTTATATTCCTCTGAGTACATACCCAATAATAGGATTGCTGGGTCAAGTGGTTTCTCTGTTTTTGGTTTTTGCAGAATTGCCACACTGTCTTCCACAATGGTTGAACTAATTTACACTCCTATCAACAGTGTATAAGTGTTCTTCTTTTTCTCTGCAGCTTTGCCAGCAACTACTATTCTTTGATTTTTTAATAATAGCCATTCTGACTGGTATGAGATGGTATTTCATTGTGGTTTTGATTTGCATTTCTCTAACCAGATCTTGTTCTTTTAAAACTGCAGAGTGTTTCTGAAGGAATGTTTTTAAACAATACTTAAGGAAGATATATATTATATTCATGAATTAGAAGAACTCAATATTATTAAGATATTATATCTTTTCAAATTGATCTGGAAAGTCAACGC
Organism: Macaca mulatta; assembly: GCF_049350105.2. Lineage (NCBI taxonomy): Eukaryota > Metazoa > Chordata > Mammalia > Primates > Cercopithecidae > Macaca > Macaca mulatta. Next base: position 98,729,445 of record NC_133419.1, read on the forward strand.
AGCCACAATCAAAATTTCAGTTTGCACTAAAAAAATGAATCTAACAACTTGATTACAAATTTATATGGAAACGTAAATGACCACGGAGCGCAAAAGCAATTTTTGAAAGGAAGAACAAAGTTAGAGGACTTATATTTGAATAATTATTTGAAAATTAATTAAGAGAGTATGGTAATGACAACAAGGTAGACATACACCACTGAAACAGAATAAGCAATCCAGGTATAGATCCACACACACCTAGGCAAATGTTGACAAAGTTTCCAAAGCAATTCAATGGGGAAAAGCGAGATTTTTTTTTTTCTAAAAGCATTGCTAGAATAACTAAATATGCATATGGAAATAAATGTGAAAATAAAATTATCCCTCACACCATACACAGAACATAATTTAAAATGGATCAAAGATCTGAAGCAAAAAGCTAAAACTATTATGCTTCTAAAAGAAATGTTTTTACAGTGAAAAATATCTTGGAAAGCTTGGAACAGGCAAATATTTTGAGTCCTTAGGAAATAAGCACCAATCATAACAAAATTGTTGAACTGGACTTAATAAAAGTTTAAAATATTTGTTGTTCAGAAGGCATATTAAGAAGAGATGAAAGGCACAGAAGATGAGAAAATATTCACAATACACATATCTAACCAAGGGCATACACCTTAAGTATATAAAAAACACTAACAACTCAATAATAAGAACATAAACACCCCAACACTAAAGTAGGCATAAAATTTTAACAAATAATTAACTATAAAAATATATAGGAGTGGCTAATAGCATATGAAAACAAATTTTCTGCCATTAGGAGAATATGAATTAAAACCATGAAACCACAATGACACACCACTTAACAGCTATTAAATTTTTTTTTAAATGATGAAAGAAAAGAAATTTAAAACACTTGACTATACCAAGTGTTGATGAGGTTGCATAAAAATTGTAACTCACAATGCTTGTGGGAATGTGAAATGGTGCAATCATTTTAGAAACCTGGTTAACAGTTTCCTCAAATGTTCAACATAATCCCATCGTAGGATGGAGACATTTTGTTCCTGGATACTAAACAAACATACATATTCCTGTGTAACAACCTATGCAAAAAGTTGATAGTAGCTTTACTCACGGTAGCAAAATAATGGGAAATGAGCCAAATGCCCATCAACAGATAAACTGATAAATAAATTGTGGTATACTCATAGGATGGAATTTTACTCAGAAATAAAAACGAGTAACTACTGATACACCGAGAAACATGGTTAGCTCTCAAAATTATTGTGCTAAGTAAAAGAGCTAGACACATAAAATACGTATTAAATAGTTACATTTATATAAGAGTCTAGAAAATCCAAATTGAAGTATACCAGCAAAAAGCAGATAAATAGTTGTCTTTGGCAGTGGGAAGAGGGAGGAATAGACTACAAATGGGCATGAGAAGTATTTTGGTTGTAATTTTAAAAAAGGTATTGGCTACAGGGTATGTAATTACAGTTTCATGGGTATATACAACTGTGAAAATAGATCAAATTCTACATTTTAAATGGATGCTGTTTGATTTACATATACTGTTCTTCACTTAAGTTAAAGAAAAAGCCATATTTTATCTCAGCCTAACATAATGCTGCTGTTCCTTGAAAAAAGATGCATTTTTTTTCACATAAAAGGCAAGCCACAGTTATCTGTAAGTCATTCTGGAAATCTCTGTGTGATATTCATTACTTCACTAGATTAATCACAATTCCACTTAAAATCCTTAGCTTAAAAACTGAATTAGGGACTTAACCAACACTAGAATATTTTACATAAAATACAGGTGACCCTTGAACAACATAGGTTTAAACTGTGTAGGTCCACTTATATTTTATTTTGCCTCTGCCACCCCTGAGATATCAACACCAACCCCTCCTCTTTCTTCCCTTCTTCAGCCTACTCAGTGTGAAGGTGACAGGTGTGAAGATCTTTATGATGATTCACTTCCACTTAATGAATAATAAATATATTTTTCCTTATCATTGTCTTAATAACATTTTTCCCTAGCTTACTTTATTATAAGAATACAGTAGATAATATCTATAAAATGCAAAATATGTGCTAATTGACTGTTTATGTTAACAGTAAGACTTCTAGTCAACAGTAGGCTTTGAAAAGTTAAAAGTTATACAGAAATTTCGACTGCACAGGAGGTCTGGCACACCTACCCACCCTGTGTTTTTCAAGGGTCAATTGTAATAGGGAAAGAAGATGAGAAGGGAATTGGTTGGTACATTCAATAATAAATAAGGAAGAAAACTGCATTCCTTCCACAGTAGTCATGTCTGAATCTGGATATATGCCTTAGCTGGAACTTAACTCTGTGTGTGTGTGTGTGTGTGTGTGTGTGTAGTTTTCCTTTTACTATCCAAACGCAATATTCTCTTTGCTTTCAGCCAACTATCAGGTTGGTTGAAGTCTTTTCTTAGGGGAGAGAGTCTAACTTTTATTCTGGAAAGGTCTGAAGGTCTGAGTCATTAGTAGTCCTGCTTTATCAGGCTATTATAATATTTAAAAAAATATTTGAGAGGCCATTAGGTTGAGATAGCCCCAGTACATTGGGTCCCAACATATGCAAAGCAAAACCTAACACAGAGTGAATGTGTTTAGCCAAGAAAAACAACACTTAGGCTTTACCAGTCAGAAACTGCCAACTAACCTCTAACTAGGGAATTTCCATTTTAACTAATCAAATATTTTCTTTGTCTTGCTTCCTCCAACACCTTATAAAAGTTTTCCCCTCCTGCCTTTTCTGTGGAGTGCTGAATTCCCTGTAGTCTGGTCCTGCCCTATTTGTAAATGGCTGAATGTTGAAATAAACATGTTAAGTTCTAATCTGCCTAAATTCATCTTTTAACAGTAGAATATCTTTACAATGTACCCTAGAATAGCAGAGTTTTAAGGAGGTGCTCTAAGAATCCTCTAGGCTTATACAGAATCCTCTCTGGTCTGAAGGTTAAAAATGCTGTCTTCATACACAGGATCAATCGACCCAGGCAATAAAGTTATCCCCTTCTTTGCCCATTGCTTAAATGGTAAAATAAACTCAAAGAGGTCAGGTGGCAGCATCAGCTTACAGTCCATGGGCCATTCTTCTAATAAGAATTAATATGTATAAACCAGAAAGCCCACATGGTATGATAAGCCAAAATACAAAGGAAAGAAGTGAAGAAAGCACCAAAATAATTTGAATAATTCAAAGATTTGACAAAAGTGGAGGCGATAACTAAGGACTTTAAGGAGACATGCAGAAGATTGGAAGAAAACCAAGAGCATTTGGAGTTATAAAAGCCCATAAAGAAGTATTTCCAGAATAAATAAGAGTCAAATGTGTTGAATGGTGCTTAGAGATCTGTTCAGTTAAGAAGAGAGAATTGAAAATTGCATTTGACAAGAAAAAGATCCTCAGTGACTTTGACGTGTGTAAAGTGAGTAAGTGGTGTGAACAAATCAGACTAAAAGTAGGTTGAAAGCAAGAAGAAGGTGGGGATGTGGAGAAAGCATGTGCTGTTTTTGTTTTTGATTTTGTTTTAGAAAACAATGTGGAAAAATCAAGGGATTAGAGAAATAGTTGGAGAGTGACAGAAAGGAAGGGATTTTAGTGGTAGGTAAATTTTTCTTTACAGCAGATTACGATATACTAGAGAGGAAAAAATAGATGATTCGGATACAACAGAAATAAAACTCTTACCAAATGAAATTTGACTCCAAGCCTCTACATGTACAGGCATGCAGGACTTCAACTTCAGTAATCACTCATGCTGCCTCTCTCCTCCTTTCCACTCTTGTGAATGTTGGTGATCAGATGGCACTGCCAAAAAAAATATTGTTCTGGTTTACATGGCCCCATCAAGTCCACCAGCTCCGTTGCTTCCATGTAATAATTGAGGCATAAATTAGTTTGGTGTTGTTGGGAGTCTTAAGGCCTAGATTTCCTCCCCAGCCTCTCATTTTCAAGATATGCTATATCTACTCTGCAGGAGTATTTTTAACCTGATGTGAATTTCTCTTTCTTAATATTTATTTTGCAGTCATTTCTCTGTTCCTCAAAATCTATCTTCCTAGGTATTCATAACACAAATCAAATCATAATCTCTTCAATGATTTTATTTATTTGTTATTTTATTTATTTATTTATTTCAAGACAGAATCTTGCTCTGTTGCCCAGGCTAGAGTTCAGTGGAACGATCTCAGCTCACTGTAACCTCCGCCCCCCGACCACCTCCCCCACCCGAATTCAAGCACTTCTCCTGCCTCAGCCTCCCAAGTAGCTGGGATTACAGGCACCTGCCAACATGCCCGGCTAATTTTTGTATTTTTAGTAGAGATGGGTTTCACCATGTTGGGCAAGCTGGTCCCGAACTCCTGACCTCAGGTGATTCACCTGCCTCAGCTTCTCAAAGTGCTGGGATTACAGGAGTGAGCTACCGCGCTGACCTTTTCAATTATTTTAAACATTTGTAAACAAACGCCAGAAAAGAAAGTGCCTACAGGCACTTCTGCCTTCTGCCAAGACACAAACCTTCTCTAAAGTAGGAAAGCACAAACGAGACACTTGCCTAAATATACTATGAAAGAGAGAACAAAAATATTAAGTTGGTGCAAATTAATTGTGTTTTTTTGCCATTACTTTTTTTTGCCATTACTTTTGCACCAACCTAATATTTGGAGGAAAACAAAAGAAATTAATTCAGTCACATTTGACAGTATGTTCTGGTGAAGATATATACACACACAAAGACACACAAGGACACATACACACATATATAATTTCAAGAAGCAACAGATTAAGCTTCAGGTCCACAAACCAGGCAGCCTTCAGTCTGCTTTTGAAGTTAGTTTACCTAATTCCCTTCTGTCTTTTGCAGATGCCTCTTTTTCACTAAGGAACCTGTTGATTCTCTGAGCCTCCAAATTATCTTCACAATAGCTCTCTTGTTAATAAACATTTGAGAAACATCCTGAACTAGGGAAAGTGCAGTTCGCATGGTTCAGATGGTTATTTTTATTGAGGTATATAATGTGAAAATCTTAAGAAAATTCAGTGGTATCTGATCACAACTGGTAAGCTCTAATAAGGAAAAAAAAATCTTTGACAAATTAAAGTCCAATCAAAAATGTTTCACCATTTATCATTTGATCATTAAGTCCGTGTGCTGTACAAGGAAAGCACTGTGCTAGAAGCTAGATAGTCTAGCTAGCCTTGAGCTACATAATCCTTGTTATTAAAGAACCAAGTTACTAGCTGTCCCATCTCATACCCAAACCCCCTAGTGGTGCAAGTCTTCTTGCATACTAATTTGTGGAGCTTTGATTTGCTAACTTACTCTCAAACCTTTAAAGTTGACTTTATTAACAGGGTTATTTAATTAAACTGAACTAATAATGTAATTAAATGCTATTAATCCATACTTGCATTCTGTAGTGATTTTGTTACAGAGGATTCTTTTCTAAATACAAAAATCACTAAATTTATATAAGTAATTTTAAAAAAACACCAATCTTTTCTCCTTGGAATCTATGCTTGTATTTGGTTTCAATTCTAGACCTTTACTTTCCCCAGAATTAAGATAAAATTTGGGCATTTCAATTTTGCCTAATTTCTCATAGTACTGAATAAAATGGAGGATGACACAGTAACAGTGGTAAACCTTCAGGTCACCCATCAATTTCTCTTCCTGTCTTAGGTGATGTTGGAGTTTAAACGTTAGGTTTCTTCCACATTGTCTTTTCTCAAAATTGTAGCTTTTTTTTTCATATCTACTTTTCTTTTGCAGTAAAGCATCTATTCAGCACAGAAGAACAAAGCAACTTTGATAAGTGTATCTAACAATTCCCGATTACTGACTCTGAATGCAGCTGTGTGACAGAAGATTTAGACATATACAGAAGCATTTATGCATATTAGATTGACAATTTTTTCTTCAGAAGGAAAACAATGAGATAAAAATATGAAAAAATATATTTGTATGCAAATATTCCCAAGGTACGTCTTGCTGTAATCATGAAAATGTTCTTACTAGCAAATAATCCAATTAGCAAGGTCAATGGCCACTACTCCGACCAAAGTACCTTTTAAATAGAAAACATAATGCACATTCACTATCTGAGCAGAGGTGGCAATAACTGGACTGCCTCATAATTGTCATTAAAGACTATTATTGAGCAATATCTGTCACAGAAATACTCTGCTTCTCATGAATAATTTGACTATCTGGGCCAAAACCAAAGAGGTCTTAAGTCCATGCTTAACCGACTGCATTCCCAATGACATTCTTTCACTGTTTTTACATGCAATAAAGGTACATGGGTGATATGTCTCACAGTGGCCCTGTGCTCACCTGTCCCTCAGACACCACACGAAGTGTTTTCTTACCGGCAGTACATTTCATAATAAAAGTTTTAAGGAAAGGGGTGGAAGCAAGAATATTTTGGGTAGTAAAGTTTCTTAATTTTTAAATGTTATTCATATCAAAAACAGGCTATTTGGACATTCAATGTAATAGTTGCCATAATTGAATCTCCTATGATGTAATTTAAATCGGAAATACAAGAGAATGTGAACTTCATAGAAAGAAGCTATGTATGCTTCATAGCTTTCTAGTTACCATGGGGCTTTAAACCTGGATGTCGGCTCTCTGAGCTCCTAGAAATTAAAAACTCATGTTAGAAACTGAGAAGAACCTGAAGGTTTAAGGGATTCCAGATTATTTCTTTGGGCAGTTGCAAAAATTTGGCCAATTCCAGTCAATTTTATAAGGGCAGAATTAGAAAAGAAAGAAAAAAGAGTAAAGAGTAAAGGAAACTAGATTAATTGATCACCTTCAAAGTTCTAGATTCTAATAAATACTAAATGTTTTATTTTAAAAAACCCTACCCTATAGACTAATATTTTAATTTTAACACAAATTCTAGCAGACACCATGTATGCTCTGTCCATATTCTCCTGTCATTACCACTTCAATGCCCACCAACCTAACTTCTAACTTCCAGCTCTGGATTTCCTCTTGATGCTGGACACTGCTTTGCTACATTCTCAGGACACCAGTCATAACATCTCTAGTAGTTTTAAACTTTGATCAATACAATTCAGAAAGGCAATTGTCTACAAACATTTCTGCCTTCTGCAGAAGAAATCTTCCCTGAGATGAGAAAGCACAGACATTGCTTTATTTCCCTACCACCAAGAACCTTCAGTCAATGACTAAAGAAATTTAGTATATATACATTCTTCAGTTTCCTCATATTTCAGGTGAGATAAATCTTAGCCATGTATTGTATGCTTTACTCCATGAAGTTTACCAATAGGATTAAATTCCAGGAACCCACAGTGGCAGCTGGCTTGGCAGCACACCCTTTCCTGTCTGCCTTTACTTCCTTGTCTTATTTTTCATTCCCTCATTAGAATTTTCTGTCATCTCTCAAGTAAACCTCTTTTACATGAATTTTTACTTCTGGAGATACTCAAACAAAAACATTAATTTTGTTTCCTAATAATTTATTTTGATCCAAGCAGTTTTTGCACCAATGCTACATAAGGGCAAACTTAAGTATAATTACTCCATTCCTTTCCACAACAACAAAAGGAAGAAGAAGAGTAAGTGAAGATAGAAGACAAAAATATTTATTCCTCATTCTCAGTCCAAATAAATTACTCTGGCTGTCAAATTCAAGCAGGTGTTGTGTCAGACCAAAATATCCCATTAAACTCCTTCATTTAGTGTGATATGGAATATATTAATTCTTAAACTGGGAAGGTTTTTAAAATTATTTTCATTTATAACCTATCAACTGATAGTAACCTCGACTATCAATCTGAGATATCAGATAATTTACCTAGGAGTGTGTTCTTTTTATTTTATGTATGATACCTCTGTACCTTTTCTATTGAAGGGATTCAGAGCACACCACCTCAAAATATGCTGCTTAGGCATATGGATTATTTTGGGCTGAAGGCACTGAGACACAGCCAGATTCAGGAAGGGCTCCCTGACCTTCCCCTTTCTACCTAAAAGCAGGCCATAAAATTTCCCTATCCCAGGAAAAGGATAACATTGTTATCTCTAGAGACTGTAATATGATGCCAAAATGGACTTCTGCAAACAAACCTATTAAAATAACACTTAATCTTCCATTAGTTCCTCCTCATCCTCATTATATTTCCTAGTCACTAGCCCACAATTTACTGCTGCTGGCCCAAGCCCCTTTATCTTACCATATCCCCACAATTTATCATTCTTCATGTAAAAAACAAAATGTAAGCTTTCAGGCCTAATGGTTTCTTCTGGTCTTCAATTTCCTTCTGTTGCAAGGTGAACCCCAAAACCAGGGCTCAACTCGGAAGGCTAAGTGGGTTCTTGGCTTTGTGATGGAAATAATTCAAGAAAGAGTTGACAGAGTAAAGTGAAAGCAAGCTTATTAAAGTAAAGGAATAAAGGGTGGCTAATCCATAGGTGGTTATTTTTATGTTTTTTGTTTTTGTTTTTTGTTTTTTGTTTTAATATGCCAAATAAGTTGTGGATTGTGCATGAGTTTTTTGGGAAAGAAGTGGGGAGTTCCTGGAATCAGGTTTTTCCCCCCCGTCCAAACTCTACAGGTTAACTTCTGGGCACTACTATGACATCTATAAACTGTCTTGGTGCTGGTGGGAGTGTCTTTAGCATGTTAATGCATTATAGCTAGCATATAATGAGCAGTAAAGGTAACCAGAGGTAGCTTTCTTCATTATCTTGGTTTTAGTTGGTTTTGGTCCGTTCTTTACTGTCTGTTATCAGTGGGGTCTTATAACCTGTTACTGGCAACGAGCCCTGCCACATTCCTATCTCACTTCTATAGACTCTTATGTACATGTAAAAATGCTAAATAAATTTGTGTCCTTTTCTCCTGATAATCTGTTTCATGTAAGTTTAATTCTTAGGCCAGTCACTGAACATGAGGGTTGAAGAACATCTTTTCCCTTACACTGTGCTCTAGGCTCTAGGTCTTAACATACGGTATTTAATTAGTGTTATATGTAACTTTCTTAGGGGAACTGTACCCACCTGCAGTTATTCTTATCATAACTTTTTTCTTCTCTTTTTTTTTGTCATCAGCCTTGGCTGTTAGCCTACATTTGTAAATATGGCTTTGGAACTACTAAACTGCTCCTGCCTTCTATGTGCAGACACACATCCACACACATTTTACACACATCCACACAAAAATATGTTAACTTTTAGAAACAGCCTAAGCTACTGATGCTCTTTATTCTGCCCAAAAGACAGTGGCACTGCATTTGTATCTGTGGCAGCATCTCACTTCTGGGCTGGACTTCATATCACATCCATTCAGAAACAGAAAGCAATCATGGTTAAAAGCTCAGGCTCAATGTTGAGATAAAATTAGTTCTCATCTTTGTTCTGCCTGGTATTAGCTGTGTATCTAAGGAAAATTACCTCATATGTTTGTTCTTAGGTTCCTTCATCAGCAAAACAAAGGTATTAATTTTGGTGCAACAAGAATTAAACACTGCTGTATAACACTTAGCACAGTGGCCAGGATTAGCACTATCCAACAAGGGTGAGTTGTCAGTAATAATAATAATGGTAATAAAATGATAATGATAAACATTTCCTACTTAACAGTTAAAGCAGATGTGATAACCAAATGCATCTGCTTCACTGAATCCCGATGGTTAAAAAAAAAAAAAAGGCTTTTTCAAAATCTTTATTTAATATTGAGATACACAATAAACTGCATGAAGAAAAAAAAAACTAATGTTTAAACTATTTGGTTTTCCTGGCCTCATCTATATGAATAGGTTGTATGGTAATTAATCCAGCCAAGCTTTCCATTAGCTTCTATGAAGATCCCAAATAAAGTATTTTCCTCAAGTTTGATTGGCCTTGAATATGTTTACTAATTTAAGTATGAGCAGCAAATGCTCAAAACAATAGACTCTTTTTCGTTATTTTGATAACAAAGCCCATCTACAAAAGCCTCCTACAAAAGCCTCCTTCTCCTTCTTCAGCAAACATCAACACTGGAAAACATTTTTTAATGTTAATTTGATGGTTTCTAGACACAGTGAGCACAGAAAATAAAAATCATTTTAATTATTTCTACCCTCAATGCCCAAACACAATAAAGATATAGTGGCAGAGGGAATCAAGCACCAGGAAAATGATTATGTGAAGACAACTTTGAGACTTTTATTTGCTTTTTCCCAAATCATCTGTATTGAGCAAGAAACTCAATAGCACAAAGCATTCAGCAGAAACTTTATAAAAGAATCATGTGTATAGTGGATTGTTGGCCTCATTAACAAGTGACAACAGACAAACATTTATGTTGTAGCTACCTTTCTGAGACTTACCTTGTTCTCAAGGTATGTGTGTTGAATGACTTGTACTATATGAATTTACTCATATATCAATGTATTCAATATGTGGTCCATTATGTTTATAGTAAACCAGCAGTGCTGATCGCTTAAACATTTGCCAGCACTCTTTAAAACTTAAGCTCTTCTAATATTTTGGTTTTCAATGATATGTGAATTCAGTGTCTCCTACTGCCCCACCCCCATAAAGGGAGAAAAGAACATGTTCATTCAAGTATACTACATGAACGAGGAAGTATAGTGTGGAATTTTTGAGTTACAAAAGTGATAAATTGGTTAAATTCTTGTTTGATGTCAAGAAGAGTATATATTATTCAGCTTATTTGCATGTGTTTCTTCACTCTTGAAAAATAAAAGTTGTCATTTAATTTATAATTTATGGAAAAAGATATCCATGTCATTTGTTCCAGCTTCTTCTTTATCTTACTCTTCACTGTTTTCTCCCACTATTCTACTGAAACTGCTTGTAATAATACTACCAATTGGTACCAATAAATAAGAAACCGATGCCTGATTTTAATTATAGTAGGAAATTTTCAGTTTTTTTTTTTTTTTTTTTTTTGACGGATTCTCGCTCTGTTGCCAGCCTGGAGTGCAGCGGCACAATCTCAGCTAAATGCAACCTCCGCCTCCCAGGTACAAGTGATTCTCCTGCCTCAGCCTCCCAAGTAGCTGGGACTACAGGCCTGCGCCACCACGCCCAGCTAATTTTTGTGTTTTTAGTAGAGACATGGATTCACCATGTTGGCCAGGATGGTCTCGATCTCTTGACCTTGTGATCCACCTGCCTTGGCCTCCCAAAGTGCTGGGATTACAGGCGTGAGCCACCGCATCCGGCTGGAAAATTTCAGTTTTTAAATTTGACCTCTAAGCAGCATACAGTCATTAACTCATCAGCCATTTTTTTCTTGCGATTATCTTGTACCTGTTTTTGTGATCTGGTTTTCTTGACATTTTCTTTACCTTTACAATATGTCATGTTCATTTCTGGTCTTGCCTGCTATTGGCAAATTAAATCAATGGATCACAAGCTTTACTCTACCTTGACTCACCTGAGATGCCCCTTAAAAACAAAACAAAACAAAAAAAACAGCAGATTCCTGAGCCCTATCACTAAAACAGATCAAAGGGATGGCACATTAACCTGAATCTTCATAAAGTAGCTTAGATGATTCTGATGCATATGGTCCTTGGACTATATTGCTTCCACTGTTAAGGTTATCTACCATCTAACAGTTCTATTATCCATTGTTAAGGTTATCTACCAGCTACCAGTTCAATTATTTTACTTTACTGTATTGACTGGTATTATCTGCTCCCAGATACTTACCATATTTTTATGCATCTCAGTTCTACTACACCCAGACAAAATCTCTTTTCTAAATTTCAGACTCAGATTTCCAACTCTTAATGGACATCTTTATGTGACTACCCCACAGTGACCTCAACTAAACATGTCCAAAAGTGAGGACATCTTTTATTTACTTCTCAAATTTACTTATCTTTCTGTTACACTCACTCTCTATTGGCTAAACCATCACTCATTAATTAAGGTTATCTACCATTTACCAGGTACAAGTGATTCTCCTGTCTCAGCCTCCCAAGTAGCTGGGACTACAGGCGTGCGCCACCACGCCCAGCTAATTTGTGTATTTTTAGTAGAGAGTTTAGTTTTAGTTTGAGCCAAAACTCTTGACAATAATACCAGCCTCTTTGGTGTCTTTTCAACCTTCATGTTCCACCATCTTTAATACTTACTAGTTACCTAGTCATTTATAAAAGTCCTCATACAGAGAAAGAAGGAAAAATCAAAACAAAATTCCAAAATGTCCCACCTTATCTCAACACTGGATTAAAGTTCTGAATTTATTTTTATTTGAAAGATGCAGTCTGTGGGAAACTTTGTTCCATTCATTCAACCATTAGACTGTTGTATTATTCATCGTTAAGCCAAATCAATATTTTAATTAACAGAGTGGTTTCTGAAGTTCTTAAAATAATAGTATATTTTTTTAAATATTCTTTATTCATGTGAAATAATGTCTAAGTAAGACTTAACTATGTCTCTTTCTTTGGGAGAAAAAAGAAGAGAAAGTATCTTTGGCATTGTTATTTTATTAGAGGGAAGTTTTTAAAATAATTGATTTCTATTCATAGAAATGATTATTTGTCAAAGGAGCTGATTTTCCTTACACATGCAAATGTAGAATTATTTCCTGTAATGTGCACAAATACAATTTTTCTGTGTTAACATTTTAATTTTTTCATGAAATTTATTAGAAATTTGAAGACACATGAAATATTTTGTCTACTTTTCAGAGAATCTATTATATGACCAGGTGCATTAAAAACCCAGTTAATTTTTACAATAAATATTTAACAACTGATATATTAAATGATAAATCTTTTCTACATCTAAATATCTGAACTGTAATGGTGCAGAAAAATTCAGAATAGAAATAATCACATATACCATATCTAATATTCTTTTTTTTTTTTTTTTTTTGAGACGGAGTCTTGTTCTGTCGCCCAGGCTGGAGTGCAGTGGCCGGATCTCAGCTCACTGCAAGCTCCGCCTCCCGGGTTCACGCCATTCTCCTGCCTCAGCCTCCCGAGTAGCTGGGACCACAGGCGCCCGCCACCTCGCCCGGCTAGTTTTTTGTATTGTTTTAGTGGAGACGGGGTTTCACCATGTTAGCCAGGATGGTCTCGATCTCCTGACCTCGTGATCCACCCATCTCGGCCTCCCAAAGTGCTGGGATTACAGGCTTGAGCCACCGCGCCCGGCCTTATATCTAATATTCTTAATAATTTTTCTGTCAATGCTGCCAGAAAATTGCTTTCTACTCCTTTTTTCTGAAGTACTAATTTCCTGATGTTATGTTAAACAATGGTTTACAATGAAAATTACTTATTTAGGAGTAATTTTTTAAAATTTCTTTATAACGTGTATATTTTTTTTCATTTGAAAATGTATAATCATGGTCAAGGGCATGTATTTTTTAGATGCAACTCTATATTTTATGCCTTTATCAAGTATATAATTTATGAAAACATTTTCTAGTGCTTATTAAAATTACCTTATATGTTATCCCAGTGCCAAGAAAAATAAAATGATAATGGGATCATTGCAGTGTAAATGGAGTAGCTGCCATGCCATCTGCTGCACATGTCCAAAATGAATATAGGACTGGCCTGGTGCCATCCTCTTGGGTCCCAAGGCTATGTCCATTTACTTGCCAGAAAAAAAAAGAATTGATTTATGTTAGATATTGTTTTGATTGTGGCTGCTTTGACTTTCCAGATCAATTTGAAGAGATGTAACATCTTAATAATACTGTTTTAACTTGTATTAACCATTACTATATTTAATTATCTGAACTATTTCATTTTAGTTTGATTTGGGAATTAAATGAAAATAAATATTTATTTCTCAGTTTTAAGGCCACCTTTAAGGCACTAAACAGAATTGCATGTTTGCCTTGAATAAAAAAACATTTTTGGTCACACTCTTATTATCTACAAATATTAAATTTGGTCATTTCAACTGGCATTTTTTCCCATGTCCTTTGTGGTGGTTGTTACCACTTCTTTTCTAATTACAAACATAACCCTGGTTTTTAGTACTAATATGCTTATGACCTAACATTAGCCTTAACCAGTACCTTTGCCTAATGAATTCAGTCTGCAGTTATTCCATACTCATTTGGTAGAACAACACTCATTTCTGACATTTTTTGTTGTTCCTATCTCAAACAGATCTGTGGACACATTCTGCAGGTCTCATAAAATGTTATATACATGTGTGTATACTTTTGTGATTGTATTCAAATATATTCTTTAAAGTTTGTTTTTAATTGGCACATTATAATTGTACATATTAATAGGGTACAATATGATATTTCCATACATTTCACATGATGTAAAAAATCAAATGAAAAAAATTACAAAGTGTAGTTATTAGATTTAAGTGGCAGCATTTGTCTCTGTGTATATAATTATATAATTCCAACATCAACAAATGAAACCAAATGGTGTTTGGCACAATGTATCAATAAATGATTCATATTAGTTTGAACCTAGAAAAAAGAAGGGGAAAACAAACATAATGTGGCACATAGTAACATAGGTATGTCCAATTCAAAAGAATGTTCAAAGTATCAGTGTTTCCGTGGTGATCCTTCATACCACAGTAAAAATCTCAATTCAAAAACTAAGAAAACCAAATTTAAAAAAACTATATAAAAATGCAAATTCTTCCTTTTAATACATCCAGTATTGGAGATATAATTTCAGTAAAACAAACATTATCATTTGTCAAAGTTGAATATTTTCAATTTGTTTTTTTCTCACTTTTTAATGGTTTATTCATTGAGTAAAATGATCTAAGTTACAATAAATTATGCAACATCAGCCATTATGTTTAACATTCAGCTGGTTTTATTAGCTTCTCTCAGGAGTTATTTTAACTGATTACCTTTATAAGATAAGATCTTATCACATTTCTCATATACACACACTGTGCCAGTGGATTCACACTACTGATATATGTATAAAATCAGCCTGGTGTGTGCACTGGAGACAAATCGGTGAACACCTGTCAAAGATTATTTTAATAAAGGATGTTAAAAGCATTTATAAAATGCATAGAATCTTTTTCCATAAATAGATTCATATCTAAACATTTGTTGCATAAATTATGTTTCCAAAGTTTACAGCAGAACCCATGTTGGCTTACTTACTTTATTATTGTAGACTGTCCTTTAACATAAGATGCACACCATTTATTTCACTTACAACTGGGGTTAGGTGGACGTCTCACAGAGACGGTGTGTGCACTGCGGTTGGCCCGAAATAGTTAAATCAGCTTGTAAAGCCACTTCAATAATAGCAAGGTTTTACAACATACTTCATGGAATGTGCTTCACATATCATAGCATCTCATACTTGTGATAGAACAAGCTTTTAGTTTTTCCTTTGTTTCCTTTACATTCTTTATTCTCGGTGAAATAGGTTCATGATATTCTTTTTTCTCTTTTTCTTTGATTTTTGTTTCTTTCAGAGTTTTGAAGTTGCTGACTGATCCACAGAATAGTTTTGTACCATAGGTTGAAATTTGACCTTAAATATTACAATCTAGCAATATCTGCCTGGACAGAGAGGGCCAGCCCCTGCCAGCATGTGCGCACTTCTGTTATTTCAGTCTATTCTTTGGCACCTGATAAGTGTGCTGAAAGAGAGAAACCCAGAGACTTGTTGCTAAGGATTTTACAACGAATGTTTGTTTGCAAACATGTGTGTTTAAAACCCTGTATTTTGATTTTCTTTTATTCTAGAATAGTTTCTTTCTTCCTCCACTATTTGCAATCTGGGTTAAAAAGCTAACTTGAGCATATAAGGTAATTAATTAATAAAATTATAGTGGAAAAATCTAATAATTTGGGTATTTATGTTATTTTAAAAAAAAATCTTTTAAAATTCATTTTCTCGATTTCTTGACTTTATGCTGGATTAGAGCTGTAACCATAAGACATTTATGACTACTTTAGCAGCTGAGGAAAATGTTCATATTCTAAAGCATACCTTTAGTAAATCTGATTTAGAAACCACTAAAATTCGATTAATGGAATAACTAAATTCCCAAAGTGTCCCTCAGTTATGATGATGTAAATGAAAATGAAAATAAGCAAGTAGGAGGTGTAAGTGGCATTTGATAAAATCTCCTATGTGCCAAGGCTAAGAAGTATGCTTTATAATTGTGTTACTGTGGTATAATTAAAAATATCTATGTGATCTTCATCCCTGGTTCCCGATTCAGAGTTCCTAAAACCCTTGAGATCTCCTGAGTGACAGCGGGGCTAGGAGCATCTTTTGTTCTAACATTTGGTTTTTGCCTTCAGTTGCTGACACAGACCTCCAATCCTTTGGAATTCTGTAAGTGATAAGAGCATATTTTGTTCTAAAAAGGAGACTCTTGTAAGGCCCCTATGTTAGCTTCAGGATAAAGGCTGGTCACCAGAAAGACCAAACCTTAATTAGAAGCTGGGAACTTTCAGCCCTTCCCTGCAACCTCTCGGCAAGGCTGACCCCCCACTCAGGCATTAACTCTCCTCGCCCCCACCCCCGGCTTAACTTCTAGGAAGCAGAGAGGTGCTGTAGATTGAGTTCATAATCTATCATTCCTATATGATGAAACTTCCACAAAAAATTAAATGACTGAGAGTCCTTCTGGTCTGCTGAATGTGTCTGTATGCCAGGAGGATAGCAACATGCCAACTCCATGGGACCCTTCTGAACCTTGCACTATGTATCTCTTCACATGACTGTTTATTTGTGTCCTTCATAATGTTATCTATAATAAATCAGTCATAGTAAGTAAGCTGTTTTTCTGAGTTCTGACAGCTGTTCTTGCAAATTATCATACCTGAAGGTAGGGTTGTGGAAACTCCCAACTTTGTAGCCAAGTAGGACAAAAATGTGGGTATTCTAAGCACTCGATACTTGCAATTGACATCTAAACTAGGGACAGTCTTGTGGGACTGAGCCCTTAATTTGTGGGGTCTGCATGAATACCAGGTAGTTAGTACCAAAATTGAACTAAATTGTAGCATACCCATTTGGAGTATGGGAAGTCAAATAACTGGTTGAGGTATGGAACAAACAACAACAAAATACAAATTTGGTATCATAACTGATGAGAGTGGAATTAAATCATAATAATACAGGATTTCTCTCCAGTGTCAGCAAATGTAATAACACCCAAAATTTCAAAGTCAGAGTCTGGCAAAATCACTTCCCAAAGAGACCACATAGGAACTTCAGGTGGGAAACTGGCTACCTTAAAAAGGCCAAAAATGTGATTGGCCTCTCTCCCCAGAAAGAGAGAGCATATTAAATTGGTTGTTCGCCATCTCCGATTAGCAATGTTAATACAGGAAAATAGGAAGGTATAAGGGCTAGATTAATAAAAGCCCACACATAGTTTCAGACATTGCATAAGAAGAAGTAAACATATCCTTAGAAGAGGGTCCATTCTGATTTAACAAGTATATTTTCTCCTTTACATAACTTCCTTTACACATTGTTCTTATATACAGACTCAGAAGGAAGTTAGACTCAAATACATGTCCTTTAAATTTATAGATATCAAGTCTGCCCGTTATTCTTAAGCCAAACTTAAAGTCAGGAAGGCCACATCTTCATCTAGAGGGAGAAAGCAGAGTTAATGCCTGAGAATCTCCAAACATTACTGCTATCCACAGCTTCCCAACGTAAGGCTTTTATCCTACAGTCCACCCATGAACTGATATAACATCCTTTATCACAAAGGTCTGAGGATTACAATAAAAAAAAAATCTATTTCCCCATAACGACAATATTAAAACCAGTGTAAAAGTTACTATCAGCAGTGAAAGAGATTCAATTAATATATTAAATGGCAAAAAAAAAAGCTTATTGGTTTAAGAAGTGAAATCCATTATTTTGCCATATACCAGAAATATAGCTAAAAGAGAATTAAATAAAGTACAATAAGAAATGCTTAGATATAACTAATATAAATTACAATGACAGATTGGGCACAATGGCTCACGCTTGTAATCCCAGCACTTTGGTAGGCCGAGGTGGGCAGATCACGAGGTCAGGAGATCGAGACCATCCTGGCCAACATGGTGAAACCCTGTCTCTACTAAAAATACAAAAAATTAGCCGGGCATGGTGGCGGGCACCTGTAGTCCCAGCTACTCGGGAGGCTGAGGTAGGAGAATGGCATAAACCTGGGAGGCAGAGCTTGCAGTTAGCCGAGATTTTGTCACTGCACTCCAGTCTGGGTGACAGAGTGAGACTCCGTCTCAATAAGTAAATAAATAAATAAATAAATACGACAATAACAGAAAAGATAATAACGATTACCAGATAAACATTTAATATCCTCAACTAGACCATAAGATAATATCATGAGGTCTAGCGTGCATGTAGTTGAAGTCTGATATAGTTTGTATATTTGTCCTGGCCTAAATCCCATACTGAATTGTAATCCCCAACACTGGAGGTGGGGCCCTGGTGGGAGGTGTTGGGATCATGGGGGTGGATCTCCCATGGCTTGGCACTGTCTTTGTGATAGTGAGTTCTTGTAAGATCTGGTCATTTAAAAGTGTGTGGCACCTCTCCTTCCTCCATTTCTCTTTCTCAATTTCTCTGTCTCTTTCACTCCCTTGCTTGCTCCTGTGTTCCCCATGTGAAATGATGGTTCCTGCTTTGCCTTTTACCATAGTAAAAGCCCCCTGAAGCCTACCAAGAAGCAGATCCCACTATGCTTCCTGTACAGTCTACAAAACCATGAGTCAATTATATCTCTTTTCTTATAAATTACCCAGTCTCAAGTATTTCTTTATAGCAGTGCAAGAAGGGCCTAATACAAAGTCTGAGAAGAAGAGAGACAAAGACTCAGAAAGACTATTTGAAACATAAAAGCTCTTTTTCCAGTCTGGCATGTAAGAAATTTAGAAGTCAACACTCCACCTTAAAACATATAAAATGCCAACCAAAACTGAAAAATGAAGAACTCTTTTTAGATCTGGGAAAGAAGAGGTAACAGGGTAAACTGCTGCTCCCAGAACTGGAAGAGACAGAGAGATAGTAAGTCATAACTTACTGGAGGAGAAGCCCAGGAGCAGAAACTTCCATTGAAACCAGTCCAGGGTAGGAAAAGCTAAATTGTAATTGATGAAAGCTGGATGCCAGTAATGGGATTAAAGGAGATAAAAGAAAGTAAAAGGAGTAATACTTAAAGCAATCAATCTCCCCCAAATTATTGTTAGATGCAGAATTACAGATCCAGGGAAGTAAGAGAATGTCAACCATGATGAATGCCAAAAAAATCAATGTCTAGGTATATCACACACAAACTTCAGAAAACCAGAAAAAAAGAAAAAAAGTATTGAAAGAAGCTGGGGTTGGGGAGCAAAACAGCTAACTCATAGAGGAGAAAAATGAGAGCTATATCTGATTTCTCCTCAGAAACCAGGCAAGGAACAAGACAGTGAATAACATAAAGTGTTGAGACTAAAAAGAGACCACCAACATAGAATATAGAATCCTGTAGACTTATCTCCCAGAGTAAGATGATGTGTACATATTTTCATTAGAACATTTTCAGAAATAACATTTATAAGAATAAGTAATTTTTTTATTGAGTAGTTGACTATATTTCATTTTACATTAAGCTGGAAATATACCTATGGTTGTAAGGTGATGTACTCTGCTTATTAAAGTTCCTGGATATTCACTTTATTTTTTAATTTTTTAATACAATAATTTTTAATTTTATTTAAAAGACAGAAAAAGTAACATTTTCACTGAAACATTATAATTCCACAAACAGAATACCCAGATATTCCCCAAAAACGTAAAATTCAGTTATCTCTGATGCTTTACCAACTTTAGCCATTTGTAAGACCATAGCTTTTACATTTTTTTAATTTAAAAAAATTTTTAATTGTATTTTATTTTATTTTAAGTTCCACGATTGGCTTTATCGAGATATAACTGATGTAAGAAATGTGGGGAAAAAATTGTGGCTTGGGGCATTTCATATGATGATTACATTATATTGTCATTATTGGTCATCCAATCAACAAAAATAAATATTATGCAAAATAAGACACACATTTAATAAATATTTATAAAGCCAAAATAATGTAGAGGAGAAATAAAACCATTTTCAAACAAACTAAAATTGGGGCCATTTATAGCGAGCAGACCAGTCTTGTAAGACACATTAAAATAAATTATTCAGAGAGAACCAAAACACATAGGCCATTGAACACATCTTAGAATGGCCAAAATCCAAAACATATCTAAATCAAACTGGATGTGGAGCAATAGGAACTCTCACTAATTGCTGCTAGGCATACATAATGGTATAGCCATATTGGAAGACAATTTGGCATTTCCCTTCAAAACGTAACATTGTCTTACCATGTGATCTAGCAATTGTCTTCATTGGTATTTACCCAAATGAACTGAAAACTTATATCCATTTAAATTCTGGCTATGAGTTGACCGGCCAGAGTGGCTCACACCTGTAATCCCAGCACTTTGGGAGGCCGAGGCAGGAGGATCATGAGGTCGGTAGATCGAGACCATCCTGGCTAACACAGTGAAACCCCGTCTCCACCAAAAATACAAAAACAATTAGCCGGGAGCAGTGGCAGGTGCCTGTAGTCCCAGCTACTCAGGAGGCTGAGTAAGGAGAATGGCGTGAACCTGGGAGGCGGAGCTTGCAGTGAGCCGAGATAGTGCCACTGCACTCCAGCCTGGGCGAGAGAGCGAGACTCTGTCTCAAAAAAAAAAAAAAAAAAAAAAAAAAGAAAAAAGAAAAATGTCTGGCTATGAGTTTATAGCAGCTTTATTATTAATTGTCAAACCTTGGAAGCAGCCAAGATGTATGGATATATAAAATGTGGTAGTCTAATTAGTGCTAAAAAGAAACGACCTACCAAGCCATGAAAAGACATTATGCGAAAACATAAATGCATACCACTAAATGAAAGAAGCCAATCTAACAGGCTGATAATGTATTACTGCATATGACGTTCTGAAAAAGGCAAAACTATGAAAGCAGTGAAAAGATGCATGGTTACTAGAGATCGGTTGTAGAAACCGATGATTAGGCAAAGCACAGAAGATTTTTAGGGCAGTGAGGCTATTCTGTATGATACAACTATTGTAGATACACGTCCTTATACATTTGTCCTAACTCATAGTATGTACACCACCAAAGTAAACCCTAGTGTGAACTATGGACTTTGGGTGATAATGATATGTTAATGTAGGTTCATTGATCATAGCAAATAATCTACTATAATGCAGAACGTTAATAGTGAGGGAGGCTGGATATGTGTGGGGACAGGGAATATATAGGAGCCCTCTATACTTTCTGCCTAATTTTGCTATGAACCTAAATCTGCTGTAAAATTAAAGTTTATTAATTGAACAAAATAATAGCGAATAATTTCCAAAACTTATAATAAATATCAACCAAAAACACTATAAATCCAGCAAACTCCAAGACAAAGTAAAACCATACCTAGGCAAACCTTAGCAAACTGTTTGAATAAAAAAAGAGAGAGAAAGAAAATTCTTAAAAGCAGTGTAAGTCGGGACACAATACTTTTGGGGGAATAAAGATTTTTAAATGGCTGGGTTTTACGAAAAATCATAGAGGACAGAATATTTTTCATCAAACTAAAAAAATTTTTAAAAATTGAAAATTAATGTAAGGCATTTAGAAATGCACAAAAGATAAAAGAATTGATCATTGACAAACCTGTACTAGATATGCTAAAGGAAGTTCTTCAGGCTGAGGGGAAAGAATTAGATGTTGGGAACAATAGAAATGAAGAAAGAACATTGGAAACCATAAATAAGAGAGCAAATATAAAAGACTGTTTTGCTTTGTTTCTAAATTTACTTAAAAGACACATTAATTACTAAAACAAAAAAATTGTTGGGTTTATAAATACATATACAGAGAGAAGTAAAATATACAACAATACAGTGGAGAAAGTGGGAAGTGGAAATACACTGTCATAACTTTCTGACACTATACTTGAAAGTATGATATTATTTCATAGCAAACTCTATTAACAATGCATATGTAAATTCTAGAGAAAACCTTAAAAAAAAAATAGTCATAGGTCAATAACAAGGATAGAATGAAAAGCACCCCTCCCAAAAAAATTCTAAATTCTATGAAGCAGGAAAAAGTATTTTTTAAAAGTTAGGAAATATAGAATAAACAATAAATTCACACATTTACACTC
Source organism: Macaca mulatta (assembly GCF_049350105.2). NCBI lineage: Eukaryota > Metazoa > Chordata > Mammalia > Primates > Cercopithecidae > Macaca > Macaca mulatta. The sequence goes on from NC_133419.1 coordinate 98,751,675, forward strand.
AATCACATCAACACCTCCTTTCTCCTCTTACTTTGTCTTTCTCTCCCCCCATTCTTTCCTACTCCCTTATTTTCTTCTGATCTTCCTGGCATTCTCTTATTTGCTCATCTTGCTTTATTTCTAACTAGCTTCATCTTCTTTACCAACTTCATTTTCTTTAGTTGGTAAAGAAAATGAAGCTATTTTCTTTCCTTTTTAAAATTTCTTTTCTTTTCTATTTTTTGGTGTTATTTTCTTAAATACTCCTGTCATAAGTATTTGTGATTACCATTCATTTCACTATCTTTATCTGTAATTATAATAAATATATATTTAATAATTCTTCTCTATGTTCTGTCATTATGCTAGGTGCTAGAGATATAATAGTAGATGATAGTTTTTAAATGAACATGTAGGAAGGACACTTAGCCAAATCTTAGTGACGCATTAAAGCTTTCCAGGAAACTAATATATAAAATAACCTGAAAACAAAAAGGTACACAGGTTGGAAGACATCCTTAAATGGAGCTGGAGTGGTAAACAGGGCCAGAATTTGAATCACTTACATTTTAAGTCATGTAAAGAAATTTGAAATGAAATCAAAGATATATTTAGTAAGGTATACTTGAGAGGGCATTGTGATTGATTTGGTTTGGGAAGAGAGTATTGTCTCTTTGAGTTCAGTAAGGTATCAAGTTTCAGGGCTTGAACAACCTGGTGAGGCCTAATATCACTCCTCCACCTAAGAGACCAGAGAGAAGAGAAGAACAAGTTAGAAAAGTTAATATATGAATTCCATTATTGAACATTGAGTGTCAGTATCTATAGAAGAATCCAGCAGAGAGATGTATAGACCATTGTGTGTATCTAAGTCTGAAACTCAAAGGAGCTTTTAAGCTTAAGACTAATTTGGAAAAATTTAACAGATTGATGATTATGGAAATGAATAAGATCACTTAAGGAGGATTTCTAAATATTTTGAAAGTCACAGATTCTTCAGAGAAGCTAATGAGACTTGGCGACATTCCAGAATACACAAAAATTTTGCCTTTCATTTCTGGGAATTCAAGATTATCCTAGAAATTGTCTATAGTCTCTAGCCTATGAATCTCTGATACATTCAGAGAAAAAGTAAGGGGTGTAGGTAGTATGCTTAAGAAAATTTTGAAACAAAACATTTCACAATTATATACATTTTGCCAATTTCAGAATTGATGAAAATCAGTGACTAGTATTTTTATTATAGTGAGGATTAATTGTTGAATTATAATCTATATACAGTAGAAATTGGGATTCTGACAGGTCACTTTTCTGGGATTCTTGCAGTCACTTAAAGTTGATTGCAAGCCAACTTTATAAGTTTCTTGGGAGTATTGGCTGCTTTTTCTTTAAACAATTTTTGATATTTTTAGATTTAAAATGTCACATAATCAACTGCAATATAACTTAGGAAGATGAAGTGATTTTGATTTATGTATCTCCTACTATGGAATATCTTGATTGCTCATGAATGAAGTAAACATTAATTTACATTGGCATTTTAGTTACAAAATAAATCACATTCACCATTTTTGTTCCAAACCTCAGTGAGATACCTAACTACTATGTATTTCTCATATAATATTTAGTCAATGATTATATTTCTTCCTATATCTCTGACTTGCTTTAAAATGTTGCTTGAAAATAAATCCAATAAAACAAACCTAACAGAACAAATTTACAAAATATGTAGCATTCAATTCAATAAATATATTAAACTTTGTCAGAGTAATGTTAAACTAGACCCTTTAGGATTTCATAGAAAACTCAGTACAAAGCCTACCAAAAATTAAAATGTCCTTCCATAAAACGTTCAGAAAATAGCATGTTCATAGTCTGGTTTAGAATTAATATTCAATACTTATGGATTTATTCAAATCATGCTCTTTGACTACCTGCTAAATATCATGTGATAGTCTGGACAGGAGCTAGATTATAAACATTTTAAGTTTTGCAGGCCATACAATGTGTGCTGCCACTACTCTGCTATTGTAGTGCAAAAGTGACCATAGGTATATATAAGCAATAAATTGTTTTCCAAAGAAACTAACAAGTGGCTGGCTGGATTTGACCTATGGGGTCTTCTCCAGTAGATACAAGCTAAACTGGACCGAGTGAGTATCCCCAAGAAGATCACATCATTTAAAATATAATATGTACAAAAATAATATTAGAACAAAGATGGCAATAAGAGCAATGATAGAAAAATATTACTGGGAAAACAGAAACATGAGATGATTTTAAAAAATTAATACATTAGTGGAAGATTTTATCAGGGATCTTTAGCATATAAAATAGACCTTAAAAGGTGAATGGTAATAATGGTAACAGTTATATTATGTTTTATAGTTAAAAAGTATTTTCATTCATGTTGTCTAATTTGGGAAGAGAGAGATATTGGTAGGCAGTATATTTGAAACTGAGCAATCAATTTAAACAAAGCTAAGAGACTAGAAACTGCAAAGCATGTTTGATTTGACAAAACTACAGGGCTAAGGGTTTTGGCTGGAAAAAAAAGAGATTAGAGTCAGAAATGTAGGAAATGTACAGAATGCATATATTAGGTTTTAGATGATGGAGAGGCATTAACTGTGCTTGAGCAGCATAGTGATGAATCAGAGCTATGCAGGAAAGGAAATTCATACAGCAGTTTTCTATAGGATTGTAAGGGAGATACAATACAGGTGGAATAATAAATTAAAATAGAATTCTTTCTAAACATCAGCACTTTCCTGCTTCCCTTGGTGCTCAACCTTGGTCCAACCTGAGAAATAGAAGTCCTTCCCCTCAAAAAAGCCAAACTGGGGTTGATGGGAATGGCTCTTCTTACTCTTACACAGCTGTAATAATAACGATAATAGTAACAATAAATTATGATACTATTTTATACTGAACACTTATGTAGGAAACACTCAAGTGATTTATAAATATTAAGTCACTTGTGTCTCAGCTGTTAGCAAAAATGAGAAGAAATGAAACACATTTGGGGAGGCAGTTTCTTGGTGATGTTAAAACCACAATCTTGTTTCATGTAGCTCTTTCTTTAGATTCTATGACTTCCCCAAATTCCTTCTCAGATATATGAGTCAACAAATTTCAGTTTTTTTCCTTAAGCCAATCTGAAGTAGTTTCCAAATATTACAAATAAAATTGTACCAATGAAAACAGTTTTTGACTGATTAAACATAAAAACAAGAAAAAAAGAGAAAATATAGACAATGATTCTGTAGTTTGGAGTCATGTTTACTGCAAAAACTGGATTCACAGAGAAAAGAGAAATAATGAGGGATCTATGGTAGGAGGTGGTAATTTCAGAGTTGAAGGGCCTATAAGATATTTGTGGTATATTTGGGAATTATTTAATGAACAAAAAGAAAGCCCAAAAGGTCTATCAGGGCTGGTGTCATAGATGTGAGACCGGTACAGGCATTTAGCATCCCAAAATCAGACTACATACTTATTTTAATGATTTGCTGTAATTCTATATTTGCACTTGTCTTTTTCCAGTGGGACCACAGAACATATGTGTGAGCAGAAGGGATATGTGCAATATGCATATCTGCCATTCTTTGCTTCCCCATTTGCATATAACATTCACAGTATAGTACGCACATCAGGTTCCAGGTGTGTCATTACATATGGGAGTTCAGTGAATCTCAAAGCAAGTGCAAAGTAAGTATGTTACATCCATGACTGAGAAAGCAAGAGTGCTGACAAATCCAAGAGACCACACTTTCTGTCTGAACTAAAGCCTAGTTTGAACATAGGAAGAAGATAATGGCATTCTAAGTAAGATAAGGGATCTAGGAACTCTCATATAGTTTCTTACTCATGTTACTTCCCTGTATTGGCCAATAACTCATATTGAAAATGATGACACAGAAGGACAAGGAAAGATAAAGTAATTCATTTTTTAAAATTCCTTCTGTACTCATTAGTAAACCAAATGTAGATAGTGTAGGTAGAATATGCATGTATTGAAAAGTAAAAGAAAAATAGTTGAGTTAGTTTAGTGCAATATTTCCACTATTTTGGCAAGAACAAAATACATATGCATGAATAAACTATGGAATATGAATTGTGTCATTTTGGTGATTCTGAAAGTTAGTTAATGCTTTTATATTTGCCTTTAACCTGGCATTATATAATATAAAGATGAATGGCAAAATTCATATTAATAATTAACATTTTACATCTTTATTTAAAACAATATTAAATACAAATTAAAAACACCATGACAAGTTGACAGAGAGACCATGGAATGATAAAGAAAAAGGCTTTATATTTTACCTTTAATTGAATTTTCTCCTGTTTTTTGAACAAAAGGTCCTGCACTTTTATTTTTCCGTGGGTCCTGCAAATTATGTTGACCTTGAAATCCACACTAAAAATTATAAAACATGTATATCTATCCTTCTTCCATCTGCTAGTGAAACTTAGCTGCCCAGGCCAAGATGGATTTGAAGGGGTCAGGGCTAGAGAATGAAGTGACATTAATAATGTGATAAGAAACAATGAAATAAAGAGGGCATGCAAATGTGAGCGACCAGGATGCCAAGATCTGTGAACCAATTAAGGGAAACCATAGGAATATTGCCCAGAGTTTTAAGTAAACCATATTCTTCATACCTTAAAGGTATTTCCATGCCTATGAGAAAACAACTTTGAAGGAACATTTCTTCGTTTCTTTTCATCCATTATACTTTATTCCTCCATGAGAAGTGATTTATCAGATATTGAGAATCTATCATCCACAAGACCACTTCTCTATTGAGTGGAGCAAAGCTGATAAATGTTGCTGTTATTCCTTTGCCGTTTTTTCCTGTGGTGATAGAAATCATGCTTCTTTCTTCTGAGGAGGAGATTACCAGAGTAGGCTGTGTTTCTGCCATTGAGAAGTCTACAAATATGAGTGCCTAAATTCACAACAGAAACCATGACTGTGGGAGTAGATCCAAGTTTGCTGTGCCGTACAGCATTACTCTTGACAAAAAAGGCTGATATTTTAATCCTTTTTTGAAGGTTTTGCTTATTCACTGGTTTAAACTCAGGAAAGTTAATTGGGATTAATTATTTCATATGGGAAAATAATTTAAACTCTTCAAACACAAATGTCAGAAGGTAAGGCATGAGTCAAAGGGTTATAAAAGTGGGACAGAGTTGTTAGGGAAAATATACACGTGTTGCCTTCTGAGCTGGTTTTTAGGTGCTCACTTCAGTTCTGTTTTTTTCTTTCATAATTTTACAGTGATTCTGTTGGTTGTGTTGAGGGTCAGTATACAGACATTTGAATTTGTACATCATTTTGAAAAAACCATGTACAAAAAGCCATATTGCGATTCTTTTCTAAGATGTTATTCCAATGACTTTCCAGCTTAATATTTGGAGGCAAATTTTTCTTAAAAGGAAATGTTGATAAGCTGTCACTCAAGTCCCTCTATAAGATATACTACATAATCACATTTTCTATCTTTCACAGCACATTAACAATGTTATCAGGAAAACTGGACTATGACTCTTAAAGGAGTCAGCATCTACACAATTCTGACAAGGAGAGCCAAGATCAAGGAGTGTATTTCTTCAGGAAACAATACTAAACATCATAAGAACAGAAGTAATTTAAAATGTTCAAGACATATTAAGTGCACGACTGTGGCTCCAAATTGCCATTTAGTATGCTTGTATTATAGGATATAGAAACTACTGCACACCATCTTTGCAATGTGAGGCTGATTCTTAAGGGAGTCAGCATCTCCAATAATTCAATATCTCAATATTTTTTGGTTGTACCAAAAAACAAAAACAACTAGAAAATTAAATGCTTCTAGAGCTTCTAAAAATTTGCACTTACAAAATAGTTGATAAAAATACTCCTCTGGATTATACAACAAGGGAGATGGAAACAACTGATAATAGATGGTATAAGCTATTAATCATATTTGGCTTATTTTTCTCCTGTTTCACCAGAGTCTGAATTCTTCTCGTTTGTATCTTCTCTGTTCTCTGCAGGTAAATCTTTCAGTTTCCTGGTTATCCACTTCTTCCCTCTTCCCGCTTTGTTTGAGCTTTTTAGTTTGAAGATTTATCCTTTCCTGTTGCCGTTTTGGGGCTCTGTTTCCACTTTTTCAGAGGAGGTTTAGCTGACAACCTCATAGATCTCCTCTGGGGTTGTCCCTGAACAACCTCTAACTCGGGCGTTTTGGCGGCAGGGAGGCTGCATGCCAGGTGCCTGTAGGCCACAGCGCCCCAAGAGCCTTCTAGAAGATGGGCTACCTGGCGGTTGTCGCTCCTCCAACAGTCGGAGCTGCTGGGACCCTCTCACAGTAGCTTTTCAAATTGCAAGAGAGACAGTAGTTTTTAGAGAACTTTAAGACTCCTAAGAAGCTACAACTATTGTAATTGGAGTATTTTAAACATTTAAATGTATCTAAAGTTAGTATTTCCGTCTGAATTTGAATGTAGTTAGTCTAAAAACAGTTGTGGGAAATGAGAAGAGCAGGAAACTAAGAAGTTAGTGGAAGCACGCCTTGCCTCTTCCCAAACTATCTGTGTGAAGTATTACTAGATTAGTTACTAGCAGTTTGAAATGGAGGAATAAAGCTTGAGCAATTGACCGATATTATCATCCATCAACCATGATGTTTCCCACTACAAAATGGCAGTTTTGGAAAAATATTCGGAAGTAATCAGAAGAAACAGGTGAAGAATTGGGGCAGCATAAATCCTTGGATCTGTCATCCATTAGTATCATTCACAATTGTAAATCAGTTGTGTCAGGTTTTTTTTAACATATAGACACACACAATAAAATTACATGGTTTCTTTATTTGGGGGTTTAAAGGTTAAGAAAAACTAATACAGCATCAGAGAAATAATTGATTATTAAATCGATACTTAAAGCTAGAAATACATTTTTAAAGATATTCTGTAAAAGGCAAGCTGTTTTTCACATGAATTTTTTTTTTCTAAAACTATTTTTCTAGATCTGAATTTTAGGGAACATGTCAAATGCAGTCACATAAAATAGAGACCTCACAGCATGAAATACTGTAGTTTTAGGCCTAAAATTGCAATTTCTAAGCAGACACATTCTGTGCCTATGAAAAAATAAGAATAAGGCTACTTAAGGGAGATTAAATTGTGTGGTTATTACTTGCAAATATAAAAAGGGTCTTATAGGTTCAGTTTTTCAGACACTAAAATTGAAAATGATGGGAATCTAGTTTTGGTATGGATGGTTGTTATAAGAATAAATATATTTTTTAACCTGACCCATTCCAACCTCCTGACAGATAATTTCTGAAGCAAATCCGAATCTGTCAAAAACCAATATTTATCCACATTCATGTCAGCTTTAGCAAGGATAAGTTGTCTAAACATTGAGGCATAGCATTCATGAGCATAAATCTTTTCTTATCCACAAACCATTAATGTAATGAATAGAAAGTAAGGTGAATTGTTAATTCTTTGCATATTTATCATGCCTTTGTGAACATCTTAGAAGCATTTTAAAATGCATTCTTTCTTAGGTTTAGTTGAAAGCCTGCCAAAGTCTTTTTTTTTTTTTTTAGGTTGGGGAGCTTTGTAGAGGGATTAGTAAAATTTTAAAGTAACAAATCAAAAGACACAAACAAAAAAAGCAACCACGATTTGTTCTACTGAAGGCTTATTGCCAGACTGCTTTACATGCAACTAGCTTTATATATTGTAATCATTAAAAGTGCCTGTATTGAGATATTGAACTTTATTATAGAGTATGCATGCTTATTCTTAGTATATATTCCTTCCTGTTGTTTATTTCTAACATAGTTTTCATCTGAGTAGTTTAAGGATTCCTTGGCTGAAATAAAGGAAACCACACCAGAGAAACTACACGAGTAAAATGGGCCACTCATAAGCTTGAGGCGACAACCTAGAGCACAAGCACTTACGTGCAACCCTCTGCAGGTACAAGGTTAATCTTAAAAACCAACCATGAATCAGCACGATCTTATAGGCTCAGTACTTACTGCCCAGCATGTTTCTATCTCATTTCACATTTTTGGGAGCGAGAGTATCTAAGTTCCTGATCATGTAATAAAAGGTAGACTGTGATCCTTTAACAAAATGCCTGTGTTGAAGGCTTTAAATGGATTTGATCATGTTACAAAATGGGTAAGAGGGGGCAGGAAATTATTTAGAAGTGACTAAAAACTGTAATCTCTATCAAGAACTACAGGGACATTAACAATATCTATTTTCCTATTCTTATCATTTGTTAATAATAAAAACAACTGATATCCATGGCATATTTTATGTTTACCTGTGCCCAGATACTACTGGTTTATGACTGTGTGGTGGCAAGAGTATGAGGAATACCCTGTATCACTCTCAAGAGGATTCTGGTTTGACAAATCATTATTATGATCATATACATTTCTATTGGTCATGCACATTTTTATGTGCCTTATATATATTGTCTCATTTAATCATTACAATAACATTTTAAGGTAGACACTATTCTTATCTCAATATTAAAAGCTATTAAAGCACTAGCCTCAAGCTAAGAAGTTAAAGACTGTCAAAACTAGGTTTGAATCAAGTAAGGTAGCCGTATAATCCAAGCTCCCAATTATCTATGTGTTTCTGGATCTTTAGAACACTAAGAACAGTAATTTTGGAGCATGACCTTTTCTTCAAGCTTAAGGAAATGACAATAGGAAAATTATTCATCAACTGGTAATGGAAAGAAGATGGCTATGGTATATGTACATTGACAGAAAACAAAACTAATAAACAAACCAAGAAGTTGCCAAGCAAGGTAATCAACTTTCTGGAGTTTAACGTGTGCGTGTGTGTGTGTTTGTGTGCGCGTGTATTTTTAGCCTTGTATATTAGTTTGCTACAACTACCATAACAAATTACCACACGTATTTTTAGCCGTGTGAATTAGCTTGCTACAACTACCATAACAAAGTACCATGTACTGAAAAACTTAAACATAAATTTATTTTCTCATAATTCTGGAGACAGAAGTCTGATATCATGGTGGTGACATGGTTGGTTTCTTCTAAGACTTCTCTCTTTGGCTTATAGATGGTGCTATTCTTTTGGTGTCTTCACGTGGCACTTCTGCATGTTGTTCTTTGTGTCCTAATCTCCTCTTGTTATAAAGACGCCAGTCATATTGCATTAAGAATCACCCCAATGACCCAATTTTAATTTATATTCTTTTTAATGGTCCTATTTCCAAATATGGCCACATTCTGAGTTACTCGGGGGTAGAGTTTCAACATGATAATATTAAGACAACACAATTCAGCCCATAACACTGCATAAAATAGTAACTTAGAGGGTAATTTTTTCCATGTTTCCAAGTTCTGTAAATTCTTTTTTTGTGTGTTCTCTTTAGATTATTGGACATATTACTTAAATTTTTTCTCATGCCACAAATGTGCAAAATAAAATTGGTAAGATGTTTTGGCTTGAATTTTGAGAAAAAGTATTAGTTCTATATGGAACAGATGCCTTGGATAGAATGGTAATAAAAAAACAAGAGTGGCTTGAGTTAAGCAAAACTTTTACATAAAGAATTGAATTTGTGCCAATGATCTTGCAATTGTACAAGGTCATTTAGTCTCACTAGTGCTTTTCTACTAATAGACATCTGTTTATTTCTGGAAATACGTGACATTTTCCTCTACATATACATTAATATATATCATTCTATTATAAGACATATCATTTGCATTTGATGTGAAAAAAGCTACTATTTGGCCCAGGCATAGGAAAATACAGAAAAGTTTGTCTACAACTGTGATCTCCAAACCTTGCACATAAAATTCATCTAGAATACCTGGGTCCCATTCCAGCCCTAACTTATCAGAGTATGCTAAAATGGATCCTAGGAATCTACTTTTTAAAATAATAAGCAGATTGTTCTCCTAATAAAATTAGAGAACTATTGTATTGCATGTATTTATATCAAAGATGTAAACAATGAAAATGTATGTTGTGTTGCGTAGGATATAGTTCAAGCTGATGTAACAAAGACAGCAGAAAATACAGAGGCTCAAAAAAGGCAGAAGATTAATTATTCTTATGTAAAAATCCAGAGGCAAGATTTCCAAGGTGGGGATAGAAGGAGGGCTACATCCTGGGACCAGTCAGGGACTTAGGTTCTTTGTATCTTGTTCTTTGGGAAAGAAAATAGTCAAAGCTAGCACCCCAGAATAATGCTTATGTTTTGGCCTGAAGGGAGAAATAATAAGCAAAGAACAAAACCTTTATAAATACATTATTTAAGAAGTACCCACATCTCTTCTAATTATGTCCCATTGTGCAGCACATAGTTCTGTGGCAATATCTAACTTAAAAGGAAACTGGAAATGTAGTTTGTGACTAAATGGTGACATATCTAGCTAAAACACAGGATAGACATCTATTAGGTTGGTGCAAAAGTAATTGCGGTTTTTGCCATTACTTTCAGTTGCAGAAATTGCAATTACTTTTGCACCAGCCTAATACAACTAAAAATAATAATGGAAAAACTGTATACCTATAGTGGCTGTGTGTGTGTGTATACATGTGAGTGTGTGTGTTTAATGGTTGGAAACAATACAAATATCCATCAACAAAAGAATGAATAAATACTTGTATATTTATATAATGGAATAATGTTCAGCCATAAAAATGAATTATTGATACACCAAAAGACATGAATAAATACTTTAAAATATAATGTTGGAGAAAAATAGCTGAATATAAAAAAGTACATATTGATTAATTCAATATATTATATGTGAAAACTGGCAAAATGATCTACAGCAATAAAAATATAAAAATATGCCTTTATGCATTTTTAGTTTCTACAAAACAGGTGATATCATTAATGTTTTCTGATTAGTAATTTTTTTCTTTTTTTCTTTGATCGCCCTTTCTAAAAGCTTATGAATTTTCTTAGTGTTTTTGAAAAAAATAGCTTTTTATTTTATTGTTTTTCTCTCTTGTGTCTCTATTTTACTAATCTCATCTATTATTAATATTTTCCTGATTATAGTTAATATGAGTTTAGCTTTTTTGTTCTGGAAAAAACTTAGATCATTAATTTGATCATTAACCCTTCATGTTAAATACACATGTAAATTTACACATTTACAACTAAACCCTGTTTCAGATGCATCTCATAAATTTTGATTTTTAAAATATTTTTCTTCAATTGAAAATATTTTCTGCTTTCTGTTGATATTTCTTTTCTTGACCTCTTTTTAAGTTTAATATCCACATATTTGTGGACTTAGCAATTTTTGTCGTTGATTAATAGATTAGTATTTTCATCATTAAAGAACATTCGTTTTTTAAGATTTCAATAACTTTAAATTACTAAAATGTGTTTTGTGGCCAATAGGCTCTCTTGTATTTACGAATATTCCATGTGTATTTGGATAGACTATGAACCACTATTATAATATTATGTAGAATGTTCTATAAAAAATGGACTTTAAGTTGGTTAGTGATATTATTCAAATCTTCTTTATTAATGCAGAATTTTGTCTATATTTACCATGAATTGTGTTTTTACCCATCTTACACTCTGTGACTTCAATTGAAGTCCTCAAAACATTTAAAATTAATATAATTACCTAGGTAATTTGGCAAAATTTGTGAATTTTGCCATTTAATTTTCAGTTGTTTAATCCGTTTCTGTACTTCCCACTTTTTCTTGTCCTTTTATTTAAATAAATATTGTGATTGCATTTTATAACCATCTTTTTCTTATTAGCTACACTTCTTTATTATTTCATTAGAATGTACATCCTATATTTTTAACTTATCACAGTCAAGTTTAAATGATATACAACTTCATTTACAGTGTGAAAATCTTGCTAATATACACATCAATTTCTCATTGACTTCTATTATACTGTTGGTGACATACAATTTCCATATATGTATTAGTATATTTATTATATATATAGTATATATAAGTATGTATGTAGTATATATATGTGTGTATATATAGTATATATAAGTATATGTGTGTGTATATGTATATATGTGTGTATACATATGTATAAGCCCCAAATATATTGCTACATTTGCATCAATGATTAGAAAAATGTTCTATATTTTCTCATATTTTTGCCATGTTCATCATTCTTTATTCCTTTGTTTAGACACAAATTTTAAAATCTGGTGAAAAAATCTACCTTGGTTTTTCTTTCCTCTTCTTTCTTTCTTTTTCTTTCCTTTTTTTTAGTGCAAGTCTATCTGCTGACAGTATATTTTCTCAGCTTTACAGCTTTTGCTTTTCTTAAAATGTGTTTGTTTTATGTCAGCTGAATTTCTTAAAATAATTTGAGTGTAGAATTCTAAGTTGACTTTTTTCTCTCAGTATTTTAAAAACATCACTCCTTCACATCTAACGTAGTTTTTGACAGTAAGCCACCAGAACCTTTTATTATAAAATGTTCTTTTTCTCTGGTTGTTCACGGAAAAGAATGTTTAGTGGACATTAATTCATTCTATGACAACCCTTATCATTACTTAGTATATTCATTTATATGAAGTCATTTGACAGCTTAATATAATCATAACAATGCCATCCTATGCATTTTGATTCAGTTCCATTTTGATTTAGTTCAATTAATTTAAACATTTCAGAATTTCTCTCCCTGAAATGTTTGAATTTTCAAAATGAGAAATCATTTGCAATTTGCCTATTAGCAACCTGATATTTTCTGGCCGATTAATCAGTACTTGTAAAGCAAATGCAATTGTAGAGGGGTATCTTCTATGTGAAGAATAGTTGGTGTCATTTCCCCAAAGCACAATGTACTGTACTATCATGCCTGTTTGATCTCTCTCCTGTTTTTTATTAAGTCTGGAATGTCATTTCCATTTTTGGCTGAGTGAAAAATTCTTACCAATTCTTTAAGTTCATAGTCAAGATGATTCTCAATGATTCTTCACAGATATACCATTCTCATTTATGAAGCTTTCCCTAATTTTTCTCAACTTCCCTGTCCCATCTATAGGCAGTTAGTGCTCCTTTATATTCCCTTAGTACTATTTACACCACTATTTTATATCATAATATAAGTAGTTGTTGCTAGTAACTTGACGTTACTATACTGTATATTTAGTATACTCTCCAATATTGAAACAGTGTTACATAGAATTTAATATCTGTAATAACTATAGTAGTAGGTACAAATAGTAGATGCTGAAGAAAGTGTTGTTGCTTTTTTTATTGTGGGCTGTTTTTATGTGTAACCTATTTTTCTTTCCTTATTTCATGCAGAAAAGTTGCTTTTATTCTACAAAAGGTTTTTCTTTTTCTTTTTCTTTTTTTTTTTTTTTTTTTTTACAGGTTCAGATATGTTTGTTACATTCTGTGGAGACAGAGAAGAAAAACTAGATCTAAAGCCTGGCCAGCATGGTGAAATGCTATTTCTACTAAAAATACAAAACTTAGCCAAGTGTGGTGGCACACACCTGTAGTTCCAGCTACTTGGAAGGCTGAAGCATGAGGATCATTTGAACCCAGGAGGTGGAGGTTGCAGTGAGCTGAGATTGCACCACTGTACTCTAGCCTGGGTAACACAGCAAGACCCTGTCTGAAAAAAAAAAAAAAAAGAAAAACTAGATTTTATAAATAATAACTTTCGATTTTCATCCAGTGAAAATATTATTTTCTTATAAACTATATATGTATAATAGTAGTTATATTTCTTAACATACATAATCATACACATACTTTACATATAAATACCTAAAATCGATGGCACTGAGACAGAAAGTATTTTCATTTTATTGATAAAAAAATTAAAGCTCTCAAATTTAATTGCCTGGAAATATTTACAAATCTTTGTGCAAATTATACCTGACAACACTAGGAACTGTATTATTATTACATTCTCTATCTATAACAGCTAAGCCAAAATAAATGATAAGTCTGTATGCAAATGACAACCTTTGGAAGTAGCAAACTGTCAATTTTACTGGAGTTCATGATTCTCTTTTAAAGTAAACAAATATGAACAATTTGAATCTCTGATTTTGATGTGTAGTAAAAAAATTTGGTATTAGAAAAAATATTTTATTTAAATATGCATAGTTTATGCAAAAATTAAGGTTATTAACAAATTCTGAAAATCAGGAAGTCACTACAAAATGCAATCCTACTTTGAATATTGAAGTTAAAGAATCTATGATCTGATCAACTATTTCAAAGAAATTTAATTACCAGAGGTACTAATAAGTAATGCTCTAATACTACTGCCCACTCTTTTTTCCAATACTACTTTTATCTAATACTACTGCCCCCTTCACTTATACATGAGTCATTTTCTCAGTTATTATTACATATTTACCATTAGTAAAGATGAAGGGAATTTAGAAATGAGACCACAAGTGTACAGCTCTCAAACAGTTACAGTCTAGTAAATATATTTACAAAATTAACAGTATGTCAAGGAACAGTGCAAGGAGGACCTTAACTGAGAACTGTGCTCTGAAATAAAAGAATTTCCTCAACCTGCAAGATCAGGGAATGTTTCACTGAAAATGTGGCATTTGAGTTGAGCCATAGTACCCACATATTTGAATTTGTAAACCCAAGACCAAAGAACTAATTAATGCAGCTTATGACTCAAAGCAACAGAATCCAAAACTAAAGTGACTGGAAAATAATGAGTTTAGGAAGCATGCTTGTACCCAAGTTCCATAAGCAGGAACAAATTACTTAAGTTTCGATTATCAAGTCTTCTAGATGAAGAACACATTGGTGATATTTAAATGTGATAATTAAATGTGACAATTTACTTAAATCACATGGTGGATAATAGGTTCTTTTTTTTTTAAATAAATTTTTTTATTTTAAAAAATTATTATGATACTTTAAGTTCTAGGGTACATGTGTATGACGTGCAGGTTTGTTACATATGTATACTTGTGCCATGTTGCTGTGCTGCACTCATCAACTCGTCAGCACCCATCAACTCGTCATTTACATCATATATAACTCCCAATGCAATCCCTCCCCCCTCTCCCCTCCCCATGATAGGCCCCAGTGTGTGATGTTCCCCTTCCCGAGTCCAAGTGATCTCATTGTTCAGTTCCCACCTATGAGTGAGAACATGCGGTGTTTGGTTTTCTGTTCTTGTGATAGTTTGCTAAGAATGATGGTTTCCAGCTGCATCCATGTCCCTACAAAGGAAAAAAACTCATCCTTTTTTATGGCTGCATAGTATTCCATGGTGTATATGTGCCACATTTTCTTAATCCAGTCTGTCACTGATGGACATTTGGGTTGATTCCAAGTCTTTGCTATTGTGAATAGTGCCGCAATAAACATACGTGTGCATGTGTCTTTATAGCAGCATGACTTATAATCCTCTGGGTATATACTCAGTAATGCAATGACTGAGTCATATGGTATTTCTAGTTCTAGATCCTTGAGGAATTGCCATACTGTTTTCCACAGTGGTTGAACTAGTTTACAATCCCACCAACAGTGTAAAAGTGTTCCTATTTCTCCACATCCTCTCCAGCACCTGTTGTTTCCTGACTTTTTAATGATTGCCATTCTAACTGGTGTGAGATGGTATCTCATTGTGGTTTTGATTTGCATTTCTCTGATAGCCAGTGATGATGAGCATTTTTTAATGTGTCTGTTGGCTGTATGAATGTCTTCTTTTGAGAATGTCTGTTCATATCCTTTGCCCACTTTTTGATGGGGTTGTTGCTTTTTTTCTTGTAAATTTGTTTGAGTTCTTTGTAGGTTCTGGATATTAGCCCTTTGTCAGATGAGTAGATTGCAAAAATTTTCTCCCATTCTGTAGGTTGCCTTTTCACTCTGATGGTAGTTTATTTTGCTGTGCAGAAGTTCTTTAGTTTAATGAGATCCCATTTGTCAATTTTGGCTTTTGCTGCCGTTGCTTTTGGTGTTTTTTAGACATGAAGTCTTTGCCCATGCCTATGTCCTGAATGGTATTACCTAGGTTTTCTTCTAGGGTTTTTATGGTATTAGGTCTAACATTTAAGTCTCTAATCCATCTTGAATTAATTTTCGTATAAGGAGTAAGAAAAGGATCCAGTTTCAGCTTTCTACTTATGGCTAGCCAATTTTCCCAGCACCATTTATTAAACAGGGAATCCTTTCCCCATTTCTTGTTTCTCTCAGGTTTGTCAAAGATCAGATGGCTGTAGATGTGTGGTATTATTTCTGAGGACTCTGTTCTGTTCCATTGGTCTATATCTCTGTTTTGGTACCAGTACCATGCTGTTTTGGTTACTGTAGCCTTGTAGTATAGTTTGAAGTCAGGTAGCGTGATGCCTCCAGCTTTGTTCTTTTGACTTAGGATTGTCTTGGCGATGTGGGCTCTTTTTTGGTTCCATAGGAACTTTAAAGCAGTTTTTTCCAATTCTGTGAAGAAACTCATTGGTAGCTTGATGGGGATGGCAATGAATCTATAAATTACCTTGGGCAGTATGGCCATTTTCACGATATTGATTCTTCCTATCCATGAGCATGGTATGTTCTTCCATTTGTTTGTGTCCTCTTTTATTTCACTGAGCAGTGGTTTGTAGTTCTCCTTGAAGAGGTCTTTTACATCCCTTGTAAGTTGGATTCCTAGGTATTTTATTCTCTTTGAAGCAATTGTGAATGGAAGTTCATTCATGATTTGGCTCTCTGTTTGTCTGTTACTGGTGTATAAGAATGCTTGTGATTTTTGCACATTGATTTTGTATCCTGAGACTTTGCTGAAGTTGCTTATCAGCTTAAGGAGATTTTGGGCTGAGACAATGGGGTTTTCTAAATATACAATCATGTCATCTGCAAACAGGGACAATTTGACTTCTTCTTTTCCTAACTGAATACCCTTGATTTCTTTCTCTTGCCTGATTGCCCTGGCCAGAACTTTCCAACACTATGTTGAATAGGAGTGGTGAGAGAGGGCATCCCTGTCTTGTGCCAGTTTTCAAAGGGAATTTTTCCAGTTTTTGCCCATTCAGTATGATATTGGCTGTGGGTTTGTCATAAATAGCTCTTATGATTTTGAGGTACGTTCCATCAATACCGAATTTATTGAGCGTTTTTAGCATGAAGGGCTGTTGAATTTTGTCAAAAGCCTTTTCTGCATCTATTGAGATAATCATGTGGTTCTTGTCTTTGGTTCTGTGTATATGCTGGATTACGTTTATTGGTTTGCGAATGTTGAACCAGCCTTGCATCCCAGGGATGAAGCCCACTTGATCATGGTGGATAAGCTTTTTGATGTGCTGCTGAATCCGGTTTGCCAGTATTTTATTGAGGATTTTTGCATCGATGTTCATCAGGGATATTGGTCTAAAATTCTCTTTTTTAGTTGTGTCTCTGCCAGGCTTTGGTATCAGGATGATGTTGGCCTCATAAAATGAGTTAGGGAGGATTCCCTCTTTTTCTATTGATTGGAATAGTTTCCGAAGGAATGGTACCAGCTCCTCCTTGTACCTCTGGTAGAATTCAGCTGTGAATCCATCTGGTCCTGGACTTTTTTTGGTTGGTAGGCTATTAATTATTGCCTCAATTTCAGAGCCTGCTATTGGTCTATTCAGGGAATCAACTTCTTCCTGGTTTAGTCTTGGAAGAGTGTAAGTGTCCAGGAAATTATCCATTCTTCTAGATTTTCTAGTTTATTTGCATAGAGGTGTTTATAGTATTCTCTGATGGTAGTTTGTATTTCTGTGGGGTCGGTGGTGATATCCCCTTTATCATTTTTTATTGTGTCTATTTGATTCTTCTCTCTTTTCTTCTTTATTAGTCTTGCTAGTGGTCTTAATAAAATATAGCTCTCAGAGAGCAATAACACTCCTTATGAAGAAAGAATCAGCTATATTTATTTGCTTTTTTTTTTCTTATATATGTTTATCCTTCCACACCTTCTCCTCCTCTTCTTTTCTCAGCCTCTATGTTCATCACTTTATGGTATTCAAGGCAGAAACTCAAACCTAGTCCTTCATAATTCTGTGAACTGAGTTACTTAGCAGTTATTTTTATCACCACATTAAATAGGAGGAAACTTTTGATCCATTATCAAATGTGTTTTTGAGCAGCAATATATATGCTGGTAAGTATTTGTTGATAAGACATAGCATTGCCTTGAAAGGAAAAGAAGCATCATATATTCATCATTTTCCACCTAAATAACATGACAGAGCAGTATGTCACTCTTATTTCTTATTCAACCAACTAACCAGTGCTTTTTCCTTCTCCTAAATACTTACATTCTCCTTTCAGGAGATTTTGTTTGAAAACCATCTTCAGTCATGATGTAAAGAAAGAAAGTTTTTAAACTGATTTTGCAGCATACCGAGGGACTGAATTAGGTAGAAAAGCTGCATGCAACATTTCACATGCATGTAAAAATAGATACCCTTTTAAATTAAAGAGACACATTTTTGTCTTTGAATATTCTTGAGGACTTCAAGCGGAACAAAAGTTTACAAGAAAATCAATTTTTGCCTTCTCAAAATAGATTTATGGCTCAGGCTCAATGTTAACACTTTATAGCAGTCCAATTTTAACATTTGCACAGTTCACTTTAAATAATAATAAATTCAAGATATTGCATTCCATCTTAGATGTTTATATACAGATTTACTGAAAGGGATGTCTGATAAATTAATATCTGATAGCCTGAGTATAATTTATTCAATTCAATAATCAAATCTTTTGTTATGTAGTCGTTGAGTTGTTTTTAATGCACAAATCATATCCAATAATCATGACAATTACATGTATTTTTAGAAGTTAAATAACACTCATGTAACTGAACATTGTTTGAATTTATTTTAAAGAATGTTAGTTTATTTTTAATGGATCATTCAAATTCACGAATAATTGAGTTCTTCGTGTTTTTACATAATATACACCATTTATTAAAAAAAAGTGATTTTGGTTATTAGATCAATAATTCATGAACATCTGCATAGAGTGATGGCTAAACTATTTTCATGTCATGAAAACACTGAAGTGAAATCATAATAAATTATGTTAATTAAACCACATTAAAATATTTTATCAAACCAAAAATGCTTTAATCTGCCTTTATTTGACATTTAAACTTAGTAACTCATCTAAAAGTCACTTTCTCACCAATAACTGATTATTTGAAATAAATATAAATAATACAGCATAATAGATAACTGTGCTATTGTTACAGGGTGAAAAT
The DNA here is from genome assembly GCF_049350105.2 of Macaca mulatta. NCBI lineage: Eukaryota > Metazoa > Chordata > Mammalia > Primates > Cercopithecidae > Macaca > Macaca mulatta. The sequence goes on from NC_133419.1 coordinate 98,770,889, forward strand.
AAATTATTACAAATAATTTATGTTCAATTTGTACTATGTATACATATAAGCAGAATAAGACAGTGATTTGAAACAAAGATTTTAAATTTAGCCTAGTGCAACTTGCTATGATGGTTCTGCCCACTATGCTTTGACCATTGGACCATCATTCTCCAAGTTTCATTTTCTTCCACTGTAATAAGGGATAATGATATCTGTCATATGAAGTTGTTTTGTAGACTAGGTGAGGGATTGTATCTAAATTTCCTTGGAAAGGTCTGCAAAAATCACTTATGTTAGTTTCTTTTAAACAAGAAAGAAAAATTAAAAAAAAAAAAAAAAACCTTAGAAGTTGTTAATTTTATATGGATAAATAATACTTAGCATTTTTTTTTTTACATTAGCAAATAATATGTGAATGGAAAATATGACAAATAACACTGGTTACGAATCTTGCTGCTAATTTTTTATTGTAGGTTGTTCTCACAGAATGCATTGTTGAAAGTATGACAGTGGTGCAACATGACTGCCAGAAATTCTCACCACACTATAGGATTAGTTTTCTACAAGCTGATAATGATCTTTCTGTAAGGGGTATAGTTGCTTTAGTGTTCTTTCAGGATATTCCACAATCTCAGAACTTGAGAATTTCTTTTTCTAACATAACTATATTAGATATTTGAAATACTTAATTTGGGATTAACTCTGAAAAGGAAAGACATGCGGAGGATTGTAACATAGGAAGGACAATCCACGTGAGAGCCTGGATTAAGGAGAGTGTTACTGGGCAAGCCATAGCGGATGTTATATAGCTGTACCTCTGAAACTGCACATACCTACCTTGAGCATTCTTTCTTCGATTAAGATCACCTTCCACCCTGGCATGGTCATAAAAGAAAACCCGTTGGATTGCTCTTTCTGCTCACTTCTCACATCGTTGGCGCCGAGGAGAATTTGTTTGGCATGATGATAATACTGAAGTAAGTTATTTTAAGAGGTCAGCTCTACACTTTCAGGGCAGCTCTCATAATCTACTTGAACTTCTTTTGGAAAGTCTAGGTTCTTGTAAGAATGATATAACCTAAGAGAACAGACCTGACTAAGTACTGTGCCTTTTTTCTTCACCTATCTTCTAATCACAGGTAAAGCCAAAAGTAAGAATACCCCGATACAGATGATTTGGGGCTTCTTTGTTCACCATCAGAATCTGTGCTAGAGAAAAAAAACGTAATCTCTGGTCTTAGTCTTCAGAGATTTAGTATGTAAAGGTAGTACTATTTTAAGATGATAGAAATAATGTATTATCATCTTATTGTCTTAAAATCTGTCATCTTAAAATTGAAGATGGTTCTCTATCATCTTCCCTTCCACTTATTAGTAGAATTCGACCAATAGGTAAGCATTTTCACAATGTTTTCAGGAAAGGACTGGTCCTATTTTTGTTTAGTCTGATATTTGTGTTTCTCAGTCACTCTCACAAATTGATATCTGTCCTTTTTTTTTTTTTTTTTCCAGCTTAGGAATTGTACACACTTCATGGGCACATATTACCCAAATGTACCATCTCAAGTGAAACTTCTTGAGAATATCCTACATGGAGGCATCTTGCCTCCATCTTAGATGAACTTGTCCACAGACCCCACAGATTCTCATATTTCTAGGAAGTGGTTGGTTAAATGTGGTCTAACTTTTATTGGCTGAAAGTGACTTACAAGATTTGAAATGAATAAATTATAGCCTTTTTCTATAAAAAGACAGTTAAGCTGAATATCAAGACCTGTATATGTCTGTGTGTATTTATAGAAATTTTAAAATCTAGTAAACTTTCTAAAAATGTGTTCCCCAAAACATTAACATTTCCTTCCATATTTAGCTGGCTATTAAAAATAAAAATTGCATAGTGTTGGCCTCAGATGAACCCTACAACTCATGTAATAGGAATTTCGTCTGGTCCTAATTCAGTTCCCCAGCAAGATAGATGTTATTTCTTAATACAACGTATGATTGTGAATGTGTAGGCTGTAAAGATAGATATTTATCCAGACCTAAATGCCAATATAACTATGCCATAGCTCTTACTAGAAAATGCTGTCACTTTTCTAGAGAGAAATATATAAAATTGTTTAATTTTATATACATATACATGTATACATACATATATATTCTTTAGGTTCAGGGGTACATCTGCAAATTTGTTTTACAGGTAAACTCATGTCACAGGAGTTTGTTGTACAAATTATTTAATCAACCAGGTACTAAGACTAGTACCAAATAGTTATTTCTTCTGTTGGGGTCTGCTTTGAGCAGATAATCTAGGTCTTTTGGATTTTCATCAGACCTTCGAATTTTGGCAAGTTACTTAACTCCGTGTGCCTATTTTTATCATCTAAAAAAATGAGTACAATAATTATATATGCCTCACAGGAATATCGTTATAATTAAAACAAGTAATCATATATAAAGCACTTAAAATAGTACCTGTCACATAATAGATCCTAATCACACAGATATGATTAGGAGATTTTTATTATTAGTCTTGGGTCCAAGTTCCTGGATTATACATACCAAATACAAAATATCAGACTAAATGTATAAGACCCTGCCAGTTTCCACTTACTCTTAGGTATTATTTCTCATTTATCTTATCTCTTATAGATAAATATAGATATTTATTTTTGGCATGGTTGTCCTGGAACCCATCATCTTTCATTATTGGACTGATGAATAATAGAGTCATAAGAGTAACAGATAGTCACTCTGAGACTTTAAGGCACTTCTTATGACGTTTTGTTCCAAACTCTTCTCATGACATTTAAAATATGCCTCGAGTACTTCACAAAGAACTTTTGCTCTTACCTTATTTATGTGAACGCTGATAATTAAAAATCACTTTCATCTGCCATGATTATATTGTTAAGGTAGAAAAGATTATGCCTTTTGAATGTCAATTAGAGCAGACATATTCAACCTCATTTACCAAATTCAGCTCAGAGGCAACCACATACAGAAATCTGTCCTTATTTTTAAATCTCATGAGCAAATCCCCAAAGAATATTTATGCCTGAATTTATTTATTTGTTTGTTTTTCCTTGTTTGTTCTTTATATTGTGATCTTGAGTGGCCTGTTCTGATTTTTGGTTTGCATTTTGCTTCACTAATGTGGGCAAGAATTTCTGCAGGTTGTTCATATTTTTTAAACCTTCTACTGTGCCTAATTTGTTTCTACTACAATGAGCAGCATATTTCCTGAAGTAAGGAAATGATTAAAATTTCTGAGATGGTCTCCCTTACTCTCACAAGCTATTGTGAGTAAGTAGTAAAAAAGGGACTCTCCTAAGCTGTCCACATTGTGAGTTAGTGAAATCCACTTTGAAATCATTTTGCTGTATTCAATAAAAACTATCTATGCTTTAAATTTTAATCCAGGAATTTTACATCTCTAATTTATCTTAACAAAATATTTGGAGAGTTTAAAGGGAATTTTTGTACAATTTGTATACTAACTTTATTCATCACAATAATATTAATAGAAAAGAAAAATAATGTGCCAGCACAGTGAGTCACCCCTGTAATCCCGGCACTTTGGAAGGCTAAAGGAGAAGGATTGCTTGAGGCTAGGAGTTCGAGACCACCTTGGACAACATGGCCAAACTTCTTCTCTACAAAAAAATACACAAAATAGCCCAGCATGGTGGTGTGTACCTGTAGTCTCAGCTACTCCAGAGGCTGAGGTGGGAGGATCACCTGAGCCTGACAGGTGGAGTTTGCAGTGAGACCAGGAGATCACACCACTGCACTCCAGCCTGGGTGACAGCATGAAATCCTGTCTCAAAAATAAAAATAAAGAAAATAAAAATGATGTATCATTACTAGTGATATTATATTAAATGGAAAAATATATACAAATGTATATTAATTGCATGTAAATTGTTATGATAATTAGGTATGACAAAGCTGAAATGTTATTGGCTATCATTTTGTCTACTAATCATAAAAATGTGTATGTGTGTATATATATATTTCTATGGAATTTATTTTACATTTGGCTCTTCTCCATTTAAACTAATCTTGTCTTGGCACCTCAGTGAGGGAAGGTACAAAGTTGGAACAAAATAAGTTTAATCTTAGCCTCTAAACTAAATAATATATTAGGAAAATTGTATGCTAAGTCAAGAATCTGTCTTAATTTCCCTTCCTTTCTCTTCTTAGAGAATTAGAAATATCTGGGCTATAAGAATAAGAAAGAGCAAAATAATTGAAAGCAGGTAGATATGGGGATTTGAGGTCAGAGAGATTCTGTGCTTTCTTTTTTGAATAACTGGGAAGGTGTTAAACTTTACAGGAATTCTACCGATATTCTTGTCCCATATAAGCATGATGTGAAAGCAGTAAATTAAAATCCTAGGAACTGGGGCATATAGTCCTAGCAAGTGGTAGATAATAGAGTATCCTCATTCTGTGCAGTGTATAGTGACATAAATATGGCATTAATAATTTCCAGGTTCCGAGAGTTCTTGAAATTGTGATGAGATTATCTACATGTAAAAAAGACCAGAGAAAAACAAACAAATAATAGTAATAACCATTAATTTAGTAGGAATCATGAAGATGAGACTTTCCACTATTGGTTAAATGGGTATTCAAGATAAAATTTAAATTCGGGTTAGAAATAAAATTAAAATTTTATATTTTGGCATCTGACTTTATGTTTAGCAAAATTAGTTATTAAAAATAATATAAACAAAATAGAGCATCTAGGTAAAGCTGGTAGATTAAATGGCTACATCAAGTTTTGCTCTTTCTTAAACCCCTCTATGCAACAGTATGGAAATTATTTTCAAAACTTATGTCTAGGAGAAAATGAAGAATGAGAGAAAGTCACCACTGTAGTTATGAAACCGGGAACAGATGAACAAAAGATCAAGGACAGAATGGATCCAAGGAAAACAATTCCCAGGCAGGCAATGGGGATGCCAAACACTAACCAATTTTGCACTTTACTGTCCTCCTAACCCATAAAATTTGGTGGTACCAGACACCTCTGAAAGTATGTGACTGCAGGCATGTTAGTTTAAATAAAGTTAGGTGGTTAAAAGTCAGCTTAAGAAAAAGCAAAAAGTTTCTCTCATTTGTGCAGCCAGAAGATGGACTTAATACCATTATAGCTAATGCTTAGTGGAGATTGGAGTATACACTGAAATCAAAGGATTAGAACATTTGCGTACTGACACCACCCTCTCCAGTTTGATCAGCATTCCAAACTTGGTTTCTAGAACCTGAACAGCAATACCTTTTACCAATAAATTAAAAAATGGGCTTCCCTGATATCTGAGCACATCAAAAAGACATTCCTAATGTATTGATATTGGTATTTTCCAAAGTTAAGGGCCAGGAAAATCACCTTGCCAGGATACTTACTGTTCATAGTTAAGTCTCAAGCCCTCAGAACTCGTAATCAGCTTTTGAGTCTTCAGTGCTTGAATACAGGAAATCAATTAAATGTTATTAGACACCTGATAACATTTGACAGGAACACCAAAGAAAGAGGAAAAAAAAACCATAATTTACAGGAAACAAATCATACAACATTTAAAAAAAGCTTCAAATTTTGCATTAATATGTTAGAGAAATAGATGTTATTACCATTATAGAACAAGAACATAATATAATTCAGAAATGAATATTCAGGGAACATATAAGAGCCCTAAGCTCTTCTACATTAAAAAAATAAAAGGGGGAAAAAGTTTATTAGAAAACTTTGAAAATAAAGTTGTAAAAAGCCCCCAGAAAATAGCTTAAAACAAAAAATAGGTAAAGAGTTGGAGAAAAAACACAGAAATATTAGGGGACCAATCCTATATAGGAATAGAACTTCAGAAATAGAGAAGAGAACCAAGAGAAGAAAATCATCATTGAAATACGCAAGGATAATTCTCAAAAGGGAAAGACAATGCTTAGATCAATGAATGATAGCAGAGCACATCGTCACTATATTATAGTACACATGAAACAAAAAGAGAATCTTACAGAGAAGAAAACGTCAGGACAAATGGAGTAACCACATAATTTATTATGTAAATCAGAACCTCTTAGATATCAAAGAGGGTACTAGCAATAATTATGCTGTATAAACAGGCATTAAAAGACACTCTTGGACAAATTGGGACACAAAAACTATATGTAATAACATAATCAATCTTTATGTAATAACATAATAAAGATGACTATTTTCATAGCAAGATTGAAAATAGAATTTTCAGGTGTAGTTTCTTCAAAATTCGAAGGAAAAGATTTAAAAACTGAAATCCTATTTTTGTCCAAAACGTATGTTAGTGTAAAGTCATTTTGATATATACCGCATCTAAAATAAAAACAAAAGAAAAATCCCAAAACATAGTTGCTAGAAGATGTACTCTACCGAAACAAGGGGAAAAACAACAAGAAAGGAATGGGGCACAAGAAAAAAGATGTAAAAATGAAGAGAGATAAAGAAATAGTTTATGTTTGAGATTATGGTGAAGGAGGATCCGTGGTACAACAGATGGAGAAGGCTAGCAAATCTGAAAAACATAGGATAACAGTGTCCTGAAAAGACTCACTTAGGAATATTAATTGATGGAATACATAATGTGTCTAAACTTCAAAGAGGTAATTAGATAATTGCTGAGGGTTTGGTGTTGGTGTTATTGTTTTAATAAAAACAACATTGAATACTAAGTAAATAAAAAGCATACAAATGGTTAACTTTCAGGAAAACAAAAAGTGGTGTGAGAAGAAAGGTTAATTATGGTTAATTGAATGGCTTTGATGTGAACAGAATTTAGAGAGTCATAGTAAAGTAAACAATGAATGTTGATCTAAACAAAATTACAACACGACTGTTTTGAAGGCAGGCGAATAGGGTAACTATGCATGTGTGGTGAGAGGTTGAGGGAGACATGTGTGTGTGTGGAAACAACTAAATTGTTATGTTGCATACTAGGAGCAAATAGTACATTCCTAAAACTAAAAAAATCTGAAGAGGTAACATCAGCACGTGTTTTTACAGGCATGAATATAAATAACAAAATAATTACTTAAAAGAGATTAAAAAGTGGTTGCTTCTGGTGAGCATGAGGTGCAAAAAAAAAAAAAAAAACAAAGAGAAGCAGATGAATTTTTTTTTTATTGAAAATCTATAAGTATGTTAACATATGTGTTAAAACTGGTAGAAAATGTTTAGAGGGTAATGAAGTTGAAATACATAGAAATTGAACTGTACCTTCTTTTAGGATTCCATGATGCACTCAAGATTGTAGGGACTCTAGGCCATCCTCTCTCTTCTAGCTATCAAAATAACGTTTCAGATTAAAGGATATTTGAATCTATGTAATTCATACTTTGACTGGATGCATGATTCTTTTCTCTGTCATCCAGCACTGTATGCAGCATACTTAAGTTAAGCAATAAATATTGTGAGATGCATACCTGCACTGTTGCACTGCCTATAGATAATTTGATTGATGTAGATTAAAGTTATATGGGGATACTCACAACCAGACCAAGTAAAAAGACATAGCCTAAGCAAAAATTAAGGGATCACAAAATTAAGAATGCCATCGAGGTCATTAGGTAGAAAGAAACATAACTAGATTTAGAATTTGAGAATGCTGCTTTAATTAAGTGGCAATAGGTTGTGATAGTGATGATGATGGTGGGGTTCATTGTGAAGATTAAATTATATATTTGAAGTCTTCTGTTGGATAATTAGATGCACAAATGTAGTTAGGTTTGATCTAATTTTCTTAACTTATGGCCAGTACACTGAAGTTCAATCTTAAATGAAGACAGGCTACAGAAATAAATAATGTGAGAATGAAAAACAATTCCATATCTGTTTACAATATGGGTTAAAATGCAATTTATAAAAATAAAAAGGACTTGAATATAAGTAGAAAAGGTTTGGCATAAATTAATGAGAGAGGCTGTGATTAGTGATAGCAGCAATGAATATGTGACACCAGTGTCACCAGAATTAAATCAAACAAAATTTCAGAATCTTTCATTCTTATTGTCTAACTCGCTTCTGAAATGTAGATGAGCTTAGTTCTATATAACATATAAAGGAGCTTACAGTGAGAAAAGTTAAATAGATGGCCTGAAGGTACATAGAATGTACTTTGAAGAGCAACGTGTTAAACCCAATTCAATCTGGTTACATACTTAATGTAGAATTCACTACATTGTAGTACCCTTCTGCCTTATGCAATGATTGTCCTGTTCTGTTACTGTTGCCAACTATACTCTACTACTGCCTTCAATATTATCAATGATCTAAGATGAAATACTGAAGTTACAGGCAATTATTTTTTGATAAATAAATGTATGAAGTACCGATTACATTTTTGATGGTAAGTATTTGACATTTTAAAGTTATTTTCCTGGTAGAAAAAGTTATATTCCTTGGTCAGAAGAATATTCAGGCCTCACTGTACTCTGTTTCTGACTCATGGCATACTCTATTTTCCCTGATGCCTTTACATTACTATTTGCATTTAGTAAAATGTCGCTTTCCTGAGATTTGGAGCTTATCCTTCTAAAAGCATGCAGAATCCAAAATTGTAGAACAGATAATCCTTTCTTGAGCACAGGTTTTTCAATGAAGTTACTTTATTTAATGGTCTTTGCTTACCAGATTTTTTTTCTTCTGCTATGAATAACAGCATAAGGAACATAAATGAAAATTGAAGCAAGCAGTCTTGAGCTTGAGTCACTAAACTTCATTTGAGGAAATGCATTTTTATTATATATAGTACCTTTCCTCTGAGGTAAAACGTCCATATTTTGTGTGAGGTATATATACGAAATTAACCTAATAATTCATGTACTCTTCTGCATTATAACGTCAAATAAAAATTCCACTCTCTTTTCAAAGTCTGTAAGCTCATTGAGATAAATATTAAGCTGTGATTTACTATATTCTCAGTTTAAATTTATCTAAGGAACAGCATAAACTTTTTTATTCAATATTGAGGATATCATCTAGCATGTGAATTCAAAACATGTGTAAGAATCACCTAAGTGAAACATCCAGCACAGTGTCTTGTATATAGTATATGTTTGAGGAATAAATTCATTATTTTTTAATGTATATATAAAAGATAGAAGGAAAAGAAAGAGAAAGAAAAACTTCATTTATTTTGGTATGTCACCCCAAGAGTCTGGACAATATGCTGTATATATTGATTGTTTATTGTTTTTGATACTATCTAATTTCAATGCAGTGGATATTATAAGTATAGGTTCCTTGGCACAACAACAGAATCAACAACTAGGGCAAAACCAAACAAACTCTTGTTCAGAAAAAAAATGACAAATATTTCAGTTACATTATCATTTGCTTTTAATATGTCATAAAGACCAATATATATGTAAGGCAACAGACAACTGTGAAATACAATGAATTTTTTTTTTTTCTGATTAAACTTACAAATGGTCTTACATTTGCTCAGGAAGGAGAGGGAAGCAGAGAAAACTGAAGGAAGAGAAAATCAACCTAACTGCTAAGGGCTCCAAATCACAGAGTGCATGCAGCCTGTGCACCAGTGCAGCCCAGCAGATTCTTTGCTGTCAGTTAAGCACTAAAAATGAACATTCATTCAAATGAAGTTTAAATGAATCAAAGTCTTCGCAACTGGCAACAACAAAAAAAAAAAAGGGAGAAAATAACATAATATCAGTGAGACAGAAATAATCTATAGAAACGTCAATGCTCAACCATATTTGGAAAACTGTAAGTTACTTAAAGCTGGAGACTAAAATGGAATAAGAAATATCAATCAAATCTTATAGATACTATATTAAGAGTAAAGAGTAAATGCCATGGAAAGTGACTACACAATGAAAATAAATAAACTTCTTGGAATTACCTCATGATCATTTGAGGCTGTGGATAGAGTCACCCTTTTATCAAGATAAATATATTCGATTGTTGATTTCTGTTGCACTAGGTCCACCTGCTTTGGGAGGTAGCTATACAGAACATGCACTTGAGTGCACATACACACACATTACGTTGGTTATATAAACTATGGTGCACACATGCAATAGAATATTATATAGGTGTAAAAAATAAGGAAAAAGTCTCTAAAAGTTGTGACAGAGTAATTTTCAGAGTATATTGCTAAATTAGCAGAGTGAGGAGAAACAGGAACACTCATTTGCTGCCGATGGGAGTGCAAAATGGTACAGCCACATTAGATAATAGTTTGGCAGGTTTTTTTTCACACTTTAAGCACACTCATACTATATGATCCAGAAATTGCCTTCTTTGGTATTTGTCTAAATAAATTGAAAACTTATTCTCACACAAAAACCTACAGATGGGTGTTTATGGCAGCTTTATTTATAATTGCCAAAACTTGGAAGCGGCCAAGATGTTCCTTAGTAGCAGGATGGATAAATAAAATGTGGTAATCCAGTCAATGGAATGTTGTTCAGCTCGCAAATGAAATGAGCTTTCAAGTCATTATAAGACATGGAGGAAACTTACATGCATATTGCTAAGTGACAAAAGCCAGTCTAAAAAGGCTACATATTGTATATTTCCAACTAAATGACATTCTGGGAAAGACTAAACTGTTGAGACAGTAAAAAGATCAGTAGTTGACAAGAGTTGAGAGAGAAAAGTATAAATAGGTGATATAAGATGATTTTTAAGACAGCAAAATTATTTTTTTATTATGTGGTGAATACATGGCATTATGTATTTCACAGATTGTATAAAAAGAATAAACCCAGGTAGCAACTGTAAACTTAGGTGATAATGATGTGTTAATGTAGGTTCATCAATTGCAACAAATGTACCACTCTGAAGGGAGATGTTGGTAGTGAAGGAGGATGTGGGTATGTGGAGGTAATGGAGATCTGGAAACAGTAATTTCCATTCAATTTTGCTGTGAACCTAAATCTACTCTAAAAAATAAGATCTATTTTTAAAAGCAAAATGATATATATCACTTTGTAAGGTAAAAAGGAGGAAACCTGCTTATTTTTGTAAAAGAAAATAGGAAGGATGAAACAAAACCAATGAATTTGGTTGTCTAGATGAGATGGGTAGTAACAATTAATGGAAGAAGTATCACATTTTAAAGTATTTTTTTCATATGGTTTTGGCTTCTAGAAATAAATTACTTTACATATTAAAAATAAAATTAATAAATATTAAATAAAATCTAAAATTGAATACAAAACAATCTACCTGCATGCCAGATTAATAACACATTCACAAAGAAGGGGAAAAACAGAATTACTAAGTAATTTTACTATATACACAGTTCATTAAAATTTAAAAGAACTACAAATAAATCTTAAACATTAATTAGCACTTTTGATATTCTTATGGTATAAATATATCAATTTCATAAATATTTTGTATATATCATACTATTGAGTAAATGAGTAATAAATTGGTATCATTGACAGCCAGAATTGTCAGCATGGAAAAAAGTTATGCAAAAGTGGAATGGGTGGATTACAAGGAAGAACTTTGTGGTGTTGGAATGGAATTGAGGATTTAGTCTAAACTCGTAATTTATATATATGTTATAAATATGTATGTTATTTTATATACACAGATAACATATATGCGTGTATGTTATATACACACATAAAATATATATACATATGAATATATACATACACATACGTGTGTGTGTGTGTGTGTGTATCTGCTGAAAAGACCAAGAAAGGGAACAATGATCCTGACCTTGGTTTCTAGATATTCTTCCCATCGAAGGAAGCAGAACTTTTTGAAGAAACGACTGATTCTGGAACTGATGAAGTAGAGCTTCAAAGGCGAGCCTTGAACATTGTCTCATGCCAAAAATTAGAGAAGTGCCCAGAAATTGATAGAGACATGTAGAAAGAACATATGATCTTTCAGATGGCTAGGGAAGGGCCTTTTGCACTGCACTTTCGCCTACTACAGGTGATCTGGCTTCTGTTTGATCTCTTCTACCTACTCTTAGCTCCTTCTCCTAGTGCTACACCAATACCTTTTCCTGTTGGAGTCTCTGAACTGAGGCCAAACTTGTTAGGGTATTCAAACCCAGCTACTTTCTGGAATATTAACTCACCGGAAACCAGTGCATTACTGGCAAGCTGTAAAATGGATTATAGTCTGATCTCAGTTAATGTAATGCAGCCTTGAATTTTTTCTTCTATACATTACAGCGGATGTACAGCCTGGGAAAAAATTAAAGCAATTTTCTGTCCTTACTGTCATAACTCATGTTTACTGCCAATTCTTTTGTAGTCCCTGTCTCTGTCTTTTTTCCTTTCCAAAAAATGATGAGTTGATATTGCAGGTACCGAAACCAAGTGACACCTCTCGATAACCTGAGGAAGTAAAAAGGTAGTCTACCCCAATTTTTGACCAACGTCTGTCTCTCATATATGCAAACACACACACTTACATGTGTGCACACACAAACACTACCACACAAAATGTATGCACATGCATACATTCTTTTCACTTAAATTGTATTATGAGTATTTTACATATTATTGAATCATCTTTGAACCATGAATTTAAAGACTACATGATATTCTAGCACATGGTTAAGCTAAATTTTCTCAATAATATATTAATCAATAGTATATTAGTTTACATATAGACTATTTTCAACATTTAATAACATGAATTACATTGTCATAATTATCACAGCATAAATATTTGATAACATTTCTGATTACATCATTAGAATAGTTTCTAAGATATACAGAGACAAAGAGCTTAGACAGTTTTTTTGTAAAGAGACCTATTAGGCTGGTGCAAAAGTAATTGCTGTTTCTGCCAATACTTTTAATAACTGTATAATTTCTTCAAGTGACCTTCTGAATTACATGAAAGCAAGGGAAGTTATTGTCAATTAAGAATGTATTAATTGTTGAGGTATTCCACAATGTTAGTTTTAGAAATGAAGCATTTGTAATGGTGACAGATCATTACCTTGATTATTTTCTGATTTAGCATATACCTCCAGAGAAGAGTATGACCCCACTTTTTGGTCAAAGTCTTTCAGTGGCTGACATTTTGTGGAAATAGTAGATGAGGACATAAAAGAGCAGACTGATAAAACTTAAGTAATTTATGTCATATGGGGGGGAACTTCCTTCTTAGTTTATCTTAAAGTAGTTAACTGTTGTCATCTCGACAAAGGCATATCACAGTAAGACTTTGTATTTTACCATTCTGATTCCTCCACAGTATCCAATAAAGTGCATTTCTGTATATAATAAATATGTATTAAATCAAAATAATTTAAATTCCTTTTATCTAAACCCTATTAAAAATTCTGAGAACTATATTGTTGTAAGTATAGACCCTTATTTTCAAAACAAGTCTGAGACAAACATGTTTTTACTAGATAAAATAAGTAAAAGATAATTCCTTGCAAATACCTGTATCATAACTTCTCAGTTTCACATAACTTTTGCACTTGTGTCAGTTTTTTAAAAGTTTAAATTGTGTACCAAAAGTAATATATTATGTAACAACACTTTCTAAATGGAAAGTTTTGTAATAAATTTTCTTTTACTGGTAAAACTGCTCTTTGCTGAGAAATCATAAAGTTGTATCATTGATTTAGTTATTGTATGAAGATTTAAGATCATTCGTGATTGTCAAATAATTTGGTTTATAAGCCATATGAATAAAATATTAAATGCAACATATTTCAGATACTTGGTCCATGCAGACTATTCGAACAAAAGTTTTATTATTTTTAAGATAAGAACATAGTAATGATTAAATTACTATTACTATATAGTTAATTAATCAAACTATACCCTCAGATGGCAATCTATGCTGATGGTATATTATGAGTATGTTCATGGTTTTTATCAGTATCTAAGACTCAATTGACAATAACGTGGTATACACTACTAGTTTAAAAGATCAAAATAAATATATAAACTTGTTATAATTTATCTCTTCCAAAGTTATATAGTTAAAACTAATCATTATTACAGATTGATTTTTCTATTGTCTGAAGTTTGGTCACAATATAAATGGCTCTCTTTCATTTGAATAAAATATCTATATTTTACTCATTTGCATCAATTCCTAAAAAATTATAATTAGACCAGAACATATTTCTAATCTAGGATATGTATTTTCTTCTGTAAGACAATTTGAATATAGACATGTAAGTTAAAGCATGTACCTTTTTCTGTGGCGATTGTAAGAAGCATTTTCTATTTTGCAGTCTAATAAAAAGGATGCAGCCCTGATGATCAGTTGAAAAAAAGAAGCTTCTATCAAAGATGAGTTATAAGCTCTCAATTTACATTCCCTGCTACATGCCCATTACAAATGAAATTTCTAAGTAAGATATATTAAATGTAATTGCCTAGGACTAGCCTTTTAGTGATACAAACATAGTCCTTTAGTGAAATATAATTATATGATATTAGATATGTTATTTCTCTTGTGGAAAAGTCAGCAGTTCAGATAGATACTTAGGCAAATGTTAATGATTTTGTCACTACACTATATGGGAACCTTTGTTTATATATTTCCTTTAATAAAAATGATCTTAATAACCACTATAAATTTTGCTGCAATAATGTGTTTGCTCTCTGATTAAAAAGGTCTGTCCACTAAACACTGCAAAGCTGGGTGGATATTCAAATAATGGGTCTGAACATTTCAGAAAACTTGAGATAATTTTTTTAAGTAGTGAAATTCCATTTCTGACAATGGTACAGTAGGTAATTCAAACAAACTTTCCATTCACTGAAGACAACTACAAAAAATTTGACTAACTTTTTAAAAATATGCCAGAAAGAGATAAAAAGATAGAGGATGATAACGAGCCAGGAGTCAGGAATGACTCAAGTCTTGGAGTCGTCCAAGCTTGGAGCTCTGCATTTGTGGCCACTTTCTCTTCCATGACTAATTCCAGAAGGGTAGCTGAGAACTCTGAGGGGAGATTTTCACATATTTGCAGGGGCAAGGGAACAGAATTGGAACATAGGGTCCTCATAGGTGAGGAACACTGGTGACACTTTTTATTCTTGCTTGGAACATTAACAGCTGCACATAAGGAGTTGGTTGCACTGGAAGTAGACAAACCCTAAAAGGACTGTTGCTTAGCTTTAAATTACCTCAATTCCTGAAACTATAATAGTCGTCAAGCTATAATAGCACCTGAAAACATTTCAAAATGCAAGTGTCCCTGGAAACAAAGAAAAAGCCATTCTGGAGGAAGATGATATCATTTAGACCTAAAATTATTTCTATAAATGACTTATCTAACACAATGATGAGTACACAATATAAATAAGGCTACATGTAAGAACAAAAGACAACTAGGAAAAGTAACAGGAAATAAAAATAGAACTCAGAAGTCCAAGTGATAGGAGTAGTCATAAAAATACTTTAAAATAACAATGCATGTTATGTTTAGGAAGATGAAACCAGTTTGAAAAACTTGCAAAAAAACTGATACTTTCAAAAAGAGCAATATAATAAAGGAATTAAGAACTCAATAGATAGATTAAAGATAAGTTAGTTACAGTTAAATAAAGAGTAAATAAACTAAAACTATATCACAGAAAATATTTAGAATAAAGTATAAAGATTAAAATAGAATTTAAAATACAAAAGATAAGAGACAAGACAAGGAAGACACATCAAGAAGGCCTAATATATGTTTAATTGGAATCTAAGGAAAGAAAAGAGAAAAGGGAGAAGCAGTTTATGAAGTTATAATAGCTTAAAAAAATCTAAAACAACTTTTAAAAACAATACATTCAACAGGCCATAACATTTCTAAGAAGGACTTTTCAAAAAGCAATTTACACCTCAGAAATTTAGTGCCTCAGAGCAAAACCTCTGAAATGCAAAGACAGAGTAAAAAAATGGGAAAAGGTATCAGAGAAAAAAAAGACATAGTATTTCAAAAAATCAAGAGTTTTGCATTAAGATATTTCCAAATAGATCCTGAGGCAAGATTGTGCATACAAATAGCTTATCTGAATGGTGACGAAGGAAACATAGTTAAGGGAATCAGGATATAAAAAAAAGAAAGAAGCGAATGTAAGTTGTGTTAGTTGATCAACTGACATTTAATCCTGCTGAGAATATCCAAAAGCCTCTGTAGAAAGTGTCTTAGAATTACACATCAGCTGAGGACTGAGGTTGTTGTATTTATTCACTTGCTCTTATCCATCACTGATTGAAGGTTACTCTTAGTTCATTAACTTCCAAGCACTACCAGCCAGCACCACATGGGGGCCAAATATGCTTTTGTAGCTAAAAACAAATTTTAGCTAGATTTGCAGGATATGGGAATAAGAACTTGCAGTGTACAGAAATTATCAGAGCTTAGGAGTTATCGGAGGACTATTGAGCACATATGTTTCACTTCCCAAAAGAAAAGACAAAAGACTGGAGAAAATTGAACGATAGCTATTTAAATGACCAGGTAAAATAACTGTTACACTCAGATTCTATAATCAGTGAAAATACTCTACATGAATACTGAAAGAAAATCATCTTGAAGGAATTCATCTTCAAGTCATTCTAAAGAAAGTAATAAAGACTGTTAGAAAGTAGAATATCCTTAATTTCTCTTAAAGAGACAGAGATTCAGGAAGGATTAAAGAACAGCTAAAATGTTAAGTAATGGTTGTATAGAGTATTTAACTTACTATATAGATCAATAAAAACAATAAAAAATAAAAATAAAAGCTTATAGATTGAGAGTGGATAAGTAAAATTAAAAGAAACATTCTGAGAACTTTTATCATAGAAGAGAAAAAGTACTAATTAATACCACACTTCAAGTAAAAAACATATATTATAATTTTTAGCATAATCCCTACAGGATAGTAAACATGTATATAGTTTCAAAGTTATAATGCTTAAATTTGGAACAAAAGAAAAT
Organism: Macaca mulatta; assembly: GCF_049350105.2. Lineage (NCBI taxonomy): Eukaryota > Metazoa > Chordata > Mammalia > Primates > Cercopithecidae > Macaca > Macaca mulatta. The sequence continues at coordinate 98,787,802 of NC_133419.1, forward strand.
AAAATGACTACAGAGAACAAAAAAAAAAAGTACTAATAGGCAATTTCAATATACAAGCATACCTCATTTTTGCACTTCATTTTATTGCGCTTTGCAAATATGGCATTTTTTAAAAATTGAAAGTTTATAGCAACTTCATTGAGCAAGTCTATTGGCACTATTTTTCCAATAGGATGTGCTAAATTAATGTCTCTATGTCACCTTTTGGTAATTCTCAAAATATTTTGAACTTTTCCCTTATTATTATATCTGTTATGGTGATCTATGACCAGTGATCTCTGATATTACAATTGTTCTAGGGTACCACAAATCATGCCCATAAAAGATGGCAAACTTAATAAATAAATGTTGTGTGTGTACTGCCTGCTCCACTGACTGGCCATTCCTCTATCTCACTCCCTTTTCTTGAGACACAACTATTCCCTGAGACACAGCAATATTGAAATTATGCCAATTAATAACCTTACAATGGCATTTAAGTGTTCAAATGAAAAAAAGTTTTGCATGTCTGTCACTTTAAATCAAAAGCTACAAATGATTAAGCTTAGTAAGGAAGCCCTTTGAAATCTGCAATAGATCAAAATCAAGGCCTCTTGAGCCAATTAGTTAGTCAAGTTGTGAAAGGAAAAGAAAATTTTGTGAAGGAAACTACAAGTGCTATGCCACTCATCACATCGACGATAAAAATCAATCAATAAATAAAATAGCCTTATTCTGATAGATTTAGTGGCCTGGATAGAAGATCAAAAGTGCCACAGCATTCCCTTAAGCCAAAGCCTAATCCACCGCAAGGCTCAAACTTTTATCAATTCTATGAAAGCTGAAAGAGATAAGAAGGCTGCAGAAACAATGTTTGATGCTAGCAGAGGTTGGCACATAAGGTTTAAGGAAAGAAGCCATCTCCATAACATAAAAGCACAAGTTGAAATAACAAATGCTGAAGTGGAAGTTGCAGCAAGTTATCCAGATGATCTAGCTAAGATCATTGATCAAAGGGACTACATCAAAGAATAGATTTTCAATGTGATGAAATAGCCTTATTTTGGAAAAAGACACCATTTAGGCCTTTCATAGCTAGAGAGGAGGAGCCAATGCCTGGCTTGAAAGCTTCAAAGGAACTTTCTTAGGAGCATTCTCTTAAATGCTAATGCAGGTGACTAAGTTGAAGCCAATGCTGCTTCATCATTATGAAAATCCTAGGGCCCTTAAGAATTACGCTAAGTCTACTCTGCCTGTGCTCTAGCAATGGAACAACAAAGCCTGAATGACACAACATCTGTTTGCAGCACAGTTTACCGAATATCTTAAGTCCAGTATTGAGACCTACTTCTTGGTAAAATAGATTCATTTTTAAGTATTACTGCTAATTGAGAATGCACCTAGTCATCCAAGAGCTCTGATGAAGTTGTACAAGGAGATTGAAATTGTTTTCATGCCTACTAACAAAACATCCATTCTGCAGCCAATGGATAAAGGAGTAATTTAGACTTTCAATTTTATGATTTAAGAAATACATTTTATAAGACCCTAGATACCATAGATAGTGATTCCTGTGGTGAATCTGGGAAAAGTAAATGGAAAATCTTTTGGAAATAATTCACCATCTCAGATGTCATCAAGAACATTCAAGATGCATAAAAGAAAGTCAAAATATCAACATTACCAGGGATTTGGAAGAAGCTAATTCCAACACTCATAAATTACTTGGAGGAGTTCAAGACTTCAGTAAAGGAACTAACTACAGATGTTATGGAAATGGCAAGAGAAGTACAATTAGAAGTGGACCCTGAAGATGTGAATTAATTGCTTCAATCCTATGATGAAACTTGAACAGATGAGAAATTGCTTCTTGCAGAAAAACAAAGAAAGTAGTTTCTTGAGACAGAACGAATTCCCAGTGAAGATGCTATAAACATCACTGAAACAACAAAGGATTTAGAATATTCATACACTTATTTGATAAAACAACAGTAGAGTTTGAGAAAACTGCCTCCAGTTTTTAAAGAAGTTCTACAGTGAATAAAACGCTATCAAATAGCATCAGAGAACATATTACAGAGAAATATTTCATTAAAGGAAGAGTCAATCAATGCTGCAAGTTTCACTGTTGTCTTATTTTTAGAAATTGCCACAACCACCTAACCTTCAGCAACCACCATGCTGATCAGTTAGCAATCATCAACATCAAGGCAAGATCCTCCACCAGAAAAGAGTCAGACTCACTGAAGTCTCAGATGGTTGTTAACATATTTTGGCAACAAAGTATTTTTAAATTAGCATATATACGTTGTTTTCTTAGAAATAATGCTATTACAAACTCAAAAGCCTTGGGTACAGGGCAAACATAACTTTAATGTGCACTGGAAAACAGAAAAATTCATATGACTTGCTTTAGCATGATATTTATTTTATTGCAGTGGGCCTGGAACTGAGCCCAAAATATCTCCAAGTTATGCCTGTATATGACAAATAAAAGCAGTTCATGTTATTTAGGTTTAAATATAACTCTATTTATAACTTCCATAAATATAAATGAACAAAATACTGTAATTAATAGAAAAAGATTATCAGATTAAATAATCTAAAGCCAACCATAGTGGGTTGAATAGTTTCCCTTTAGAATTTAAGTCCACCAGGTGCCTTAGAATATGACCTTCTTTTGACATAGAATCTTTGTAAATGTAACTGATGTAGAAATTAAGATGAAATCATGGTGAATTAGAGTGGACCCTAAATCCAGTGACAGCATCCTTATGAGAGACAGAAAAGAATATATGTGGACACAGAGAAGAAAACCATGTGAAGGCAGAAACAGAATGGGAATTATGCTGCCATAAGTCAAGGAATGCTTGGGGTTACCAGAAACAGGAAGAGGCAAAAATGGATTCTTCCTTAGAGTATTAGGGGAATGATGGCCTTGCGGATATCTTGATTGCAGAGGTGTAGCCTTCAGGACTGTGAGAGTACTAATTTGTGTTGTTTTAAGCCTCCAAGTTGTGGCAATTTGTTATGGTAGACCTAGGAAACAAATAAAGGTTTAGTCCTGGGAAGTGGGCTGTAAATATAAAAAATACTAAGAAATATGGAAGTGGCTTTGGAAATGGGAAATGGCTAGTGATTGGAAGAATTTTGAGTCACGTAATAGAAAAAGTATGTATTGCCTTGGAGAGACTGTTGGTGAAAATATAGAGGTTATAAATACTTATGGCGAGGTCTCGGACAGGGAAAAGAAACATGATATTTGGAACAGGAGGAAATTTAAACTTTGTCATAAATTGGCAGAAAACTTAATTGTTTCTATTAATGGGTGAGGAAAACAACTTGAAAGAATTCACCTAGGATATTTTGATCAAGAGATTTCTAAGCAGAGCTTTGAAGGTATGGCCTGGACTCTTTTTATTACTTATAGACAAAGATAGATTGATGAAGGAACTGTTAAGCAAAAGGGAAGCAACACTCAATGATTTGGAAAATTCTCAGCCTATCAAGACTGCAAAAGATGCTAGAGCATGCTCTGGAGAAAGAGTAGAGTGTGACTGGACAACTTCTGGTAAAGACATGAGATGTATAACTCATGCATCCAATCAATCATCTCCACAGAAGCCATAAATAGAGACAAGCTATAAAGAAAGGATCTGTGGAGAACTCTTTAACAATGTGGGTCCCCTTGGTAGACACAGAGACCCTCAAGATTTTTCAGAATGTTATACCACCAAAAACACTGGCAACTTGGACTGAAGAGGACAGAAATGGGATGAAATGGAAAGGCTGTCATTATTTGGGGATTCTACAAGCAAAACATGTTCTGATAGAGCACCTCTGGCAGAAAAGAAGTGTTGTCCTTCAGAAAAACGAAGAATAATTCTGAGGGAAGAATTGTCACAAAGGTAATTACAAAGTTAATTCCAGAGAATGGGGCCAGAGAACAGACCACCAAGTCTAAAAGGATTAAGCCTAAGCCTTGAATTTACGGAATCGACTCTGGGAGGACTTGGAACTAGTGATCCTTTACTCCTACAAATTTCTACCTGTGAATATAAAAATATCTAGCTAATGCCCATACCACCAGTGTGTTTTAAAAGTAGGTAATTTTGTTTGTTTTACCTGTTCACAGATGAAGAAGTATTTTGACCCAGAGTGGACCATACACATTTCCAACCAAACATGGTTGAGAAGGTTTGGATGATGAAACTTGGTACTTTATAATTTTTCTCTTTTAGTGGATATTTATATACATAACATATAATTTGTCATTTTTATTATTTTTATGTGTAAAATGTTGTCACCTCCCCCAAAAAACTTTGTAATTTTTAAGCAATAATCCAATAGTCCCCTATTCCACAAAACCTGGTAATCTCTAATATCAATTCCTTGATAATTTATTGAATGTCTTTATGAATTTGCTTACTGTAGATATTGTCTTCAAATTATAAAATAATTGGCATTTCGTTCCTGGCTTATTTAATTTAGTGTGCTTGTCTTGGTTTATCCTTGTTGTAGCATGTCTCAGAACTTCATTCATCTTTCTGTATGTCTAAATAATTTTCCACTGTATGCATATATATATATAAAATTTGTTTATTTATGTGCCAATGGATACTGGTTTATTTTCATCTTTTATTTCTTGTGAGTAGTACTGCAATGAATTTTGGTGTAGATTATGATTTGGTTTCATGCTTTCAATTATTTTGGGTATATACCTAGACACAGAATTGCTGGGTCATATGGTAATTTTATGTTTAGCTTTCTAAGGAAGCACCAATCTGCTTTCCACAGCTGCTGCACAATTTCATATTCCCACAAGCAATGTATAAATGTTCCAATTTTTCCACAGCATCACAAACACTTGTTATTTTTCACTGTTGAAGTTTAGTGTTCATTTAGGTTGTATGAACATTTTAATGAAATTAATTATTTCAATCCATGAATACAGGCTTTCTATTTATTTTTGTCTTCTTCATTTTTTTTCATCAAAGTTTTATACCTTTTAAGTATATAGGTCTTTCACTTTTTGGTTACATTTATTTTTAAGGTTTTTTTTCTTTGTAGCTATTTTAACTGGAATTGTTTTTGTGTGTGTGTGTGTTTTTGTTTTTTGTTTTTGTTTTTTTTTTTAGATAGTTTGTTGTTGTATAGAAATGCTACTGATTTTTCTATCTTGATTTTTTAATTTCTACACAGTTAACTAATTTGTTAGCTGGGACTCAGAGCCCTTGGAGTCTGCTGCCAGTATGAGGTCAGTGAGCCAGGCATGGGGACTCTGGTGTGCCTGTCTCCCTCTGAGTCCCTATGGTGCCAACAGGACTGAACTCTAGCCACTACTGAGAGGGGCTACAGCCAATTTTCAGAGCCTTTTCTGTTTCACAGTTAACAACAAGTTGTAGGTGTATAACCTGAGGCACAAATGATTGTGATTCCTTCCAGGTCCCTGAGTGGACAGTTCCGGTAGCAGGACCAAGAACAAATGAAATTACAGACAAGTCTATTGGGGGAAGGACCATTTCAAGTTCTGGAACTGGAGCTGCAGTCAGTGAGTCTGCCACATAGGTGCCCTTCTGACCTCTGAAAAGGACCCCCTAGGTCTTGTGCTGCACCAGGGTTTCACAACTTCCCAGGTTCCCATAAGGGTATTTTGTCTGTGGATGGCTGCAAATTTACTGTTGTTGTAGGGGAATAGGAACTATTCTGTTGACATCACTCATGTCAATTTCTTGATAATATCATTTGATGCTCAAAAGTTTTGGATAAAGTCCAATTTATCAACTTTTAGTCTTCTGTTGCTTGTACTTTTAGTGCTATGTCTAAGAATCCACAGCAAAATCCAAGATTGTGAAGATACACTCATATACTTTTGTCTGAGATTTATGGTTTTAATTCTTACATTTAGAGTGTTGATCCATTTTGAATGCATTTTTGTACATGGTAGGAGGAAGGGGTCCAACTTCATTCTTTTGCATAGGTAAATCTGGTTGTTGTTCTAGTAGCATTTGTTTTAGAGGCTATTCTTTCCCCATTTGGTAGACTTGGTGTCTTTGTAGAAAATCAACTGGCCATAGAAGTAAGGGTGTATTTCTGAACTTTCAGTTTTATTCTGTTGTTCTTTATGTCCTTTTGACAGTACTACACTGTTGTGGTTACTGTAGCTTTGTAGAAAGTTTTGAAAATGGGAACTGTTTACCCTCCAAATTTGATCTTTTCTCTCAAGATTATTATGATTATTTGGAACCCTTTGCATTTACATACAGTTTAAGCATTAGCTTTTCCATTTATGCAGAGAAATGTGTCGGAATTTTGACAGAGACTATGTCAAAGTCTGAGAGTGAGAGAATATAATTGTGTTCTTATGTCTGTTTTGTAGCAATTTATTATGGCAGCCCTCAGAAACTAACTTTTTTGTAGGCAACATACCTGCTACATATGATGCAAAAAAAAAAAAAAAAAATGCAAGTAAAAGTATAGTAAGGAAAAAGATATAAAATTACTAACCAAAAGAAAGTTTGTTGACTATGAAAAAATTGGTTAATACAGTTAAAAATTAAGATGAAATCAAGAGTTTCTAAAAAAATTATGATTTACCAAATCTAACACAATAGAAAATATAAAAGACCGTATAATTTCTAAATAAATTTTACACATAATTTGATAACTTTCCAAGATAAAAATGTATGTTTAGACAGCTTCACCAGTGAATTTTACCAAAATTTTAAGAATTATATAGTTAATATTACTTAAAAATCTTTTAGATAATATAAAAAACAAAGCATTTTCAAATTCATGTGATAAATCCAGTATAATATTTTCCAGTCTATTTTGCCTGATATTAGTATAGCACACCGGATTTCTAGTCACTGATATTTGTCTGAGAAACCTTTATTATTATTTTACTTCCAATTTGTCTTTAAATATGAGGTATGTCTCTTGTAACAATATGTAATTGAATTATTTTTTAATTCAGTCTCATCTAAGCAGTGCAGTAGGGCAAGAAAGCAAAAGAAATAATACAAAGATTGGAAAGAAAGAAACCAAATTGCCAGTATTCACAAATCTTATGATTTTTGAAAATCTCCAAAATATTCTTAAATTATTATAATTTAAAATGAGTTCAGCAATGTTGCTGAATACATGTTTAACATAGAAAAATTAACTGCATTTGTGCCCAGTCATGTGTTTGTGTGCATGCAGAAATAAGAAAATAAAACTTAATCCAAGAGACCATCTACCAAAGTATTAAAAACATACCAAATTTCTAGTAATAAACCTAAAACATATATGTGAGACCTTTATATAAAATAAGTGCAAAGCATCTTTGAGACCAAATAAGACCTATACAGACCTATATCTGTATAGCCAGATACAAATGTATAGTGTGTGTGTATCCATATACATATATATCCATATACACATACATATACATATATATGTACACACACACACATATATACACACACATTGTGTATGTGTGTGTATATATAGTGTGTGTGTGTACATATACATACGTGTGTGTGTATATATATATATAGTGTGTGGATATATACACACACACACACACACAGGGAGGAGAACATCACACACCGGGGCCTGTTGTGGGGTGGGGGGATGAGGGAGGGATAGAATTAGGAGAATACCTAATGGAGGTGACAGGTTGATGGGTGCAGCAAACCACCATGGCAAGTGTATACCTTTGTAACAAAACTGCACATTCTGCACATGTACTCCAGAACTTAAAAGTATAATAAAAAATAATTGGGGCAAAAAACTTATGAAGTGCATATACACATATATGTGTGTGTATATATGTATATATGTACACATGTACATATATGTATATATGTATTTAGTGTATATATACATATGTGCATATACATATACACATGTACATGTATGTACATACATATGTATGTATGTATATATACATATATGTGTGTATATATATACACACACTATACTCTATTATGCTATTTATGCAAAGTTTATAAAGCAGGCATTGATATTGATATGGAAATGCTGGGAAGGGAAGAGCTTGGTCCCTTTAAATGATATAAAAGGGGGAAAGGGAAGTGCATGGTCCCCAGCTAGGGCTCCACCCTGACGGACCTGGGTGAGGACAAGCATTTCCTTCCAAAATGTATACAGGAAACACTATTTATCAACAACAATAAAGTTCAGCTACATACAACTACACAGGTCAACCTTATAGCTATACAGTTAATAAAGAAGCCAGATACAAATATATATACTCTATTTATGCAAAGCCTATAAAACAGACATTACTAAAGTGTTTGGAAGACATGATTAGCTGGTATACCTAAAAAAAACAAATCAAGGTGATGATTACAATAAAAGTAGAAGAGTGGTAAACTCTGGAACATGGAGAGGCTTTGTGCTACAGCCAAGATGATGGGAGATCAGTCTCAAATTCATCTCCCTGACTAAAATCAGAGGTTTATATAGAAAAGAAGAAATGTGGTTATATACAGGAAAACAGGAATTAGGGAGAGGTAAGGAAGATGAGTTGGCCAACAGGAACGAGGTAGTCTGTTAGGCGATGATGACAGATGATGTTTCAGTGCCTTGATACTCTTTGGGAGGCCTGATGGCTGCTTTCCTACTAAAGGAACTCAGATAAGACAAATGTGACTTTCTTAAGTTTTAACACGTGGAGGGTCAATTTCTGTGTTTATTGAAAGGAAACTCTCAACATTAATTCTATGGAACAATTGGGCCAGTTTTAACCATACTCTACTTAGACCTGCATCACTGATATTGAAAATTTGATTTGTAATAAATCATCTTTGTATACTTTTTTGATATGATTTTTAATTGTGATGTATTCATTTATATGTGATTTATTACACAACTTAAAAAATTGTTAAATAAAAATTCAAATATATGGGATCATCTTTCTTCTCCTTGGATCTGAGAAACCAGTTTTTTACCTTTTCAGTTTGTAACTATTTAAATAAAGAGCACTTCGTAAGTTTTTTGCCCAATTATTTTTTTATTATACTTTTAAGTTCTGGTGTACATGTGCAGAATGTGCAGTTTTGTTACAAAGGTATACACTTGCCATGGTGGTTTGCTGAACCCATCAACCCATCACCTCCATTAGGTATTTCTCCTAATGCTATCCCTCCCTCATCCTCCTACCCCCCAACAGGCCCTGGTGTGTGATGTTCTCCTCCCTGTGTCTGTGTGTTCTCATTGTTCAGCTCCCTCTTATGAGTGAGAACAGCAGTGTTTGGTTTTCTGTTCTTGTGATAGTTTGCTGAGAATGATGGTTTCCAGCTTCATCCATGTCCCTGCAAAAGACATGACCTCATCCTTTTTTATGGCTGCATAGTATTCCACAGTGTATATATGCACATTTTCTTTATCCAGTCTATCATTGATGGACATTTGGGTTGATTCCAAGTCCTTGCTATTGTAACCAGTGCTCCAATAAATGTACATGTGCATGTGTCTCTATAGTGGAATGATTTATTATCCTTTGGGTATATACCCAGTAATGGGATTGCTGGGTAAAATGGTATTTCTAGTTCTAGATCCTTGAGGAATTGCCACACTATCCTCCACAATGGTTGAACTAATTTACACTCCCACCAACAGTGTAAAAGCGTTCTTATTTCTCCACATCCTCTCCAACATCTGTTGTTTCCTGACTTTTTAATGGTTGCCAGTCTAACTGGTGTGAGAGGGTATCTCATTGTGGTTTTGATTTACATTTCGCTAATGACCAGTGATGATGAGCATTTTTTCATATGTTTGTTGGCTGCATACAGGTCTTCTTTTGAGAAGTGTCTGTTCATATCCTGTGCCCATTTTTGATGCGATTTTTTTTTTTTTGGTTGTAAATTTGTTTAAGTTCTTTGTAGATTCTGGATGTTAGCCCTTTGTCCAATTGATAGACTGCAAAAATTTTCTCTCATTCTATAAGTTGCCTGTTCACTCATGATAGTTTCTTTTGATGTTCAGAAGCTCTTTAGTTTAATTAAATTCCATTTGTCAATTTTGTCTTTTGTTGCCATAACTTTTGGTGTTTTAGACATGAAGTCTTTGCCCATGTCTGTGTCCTGAATGGTACTGCCCAGGTTTTTTTCTAGGATTATTATGGTTTTAGGTTTTATGTTTAAGTCTTTAATCCATCTTGAGCTGATTTTTGTACAAGGTGTAAGGAAGGGGTCCAGTTTCAGTTTTCTGCATATGGCTAGCCAGTTTTTCCAACACCATTTATTAAATAGAGAGTCTTTTCCTCAGTGATTGTTTGTGTCAGGTTTGTCAAAGATCAGATGGTTGTAGATGTGTGGTGTTATTTCTGAGGCCTCTGCTCTGTTCCATTGGTCTATATGTCGGTTTTGGTACCAGTACCATGCTGTTTTGGTTACTGTAGCCTTGTAGTATAGTTTGAAGTCAGGTAGCATAATGCCTTTGTTCTTTTTGCTTAGGATTGTCTTGGCATGCAGGCTCTTTTTTGGTTCCATATGAAGTTTAAAGTACTTTTTTCCAATGCTGTGAAGAAATTCAGTGGTATCTTGATGGGGATAGCATTGAATCTATAAATTAGTTTGGGTACTCTGGCCATTTTCACAATATGGATTCTTCCTATCCATGAGCGTGGTGTGTTTTTCCATTTGTTTGTGTCCACTCTTATTTCCTTAAGCATGATTTGTAGTTCTCCTTGAAGAGGTCCTTCACATCCCTTGTAAGTTGTATTCTTAGATACTTTATTTTCTTAGTAGCAATTGTGAATGTGAGTTCACTAATGATTTGGCTCTCTGTTACTGGTGTATAGGAATGCTTGTGAGTTTTGCACATTGATTTTGTATACTGAGACTTTTCGTTTTAAGGCAGAAAATCTGTATCACTGTGTTCCTCTTTACTGATTCTGGTGTTCTAGTTGATGTCATAAAATTATTCCACTTTAATTTGCATACACTTGGTGAATGAACATACACTGAATGCTACAGGTTGAATGTGTCCTCCAAAGTTCATGTTCTGAAAACTTAATCTTCAATGCAACAGTGTTGAGAGGTAGAAAGTTAAAGTGGTGATTAATTCATGAGTGTTCATCACTGATGAATGGATTAACATTATTATTTTGGGTGTGGGTTCATTATCATGAGAATAAGGGTCTTTTTTTATAAAAGTGAGTTTGGTTCTCTCTTACTCTCTTGCCATGCAATACCTTTTGCCATGTTGTGACATAGCAATAAGGCCTTCACCTGATGCATCCCCCAGATCTTGGACTTCCTAGTCTCCAGAACCATGGGCCAATAAATTTCTGTTGATTATAAGTTACCCAGTCTCAGATATTCTGATGTAACAGAAGAAAATGAATAGTACACTAACATAATAAGTTACGTTTTTATTTTCTGAAGACTATCTACAAAAAATTATTTGGACAGAGAAGAAAACACTATGGTCTTGAACAAAATGGGAAATTCCATTGTACATTTTTTTTTTTTTTTGTGAAACAGAGGGAAAAAAAGAGAGATCAAAAAAGACAAGAAGGAGTATTATTTATTGAGCTCAAGCCATGTTACATCCACTGAGCTTGGCATGGTTTGTCCATTTGTCCATTAACTCTTATGTGACTTGCTATATTATTATGAGGCAGATAGTAGTATTGTCTGCAGTTTAAAATAAGGATAATTAGGAATGTTAAATTCTTATATCTGAAGTTTCACACTTAGGAGTTCTAAGGTGGTTTAGATCTTACTGGTCTGAAGTCAAAGCACAAAATGGCAACCAATGTATTATTAATAAAGTCTATACTATTGATTTTCTGTAGCGTAATATAAATAAAAATATATACTGCACCAAATGAAGGCTCGGCAATGTCATTTTTTTTTTTCAACTCCTGGTTCCTATAGTTTTTATTATGTTTTACTGTGGAACTTTTGTTCATAAATCCAGCACTATTTGATACATGACCAGACTTGCAAATTTACTCCTGTTCAAAACAGCCAAAGGTTCAGTACCCCACAATTAAGAGTTTATTTCAGAATCTGTCATTTGTTTGTTTTTCTCATTCTTAACTTTCTCAATGCACAGCTTAAGGCTAGATAATTAAACTGTTTTAAAACTGAAAATTACTTCAAATGTTATTATAGGACTGCATATTAAAAACATAAGCATAATTTTACTTTAAAGCATTATTTCTCCAACTATTTAAAAAAAAAACAAAAAAGTAAGACAATGAGTAGATCAATTAAACATGGCCAATTCTGAGAAGTTTTCATAAAACTTTATATATTGGCATTTGTAGGTACAAACAGAGAACTCACCATATTGTTTACGGAGCCCTGGCTTCAGAAACATACTTGAGGAGTCATATTTCCACTCAGTACTCAATAATTCTGTGCGTTGGGCAGGCCCATTACATTTTGTATGTGTGTATTATCAGTTGTATAATGAAGATAACAATACAGTTCTAATTCACAACATTGTTGCAAAAATAAGGTAAAAGTATATGAACAAAATTTTAGGGGTGATAACACATGATATACACGTGTTATTTTTATTCCTATCATTGCCCTAGTTTTGAAAAAAAAAAAAAACAAACTATTCAGAATGTAACTTTAAGTTTACTACTTTATATACTTAAAAAAAAACTTACAAGCATCTTTTGTGAATTAAAAAAATTGAATAAATAGGTATTCCCACAAACAAGTTATCTATGCAAGTGAATTAAGAGGGTTGTTAGACAATGCCTTGCTATAAGAAACACTTTTAAAGGCATTCTAAGCCTTAATGCTTCTCCAGAGCATTCTCCAGAGCATCCAGTTGCACAAAGCAATTTTTGATATACAGGAGAGAATACGACTGGGGGAATTTAGTGTTCAAAGTCACTAACAGAAGTAAAAGTAACAACTACAAGAGTCTTCCTGAAGAGCACTGAGTAGAAGAAAATGTGCCATCTCTCAAAGAGCCATCTTTTTAAGAGTCAGAAATAGAAAGTTATTGTTCCCCTGCTATTCTATTATCAGATGAAGCTTTTGGCCCTTAGAAATGTGGGTTAATTTATGTGTTTAGAGCCTCTCATCTAATTCTTCTAACCCTTATCAACTTTCCACTTTTCAATATATTCTCTTTGCTCCAGAAAAAAAGAGGTTCTGACTCTCTTCTGTCATGTACTCATCTTTTCCCTTCTTTACTCGAAACATGAATGACGTCTTACACTGTTTTATGTGTAAAGTTTTACGTGTCAAGAAAAAGTATTACTTTTCTAAGTCCAAGACTGATATAAAATGCAATCTCAATGTCTCCCCTGCCCCCTTTTGTCTCTGTAAAAATTAGCAATATTCTACCCTCCCCCAGCTTTGTTTTTCAACTAAGGCAGGTAAATACACTTGTAGATCAGCTTCAACTCAAGCACGCTTATTCTGGAATTTTCCCATAAAAGTGAATCAGATCGTTTTTGGAATAAGTTGAATTCATCAATTATTGCAGGGAGTATACTATTTTTTTCTCCTATTCATTGTCTTTTTTTTCCTTTAATCTTTTCTTTAGCTGGGATATTTCATAGTTAACAGAAGTAGGAAAATATAGTGTTTTCTAAATGAGTATATATTTATCCCTATATTTTAACCAGAATTAAGTGAAGATTGAATCCAGCAGTATAGCCTGGTTCTTTCTTTAAACAATTTTAAGGTCGAATGGTTCTCTCCATACTACCCTGATCAGGTGTCACCTCATTTAATTTTCAGGCAATTCACAGGGACTAGCATTCTGAGCAACAAGTAGGACCAGGGATTTTAAATGACTCATTTAATCCTAACAATTGTATTGTTCTAATTTTGTTATTAAAAAAACTAGATTCAGTAATTCTGAAAAGATCAAATCATCATTATGAAGTAGAAGAACAATCTCAGCCTATCTGATTTTGAAATAAACATCCTTTCCAATCATCATGTTGTCTTGGATAAACTGAAAATCTCTCAGTGTATTGCTACGTAATCTTAAACTATAAATTTTTGTAGCTGAAATGGTGAGTAAAATAAAACAAAATAAATCATTAAATTATATAAATTTAAGTGTTTAAATATAAAACAAAGTAAAGACTGACATTTAGTAATTCTGTATTAGATTACACATATTAAATTATTTTGTAAGTAAATTCAATGTTTTTGTATCTTAAACTTTTAACACCTATATTAACAAAAAAGGAGCATATTAGGGAGATTTTAATTGGAACTGATGTGTTATCTTTCTTATGAAATATTTTAAAAGTCTCATCATGAACTATTATTTCTCTGTGCTTCCTGTCGCTATCGAAAAAGTCTAAGCCTCCAAGAAATCTCTCACCAGTGGAACTCATCCTCACATAATTCTGTTCATTTCTTAAAGCGACCTAATCTTTCATTCTTTCCTTATCTCTCAAACATTTTCACTAGGTCCCTTTGTAACACCTTCTTTCATCAGTAACCCTACTCCCCTACTTCACTTCCAACTATTCTCTGAAGTCTCCTGTTTTGACTCTATGTTATTGAAGATGTGATAGCCAAAGAAACCTTTAAAAGACATGTATCATATTATCACTTCTATTCAATATTGTATTAGAGGCCTTATCCACGGAAATAAAGAATGATAATTCTTACAGATTGTGTTTATCTGTTTGCGTTACTATAAAGGAACACCTGAGACTGGATAATTTATAACAAAAAAATTTTAATTAACTCATTGATCTGTATGATGTACAGAAAGTATGGCACTGGCATTTTTTTCTGGTAAGGGCCTCAGGAAGCTTACAATCATGCTGGAACGTGAAGGGAGCAGGTGCCTCACATGGTGAAAGAAGGAGCAAGGCAAGGGGAGGTCCCATACTTTTAAACAACCAGATCTTGCATGAACTGAGTGAGAACTAGTTATCATCAAGGGGATGGTGCTAAACCATGAGGCATCCACTCCTGTAATCCAATAACCTCCCACCAGACCCACCTCCGACTTTGGGAATCACAATTCAACATGAGAGTTGAAGGGGACAAACATCTAAACAATATCACAGATACTAGAAAGAATAAAACTTCCAGTTACAATATGCAAATTTCACAAATTACATACTTATGTTTAAAAATCCCAAGTATTTACAAATAAAATATTAATGTCAAAATTTTGCTATGTTGCAGGATTTTAGATCTCTATTAGATATGAATTATTATATATACATAGTAGTAATAGTTGGAAATTAAAAACAAAACTACTTAAAACAGCATCAAAATATTTTGTACCTCTGAATAAATCTAAGAAAATATGTGCAAGGCATAGAAGAAAAAAAACTAAATAAGTACTTAAAGATATTCCAGAAAACCAACATAAATGGGGAAATATACCATGTTCATGAATTGAAAAACTCAAGATGTCAATTTACAAAAAATGAAAATACAGGTACATTGCAATCTCTGTGAAAATCTCCATAGGGTTTTGGAGGGTAGATGAAGAGACTTGATACGCTGATTTTAGAATTTTTACAGGAATACAATGTTTTCAGTCTAGCCCAGATGTTCTAAAAGAACAATATAGTAAGAAAACTCTACCAAATGGAAAGATTTATTACATACTTAAAGTTACTACTTTACTTTAGGATTACATGCCTAAAGTTACTACTTTAGGTATGTAATAAATATTAGGTAATTACATACCTAATTTAGGTATTACATACTCAAAGTTACTACTTTAGGTATGTAATAAAGTTACTATTTTAGGCATGTAATAAATCAAAGTAAACCCACAATTAGATGCCATTAAAGTAGTATAAGTTATACTACTTTAAAGTTAGACAAAACTGAGAGTTGGCAACATTTGGCTCACAGGCAAACCATTTCTTTTTTAAAAATAAAGCTTTATTGGAAGATAGCCATGTCCATTTATTTATGTCTTGTCTATGGCTGCTTCTATCCTACACCAGGTTGCAACAACGAAGACTGTATGGCCCAAAGTGTAAAATCTTTGCTCTCCGATCTATTAAGAAGGGTCAAGAACAATTAAGATGTTCCTTGCACAAGAATAATAAAGCAAACTAAAGAGCCAGTATCATGTATATATAAATTGTTGATATATGAAAAAGAAATAACTGCACAGCAGTTAGGAAAGGATGGAAATCATGGACCACTACTTCACACTAGTAACACATAGACACACACACACACAGACACACACACACACACACAGAGAAATTCTGCATAGCTCATATAATCAATAAAACTCCCTCTATTTATTTTTTAAAAAGTAGGAAAACTTGACCACATTAAGAGTATGAATTCCAGCAATATCTTTAAAAAGTAAAAAATGAGCTATGTAGTGGGAAAGGTATTTTCAATACACATAACTGGTAAAGGCAGTACATTTATAATATTTTTTAGTTAAAATATATTAGAAATAGATAATGGAAATTTGCAGGAAAGAAACAATAAAAGGAAGAAAAAAGAAGGAGAAAAGTTAGGAGGAAGGGAAAAAGGTAGTGAGGAAGGTAGAAAAGTAGGAACACATAAAGATTGTATCAGAAAAGAGGACACACACACATTATATAGTCAAATGTTAAAAAAAGACAAGCGTAATTAGTAATTCATGAATGCAAAGTAAACCCACAATTAGACTGTATTAGTCCCTTCTCATGCTGCTATGAAGAAATTCCTGAGACCGGGTAATTTATAAAGAAAAGAGGTTTGACTCAGTTTCACAAGGTTGGGGAGACATCAGGAAACTTATAATCATGGTGGAAGGCACCTCTTCACAGGGTGGCAAGAGAGAACATGACAGCCAAGAAAAGGCAGAAGCCCCTTATAACCATCAGATCTACCTACTATCATGAGAACAACATGTGGGAAATTGCCCCCATGATTCAATTACCTTGCATCAGGTCCCTCCCATGACAGGAGGGGATTATTGGAACGACAATTCAAGATGAAATTTGGGTAGAGACACAACCAAACTATATAACAGATACCACTGAAAATTAAAATTTAAACAAATGGAAAATCTGACAATACCAAGTTGGAAAAGATTTAGAGCAACCAGAACTTATAGTGACAGTGAAAATATAAATAAGACAGAAGAGTTATAGTTTGGCTTTGAAAGCCAAAACAAACATCCGCAGGAAACAAACAAAAGGTGTTATTTTATACAATTGAAAATTCATATTATCTCAGATTCAGCAGTTCTACTCTAAACATCTATTCTGCAGACCCACGCTTATTTGCACTAAGATATATTTACAAGTATGTTTATGGTAAATAAAACTAGATAAAACCCAAAATAAGATCAAGAATAAAATGAAAAAATAATAATGCATTAATATAAGAAAATACTCAAACAAAAAAGATAGAAACTATATTTATAAGAAATATCTTTGGTAAATTTTTTTTTTTTTTTTTTTTTTTGAGACGGAGTCTCGCTCTGCTGCCCAGGCTGGAGTGCAGTGGCCGGATCTCAGCTCACTGCAAGCTCCGCCTCCCGGGTTCACGCCATTCTCCTGCCTCAGCCTCCCGAGTAGTTGGGACTACAGGCGCCCGCCACCGCGCCCGGCTAGTTTTTTTGTATTTTTTAGTACAGACGGCGTTTCACCGTGTTAGCCAGGATGGTCTCGATCTCCTGGTAAATTTTTTAAATGTTATGCTGAGTATAAGAAGAGAGAAAAAATTAATACTAACTGAATATTTTAATTTATATAAAATAAATATCAGGAAAAACAAAAGTACAGAGAGGTTATGTGGATGCTTGCTTTGCAAATTGGTAATGCCACATCGGTATACTTTATACACACTCAATGGGCAATATGTAAAAATTTTAAAAGTTTAAAAACTAAAACAACATTTTCAGCAGAAAAAAATGGCAAAAGACATCACAGGCGATTTACAAAAGAGGAAATCAGATGACGAACATATGAAAGGATATTACAACATCCCTAATAGAGAAATTCAAATTAGAACTAGAATTAGCTGCACACCTGTCTGAGATGCAAGATTTAAAGTCTGATAACTTATTTGTTTTACTAGTGCTGAACATAACATGTGGAAAATATGTCATTTATACTGCTCTTCATAATGTAATTTGATAAAACTATTTTGGAGATCAATTTGATTTGAAAGTTTTGAGACTGTGCATATTTTGGAATTCAGTAATTCCACTTCAAAAAAACTACTCTCAGAAAATATTTGTCAAAGACGGACAAGAAAACAAGCATATGAATGTTTACTGTAGCACTCTTAACCATGTGAGAAGATACGCAAACAATGCAACCGTCTATCAGCAGTCATATGGAATAATAAATTCACATTTATTTATTCAGCAGAAGAGTATTTCAATCTAAAATCAATAAACAAACTCTATGTATACTGCTATAAATTCATTTCAAAAATATAATGTGGAATAAGAATGACTGCAAAATATTCACAATATGATAGACAAACACATTTCTTCTAATAGTATGGGGGGGGGGAGTTTAAATGCATAGTTACAGATTAGTAAGTTGCTTTATTTTACCAGCGAATTGAGAGAAGATAATTTCTCAACTCAAAATGAGGAGAAGACAACATTCGAGGCTTGTTAATATAAGAATAGGAATGAAATAGTCCTTTCGGAAAGTGGAAGAGGTAATTTTTCAAGGAACTGCAGCATTTTTGCCAGGTGATGCTGAGTTTCCACTTGAAATTTATGGTTACAATTTAAATGGAGTCCAGTCAAGAGACCTAAAGTTTTTCAACAGCCATGTTTAGCTGCTAGTGTTAGAATACAGAGAAGGAACAAATGTTGCATAGTTACGGTTTCTCATGATATGTTATTCTTGTATTGTTTTTGGATAAGTTCTTTTGGTCATTATAGATGTTAGAGTTTGTGTGTGTGTGTGTGTGTGTGTGTGTGTGTGTGTATTTTGTATTTTTCTGGCTTACAACATTCAATGTAGATTATTTTTTCATATAAGTTAGTAACTAATTTGTTTTTCTATTTTATACTATTTGCTTTTGGCACTGTAATAGTGCCAAAGGTTGAATTTTTAAAACACTCAGGTAAGTAGTCATACAGGTAGAGAACCTACTGGTATGTATCAGCCATTGTTCATTCAGCTGAGTCCAATAAGTCCATACATTCCAGGTTTATTTGCAATAACATATCTAAGCATACTAAGTACATCCTTACATAACAATTTCCTAGGTCATGTGATTGCCAAAAAATTGCATTAGAGTGTTAACAAGAAGGTTAGGAAGAGGTGGAAAGTGCCATTAACTCTTCACTTCCAAGTATCACGGTTGTATTACAGTCATAAAAGGAATAGGGTAATATCATAATAGGTTTTTTTCTTTTTGTTTTTTACAACATATCGTAAGAAGTACTGTTACTTGAAAGTTTGGTAAAACACAAATATATCGGGGACTAATGATTTTTTTTTTCTCACTTCTCCCCAACTCAGTCATTTTGCTTTTGTTATTTTTATTTATTTATTTTTTGCTACTGATTTATTTTTACTTTAAAGTTGTATGTATGTTTTCTAATTTTTCTTGAGTCTTACATTTATAGATTAGTAGAAAATTATGAATTCCATGATTTATAGTGTTCTCTCCCATATTTCTGAGTTCTGAACAAACACATTCTGTCCAACTATGAGAATGAAATCCTAGACTCCTTGAAGTGGAGCACATATAAAAGTCAAAATCCTTATTGGGTAATATTGTGTCAGATTTTGCTTATTCTGATTTTTCCTTGTGTTTCCATTTATTTCTGGCATCTTGAGGGTTTTTTTTTTTTTTTTTTTCTTGCAAGCTCAGTACCACATTAGTACTCTTTGGAGAGTTATATTAATTTAGCCTGTGCTTTTGTAATAGAAAAGTACTTAACTTTTCTCACTTAACTTCCTGGACACAACTCACTTCTAGTGATTCTCCTACCTCACTGATCACTTCTTCATGATTCTCTTTATTGATTACTTTTCTTTACTCCTTCCCCTTTCTATATATCAAGCTTCTAAATAAAACTCAGTTCGGTGCTTTACATAGCATGTTTCCTGATTTTCTTTCTCAATTTTTTCTCAGGTTCTGTCCTACACCTCCTGCAGTCACCAGACTATATTCACCTTTTTACTTGCCATCTGGCCTCTTTTATTAAGAGCCATATTAAATTGACATGTCCTAAACAACCTTTTTTGGTTCTATTTGTCCCAGTCTGCTACCATCAAATGGCAGTATCATTCACTCAGTTGCTCAGGACAAAAACCTAAGGGAGACATATTTTACTTCTTTCCTATTTTTCCTATATCCTCTAAAAACTTAACTTCAGAATAGTTCTTAGGGTAATTTTGCTTCTTCTTCATCTCTCCTCTATACTCTTACTTCACTTCCCTTCAGTCATTACCTTCCAGTCACACTGGCATTTTCTTAGGTTTTCTAACAAGACAATCACGATCCTCTGCTTAGCACCCACTGCCCTTTAAAGCCTTCATAAATTTGGCTATATGTGATTATTTAACTCTCTATTCTAACGACCATATCTGACTGCCCTATGTCAAATACTCCTCCACATATTCTATTATGCTGATCTTTAAATACTTAATAGAACCTAAATTACTATTTACTTTTATTATTATTTTTTTCTTTTTGTTTCTTTTAAGTTCTGGGGTACATGTGCAGAACGTGCAGGTTTGTTACATAGGTGTGTATGTGTCGTGGTGGTTTGCTGCACCTATCAACTCTTCATCTAGATTTTGAGTCCTGCATGCATTAGGTATTTGTCCTAATGCTCTCCTTCCCTTCGCCCCCTGCCCCTCGACAGGCCCCAGTGTGTGATGTTCCCCTTCCTGTGTCCATGTGTTCTCATTGTTCAACTCACTTATGAGTGAGAACATGTGGTGTTTGCTTTTCTGTTTTATCCTAATACTTTTAAATTATTTTCCCCCTTAGTGAAACCAGTCTCATTGTGTGAGGTGTCACCTGAAGTTCTTGGTCTCATAGCCAAGGACACCAAGGACATGGACACTCCAAATGTGAGGTTAGAGCAGTTTAATAAGTGAAAAGAAGAAGGCTCTCTGGAGCAGAGAGGGGTCCCAGAGAGATGGGCTGCCATTTTACAGTGACATGCAAGGGCATTTATAGACAAGCTGGAGGGGAGCGATGCTTCATTTGCATAAGGCACAAATTTCTGAGTTCCCACCTCCACCCTTTCTGGTGCGCATGTGGGCTTCTTAGCCTGAGTTATTCCAAGTTGTTTATCTCTTCTTGGTGCACATGTGTAAAAAAGGCGGGAGGCAGAACACTCCAAGGTGGATGTGCCTGGTTCAGGGTAGCTCTTCTTATCAGTGCTGCTGCAGGCACTCCCCCTGCACAAGTCTCCTTGTCTGAGTATTTCCAAGAAGGGAGGGGACTGTGCTTACTGGGGCTCACTGTATATCTGTATATCACACAGGAGGCCCCTTTCTGTGTTAGAGCTTGCCTTTACTATCTGTGTTTGCAGCCTGATGTCTAAGGCTGCTCTTTGCTGAAAAAGAAATGACCTCTTGGGCTGCTTTTTGTTAGAAAAGAATTCTACCGTAACTATCTGCCTAGTTGATTTCTCTCTCTCACCTCTCACATTCCCCCCTCAGGAGTGGAGACCCTGACTTCTGTTAGGGGATTTGGGCAATGACCCATCTAGCTACTTCCTACTGGAGAGGGTCGTTGAGTGGGGAAATAGCAGCTAGAGTTCCTCCTGAGGTCGATCTAGAGGTCCTAGGAAGAATGGAGTGTCCATGTGTGGCTCCATTTGTAACATCACTTAGATTCTGATAGCTTCTAGCCAAGGAGAGATGAATCTGGTTAGAAGGTTTAACAAACATGGTCTAAAAATTAAAACTAATACAATCATTAATCGAGGGCCTGACAAAGGGAGGAGCCATGATCCTCAGTTCAGCCATTTAGACCAAGAGTCCTATAACTCAGACTGCCGTTGTCATATCTTAGAGGCTCAATCTGCTAATTTTTGGGTGTCATCCCTTACTATCCCTAATTTGTTGAAATAGAAACAGTATTCTTTCTCTAGAAAGAGGCATAGGCCACCCTTTTCAGCAGTTAGGAGGTCTAGTCCCTTCCTGTTGTGTAGAGTGACTGCTGCCAGGAAATCTCTTTGATTTTGTATAGTGTTAATGGTTCAGGCACTGTCCTTTAAACTTTCTGTAAAATCTTTGGACAAGTCTTCATAGTAGGGTAGAGAGGTTGCAAATCCTCCAACCCCTGTCCCTACACTTGCTGCAATTCTTAATCCTACCAAAAGGGGTATGAACTGGACAGCCTGTTTATGCTAAGGGATTGGTTGTTGGGAGCTATATTAATTTCAGGAGTTAGGTAAACAGCCATACAGTTTCCAGTCCAATTGGCTGGTAAACATAAGCGGGAGTTGGTTCTGCACAGGAATAAGACTCTGTTTTTCAAGGCAGAAATTATTTTCTATGAAGAATATATAGGTTAGTTTGCAATTTTCATTTTCCAAGGTGGTTAGGGTTCCTGCCAAGGTGACCCCAGTTAAAAGTTAGAAAGGACCCTGGAAAATATCCTGTTTTACCCCAACAGTTTTGTTTTCCCAGTGTAGGTAGTTGCGTTTAATATCCACCAGCAGCCACTCAGAAGTTTCTTCATATTGGGGAACTAACAGGCACTAAGATACCTCAGTGGTAGTACAATCTTCCCAAGGGAAAATGTGAACAAAGTTAGTGAGTCTATACAATATCCAGAATGCACATCCTTCAAAGTCCCCTTATTTATGGATGGTCTCACTGAGGATTGTACAGGTCTTCTAAATGGTGCAGTTTGAGAAAACATGTAGTTTACATGATCATGCGGGGGGTTAATCTCTAGGGTTTAGTTGCTTTGATGTCCTTTTAAGGTCCCCAGGGCCTGACAAAAATGTTGGCTTCTCCTAACACAAAGTGGTGCTTGAAACTTTATTTCTGTGTGTGTTGATATTGAGTCCCAAGTGGGTTTTTGGAGGGATACAACCCCAGAAAGTTTACCTTGATAAGACTGGAGAAGGTTTACTGCTTGACCTGTTAGTGTGACCCTTGTCATGCCATTAGTTTGGAAGTTATACAAATTATTCAAGCTCATTACCATAAAGGGGACTCCCCCCTTGTATTTGGGGGTAATAGGTCATTTTATTAAGGGCACAATATCGAGTTGGGACTGAGATGGCAGTGTATTGAGATGAGGGTGATAGACAAAGCCAGCAGTCCCTTGTCAAAGTTCGGTTGGTGTTAACAACTTCTGTGCTAGATTTAAAGTCTTTAAAAGGTACCCTAAGTTTATTAATTGTTGGAGGGGTGCAGCAAAACCTGATAGCATCATGAGGCTAATTCCCAATACATACAGGTTGTGGGTGGCCATCTTGAGAAAGATAAAGACCCTCTATAAAAAACACAACCAAACAATATACTACAGCAATTGACACTCTTTGTCCAAAACTCCACTCAGAGTGTGCTACAATGCATAGCCCTATTGCAAATAGCAGTGTAAGTACAGCAATTTCCACAAATATGACATAGTAAATAATTTCCATCTAAAATTTTGTTCACCAAGATATAGAATTTCCCTTTGGAGATCTATGAAGTAATTTTGAGAGGAAAGGCAGAAATGACATAATGTATCTGGTAAGGTAGGGGTGGAATTGAGTAGGAAGAGTAGCCCTCATTCATTTGCTTATCTTTGGTGATTTTCAATTTAAGATTTCCTATTTCTTCGCAGTGATATTCAGAGCATTCTTCTGTATTATCTGGGGCTTCTCCCTCAGGCTTCCAGGCTCTGACTCAAGTGCGATGAATCCAAGAGTCGATTTTGCAACTTTTACCACCGACCGGGTGGAGAGAAAAGAGTATAAGGTCCTTCTCATCTAGGGCCTAGAGGAGGGAAAAGAGAAAGGAGAGCCTTCACCAGTACTAAGTCTCCTGGTTTAAATAAAGATGGTCCTATTTCCTGCAATTGGGCCTATTAGCTGTGTCAACTCCTGTTGAAAGTGGGTCAGGGAAGCTATATGTTTGACCAATTCAGAGGTGTCCTGATCTCATAGGAATCATTGGTAAGAAAAGATCACCCATACAACATTTCCAAAGGAGTTAAACCTCAATTTGGAGGGGTATTTCCTATTTGTAATAGGGCCATGGAAAAGAGAATAGTCCAGGGTAGGTGAGTCTCTTGAGACAACTTTCTGAGGTGTCTTTTGATAATGTCATTTGTTTTTTTCTACCTTTCCTGAGGACTGGGGTCTCCAAGCACAATGGAGATATCATATGCCCAGTGCCTCTGAGACATACTGAGCAACAGCTGCTTTAAATGAGGAGCCATTGTCACTTTGGAGGTATTTAGGGAGTCCAAAATGGGGAATTATTTCATTAATACTCATACTACCTTGGAGACCCTCTCTGTTCAACACGGAAATGCTTCCACCCAGTTAGTGAAGGTATCCACCCACATCAGGAGGTAGTGAGTGCCCCTTGGTTTTGGCATATGGGCAAAGTCTATTTGCCAGTCCTCCTCTGGATAATTTACCATTCTCTGAGCTGGAGGGAGAAGAAGCCATCTGTTGAGGGTGTCTTTCCTAAGACTTGTCTTCACAAGCATTAACAACATGCTTACCCTGTTTTTAGTAGGTTCTCCCATGAGAATAATCTTTGTACAAATTGGTAAGTTTTATCCTTCCCTAGATGAAAAGTTTGGTGAAGAGTTTTTAGGATCTTCTACTGGTTGGGGGCTGGCAAGTGGAGTTTGCTGTCCTCTGTCTGCAACTATCCTAAGGACTGGACATTGCATCCCTGAAAAGTGGCCAATTCTATTTCTGCAGGGGAATACTGAGGCTTCATTTCCCTCATGGAGCCTTCCTAGATTAGAGGGGCTTCAAGGGTGTTGGCACCCTGAGGCTTTTGCACTGCTGACTTGGCTGCCTGGTTGGCTAACTTATTTCCCTCAGCTATTTCATTCATTCCTTTTTGATGTCCTTTACAATGCATTACTGCTATTTCTCATGGAAGGAAATCTGAGGACAACAGCTCGTTAATTTCGTGATGATATTTTATGGGAGATCCATTAGCAGTGAGAAAGTGTCTCTCCTTCCAAATGTTGGCATGAGCACTGAGGATAAGAAAGGCATATTTAGAGTCCGTATAAATGTTAGCTGCTTTTCCTTTGCTTAATTCAAGAGCGCTTGTGAGAGCCATCAGCTCAGCTAATGGGATAGATGTGTCTGGTCAAAGAGATGTGCTTTCAATGATACTATTCAGGATGACTACTCTGTACCCTGCCTTATGGACTCTCTGTTCCACAAAGGAGCTCTATCTGTAAAGAGTCTGGATTTTCTAGGGGAGTTTCCTTGAGATCTTCTTTGGCTGCATAGGTTTGTATTATAACTTGCTCCCAGTCAGTTTCAGGTTCCCCAGTTTCCTCTGGGAGGAAGGTGCTTGGATTCAAGTTTTTAGTTGGACTGCAGATCCCTCTAGTAGTAGAGCCTGGTGTTTAAGGAGGTGGCTGTCTGTTAGCCAAAGACCTCCTCTAGAGGACAGCAATCTTACCACAATATGTGAGTATAAAGAGTTAAGTTATTCCCCAGGGTTAATTTGGTGGCTTCTGACACCAGTAGGGCCACTATTGCAACTTCCTGGAGGTAGACTAGCCATCCTTTAGCCAGCAGGTCCAGTTCCTCACTTAGGTAACCCACTGGCTATTGGCCTGGTCCACAGGTCTGAGTTAAAACTCCGAGGGCCATTCCTTTTCTTTCTGACACATAAAGACTTCCCTATTGGAAGTCTAAGGGCTGGTACCTCAAGCAGGGCTTGTTTTAACTGGTTAAAGGCTCTTTTTGCCTCCAGATCCCAAATCAAGGAATGAGTCTTACTGCCTGAGTTTCCTTTATTAGTTGGTATGAGAGATGGCCATTTCCCCATACCTGGGTATCCATAGCCTGCAAAAATCCTGTAATGCCCCAAAATCTTCTTAACTACTTGAGGATTTTAGGGAGGGTGAAGGACGAAATGGGATTAATTCTTTCTTCTTCCAATTGTCTGGTCCCCTCACACAATACTAAACCCAGGTTCTTCACTGAGGTTTGGCAAAGCTGGACCTTGAATTTTGAAACTTTATATCCCCTATTAGCTAAGAAATTGAGAAGGGCCTCAGTGCTTTCCTGAGAAAAAGGCATCCTTTAGGTCTAGCACTGTGAACCATTTAGTTCCCTCAGGTATTTGGGTTAGCAAAGTACAGGGATTAGGGACTACTAAATGAATTGGGACTATGACCTCATTAATGAGGCAGAGGTCCTGAACTAGTCTCCATTCCCCACTGAGTTTCTGCATCCCTAATATTGGGGTGTTGCAGGGGCTATTGCAGGATTTGCAGAGGCTTTGCTTCTTCAGGTTATTAATAATGACCTCTAGCCCTTTTCCAGCTTCTGGCTTCAGGGTATATTGTCTTTGGTTAGGAAAAGAAGTGGGATCCTTAAGATGTATCTGGATCCATATAGCGGTCATAGCCTGACCAATTTTTCCCTGGCTTGCCCACACCTCTGGGTTAATACTGGTTTCTACCAAGGGAAGACAAAGAGTTTGTCCTGGGCCAATAAGGATGCCAGTTCTCATGCAAGCTAAAATATTTCTACCTAATAAAGGAGGAGGACTCTCAGGCATGACTAAAAAGACATGTGTAAACAGTAGGTCCCCCCAGCTACAAGTAAGGAGTTGAGAAAAATATCAGGTTAGAACCTTTCCTGAGGTGCGCTTCAGGGTTGTGCTATGGGAAGAGGAGAGGCCGGGATTGGAGAGGAGAACAGAGAGACTGGCTCCAGTGTCCAGAAGGAGGCCCACCCTCCTAATTCAATTTCCAAAATCTGATTCAATTTCCAGAATCATCTGGGGCTCCTGGGCAGTAATGGTAGTTTGGGCCACTAGAGCCAGGGAATTGAACCCTGGGACCTGTGAGTTTTGCTGGACCATTTGTGAGACCAATTCTGGACCCAGTTAACTATGTCTCTGGGGGCAGTCCAACCTCCAGTGGCCACTGCCACAGGCTGGACAGGGTCAAGGTGGCTTCTTCTTACTACCTGGACAGTCCTTAAAGTGCTATGGTTTCCCACACTGATAGCAATTAATGAATTCACCTTGGCTATCTTAGACTTGACAGGCCTATAAAGCAGCTACCAGAGAATCTATTCTTCTCTTGTGCTTTCTCTCTTTTTCCTGGGCCTACGTCTGATGCTTACTGCAAAAGACTTAGGTGGCCACCCTCAGGAGGCTATCCAGAGTACTATCTGGTCCTATATTCTGTTTCTGTAATTTTCTTCTAATATCAGGGGCTGTCTGAGTAATAAACTTGTCCTTTAGGATTAGCTGTCCTTCAACTGAGTCAGGAGATAGGGAAGTGTGTTTCATTAAAGTCTCCCTTAGCCTTTCCATGAAAACTGAGAGATTCTCATCTGGTCTCTGATCTATCATGGACAGCTTAGAGTAATTAAGAGGTTTGACCCTAGTTTTTCGTAGGGCCTCCAATATGCACATTAAAAAGTGTTTTCTTTTCCATTCACCTGTGGGGTCACTAGGGTCCCTGCCAAGGTTTTCAAGGGATATTGCCTCTCTCCCTATTGGGAATGGTTGTTCCATAATTCCCTCACCTTCCGTATCTCCTATTTTCCATTTTGCCTCCTATAAGAAACATGCTGTTCATCCCCAAATTTCTCAGCTGCCTGCAGATCTGTATGCCTCTCAGCAGCTGTTAGGGTTTGGTTTAAGAGTAACATAACATCACTCCATGTGAGGTCATGTGTCAGGCCTAGATTTTGGAAAGCCTCTATATACTTGTTGGGGTCATCAGAGAACCTACCCAGGTATTATTTTATTTGTCTAAGGTCTTGCAATGAGCGAGGTACCTGAACCCTAGTAGCACCATGTCCACTGGGCATTTCTTGCAGAGGTAAAAGCGTAGCTGGGGAAGAGAGGAATTTTGGAAGTGGTGGAACTGGAGGAGCTGAAGGCACAGTCGGAGGAGGGGGCCCTGGATAAGGTGAACAGGAGTTGCTGATACACTTCATTGTCTCCGAAGATTCCCCAGGAATTTGTTTTTTTAGCTTTGGGGAATCATTCCCCATGGGTCTGCCTGATATGACTGCTGAAAGAGCTGGGTCAATTGTGCATCACTTGCAGAGGTCCAGGTTATCCTGCAGGGCAAAGAAAGCCTATACATAGGGGACCATTTGCCTCCCGTCTACAGAAAAAATCTAATTGTTAGATAATATTAAAATCAAGATTTCCCTCAGAAGGCCAGGTTTGTCTGTCCCCAAGCTAGTAAAATGGCTATGCCCTTGTGCAAAAGAATGTGAGTGCTTTTTCTTCAGAGTCTTGGGGTCAAAGGAGTTACAGTACTTCAGAATGCACTCAAGAGGAATGCAGGCTGAAGATGGTTTGTTACCTTTTTAGAAAGAGGTAGGGGGAAGGAAAGGCATCCTAGTCTTCTCTTTCCTTTTGGAGTGACAGCCTTCCTCTCCCACTGCCTTTTGGGGAGGAAGACAGTGGGGGTGACCCCCCTACTCTTCTCCTTCCTTTGTTCCCTGGGCCCTGGCATCCATTAATGGTGCCACCCAGGGATGCAAGTGTGACCTCCATCCATGGACCCGGAGGAGTGGGTCAGGCAGTAATAGTCATGCTCACCTGTGTGAAATCCTAGTCCTCCCCTGATAATTCCCCTTTGATTCCTTAGATTTGTGTGGCCAGCATGTTCCCCCTACAGATGAATCTCAGGAGAGACTACCTAACAGTTGCATCTGGGCCAGGCCCCGCAGTGAAGAGAGTATTCTGGGTTGGGTCTTATATTTTGCTATTATGGCCCATGCTAAAGTATTTATCCTTAGGCCATTTTTCTGATTGACTTCCAAGCATAGAATCCCTTCTCTATTTAAATGCCATTCTGGTCAGAGGCAGAATAGGTGTCTCAGAAGACCATAAGGATCAAATGACTGTCTTTCTGCTGATAAAGATAGTATTGAGGCCAAAATCTGGATTAGAAAGACCTCTCGCTCTTCCATGTCATAGGCAGAGTTTTCCTGTTCACAGAGAAGGTGTAAGGCCTGGTCTCTAGTGGAAGGGCTCAATAAGGAGAAGGGTTGGGAAACTAGAGGGTCTTGGCAAAAAGCCGACATGGTTCCTCATGGAGAAGATTCCCATTCCACTAGTTGGGTGTTGTAAACCTTGAAATACTAGGCTGTAGCTTGGTTTCCAAATGCTCTCCAGACAAACGGTTGAGAGAGAGGTGTGAGGCATGACAGACTGTCCCCACAACATGTCTCCCAATAGGAGAAAGTTAGTTTGCCTCATAGAAAGGCTATCTAGGTGAATTGGGCAGTGCTGGCTTCTCACCTGGAAAATAAACAGCCTAAATGAAGACAGGGCCACTCACTGGGAGGGAAATAGCCCCCTGTCTGACCCCAGGAAGTGTCATCATTGGGAGTCAAATGATCCCTTAGACCCAGATCGTGAAAGCCTGCTGTCTCTAAAAAATCACCAAAACAGGCCAGGCGCAGTGGCTTATGCTCATGCCTGTAATCCCAGCACGTTGGGAGGTCAAGGTGGGTGGATAACAAGGTCAAGAGATTGAGACCACCCTGGCAACCCTAGTGAAATCCTGTCTCTACTAAAAATACAAAACTTAGCTGGATGTGGTGGCAGGTGCCTGTAGTCCCAGCTACTCAGGAAACTGAGGCAGGAGAATCGCTTGAACCCGGGAGGCAGAGGTTGCAGTGAGCCAAGATAATTGCACTGCACTCCAGTCTGGCGACAGAGACTGCATCTTAAAAAATATATGTGTGTGTGTGTATATATATACACGTATATATATGTGTGTGTGTGTATATATACATGTATATATATGTGTGTGTATATATACACGTATATATATGTGTGTGTGTATATATATGTTTTTATATATATATATGTATACACGTGTGTGTGTGTGTGTGTATGTGTGTGTATATATATATATATAAAACCAAACAGGAATCTCTTGAGCTACATTCCTGGTTGCTAAGGCACTTGTTAATCCTGCCTAATAAGACTATTTCCCCAGGTTGTAAAACTTCTCGCCATACTGCATAGAGAGAGGGTATAGGAGACATAGTAGCCATGAAAAGAAGGACACTGTGATAGGAAAGCTTGGAGGTCCTGTTGCCAACACCCATCAGGCAACCAGGGGCTGGGGTTAGTCCAGAAGCCTTCAGGTAACACCGGGGTGTGGCCCCGGCCAGAAACCTTCAGTTGGATCCAGACATATTTCAGCCCCTCACAAGAGCTAGGCCCTCCACAAAAGGAAATGGGTTGTAGCAGAGCCAACATTCCTGGGACCCTGAGGGCACTGGGTGATTAGCTAAGTCCTCCCCAGCAAGACTATCAAGACTATCATCTATGTCCTTAGGCCAGTAGCCATGCTGGTCATGTTTAAAAAGCCAACAGATGCCTGGTGTTTTCCTTGATTTGATGAAAATGAGGACCAGAGGCCTCAGAAGTGAAAGTAAAGAGTTGGAGTCTGCTCCTACTCACCCTTTTGATGAAATCCCAGACAAGCCCCACAAAATGAAACCAGTCTCATTGTCTGAGATGTCACCTGAAGTTCTTGGTCTCATGGCCAAGGAAATCAAGGACCTGGAACCTCCAAACGTGAGGTTAGAGCAGAAGTTTAATAAGCGAAAGGAATGAAGCTCTCTGGAGCAGAAAGGAGTCCCAGAAAGATGGACTGCCATTCTGCAGTAAAATGTAAGGGTTTTTGTAGACAAGCTGGAGGGTAGGGGTGCTTCATTTGCATAAGGAACAAATTTCTGAGTTCCCACTCCACCCTTTCTAGTGCATATGTGGGCTTCTTAGCCTGAGTTACTCCATGTTGAACAAGGAACACAGCACTGTTCCCTGCTGAATGTGTCTGAGATTCTACAATCCTCAAATACTCAGGAAACAATGGCTTCCATGAGAAAACAATGGCTGTTGTACCCATTCCCTATGGAATATTTTGCTCTTTTGCTTTGTCATGTTTGAAATGCTTGTTCCCCAGTGCTGTAAAGACATAGCACTTGGACATAAATTTAATTTCCTCAGCAAGGTCATTTTTACTTTCTGCAGAAAGGGTACACTCGCCAGCAGTTTTGCCACGAGAGTATACAAAACAAAGGAGACAGGGTCATTTGTAACCTGACTTCCTGCTGCACATGTGTAAAAAAGATACAGGCAAAGAACACTCCAAGGTGGATGTACCTGGTTCAGGGTAGCTCTTCTTACCGGTGCTGCTGCAGGCACTTCACCTGCACAAGCCTCTCTGTCTGAGTATTTCCAAGAAGGGAGGGGACTGTGCTTACTGGGGCCCACTGTGTATCTGCACATACCCACCTTGGGCTGCTTTTTGTTAGAAGGGAATTCTACCGAGGACCCTTGCCCTATCTGCCTAGTCGATTTCTCTCTGTCTTCACTCACATTAGCATACGCAAAAGTAACTACCTCTCTTTTGTTTACCACAGAATTATCAGAGCCTGAAACTGTTCCTGAAATTTAGTAGATCCTCAAAATATATTTATTTAATAAATGAATGAAAAATAGATAGTAAATAAGTCCAAAGTGAAAAGCTAATGATTAGGTAATGAGTGTGTATTCAAAATATTACAAAAAAAATTACTTTCCTTTTAGTGATGTTTAAACCAAAACAATTTTAGTCTAAAAATTTGAAGTCTATAAAAGTGTTTTCTAAATCTTTTGTTACTTTATTGAAAATTTCATTTGGAGACATTTTACAGAAAACCTGTGCAATGCCTATGAATTTATTTTTCATGCTTATTGTCCTCTTACTATGAAAAAATAATTGTTAGTTGAATTGTTTTTTATTGACTTTTTTCAGCTTTACTGAGGTATAATTGATAAAACATATATATTGAAGGTGCACAACTTGATGTTCTGATATACATATATATTGTGAAATAATCATCTCAGCAAACTAATGCACATACCCATCAAGTCACAGAGTTACATTTGTGTGTTTGTGTGAGGTGAGAATATTTAAGATCTACCCTTTTAACAAATTTTGGGGAGGAGAATAAGGGGAGATGTTGTCAACCTGTCTTTAAATGGTCTGGGAACAAACATCTTCAGAATTACTCAGGGGATCATTAAAAAGCTAATTACTCAGATCTACCCTTTAGCTACTTAACTGGAGTCTCCTTTCTTAAGAATCATCAATTGATTACCCAAAACTAAATATCTATACATTTATTTTACCCAGAATGCAAGCAAAAATATGTATGTTTCTTGAGTTCACAAACCTAAAATATTTTATTAGATGGACATTAACAAATTATAATAGTTATGTATTTAAATGTTTGCTTTAATTTACTTATCTCAGGAAATTGTGCATTACTTTTACATTCCATTAAAACTTCTTGGCAAAATGAGGTATTCTTCTTGTAGTCATCCAGTCTCAAGTCTTTTATTTAAAAGTTGGAGACCTGGCTTTTCAAATAATCTTTAAATTGGCTTAATCTTAGGAATTGAAATACTTTTGTTTAATACAATAGCTTAAATCAGACTGCCCTGGGCTATTCTGCTCTTCCACTTGAATTGCAAGAAAAGCATATTTCAGCTAATCTTTCTGCCTCCATTTTTGGATGATAGGTTTAGATGCCCCACTAGAACTCAACAATAAAACTACACCCTGTGACTCCTTTCCTTGAAACTGCTTTTGTTTAGAAACAAATAAAAAGAAATCTGACATTTTATTTTATAACATTGCTCAGCTTTCCTACTGATGTTTTGGTTTATTTTTCCCAATTTAATAGTAAATTCCTCAGCAAAGTACATTTTAACTGTAACATTTGGATTACTTAGACAGCTGTCTGCAACTGTGACATTCCACTGATGTGGCTATCCTCGGGAGATTGTGTTTTATTTATATCAATGGAATGATTTGAGTGATTGGCTCTGTGCAAACCTCAGTCTTTTGTTCCTCTTGTTTGTATCTGTATAGGTAGGGTGGACAAGGGGAGGCCAAGGGTCTTTCTCACTTGGTTAAAAAAAAAGATTGACTTGCCCTTGACCATTTATAATTAAAGCTCATTTTGAATTATTTCTCAGAGTTTAGATTGGGCATAAAAGTAATATATACCCCAATTCTCTGATGCATTCTACAGTTTCATAAGTAGTCTATTTCACTCGTGCCATGTTAAGAGACCACCCACAGGCTCTGTGTTAGCAACAAGGCTGTTTATTTCACCTGGGTGCAGGCGGGCTGAGTCTGAAAAGAGGGTCAGTGAAGGGAGATAGGGGTGGGGCCCTTTTATAGGATTTGGGTAGGTAAAGGAAAATTACAGTCGAAGGGGGTTGTTTTCTGGCTGGCAGGGGTGGGGGTCACAAGGTGCTCAGTGGGGGAGCTTTTGAGCCAGGATGAGCCAGGATGAGCCAGAAGGAATTCACAAGGTAATGACATCACTTAAGGCAGGAACAGACCATTTTCACTTCTTTTGTAATTCTTCAGTTACTTCAGGCCCTCTGGACCTAGACTTGCAGGTCACAGGGGATATGATGGTTTAAATTGGGCTCAGAGGCCTGACAGTCTAGTTCTAATTTAGACTAATTTAGAACAAGAAATATTTGTTTATTTACAGTCTATTTTTCAAGTCCTCTACTACCAATACCATACAGAAAGAAATCAACAGCATTTTCAATAGAGAGCCAGCCTGCTGGATCCCAAAATTCTGAGCTAGGCAGCTACAATAATCATTGAAAGTTCTAGCACATAGTGGGTGCTTAATAAACATGCAAGCTATTAATAATCATTATTACTAGGAACAAGGAACACAGCACCGTTCCCTGCTGAATGTGTCTGAGATTCTACAACCCTCAAGACATATACTCAGGAAACAATGGCTTCCATGAGAAAACAATGGCTGTTGTACCCATTCCATATGGAATATTTTGCTCTTTTACTTTGTCATGTTTGAAATGCTTATTCCCCAGTGCTGTAAAGACATAGCACTTGGACATAAATTTAATTTCCTCAGCAAGGTCATTTTTACTTTCTGCAGAAAGGGTACACTCGCCAGCAGTTTTGCCATGAGAGTATACGAAACAAAGGAGACAGGGTCATTTAGAACCTGACGCATCCCCCGCTACTGCTGTGTCTGGTTTCCATTGGCTGGAACAGGACCTCACATTCTGCTTTGTCCTGACTGGGTAGCAACTTAGAACTTCTTTTTTTTTTTTCTTTTTTTTAGATGAAGTCTTGCTCTGTTGCCCAAGCTGGAGTGTAATGGCACGGTCTCACCTCACTGCAACCTCCACCTCCCAGGTTCAAGCGATTCTCCTGTCTCAGCTTCCGAAGTAGCAAGGATTACAGTTGCCTGCCACCAAGCCTGGCTAATTTTTATATTTTTAGTAGAGATGGAGTTTCACCATGTTGGTCAGGCTAGTATCAAACTGCTGACCTTGTGATCCGCCTGCTTCGGCCTCCCAAAGTGCTGGGATTACAGGCATGAACAACCGTACCCGGCAGCAACTTAGAACTTTTTAAAAGAGGCAAAGGCAGAGGAGAACAAAGGAAGGAGGAAGTAACTTGTGGAATGCTGAGAAAGGTAAAAATACTTTCAAATAAGGAAGAGGAAAAGGCTATGACCTAATGCTTGCTTGGACCAGTATAAGCATGCCAGGGCAAATATTTAGGCTAAATTGTGGGAGCTAAGAATATAAAGTACATTGTGTTCCATGTGTCTGTGTGAAAAGATCAACAAACTGGCTTTGTGTGAGCAACATGGCTGTTTATTTCACCTGGGTACAGGCAGGCTGAGTCCGAAAAAGGAGTCAGCAAAGGGTGGTGGATTATCATTAGTTCTCATAGGTTTTGGGATAGACGTAGAGGTAGGAGCAACATTTTGTGGGCAGGGGGTGGATCTCACAAAGTATATTCTCAAGGGTGGGGAGAATTACAAAGAACTTTCTTAAGGGTGGGGGAGATTACAAAGTACATTGATCAGTTAGGGTGGGGCAGAAACAAATTACAATGGTGGAATGTCATCAGTTAAGGCTATTTTCACTTCTTTTGTGGATCTTCAGTTGCTTCAGGCCATCTGGACACAAGGGATATGATGGCTTCGCTTGGGCTCAGAGGCCTGACATTCCTGTCTTCTTGTATTAATAAGAAAAATAAAACAAAATAGCGGTAAAATTTTGGGGGGTGGTATGGAGAGATAATGGGCGATGTTTCTCAGGGCTGCTTCAAGCAGGATTAGGTACAGTGTTGGAATCTACAGTGGAGAGATTCAATTGAAGAAAGATTTTGGGGTAAGAGGTGATATTGTGGGGTTGTTAGAAGCAGCATTTGTCATATAGAATTATTGGTGATGGCATGAATGTAGTTTTGTATGAATTGAGAAGTCAAACGAAAGACACAAGGTACAAATAACCTTGTGTTATTTGTAGGAGGAGAAAAACAAATATTAAAGGATTAAGAATTGGGAGTACCCGAGACATCCAATTACAGAATGTCAAATGGGGTTCAGTGTAATTATTTGCTTGGTTGGCGAGTTTTTGGGCTCTATCCTTGAGTCTTTTTATGTTGTCATAAAAAGACAACATTCTTCATTGGTAAAACAACATTCTTCAGTAAAAACCACATTCTTCATTGAAAAATATACAGAGTCCTCCCCTCCCTACTCCTGTTTTTTTTTTTTTTTTTCTTTTTTCTTTTTTTTTTTTAGCAGTGAATAAGTCGGGGCCTCGTAGAATTTGGAGGAAAGAGAAATGCAAAGCCAGCAATTGTTTGTTAAAGAAGGATTAGAAACAGCTAGGAGAGAGTGAGATTGATAGTGTGGTGGAGATAGATGGGGAGAGGTAGACAGTGGCATAAGAAGGAGAATGAGAATAAGAGTAAGTATGAAAGAATAGGACTTCATCAGTGTGAAAGAATTGGAGTGTACTTTGTCACTGAAGATCTTCTATCCACTTAAAGAGACTTAAGGGTGGCAGTTTGAGGTAAAACCAGGAGCCACTAAATACCAAGAGCCTGAGAAACTGCTTGGGTGATTTGACTAATAAAGGCCGGTCTGTCATTGGACTGTATAGAGGTGGGAAGGCCAAACCGAGGAATTATGTCTGACAAAAGGGAAGAAATGACCATGGTGGCCTTTTCAGACCCTGTGGGAAAGGCCTCTACCCATCCAGTGAAAGTGTCTACCCAGACATATTTCCTGACCCGAGGCATGTAAGTAAAGTCAATTTGCCAGTCCTGGGCAGGGATGAATCCCTGAGCATGATGTGTAGGGAAGGGAGGGGGCCTGAATAATCCCTGAGGAGTAGTAGAATAGCAGATGGAACACTGAGAAGTTATTTCCTTGAGGATATATTTCCACGATGGAAAGGAAATGAGAGGTTCTAAGAGGCAAGCTAGTGGCTTGTAACATACATGGAAAAGGTTATGAAATGATGTTAGAGTAGAATGGAAGGAGGTACTTTTCTTGGTCCCGGGACCATTTGCCTTGTGTGGGAAGAGATAGGTGGAAATTTCAGCAGGGGAGTAGGTGGGAGTGGCTGGATGAGGAGAAAAACTGCCATGAGGGATAGAAGTTGGAATGCTAGCTGCTTTTTTAGCCACCTTATCAGCATAAGCATTGCCCTGTGTGATGGGATCTGATGCCCTTTGATGGCCCTTGCGGTGTATGACTCCACCTTCCTTTGGAAGTAAAGCAGTCTGGAGAAGAGTTTTTATTAAAGAGGCATTAATGATAGAGGACCCTTGTGTAGTGAGGAAACCTTTCAGCCCATAAAACAGCATGGTGATGCAGGATATGGAAGGCATATTTAGAGTTAGTATAAATATTGACACATAGTCCTTTTACAAGAGTGAGGGCCTGAATTAAGGCAATGAGTTTGGCTTGGTGAGAGGTAGTGGAGGGGGGCAGAACAGTAACCTCAATGATAGATGTGGAAGATACTATAGCATAGCCTGCCTTTGCTGGTGTGCGGTGATTAGGCCTGGTGGAATTGCCATCAATAAACCAAGTGTGAAAAGGGTAGAACAGGAAAGGAGGAAATATAGGGAAATGCAGTGAATGTCAGGGGGATCAGAGAGATACAGTCACGGGGATCAGGTGTGGTATCAGGAATAATGTGGGAGGCCAGAGAACGTGGGGCCAGGGACGATGGTAATTATGGGAGATTCAACAGAGTGAGTATAGCCGAAGAAGCCAGGGAGCAGAAAGTATATGTGTCAGGTGTGAGGAAGAAAATAGATTTTGGAAGTTATGAGAACTATAGAGAGTGAGTTGAGCATAGTTTGTGATTTTGAGGGCCTCTAAAAGTATTAGGGTGGCAGCAGCTACCACACACAGACATGAGGGCTAGGCTAAAACAGTAAGGTCAAGTTGTTTGGACAGAAAGGCTACAGGGCACGGTCCTGGCTCTTGTGTAAGAACTCTGACCGCACAGCCCTGCACTTTGGCTGTGTGTAATGAAAAGAGTTGGGATGAGTTAGGGAGAGCCAGTGTGGGGGCAGCTTCTGGGGCTGATTTTAAGGAACGGAAAGAGGAGTGGGGAAAGGATTTAGGATCTATGGGGTCAGCTAGGTTTGCTTTTGTGAGTTTACATAAGAGTTTAGTCAGGATGGTAAAACTAGGTATCCAAAGGCGGAAGTACCTAACCATGCCTAGGAAGGAAAGGAGTCCATGAGGGTTATCTGAAAATTTACCTAGGACTATTTTAATTTGTTTTAAGTCTGAGAGAGAAAATGGTACATGCACTCTGGCTGGGCCGAATTCTCCTCCCACTGCTTGGAGGGGGGAAATTGGGGAATACTGGCACTCTATGGTTCATTGTTTACCCCTTTGTCTATCTCCCTTTGGACCTTTTGGGTTGAAGGGGGGTCCTTATTAGTTGGGGAAGGAGTCAGGGGGGCACTGGGGTAGGGAGGTAGACTCTGAGGGCTTCCTGTAGGGCATAAATGACACTTTTTACATAATTGCGAGTTGTCTCTTAATGAAAAGAAAGTTTGTATATATGGCACTTCACTCCATTTGCCTTCTTTTCTATAAAAGAGGTCTAGCTGTAAGATGGTATTATAATTTATAATTCCCTCAGGAGGCCAGGTTTCTGCTCCTTGAGGAGGATGTCATGGCCAGGTGGTACTGCAGAAGAATATAAGTCATTTCTTTCTTAGTGTCTGAGGATCAAATTGGTCCCAATTCTCCAGAATACATCTTAGGGGCATTTTTGCCTTGGGAGGAATGTTTCCCATCTGAAAAAAGAACATAGTGATGCCAGCACCCCTAGTCATTTTCTGATGAGCATTAGTCCTAGAGTGTTCTCTATGGTCCTAATGCTTATTCCTTTCCAGGGTGCGTAACCACCTATGG
The DNA here is from genome assembly GCF_049350105.2 of Macaca mulatta. Taxonomy (NCBI): domain Eukaryota; kingdom Metazoa; phylum Chordata; class Mammalia; order Primates; family Cercopithecidae; genus Macaca; species Macaca mulatta. Next base: position 98,826,151 of record NC_133419.1, read on the forward strand.
ACCTCTGCTTATTGGATTTGTTATGCTCACCGATGTAGCAGTCCTGCACCTGTTTTCCCACCTCTCTTGACCACAAAGAAAGGGGTCCAGGCTGCTGGATTCTAGTGGTCCTTTACCAGCGTGCCCAACATTGCCTTTGCGCTCAGGTGTAAGTTCTTTTCCAGGGTGTGTAACCACCTATGGACCTCTGCTTATCGGATTAGTTATGCCCACTGATGTAGTAGTCCTGCACCTGTTTTCCTGCCTTTCTTGTCCACAAAGAAAGGGGTCCAGGCTGCTGGATTCTAGTGGTCCTTTACCAGCATGCCCAATATGGCCTGTGCACTCAGGGGTGAGTCCTAGAGCTGGACTGGGCTCCTGAGTATTTCATAACAACCCAGCAGCCCCATCAAGATGCATTCCTATAAACAACAGTTCTTATGCAAATTCGTTTCACAGAGGGTGTAGCTAAACTTTTGAGTCAGGATTGAGATAGTCTTTTTTTTTTTTTTTTTGAGACTGAGTCTCGCGCTGTGTCACCTAGGCTGGAGTGCAGTGGCGCGATCTCGGCTCACTGCAAGCTCCGCCTCCCAGGTTCACGCCATTCTCCTGCCTCAGCCTCCGAGTAGCTGGGACTACAGGCGCCCGCCACCACGCCCGGCTAGGTTTTTGTATTTTTAGTAGAGACGGGGTTTCACCATGTTAGCCAGGATGGTCTCGATCTCCTGACCTCGTGATCCACCCGCCTCGGCCTCCCAAAGTGCTGGGATTACAGGCTTGAGCCACCGCGCCCGACCCGAGATAGTCTTTTGATTCTGTAAGTACTTTAAGACTTGGCTGAGTGCAAACAGCTCGCGTGTTTGAGGAGACCTATTATTAGGCTTTTTTTGTTTTTTTTTTTAACTCTGCTTCCACAAGAGTCTCCATATCAATTACTGAATACCCACTGGGATTTTTTTCTCAATCACCAGGGAGGAACCATCTATCATCCTGTCCTGAAGGGAGTTCCTCCTAGGTCTGGTCGACTTTGCATGGTAATTAAGATTTAAATCCTGTTGTTTTGTAGAAGGGGTTCGAGTCTGGGAGATTAGCCAGACATGATCAGCAGGGAGAGCACGTGTGCTTTCATGAAGAATTATGTCAAGATAGGTAATGGATGAGGAAAAAATCTGGGCTTGACTGAAGTAATGGGGGCTGTCCATGAAGCCTTGCGGCAGTACCGCCCAGGTAATTTGCTGAGCCTGATGGGTGTCAGGGTCAGTCCAAGTGAAAGCAAAGAGAGGCTGGGATGAGGGGTGCAGGGGAATAGTGAAAAAATCATCTTTAAGACCAAGAATGGAATATTGAGTTGTGGAGGAAGGTATTGAGGACAAAAGAGTGTACGGGTTGGGCACCACAGGGTGGATAGGCAAAACAATTTGGTTGATAAGGCGCAGATCCTGAACTAATCTGTAAGATTTGTTCGGTTTTTGGACAGGTAAAATGGGAGAATTGTAAGGAGAGTTTATAGGTTTTAGAAGCCCGTGCTGTAGCAGGCAAGTGATAACAGGCTTTAATCCTTTTAAAGCATGCTGTGGGATTGGATATTGGCATTGAGAGGGGTAAGGGTGATTAGGTTTTAATGGGATGGTAAGGGGTGCATCATTTGTCACCAAGCAGGGAGTAGAGGTATCCTATACTTCTGGATTAAGGTGGGGAGATACAAGGAGAGGATGTGAAAGAGGCTTTGAACTGGGGCAAAAGGTGGCAGTGAGGTGTGGCTGTAGCCTAGGAATAGTCAGGGAAGCAGATAATTTAGTTAAAATGTCTCGACCTAATAAGAGAGCTAGGCAGGTGGGGATAACTAAAACGGAGTGTATAAAAGAATATTGTCCAAGTTGGCACCAGAGTTGGGGAGTTTTAAGAGGTTTAGAAGCCTGGCCGTCAATACCCACAACAGTTAAGGAGGCAAGGGAAACAGGCCCTTGAAAAGAAAGTAATGTGGAACAGGTAGCCTCCATATTGATTAAGAAGGGGACGGACTTACCCTCCACTGTAAGAATTACCCAAAGCATCTGTGATGGTCCGGGAGGCTTCCAAGGTGATTGGGCAGTGTCAGTCTTCAGCTGCTAAGCCGAGAAGATCTGGGAAGGAGTCAGTTAGAGCCTTGGGCCAGTTGGACAGTCCAATTTCCAGTGGGGTCCTGCACAGATGGGACATGGCTTAGGAGGAATCCCAGGCTGCAGGCATTCCTTGGCCCAGTGGCCAGATTTCCGGAACTTGAAGCAAGATCCTGGGGGAGGAAGTCCTGAAGGAACGCCTGACTGCTGTAGCTTAGGTGTTTTGATGTTCTTGTGTGCTGGAGATGTGGCTGGGGTTTCTCTCACAGTGGAGGCCAAGTAATTGCAACTCAGAAATACGTTGCCTTTACTCTATTATTGTACACCTTGAGGGAAAGGTTGAGTCCTGTTGTGGTGTTTGAGGGCTGGAATCTAATTACTGGAGCTTTTTCTAATGCCGGGAGGGCACTGGGTAACAGAATGCATATTGAGAATAAGACAGCCTTCTGGCCCCTCTGGGTCTAGGGCGGTAAAGTGTCTAAGGGTTGCTGCTAAGCGGGCCATGAACAGGGCTGGGTTTCTGTCTTTACCTTGGGTAGTTTCTTTAAGTTTGTCATAGTTAACAGCTTTGTAAGCTGCCTTTTTAAGCCCTTCAACTAGGCACGAAACCATGTAATCTTGCCTAGCTATACCTGGGGAATCTGCCTGATAGCTCCATTGGGGATCTTCTGGGGAACTGCTCTAATGCTTTCCTGGAGGTCTGGCTCATGAAGCTGGCAGTTATCGGTGTGAGATTGGGCTAGAGAAAAACTCTTTTCCATTCATCTGGGGAGAGGGTAGAAGTTAGGATGACATTTAAGTCACTCCAGGTTGAATTATAGGACAGATTTAGAGATCGGAATTCCTGTATATATTTAGTGGGGTCTGATGAGAAAGAGCCTAAATGCTGGCTGATTTGGGAAAGGTCTGATAGAGAAAAAGGCACGTGTACCCTGACCATAACTTCAGCTCCAGCCACCTCTCTAAGAGGAAACTGTTGGGCAGGTAGGGGAGAGCTAGTCGCAGAATGAAACTGTAAGCCAGGTCGGGTGTGAGGAGGGGAGCTGATAGAAGGATTATAAGGTGCAGGAGCAGAGGCTGAGGAAGAATTGGGACCTGGCTTGGCCTGGCGAGGAGCAGCCTGGGGAAAAAGGGAGAGATCAGAAGAGTCCGTAGAAAAGAAGGATTCAAAGGGCTCAGAGCTTGAGGTGGAGACTGAAGGAACAGACAGGAGAGAAAGAAGAAAGATTTGGGACGAGGCTCACTGGGAGCAGAGACTAGGGAGGGACCAAAGTGTAAAAGAATGCCTGGACGTCGGACACTTCAGACCATTTGCTCATTTTTTGACAAAAAATATCTAGATCTTGTAGGATAGACAAATCGAAAGTGCCATTCTCTGGCCACTTGGAACTACTGTCGAGTTTGTACTGGGGTCAAGCAGCATTGCAGAAGAAAATAAGACACTTAGATTTTAGGTCTGGTGAGAGTTGAAGAGGTTTTAAATTCTCAAGAACACAGGGTAAGGGAGAAGAAGAAGGAATGGAGAGTGGAAGGTTGACCACAGTGAAGGAGGGAAGTTTAAAAGAAGGGTAGAGACACAGAGAAGTGGGTGGGGAGCAGCCCTGGGCTGCAACGTGGGTGAGCAGCCAAAGTAGGTGTCCCCGCAATTGACTTGTCACCAAGGGAACATGGGTGAATGATCAAGGCAGGCGTCCCTGCGGAGATCAGACACCAATGGAATGTGGGTGAATAATAAGAAAGGCGTCCCCATAATGATCAAACACTAACGGAAGGCTGCCTTCCCGAGTCCGTGACTGGCGCTGGAGTTTTGGGTCCACAGATAAAACGTGTCTCCTTTGTCACTACCAGAAGATGAATGGAAATTAAGAGAAGGGAGAGATTGAAGGGTGGCGGCAAGATTGAAAGGAGAATGAGGTTGAGGGATAGTGAGAGTGGTTGGAGAAGAGAGTAATAGGAGGCCGCTTACCCAATTAAAATCGGTGAGATGTTCCTTGGGCTGGTTGGTCTGAGGACCCGAGGTCGTAGGTGGATCTCTTCACGGAGCGAGGATGAAGACAGTGGACTGGTCTCCCGAAGGAGTCCTGCTGACCCAGGTTTTGGCACCAAATGTTTCACCACGTGTCTGTGTGAAGAGATCACCAAACAGGCTTTGTGTGAGCAACATGGCTGTTTATTTCAGCTGGATGCAGGCGGGCTGTGTCCAAAAAAGTAGTCAGCAAAGGGTGGTGGATTATCATTAGTTTTTATAGGTTTTGGGATAGACGGTAGAGGTAGGAGCAACATTTTGTGGGCAGGGAGTGGATCTCACAAAGTACATTCTCAAGGATGGGGAGAATTACAAAGAACTTTCTTAAGGGTGGGGGAGATTACAAAGTACATTGATCAGTTAGGGTGGGGCTTAACAAATTACAATGGTGGAATGTCATCAGTTAAGGCTATTTTCACTTCTTTTGTAGATCTTCAGTTGCTTCAGGCCGTCTGGTCACAAGGGATATGATGGCTTGGCTTGGGCTCAGAGGCCTGACACATTGATTTCTTTATCACAGCTAGCAGGTATTTAAGAATGTTAGCTTAGGTCTTTGAATAAATTTTGTTTTTAAGGGAAGTTGCTATTTGTTCCTAATTAGATGGGGAGGAATGTCTTTGAAGAGGAACCTCTACTTTACTTTTTACAGTCAGAAAAGTTGAAATCTACCAGGAATAAAATAATCCCCAAACTGCAATAAAAATTACTAAGTTTTGTTTTATTTCTTAGCTAGATCACGGTTATTCAAGGTAACTGTATATACAACATTTTATTGCATTGTTTTCATTTCCAAAGTGTCTCATATTATTCACACAAATCATCAGTGTTCACCTCTGTATCTGTTAACCCTCTCTCTCTGTCTCACCCCTTTCCTCTTATTCCAAAGGGACAAACTGAACATAACCATATTATACAGTCATATAATTTTATAATTTATGAGTTGCAGGGACAAGAAAATCATTTTCTCTAAACATGAAGTTAATTTCTGAATATCCTTTAAAACATGTATCATAACAAATTTCCTGGAATTCATTTCTCTCACTATAAACATGCCTATATATTTAAATGTGTTGCATTTCATTCTGAGTGTACATCTATTATTCTCAGGAACCCTGTGAACATAATAAAAGGGATTAAAAAGTAATTTTGGCATGTGGTTGTATTGATTAAACTTCTTTTAAGATTTTTCACCACAAAATTAATTTTAAAATCTTATATCATGGAGAAAACTTAATGATCTCTGGAGAATAAATTGCATCTTTAGATTTCAAAGATTACTTAGCAATAATCACATTTCCTCTACCACTGATTTGCCAGGTTTGTAAAACCACAATTACTACATTTAATTAGTTGCCTTTTTTTAGTTTCCTGATATTGTTTTATTTAAAAAGTCTAAAATGGACAGAAACATGATCTAAAACTGACCTGATACAAGGCGAAACAAAGCATGCATGATATTTGCTTATTAGATAGCTATAAAGTCACAAGCTTCATAGATAAGCTTCTTAATATATATATTTAGAAATGCTTAACTAAGACAATTTTGGTTTTTGCTTCAAACTGAAAACTCTAGAATATAATGTCACTGCCATTATTTCAAAGTACTAACCAAAGAGTTTTTTGGTTTTTTTTTTTTTTTTTTTTTTTAAATTTCAGGAATAATATAAGAACCATTTCGAATATAACCACCTACAGGATCCCATTACCAACAATCATAAATTAGCACACTCATCATTTTCTTTTAATATAATCCTTTATCCAAGTGTCAGTTAAGATAAAAATTTTACAATTAAAGTCAATTTGGAAATTTTTCCCCTATGAGAAATATGAATTTGAGGAGTATTGTGTAAATTAAGATCAACTAAATTTTATACACTTTCAAACCCCTGCAGCTGCACTATAGATGCTTAAATCCCACTGATTCAAAAAGAGGTCCATTTATGGAAATGCTCCACAGGCATGCTGTGGCTGAATAAGTTCAAAATTCCTGTGAAATGCTATTTAGGAAAGCAAATGTTAGAAGAAAATATCACAAATGGAGCATTTTTGAACCCTGCATAAAAGCCAAAAAAGAAAGACCAAAGTAAATTAGCAATCATCCAACCAAGCACATTAACTAAAAATTCAAAACAATGACATAAATAGCTACGTGTAGAGTTTTAGCACGTAAAAGTATTCTACAAATGATTATTCCTGGCACAGTAGACTAAATCCTACCCCAGTCAATTCTATCAAAAAACCAAAAAACAAAACACTTGTTTTCCACATTTTGCGTAGATTTTTAGGTAGAAATGATGTACTAGATGTCACATGGTCAGAAATTATTTTATAATCTTTTTTTTTTTTTTTTTTTGAGACAGAGTCTCACTCTGTCATGCAGGCTGGAGTGCAGTGGCACAATCTCGGCTCATTGCAACCTCTGCTGCCAGAGTTCAAGCAATTTTCCTGCCTCAGCCTCCCAAGTAGCTGGGACTACAGGGGCCTGCCACTGCACCTGGTTAATTTTTTGTAGTTTTTAGTAGAGATGGGGTTTCACCATCTTGGCCAGGCTGGTCTTGAACTCCTGACCTCGTGATCAACCTGCCTTGGCCTCCCAAAGTGCTGGGATTACAGGCATGAGCCACCGCACCCAGCCTATAATCACTTTTTTAAATGAGTTTTTCTTTATAATTTCTTTGGTTTTAATACATGTTCCTGTATTATGGTTACTCTTTCAACAAATGCTGCACTATTTCTCCTATCCACCACCTCAAAATGCATTCTCAGAATTCCCTTTACTCTCCTTACCTCTTGACAACCTATTTTATCTTTAACCCCTAATAATATGGCTCACATATTCTACTGTGTCTCCTGTTTGCCAGGAGGATTTCATGATAACCTCCCACCAAAAACTTGTTCAGATGTCCAGACTGATGATATCATACACACATCAAAGAAATCTGGAGAAATGTCTTTAGAGGTTTTTGGGGAGAGCAGAAAAACTACCAAGCTGATTCGTCTGGCTTGGGTGAAAGGGGTGACTTTGGTTTATAGTGGTGAGAAGGTTCCTGGTATTGGTGTTCCTCCAAGGTGTTACAGGTAGTTACGCATGAGCAGGGCAGGAGAGGGCTCTCCTCCACACTCTAGAAATGTCAAGTGATGGTTTGGCAATTATCTCATTACCTCTCTAAAAATGATAATTTGGCAGTGCCAGGGAGAAGCCATTTCCTGATGGTCTACACCTGTTAACATCAAAATATTAATTGAATGCAGGCCCCAAGGAGAAGCAACTTCCTGGGCATGAATGTAGAGACAAAAATGGTGAAGTGTGATCTTCTGGGTACACTCCACCAGAAAAGGAAAGAAAGCCTCAGATGGGCGTGTGTATAACTCAGTAAACGCACTGCATGTAGTTAATTACAAAAACTAAGGAAAGTACTGGGCATGGAAAGCTCACCCTAAGAGAAGAATCATGGGAAGGAGGCGAGCTTATAAAAGTCCTATGATCATGGTTAAGCAGGGCACTTGAGCTTCTTTCTTTAACCTTCACATGCCTGCTTGGGTCTCTTCCAAGTGCACCTTCTTTTCTTTCCAGTTCTAAGGCCTTTTAAAAGAAACTTCTATTCCTGCTTTGGAACTTACCTCAGTCTCATTTTCTTATTTATGCCCTTCAGTCGAATTATTTCTTCTCAGGAGGCAAGACTGAATTTGCTATGGGCCCATATGGATATGCTGCTGGTAACTCAGGGTAACTCAGATTCCTGCCACTGGTGAAAAAGGCACTGCAGTTTGTAAATTTGGCACCATGATAAGGAGGAACGGGGGCTTTCCTATCTTCCTGCACAGATTTGGTTTGCCCAGATATGGAGCAAGTGGAGAAGGGGGAGGCATGAAGCCTGAAAGCTGTTAACAATTAAAGATCAAAATGGAGTCAGATACTTTATTACCTGTTGAAGCTGCTTCCTCTCTAGAACTGATGACTTTCTACTTGAGAAATCTAGATGCTTACAGTCAGTCTTCATTATTCCTTCAAGACATGCTTGTCTGTAATAAATAGTTCTCTGTTGTTGGTTAGCCTCTTGCAGCTAGAGGAGAAGGTTTTTGGAAGGGAAGATAGCTTTCACTTGGGTAAGATTCTTATACTCTAGCCAAGTGGAAAGGAGTCATATAGAAAAATGGCAGCATTTTTGAGTGATGTATAGCAGCAGTGAAAGATAAGATGGAAGGGTTAAAATTCCCAGTGCTGGTGGGAGTATCAGGAAGACAATGAAATGAATGCCTGTGGCTTTCATTTCTGCCTTTTAGTTTTTACTTCTTCATTCTTTGGAGGCAGAAATTGGGCATAAGATGATATGAGGGGTGGTCTCCTCCCTTATTCCCCCCTTTTGAGACTCTCATTCATTTTATTAGTGGGAGTTCTCACTTTCATTTTCACTACCTATGTGTCTTCTTACAAGACAGATTGATAGTGACTTCATATAGTACACTTGTGCTGAAACATTTTGGTGAACTAAGGTAGCGACAAAACTTTTTATCATTTGAAGAAGTACAGGTAGCAAACAAGGGAGCAGTAGGCAGGTTCCTATTATTATTATAACTCCTACTATAAGAGTTTTAAATCCTCCTAGTGCTGGAAACCATTTTCTAAACATGGCCTCAGGATCAAATCCATGCCACATTTGCACGGGCACATGTGCCAGTTTTGTCACATCTCTGTCTTCAACTACTTGCCCTTGATCATCTATGTGTAGACAGCAATTAGTAAGGTTAAATTTCCCACAGACCCCTCCTTCAGCTGCTAGCAAGTAGTTGAGAGTCAATCTATTTTGATAGATAGCATTTCTCATCTGAGTTTCTTGCCAGGCCAGAATAGTCAAGGCTCTGCCGGTTTTATCAGTGGTTATTTCTAAGACAGATTGTAACCGTATGATTCAGTTGATCATGTAAATGGGGGTCTGGTATCCCTATGAGTCATCTTGTGCCCAAGTAGCAGGCCCATAATATTGTATGATTCTCTCAGGGTGCCATTCATTACCTTTCTAATTTCCTTTAGCTATGCCTCTCTTTTCGTGGGAAGCATAGACAGGGAAACCCAGGAGTTCACCTGTTTTTATGGGCAGTAGGAAAAAAGATGGTTTAAAAGTGCCAATAACACAATTACCTGCCCACTGGTCAGGTAATTTAGCATAAGCTTTATGCCCACATATCCAGTATAATCCAGTAGGGGCTGTCCAGTACTGGTGTGACTCCAGGTGGGTCCACAAGGTTTGCAACTTTGGGAATTTACTAAATGGATTTTTCTCTGTGTGAGCTGAACTCCACCAAGTGACTGTTTTTGTGATACCATTAAACAGTTTCTGTCCCAGACAACTAAGTCGTCCTACAGGGTGAGTGAATTCTCCTTCTCTAGCTATGCAGTATTTTCCAACAATTGAGGCTTTTAGGACCCAGAAATTATCAGGGTGATTCTTTTGAGCCAGGAATTCATCAGGAGCTGGGTCTGTAGGTACTAATTCTCTGGCTTCCCATGGCCATTGATCTCCCATTACGGTTCCATCACATACATAACGTGAAGTCACACTGAGAGACTGGGCTACATGCTCGGCTAATTGCAAAAACTAATTTCTTGTTTTTCCTGGAATTTCTGGTACTGGTACATCTAGTTCATCATAGAAAGTTTGAAACACTGGCTCAAGAGAGCGTTTGTAAACTTCTCCTGGAACCAAGATATTTACTCGAGGATGCAGTCCAGCCCATTGATTCCTAGGGTCTCATGCTCACCTTTTTTTCCAGCAAGGATCAAGGGGATTGGTTATTCCTAGCTCTAAGGGGTTACATTGCCCCTTAGTACAGGAAGGGCCATTTTTTCCTTTCTGAAGGTGGACTGGATCCTTTTCATTTTTTATCCAAGTGGCCTAAATGACACAAGATCAGTATCCACATTCATTTCCACACTGTCCTAATTCATGACAAATGTACTTATATTCGGTCATATAGCCTTTTTCTTAGTTAAAAGAGCCACATCCCCTTCCTAACTCATTGCTATTAATGATGGCACAGGCATCAAATTTCAAGATTATGCGTATGGGCACCCCTTTTTCTTCTGTTCCGGCTAACATTTTACTTGTATCATTTATGAGTCCTCACCAGTCTTCAGTCCTTAATCTCATTTCAAAAACTGTGGACATGGGAGGCTCAGAGGGGTCATAACACACATCTGGTCAGTCGTTTCCTGGGCTACATACCTTGTATTGAGTGTCATTATATAAACATGTTCCTTTTAAAGTTCTTAGGCATTCACAGTAACTATAGAACAGAAAGATTGTTTTAACTTTTTGCCCTACCTCGGTAACCTGATGTATACACTGAAAGCAGTTTTCCATGTGGGGAAAATCAGTGGAAGTTTCTACTATACAAGTCCAAATTATAAGGAAATTGAGTCCCATGATGATTCTCCTCATGCTTTAGCCATGTGTAGACCAGTCAGCTTCTGGCTGTGACTGGAGCAGGGCTTGTCCTCCTCCTCAGAGTCACTTTGCAGGGGTTGTCTGGGTTCGGTTTTGCCTCCCAGGTTTCACCAGCTCCAGGTTTCATACAGCTGTGGTGGATCCAGGCTGGGATTCCTTCTACCCTGACAGTCATAGGGGTGGTCAGGATGACGGTCTGAGGTCGTTTCCATCATGGCCACAAAGGGACTACATTCCAGTCCTTGATCCACACGCGATCACCTGGAGAGAAAAGGTGAACTGGGGAGAATAAGCTGATGGGACACCTCTCATTTACTTAAGTTGAGATTGTTTGTGTAATTTTTCCTAAAGCCTGTAGTTGTCACTGTAATTCAGTTTCACCTAACTCTTGCGGAGTGCCTGGAAGCTCCCATAGTATAAGAGGAGGCCTATGATACAGTATTACATAAGGTGAGTATCCTGTTTTCTTAGAAGGAGTGCATCTAATTTTAAACAATACCATAGGAAGGGCCTGTATCCACTTTAATCCTGTTTCCTGACATACTTTCTCTAAACTATTTTCGATGGTCCAATTCATTAGCTCCATCTTTCTGGAACTCTGAGGTCGGTAGGTGGCACGTAGCTTCCAAGTGATTCCTAATGCCTTTGCTGTCTTCTGTATCAAGTCAGCCACAAATGCCAGCCCGTTATCTGATCTGATTCGTAAGGGCAGTCCAAACCTAGGAATATGATCTTGGAGAAGCACACGGGTTACCTCGTAGGCCTTTTCAGTTTGTGTTAGATAAGCCTCCACCCACCCAGAGTAAGTACATACAAGAATCAGCAAATACTTGTTACCTCCACATTTCGGCATTTCTGTGAAATCCACCTGAAGATCCTCAAAAGGAGCTGCTCCATAAGCTTGTGTGCCAGGTGGAACAGTGGGGCCTTGCCTCGCATTGTGCTGTTGGCAAGTAACACACCATTGTGCTATTGCTTTGGCAAGGGCTGGTAAGTGTGAGACACAGAAGTACCAGCCTAATAATTTTTGAAGTGACTCTGGACCTAGATAAGTGGTTTTGTGCACAGCCAATACGACTATGGCTCCCAGCAACTGTGGCACAGCTACTCTCCCATCTGGCAGTCTGATCCATCCTCCTTTTATTACTTGCCCCTCTTCTGTGTGGAAGAAGTCTTTTTCTTCGTTAGAATAGGTAGGCACCAGGTCAGGTGTTTGAGGGAGTAAGGGGGCTACTACTGATGCCTGGTAAGGGGTAGATGCTGCTTTTCAAGCTTCTGAATCAGCTCGAGAGTTTCCTAAGGCCACTGACATAGAGGCTCACTGGTGTCCCCTGCAGTGCATGACTGCCACCTTCTGAGGTTTCCACACTGCCTCTAATAATTGTAGAATTTCTTATTGATATTTCATGTCCTTTCCCCCAGAGTTTAACAGACCCTTTTCCTTATATAATGCTCCATGCACTTGGAGGGTTAGAAAGTCAGTATAGATGTTTTACAATCTTACCTTCACTGAGTTCTAGAGCCCAAGTTAAAGCAATGAGCTCAGTCTTCTGGCCTGAAATGCCCTGTGACAACGGTTTGGCTTCAATGGCAGCATCTAAAGTTACCACTGCATTATCTTGTACAACTTTCTGCTTGTGGGTTAATGAAGCTGCTCCTGTCCACATATAACTCCCAGTCTACTGATGCCCATGGCTGGTCCTGAAGTTCAGGTCTGCTAGAATAGACTGAGTCCAACACCTCTACACAGTTATGCTCAACCGGGCTTTCTGATACTGGGAGCAGGGTGGCGGGATTTAGGGTGTTGCAGACTTCAACAGTTTTCCGGGGATTTTCACATAGCAAGCTTTGGTACATGGTTAATCTAGCATTTGTTAGCCAATGATGTCCTTTGTTATTCATCAAAGTTACCACAGCATGGGGGGCCTTTATATTCAGGTTTTGCCCAAGGGTTAGTTTAACTGCTTCTTGTGCTAACAGGGCTGTTGCTGCCAGGGCCCTTAGATATGGTGGCCAGCCTTTGGAAACCCCATCTAGTTGTTTTGAGAGATAGGCCACTGGCCTTGGCCAGGGCCCCACAGTCTGGGTTAAAACTCCAACTGCCATTTTTTCTCTTTCTGACACATAGAATATAAAGGGCTTTGTCAAATCTGGTAGTCCTAGGGTTGGGGCCAACATAGGTTTTTCCTTTAACTTACAAAAGGCTTGCTGTTATAGAGGCCCCCATTCAAAATGCTCCCAGTCACTCCCCTTTGTAATCCCATACAAAGGTTTGGCTAGTACTACAAAGTTTGGAATTCATAATCTGCAAAACCCCACAGCTTCTAGGAATTCCCTTACTTGCCTTCTGGTTTTAGGTTCCGGTAGGCTGCAAATGACCTGCTTTCTTTCTGACCCCAGGCTGCGCTCCTCTTTCTGAATAGTGAATCCCAGGTAGTGTACCTGCTCTCTGCAGATCTGAGCTTTCTTCTTGGACACCTTATACCCACAGTCCTCCAGGTGCCGAAGCAGGGCATCAGTCCCTTTTGCGCACCCAACTGCCGTGGAGTGTCCCAGCAGAAGGTCGTTCACGTACAGGAGCAAGACGCAGCCTAGGTCTTTAGCAGGAAACTTTTGCAGATCTTGAGCCAGGGCCTCCTCGAAGATAGTAGGGGAGTTCTTGAATCCTTGGGAAGCTGGGTCCAAGTGTACTGAGTAGTGACACCTGACTCTGGATCTTCCCACTGAAAGGCAAACAGCTTCTGGCTCTCAGGAGCTATTTTGATGCTAAAGAAGGCATCTTTTAAATCCAGACAGGTAAACCAGCTGTCCTCAGCCGGTAGCAGCCCTAACAATGTGTAAAGGTTAGGAATTGTTGGGTTCAGAGTCACTGTAGCAGGTGGAGCAAGGACTTTCCTTAACTAACTATCCCTTTGCTACTAGTACTGCTGCTGCCTGTCCTCTTAACCACTGTGGGGGGTCCAAAACTAGCTGTAACCAAGAATCTCTATATGGGAACTGATCTGGGTACCCCGGCTTACAGGTTACTCTGTGCCATACCTTCGAGACAAGGGACCTGTCCAAGCTTCCTTCTGATGGCCAGCCCATCTCTAATGCTGGCCAGTCTATCTCACACAAAGTTCTAAGTTTTCCTGGTGTCATGGTGACTCCATAGTCTCCCTTAAATCTCTTTTTGAAAATTTTCAACATTGTTCCTAGTGGGGTGGGCTTACTTTGTGCCTGACCCATGTTTCCTTGAGACAAAACACCACACTCACACCATACGCACATCACAAAACAAAGAATGGGTAGAAAGAGCACACACACACTTTTACAGTTTACGCCAAACCAGAATCAAAACCAAAATCAGAGTATCAAGAAATCTAAGCCAGGTTGAAACCAAAACCAAAGTATCAAGAATCCAAGTCAAGTCAAAAACAAAAACCAAAGTGCCAGTACAGGAACACTGTGGGTGATCAGGCCACACTTCCACTCAAATGGAGTAGGCAAATTCCCAAGATCAATCCTGTCAAGCAATTCAAACTAAGTCAAAACCAAAACCAAAGTGCTGATAAAGGCACACCGTAGGTGATCAGGTCATGCTTCCACTCAAATGGAGTGGGCAAGTTCCTAAGACTGGTCCTGTCAAGCAATTCAAACCAAGTCAAAAGCAACACCAAAACCAAAGTGCCCATAAAGGCACTCCATGGGTGATCGGGCCACACTTCCACTCAAATGGAGTGGGCAAGTTTTAAAGACTAGTCTTACCAAGTTTTAAATGTCCAGACTCTAAGTGCCCATTTCTTCCAGGTGTCGATACTCTGCACTGAGCCACTGCGTTGATCCTCCACGGGGGCCTGCCACACACTGCTCTGGCGAGGCGTCCCACTGGGGCAAAAGCCTACTAGGGAGTGCTCTCAGGATCCACGTCAATCGGGCTGGTTGGAGTCCCCCTCAGGGATGTTCCACAGGGCAGGCTTAAGCCGCCTAAGAAGCTGCCTCAACCATCCGCCAATCACCTCACTTCCTGGTCAGGGAACCAAGAAATATAGTAGGACAAGCTGCAGACAAAACTCCTCAGACACCGAGTTAAAGAAGGAAGGGGTTTATTCGGCCAGGGGCATCGGCAAGACTCCTGTCTCAAGAGCTGAGCCCCCCGAAGGAGCAATTCCTGTCCCTTTTAAGGGCTCACAACTCTAAGGGGGTGCGTGTGAGAGGGTCGTGATTGAGCAAGCAGGGGGTACTGTGACTGGGGGCTGCATGCACCGGTAATTAGATCGGAACAAAACAGGATAGGATTTCCACAGTGCATTTCTATACAATGTCTGTAATCTATAGATAACATAACCGATTAGGTTGGGGGTCGATCTTTAACTACCAGGCCCAGGGTGCAGCGCCAGGCTGTCTGCCTGTGGCTTTCATTTCTGCCTTTCAGTTTTTATTTCTTCTTTCTTTGGAGGCAGAAATTGGGCATAATATGATATGAGGGGTGGTCTCCTCCCTTACTGAAGGCATGGGAACTGTATAGTGTAATAAAGAAAATGTGTCTCTCCAGAGTAAAGGGTAGGCATGTTTACTGTTTATTATAAAGGCTTCAGATTCCCTAAGATCAGTACCCCTTTCTGTTTCTAATTCACTGCATGGGCACGTATCATCTCACCCTCTTTACATTACTCTGTGGAAACTAAGATTTGAGGAACTCTTGGAAAAAGTTCATATATAACTACTGACTAAGCATTTGTGTGTGTGTGTGTGTGTGTGTGTGTGTGTGTGTGTGACCACAGTTGGATATTATCTCTCTTTACTCAAAATCCAAGAGAAAGAGAATGAGATCATTTGCAAAATTTATTTTAGCTTTAATAGTTTATATGTATATGTGCATATTTATACCTATGTCTGTACTTATGTCTATGCCTACATCTAACAGAGAAATATATCTATATCTGTATCTATTGATGTCTATGCATCGAGGGATATATCTGTATCTATATCTATTGGTTGAATCTATAATTAAAAATTAATGCTGTTAGAAACAAAAACAGGGTGCCCATATAAATGAATGACCAGATGGTGAGGTGGTATATTATACTGGATGGTTGAATATCAAAAGATATATACAAATATCAAAAGCAATATGAATAAACATCAAAAAATACTTTTGCTGATTAATAAAAGCAAGTCATGTCTATAACTGCAGGACGTGTTTTCAGGCAATTCTGGAGAAGCCAAGGCAATAACGTTTGAAGATGTTCAAGGAAGTGAAGAAGTATAGCGCAGGTGGAAAACAGTGATTACGAGGTGAAACAATGTGCTCTCATTCTCTTGTGTTGACAGCATCCCTAGATTTTTTCTGGCAAATCATTCCACTTTGCTTTCTTAAAAGAAGCTCTTAAAGCCAACTTGAGCCATCAAGATGAGGATCACCTACAAGAGATGGCAGATGTGGGGGCTAGGAGCATGAGTTGCCACTAAATTAATGTTTGCCATGTTGTCAACTGTAGACTACCTCTGGATTTTTAAGCAAGAGATAAATATTCTCTTTTTTTGGTTAAGTTAATTTTGATGTTTTTAATGATCCACTCTGAAAATGAATGAATCAGAAATTACACTAAATAGCATGATATATGAGTAAATAAATAAAATGAATTAAATTGTCTATCAGTTTGACAAATTTTCAAGAGAATTTTGACAACTGCTATATAATTTAATAATAATTATACTGTAATATCTTTAATTTTGATATATTAACAGCACATTGTTAAGATGTATTTTCCTCTGTGAAAATGATAATATAACGGCCCAAATTAATTAATTAACTGTTTTTAGTTCCATGTTTCCTTCCTGCATACATTTAAAATATGAATACATTTAAACTCATTTCACTTTTCATACTTCTCATATGTTCTTTATGATGCAAAAATTTACAGCTACATTGTAAATAATTTCTGGAAAATATAAATTAGAGATAGTTGGAGGAAAATGCAACAAAAACCAGGGAAGGGTCACGAAGGCCATCTTGGAAGGAGGGAGGTTGTTGGAGTGGAAGACAACTTACAAAATATGAATTGAAGGGTTCCAAATATTGTCTCTGATCTCCACTATTTCTCTCATTCGTTAGCAACCAGAACCTAAACATGATTTAAGTATTATTTCTTAAGAAACCTACAGCTAAAGCTGGACTATTAAGAAATCAAATTTATTAATCCATAAATAATTGTTAATTTATTCAATATTCTTTGTTCTTGCTAACTTTTCTCTTTATCCTTTTTCTATCTTGTGCTATCAACTTTGTCCTCTATTTCATAGTATTTCCTTTACTATTCTGAACTATGGACATTTTCCTCTCTTTGTAGCCTTGCCTTCCTTTTTTGTGTATAATTTTTTTTTTTTTTTTTTGAGACGGAGTCTCGCTCTGCCGCCCAGGCTGGAGTGCAGTGGCCGAATCTCAGCTCACTGCAAGCTCCGCCTCCCGGGTTCACGCCATTCTCCTGCCTCAGCCTCTGGAGTAGTTGGGACTACAGGCGCCCGCCACCGCGCCCGGCTAGTTTTTTTGTATTTTTTTAGTAGAGACGGGGTTTCACCGTGTTAGCCAGGATGGTCTCGATCTCCTGACCTCGTGATCCGCCCGTCTCGGCCTCCCAAAGTGCTGGGATTACAGGCTTGAGCCACCGCGCCCGGCAGTGTATAATTTTCAAACTAACAATTTAGGGGGTTAAGGGGACAGCCTTCATTCCTCTTTTCCCTTTGGTGGTCACTCTAAATCTTTGCTCTCCTTAAAAGCCAAACTAAAGAAAAAAGTACAAAAATCATCAATCTTCATTACTGAACTCCCCTTACTTCATTAATCCAATCTATGTTTGCTATCACTACTCTGTTTTTTTTTGTTTGTTCATTTGTTTGCTTTCTTGAGACAGAGTCTCGCTCTGTCACCAGGCTGGAGTGCAGTGGTGCCATCTCGGCTCCTTTCAAATTCCGCCTCCCTGGTTCAAGTGATTCTCCTGCCTCAGCCTCCCAAGTAGCTGGGACTACAGGCATACACCACCATGCCCAGATAACTTTTGTATTTTTAGTAGAGATGGGGTTACACCATGTTGGCCAGGATGGTCTTGATCTCTTGACCTCGTGATCCACTGGACTCCAGCTCCCAAAGTCCTGGGATTACAGGTGTGAGCCACCATGCCCGGCTGCTATCACTACTTGCAAGTGACTCTTGCTAAGGTTAACAATGAATTCCCTACCTCTACATCAAAAAACACTGTCTCTATTATATTTGATCTCTTGGAGTATTTTACTTCCTAGTTCACTCTACCTTTTTCAATGACTCTCTTCCATTGATTTTCCCGTTTTTATTCTTATATCCCTTAAAGCCTGGCTAACTCCTACCAGTTTTAAATGTTTATCTTTCTTGCTTCTAAACCTCTTTTGCTTGTCACTTGTACACTTCTGCTGGATGGTCATGCCTGTTTATGTATCCCAAACTTTTACTTTAATATGTCCATCCCATGTTTCGTCTCTGAGATCCCAAGATCACATTTGACATGCTATTTAATACTTAAACTTTGAGATCTCAGTTAAACTTCATATTACCAAGACATCTGTCCTAAATCATGTTTTCTTCTAGGCACCACATGAATGGGCAACCATGTCCATCTAATAGTGACAGGACACAGACAAATTCCTAGACAGACAGGGAAGAGCCTCCAGTGAAACCCGACCGTCAAGCCAAAGACAGTTTATAGCCTAAAAAATGAACTGCCAGTTCCATATTGAGTCCATAACCAGAGTAAGAACTTCTATCCCTGCCTTACCCTTTCTCTCAATTGGTTTCTTCTGGATGATGTCTTTTAGCCATTCAAATGGTGTTTTTTCCAAAGATCACCCATAGAACAATCAACATGCATTCTCCATTCTAAGCCCATAAAAACCTCAGACTCAGCTACACAGACAGCTACCCACTCTCAAGTACCCTCTCAGCGTTGAGAGCTTTTATTCTGTCACTCAATAAAGTTCTTCTCTGCCTTACTCACTCTCCGGCGTCCACACACCTTATTCCTCTTGGTTGCAGGATGAGAACCCAGAACCAGCTATAACATGTTCCCACTCACTGCATGAAATGGGAAAAAAGGCTGTAATTTGCTCCCACTCACTGAGCTACAGCAGTGAAGAGCTGTGACATCTCTTGGGGGTTTGAACCTCAGGACTAGCCAAGTAAAAGCTGTAACACCCCTTGGGGCTCTGTGATTGCTGACATCTCTGAGTTTTTGGGTACCACTGCATTCCTCTCGTCCAGAGGACAGTGCCCAACATGGAAACCACTTGTGGCATGCCTGATCTAGCTACGAGCTGACAGTGGAGCCTCTGTGGGGACAGGATGCAAGCAGGTGTGAGCCACGCACAGCCTACTGGTCCAAGCAGGCAGAGCAAGGCCAATGGGCCTCCAGTGAGGCCTAGACAGAGGTAGAGGCAGCTACAGAGATTTCCGGCTGGCAAAGCAGCACTGGAGGAGTCCTGTAAGCCATTCACTTTTGCAAAACAGAATGCCAGGAGGCATTCTTGATACCTCTTCTTTCTCATGGCACACATTAAATCCAACTCCACGTTCTGTTGATTTTATTTCCCAAATATCTGTCCCCTCTGCTCTTGTTTTTCCATTACTACTGACTCTGAACTTTTGAGTTGAATCAGAATATTAAACATTAACTAACTCAACATTAATTAAGTCAACTTCATGGCCACTCTGAACCACAGTCTGAAAATCTACTCCTTATTCTCCATTCCACTGCAGTCCACATTATAGCATGCTACCTTATACAGCATGATTAGTAGAGGTTTTATAATGAGATTACATAGCAACGTAAAAAAAAACAATATAATTATTATAGAGATGTCCTCAAACTTAGGTAATTAAGGAAAAGTAGATGGTTTTCATATAGAATTAATTTATCAGCACATAAAACCAATTAATTTAAGAAGTATTGTAATTTAAGATGTAAGAGAGCAGATGATGATACTTTCTACCCTATCATCAAAAGTTAGTATATTTTTATTTTCATTTTAAGGATAAAACATGTTTTCTGGGAAAAAAAAGAAAGACTAGTTAGAGTTTTGAGGGAAGTATACATTTCCCTAATTGAGGGAAGAAATACATTTCTATTTTTTTTTTTTTTTTTTTTTTTGAGACAGAGTCTGGCTCTGTTGCCCAGGCTGGAGTGCAGTGGCCGGATCTCAGCTCACTGCAAGCTCCGCCTCCCGGGTCCACGCCGTTCTCCTGCCTCAGCCTCCCGAGTAGCTGGGACTACAGGCGCCCGCCACCTCACCCAGCTAATTTTTTTTTGTATTTTAGTAGAGACGGGGTTTCACCGTGTTAGCCAGGATGGTCTCGATCTCCTGACCTCGTGATCCGCCCGTCTTGGCCTCCCAAAGTGCTGGGATTACAGGCTTGAGCCACCGCGCCCGGCCTACATTTCTATTTTTTAGAGAGAAAAAATTAGGACACTTCAACCCCAAGCCTAGGATAACATTTGAGACCATGACTGTAGAGATAAAAAATTTGTAACAGGAAAATGATAATATTTTAATATAACATTATAGAAAGTAACCTTCTGAGTGGACACAATCTTTAATTCAGCAAACAAATATATATTTAAATTTTTTAAGTTGCGATGGTCTGTATCGGGATCTGATGCCCAGTCCTGACTTCAGAGGGCTCTGATAGGTAGCTCTTGGTAGTTTTAATCATAAAATCTGCACCTACAATAGAAATGTCATAACTATCCCCCAATGGTATTTTGAAATGACCCTAGGAATTAGGACTAAACTAAATGAAGGCTTTGTGTGGGCTTTTGCAATGGATGGCAAACCAATTTCAAATATAAAAATATGTAGTAATAAGGACATTAACTTATCCAAGAATGATATCAGAGGAATCATACACATTTGTTTAGACTTGTCAAAAGGGGTCTGTATTGTGAAGCAATGCTTGAATAAGAGAAGTGATTTATCCATAGTCTGAGGTAAAATGCTAATTGATTATAATTTTGGAGACAGGTAAAAATATGGGAACTATATTTTGCTCTGGGTGAAAAATCACCAATACTGGCTAGGCATAAAGGCAGGACTCCATCCAAGTATTCTGAATTTTTAAAATAAGGCTTCATTACAGTGAAGTATTTCATTATTAATCAGAATCTGGGAAAACAAACCTGCATTCATGTTGAAAGAATGCATAGGAAAATGAAGTCTGTATTTGGATGGGCATGTTAGACTTCTGGGCTGGTTACATGGTTATGCAACATACTAAGTTCATTGCTATCTAATAAGTATATGTTAAATAAGGGGTTAAAATCAGCAGATGGGAACAGTGGCAGGTTATCTTACAGTGAAAAAGTAAAATAAATGATTAGAAAAAATTTCATTTTTTTCTGGAAATACATAAAAGAAATCAAGCTTGTAAAAGTTTTTGAGCTGAACAAAGAAACAAAACTTGTGAACATTCTAGGATCCTACATATTAATTAAGAATAAGTTGAAAGCATACAATCTAAATCCATGTTAATAATTACTTAAACTTCCCACTGAACCTTAGGATGCAGAAAGCTGCAAAGTCCGTCATTCCCAACCAAATGATAATCTAAAGCAAGGTGATCTATAACATTAATATTTTCCTTGAAACCATAAAAAAGATGACATTATAGGATGAACCTATAGCTAGAATTTCAGGGAAGCCAAACTTCCCCAAGGAGTCTAGGCATGTGTACTGGCTTACATGTGACAAACATGGGAGGAAAACAGGGTCACTGAGGAAGTAGATAGGAACACAGTTACAATTTTTTTTTTTTTTTTTTTTTTGAGACGGAGTCTTGCTCTATCGCTTAGACTGGAGTGCAGTTGGCCCCACCTAGGCTCACCACAAGCTCCGCCTCCCAGGTTTATGCCTTTCTCCCGCCTCAGCTTCCTGAGTAGCTGGGACTACAGGCGCCTTCCACCATGCCTGGGTAATTTTTTGTCTTTTTTTTTTTTGGTAGAGACAGGGTTTTGCCATTTTAGCCAGGATGGTCTCAATCTCCTGACCTCGTGATCACCCACCTTGGCCTCCCAATATATTTTTTAATGAATTTCTAAGGCTAAATATGGACTGATCAGATGGTATATAACTTAAGGAAGTCACCAAAGAAAACAGATTTCTACCCTATTTGCAGACTGTTGTTCCACTATCCTGGGATGATCATGAGAAAGACTGAAGGCAGGGAAGAAGACAGGAGACAGTCTAGCTGAGTCATTTAGGCCTGGGGAAGGGGGAGCCATCACTTTTCCAGGCAAAGCATGAAATTCTGCCTACATACTTCTGACTTAAGAAACAGAAGTCTAAAGTAAATATAGGGCAAGAAAGGAAAATATTAGAATATTTCAGTGTACTAATTTTTATGGTTTCTACTTAAAAATACATTAATATTATTTTTAATTGATAAATCATAATTTTATGACATTATGGAATACTCTGATGTTTTAATATATGTATACAATGTGGAATGATAAAATTAGGTCAGTTAACACATTCATTATCTTATCTTCTTAACATCTGTTTAAAGTTTTATTTGATTTTTAATCAGCATTAACAATTGTACACATTTATGGAGCAGAGTGTGGTTTTTTGGATACATGTATAAATTATGTAATGAACAAATCAGAGTAATTAGTCTATCCATCACTTCAAACACTTGATCTCATTCATATGGTTCTGTAATTCGGCTTAGTTCTTAAAAGCCAAAATGCCTTAAAGTCATTTGTTTTCAAATTATTCTCTGAATGTGGCAAAGTACAATGCATATATTCAGCATTCTATTTAACTACAAATAATGTGTCCAATATGATCAAATGCAATTGTTTAAATGTTTTCTTAGAAAAATTTAATAACAATAATAAAGAGGAGCACTGAAAAAAAAAGGTTTCACAGACCTTCCTTCTCAGATTTGCTTCAAAGAAAGTTGACATTTTCAATCTACCCTTGTAAGACAATCTCCACTAAGGCTGCTACCATCTCCCTTCCTAAATGCCATCTTCACCGCCATTTACTGTGGATCATATCACCTTGTTAATTCCTTACAGTGCTTGTCATATATAATCGGCAAATTGTTCCAATTATACCATACTCATGAGATTATCACAGAACCAAGTAAATAAAAACTACTTGAAAGACTATTGACGTTTTCAAGTTTTATTTGCTCTCATGTATTAAGCCCCAAAATGATGAGGAAATTCTGTAAAATCATTATAGACACAGTCTTCTTTATCTTTTTGTTCAGCTATCCTAGAGTGTCACTCTCATCTGTGTGATCTAAGGTAGCTCCAATGAATGTCTGTATTTCATCCAGCAGAAATAGTAGAGGAGAGGAAAAGAACATCCTTCTCTAATTATCAAAGTCACAACTTAGAAGTTGCCTGGACAATTTGGCCATATCTAGCTATTAGAAAGACTGAGGAATATCACTCTTTTTGAGCAGCAATATGAAAAACTAAAATTTGGAGAGTTTAATATCTTGAGAAACAAATGAAGTTAAAAGTTTCAGATTAATAACTTCTATGTAACTTTTATCCCTGTTGAACTTTCTTAAGATGTTTGAAAGTTGGCAGTCTGGCCTACAGTGATTTTACTGAAAACAAATTTTAAAATAATAATAATAATGAAAATCATTGCAAATCATGTGAAATGGCAAGAAAGCAGACTTGAAGATTACCTAACTAGAGAAAAATGAAATATAAAATTATTTGACTTTACCAAAAATGCATTTAGCAGTTTTATTCATTATAAATGAAGAAACTAAAGTGCATAGATGTTAAATGTCTTTCTAAAATTCATGATGCTAACTAGTAAGAGATGGGAGTGGATAGGGACTCCTTTTACTCATGCTCTTTATTTTATACCACAGCGTCAGGTTAGGTTTTTAATAAGGGTATCGTTTATGTAAGAGGACCCAGTTTGCCATCTAATTTTTATTCTCACAGTAATATGAATGCAAACAAAAAGATATTTTTGATTGACTGCTGTTCCTTGAACAGACTCAAGTGGTGAATTATATTTATATGTTCTCTGAGGAGAGAAGTGATACACAGAAGATGGTGAGGGATGGGGAAGTAAATGCACCTTGGGGATATGAAAGGTAGAAGATAAGTATCTATATCCTCACTATATTTTGAGCTGATTCATCTAAGATTGTGCTGAGTAAGTAGATAGCCAATAATAGGAATAGTGGCCACTTTCCTGGAAGTCCTAGGCAGAGACTGAGTACAGAATTGTCCCCATCAGTCTATAATCCAAAGCTGTCAACAGTTAAGATGGTACCAAACTGCAACTGAGATTCCAGATTTGGCAGAGTGCACATGGACTCCAGAACATCTAGCTGACTACCTATATAGGTTGGTCAAAAATATGTCATCAAACTTGCAACAATGTGATTGTGAAATATATATATATATATATTTATACTTCATTTACTTCATCATGTCACCTTTTTACTGTTATTAATCATAATCAGTTTTGCTATTCAGCCCATATGCATTGGTACAACTATACAAATTACTCAAATAAAAACAGTGTTTACAGCAGTTGGTAAATAGCTACTGGTGCGATTGCTACCCCCTTTCTTGGCTTACATCTTGGTCAAATCTGAATTTTCTCAAATATAGAAATTAAAATAGTTATGCCCGGCACACATACGCATTCAAAACCTCCAGGATCATGATTCCGTGCTATGGACTGCTTCTATTCTGATTGGTTTATGCCTGTGTCTTTCCAAGTGTTAAATATTTTGAAAGTTATTTTTAATTATAGCCAATGCAAATTAAACTTTCTAAATGCTTTTTTCCCCTGATTGTTCTTGTGTGCTCTTCCTATTTTAAAGCAATCCTCATGCTTCTCTTACTATCTTCACTTATCTTAGCATCTTACTGCTGTTATGCCTCTATAAATATATGCATTTATTTTTTCTGAAATTGAAACAATCCCAAAACTCTAGTAAAAAGCAATGTATGTTCAAGAAATATCATATTTAAGTTTTATGCATAAAGTTACTTAGATCAATATTTAGTTGAAAACAAGCAAATTTATTTCAAAATATGTCTAGTTTAAAATGGTATTTTCAATATAACATACTTATTAGCCAAAATCCCCACCAATAAATTATCTATAGACAATTAAAATACCAAATTGATATATGTAGATGCCATATATAGGTATTAGTTAGTTCTTTCATTAATCTACTTAATAAACAATTATTTATTGATTATCTATAATGTTTGAGGTATTGTAGAAGCTGGATATTTGAGGTACCATACCTTTTCAATAAACTTCCTATTTGGAAAGTGAAAAAAACATACAGCCAGATTATTATAATGCATTTAAAATGTTAAATGTGTCATAAGATAACTTTCTAACACCACAGTTAGTACTGAAAGGTGGGAAACACAACTTTCAAACTGAGGGACATTAAGAAGATTTCCTGGAGAAGGCAGTCTTTGAGTTGTACTTTAAAGAATCGGTAAAACAGCATGATTTATAATCCTTTGGGTATATAACCAGTAATGGGATCGCTGGGTCATATGGTACTTCTAGTTCTAGATCCTTGAGGAATCGCCATACTGTTTTCCATAATGGTTGAACTAGTTTACAATCCCACCAACAGTGTAAAAGTGTTCCTATTTCTCCACATCCTCTCCAGCACCTGTTGTTTCCTGACTTTTAAATGATTGCCATTCTAACTGGTGTGAGATGGTATCTCATTGTGGTTTTGATTTGCATTTCTCTGATGGCCAGTGATGATGAGCATTTTTTCATGTGTCATTGGCTGTATGAATGTCTTCTTTTGAGAAATGTCTGTTCATATCCTTTGCCCACTTTTTGATGGGGTTGTTTGTTTTTTTCTTGTAAATTTGAGTTCTTTGTAGGTTCTGGATATTAGCCCTTTGTCAGATGAGTAGATTGCAAAAATTTTCTTCCATTCTGTAGGTTGCCTGTTCACTCTGATGGTAGTTTCTTTTGCTGTGCAGAAGCTCTTTAGTTTAATAAGATCCCATTTGTCAATTTTGGCTTTTGTTGCCGTTGCTTTTGGTGTTTTAGACATGAAGTCCTTGCCCATGCCTATGTCCTGAATGGTATTACCTAGGTTTTCTTCTAGGGTTTTTATGGTATTAGGTCTAACATTTAAGTCTCTAATCCATCTTGAATTAATTTTCGTATAAGCAGTAAGGAAAGGATCCAGTTTCAGCTTTCTACTTATGGCTAGCCAATTATCCCAGTACCATTTATTAAATAGGGAATCTTTTCCCCATTTCTTGTTTTTCTCAGGTTTATCAAAGATCAGATGGCTGTAGATGTGTGGTATTATTTCTGAGGACTCTGTTCTGTTCCATTGGTCTATATCTCTGTTTTGGTACCAGTACCATGTTTATTGCGGCACTATTCACAATAGCAAAGACTTGGAATCAACCCAAATGTCCATCAGTGACAGACTGGATTAAGAAAATGTGGCACATATACACCATGGAATACTATGCAGCCATCAAAAAGGATGAGTTTGTGTCCTTTCTAGGGACATGGATACAGCTGGAAACCATCATTCTCAGCAAACTATCGCAAGAACAGAAAACCAAACACTGCATGTTCTCACTCATAGGTGGGAACTGAACAATGAGATCACCGGGACTCGGGAAGGGGAACATCACACACCGGGGCCTATCACGGGGAGGGGGGAGGGGAGAGGGATTGCATTGGGAGTTATACGTGATGTAAATGACGAGTTGATGGGTGCTGACGAGTTGATGGGTGCAGCACAGCAACATGGTACAAGTATACATATGTAACAAACCTGCATGTTATGCACATGTATCCTAGAACTTAAAGTCTAATAACAAAAAAAAAAAAAAAAAAAGAATCGGTAAAACTTCAGCTGAAGAGATATACTGGAAAGGAGAGTAGTGTTGAAAGCACATTCAGCTATAGCATGAAAATCTTCAGTAATTGGAAGAAAGCAGTTTCCTAATTGAACAATCACTTTATCCATAATTCTCAATTTTAGAATTCATAAAAATATTGAATCTGTTTTATAAAAATACATACTCCTAGGTTCCAATTTCAATGTACTAAATATGAGTCTGCATTGTGAGACCCAGGGATCCACGTTGTAAACTAACACTTTCTAATGTCTCATCTCATATGTACCTATTTTTCATATACAACTATTTTAAAGTATCTAAATATACCCCTAAATTGTACACAATATAATTTCACATATGTAGTTTTAATATAAATAAATAAAACAGTAGTAAAAATGTAACCTTTCTTACTATTCTCATTTTAACATTATCTTTTTGAGATCTTTCCATGTTGCTGTATAAACATCTAATTCATTGCTTCTGACTTCTAAAGAGCACTGTACCAGTAAATGTAAGCATACTTCACTTAAAATAGACACCTAGCAACTTACTAATGCAAACAGTGCTGTGGTAAATATCTTCCTGCATGTCCACTTTTGGACAAATGAAAGTTTCTCTAGATTATTCCCATAATTTGAATTCCTAGGTAATAAAGTATAAGTGTATTAAGTGCTTTCAGGTTGCTTTCTAGAACGGCTGTATATATTTACTTTGCACTGATAGTCCACAAGAGTTCCTGTGACTCCTCTACCTTGTCAACACACAGTACAGGAAATTTGGGAGGTCAGAGGAGTTATAAAAATAGTATGATTTTTTCCCATCTGATTTCTGAACAAATTAAGAAAATATTTAAAGTGGCTCTTGGGAGGTCAATATATATCTCTTTCCATAATAATATGGGCCAAGATAGAACATTGTTTTTCCTCACTAGATCAGGCCGGCTTTCTGATACTCACCAGACAAAGCTGTACAAGAAGCTGCCCCTTAGAAAGACTTGTATTAAATAACTGGTCTCTGAAGGAAGCTTGCTCCTAAGAGGAAGAAGGAAAAGTTTACACATGTCCAGCACTTGTTCCTAAATGTGTCAATTCAATAAATCATTTCATCTGAAGAATAAGAAAAGTATTGGAAAGAGGTCAAAAGCATATGTAATGGGATTCCGTCTATACAGAAAGAGAAATCAGGGGAAATATTTTCCACTAACATATACCTCAGCGTTTTCCTTTTAATATATTGGATTTAACCATATGGCTCATTGTTAGTATAGGTGTAGAGGGCCCTTTGAGAAAATATGAGCAGTTTATTGGGGCAAATGTAGTCCAATTTTCATGAGTCTTTACTCAACTATAATCAGTGTTCCCTTGAGTATTCTCTGGGGACTACAAATAGGTATAATGAATTTTAGACACAAAAAAGCTTTGAAACGGGTCAAATTAATATATTAATTGAATAAATTCCAATAACAATTTGTATCCAGGTCTGAAAATTATTTTTTATTCTATTTCTCATCTTATATTTTGTTTAGCCATGTTGGAAAGCATAGTCCATCAGTATTTCACCAAATGACTAATGATAAATATGTAATTACTTTGAAAAATTAATGGCAATAATTCACTAAAAAGTCAAAATTTGAATATAAACTTCTTTATATTGTCAAATTCTCAGAAAAGAAAGGCTTAACTATAACCTCCCTTGCAAGTAAAAATCCAACAAGATTCAAGCACAACATTTAAAGGCCAATGAAATATTTTCCCCTGATTAGTTAGAAGTCTTACTGACTTACATTAAATTTTTTAAAATTATCCCCAAATTTATTATTTTAGTCAGTCTCAGTAAGTAGACACTCTTTTGCCCCATGTAGAGTAACAGATATTTCATCAGCTGCTTCCTGAAAACAATGTACATTCTTCAAGATATCAAAGGTTCCATTAGCTCAACAACAAGTGCTTCATGAAGCTCACTACTAAGTTATCCAGAAAAGGTTCTAAAGAATTTCTTAAAGTTTAAAGGCAGACTCCTTTTTACCTATTAATTTTATACTAGGCCACAGGGTTGCCGTGCCAGGCAGTGTTTGTGTTTTCAAAGCTCATTATATTTATGTGTCCAAATACTCCAGTAGATATTTAATTTTATCTGAGGTCAGGAGAGTAGGTGGGGAAAAAACTTCTTGCCTACTGTCTAAAAATGTCAGTTATGTGAAACTTGTTGGCCAGAATTCACAATCTATAGACTCAAAATCAATTAGAAGACACCTCCAAGAAAGCAATTAATTTGGCACTGGGCACTTCTCCTAATTCTAGGGGTGGGTTTATTCATATCCCCTTGTTGCTACAACAAATTACCACAAATCTGGCTTGAAACAACAGTTTTATCATCTTGCAGTTCTGGTATTCTTCAGTCTAAATGCATTCCCAGAGCTGTGTTACTATTGGTGGCACTGAGATTATCTGTTTCTATGGCTTTTCAAGCTTCTAGAGGCTGCCTGCAGTCCTTGAATTACGGTCACTATGACCTCTGTTTCTATTGTACCATCTCCTTCTCTCCACTCTGACCCTCCTGACTCATTCCTATAAAGATCTTGGTTATTAAATTGAACCCATCTAGATAACCCAGGACACTCTCCCTATCTCAAGATCCTTAAATCAGTCACATCTGTAAGATATGGATATATTTTACGGGTCATTACTAGGCTTACTATGCAGTGTTTGGAAATAACCAGACAAGTTTTCTTCTCACTGATATTGGTAATCTTTCTTATCCAAATTATTTTTCAAAAAATTAACTCCATTTTACTGTTAAACATTGATTTCTGGATACTTCAGTGCTTTCGGTAGTTGAGCTTTCTCATATAATACAAAATATAGGTACGTATATGTATAATACTTATACTGAAAATGTTAAATAATTACAAAAAGTGTATAAATAATGCACAGCTTAATAACATATATTTCTATCATTGTAACACATTTCCACAATCTTAGTGATCTAAAGCAAAACAAATTTATTATCTTACAATTCTGAAAGTGAGAAGACAGAAGTGGATCTCACTGGGCTAAAATTGAAGAATCAGTAAGTTGTATTCCTTCTGCAATGGTTTCCTTGCCTTTTCCAGCTTCTAAAAACCACCCGCATTCTATGGCTTAGGGCACCATTCCTTCATCTTCAAAGCCAGCAACATGGGGTTGAGTCCTTCTCATGATACCATCTCTCTGGTTTCCTCAATTCTGCCTCCCTCTTCTACTTAAAAGGACTGTGATCTCCTAACCCATCCTACCTTGATAATCCAGGATAATCTTTCCATCTCAAGGTCGTCTGATTATCAACTTTAATTCTATTTGCAATCTTAATTCCCCTCAGTCATGTAACCTAACGTATTTACAAGATTCAGCAGTTTGAACCCAGACATGTTTGGCAGGGGAAAGGGGCATTATTTTGTCCACCATTCCATCTGTTGTTATTATGTAAATACACCCAAGAAATCATAAACACAGGTCAAGAAATGGTTCATCGCCAGCCTATCTGAAGCCTACCACGTCAACTCTGTACCATTTCTACCTTCTTCTTCTCCAATTATAAACACTATCTTGAATTTTACAATTACAGATTAATTTGTTATGTTGGGAAATTATAAAAAAATGGTACCATATGGTGTGTATGCTTTTGTGTCTGACTTTTAGTCTTTCAACATTTTTCTTGTGATATTAATCCCTGTTCTACTGGTATATGTTTATGTTTACTGCTATGTAGTATTTTACTGCATGAATAATACACAACATACTTATTCATTCAAATATTGATGAACATTTCAATTGCTTTCAAATTGAGATTTCAAATGGTAAAACAGAAAATTATGTAAATGAATTTTATTGTTTATGTGCAAGTATATTGAGTATAAAACTGGAAGGTAAAATGTGGGGCCACTGGACAAACATATGTGCTCATTTGACAATGTCGAAATAGTTTTCCCCAGTAGCCAATATAATTACACTCTCAACAGAAATTGAAGAATATTAGTTGCCAGGATAGTTTACCATGAACCATGTTGAATTTTATAATGCATATTGTCCTGAATTGACTGTGATAATCAACTTTCTTCTCCTTTATTTGGTTAATATGTTGAGTTACAACTGATTTTCCAATGTCGAAACAGTGTTGCATTCCTGGAGAAGAAAACAGTTTGCTCATGGCATATTTATATGTTTATTATCTATCTATCTATCACTTGATATTGTTTCTTAAATTTTTTTAAGATTTTCACATTCATGAACAAAACTGAGATTAACTTTTTTTTTCAATGTCACGTCTTGTCTTTATCAGGTTTTATATCAAAATGAAGTAAGATAGAAATTGAGTTCTTTATTACGATTTCTGAAAGTGCTTGCATGTTTGCTTTTTAAATTGTTAGCAGGATTTATCAATGAAGCCATCTCAACCTAGAAACCGTGAAAGTGTGTGTGTGAAAAGTTTTAATTATAAATTTAATTACTGTTTCAATTATCAATTTCTGCAGATGAACATATCTCAAAACTCAGCAGCTCTAAACAATTTTATTTTGTGGGTCAGGAATTCAAAGAGCTCAGGCTGGGTGCTTCTTAATTGAGTTTAATTATGGGATAATTTCCAACTACTGGCTGGTGTTACAGCAACCTGAAGGTTCAATTGGGCTGACATCTAATATGGCTCACTCTACACAGCTGTGAATTCATGCAGGCTGTCTGCTGGGAGATCATCTGAAGTTTTTAAATGCCTACACGTGGACTCTCCAGATGGCAGTCTTAGGATAATTTAACATCTTTACATGGTTACTGGCTTCCTCAGAGCAGTGTCCCATTAGAAATAGGCAGAAGCTGGCTGGGTGTGGTGGCTCACACCTGTAATCCCAGCTACTCGAGAGGCTGAGGCAGGAGAATGGGGTGAACCTGGGAGGAGGAGCTTGCAGTGAGCGGAGATTGTCTCTGCACTCCAGCCTGGGTGACAGAGCAAGACTCTATCTCAGCCAAAAAAAAAAAAAAAAGGCAGAAGCTGTGTAGTCTTCAATTTTATCTTGATGATCTATCAGTTACTGAGGGAACTATGGTAAAATGCTTCAGTGTGACTATAAATTTGGCTATTCTTTGTAACTTATCAACTTTGGGAAATTTTTGTCATTACTTCTTGAAATATTTTTTCTATCTCTTGTTTTCTGACTTCTCATCGTGTGACTCTGAGTATGAAAGTTAGACCACTTGATATTGTCTCACAGGCCACTGGAAGTCAGCTAATATTTTTCCAACTTTTTTGCTCTCTGCTTTACTTTAGATCGGATTTGTTATGTCTTCAAAGTCACTGATATTTTCTTCTGCAATATCTAATCTGGAATTAACTCCAGTCAGCGAATTTCTCAGTACACAAAAATTATGCTTATTTTTCAAAGTTTCACCTAGCTTTATGTTTCCCATTTCTTTTCTCAGCAGTTTGTTTCCCTTTAAGTCTGTGAGCGGATCTGTGATAGCTACTTTAGAGATGATGTCTACTAATGACATAATATTACCACTTCTGGATCTCTTTCCGGATACTGATTTTTCTCCTAGTTTTATTTCACATTGTTCTGATGTTGGATATATCTAGTAATTTTTAAAATCAGAAGCTACACATCACTTTTCTGTATTTTTTTTAATGCTGTACCACTATAATACTATATTTTTTTTTTTTTTTTTTTTTTTAAATGAGTATTGAGTTTTGTTCTGGCAGGAAGCTAATCTATTTGCAGATTACCTTAACCCTTTCCTGACTTGTTTGTAACTTTTGTTGGAGGCAGAGTTACCTTTATTTCAGAACTATTTCAGTCGTCTCACTAAAGCACAATTCTTCTAATGTCTCTTTTGAATGTTGTTGGTGTTTATGAGGACTTTTCACACTGGATGGTTAGAATTCAAATATCTTGAAGTCTTATGACCCAGGAGCATTGTTCAACACACAGCTCCTCGGTCATTCTTTAACAGCCTCATGGAGTTTCACCCTGTGTATGCATGCCTTGGTATTTACCAATAGATTCAAAGGTCTTTTCAGTTCTCTGGATCTCTTTATCTATGTATTTCCCTATTGTCCATAACTCCACAAATTTCAGCTGCTACAGTCTCCTTGAATCTAATCTCTCTTTCTTCAATAAAGGAAAATGATAATGCCTTCTTAATATGTCACTGAGCATTAGGCATGAATTTTTGATGAAGTATGTATGATTCAATGCAGCCTAATAACATCTGGAAAACTATCATAAACAGCATTAGAACTATGATAATAAAATTTACACTGGCCATTGGCCAGTTATATCAATTTCATTCACAAAACAATTCATTGTTAAGATTTTTATAGTCAACCTTAAACCTTTCAACACAAACATATAAAGCAAACAATATTTCTTAAACTGAATAAACTTAAGCAGTGAAATATTTTCGGTAAATATAACTGTATTACTATTTAAATATTATTATTTTATAAGTTTATCTAAGTAATAAATATAAACATTGCTTTAGTCTCATTAGTGAGATACAATATTAGATTCAAATAAAAGTGATGGTTGTAGTCTCCCATTATTGTGAATATTATAATTATGTTTATTGATTTTTTTCTACTCTTTAAGGCTTACTAGTTACTTTGTCTTCTAAATCTCATTAAGCCAAGATAAAAAATTCAAATGGACAGTGTTAATCTTTTATAATCTATTACTTCATGCCAAATGCATTTCAGAACAGAGGATAAAAGCTGACCAGTATTATGTTAGTATGAAGAGAAGTGTTATACTGTCATGATTAATGACATTCTATACAGTGGTTTAAGACCAAAGGCTCAGAAATTAGCCTAGCTGGGTTTAAATCCTGCGTTCACTAGTCACTGAAATGAAAATTTAGCAAATTATTTAACTCATCAATGGGCTTCCTTTATTTAAAATAAGAATCAGAGTTATATTTAGTATTTAAGACTGTTGTGAAGATTAAAATGAAATAGTGCATTTAAAGTTTTCAGCATAAGTACAAGCACATGAGTAAATACTGAAAATAAATAGTTTTATAAGTATTGAATGCAGAGAAGAGATGATGGTGACACAGAAGATCTTGTACCCTAGAACATTTGAATATTCAAATTTTCAAAGAAATCATGAATTAGCCAAATTTCCTGTTTACATGAGGTCCTCTGAGTTTTGGTACTAACCTCTTTGGTATTAGAATCAAAGTTTTGATAATACTCTTTTAAGTTCATGAAAATGAATATCTGATATTGTCTTAGTGCTTTGGGGATGCTAAAATAAAATATTATAGACTGTGTGGCTTGTAAGCAACTGAAATTTATTTCTCGCAGTTCTAGAGGCTGGGAAATTCAAGATAAAGGTGCCAGTGCATTCATTGTCTGGTGAGGACCCATTTCTTATTTCATAAACAATACCTTCTCACTGTATTTTCACATGGGGCCTCTTTTATAAGGGAACTAATCCCATTCACAAAGGTTCTGCGCTTATGCCCTAATCTCCTCGCCCCATCTTGTAATACCATCAATACAGGGGTAGGGTTTTAACTTATGACATTAGGGGGTTAAAAACATTCAGACCATAGCAGGTATCAAATCTGTCTCATAAGTAGAGTGAAAATAATGCGCAACATTTGATATAAATCTTTCCTAATGACAGCTGCACCACCTTTGTCAAAATCTAAGTTCCCTCTATTGTTGTCTGCAAGCACCCTGCAGTGACCTTAACAGTTAACACACACTCTATTGCACCTCTCTGACCTTTCGGTTTCTCTACTACCAACTGTGACTTCCTTGAGGACAGTTTTATCTTAGTCATTGCCATTTACTTAATTTTGTTATAAAATATCAACAAGGGTAGATATTTTTAAAATGTCTTTTGGATAAATAAGTAAATGAATGAATAGAAACTTGTAAATATTTTCTATATAATCAATTCTGGGTTTTGTTTGTTTTAAGAATTACTTGAGAAGATTGACAGTGATCTCCACACTGGTAAAGATACTCAGATTAATTTCTGGAACATAGTACCTTCTTTTCCAATTCTTAATTTCTCTGTAATAGGTTATTTTTAAATAACAATTTTGAGAAAATAATACAAGTGCTGATATAAGGAGTTAATGTATTAAGAATAAAATGAAGAAAAGTTACAAGGACTTAATTGAAAATTATAAAATAATGTTATCAATCCATTTCCTTCTTTCTGCAGCTCTGTACCTCTTTATCATTGAGTTCATAATCTTCCATAAATGCCCATTTCTTGGAACATCTGTGTAGAGAAAGTTTGTTCTACAAGGAAGATAAAAGATATTATAAATATAATGAAGTAGAGAAAGAAAGAAACTAAGCTTTAATGGTGTTGGCCTGCAAATGCCTCGAAGTGGAAAGGATTACAAATATTGGTAAATTTGTGTGTCTTTGATGTTTTAAATAAGCCAGAAAGTTAGTGTATCATTTTTTATTTGAAAGCAATTTTAAATTCATTCAAATTGTTTCTCTTGTATTACTCATCAGCATACGTTCATACTTACTTACACAAATATCCATGTGTGCGCATATAAAGATTATAGCTAACTCTCAAACATGCAAGTAAGATCTGGGCTGCCCAGATAAGATATGGTAAAGTAGCAAATGGGAATTTATCTCTCAAGCATTTTGAGAGTTCTGCTAATTGAAAGAGACCTATTTATGTATTTATTGGGAAAGTCAAATATGCCAAAATACTGCATTGTATATAATATCCAATTCTATTACATCGATGATTTCCTAAAAGTCAATAATTTGGCTTTTGAAGGGTAATTCCATTAGAGAAGATAGTTTAGTTCAAAAGTACTGGGCCAGCAGTCAAAATTCCCAGGTTTAAGTGCAATATTTTTCAATTTCTCACTGTGTGACCTCAGGAATATTGCTCATTTTCTGATATATTATACATATTTTATAGATTCTTAACTCTAAAACACTGTTTTTAAAAAAGGATTCTACATGAAGAAATTCTGAATGAAAATAAAAAATAACATAGATCCACATAGCCAAAGTAGTCTATTTTTATTTATTTGAAATAGGTTACTGCCTGACCTCCAAATCATTTAACTTCACATCAGTATTATATTATGTAATTCTTATAAATTGTTGTGTGTGTACATATGCACTCGTGTTTAACTGTTTAGTGCAAGATACAGTATCCTTACTCCACATTGGGTCCAGGAATGTATTCTTAATTCCTTTATGAAAATTTTGAGCAAAACTATTAAAAAAACAGATCATTAAACAATGGCTAAACTAGACACATCTTAAATGATTCATAATTCTCAACCCTACAATTGCCATACTGAATGAAATGTTATTTGCATTCTAGAACCATAGTGCACTTGGAGTAAATCCTGATTTTGCAACTTGTGAGTTATGTGATATAAAATGTTATTTAAGTATTCTAAATTTAAGTTTTCTTAACTATAAAAGAAGGGATGATAAAAGGAAGCTTTTTTTTTTTTCTGTGATTCATATGTGTCCAGCATGTTCTAAGTACCTTAAATGTGTTTTCTAATTTAGTCCTCACAGCAACCTAATGAGTCAGGTTGTATTATTCTTTTTATTTGTTATGTGGCTGGGGAAACCTAGAGAAGTGAAAGGGCCACATGAATGAAACAAAACAAAAAGCAGCTTATTAGGTGAAAGAGGTAGAAATTGGAAATTCTGTCAGTCTGATTGCAGAAACACTTCATTATACTGTTTCCCTGGCAAGTTCTAGATGAAATGAAGGAAAGGCATTTACC
Organism: Macaca mulatta; assembly: GCF_049350105.2. Classification (NCBI taxonomy): domain Eukaryota; kingdom Metazoa; phylum Chordata; class Mammalia; order Primates; family Cercopithecidae; genus Macaca; species Macaca mulatta. The sequence continues at coordinate 98,862,379 of NC_133419.1, forward strand.
TGCAGAGGAAGACATCTGGCACTAATAGCTGATGATCTATTAAAATTTAAAAAAGAAAAAAAATCACTCCTGTTCCTGCTATTGCTATTGCTTCTTTTGCTGCAGTTAACACTATTACTATGCCTACTAGCTATGAATCTCCTTTTCTGTCAAGGTATCTATAGATTACAACACATTCTTCCATTCATCTAGCTTGTCTTTCTCTTAGAATAAAAATACACTGAACAGTTTCTTTAAAGCTAAAAATAACAAAAGACTAACAGTGATAATTCATAAAATTTTCCTAACTATATCACTAAGAAACACATATCCTAAGCTGCACTTCCCTGAAAATTATCGCTTGATCTCAAAACTGCAATTACTTTTGTACCAACCTAATATTTTAATTGCTTTTACAATACCATACTGTTGTAAAGGAATTGAGTCCTAATATTCTTATTTGGTTCATTATTAAAAGGTACATATTGCCAAGGTACCTACTGATTCTTGAATAGAATTCACTTTATCATAAAAACTAAAAGAAATTAACATACCCTTATTCTTCACTAATAGAGTGTGGTGGATCTATTTTCAGAGAATACACCACATTACCATTTTATTTTATTTTATTTTATTTTTATTTTTTGAGACAGAGTCTCATTGTGTTGCCCAGGCTGCAGTGCAGTGGCACAATCTTGGCTCACTGCAACCTCCTCCTCTGAGGTTTAAAAGATTCTCCTGCCTCAGCCTCCCAAGTAGGTGGGATTACACGCATCCACCACCACCACCATGCCAGGCTAATTTTTGTATTTTTAATAGAGACAGGGTTTCACCATGTTGGTCAGGCTGGTCTTCAGTTCCTGACCTCAAAAGATCCATCCACCTCAGCCTCCCAAAGTGCTGGGATTATAGGTGTGAGCCACTGTGCCCAGCCACATCACATTACAGTTCATAAATATGCATGATTCACATACATAGAGAATTCAACATCTAGAAAAATTTGTGTTATGGTATTGGGGACAAACATTTTGTAGAAAAATCTCAACTAGTTTATGAATGGTACAAAGGTTGTAACACTTGCTATATTGGAAATATTTCAGACTGTTATCAATAAATATCTTTAAATTATACTAGAGTGCTATGCTCTTCCTGGAAAGCTTGACCTTTTGTGGTGTCTTATATTCTTAAATTGGAACTCATCAAGATTTCTTGAACTCCTGCTGATCCTACTCTGTCCATTAAGTTCTAAACATAATTCAAATTCGCATTTATACAATCAGGGATAAAATGGAGATTTTAAACCACAGGTCTTGTTCACATTTTAAGGTATATTTTTAGTTATTTTACTTTCACACAATGATTTTTTTTGTTGATTTAATTTGTGCTTCCCAAGACATTCTTTTTAGTAGATACTATATTTTTTCTTCCGTAAATCTTAATTTAAGCAAAAATCTTGATTTTGCTTAATTTCTTTTTAAAAACTTTTTAAAATGCAATTTCCTAATGACCATTCTCAGTTAGTTGGAGATGTCGTTTGCATGACTAAAGAGGAAATACAATAACTTTAAAAGCTCTAATTTTCCATAAAACGTTGTTATAAAACTCACATACCCTTTGAGAAGTCAGAAAGCAGCATGCTTCCTATCTGAATTATGTCAATCATAACGCATTCAAATTGCTGTTTTACTTAGCTTTTATAAAATCTAACAAAGAAAAGATTATTTTTAGTCATTCTAGAGTTGATAGAAAATAAACAAAACTACAAGATTTAGTTAAAATTTCATGTGGAATATAATGAAAACAAAAATTTCCCATTGACAAGGATATTACCAAACAAACGGAAAAGCAATAGCATTCTTTGTGTCAATGAAACCACATTACAATAAATAAATACCAGCTCTTTGCTTTGAGAGTGACATAAGCACAGTCAGTATGTTAAAAAAATACTTTATGTCATTGAATTAATTATAAGCATCTCATCATAGCTTTAATAGATGTACAATTTTAAAATACAGAATTTGAAAAGTTAATCAATTTTCTACACAGAGAGAGGATATTTTCTAGTAGAATATATTCAATGTTGCACAATGTGTGACATATGATTATATATTGAATATGTTGTATGGAAAGAGTTTTAAAATTTAAATCTCTCCATCACTTACAATGATTGCGACTTTGACTTTATACCTTGCTTTCCTTTTCATGTGTTGGTAATGAAGATAAAGTAAAATATATGCTTATCTTATAAAGATCTTTTTTTTTCTCTCTTTATCTTACTTTTATGCTATCTATGCCAGCTTCGGAGTAGAAAGCCTATGAGAGGAGTACTGATTCATCAATGTTAAGGAGAGAGAGAGGGAGAGAGGGAGAGAGAGAACGGGGGAGAGAGGAAGTGTGGGAGAGAGGGAGAGAGCAAGCATGTACATTATGTTTAATGAGACAATGGTTACCCAGGAGAGAATCTGTGCCATCTTCTCTGCTCCCAGTAAAAGTAGGGCCACAGTCAGTTCTGGTTTTATAAAAGCATTACTAACAACTAATTGCTATCATTCAGTTAGCATGTCAAGTATATAGGCAATGATGTCAAGTATTTCCATCCTTTACCACCTTATTTTTTCCAAACTCTATAAAATGTCCTTCAAAATTAAACACTGCAAATAAAGGAAATTTCCATTCAATAATATTCAATTCAAGTTTAATTTCAGCTTTGTTATTTCAAGAACAATTCCATCTACAAATATCGCCTAAGTGTTCACTATAAGTCAAGTACTATGTAACATAAAAGAACTAAAAAAGAATAAAACAGATACAATATTCTCTCAGCATTTACAGTTTACTAATGAATGTAAACAAATTACTTGTAAGTTTACATTTGAAGCATCTACTCAAATGTACACTTTCTTTGAGAATGAAATGGAGCTCAGTACTCAGGGTGTGAGCTATCACATTAAGAGACTATTAAATGATGTATGATATCTTCTTTCTTTGCTACTTTCTTCATCATCTGTTGTGATTAAGTTGATTGCACTACTGCAACCTAAGCTTTGAGCTCTTAAGGTGCTCCCGTACCGCTACATTAAGGACCATTGGTCTTACGTGTTTGTTTTCATAATTAGTTTAACACCTCATATCACACTGATCTTTTTCTATTAAGTTTGTAAGAAGGGTTACCAGTAATCTCGAGCCTCTGTATAAGCCTCTACTATACATTTCTTCTGTCTGATTCTGGCAATACCTACCACTGTGTTCCAGCTGTCTGCTAGGACACCCTGACACATCACCTTGAAAAAATTTCTGTTACCAATTATCATCCATACTTGCAATTAAACATTACACACTCACATTGCCTGCCTCCACTCTTAGTACCTGGGTGCTATTCAGCAATAACTACCTCTATATACTCTCCCTCTATATCCATCTACTATCAACAATTTACCAGGGTCACTATCTCAATAATGATTCTCAGCATTAAAAAGATAGACATTTATAAAATCGCTACTGTACTAGTTTGGGGGTCTCAATTATTCTGGGGAATTTTCTGTGTTATGTGTTATGTTCACATAAAAGCTATCTTGCTCCAACTGTACACATTCTTATTACAGAAGATTCATTATTTTCCCATATACTTTCCTTTTAGAAATCTTCAATGGTAGAGGTATGCCTTTACATAAATGAATGAAAAGAAATAGTGAAGAATAGAGAGTAACAATGATGCCTTAAACTTTATATCTCCAGAAGTTTTTAAATAAACAGAACTCAAGCCTTCTTACTTTTTTGAGAAATGGAAGGCATACCCATACAACTGGAAATTCTAACAGACTAGAGTCATTAGTTCACTGAAAAGTTGATTTATTTTATGTATCATATTTTCATTTTAGTAGATTATATTACTAAAAATCAGTAATATCTCATACCTACAAAGTAGGCTTTTGGGATATTACTGATTTTAAAAGGCATTTATATATGAAGTTTTCCTCAAGCACAGGTTTGATTTTGATAATTTTCTTAATATTACCTATTTTTGAAAGAACTGTTTTTATATTGTTGATGAAAAATATCCATTTTATCTATTTTGAAATCAAAACAAGACAGATTTTTAATTAAAACAAGTGTTCCCATATCTCTTCCTATTATATATTAGAGTTATCTGCTGTTCTCTGGAGTGAGGTACAATTTTTCATGGAATACGAAAATGATAGTAAGTATTCACTGGCTTGCATACAGGAGTATTAATCAGTGGACAATTTGGTTAAATCATTCACGTAACACTTTAATTATTTTTATTTTTCTTGCCCTTTCTTTCATACTTCTTGTCAACAATTGTATTATGGAGGAGGGTACATTACATTAAATATTTCCTTTTATCATCCTTAAGAAACTTCTGTAAAGTGCACACATGAAAGCAGAGCTGTAGACATAATCAAAGGAAGTATAAATATTGTTTTACCAGACTGAAAGTAAGGAAACATTATAATAGATTTTTGGGAAAATTACCTTCTGGAATATAAATGATGGATATGTAATACTGTGTTTCAATGACTAAAAGAAACATAATAAACTTGTTAAAAATGCCTAGAAACACAGTTGTATTCCCAGAAATGAGAAATTTAGTGTTTTGTTTGTTTGTTTGTTTTTTGAGACAGACTATCACTCTGTTGCCCAGGCTGGAGTGCAGTCGATCTTGGCTCACTGCAACCTCTCCCCCACTGGGTTCAAGCAATTCTCCTGCCTCAGCCACCCGAGTAGCTGGGACTATAGGTTCCTGCCACCACGCCCAGCTAATTTCTGTATTTTTAGTAGAGATGGGGTTTCACCACGTTGGCCAAGCTGGTCTCAAGCTCCTGGCCTCAAGTGATCCATCCACCTCAGCCTCCCAAAGCGCTGGGATTATAGGTGTGAGCCACTACATCCGGCCTGGTGCTCACTTTTTAAACGTTTGGTTTGACTATGGATCACTTGGAGCCTCACAAGCAGAGCTCATTGATGAGCTATGTGAGGATTTCTTACTGGAAATGAAGAATCTATAATTTCAATGGGTACAAAGTTTCAATTAGGCAAGATGAATAAGTTCTGGAGAGCTATCATATAGCAGAGTGACAATAGTCAATATGAGATTCTATACTTGAAATTTACTGAGTAGATCTTAAATAATCTTACCACACACATGCACAAAAGATAATTATGTGAAGTGATAAATATGTTTATTATATTGATTGCAGTAATTGTTTTACAATGCATGCATATATCAAAATGTCACTTTGTACATCATAAACTCATAAAACTTTAATTTATTAATTATATATCAATAAAGCTTTTTAGAAGGTGACTTAAAAGCAATTACCATTCAATAGAAACTTCCACACTTGAAATGCTGAAGGCATTTCCCACATAATCAAGACAAATGTTTTACATAGGGTATTTAAAATACTGTTGTAATAACTTTGTTATTCCCCTTCACTTTAGCAAACTCTGAAAGAACACATCATGTGGAAGTTCGTACCATAACAAATATAAATCCTAAATAAGTGAATTTTTAACAGGAAAAAAAAAAGAACTTAAAAATGAAATAAAAATACTGTTTATACAAAATATGACTTAATTCATCTAACTACTTTGATTAACAATTTCTCATATATATAAAAATCTGTGTGTTTGTTGGTGGGTAGGGAGGTGTGAGAGTGTGTGTGGGTGCATTTGTGTGGTTTGCGAGTAACATACCCACGCCTGAGAAATCCACCTGGTATTTGTTCTTTTTTGTTTTGTGCAAGTCATTGCCTAGAACTTCTGGACAAGTAGGTCCTTAATAGAATGCTAGACTCACTGCAAAGGGGGAGATTTTTGGTAGACCATGTTTCTCTTTATTATATTTCTACTTACTTTTCACATCTACCACACAAGACTTAACAAGATTATCATACTGTATGGTGTATCTGAGGAAGTTCAAAGCAATGCAAATAATGCAGAATGCAATGTTAGACTCCTTTGATTGAGAAGTCCTTCCTCACCTCGTTCTTGGTAGGTCTTACTGGCCATCTTCCTCTGCTAACCAGCTTCCTGCCATGTTGTGGGGCTGCTTTTCCATTCCCTACCTCTCTTTTTATCTTTCTTTCTTCTTTTATCGGTCTCTTTGTCTTCCTTTGCTCACTGTCTTTTTATGTCTCACTCAAAGTATGCTTTCTCTCTTTCTCGCTCTTCCTCTGTCATTTCTCTCAATCCTTTTCTTCTTTGTTTTCTTCTCACATTTTTCCTCCTTGTTTTTATTTCCATTCACGTGCTCATACTTTCTTTTTCATTCTTATCTTCCTCACTAAAAGCAGCCTAGGATGATGTTTCTTTGCAATCAAAGGCAAATCCTTCTTAAGAGAAGCTGTGGTTCCAACTACTAAAATAATTTGTTCACCTCAATGCACAAATAATCATTTTAGATACAAATAGAGAAAAATTTATACTGGCATGTGGGTAAGATTTCTTTTTATGAATATGAAAACAGTGTTTATCATTTGTCCTTTTAATGATATCAATACATTTTTGAGTAAAATATATAATTTGAATATCTTAGTACATGTAAAAATGTTAAGTAGCTTGGAAAGTTATATATTGTTATTGAAATCTAGTATGTATAAGTATGGTTATTATTAATGGATTTAAAAAAATTAGAACAGGAGAATTAAAAAAGTAAACCAGTGCATTTGCTTCTATATAAACATAGGTGTAAAATAACACAGAAATAAAAAATGTAAAAGATAAAACACAACACTTTTTATAACAATTATGCAGTTTAAAAATAAAACATAATCAATACAGTTGAAGAATCATTTTATACCTGATAGCTTGCATGCATTATTTGCCGTCTCTCTAAAAGTAATCATCATCCTCAAGATATACACATGTGTGGGTGTGTATGTGTGTATGTAAATATACATATATATGTATTTATATATATTTACATCCCTATCAAATCAGCAATATGTAGTTAGATTTTTATATAAATTATTTTATATTTTATAGTTTCTTGCAGATATTTTAAATTTTGATATATTCAATGTAATAGTCTATAGATTTTCTTAAGTTAAACAACTCTCACATTTCTGAGATGAATTCAATTTGATCATATTTTATAAATATTCACATACATGCACACACACATATATAATTAAATGCATGCAAACAGAGAAAAAGGGTTTTTATTCCTTTTGTAACATTTTAAAATATTACTGCATCTATTATCATTAATGATAAATTGTATTGGCTGGTAATCATAACTTTTTATGCAGTACTTTTCTGAGTTTTCTGGTGTTTCTTTTTTTTTTTTTTGGTATCAAGTCATACTAGTGTCATAAAATTAGTAGACAGGATAACTGTGTTCAACATTTTATGCTAGTAAGTCTTTACAAGTTTGGAAGTAATTGTTCCTTGAACATTTGGTAGCGCTTGCATGTAAAATCACATGTGCCTGTTGTTATTTATTGCAGACTTCTTTAGATACTATTTTTAAATGTACATTTTAGTAGTTCAGTGTGTAATATCACAACTAATTCTTGGACATTCCATTGTTCACCCTTTCCACCAAAAAACAAAACAAAACAAAACAAAACAAAAACCAGTCATACCAATTAGCAGTTATTCCCAATACTCTATTTTCCCTGTCCCCTGACAACTACTAATTTACTTTTTGTCTCTATAGATTTGCCTATTCTGGACATTTCATATAATAAAATGATAGTCTGTGGCCTTTTGTGTCTGGCTTCTTTCACATAACAAAATGTCTTCAAAGTGCAACTGCATTGTTGCATGTAACAATGTGTTATTCCCTTCTATGGCTAAATTATATTCTATTTTATGAATATACCAAACTTTGTTTCTCCATTCATTAGCTGATGAACACTTGTTTCCACACTTTGGCTGTTGTGAATAATGCTGCTACAAACATTTTTCTGCGTGAACATACATTTTCAATTCTCTTAAGTAAATACCTAGGAATGAGAATGCTGGGTCATAAGGTGATATGATTTGGATGTGTGTCCTTTGCAGAGCTCATGTTGAAATGTGATCCTCAATGTTGGAGGTGGGGCTGAGTAGGAGGTGTCTGGGGCACGGGGCTGGATCCTTCATAAATGGCTTGGTGGTGGTGGTGGTGTCATCGCATTAATCAGTGAGTTCTCACTTTATCAGTTCATATGATAACTAATTGCTTAAAAGATCCTGGCACCTCCTGCCTTGTCTCTTACTCCCTCTCTTGCCATATGACATGCTGGCTCCCTTTTACCTTCCACCATGATTGTAAGCTTCCTGAGGCATGCATCAAAAAGCAGATGCTGGCATGATGCTTCATGTACAGCCTGCAGACCCATGAGCCAAATAAACTTCTTTTTTTTGTAAATTACCTAGCCTCAGGTGTTCCTTAATAGAAATGCAAATAAACGGCCAGGCGTGGTGGCTCACGCCTGTAATCCCAGCACTTTGGGAGGCCGAGGCAGGTGGATCATGAGGTCAGGAGATCGAGACCATCCTGGCCAACATGGTGAAACCCCATCTCTACTAAAATACAAAAAACTAGCCAGGCATGGTGGCATACTCACGTAATCCCAGCTACCTGGGAGGCTGAGGCAGGGGAATCACTTGAACCCAGGAGGCAGAGGTTGCAATGAGCCAAGATCACGCCACTGCACTCTAGCCTGGTGAAAGAGGAGACTCCATCTCAAAAATAATAATAATAATAAAGAAATGCAAAAGGACTAGTATATGTGGTAATTCTGTGTTTAACTTTTTGAGGAACTGCCCGACTATCTTCCATAGTGGCTTCATGAGCTTAAACTTAACCTCACCAGTAATGAACAAAGGTACCAATTTTTTCACATCCTCACCACACTTATTTTCCTTTTTTTTAAAAAAAATTACAGCCAAATGTTATCTCATTTTGGTTTTGATTTGGATTTTCTTTATAGTTAATTCATATGGAACCACCAAAGACCCTAAATAGCCAAAGCAATGTATCGAATTTGGGAGCTTTGGGCCATTATGTCTTCAAATATCCTGTCTGTCCGTTTATCATTTTTTCTCTTTTTCTTGAACCCCTAAGATGGATATGTAGTTACACTTAATGATGTTCCACAGATTTCTGAGGATCTGTCCATTCTTCTTCAGTCTTCTGTTTCTCCGATAGAATAATCTCAACTAACCAGTCTTCATTAATTCTTTTTTTTGCCCACTTGAATTTGTTGTTGAGGCCCTCTAGTAAATTTGTTATTTCAGCAATTTTAGCTTTCAACTCTCAAATTATTATTTGGTTGCTTATTATTTCTTTCTCTTTATTAATATTATTGGTTGGTTGAAGCTTCCTTCCTACAGTTTCCTTTAGCTCTTTACACATAGTTTACTTTACTTTATTGTTCATGTTTAAAATAGCTGACTGAAGATATCTGTCTAGAAAATCCAAGATCTGAGTTTCCTCAGCCACAACCTGTATTAATTTTTCTTATGACATCTCATTTCCTAGCTTCCCCTCCAAAGTTTTTGGTTAGTCTATTATTTGCCCCAACAATTATCTATCACTTTAGACAACTTTCAGAACTTGTAATAAATGGATTTATATAGTTTTAGCCCATTTTCCATGCACGGGTTAGATTTTGAGTTTCTCATTCTGTCATCTCACTGATATTAATCCAGTACGAACATTTTTAACTATTGGTTCTATTACTTTGATACTCAAGTATTCTTTTTATTTGTAAATAACTTTTGGTAACTGTTTTTCTTCCCCTCCTTCACCCTGCCCCCTCTGGGAAATAATTGATTTCTATTTGTTTTCATATGAATTGAAACAAATTAGTTGATTGTTATCTTACCTTAAAAATATTCATTGTTCTTTATATTATGTCCTCTCTTTCCTTTTGTTTGCAAGATTGATTTTTTTGGAGTCTTTGTTTCCTTTTTGTTTTCCTTCTTTCATTTTTATATATTTTTTTCTTCCTCCTTTGGTTCCCTATCTTCCCTCTTCCCCACCCCATCGCTTTCTGACAAAATTTTAATTTTTTAATTGGTCTTTTCAAAGAACCAGTGTTGGGCTTTGCTAGCTCCTTCTACTTGGCATTTATTTCTATTTTGTGATTTTTAATTACTGTTGCATTTTTAAATTGTTTATTGTAGTTTATTCTGTTTCTTTTTTGTATAAGTTTATAAGTAGTGCACAGTAATTTTTAGTCAGATTTATAATGAACTAATGAAGGATTTGAGGCTATACAATTTAAAAAAATCTATGTAGCTTCATTTCACAATGTTTAATACAAGGTATTACTTCAAAATTTTATCAGTTTTATAAATGCATATATATGTGAATTCATCAGTCATATATATTTATATTTGATGAACTAATAAATACAACTAATTAGCAAATATATTACCATATATGCATGTGTGGGTGTGTGTATATACACATACGCACACAAGTATATGTTTATTTTCTAAGTTTTTTAAACTAGGATAATTTTTGTGGTGTATCTAAACATTTTCAGATGTAAGTTATAAATCATATAGTTAAATTTCAAATAACGCGAGTTTTAACGGCATGAGTCCACGTATACAGAGATTTTCTTATGCTTCTGCCACCCCTAAGACAAGACCAACCCCTCCTCTTCTTCCTTCTCCTCAGCCTACTCAAAATGAAGATGATTAAGATAAAGATCTTCATGATGATCCACTTATACTTAATAAACAGTAAATGTATTTTCTCTTTCTTACATTTTATTTTCTCTAGCTTACTTTACTGTATAAACGGAGTATGTAATACATGTAATATACAAAATATGTGTTAAACGTTTATGTTATTTGTAGGGCTTCCGATTGACCATAGGCTATTAGTAAATTAAGTTTTAAGGAATCAAAAGTTACATGCAGATTTTCAACTCATGAGGACTTGGGACACCTAATCCTCACATTGTTAAAAAGTCAACGTCATTTATCATTCATTTAATTATGAATTACTAAAATATTTTGATTTTAGTCTTCTTACATGATCCCTATAATGCATATATTTTTCAAATTTCCTTACATTTCCTTGAGTTGTCCTATGTTTAATTTGTTAACTGTTAATTTAATGCTGTGATAAGGCATTTTCACGTTTGTATACACTTTAAAATAGTTATATAACTAATTGTGAAATAATGTTTATTAATCAAAATTTTTGTTATCTATATAATTACTGTCTGGTTGACTCATCAATTTTTAATAAAGGGTAGATCACATTTTTTTCTTATGATGCTTTATTTTCAGTGTCTTCAAGTTTTGTAAATTTTTGCTTTATATAGAGACTTCTTAATAATTTCTTACAAATTTAGAATATGCATTTTCCCAGATGAAATTAACATATTATTTAATGATTATCCCTAATTCTACTACTGAAGTTTTGCCTAAAATTATATTTTTAATCTTCATATAATTGTTTAACCTTTATTTTTGTTTTCCAGGCATAACTTTTGTATCTATTATTTTACTTTAGAATTTCTGAGCTTCTCTATTTTAAGTGTTTAAACTTTTAAATACAAAAAGTTAACTTTTTGCAATGTTTGCACGTGTCTTGTACACGTGAAATTTTTCTATTATTTTGATTTTCTTCCTTGTAGTCCTGCTTTCTTTTCATATTTTATTTTTTTATGCCTGTTTCTTAATTTTCCCAGTAACTCCATTTTATTAACTGTTTATTTTCTTGCTTTCAACATCTTCTTCAAATTATTCCTTCTATTTTTAATGGGAACTATTCATTCTATTTTGATTATTAGTTGATTACTCTAGTTTTTAATAAGGATTTTTTTTTTTTTTGGAGACAGAGTTCCACTGTTGTTGCCCAGACTAGAGTGCAATGGCACCATCTTGGCTCACTGCAACCTCCAACTCCTGGGTTCAAGTGATTCTCCGGCCTCAGCCTCCTGACTAGCTCTGATTACAGGTATGAACCACCATGCCTGGCTAATTTTGTATTTTTAGTAGAGACAGGGTTTCTCCATGTTGGTCAGGCTGGTCTCAAACTCCCAATCTCAGCTGATCCGCCAGCCTCGGCCTCCCAATGTGCTAGGATTAAAGGCGTGAGCCACCACGCCTGGCCTTTAACAAGTATTTTTAACCTAAAAGTATAATTTAGAAGTTTAACTACTGGTACTTTAATAATCCTTTAAAACTGTTTTAACTCTATAATTACATTTGTATTTAATGTATTTGAGTACATTATTCAGCAGATTATTCCACTGAGTCAATAACTTACTTCATTTAAAATACCACAGAACAATATGTAGTTCATTATAAGAACTCAATTAATGGTATTTATCATCATTGTTGATGTTATAACCCCCCTACTTTCATATTGGTATTATTTTATGTTTGTGGTATTTGTTTAGATTTAACGATGTGTTTACCAATTTCTTTACTCAACATTTATGTTGTCATCATAGAAATTTACTGTGAAATAATTGTCTTTCTTCTCGTAGTTGATTCTTTATAAGTGAGTTGAGTGTAATCTTGGTAATCTCTTGATCTTTATCCATCCGAGTTTCTCTTTAAAAAAAATCCTGTTGAGTAAAGTATTTCTTGGTTACAGAACATATTTACTTTCTCAGTAGTTTGCAATTATTCTCTTCTCTTTTTTCTACCATCGCTTTTGTAGTGACATCTGTGTTTTTTGTTGTTTATCTTATAATGCTTGATGTTCTTTAGTTTCACAGCAGTTTCAGTGCATATTTTTATTTTCCCTAATGAGCATATTTTATGTTCCTGTATCTTAAGACTCCTTTTCAGTGTTCTCAAAATTATTCATTATTTTTTCTAATATAGAGTTTTTTATTCATTGCATTTTCTCCATTTGAGGATCTGATTAAAAGTGAATTGAACATATAATATAGTGAATTGAACATATAATATATTGTTGTTGTTGTTTGGAACTCTGTTTTCTCTCCCTCTAATCTAGATCCCATTTACTAATTATCTCTATAACTTTGTTCAGAATTCTATTTAATCCCTCCAATGAGTTTTTATTTTCAGTGATAACAGTTTGTTGCTTTTTTAAACAATATTTAAAAAATCTGAATTAGATTTTTAAAAATTATCGTTATAGTTATATTTTAATTATTATTCTACTTGTTAATGTTTTTAACACAGTATTCATATCATCATAAATTATATTCAATACCTGTGTTTAATTCTTCTGCTTGTTTTAATGCAAAGCCTAGCTCACAGTGTTTTGGTTTTGGTTTATGTTTAGAAAACTTTGATTAGAAATACATACAAATAAAGTAAAAATCAATAATAATGCATCTTTAGAAATAACACATTTTTCAATTGCCTGATGTATTAGTCCATTCTCATGCTACTATAAAGAACTGCCCAAGACTGGGCAATTTATAAAAGAAAGAGCTTTAATTGACTCACAGTTCAGGGTGTCTGGGAAGGCCTCAGAAAACCCTACAATTATGGTGGAAGGGGAAGCAAACACACTCTTCTTCACAAGGGGGCAGCAAGGAGAAGAATGAGAGCCAAATGACGGGGGAAACTCCTTATAAAACCATCAGATCTCGTGAGAACTTACTACCATGCATGGGTGACACTGTCCCCATGATTCAATTACCTCCCACTGGGTCTCTCCCACGACATGTGGAGATTATGGGAACTACATTTCAAGATGAGATTTGGGTGGGGACACAGCCAAACCACATCACCTGATGGCCTACGTGCAGGCCAGTTCTATACAAAATTACCCTAAATTTACATAATTTTCAGAAAGGTGAAGGATATCAAAGTGTGATGCCTTGTTATTGTTTGTGGCTCTCTCAATCTGATGTGCACTCAAATGTTTACTTTTTTCAATGTTTACACATGTACTTTTGTAATAATAGGAACACCATAAACATATTATTTTTTATTAATCTCACAATTTTATATACCAATGGTTTCTATAATTGCATTTTGGATTCTGCCTATTATGACAATTTTTACTTTATTTGATTTATCTAAATACACAAAAATCTTGAGATTAATTAGAGAAAATATACTATTTCTTTAAATTAATTTGAGTTAGGATTCCCAGGCAAGATGGCTGAATAGGAACAGCTCCGGGTCTGCAGCTCCCAGCAAGACCAACGCAGAAGGTGGATGATTTCTGCATTTCCAACTGAGGTACCCAGTTCAGAATCTCGCTGGGACTGGTTAGACAGTGGGAGCAGCCCATGGAGGGTGAGAAGAAGCAGGGTGGGGCGTTGTCTCACCTGGGAAGCTCAAGGGGTCAGAGAACTCTTTCTCCTAGCCAAGGAAAGCTGTGAGGGACTGTGCCCTGAGGGATGGTGCTATCTGGCCCAGATACTAGGCTTTTCCCATGGTCTACGCAAGCCACAAACCAAGAGATTAACTCCAGTGCATACACCACAAAGGCTCTGGGTTTAAAGCACAAAAGTGGATGACCATTTGGGCAGACACTGAGCTAGCTGCTGGAGTTATTTTTTTGTACCACAGTGGTGCCTAGAATGCCAGCAAAACAGAACTGTTTACTCCCCTGGAAAGAAGGTTGAAGTCAGGGAGCCAAGTGGTCTCGCACAGCGGATCCCAGCCCCACGGAGCCCACCAAGCTAAAATCTACTGGCCTGAAATTCACGCAGCCAGCACAGCACTCTGAAGTCGACCTGGGATACTCAAGCTTGGTGGGGAAAGGGGCATCCACCATTACTGAGGCTTGAGTAGGCAGTTTTCCCCTCACAGTGTAAACAAAACCACTTGGAAGTTCAGACTGTGCAGAGCCCATTGCAGTGGCTCAAAGCCTCTGAAGCCAGACTCCCTCTCTAGATTCCTCTTCTCAAGGCAGGACATCTCTGAAAGAAAGGCAGCAGCCCCAGTCAGGGGCTTACAGATAAAACTCCCTTCTCCCTGGGGTAGAGCACCTGCAGGAAGGGACAGCTGTGGTCGCAGCTTCAGCAGACTTAAATGTTCCTGCCTGCTGGATCTGAAGAGAGCAGCGGATCTCCTAGCACAGAGCTTGAGACTGCCTACTGAAGTGGGTCCCTGACCCCTGTGCCTTCTGACTGGGAGACACCTCCCAGTAGGGGTCAACAGACACCTCTTACAGGAGAGCTCCGGCAGCCATCTGGCGTGGACTCCTCTGGGACGAAGCTTAGGAGGAGGGAGCAGGCAGCAATCTTCACTGCTCTGCAGCCTCCACTGGTGATACCCAGGCAAACAGGGTCTGCAGTGTACCCTCAGCAAACTCCAGCAGACCTGCAGAAGAGGGGCCTGACTGTTAGAAGGAAAACTAACAAAGAGAAAGCAATAGCATCAACATCAACATCAACAAAAAGGAAGGTCATGCAAAAACGCCATCCAAAGTTCACCAACGGCAAAGACCAAAGGTAGACAAATCCATGAAGATGAGGAAAAACCAGCACAAAAATGCTGAAAGTTCCAAAAACCAGAATGCCTCTTCTCCAAAGGATCACATGATCACATAAATGATCTGATGGAGCTGAAAAACACAGCACAAAAACTTCATGAAGCATACGCAAGTATCAGTAGCCGAATCGATCAAATGGAAGAAAGGATATCAGAGATTGAAGATCAGCTTAATGAAATATAGCATGAAGACAAGATTAGAAAACAAAGAATGAAAAGGAATGAACAGAGCCTCCAAGAAATATGGGACTATGTCATTAGACCAAACCCATGATTGATTGGTGTACCTGAAAGTGATGGGGAAAATGGGACCAAGATGGAAAACGAACTTCAGGAAATTTATTATCCAGGAGAACTTACCTAACCTAGCAAGACAGGCCAACATTCAAATTCAGGAAATACAGAGAACACCACAAAGATACTCCTTGAGTAGCCCCAAGACACATACTTGTCAGATTCACCAAGGTTGAAATGAAGGAAAAAAAATGTAAAAGGCAGCCAGAGAGAAAGGAAGGGTAACCCACAAAGGGAAGCCCATCAGACTAAAAGCAGATCTCTCAGTAGAAACCCTACAAGCCAGAAGAGAGTGGGGGCCAATATTCGACATTATGAAAGGAAAGAATTTTCAACCCAGAATTTCATATCTAGACAAACTAAGCTTCATAAGTGAAGGAGAAATAAAATTATTTAGAGACAAGCAAACGCAGAGTGATTTGGTCACCACCAGGACTGCCTTACAAGAGATCCTAAAGGAAGTACTAAATATGGAAAGCAAAAACCAGTACCAACCACTGCAAAAACAAGCCAAAATGTAAGACTATCCACACTATGAAGAAACTGCATCAAATAATGGGCAAAATAAGCAGCTAGCATCATAACAGGATCAAATTCACACATAACAATATTAACCTTAAATGTAAACAGGCTAAATGCCCCAAATAAAAGGCACACACTGGCAAATTGGACAGAGTCAAGACCCATCAGTGTACTGTATTCAGGAGACCCATCTCTCGTGCAAAGACACACATAGGCTCAAAATAAAAGGAAGGAGGAAGATTTGCCAAACAGATGGAAAGGAGAAAAAAAAAAAAAAAAAAAAAAAAAGCAGGGGTTGCAATCCTAGTCTCTCATAAAACAGACTTTAAACCAACAAAGATAAAAAAAAAACAAAAAACAAAGAAGGGCATTACATAATGGTAAAGGGATCAATGCAATCAGAAGAGGTAACTATCCTAAATATTTATGCACCCAATACAGTAGCACCCAGATTCATAAAGCAAGTCCTTAGAGACCTACCAAGAGACTTAGACTCCCACACAATAATAACAGAAGACTTCAACATCCCACTATCAACATTAGAGAGATCAATGAGACAGAAAATTAACAAGGATATTCAGGACTTTGAAATCAGCTCTAGAACAAGCAAACCTAATAGACATCTACAGAACTCTCCATCCCAAATCAACAAAATATACCTTCTTCTCAGCACCACATAGCACTTATTCTAAAATCAAACACATCATTAGAAGAAAAACACTCCTCAAAAGAACAGAAATCATAACAGTCTCTCAGACCACAGTGCAATTAAATTAGAACTAAGGATTCAGAAACTAACTCAAAACCACACAACTAATGGAAACTGAACTACCTGCTCCTGAATGACTACTGGGTAAATAACAAAATTAAGTGAGAAATAAGTTATTTGAAACACTGACACGAATGAGAACAAAGATACAACATACCAGAATCTCTGGGACACAGCTAAAGCAGTGTATAGATGGAAATTTATACCAATAAATGCCCATAGGAGAAAGCAGGAAATATCTAAAATCAACACACTAACATCACAATTTAAAAAACTAGAGAACCAAGAGCAAACAAATTCAAAAGCTAGCAGAAGACAAGAAATAACTAAGATCAGAGCAGAATTAAAGAAGATAGAGACATAAAAATCCTTCAAAAAAAAAAAAATCAGTGAATCCAGGAGTTGGCTTTCTGAAAAGATTAGCAACAAACAGACTGCTAGCTAGACTAATAGAGAAGAAAAGAGAGAAGAATTCAATAGACACAATACAAAATGATAAAGGGGATATCACCACTGATCCCACAGAAATACAAACTACCATCAGAGAATACTATAAACACTGCTACACATATAAACTAGAAAATCTTGAAGAAACAGATAAATTCCTGGACACATAGACCCTCCCAAGATTAAACCAGGAAGAAGTCGAATCCCTGAATACACCAGTAACAATTTCTGAAATTGAGGCAGTAATTAATAGCCTACCAACCAAAAAAAGCCCAGGACCAGACGGATTGACGGCTGAATTCTACCAGAGGTACAAAGAGGAGCTGGTACCATTCCTTCTGAAACTATTCCAAACAATGGAAAAAGAGGGACTCCTCCATAACTCAATTTATGAGGCCATCCTGACATCAAAACCTGGCACAGACACACAAAAAAAGAAAATTTCAGGCCAATATCCCTGATAAACATCGATGCAAAAATCGTCAATAAAATACTGGCAAACCGAATCCAGCAGCAAACTAAAAAGCTTATCCACCATGATCAAGTCAGCTTCATCCCTGGGATGCAGGGATGCAAGGGTGGTTCAACATACGCAAATCAATAAATGTAATCCATCACATAAACAAAACCAATGGCAAAACTCACATGATTATCTGAATAGATGCAGAAAAGACCTTTGAAAAATTTCAACACCCCTTCATGCTAAAAACACTCAATAAACTAGGTATTGATAAAACACATCTCAAAATAATAACAGCTACTTATGGCAAACCCATAGCCAATATCATACTGAATGGGCAAAAGCTGGAAGCATTCCCTTTGAAAACTGGCATAAGACAAGGATGCCCTCTCTCAATACTCCAATTCAACATGGTATAAGAATTTCTGGCCAGGGCAATCAGGCAAGAGAAAGAAATTAAGGGTATTCAAATAGGAAGAGAGGAAATCAAATTGTCTCTGTTTGCAGATGACATGACTGTATATTTAGAAAACCCCATCATCGCAGATCCAAAGCTCCTTAAGTTGATACGCAACTTCAGCAAGGTTGCTGGATATAAAATCAATGTGGAAAAATCACAAGCATTCCTATACACCAAAAATAGACAAACAGAGAGCCAAATCATGAGCAAACTCCCATTCGCAACTGCTGCAAAGAGAACTAAATACCTAGGAACCCAACTTACAAGGGATGTGAAGGACCTCTTCAAGGAGAACTACAAACCACTGCTCAAGGAAATAAGAGAAGATATAAACAAATGGAAAAACATTCCATGCTCATGGATAGGAAGAATCAATATCATGAAAATGGCCATATTGCCCAAAGTAATTTATATATTCAATACTATTCCCATCAACTTACCACTGACTTTCTTTTCAGAATTAGAAAAAAAGTACTTTATATTTCATATGGAACCAAAAAAGAGCCAGCATGCCAAGACAATCCTAAGCAAAAAGAACAAAGCTGGAGGCATCATGCCACCTGACCTCAAACTATACTACAAGGCTACAGTAACCAAAACAGCATGGTACTGGTACCAAAACAGATATATAAACCAATGGAACAGAAAAAAAAAAGGCCTCAGAAATAACGCCTTACATCTACAACCATCTGATCTTTGACAAACCTGACAAAAACAAGCAATGGGGAAAGAATTCCCTATTTAATAAATGGTGTTGGGAAAACTGGCTAGCCATATGCTGAAAGCTGAAAATGGACTGTGTCATTACACCTTATACAAAAATTAACTCAAGCTGGATTAAAGATTTAAACATAAGACCTAAAACCATAAAAACCCTAGAAGAAAACCTAGGCAATACCATTCAGGGCATAGGCATGGGCAAAGAGTTCATGACAAAAACACCAAAAGCAATGGCAACAAAAACCAATTGACAAATGGGATCTAATTAAACTAAAAAGCTTCTGCACAGCAAAAGAAACTATCATCAGAGTGAACAGGCAACCTACAGAATGGAAGAAAATTATTGCAGTCTATCCACCCGACAAAGGGATAATATCCAGAACCTACAAGGAACTTAAACAAATTTACAAGAAAAAAACAACCCCATCAAAAAGTGGGCAAAGGTTATGAACAGACACTTCTCAAAAGTAGACATTTATGCAGGCAACAGACATAGGAAAAAATGCTCATTATCACTGGTCATTAGATAAATGTAAATCAAAACCACAATGAGATTCCATCTCATGCCAGTTAGAATGGCGATCTTTAAAAAGTCAGGAAACAATAGATCCTAGAGAGGATGTGGAGAAATAGGAGCGCTTTCACACTGTTCGTGGGAGTATAAATTAGTTCAACCATTGTGGAAGACAGTGTGGCGATTCCTTGTGGATCTAGAACTGGAAATACCATTTGACCCAGCAATCCCATTACTGGGTATATACCCAAAGGATTATAAATCATACTACTATAAAGACACATGCACACATATATTTATTGTAGCTCTATTCACAATAGCAAAGACTTGGAACCAACCCAAATACCCATCAATGTTAGAATGGATAAAGAAAATGTGGCACATATACACGATGGAATACTATGCAGCCATAAAAAAGAATGAGTTCATGTCCTTTGCAGGGACACGGATGAAGCTGGAAACCATCATTCTCAGCAAGCTAACACAGGAAGAAAAAAGGAAACACCGCATGTTCTCACTCATAAATGGGAGCTGAACAATGAGAATGGACACAGGGAGGGGAATAACACACTACCGGGCCTGTCGGGGAGTGGGGCACAAAGGGAGGGATAGCATTAGGAGAAACACCTAATTTAGATCACAGGTTGATGGGTGCAGCAAATCAGCATGGTACATATATACCTATGTAATAAACCTGTACATTCTGCACATGTATCGCATAACAAAGTATAATAGAAAAAGAAAAAAATAATTTGATTTAATTGTAAAATTACAAGAACACATAGCTGGTGTAATTAAACTCACAAATTACTGAGCATGAATGGGGTTGTGGTTATATTCTTCATTTTTTTTCCTTGCATTTTTCTTTCCCTTTTCTCTTTAATATTCTCTCTCTTGGCAGGTGGTTCTTTTGATACTTTATTTTGTGTATCAGGGCAAAAAAGATTATTTTTTTCATGCAGTTGTCTTTTGTTCACATATTAATTTGTTTTTCTAGCTCACCATGTTAAATATTACACAGTCCTTCAAGAGTTTCAGGTTTCAGTGGGGATTTTAGGTCCAACATATTGTCCCACACTGGTCCTTCACACCATTAAAGCAAAATTCCCTATGTTTCCACCATGGAGAAATACTCCAAACCCAGACTCATCAATTTCCATTTTGTTTACTCCCTAGAGTGAACAGTAAGTATTCAGTGAAAAAAATTCCTTTAATAAAATTCATACAGACATTTATAAATTTATGTAGTATGTGTTTGTATATGTATGAAACTTGGAATTTTTATCTCTCCTTACTACTAAAATTAGATTTCACATATGTTTCCCAAATAATATACATCAGTGTTGCCTGACCTTTTTGGCAACAGGGACCAGTTTCAAAGAAGACAATTTTTCCACAGACTGGGGTTGGGGAGATGGTTTCAGGATGATTCATGCACATTACATTTATTGTGCCCTTTATTTCTATTATTACATTGTAATATTTTACAACTCACCATAACGTAGAACCT
This sequence comes from Macaca mulatta, assembly GCF_049350105.2. Lineage (NCBI taxonomy): Eukaryota > Metazoa > Chordata > Mammalia > Primates > Cercopithecidae > Macaca > Macaca mulatta. The sequence goes on from NC_133419.1 coordinate 98,883,468, forward strand.
GTGAAAGCCCTAAGCTTGATTTCCTGCAACTAGACGGTCCCATTAGGGTATAATGGGAGACAGTGACAGATCATCAGGCATTAGGTTCTCATAAGGAACACGGAACCTAGATCCCTCGCTTGTGTAGTTGACAATAGTGTTTGTGCTCCTATGAGAATCTAATGTTATCGCTGATCTGGTAGGAGGTGGAGCTCAGGCAGTAATGTGAGTGATAGGAAGCAGCTCTAAATACAGATGAAGCTTCACTTGTTCCCCCATCACTCACCTCCTGCTGTGTGGTCTGGTTCCCAACAGGACATGGACCAGTAGTGGTCCACAGACCAGGGTTTGGGGACCTTGCTATACATGATATGAAAAAAAAGTATAAATTATAATAATTGGTAATACTATTATTAAATTAGTATATCATGACGTCCATTGAAATCCTCATTCCAGAAACTAACACAGTGACACTTTTAATGTTTATGTTTAATAATACCACACATATGGATTTTAATAATGTCTTCTTCATATTTTAACATATATTGAATTAGAGATTAAGAATCTTCCAATCCCCAAGGGCAAATTTCTTTTTTCAAATTTTATTTTTTGCTGAAAATGGCATGAGTCTTACAATCAAGATAATGTTGGATTGGATACAGGGGAATAATGTTTAACTTTATTGTCTTTCTTAATTTTTAGTTTTTATGGATATATAATAGTTGTACGTATGTAGAGGTATATGTGATATTTTGATACAAGCATACAATATGTAATGATCAAATCAGTTTAACTGAGATGTTTATCACTTAAAGCATTTATCATTTCTTTGTGTTAGGAACATTCCAATTTCACTTTTTCAGCTATTTAAAAATACACATTAAATTATTGTTAAATACAGTCATCATATTGTGCTATGAAATACTAGATTTTATTTCCTCTATCTAATTTATTTTTGTATCCATTGATGGTAGATTGAACTGAAATTTCTATTGGGGATGTCCTATTTCCTGTTCTTCCAGTGTTGTTGCCATTGTCTTTAATCCTGTATTGTCTGTTGTTAAGACAGTGCTACATTGTACAATATGAATGTCAAGCACAGCCTGTGTGTATAACACACTGCTCTTCAGATTGTCAGCAAAATAATTTAGCCTTTCTATTTTAAAATTTAGTTTATTGTTAATTTACCTGACTGCTCTAAATTTATTTATCATAAACTTATTTTTATTGGAATAACATCATTCATCTCATCTAAGGAGACTTTCAGTCTGGGGTTTGAATACAGAAAGTTACCTGTTTCCATGTGACCATTTAAATTACAACATTAGGTCTGGCACGGTGGCTCACACCTGCAATCCCAACACTTTTGAAAGCAGAGGCAGGTGGATCACTTGAGGTCAGCAGTTCAAGATCAGCCTGGCCAACATGGTGAAGTCCATCTCTACTAAAAATACAAATATTAGCTGGGCATGGTGGCGGGTGCCTGTAATCCTAGCTACTCGGGAGGGTGATGGAGGAGAATCGCTTGAACCCAGGAGACAGAGGTTGCAGTGAGCTGAGATCGTGCCACTGCACTCCAGCCTGGGCAATAGAGCGAGACTCCATCTCAAAAAAAAAAAAATATATATATATATACACACACACACACACACACACACACACACACGGTCTCTCTTAACACATTATTTGTTGGGAGTTTCCTCGGGGGGAAAAACCAAAATAATTCTTTGTTAGATTGGATCACGTTTTAATTCATAAAAAAGTAAGCCAGTGTGTACCAATCATCAATAATACACTCAAATGAGCTAACTGGATTATAATGTGTTGAATAAAGAAGAAAGATGTAACATAAATAATTGGTTAACACGTTTTGTTCAAATTTGTACCCCAGTACCAAAGAATAAAAGCGTTTCTCTTACTTTTTTTTTTTTTTTTTTAAATATGGTTATGGTTGGAGAGAATACTAAACCCTCCTTGGGTTTAGTCTTGGAGCAAAGTCTTGCAGCAAGACTTTGCTATCTTAGTTCCCTACTAAAGCTATTTGTGCTAAAAAAAAGTCAGGGGATATATTTGGATCTTAATTCAGTAACAGAAGGAACATACACCATGCAAAAACATCAGGTCAGGAACAGAATTCTCCTTTTACAGTGTACCATCTCAAATTCTATTTTCATCTGAACCATGAGATGTTATTCATTCATTTATTACCACTAAGTTTACTATGAAAGAATCATAAGAGCAAAAGCTTGTAGAGTGTTTACTGAGTAGGTTGCGTTCTAAGTGTGTTGCTTATATGACATCTACCAATTTCCGGGAATAGAAAATATGTTTATCCTCATGTTATAATTGAGGAAACCGAGAAAGTAAAAAGTAGTAACCTGAGTCACTGCCAGATAACTGTTAAGTGTCTGACCTAGGATTTCAACCCTGAAAACTGGTTCTGGAGTATATGCTCGTAATTGCTATTTAATCTGATTTATCCCTTAATGCTTCTCATTCATTCATTTGCTCCTGAGCAAACAGTACAAGTAAGGGAGTAAGAATATGACTGTTATTATCTTATTTGCTTGTCTGGCTTAGGAAGACAAATTTATAACCATCAGATTTCAAAACATTTGTGTGGGTAGAGCTTTCTGGCCAGCATAAAGTTTTATTGTTTTACTAGTATGCTTCTTTTAACAAATCCTGTCATTCATTTACATGCATTGTATTTTTTCCTAAGGGAAGATAATAAACACAACACATATTCCTACATAATTTAAATGTTAAGTAGAAAATGTTAAAAAATAATCTCTCTAGGCCACATGCGGTGGCTCACATCTGTAATCCTAGTATTTTGGAAGGCTAAGCTGGGAAGACTGATGTCAGAAGTTTGAGATCAGCCTGAGCAACATAGAGAGAGATCCCATCTCTACATAAATAAGTAAATAAATAAATAAATAATCTCTCTAAAATTCAATGCACATTTGGTATACTTTCAACATGTGGAGGAAGTTCAAATTTTTGTGATCTTTATACAAAATGTTGGTTTCCTATATAACATTAGAAAATAAGCAAAAGCACTAAAACATATGTATAAATTTGATTTGTCAAAAAAATAAAAATTATCTCTCAACAGAACATTTATGTTGATTATGTCTGATTAAACATGAGTTAAGATAAAATGTCAACCCATATTCTTTCTAAGACATTATTCTCTCAAAAATAATCAACAGCAATTTGATAAGTCAGATCATCCTATATCAAGAAAATAGAATTAGGGTATTGGGTATTTAAAGACATTATAGAAATTAAGAAGGCACCATCTGAATTATTCCTATTGTTTTTGACATTGAACTGTACTTAGGCATGATAGAAAATACAAAAACAGGAGGCTATGCAATAAAACATCAGTCACAGAGAAGAGATGTGATATTTCTCTGGCCTACATTTTGTTTTCTTATGAGTTCTGTTTTCACTCTCTCCAAGTTAACTGACTTTTTAATTTGAATAGCTCTGTCATGGCAAAAAACATATTTCAGTAATTACTATTACATAAATATATATGTTTAAAAAAACTTGCTGTTAATAATTTTTATCACACCTCTTTAGCATTTTGTTGTGCTGAACAATAGGGAAAAACCCCAACTTTTGTTTAATTTGGGAAGTTTTCCAAATGCCTATTTAAAGCTATATATCCAATGAGGACTGTATTATGCAGCATTTATTTATCTCAATAGAAGTCACATCATCAGCACTTTCTAAAAACTGGGTTTATGTGGTGAAAAGGATTTAAATAAGATCAACTTCTAGTGGAAGGCTAAGTATCCTGTGGGTGTATGGTAAATGATATTGAAGGAAATTTGGCAGCAAATTCAATTCAATCCAATCAACTTTTATTGAGAGTCTAAGCTCTTATGGATGATAAGGTTATGAAAACTGATGAAAAAGATTGTCTGCAATTTAAGAAAGTTTAAGGTCTTTTGCTAGAGACAGACATTTTCATAACTATAGAAAGGGTATTTGTTTTTTTTTTCTAGATCATCAAATATTAGTCAAGGCTTACATAAACTAAGTAATATGTGAGGCTCTGGATAATATAAAATCCTGGTCCTCTTGTTCTAAAAGCTCAAAGTGAATTTTCAAATATAAACTATGACAAAACAATATTCACTGTTCCATAAATGTCTATTTTGTGCAAAGCACAATAATACATTTTGTTGAAATCAGGAAATGTATAATTAGGTAATTAATGCAGACACAAAAATATGTGTACGTGTGTGTTTCAGGTAATATTTTATGAAGGCAATGATAGCTATCCTGTGCCACCCTGTATGAGTAGTGCGCAGATGGGTAGAGAAGGTAGTGCTAAACTGAATTTTAAGGTTGGAGAAGACCCAAGAGCTATGACTTGGGGCTTGAGTGTAAACACTAGGAAGTGACAAAGCTTAGTAACCCAGGAAAGGTTGTGGAGGAAACTGCATGCTATATCAAAGTTTTTGTTTATGCTTGTTTCTTTATGGCAAGAAGCTGTAAATTATAGTATGTACACATTGTAAATATCATCCTTCTGATTGTGTAGTGAGTCCCTATCCTGCTTGGTAGACTAAAAGAACACAAAAATATTATGTAGCTTAAGTATGGTTCAGCTGGAGTGTAATGTATGAGACCAATTTCAAAAACCAGGAAGAGGTCAGAAGATAATGAACTTTCAATACATTAATAACATAGATTAAGAGAAAAGGAACATATTGGCCTGGTGTGGTGGCTCACACCTATAATCCCAGCACTTTGGGAGACCAAGGTGGGCGGATCACTTGAGATGAGAATTTTAGATAAGCCTGTCCAAAATGGCGAAACCCCATTTCTACTAAAAATACGAAAATTAGCCAGGCTTGTTGGTGCATAGCTGTAATTCCAGCTTCACTTGAGCCTGAGCCATGAGAATTGCTTGAACTCCAGTGGCAGAGTTCAAGCAATTGGAGATCAATTCAAGCTGAGATCATGCCACCACACTCCAGACTGGGCAACAGAGAAAGACATTGTCTCCAAAAAAAAAAAAAAAAAAGATTACATTAAACAAATAAACAAGCCCTCTACAGTTTTGTTATTCTTTGTCTCTTTGGAAGTGTAACATGTACCATTCAGAAGCACCTAAATCTTGAAGTGGTCATGGTCTTTTTCAATAGGCTTCTTTTCTGCTTCTGTCTTACAACAAAGACCTTGAAGGCCAAATAAATAGGATCTGTCCTTGAATTCATAAGATCTCTTCCTGGCTGAACATTAAAAATGGTTCTTTTCTCTTGAGATGGGAATTTGAGATCAGCCTGGCCAACATGGCGAAATCCCATCTCTACTAAAAATACAAAAATGAGCTGGGTGTGGTGTCACATGCCTGTAATTCCAGCTTCCTAGGAGCCTGAGACATGAGAATTGCTTGAACTCTGGTGGCAGAGTTCAATGGTGGGAGAGAGAGTTACATGTGTAGTCGATAAGAGTGGAAATTGTAACTAAAGGAAATACCTGTAATAGCCTACTTTTGGCCTGAAGGCTGCAATAGTAAAAATAAATAAAATATTATATAACATGAGAATATCAGCTTCCCTAGATTTTATATTTTACCATTTTGAAGACCACCGTTGAGTGTCTCCAAAATTTCCAACAGTTCTGTTTTACCCTTTTTCCCCCAATATTTGCATATTCCCTTTTGTTATTACACTTTGAAGGCTATAGAAGTGCATCTGATTTCCCAGGCAGCTTGTCAAGGTGCTGAAATTTTCGAATGACTTATTCTAGTATTATTTACTGTAACTGGTACAAAATTGCAATATCTAGAAAAGCACATTCTGTGAATTTTAATTTTGCTGTGGAACTTATGTAAAGAGAGAGGAAATAATGATTTACATTAAAATATTAATTTGATACTAATTTGTAGTAAAATAGTGTGTCTTTGAAAAGGCTAGATTTATTTTTACACCCTAGTTTTGCCAATCACTGAGGAATCACAACCAACTTTTTAAACAACATTAACTCCCAATTCTAATATATAAAATAAAAAATGTTTTGGGGGTGTGTTACATCTGAAAAAAAATGTTTAAAACTATGCAAAGCTCAGACAGCACTCTGAAATTCTTTGATAAGTATTAGCTTATTTTCTCTACACTTGTCCCAACCCCACCTCATCACTGTTCAGATCATATATTACTAGATTGAGAATTTTGAGGTCAGGATCTCCTTCCTTTGGTCTTTGCCTCCTCAGGCATAGGAAACAAAGTGGCTTGCTCATGTGGGTGAAAAATAATATTGGGGGTTGGAAAAAAGAAACGATAAATTGATATATGAGAAATAGAAAGAAGCAAGGAAGGAAGGGAATGGGGAAGGGAGAAAAGAGAAAGGAAAGAGAAAAGAAGGAAAGCAGGGAAGAATTGCCAAAGTACAGTTTCACACTTTATTAAAAACAGGAATGGATATGATCTGATGATTTAACAATAAGAACACATTGTTTTTAAATGAAAATAAAACATAAAGTGATACTGCTTTCTCTGTGTTAAGTTCTCTCAAACAAAATTTCATATTTTCCTTTTATTCTTCACTTACAAATGACTCCAGAATATATTATGTAAGCCTAGGAGATTTTAGTCTTTTATTTCAGTCCTGAACTCATTTATTAATAAATATTTGTGTAAATCTGAGCAGATGAAGCACTGTAAAGGACATAAAACCCATATATTATCCTCCTCTGAAATTACGTGCTATTATTCTCATTTGAAAAATAAAGAAACTGAGGTTTTTTTTTTTTTTTGAGATGGTGTCCTACTTTAATGCCCAGGCTGGTCTCACACTCCTGGGCTCTAGTCATCCTTCCACCTCAACCTTTTGAATAGCTGGGATTATAGGCATTCACCACAGTGCCCAGCCGTTGAGGTTACATTTTAATGCAAGATCATGCAATAAGTAGATGTGGATTTAGGATTTGAATCTACATATGTCTAGCTTTGTGATTCTCCACCAGATCCAGCCTGTCTTGACTTTCCTGACTCGAACAAAAAGAGTCTGACTCCAAAGACATTGTTATATTTGTTATAGTGTGAATGATGGTTAAACACAAGAGATGTTCAATTATGAATCGTTTGGGAGTATTAACATGTTAATATGATTTCTATAAACATTTATTTGGTTAAGGTATGTCATAAATGCTAAAAAATGCATTTGTCTCAGAGATTAAAAGAATTAAATAAAAAATAATGATGGAATTATCATATCATAGGTGCAAAGATTAAAGAGGAAAAGGAATTCTAAAGTTTGATTATAAGGCAGTATATGAAAGAGTGCATCTCATGAAAGAATTTAAAAATGTATTTATTTCTAGACAGATAAAAGCAGAAAGATTATCATATTTAAAAACATTACAATTATTGAAGCACATTTAGCAACTGCAAGACAATATTCTTGGAGAGTGAAAAAAATTCTTAAATAGTATAGTGATCACCACAGGAAGACAATTAAATTAAATATCAGTTATTAGAAGGTAGAATTATTCTGATAAGATGTTAAAATGTAAATGAACTCAAACAGAAAACAGATGAAATACATGGCATCATTTATTCTACATTATTTGGGTCAGTATATTTCTATTCTTAAAGAAAATCAATTGCACTTTAACAGGTAAACTGTTAAAGGACTATCTCGAAAGTTCTAAATTCCTAAACCAAAAGTGATCCATTCTAGATAAGCATGCCCACAAAGACATGAGATTAGGGACTATGCTGAAGTAGAAGCACTCCTACTTTTAGCTCACTTTATATTTCAAACATGGCATCTTGAGTTCTCTTGAAACCTTTAACTCAACAATAAAAACAAATTTGTTCCGAGAATTTTCAAATGAAGTTTCAACTCAGCACAGTGGTTTCCTTCACAGACAAAGAGAAAAGTAAGAGATTTCTTCTTAGAAAGCAGTGTGGGCTAAAGAAAAATAGATAAAATTTAAGCAGCTTCACAGTGTTCTGGCTCCTCAATATATCACAGTGGGTGAGAGTTCTCTCTTACAAGTTGCTTTCTATCTACTTGACTGAAACATGTCAAAAGAAACAACAAAGGGTATCTCTTAATACCTTGCACAATTTAGAGGATGAATCCATCCATTCTAAATAAAGCTGGAAACTCAAACATAACTAGTTAGTTATCTCCCATGGGATGATCTATAAGAAAGCCTGAAAAAAAGCTCCAGGTTTTAAAGTAGTTATATTTTCTACAGTTACATCTCTGAATTGTTCACAGCATGCAAATTGGAATACTAAGCTTCAGTAAGATTTAACTAAATTCAACAAGTAATTTGATAACTTTATCTGGGAAGTAGGCTATGTGGGAAGGCTTTGCTTATCTTAACTTATTCTAAAATTAAACTAATCATGATTGTGTTTAGCTGAAGAAGAAAATGTAATATTATCCCTCTGAAAAAGTATCTGGTCTAATGCATGATAATTATTATAGGAAAAATAAATAATATAGGATTTTAACTATTCCCCATTTATTAAATTATTATGGGAATAAAAATCAAACTTGTCCTGAGATAATCCAGGTGAAGTTCACATTCAACCCATGGGTTTTCTTGTAAAAGCACTCAGAGAAAAGGTACTCCCTCCAAACTAACTCCAAAGGGCAGAGACGGATGGACCTAGGTTTGTATTACAGCTCTGTCACTTAATCGCTATGTGATCATGGCCAAGTTACATAACATCTTAGAGTTTCTACCTTTTTCCTGTGCAACGTATCAGTAATGGCATATAATTTGGAATGTTACAGATACGACAGCAGATAATGTATATAGTCCATGAAACCAAACCGTAGATAGTTAATAAATGACAAAGGTACGATAAAGAAAGTTTTATTATGAGGCTATAGTTCATTCATTTCTTACATTCTTTGAGCAGCTACTATGTCTTGGTATTAACCAAGCTTACAGACAGAATATCTGATATGTATTGATCAGGATCCACCCAGATTCATTATTAGAGTGTAAATTTATATTCTCTACATTTACACTTTCTGCTTTGAAAATAATATTACTTTGAAAATAACTATTAATTTTGAAAATAAATATTACTTTGGTTCTGTTCTTAATAAATTCAGTTGATATTGCATGAACCTAAAGTTTATTATGAATTTTACATTGAAGAGAGCAGATATCCAGTCTAATTTATGTAAAGAGTAATCATCATCTTGTGAAATTTGCCTATGATTAATGACTAGTCAAAAACAAAAATAAACTATCAGTGAAGAGGAAGCACCACGTTTAGAGCAAGGCTGTCAGAGATACACATTTTAGTTTTGAATCCAGCCTTTGCTGTTAGCTATCTGTGTGATGATGGGCATAGTATTTAACCTCTTTGTGCCTCGGTTGCCTTATATTTAGTGCATTCAACCTATGTTTGTTGTAATGATAAAGTTTATCAGTGTTTGTATAGCACCTAAATAATGTCTGGTACAGAGTTAATGATATATTTCTCTTTGTTAAACAAATCTGCATGAAAGAAGATTGTGATTTTGTTAGTCTCTTGAATTTCTAAAAACAACAAAACAGCCCATTTTAGTTGGGTCATATGGGGAATGAAAGAAACTTTTTTTTTTTTTCTATTCCTGAATGTGTTTGTTCTGAAATAGAAAAGGACATTCTCTAGCAACAAAACTCCTTGCCTTTCTCTAAACCCTTACTCCATTCTTTCCTGGGTGACAGTCATTTGGCCAATTTGCAAGGAAAAAAGTGTGCATGTTTACAGGAACCCTTCGCTTTCCTGTCTCCTGAATTGAATTTTTCACAGGTAGTGAATATTCTGTTCTAACTCTGCCTTCAATTTTACAGGAGCAGTTTTCACACAGGCAAACTTGTAGAACATAACACAGCCCATTTATAGTAGAATAATTCAACCTGGGATTGAATTGTGGGGTTTAGTATTAGCATGGAGACTTGTCCACAAAGGTATTGCACACATTTCTGTATTAATATTCTGCCTTCCACTTGCCTGATATATCTGCCTATTTTTGTATTTATGTTTTTCTATACACATACCTATCCAAAGAAAGAGCTAGATGAATAGATACATTTCACATGTACTATTGAGCAGGTGGATGCACGGCAATAGGATGACCTTTATCTTAATAAACACTTTGTTCACCAGGGTGAATTTCTGTCAAGATGCTCACAGAGCTTAACAAAGTCCTTATTTTAGAGCTGAGACCAAATTGCTTGTTCCCATTAAGAAAGACCTTTATGGCCTTTCCACATTTCCTTCCACAAAACTAAAAGCAGACTAAGCATGGGTGACAGCACTTGGTAAAAGTGATTGTAGTGACATTTTAGATCTGTCAAGTCTTTCTGTAACTACTGCGCTGTAGGTAGCCTAATGAGACACACTGCATAGTAACACAGTGAGAAAAACCCTTTAGAACTCTTGTTATAGTCATTTGAAGGGGGTTGTAACTCTGAAGGCCATCATTTTATGCTGGGCAGTGGAATCTTTTGGTAGCTACTGAATTGCTGCAAAATGTCTTGAAAGCAATTCCCTTTCAGTAATAACATGCAAAGATTTAAGTATGCTGGGCTTCTGTTGGGGATGGATACAGGCTTGGCATCTACACAACTGGAAACCACATCCAGGGCAGTGCTTTCTGAAAATTCAAAGATTTACTTATATAACTTATAACTCCTATGTATGCAGACAGGAAAGCTGCATTGAATGGACTTAGGCTATTTCTTAAATTATTTGGTCTTTTAATACTATAGCCTTATATTTTTCTGTCACAATAAGTTTGCAACTATTGAGAATGGTGGTGTTGTTTGTACATTTCCTTTGGAGAGATAATTGTAAAAAGATTTATATTCAGAATAATTGAATATACAATTTTAGATTTGGAGAAGTCTAGGGAAATAAAAATTATGCATGCCACTTCAATAAATATTTATTGAGAGTCTACTTTATATAATACACTATTCCTGGCACCATAGTAAGAACAATGATTTAGGTATGATTGAGGCACCAAAATAGCTCAAACTATGGAAATGAAAAGGTCTAATATAAGCAGTTATAACACAAGGCAGAATAAAGTAAGGATAAGAATTTAGATTGCATTTTTATTTGTATATCCTTCATCAGTTATTTGCCCTTCCGTTTATTTATAGCTCCTTACTTTTCAAAAAAATTATTCCAGGAACCTTATTATATACAGGTATGTACATGTGTGTAGACTGAATGCTACATTTGTCTATAGGATTCCTATAAGACTGAAATAAAAAGGGAGTGTGAGGATATAAATAATTCATTTTATCAGACGGAAAGACATTTTCCTGATACTTATTTCTAGAAGGAAATATCCCTGTAATCATGTAAGATGCTACACCAGATACTGGTTACTGGAGTGAACAATACCTTCTAAAACACCTTTGCAGCTGTGTCAGAAGCAATTTTATTATAATGTTTACTTTTAGTGTCTCCATAAATGACCATTTATTTCATTAAACTGTAAGAAGTCTTATGAACTAAATTAAGGTAGACTCTATATGCATTTTTCTAATGAATTGTGGGTGTTAGAAAATTAGCATGATGATAAAATTAGGTGATAAAAGAATGATATTTACACATCCTTCACAGCAGGAACTAGACAGCTCATATCTGCCACTGGAAAATGAAGATATTGATGTAAATTTTCTTTCAATATTAGAAAAATAAACGAAGTGTTTTTCCTTTGGGAATAATAAATAGTAGAAGATGGGGTAGAAAATTGTATTTTTTATTACAGGCTTTATGGTACTATTTGACTTTTAAAAATAAGGTACATGTAATACTTTAATCAAATATATTTATTTATAAATACACTGAATATTTGATTCTTCCTTTCTATAGTGCTTTTAAAGATTGTGTTTCAAATGTATTCATACAGTTAATCTGGTAAAATAAGTCTCCAATATAATAATTAGGAGAAGTTGCTCTTGTGTCATTTAGGAAATTAAGAGAAAACATCTAAGAGAAAAGGGCCCATAACAGGTTACTCACTCATTAAGATCTTTGCCTTCAGCTAGATGAACATAAATTGTTCTTGCATTTTAGGATTGGATCAGCCAAACTGATTTTTAGAAAAGACTCTGTAAGAGTTCAGAACTAGAACCCTAATAATCATTTATTCTCCATAATATTTATTTCCCTGAAAGGTCATTTGGGAAAACCTGTCTTACAAATTTAGAGTAGTAGCTGTGGCAAGAGTAAGTGGTTAGCACCTTCTCTCTTTATATCAGAAAAAGACAATCAGGAATTTTTAAATTTTATTTATTTGTCTATATGATTGCCTCCTCCTACTTTAATATAAGCTCACACTGAACAATAACTCTGACTTACTAATATCTTATCTAACACAGACTGTGGCACAGGAAGGTGAGATACCAGGATAAATACATGTCTAAATGACAGAAATAGTCTCACAAAGTTTAAATATTCGTGCTTTATTTTGAATGTCACTATATTTGTGAAACAATTTTCTAGATTGTTTCACAAAATGATGTGATGTCTCATCAAAATTAATTTCTTTATTCATGTTGTTAATTAATTTCTTTATTCATGTTGTTACAGTTTCCTTATTATTCCAAGAAAGTAGAGTTTAGTGGTCAAGTGTCTCATCTGTAATCAAATTACATAATTTCCAACTCCAAGTTCTATAGAATACTGTCTGTAAATCTGCCATTTCACCCAATTTTTCTTTATCTTATATAATTTCAATTATAGACAAAATGCTAGTTCTTACCAATACTTCATACCTTACAGAAAGTAATAAAATTTATATGTACAAGTAATTAGAACAGTAAATGAAATATAATAAACAATTTATATATACTTTAAATAGAATGATTAGTATAACTCTGTAGCATTTACACATCTGTTTCAAATAACTGGGATGTGAGTTTCTCATAAACATTCACTCAGTGTTATTTTAGTCTGTTTTCCTATCACACGGCAGCTAGCAAATGAAAATGAAAGATGTAGGGAAGTGAGTCTTCAATTACGACACCTTTGAGTTTCCTCTTCCATCTATTCATTTTGATATTACACTTTTCTGAAACTTATGTGCAAAAAAACAGTCAGCCGGGCACGGTGGCTCAAGCCTGTAATCCCAGCACTTTGGGAGGCTGAGACGGGCGGATCACAAGGTCAGGAGATCGAGACCATCCTGGCTAACACGGTGAAACCCCGTCTCTACTAAAAAATACAAAAAACTAGCCGGGCGAGGTGGCGGGCGCCTGTGGTCCCAGCTACTCCGGAGGCTGAGGCAGGAGAATGGCGTAAACCCGGGAGGCGGAGCTTGCAGTGAGCTGAGATCCGGCCACCGCACTCCAGCCTGGGCGACAGAGCCAGACTCAGTCTCAAAAAAAAAAAAAAAAAAAAAAAAAAAGTCTATAGAACATAGTACATGCTTTAATATAAGCTGCATATATTTTGTTTCATGTATATTATTTAATGTTTTAGATACTTGTCCCAGCCAAACATCATGTTGAAATCAGATCCCCAATGTTGTGGGTGGGCCCTACTGGGAGGTGTTTGGGTGATGGAGGCAAATTCCACACGGCTTGGTGCTGTCCTCTTGACAGTGAGTGAGTTCTCACAAGACCTGTTTGTTTAAAGGTATGTGGCACCTCCCTCTCCTCCCTCTTGCTCCTGGTCTTGCATGAGATATGCAAGCTCCCACTTCACCTTCCACCCTGAATAAAAGCTTCCTGAGGCCTCACCAGAAGTCAAGCAGATGCCAGCACCATGTATCCTGTTCAGCCTGCAGAGCCATGAGCTAATTCAACCTCTTTTCTTTATAAATTACCCAGTGTCAGATATTTCTTTATAGCAATGCAAGCATGGCCTAACACATTATCACTATGTACCAACTAAAACATTATGGTATTACTTAAGCTCTGCCAGTGAAATTCTAGTTGCCTAGGGTTTCTTCTACTTCATAGTTCTACAACATTCAATACAATTACCTATTTGGTCTATAATGTTTTCTTTGTCCCGAGTATTTCCACATGCATCCATTCCCTTCCTGTAGAAGGGATGTGGTATTGAAAAGGGGAGTGACCGGATGACATTTATGCTTCAAATCAAATCCAGCCTCCTTTTTTTTTTTTTTTTTTCTAAACCTTTTAACCTTCTTTTCCCAAGAAGACTTGGATGGCCTTTATCCTGTGTTCTCACAGCCTTCTTCAAAATTCATAAAACATGTCAGGTACTAAACAAGTGCTTTTTAATCACAGAAGTGGTATAGTTTGAAATGCATGTGTCCCTCCAAAGTTCATATGCTGGAACTTAAACCCCAAGGTGATGGTAGTAGAAGATGGGACCTTTGAGAGGGGATTAAATCATCAAGTTTCTGCCCTGGTGAATAAGATTAATGCCTTTATTAAAAAAAGCTGGCAGTATGTATTTCCATTTGTTTTTGTTGTCTATTTCTTTCAGCAGTGTTTTGTAGTTTTCCTTGTAGATGTCTTTCACATCCTTGGTTAGGTATATCCCGAAGTATTTTATATTGCATCTACTGTAAAGCAGCTTGATTTCTTGATTTGATTCTCAGCTTGGTTGCTGTTGGTGTATAGCAGAGCTATGGATTTGTGTACATTGATTTTGTACCCTGAAACTTTGATGAATTTGTTTACCAGTTCTAGGAGCCTTTTGGAGGAGTCTTTAGGGTTTTCTAGATATACAGTCATATCATCAGCAAACAGGGACACTTTGACTTCTTCTTTAACAATTTGGATGCCCTTTATTTATTTCTCTGGTCTGATTGCTCTGGCTAGGACTTCCAGTACTAAGTTGAATAGAAGAGGTGAAAGTGGGTATTCTTGTCTTGTACCAGTTCTCAGGGGCAATACTTTCAGCTTTATCCCATTCAGTATAATGTTGGCTGTGGGGTTGTAATAGATAGTTTTTATTACCTTAAAGTATGTTCCTTTTATGCCAATTTTGCAGAGGGTTTTAACAATAAAGGAATGCTGGATTTTGTCAAATGCTTTTTCTGCATCTATTGAGATGATCATGTGATTTTTGTTTTAAATTCTGTTTATGTGGTGCATCACATTTATTGACTTGGAAATGTTAAATCATCTCTTCATCCCTGGTATGAAACCCACTTGATGATGGTGGATTATCTTCTTGACACACTATTGGATTTGGTTTGCTAGTGTTTTGTTGAAGGTTTTTGTATCTATGTTCATCATCCCATGCTCATGGATG
Organism: Macaca mulatta; assembly: GCF_049350105.2. Taxonomy (NCBI): domain Eukaryota; kingdom Metazoa; phylum Chordata; class Mammalia; order Primates; family Cercopithecidae; genus Macaca; species Macaca mulatta. Next base: position 98,898,686 of record NC_133419.1, read on the forward strand.
AGTAGAATCAATATTGTGAAAATTACTATACTTCCAAAAACAATCTACAAATTAAATGCAATTCCCATTGAAATACCATCATTCTTCACAGCATTAGATATAACAATCCTAAAATTCATATGGAACAAAAAAAAGTCTATATACCCAAAGCAAGACTAAGCAAAAAGTACAAATCTGGAGGCATCACATTACCCAACTGAATTCACACTATAAGGCTATAGTCACCAAAGCAGCACGGTATTGTTATAAAAATATGCACATAGACCATTGGTGTCTATGTGAGACCAATAGAGAACCCAGAAATAAAGCCAAATACTTATAGCCAAATGATCTTCGACAAAGTAAACAGAAACTTAACATGGGGAAAATATACCCTATTCTATAAATGATACTGGGATAAGTGGCAAGCTACACATAGAAGAATAAAAATGGACCCTGTTCTCTCACCTTACAGCAACATCAATTCAAGATGGATCAAAGACTTAAAGCTAATACCTGAAACCATAAACATGCTAGAAGATAACACCTGAAAAACCTTTCCAGACATTGACTTAGACAAAGTCTTCACAACCAAGGACTCAAAAGCAAATGCAACAAAAACAAAGATAAATAGATGGGACTTTAAAGAGCTTCTGCACAGCAAAATAAATAATCATCAGAGTTAACAGACAACCTACAGCATGGGAGAAAATCTTCACAATCCACATATCCAACAAAGATTAATAGTCGGAATCTACAAAGAACTCAAATCAGCAAGAAAAAAAACAACCAATCGCATCAAAAAGGGGCTAAGGAAATGAATAGACAATTCTCAAGTGAAGATATACAAATGACCAAAAAAGAGCCCGCATCTCCAAGACAGTCCTAAGTCAAAAGAACAAAGCTGGAGGCATCACGCTACCTGACTTCAAACTATACTACAAGGCTACAGTAACCAAAACAGCATGGTACTGGTACCAAAACAGAGATATAGACCAATGGAACAGAACAGAGTCCTCAGAAATAATACCACACTTCTACAGCCATCTGATGTTTGACAAACCTGAGAGAAACAAGAAGTGGGGAAAGGATTCCCTATTTAATAAATGGTGCTGGGAAAATTGGCTAGCCATAAGTAGAAAGCTGAAACTGGATCCTTTCTTTACTCCTTATACGAAAATTAATTCAAGATGGATTAGAGCCTTAAATGTTAGACCTAATACCATAAAAACCCTAGAGGAAAACCTAGGTAATACCATTCAGGACATAGGCATGGGCAAAGACTTCATGTCTAAAACACCAAAAGCAACGGCAGCAAAAGCCAAAATTGACAAATGGGATCTCATTAAACTAAAGAGCTTCTGCACAGCAAAAGAAACTACCATGAGAGTGAACAGGCAACCTACAGAATGGAAGAAAATTTTTGCAATCTACTCATCTGACAAAGGGCTAATATCCAGAACCTACAAAGAACTCAAACAAATTTACAAGAAAAAAACAAACAGCCCCATCAAACAGTGGGCAAAGATATGAACAGACATTTCTCAAAAGAAGACATTCATACAGCCAACAGACACATGAAAAAATGCTCATCATCACTGGCCATCAGAGAAATGCAAATCAAAACCACAATGAGATACCATCTCACACCAGTTAGAATGGCAATCATTAAAAAGTCAGGAAACAACAGGTGCTGGAGAGGATGTGGAGAAATAGGAACACTTTTACACTGTTGGTGGGATTGTAAACTAGTTCAACCATTATGGAAAACAGTATGGCGATTCCTCAAGGATCTAGAACTAGATGTACCATATGACCCAGCCATCCCATTACTGGGTATATACCCAGAGGATTATAAATCATGCTGCTATAAAGACACATGCACACGTATGTTTATTGCGACACTATTCACAATGGCAAAGACTTGGAATCAACCCAAATGTGCATCAGTGACAGACTGGATTAAGAAAATGTGGCACATATACACCATGGAATACTATGCAGCCATCAAAAAGGATGAGTTTGTGTCCTTTGTAGGGACATGGATGCAGCTGGAAACCATCATTCTTAGCAAACTATCACAAGAACAGAAAACCAAACACTGCATGTTCTCACTCATAGGTGGGAACTGAACAATGAGATCACTTGGACTCGGGAAGGGGAACATCACACACCGGGGCCTATCATGGGGAGGGGGGAGGGGGGAGGGGGGAGGGATTGCACTGGGAGTTATACCTGATGTAAATGACGAGTTGATGGGTGCAGCACACCAACAAGGCACAAGTATACATATGTAACAAACCTGCACGTTATGCACATGTACCCTACAACTTAAAGTATAATAATAATAAATAAATTAAAAAAAAAAAAAAAGAATGGCCATAATCAAAAAAGCAAAAAAATAATACATGTTGGCATGGATGTGGTGAAAAGAGAACACTTTACACTGTTGGTGGGAATGTAAACTAGTGTAACCACTATGGAAATCAGTGTGGATATTCCTTAAGGAACTAAAAGTAGATCTACCATTCAATCCAGCAAATATATCCAGAAGATAACCTACTAGGTATCTTCCCAGAGGAAAGTAAGTCATCACAAAACAGATACTTGTACATGCATGTTTATAGCAGCACAATTTGCAATTGCAAAAATATGGAACCAGCCCAAGTGCCCATCAATCAATGAGTAAACAATACACACACACACACACACACACACACACACACACACCATGGAATACTACTCAGCCAAAAAAATGAGCAAAATAATGGCATTTGCAGCAACCTGGATGGAACTGGAAACTACTCTTCTAAGCGAAGTAACTCAGGAATGAAAAACCAAACATTGTACATTCTCATAAGTGGGAGCTAAGATATGAGGACGTAAAGGCATAAGAATCATACAATGTAGACTTGGGGGAAAGGGTTGTGGGGGGGTGAGGAATAAAAGACTACAGATTGGGTACAGTGTACACCACTTGGATGATGGGTGCATCAAAATATCAGAAATCACCACTAAAGAACTTATTCATGTAATCAAATACCACCTGCTCCCCAAAAACCTGGTGAATAAAAAATAAATTAAAACAATCAAAAAATAAAATAAATATTAAAAAGCTGGCAGTAACTAGCTATTACCTTTTTGCCCTTCCTCTATGTGAGAATGCAGCAAGAAGGTGCTGTCAATGAGGAACGGGCCCCCAGCAGGCACTAAATATTCCCACATGTTGATCTTGAACTTCCCAGCCTGTGGTATTTTATTATAGCAGTGGGGATAGACTAAGACAAAAATAAATAATGATACGAGAATAAGAATTTGTATGATTTAGGATGTGATACCTTAAGATTTCCATGAATAATGCTGCTTGCACTCACAAAAATTTACTAATTGTAAGCATAACAAGAGATGGGTATTCTCTTACAGATCAACTAAGCCAAACGATCTATAGAGAAAGTCTGGAGGGGGAGGAGAGAAATGGCTTGTTTTGCTCAATGCCTAGGAGGATACTTTTGGTTCCTTAAAGATGGAAAGCAGATACTATAATTTATTCTTTACCTACAAGTAGATGGTACTTTTATTGTTGAGAATGTTTTCTGTTTTATAATAGATATGCCAAATACTTACTATACTTTGGAAAATAGTTTTGCTCTATTTTTTTACCGGCATATATTGTACATGGATGACTTCCAAACCACACTTCAAAATTAAAAAAATGCATTTTCAGCCAGTTGCAGTGCTCACGTCTGTAATCCCATCACTCTGGGAGGCCGAGGTGGGCAGATCACTTGTCAGGAGTTCGAGACAAGCCTGGCCAACATGGTGAAACCTCACCCTAACTCTACCAAAACAAAACAAAGAAAAACAAAACAAAATTTAAATAAGAAAATTAACAAAACTGTGATAAAGTTACTGCAGGCGGAAGAATATTATGGGGTTAAAGATAGTAGAACTCAAAATCACAACATGTATTTAAGGATCTGGAAGTCAAAATCAAAAATAAAACTATCTCTGATTATTTGTGTTGAAAATGAAGCCAACATAGTAAGTTCAAATAGTTCATGATTGAAAATACTTTTTCTTCTACACAAGCAGAGACAATACTTCAGAATCTAGAAAAATGTGTTCTATGAAATAAAATTATTGATTATGTCAAAAATATTATAACAACAGTTAATACTTTTCTTCTTCAGAATGGTGTTCTCAAATACAGAATGGGAAAAATTTAAAAACTACAAATCAGAACAGTACAACAACGTAGGTCAGAAGAAAAATACTCCTGGTATTTAGCCTGCACTAATAAAATTGGTTTCCTCCAGAGAGGCACAATGTAGCATGGATATCTCTTATGTAGATAAAAATTTAAAAATGCAATGGAATAAGTTTAATGTATCTTTAAGAGCACACTCCCAGAACCAATAGCCTTCCTTGTTACTTTTTCTAAGTCTTGCTAAGTCAATTCAAATGACAGTTAAAAAAAATGAAATATTAACTATATAAAATCAAATTAAGTAATTTCATTATGATAGTTATGATAGTTTGATATAGATTTGTATAATCAGTCAAAAGATCTATTACCACCAAAATCAGAGACTTTTCCTTTGCCAAAGTATATACTAAAAAAAAGTTCCTAAAATGTGCAAAAGAGCCTGGTTTTGAGACATAAATTAACATGGCATTTGATAATTTTTTTTCATTATGAAATATCTCAAATTCTCTAACTTGCATCATTTCTCATATATTTTGATATGTAAATTAACTTCAAATCAAAATATACATAGAAGGATGTTGTATATTGCTCACTTTATATAATCAGAATAGAATTTCACCCAAAATCTAGTTTAAATGTCAAGACTGATGACGCCACTCACACACCAAGGGGACATGAAGAAATTTGTTACTTACATAGTTAAGCCTTTTCTGGGGAAAGCAGGAGAGTTCTCCATAGCAGTTCTGAAAGTCTTGAGAAAGGAGACTGGCTGAAGGTTTTTATTCCATTTTGTTCAGGCTTCCTGCACACAGGCAGAAGTTTGCATGGTTCGGAATCCCCTGGTGAAAAGGGACAGAACCACCAGGCTTTTCTATCAGGTTTTTAGATGTGGTGCACAAGGGGAAAGGGGAAGGATGAGGCTTACAATCTGTCAGTTGTTAACTTCCCAAAATGGAATTCATTTCTTATTACAAAGGATGCAGAATATCTTCCACCAAGTTTAGTAGCTCCCTAGAAATGTTTTTGAAACATTGGAAACTTCTTCATAAAATGTTTGGAAGAGTTATTATAAACGACTAATACCTGCATGAATTTCTTTCTCTTTTTCTCCCTCTTCTCTTCTCCCTCCTTCTCTTTTTTCTTCCTTTCATTCTGTTCTTTCATTTATCTTTAATAGATGGCCTATTATTTATTCTATTTTTACAAAGCATAATGTCTAATAGTGGGAAAATACACTTTAAATAAATATCTACACAGATAACTATTTATGATTGCTGCAAATGTTATAAAGAATTTAATTGCTATGCATGCTTACAATATGAATCCTGGGATGGTGTACTTAAGTGACCTGCCAATCAAAACCTATAAATTAGTTATTTTAGTTTAGTAAGTAGCAAAATAATTATGACTGATAGAAGCAGAGTGCCAAAATTTCAATGACAATTTAGCAATTAGTTTTACCAACATCACTAATTTGTTAAAGATATTGCTATAACCTTAGTATATAGTTCATCTGATTACCTTTCCTTAATTAAGAAAATTTTAAGAAATTCATTATTATTATCAAAAATTAAAAAGAAGAAAAAGACCAAAAATTGGAAATAATGAAACAATGATAGATAGAGGATAACTTTTTTTCCCCACATAATTATAGTTCCTATTTCTAGCATGATACATGTAGATTACAGCTAGCTGGTCTATATAATTTTGCCATTAAAAGCAATGGCAAAAACCACAATTACTTTTACACCACCTCAGTAAAATAAAAGAATCAATGAATAAATGTCAGGAAAAGAGAAGAAGACTTAAAAGTTGAAATAGCTTTACTTTTATAGCTGTAAACATAAGACCTGAATAAATGTAAATACAGGAATTTCTGACTACACATATTAAGAGAATTGCCTCAGAAATGTATCATACTTTTCAAAACATCAGCTGCTGAATTATGTTGATTCTGTTAAGTTGTGAAAGTTGTTATCTTTATTTTCTCTTTGTTTTAAAATTATTTTCTTGTATTTGCATAAACAATTGTGTTACAGTATGTCAAATGTAGTTTTATGCTTATTTTGTTTCAATTTCTCAGAGATTTTGATGCTGCTATTTTCATTTTTTTCCGTCACTTTTGAAAAATTTAGGGCTATTATCTCCTCCAATATTATGTCTGAGTAATTTTTCTCTCTTCTAGGACTATGATTACAAATAAGATAAAATATTTTCATTCAATTTTTTTTTTTCTTTCTGTGATACATGTAGACATACTCTATTGACCAACATTCGAGTTCACAAATATAGTCTTTGGCTGTATCTAATCTGCTATCCAAAACATTTATTAATTTCTTTACCAGTTATTTTTTTAGTTCTAAAATATTCACTCATAAACATTAATACTATTTATTAAAGTATTATATCACTAATTCTAATATCTGGAAAATCTGTGAGTGTTTTAGTTATTTGTTTTTCCTCTTGAGTCTTTATCCTATGCTCCTGTTTCCTGGAATGCATAAACATTTATTTAAACACCAGAAATTGCATATTAAGAATTATAAAATATTATAAATTTTCTTCCTCCAGAAAGGGTTAGTTTTTTCACCTGGGTAAATGGTGTTGGGAGTGCTGGACCAATGTGAGTTGAGGCAGGAGTCTAATTTTGCTAAATCTCTCTCTTCTTATTTGCCTTCCCTCTAGGACCTAGAAGTTTCAACTGAGGGCCAGATGTGTTCAATGGGATTCCCCTCCCTGGCAGCTTCTGAATTAGAAGCTTTGTTTCCTTAGTCTGGAGAGATATCTTACAACTATACTATTACGCAGAGCCTTTCTGCTTAGAATTCAACCTCCAGCCCAAAATACAAATGGATATGGCAAAAATTCTGAGGCAGTAAAAAAAAAAAAAAAAAAAAGTGCCAGCCTCAGTTTATCTCTTCTCCTTAGGATCTTGCTCAAGTTTCCAGAGTCCAATAGGAGAGAACAAACCTACCTATGCAGAAAAAAGTCAGTTGTAAGAAAACAGCAGGGAGAAAGAAAAAGAGACACTGTTGGCTCCACCACCCCATACACACACACAGACACACATACATAGAGAGAGCGGGAAACAGAGAAAATTAGATAGATAGATAGATAGATAGATAGATAGATAGATAGATAGATAGACAGACAGATAGATATAGAAAGATACTTAAACAGGTAGTGTTTTTGAAGCCATGTCTTCATTTATTCCTTTGTGATACAGTTCTCATCCACTGAGCTTTGTCGACATGTTTATATTTAACGTAAGTCTGAAATAAGAAGTTTTGATGATGTCACACTTATTCCACTAATTTATTGTATTTTCTTTCTTTTGTACCTCATTAAAACAATAAACTTGGTTCAATAGGTCTAGATGAAAAAGTATGAACTACTCTCTTACTCTTCTTTCAAATGTGAAAAAAGTGTCTTTTTTTTCTTTTTCTGATTTCAAATAGGTGACTTCACATCAGAATATGGATTAGTCAGGGTTTTCTAGAGGGACAAATCTAATAGGATGTATGTATATATGAAAGGGAGTTTATTAAGGGGTATGGACTCACAGGATCACAAGGTGAAGTCCCACAATAGACCATCTGCAAGCTGAGGAGCAAGGAAGCCAGTCTGAGTCCCAACACCTCAAAAGCAGGGAAGCCAACAGTGCAGCCTTCAGTTTGTGGCTGAAGACTCAAGAGCCCCTGGCACACTTTGGGAGGCCGAAGCAGATGGATCAGGAGGTCAAGAGATGGAGACCATCCTGGCCAACATGGTGAAAACCTGTCTCTACTAAAAATACAAAAATTACCTAGGCACGGTGACGCGCGCCTGTAGTCCCAGCTACTCCGGAGGCTGAGGCAGGAGAATCACTTGAACCCGGGAGGCGGAACTTGCAGTGAGCCGAGATTGCGCCACTGCCCTCCAGCCTGGTGACAGAGCAAGTCTCTGTCTCTATCAAAAAAAAAAAAAAAAAAAGGGCCCCTGGCAAACCAGTAGTGTTAAGTCCAAGAGTCCAAACGTCAAAGAACTTGGAGTCTGATGTTTGAGAGTAGAAAGCATCCAGAATGGGAGAAGATGAAGGTTGGAATACTCAGCAAGTCAGCTTCTTCCGCCTTCTACCTGCTTTTTCCTGCCCTGCTGGCAGCCGATTGGATGGTGCCCACCCACATTGTGGGTGGGTCTTCCTCTCTTAGTCCACTGACTCAAATGTTAACCTCTTCCCACAACACCCAGAAACACCCAGATACACCCAGACAAAATACTTTGCATCCTTTAATCCAATCAAGTTGACAATATTAATCATCACAGGATATTTTGATTTTTTTATTATAAATTATTTTTATACTTATACTGCTTTTTATTTGGAACTTAATAGCAAACCTCCTATGGGTAAGGATACTTTGATATTTTCCTTCCTTATGAATATATTTAACTGCATAATAAAAAAGCATCAACATTTTATACATAGTTTAAGAATGTTGATTATATCAAGATTCAAAAACTGAAACTAAATTTTAGGTTTGTATTTTTACTGAATTTTAGGTTGGTACTTTTAGCATATCTCCAGTCTAAGAAGCAGTATGTCAAGAATTGTTTGAGAGTATAAGTTCAATGTTTAAAAAAAAAAAAAAAACTGTCAGAGATGTCTAGAATTATTAACTTTACTAAAAGGAAAGGAAATATGGAAAACAAAGCCAAATACAGAATAAAACAGGTGAAAGTGTTTAGCCAAAAAGAAACAATTACACAATTGTCTACAATTCTAAAATAAAATGGAAAATTGAGAATATTAATAATAATGTGTTAACATGTGGTAAAATATTTATACTTATGAATTTAACTGAAAAATTGGGGAATATTATGTTTATTTCTGGAAAAATAACCTGAAACGGCTTTTAACACAAACTTAGGATGTGCAAATACATAAAGTTAAATCACAGAGATTAAATGGAGTGAAGGATGCATGGTTTTATGAATCTTAAAAATCAACTAGGTTAACATGGATTTAAATGTGTGTGCAGTAAAATAAAACATTCTAAATTAATAGTAAAATAGAGGAAAATATTTTTATATGTTAAAAAGTACAATGAACAACAAAAAAAGTACTGATCAATCTTTTGTGTTTTAAAAAATAGAACAGCTCTTTTATGTTTTCTCTAAAATTGTAATGAAAGATATGACTAACAAATAGGTGCATTAAGGTGAATTTTCTCTTTCTCCTCAGTGCCTTCCATGGAAAAATTAATTGTGAGTGTTCTGAAGATACCTGGATTATTTTCTATATTTAAAGTCATGCATGGCTGGGTGTGGTGGCTCTTTGGGAGGCCAAGGCAGAAGGATCGCTTGAGGCAAGGAGCCTGGGCAACATAGTGAGACCCTGTTTCTCCAAAAAATTAAAAATAAATAAAAAATTGGTGAGGTGTGATGTTGCACACTTGTAGTCCCAGCTACTTGGAAGGTGCACTTGTAGTCCCAGCTACTTGGAAGGCTGAGGCAGGAGGGTAGTTTGAGCTTGGGAAGTCAAGGTTGCAGTGTGCTATGATCATGCCACTGCACTCTGCCTGGGCAACAGAGTAAGACACTGTCTCAAATAAAGTCATGCACAGGTTGTGATATTAAAAAAAAGAGCAAATTCATAGTTCTCGCTAGGCCCTGTCTCAGATATTTTTGCAATATAGCTAGTGATAGTAATGAATCAATAAATGAATATATGCATGAAAATGCTAAGCTACAGAATATATGACTCTCAGAAAAACCAACACTTTAGATTCCATCACTAAGAAAGAATGTGTTTTTCAGTATGTGTGGCTCCCTCTTCCCATATACTTCACTTTGGGCAAAACCTCTTCAGGCCTCTTCTTTATGGAGCATCAATTTCACTTTCATTCTTGTTGTATTACTTTGCTCTGATAAATGGCTTATTTCTGCTTTTTTCCCCTTTTCATGGTCATCTTGCATTTGCCCAGCTAAAATTTATTGTTGAGTGTCTAGCATCTATGGAAGTATCCTTAATAGGCATTGAAATATCTCGATTCTTACCTGTATTTCTGATTAAGAAAGATTTTCCTGAAACTTGCCACTGGAAGCATGAAAATACTTAAGTGGCAGGTCTCTGAGTCTTTACAGTTTATCTCCTACCTTCTATCATGTATGTATCTTACCCAGATTTCTAGTACATTAGCCATGTATTGTTGCTTATCCTGCTTGATTCACATGATAATACTGATATAATGGATTGATGTGATGTTCTGAGGGAAGTCAGGCTATCCATGTCTCTTGGGGGTATATTTTAACAGAGCAGGAGTTAAGATATCCCTGGGATGAAGCTGTGTACAACAATTGTCTTTTTAAAAAAACTGTGGTAAGAACACTTAACATGAGATCTACTATCATACAGATTTGTTAGTGTATAATACATGATTGTTGACTGTAGTCACAATGTTGTACAGCAAATCTCTAGAGTTTATTCATCTTGCATAACTGAAGCATTATGCCCATTTTTATTTGTAAGTCTACATTTTCTCCTGCCCACAGTCCCTGGTAATCACCATTCCACTATTTGATTCTGTGAGTTTCACTACTTTAAATGCATCATCTAAGTGCAATAATGCAGTATTTGTCTTTCTGTAACAGTCTTATTTCCCTTAGCATAATGTCCTCAATGTTCATCCATGTTGTTACACACTGCAGAATTTCCTTTTATAAAGCTGAGTAGTATCCCACTGTGTGTATATACCACATTTTCTTTATTCCTTCATCTATCTATCGCCATTAAGGTTCTTTTTACATCTTGACTGTGAGTAGTCCTGCAATGAAACATAGGAATGCTAATATCCCTTTGAGATCCTGACTTCATTTTTTTTTCTTTTTTGATAAATACCTGGAAGTGAGGTTGCATCTACTTTGTCTTAATGAGAACTATTTCTGATCCTGTTTCTGAAACGAGACAGAAACAAATGCATCTGACAAACAACTACATATCCTGCACCTAAGACCATACGTAGCTGCTTAACAACAATAACACACCTCAGCTAGAATTGGGGTTCTGATTTTACTGGGCTTGCAATTGGTTGGCTGCTGTCTTCAAGGATCCATCTGGTTTCTGCAAGGGCCAGACTGGAAAATTAACAAGGGATATGACAATAATTACTATTCCTGTATTCCTTAGATGTTTAAGTGTAGCATTCGTCTTCACTACCAATACATATTGTATTTAATTTCCTATGTTGGCCACGGGGAGACAGTTTCCTTCCCCTTGGCTTTCCCACTAAGATAGCTCTAACTCCAATGTGGGGTTATTTCAACTGCCAAGTCTATCAGTCTCCATCATGCATTCAGAGACTGGGAAATGATCACCAGCTGGGACCAAGAATCCAATGGACCCACTGTATGCTGGACTTGAGGCCAAGGTTCCATTTATTACCCAAACCCAATCTCTCACATGGTGGACCATGACAAGATTTCAGGGATTTTACGTCAACAGTAACGCAGACCCTTTCCTACCAGTCTTCAAAAAGTCTCATCACTATTTCACAATATAGACTCACCCAAGTTACAAAGTGTAGGCAGGACCAATTTCACGGACAGGTGACCTATGCAGTCACACAGAACCCAGGCTCAGGAGGGTCATTCACTCAGTTTAAAGCTCTGTTGTTACTGTCTTGAAATTCTTGACAATTTTTAAACAAGAGGTCTCCCATGTTTTGTCTATAGGCCTTTTTGGGGTAGGGATGGAGGAATCATTACTATGTACATGCTCCATGATGTTCAAGGGCCTTCACTCTTTGGGACCCAGTTACTTTTTCTATCAATCCACAGATTCAGTGTCTGAAAACTGACTCAAGTCTGATAATTTTTACAAAGGATCCTGAATTTTTACTGTGGCTATGCCTATTGAATCTGAGTCAATGAAGATTAAATTCACTTCTTTTTTATAATTGCAATCTTCTGCCTTCTGGCAATAAGCAATGCCAATAGCAGTCCCATCATTTCAATGACATCAATCAACCACCTTCTATGTTTACTTCCCCTTATATCAACCCTAGCCCTCAGGAGAGAGCGACCACTGAACTTCATAGTTTATGCATTTACGACTCTCATCAGCAAATTCTTGATGACTTGTTGACTGTTTTGTCCTCTGGGCATTTCTATGTAAAATAATACTCTGATGAGTCTTCTGGCCTTACAGAATGTGTTAGTCTTCGTACTCCAAATAGCAACACCAAGATAAAACTAAACATGCACGGATTTTATTACAAGAAATACTTGTGTGAAAGAAAACAGAAGTGGAATTTTAGAAGGCTGAGAACAAATGTGAAAGTACACAAATATAATCCTGAGTGAAGAAGAGGAGAAGAACATTAGATAGAAATGTACTTCACTGCCATGCAGTCTAAGAAAAAGTTGACAGGAGTGCAGCGGCATCCTCAAGCCGATGTCAGCCAACTGAGGGTTCCCATCTCCTTCAGGAATGGGCTCCGTTAGTTTCTTTACAATAATGAGTCACTGGCTGGCAGCAATGTGAGGAAAGTGTGCCTTGGTGGAAACATGAAGATAAATTTCAGAGTGTAGCAAATGGGATGCTTTGTCAGTTATCACCCTCAAAGTTTAAGGTCCATGAGACACATTCTCATGACCAACTCAATCCATTTTCTGTACCATACACATCTATACCTCTGCACAGATTCAAGGATAAGCTGTTTCCTGTGTTCTGTGGGCCTTTTTGCCTAAAGGAAAACTCTGAAATGGGAACACAATGATATAAACTACAGACCCCATCTCTGAAGTTGATCTCAGGCCCATCACTGGTATTCATACTCCTTTTCCTCCAGAATCTATTTTGAATCTCCTCATCTTCAGCTAACACCAAGGGTGGCTTAACTAGATGTATAACAGAAATCTTCATTTTAGAGTCATCTGAATCCTATGTAATCATACCTTATCTGTCTCAAGTTACAGCATGTGTTTACTGGCATTTAAGATGGAGTACGGGATTATCAGCAGGTACCCAAGTAGCTGATCTGGGATCAAAACATAGTCCTCTCAGCCCGCAAAATGAAAGACAACATTGATGGTCATGATCAATTAACTTTGCCAGTATCTGCTAGTTCCTGGACAAAATGAATCCATAAAGTCCTGGCAGCAACTATAACAAACATGTTATTCAATGGGGATTTTTCTGTGTTGCCTGGTAAGTGTGTCCCTCTTTTTAGGTTCAGAACCTACAACTCTATAGAATCCAGATTTGTTGTGGCAAGAAACAATAAAATTCTCTAGTAGATAATTCAGAGCACTTGTAAGTAAGGCATAAACAAATTCTTTGCTTCCTGAACTCATATATACTTCCTCTTGGGAATATGGCACCATATGAATATCTGGTTTCATAAATACATTGTGAGCCAAAATACAGTACTTCAAAAATTCTGAGTGCTTTCTCTGAGCTGGCATTTCAGCTGCTCAATTAGAAGGCCGTTTTGCATTCTATAAGGCCAGCTGCCTTAGAGTACTGCAGCGTGTGAAAGGATCATTGATTCCACTCCCATATGTCTTTTGCTGTAAAGTGGGTCTTCTTGCTGAATGCCGAATTCTATAAGCACTCATAATAGTTCTGGTTGAAATCCCACTAAACAGAAAAGGCAAACCTAGTGATGAATAGCTATCTATGCCTGCTAGAATTAATCAATGACTCTCTTGTGGCTATTCCTTTCATGGGTACATTGTGCCAGTTCTGGGATGACTGGTAACAAAGCCTGGCTACTTCAATTTTATATGTTTATTTGTTGCTGCTTCTCTGGTGGATGTCTTCTTGAGGACATGAAACTAAATTCTAAAATCTTTATGCTTTTTTTCTATGCCAATATGTTCATCTGCATGCCTCCACACAGACCTCCTTCACTCTCATCTTCTAACTTTTTTCTTTCCAGATCCCTGGCCAGACAGCCAGGCATGTTACCACTGCCAGGGCCAAACTTTGCCACTGCAGACTTGCCTTTGATGACCATTGCCTTGTCTCTGAAATTTAGCCAGTCTGCTTACTAAATCCTGAGTTTGGTGTTCAGCTGCTTCTCTTCTTGTACGGTATCAAAGAGAGCCTTTGACCTTCACATTTATACTTGTTTGATAAGCCTTTAGCTTATTATTGTCTCTCTGTATGACATCAACACAAGTTAACAATAACCAGCTTATTCCATTCAATTTTCCTTATACGTGCCTTTCCCATCTCCGCCCCTTCCCATTTCTGCATCTCTATACTTTCCCAGTGCCCCGTATCACTGAGCAGACCAGGGTGTTTCTTTTAATTGGAACATTCTGTCAAGTCAGCACTGAGGAAAGTTTTAGCAATTGGGCTGCCACCTTATTCCAGGGACTACCATTGCCCAATCAAGCATGGGGACCTCATTGCCAGCCCCACGAGTCATCAAGTCCTAAAATACCATCCTGCCTCCTGCTTTCTCAGATAACTCCTGAAAATTCTATGTTAGTTTTGTCCTCTGGAAAGGAGATGCTGAATGAGTAAGGAGTAGGAAATATTACTGGAGTGCAATACCTAACAAAGGAGAAGGGAGAAAACAAATTTGACCAGGTGAAGTGGTAGGACCATTAAATAGATCTAACAAGGTCTTTACTAAATCAGAGTAGGGTTTTACAGCAAAGATTGCCCATGAAAGGTTTAAATGGCCAGGTGCTTGTACCTCAGTCCTGTTTAGTCACTGGCGAGGGCCATCCCTAGGAGAGTATAACCTAAGCTCATAACCAGAGGTAAACTATAAGGAAGTAAAAGTTAGAAGCTGTTATCTAGCCACACATCCTCCATTTATTTAGAAAGTCACTTCTTAAAGAAGGAGTTGAGCAATAATTTTCTGTGTTGGCTGCAAGTAAATTGTGAAAGTTCATATGGTTGAGGAGTGGATTAGTAGTGCAAGCTTAACAAAATGTATAATAATTATAATATCCATATGCATAAATTACCAGTACCACAACATTATCTTATCATTCACAAATCACAAAGTAAGTCTGGCTTGACATTTCTGTTCAGAATCCAGTATTTATTTAATCTATGACTGCTTTTAACCAATTAGATGCTATCAAACTGACAGAATTATAATGATTGCCTGCTTTTATTTTCCCTTAGAATAAATTTAACATGTTTTATTTTAAATAGATAATAACATATTGTGGCTTTGGAAAATAATAATGTAGAGTCAAAATGATTCTATTTTCTGCCATTTTTGGCATACATTATTATTAATCATCCAGGTTTTTTTCAAAGGAAAACATCTTTGTGACAACTCAGTGTTTAGAAAAATAAGTGGAATTTTATTTTCAAATGTATTATAAATATTAAATATCCATTTGCCTTTACAGCTAACACTTTTGGAAGAGTTTACTATTTCATGTAGTTTCACCAATATATAAATGTACAAATGTATACATTTGTACAAATTCATAACTATGTATATTCTAAGACATTTGATTTAACGGATATTGAATTTATTCATTAATTTTTTGTTAATATTTTGTTTTATTTCTCCTTAGTGAAAAGTTTTTTGATAAGTTACACGATTTTCAATTCTTCAGTTTTCTCACCCACGAAATGCAGGCAATAAACCTCCCTGTCAGTACCTCTGGGTTCTAAACTGAGATCAATCACCATGTCTTATATGTAGCATTTTTTAAAATGTTTGTTTTCTTATTTTTTTCTCTTCATGTAAAAATGAATCCTGAGATCTGTCAGTATAGATGTGAGGGAATAAAAATGTCATTTTAGGAAACTCTGTGGCATTGCTCTTCATGTTTTTTCTGTCCTCTACCTCTCCACATCATATGTCACCTGAAGTGAAAAGTGAGAAAAAGTGAAGTTTAAAAGTATAATAACAATTCTTGATTTTGCATTATTTTTCTATGTATATTACTTTTATACTGTCTCTAAGTAATTAAATGAAGAATGGCTCATCCTGTTTTTTACCAGATGACTATATCAGAGATAGCTTCAAATGAGACTTTGTCTATCAATTCATTTTATAAGAAACAACATTATATTAAGATGCTTTTGTTTTAAATACAAGATGTTTCAACCTACTACAAACACACAATTAATATTCTGAATCATTCTTCAAGAAAATAACATTTTAATGGCCTTTTCAAGATAACAGATAGGGTAAAGCAGTTAAAGTAGAAAAGAAAGAAAGAAACCCTAGCAGTCTTCAAGATATGTCCTATAGCCACATAGATATTGCAATATGAACTTATATTGTATGTATTTCTTTATGAACTGTTTAAAATAGATTTAGCCTACTAGTATAAATTCTAGTTATTTCTTAGCAAATATGACATAACATAACAGATGTTAAGTTTAATCCTTAATCTTAACAAACTTCACTATTTAATAACATGAAATGTATAATTTGCAAATGTAGAAGTGTGTCTTTATTGCAAAACATCATTTTTTTTTCATATAGTTTATTCATGTTCCACATTCACCTATGATGGCATAAAATTACCAGCTCGTTTAACTCGTATAGGAAGTCTAGACTTAGTACACAGGTATTAACAGCTGATGGAGTATATCATTGAGGACTCCGATTTTTTTCTGTCTGTCTGCTCCATCTTTCCTAAAAGATAGCTTATGTTCTTGGAAATGGAAATGGAAGTGGTGGAGGGGTAGAGTTCATTTTATGAAAGAAAAACATTTTAACATCCCAGCCTACTTCTGCTTATATCCCATTGGCCAGAAATGTGTTACATTGTTACTCCTACCTACAAAGGAGTATGGAAAGGTAAGTATATTTAGCTGGGTATGTTTTCATACCCCCCTAAAAATCAAGATTCTCAGCAAGGAATAAAATAACACAAATATATGCAGCCATCCTAAATAGCTTTATCTCTAGTAAACAAATTAAATTTTAGTTAAAACACTTTAACAAAGAAAACTCCATGTCTAGATGTTTTGTAAAGAAAAGATACGAAGCTGCAAAGTCTCTTGAAAATGGGAAAATATACAACAAATTTTATGAGGCCACAATTACCATAATATCATCACCACAGACATTAACAATAAAGAATAGCACAGAGATACTTGGAAGGCTGAGGTGGAAGAATTGCTTGAGGCCAGGAGTTCTAGACCAACCTAGGCAAAATAGAAAGACCTCCCTCTCTTTAAAATGTAATAATAACAATAAAAAAATTAGCCAGGTGTGGTAGTACACACCTGTATTCCTAGCTACTCAGGAGGCTCAGGCAGGAGGATTGCTTGAGCCCAGGAGTTAGAGGCCATACTGAGATATGATTGTGTCATTGCACTCTAGCCTGGGGAACAGGGACAGTTCCTGTCACAAATGAACAGTACAGATCAAAAAAGATACCTCATAAACCTACATGAAGAAAATCTTACAAAATTTTAATAAATTGAATCCAACTATATATATATATAAATGTTCATAAGTCATGATCAATTTGGGCTTACGCCAAGAATTCAAAGTGAAATTCTGAATATTTTTCCTCTAATATAGGAACAGGGCAAGAATCGCTCTTCTCAGTATTTCTGTTTAACATTGTACAGGAGGTTCTAGCCAGTGCAAAACAAAATTTAAATAATTAAATAATCTTTTGGTCTATATATCTTCTTTTATTTCTTTGTGACAATTTAAATAAAGGTCTGCTTCCCATCTGACCTTAACTTCATTATATTACCAAATTATTGATCAAAGTCCTCATTCTCTAGCATATTCAAACTGCTCTCGTTTGGATGAAAAAGCATGATGAAATTTTATCTGAATTTTTAGGTGCATTTTTTTTCATGGCAGTGAAATAATACTTTCTTCTCTAATTGGAAACAAGCCAAATAACCAAGTAAAAAGGGAAAAGTGTTTTACTACTCAAATATCTTACTGCATTTTGAACATTCAGTTTAAATGTTTGCTTTCCTAATATGCAATCTTCATTTTCTGAGACTGTAATTAACACTTTTTTATTCAAATTGCTTTTAACTTCAATTTATGTGACTTCAACTTCCACTTCTATTTGTACTTTGTCTTTTTCGCAAGACAATTTTCTGAAACTCATTTTTTCACTATCACATAATGCCTCTAGAACTGTTACCACTTTCCTTTCTCAGAAATAAATTTAGCATTTATGTCATTTGTATATCTATTGACAAGATAACCATATTATTTGTCTCTTCTGATATATTCTGTACTCTGTATTCAGTGCCTATTTAGGAAGACCAGAATTGTCTGTATTAAGTATATCCTCTCTTGAATGTCAACAGAAAAAAATTGAAGAATTACTGTATTTTCAATGCTCATACTAAAAAAAGTATTGCTTTATTTTTCATTCAATGAGTACAAATTCATGTATTTGTATTTTAGGTGCTAAATATTCTCATATAACTAAATGAATAAAAATAAAATTACTGAACATCTAATTCTACATAAAAGACAAAATATGGAAAGAAAAAACTCGCTGTTCCTATCCACAAAAGTTTGTAATAAATAATATTGATAACTTATGTTCTATTGGACTTTAAAAAGTTCTTCTGGGACACATCAGTGAGTTTTCATGTCACTATCCACTTAAAACACTGGTTTGATCAGGAGATGGCAAGTTGCAGTCTGTGGGCCAAATCTAGTCCACCATTTGATTTTGTAGATAAAATTTAATTTAACAGAGCCAAACTCATTTTTAAAAAATGTATTGCTTATGGTGCCTGTCATGCCACAATGGCAGGCCATATGACAGCAGCCATATGGCCTAAAACATATACTATCTGGCTTTCTTCAGAAAAAGCTTTCTGACCTCTGGTTTTTGTATCAGTTATTATTTATATGTTTACTTTAGAAAATTGTTATAACTTGATGATTTCAGATAATGTTTTTATGTAACAGAACTGATATGTTCGGTTTGCTGTCAACTTACTATTCAATGTAGATGTAAGTAAGACAATATAAGGAATCCTTTTCTGTAATAAAGTGGATAATACAGCTTGATTTGGGAAACTCCTAGAAAGAGGCAGCAAACAAACACATTGACTAATCTGAGAATATCACTTACCATTTGAAAACCACCTAAGTCTAATTAAAACATAAATAAGGAACAAGTGAAGAAAGAGTAATTACATATTCTGAATATTAACTATATGACAGGCACTGATGTAGCTCAATCTACCTATCTATTTAAGTTTATTTTGTTTTTAAAAGTCTTACAATGATTTAGCTGTGAAGTACATAGAATTATCATAATTTTTAAAAAGAAGAATCTCAAGTAACCCATCATAAAGGGCTCTTAGGAAAGAGTAAAGCACAAATCTCTTGCCAACCAATAAACTTTAGTCACACTTGTCTTGTGCTCTTCTACAATTAGGATTATTATTATTAGGCCCAAGAGAAGAAATGGTCCCCATTCATACATAAATACCCAGAGCAGAAATAACTATGGATTCTTGTATTTAAGCTAAGAGGATAAATGACTATGACAAATAATAGGAAGATTTTTTAAAAAGGCAAGAAATAGATGAAAATGATCGACACAACACATGAATGTTAAAAATCTAAATTACCTAGATATACAGTGCTGAAAGTAACTGTTATGTATTATTTATATAAATAACATCTAGTAAGCTATAGTTAATTCACCTTAGTTAAATGATCTGATGAAACCAGACCAAAATGGTTAAAAGTATTTCTGTGTTAGTATGGGAATCAGATGAAGAAATACACAGACAGTTCCAAAGACAATGACTGGCACATATAAGCTTCTCAATATTATTTCTATATAATAGGATTTTCTGTGTATGTATACATGCATGTGCATGTGCATTTGTATGTCTGTGTGTGAATGTGTGAGGTGTGCAGTGTGTTTAAGACACATACCTACATATTGAGAGGTATGTACATATCTACATATTGAGAGGAAGACATTGAAATAGTCTATCCTAGATAGACTTCATGTTGAAGACAGTCCAGAAACTCCATTTCAATAATACACTTCATCAGAAGTTGCAGTCATTGTGCTCATTTTATTTCCTTACCTTCATATGAAAATTGATATTTTTTTCTTTCTTCATATGGTAGATAATTATTTTAGAATTAAAACATTGAGGAACCCTGTTCAACTAATGAAGGGTAAGCACATTTTTTTTTAAACGGAGTTTCTATATCTTTTACATTTCAGGATCTTATCTGCTTCTATCACATCTCCCTACAGCTTTTAAAAATTATTTTTACCTTGTATCTGATCAAAATTTTTCTGTTCAGAAGTTTGAGTTCAAGCCTCTGCAGTTCTCTCAGCTTGCTGGTGATTATTGCTCAATAGCATTCACTTTTCTCCATCTCTTGTTGAATATAGCTTCTATTTTTCTCTTCAAAAAAAGGTTATAAATTTCTGCAATCTGTTTTGCCCTACGTGAATCACATCAAACACACCCTTGAGAGATTATGGTTCATCCTTTCTGACATCTGGGGGAGCAGCCCAAAGCTCAGAAGAAAAATTCAACACTGAGCTCTTTGAGTAAGGGGCTTGAAAATTCTATTTGATGATTTTTATATTTCCCCTGCAAAGCACTAAAAGAATGACAATACTTATCCCATATCTATTTTATAGAACCATTGCAGGGATTCATTAGATCATCTATGTTATGTGCTTGGGGCCTTCAAAGTAAACTGCTCTAGGATCTTATCCCCAGCTTTTCATCCTTTGGCCCTTTGATGACCTTTCACTGCAGCTAGGATAGTTAATTATTTGAAATTTTTTTCAAAAAATAGCAGTGATAAAGAGAGGTATCATACAGATTTTTCTTAGAAGCTCAGTATAAAACAGCAGGCATTTGGACAATACTTGTTTTCTTCCCTGTGAGATATCTCTGCAATGAATACCTCGAAAGTGGCCTGCAACTGTGTGCGTACCTGCCGGTCTCCCTTTAGCAAGAGATTCTGTGCTAACGTAGGTCCTTGAGGAAGCCGACTCTCCTTTCAAGACTCCAAAATTCCATGCAATGCATACACTGTACATTCAGTGCATATAAACACATGTTGCATAGTGACATAGAGCTACACTAAGACAATATAAATTAAAATTTGCCACAAATTTATGGAGTTTTAAGAACACATACATAAAACAGTTAATTTAGATTCACAAAATCCAGTCACATAGGAGTGTAACCAGTAGTCTTCAAACAACTAGCACTGTGTTTGGCATATATAGTAGGTGCTTAATAAATGCTCACTTAATGAAATGATTACTAGAAAAGGGCACTTCTGCTTTACCCATGTAATAACTGGTTCTTGCCACTTGAGTTCTTCCTTCCTCATGCATTCTCATACTAGGAAAGATAAAAATTTTCTGACTTCTCATTTCATTTTAGAAAAGGAAAAGTGGCTTTGTTAACCACTGAACCCTCAACATAGGGACTTGTGATTTTTATATCTCTATGATCATCCTGGACTCTTCCACAGGTAATACATTACCCATAAATTTCTTATTTTCATTCTTCATAATGTTCCAATTTTTATATTTAATTTTTTTTCTGCAGTGGTATTGACATGCCTATGTAACCTTTCGGATGAGGAATTTAGATGCTACCGAAAATGTTTTATAACCTTGTAGCAATACAATTCTCCTTACATCTTTTTCATATACATTTGGTGCTACATCCTGGTAGAACTGAGCCAATTTTGGACTCTATAGCTACTATAAGGACAAAAGGTAAATAAAAATGAAATACAACCACATTATTGAAAAAACATTGTGGTTTTCAAAAAGTAGTAATAATACTTTATCTTTAGGTTTGGAGATTTGTATTTACAAATTATACCCAGGTAAATTATCTCACTTGATTCTCACATTCTTGAATAACTAGTCCTATTTTTCACCTATTCTACAGACACATACAAACACTTCACAGATAAGGGCATTAAAACAGAATATTTAAATCCTACTTATATTGAACAAATTCACCATGAAACTTTTGTTTTGTTCACACTTGCATAACGTGTACAGAATTCGTGGGTTCTCGGTCTCACTGACTTCAAGAATGCAGTCACAAACCCTCGCAATGAGTGTTATAGTTCTTAAACACAGTGTGTCTGAACTATGTTCCTTCAGATGTTCAGATGTGTTGGGAGTTTTTTCCTTCCCACGGGTTCGTGGTCTCGCTGGCTTCAGGGGTGAAGCTGCAGACCTTCGTGGTAAGTGTTACAGCTCTTAAGGCAGCAAGTCTGGAGTTGTTCTTTCCTTCCTTACAGTTTGTTCATTCGTCCTATTCAGTTCACTGTCTTGCTGGCTTTAGCAGTGATGCTGCAGACCTTCACAGTGAGTGATACAGCTCATAAAAACAGCATGGACCCAAAGAGTAAGCAGCAGCAATATTTATTGTAAACAGGAAAAGCATAAAACTTCCATAGCGTAGAAAACAACCCAAGTGGGTTGCCATCAGCTGGCTCAGGCAGCCTGCTTTTATTCCTTTATCTGGCCCCACCTGCATCCTGCTGATTGGTCCATTTTCCAAAGAGCTGATTGGCCTATTTTACAGAGAGCTGATTGGTCTGTTTTACAGAGAGCTGATTGGACCATTTTGACAGGGTGCTGATTGGTGTGTTTACAATCCCTGAGCTAGACACAGAGTGCTGATTGGTGCATTTACAATCCTCTAGCTAGACACGAAAGTTCTCCTAGTCCCCACTAGATTAGCTAGACACAGAGCACTGATTGGTGCATTTACAAACCTTGAGCTTGACACAGAGTGCTGATTGGTGTGTTTACAAACCTTGAGCTAGACACAGAGTGCTGATTGATGTGTTTATAATCCTTTAGCTAGACACAGAGTGCTAGACAGAAGAGTTCTCCAAGTCCCCACTAGGTTAGCTAGATACAGAATACTGACTGGTGCATTTATAAACCCTGAGCTAGACACAGAGTACTGATTGGTGTATTTACAAAAATTGAGCTAGATACAGAGTACTGATTGGTGTATTTACAATCCCTTAGCTAGACATAAATGTTCTCCAAGTACCCACTAGCCTCAGCAGCCCAGCTGGCTTCACACCCAGTGGATCCCATACCAGGGCTGCAGGCAGAGCTGCCCGCTAGTCCTGCGCATGTGCCTGCACTCCTCAACCCTTGGGCAGTGGATGAGACTGGGAGCCAAGGCACACGGGGCCAAGGCACAGGGGACAGTGCTCATCGGGGAAGCTCAGGCATGGTGGGCTGCAGGCCCCCAGCCCTGCCGGGGAGAGTCAGCTGAGGCCCTGCGAGAATTTGGGTGCAGTGCCTGCGGGCAAGCACTGCTGGCAGACTCCCCGCATCCGCTGCAGCTACTGGCCCAGGTGCTAAGCCCCTCATTGCCCTGGCCCCGCGGCGCTGGCCAGCTGCTCCGAGTGCAGAGCCTGCAAAGCCCACGCCCACCCGGAACAACTCCCATTGGCCCGCAAGCCCGCCGGGGCCTCTCCCTCAACACCTCCCCGCAAGCAGAGGGAGCGAGCTCTGGCCTCCGCCAGCCCAGTGAGCGGCTCCCACGGTGCAGTGGTGGGCTGAAGGGCTCCTCAAACAATGCCAGAGTGGATGCCAGAGGCCGAGGAGGCACTGAGAGCGAGGGCTGCTAGCATGTTGTCATCTCCCAATAATATTTCCATGCTGTTCTCTAAAGGAGTTGTACTGTTTAACATTACCTCCAGCAATGGGAGAGGACCTTGCCAATTGTTGATATGGTTGCTCATTTTACTTTTAACCGTTCTCATCAGTGTGTAATAGTAAATCACAAATACAATATCAGAAAAATTTTAATTTTTCTTTTCCTAATGTCGTATGAAATTGAGTACCAATTTCATATGCTTACTTGCAATTTATATTCCTATTTCCTATGGTGTCTGCCAAAATATTTACTCTTATGTTTTCAAGATTTTTTTTTTTTTTTTTTTTTTTTTTTGACAGTCTCGCTCTGTCAAGTAGGCTGTAGTACAGTGGTGCAATCTCGGCTCACTGCAACTTCCACTTCCTGGGTTCATGCTATTCTGCCTCAGCCTCCGGAGTAGCTGGGACTATAGGCACCTGCCACCATGCCCAGCTAATGTTTTGTATTTTTAGTAGAGATGGGGTTTCACCGTGTTAGCCACATGGTCTCAATCTCCTGACCTCGTGATCAGCCTACCTCAGCCTCCCAAAGTGCTGGGATTACAGGCGTGAGCCACTGCGCCATTGGTTTTTTTTTTTTTTTCTTTTAAAGACAGGGTCTCACTCTGTCACCAAGGGTGGAGAGAAGTGGCTCCAGCTCAGCTCACTCCAACCTAGACTTCTGGACTCAAAACATCCTCCCACAGCCTCCTGATTAGATGGGACCACAGGTGTGCTCTACCACGCTTGGCCATTTTTTTTTTTTTTTTTTTTTTAATTTTCTGTAGAGCTGGCATTTCACCATGTTGCCCAGACTGGTCACGAACTGAGCTCAAGCAGTCCACCCACCTCAGCCTCCCAAAGTGCTGGGATTACAGCTGTGGGCCACTACACCTGGTTCAATAATTATGTATATATTGTGGATAGAAGTTATTTTTTAGATATGTCACTTGCAAATATTTTTCTTTCCCTCTGTGAGTTGTCTTTTTATTTATTATCTTTACAGTGACTTTCATAGAGTAGAACTTTATAATTATAATAATTTCAATTTATCAATGTGGAATTCCATAGGTCATATTTTTGGTGTCATATCTAAGAAATCTTTGATGTTTTTACCAGTAGGTATGACATTAACTTACAGGTATTTTTAGATGCCCTTTATGAAGTTCCTTGCACTTTTATTCTGAAGAGAGTTTTTAATAAGAATGGGATATTAGATATTTTCAAGCGCCTTCCTGTGCCTATGAAAATCAGCATACATTTTCCTCCATATGAGACAGATTGTCAAAATTTTGTTTTGAATCTTTTCATGTATATGCATTAAGAATTTTGGTCGGCCGGGCACAGTGGCTCACGCTTGCAATCCCAGCACTTTGGGAGGCTGAGGCGGGCGGATCATGAGGTCAGGAGATCGAGACCATTCTGGCTAACATGGTGAAACCCCGTCTCTACTAAAAATACAAAAAATTAGCCAGGCGTGGTGGTGCGTGCCTGTAGTCCCAGCTACTGGAGGCTGAGGCGGGAGAATGGCGTGAACCCGGGAGGTGGAGCTTGCAGTGAGCAGAGATCGCGCCACTGCACTCCAGCCTGGGCGACAAAGCGAGACTCCCTCTCAAAAAAAAAAAAAAAAAAAAAGATTTTTGGTCTATGATTTTATTTTTGTAGTATCTTTGTATGGTTTTGGCATAAGGGTAATACTGATACTTTACAGTATTGACTTTACAAAATTAGTAGAGACATACTCTCCTTTTTGAAATTTCTGGAATTATTTGCATAGAATTGGTGTACTTTCTTCCATGCATGTTTGCTAAATATTCAAACATCTACAGATAGGGCCATCTGGGCCTGGAGTTTTAGATGTGGAAAGGTTTTGTCAAAAACGAGGAAGGGGCTGAGATTTTAGCCAACTTGTAAGCCAACAATTTAGCCTGCCACGTTTTCGTGGATGCAGAAAGAGGACACAAGAAAACTTGACTACTCACAGCATAGGAAGTATCATGAGTATTACCATATTTGTGTCATTTCCCTTTTCACTTTATTTCATATGTTATCCCGTGTTATCCCATTAGACCCAGATAGATGCCTGCATATGCAATGAGCTGTGTTGAGAGGAACGTTTAGTTAATGGAATCCACTTATTTTTTTAGTGTTCTGTACACATTTTGTTGCGATCCTGAACAGTAGGTGAGCCTGTCTTCTCCTCCAGAGGCAGATACTACCTCTGTCCTCTGAGGTTGTAAGGAAACATTCTCTATCCTCCCAAGGCTAACATTGCTTCTATCTTCCAAGGGTATTTGCTCTACGAACATTGTTAGAAACGTTATCTGAAACAAAGGGCAGTTAGTGCCTCTGCTCAAAAGATATGCAGATATGGAGAAACCCATAGAAAATTATCTTATAGGCTATTAAATGCAAATTCAATTCCTTTAATAATATAAAGTTATTCGGGTGTTACATTTCTTGAGTGTGCTTTAGAATGCAATTTTTCTATTTCATCTAATTTGTTGAACATATTTACATAAAGTTTTTCATAACATTCTTTTACTATACTTCTGCTGTCTGTAGAATCTGTCACCTTTGGTACCTTAGAACTACTCTATATTTTCATATATATACAGAAAGAGAGAAAGAGAGAGACATACAGTAATAAATGCTGTTCCCTTTAATAAAGTATGTGTTTGTATATATGCATATATATGTGTGCGCATATATATGTGTGGTGTTTGGCAAGACCCCCTTGATGTAAGCGATACAAATCTGATTTATAACTCTAAATATTTTAGCCAAACTTAGAACGGAGTTTTCAGAAGTGTAATGGGATATATTGACAACTAAAACTAAGGTAGGGCCAGGCGCAGTGGCTCTTGCCTATAATTCCAGCACTTTGGGAGGCCAAGGCAGACAGATTACTTGAGGTCAGGAGTTCGAGACCAGCCTGGCCAACATGGTGAAACCCTGTCTCTACTAAAAATACAAAAATTAGCCAGGGATGGTGGCACATGCCTGAAATCCCAGCTACTTGGGAGGCTGAGGCAGGAGAATCGCTTGAACCCAAGAGGTGGAGGTGGCAGTGAGCTGAGAGCATCCCACTGCATTTCAGCCTGGGTGACAGAGTGAGACTCCATCTCAAAGAGTAAGATCCATTAAAACTCAAGAAGAGGTGTTTAGTTTAACCGGGCCTTAGGAGCCTGAATAGTGCCAGTACTTTCTTTCTACATATTCTATGCTTTTATCTGTGGATCATCTTAATTTGTTTCTCTCTGAAAACTGAGTCCTACTATGTGGTAAGAAACACTGCCACTGACAGGTTTGAAATTTCCTATCTCACAGCATATGCTCAGATAGGATTGACCTATGGGCTGTTTAATCTCCAATTCTAAAATTGACAGAAAGTGCTATGATATGTAAGAGATAAATCTCAGGTAGGCTGGGAAGAGTCATGCTAGAAAACACAGAGGAGTCTCGTGTTTTGGAGACTCTATTAGTGCAGGCATCAAGCTCGGGCAGCCAATGTGTAGAGAATATGTAATATTGGTTTCCAATTCCAAGTAAAAATAAGTTGACTTATATGTATAATATGCACCTAAAAGTGTGTATGAGAAAAAGGATTGTTTCTCTGGCAACTCCTCTGTCCTCAGTTCTATACATCTCAATGCATTTGAGTACATTTAATTCAGTATCTTTAGTGTCCTCCTGAATGTTCATGTTAGCAAGATTTTACCCTATATCAGTTACCGTGAGAACCCTTTTCCATCATTACGGCCATGTGAATTTGAAAACATCTAATATCTATGATGTTCAGTTATGTCATGTGAAATATGAGGAACTGATTATACAAGCTTGATATGTCAATGCCAGTGATACAAATATCACCAAATATTGATTCCAACCATCAGATATATTTTATTTGACCTACACTATATATTTTTGAATTAAAACTTGTGATTATATGGCTCAGTTGAATTATAGAAATGCATAACATAAATCTGGAGCTGAGTAGTGGTCACTCCCTTTAAAAAGGCATGCTCTCTACCTTCTATTTCTATCCCTATTTAACTAGCATCACTGTGAGGTGGTACCATTTGACCTTGTCAGGTATTTGATATTGTGAACCCTGGCTAATTGGAACGATGAATGTGAAAATTCCTAGCCTTCTTTCTGTTGAAAGAGGTTTCTAAATTTGAAATCTGAAAATTATTTGTATTGCCCTCATTAATCTATAAAATTGTAAGTTCCTTGAACACAGAGATTATGTCTATGTAATTTGTGAATTATTCACATCACTTAATACATTGCCCATGAGAAATAAAATTCTTGGAAGCAATATTTGGTAAAAACTATTTAGCACTTCTCTTTCTGTGCATTGAACTTTCAGATTCAAGGGCTTATGGGTTCGACACTCATCCCAGTCTTCTTACAGGCGCAAGGGAGAAGTCCAGACAGAAACCAGGATCTGTAATAATCACTTGGTGCTGACATGCATGATATTATAATACTACATAGAAAATTTTGTTGTTTAAAAATATTATGAAGACAGAAAGATTAATAGTTTAAAATAGCTAAACCTGAATCCAGATTTCCAATATAACTTTCTAATACTTTTAATCCTTTGAATTCATTCTCTCTGAATTCTTTGTAAAATATAACTACAAATATGGCAGCAAGTTTTGATGAGGAATTGAAAAATAAATGGTTAAGGCAGATATATCTGAGTTAACCGAAGCAAGTGTGTGTGTGCGCACATGTGCGCATGCATGTCCCCCTCACTGCTATTTATGTAATTTTACCTCAGGATGGCATCAAAATTTCCCTCTATAAAATTCTTATTTTGAAAGCTGCATGCTATTTAGACAAGGATAGCAAAACAAACAAACAAAAATTAAAACTGAAACCAAAGACCTCTGCTTATCCTCATCTGCTGCAAAACAATGTTGATATTCATATCTTAATTTATAGCTATGACTATATACACAATCATATCTATATATAAATTTATAGTATCCTATTCATTCTAATTCTGATTTTTGCTTTCCAAATTATTAAAAGCATTGCATTCAAACCTTCTAAATAATGTGTCTATTTTGAAAATCTAATACAGCAGGACTAGGCAAACTACGACTGACCTTCTGCCTGGTTTTCTAAAGAAAATTGTATTGGAATACAGCTATGCCTCTTCAATTACCTGTTACTCATGGCTGTTTTCACACTACAAATAGGGAGTGGAGTAGTTGTAAGAGAGACCATGTGGCCCACACAGCCTAAGAAAATTTACAAACTGATGTTTAGAGAAAAAGTCTACGAACTTTTGCATTAGGTAATAGTAAGGAAATAATAATTATGACATATAAGGTAGGTTCAGGTATAAAAGTTTACATACATACATATACTTGCACAAACATATACAGAGAGAGAAAGAGAAGAAGCCACTTTTCATGGTAATTTGGGACCTGAAGTGATTTTATTTTGTTTCTATTTAAAACCAATAATTTCTCAGTAAGCATTTTTTTCTTGCTTGTAGAGCTCTTGATATAGAATTGCTTGCTATAGCCTTAATATTTTTATTGTAAATAAACATGTTTTTGAGCAATATTATATCAGTACTCTCATGGTTTCATGTGTTCCTGAAATATTTTTCTATAAATATCTTTGCTATAAAATTACTGATGACCCCAAATAAACCAGGAAAAATCTAGAGATTTATCTGTCATCAAATGATATGTTGATATTATCAGTAGCACTAGAATTATAAATACAACTATTATTTTTCCTTCAAAGTTCACACAAACCTATTAAGATGGCTTGTATAATAACATTACAAATCATCAGGTGAAGGATTACATAAAACTAACCATAATTATTGACCTGAAATCTTAAAATTTCCCCTCATATATTATTTTCAATTACTTAACGACATGTTTGTTCCATTTGAAAATATTACCTAACCATAATTGCAGGAGTCAAGTGCTGATTTAGGTTTTTGAAAGGAAAGCATTCCTAATTTTGATTACCAAAGCAAAATACAGATATAAATAAAAATATAAGGATTAAATGTACTGGCATATTTAGTCAGTATCTTATTGTTGTATGTAAAAAAAACCACAGTGAGAAGTATTTTGTTATTTTAATTGTGAATCTTTCAGTGTTTAAAGGTAATGACTAAGGAAGAAAAATTAGTTGATTTTAATGTCATTTTTTTCTTATTTAATGAACAAAAATAAAAGTTTTATCCATGAAAGACAGAGTTGCTCTACCCAATTCATTATGTGTTTATTTCTAATTATTTATTCATAGTATATTGAAATAATTTAAAACAAAAGGAAAATTAGCAGTCATAAAATTAGCCCACTCTACTTTTTCATAGCAGACATTCTAGACATATGCTTTATATTTTCAGAAAATGAATTTTAGAATAAGGCCAATACAAATATGTAAAATTGGGAAATATTTTATTCTAGTTTTGTCATTCAAATAAAGATACCTTGAATAAATCATAGTATCACTCCATAGGAAGATATAAATCATACATGCCCAAATATAAGAAAAGAGGTGTTTTTTTCCTCTTCATAAATTCTCTCTCAAGGAAGAGTTAATGTGCATACCTCATCAAACACACACAGTGACTTCCCTCCTGTTCAATGGATAAGCCACGCCTGTTCCAACCTAATATCAAATTCTTAATGGTGCACCAGTTCCCACTCCCTCTCTCCCATTCAATTGATTTTTCTCTCACATTTTTTTCTATATCCTCTATATTTAAAATTTTCCTTCTTTTATAGTTAATAATATAGAATGCTTCCAATGTGCCAAGAGAACTTGTAGATGCTTTACACATGTCTTGATTTTGTAATCCTTATTTAATCCTATGGTTTACCATTATCAAATCCATTTTACAGATAAAGGAATTAAGCCAGAATTTGCATCCAGGAAATGTGGCTCCAGATTCTATGATCTTAAACACTGTACTATTATGTTTTTCTTAAGCAGAAAAACAAAAAACTGTGAGACCTCCAATCTTTAAACAAAGAATGCCCTCTCTTGATTCCCACACTGTCCTCTAGCTACAAACTCATTTCTTGTCTAGGTCAGCAATTGCCTCTTTTGCCAATTGGAATTCTTTATAAACATCATACTCAAGTAATCAGCAGCCTTTAAACATGGTAGTTTATCCTTTTAATATATAAATCAAGACCTGTCACTCCCTTCTTGCATAGACCCTTCCATTGGCTTCCTGTCATATTTAGAGGAACTCTAACTTATCATGGTATACGGGTATACAAGACTCTGTCACAAGGGGCTTTGGCTGTCTCTCAGTCTCACATCCTACCTCTTTCCTCCTTGATGGTATTCTGACCATAGTATGCTCCTTCTTCAGGCCTTTGCTCTGTTGTTCTTGCTGAATGAGAACACTTCAGCCTGTACTTTTGTAAGTTTTCTGTCTTCAAGGCTTTAAGTTCATTTTACTCAGCTTAATCTGACCAGAAAATCTGTAAAAGACAGAGGTGTGAAAAAGACCCTCATTAGCCTCAGTTGTTTCATGAATCAAATGGTTGTGCTTTGTAGATAGACCGTCTAATTTAATTTACTAGACTTTGCTTAAAATCAGAAAATATGGGTTAAAGCCCCATATTATCATTTATTAACCAGAACATTTGTGCTGGAATAAAAAGTATTCTTAGTGCTTCCTGAGGAGATTGTGTTTACATGTATACAGTTTCCTGTGGCTATGCATACAGATACACATACACATACATACACATACAAACATGAGACACAAATGTGAGAGAAAGAGACCCAGAAAGAGAGATGGAGAAAAGGAGAGAGGAGAAGGAAACAAAGGGAAGAGAAGGGAAGGGGAGGGGAGGGAAGGGGATGAAATTATGAAATTACCTCTATGTTTAAATAAAAAAGTTTATCACCTCTTTTAGCTCAATGTATATGCATTTTAATTTCTTGTGGGGTATCATTTCTTCTTTTCCTTTAAATTAATAGCTTACTATTCATCTAAAACTAGAAAAACTCCCTACAATTTAAAATAGATGACAATCTACATATCTATACATGTGTATTTAATTTCATTATTACTTAACTTGAAGGATTTCTATGAATTTTAAGAGATAACAGTGTTTATAACATGCATGACATACAGTAAGCAATGAATACTCATTTTAGTAATTTATTTACTTATTGTAATATATTTATGACCACTGTTAAGTTTTATCTGAACTACTAAGGGAGCTTCTGTGATCAACTTTATCAACAAAAGTATTAATTGTCATATTGCTATAAAGAAATACCTGAGACTGGGTAATTTATATTTTAAAAAAAGAGTTTTAATTGGCTCATGGTTCTGCAAGCTATACAGGAAACATAGTGGCATCTGCTTCTGAGGAAGCCTCAGGAAGTTTACAATCATACCAGAAGCTTAAGGGGAAGCAGGCACATCGCATGGTGAAAGCAGGAGGGGGGGGTACAACACACTTTTAAGCAACCAGATCTCTCAAAAACACCTACATACAAACATGAGACACAAAGATGAGAGAAAGAGTGAGCGAGAAAGAGAACAACTCACTGTCGCAACAACAGTATCAAGAGGATAGCGCTAAACCATTGATGAGAAATCCACCTCCATATTTCAATCACCTTCCATCAGGCCCCACTTCCAACAATGGAAATTGACAATTCAACATGAGATTTGTTCAGGAACATGTAGCCAAACTATGTCACTCTTTAAGAATGCAAAGTGCATACATTACCTTAAAGACAATAGGAACTTAACATTTAAGTGTCATCTCCAAACGAAGTTTTCATTCTCTATAGACAATTCACATTTCAATTTCTTAAAGTGAATACTATTTGTAGAAATAACCTCAGTTAACTTTTAAATAATGCCATGACCCCATAGTATCAGAATAGAGTTGATGGCCTTCTCAAGAGAGGTTTCTTACTATGCCAAAATCTTCATATTTTAAAACCTATGAGGCAATTTCTTTTCGATGGATTAAAAAGCAGATAACTGGCTGGGCATGGTGGCTCATGCCTGCAGTCCCAGCACTTTGGGAGGCTGAGACAGGTAGATCACTTGAGATCAGGAGTTCGAGACCAGCCTGGACAACATGTTGAAACCCTGTCTCTACTAAAAATACAAAAATCAGCCAGGCATGTGCCTGTAACCCCATCTACTTGGGAGGCTGAGGAAGGAGAATAGCTTGAACCCGGGAGGCGGAAGTTGCAGCGAAACAAGATCATGCCACTACACTCTATCTGGGTGACAAGAGTGAAACTCCATCTCAAAAAAAAAAAAAAAAAAAAAAAAGCAGTTTATCAATGCAACATTTTGTACTTTGATGTTTTATTTAGTAAGACATAATATAAAACTAGTGAGAATTAATGAATTATCATATTTTGGGGGAAAAGTAGATTCTATTTTGAAATATATGATCAAATGCTGAATTATCTTTCCATGAAAGATAGTCACACATTTCAGAGCATGAATTATAGCCGTTTTGAAAATCAAGAGTAAACAACTGAAGACATGCAATAAAAATTACCTACTTTAATATGTCCTACTATTTCAGTTTCTTTATTTTTCTTATTCCTTGTGCTGTGGTTGGGAGCCCTAAAAAAAACCCTAATGGTACCAGTCTTGTGTCTCCTGTGAGAACGGCCCTCTTTTCTTCCTCTGTCACTCTTAGGTTGATGTTTCTACTTTTATTTTAACCAGTATCTATGCATTAAATATGGTCTCTATTTTTGCTTAGCCCAGTAAAATTTCACATTTCTTGATGGCCATTGATGGGTGATATATGTCAATGAAATATTTATACTAATTTAGTGGTAAATTATTTTAGAGAGATTTTAGAATTACGTCTTTTACGGTTCTAAAGTCATATGACCCAGTTACTAACTGGCTTCTATGTTTGGTCTTCTATATATGTCAACAGCAAAATAATATCCTTAGGCTTTAAAAAAAAGCAGTGATGCCTATTGTTAAGTATTCCTGAAAGAATTCAATCTGAGGACGCTCTATGGGATTTGCCATTTTAAAGTAGTTTTTTTTTTTACTTTTTTTGTAGAATGGTAAAAAGTGAATTTGTGAAAAGCAGAATTAATTTGAGAAGCTGGAATCGTAATTGATCTCTAAATACTTCAGAAGTTTGTGGATTTTTTGCTTTACTTCTTCCTCTTTATTGCATTATAACTTATATACAGTAATGACACACATTGTAAATATACAACTCAGTTTTTCCATATGTAAACAATCATGTAACTGTCACCCATATCAAGATACATACAATTTCCAACTTACAACTGGCTCCTTTATGTAACCTCATGGTTGTAAACCCCTTGCAAACATATTCTAACCACTACCATCATATAGGTCCTAAAATAACATTGTTTTATTATAATGTTGAAGGCAAAACATAATTATTTCCCTGCCAGGGCCACAGTATGGAGTTTGCCAGTTCTCCTCACATCCGTGTAGGCTTTCTCTCAGCACTGTGGTTTCCTCCCACATCCCACAGCTGTGTATGTGAGGTTCAATAGTGAGTCTACATGGGCCCTGTCTGAGTGCAGGTGTGTGTGAACACACCTTGCCATGAAATGGCATCCTGTTTTGTGTCCTCACCTGCCAGGAGAGGCTATGGGCACCTGTAACCCTGAACTTCACTAAGCAGGTAAATTAATATCATACTTGTTCTTATTAATTTTTTCCTAAAGATAGGTATAGCTCATATTTATTTCAATACTTAATGTTAGAAGTATTTTGGGTCTATTTAGAAGTTTGGTGATGTTTTTGTGACCAAAAATACACCACAGTGTTGCAGGACTTTTCCTTAGTTCAGTTAAAGATAGGATTCCTTGCCCCATGGCCATGAAAACTCAGGCTCACAGAGAATTTGAATGGTGAGTAAGACAGGGATTTATGGGGTGAAAAGCAAGAAAAGAAGAAAACAGGGAATCTCCCTAGTGCTAGAGCACTTCCCACTGCAGCTTGATTCCAAGGTTCCACATAGGAAGAGAAGGAGTCAGGCTGCAAACTTAGTGAACTTTCCAAGGCTCCACCTCAGTGGTCAGGCTGGTTGGAGTTTCTCCAGGGACCTCCCTCCCACTTGGCCATCTCACTCCCCACTCTAAAGAATTACATCTAGGCCAGACGTGGTGGCTCACATCTGTAATCCCAGCACTTTGGGAGGCCAAGGCGGGTGGATCATGAGGTCAGGAGTTCGAGACCAGCCTGGCCAAGATGGTGAAATCCCGTCTCTACTAAAAATACAAAAAAATTAGGCAGGCATAGTGGCGGGCACCTGTAATCCCATCTACTCAGGAGGCTGAGGCAGAGAATTGCTTGAGCCCAGGAGGCAGAGGCTGCAGTGAGCCGAGATCCGTGCAACTGCACTCCAGCCTGGGCGACAGAGCGATACTCCATCTCAAAAGAAAAAAAAAAAGGGTACATGTAAGGCCCTTGGAATTAGGATAAGGACAAAGACCGATCTTAACTGCTTCTTGCTGATAGGGGGCGCTTTTTTGGGAAAATGGCAGTCAGAGCTCGCTCTGAGGCCTATTTAAGGGCTCCCAGTAGAAGGGGCCATTGTCAGAGGCACTGGTTGTGTGACCATTTAGAGTCTGACCACCTGAAGGCAGGAAGAGACAAACTAGGTTATTAGAAAACATGTATCAAAACGAAACAAAGGGGAGGGACAAGGATAGCTCAAAAATTTAAAGGCCCTTTACCAGTCTGCACAGGGAGAGAGAGGCCAAAAGCCCAACTTTACCCTTTTGCCAGCATGTTGGGCTTCTGGGTTCCCTTCTCCTGAGCCCAATCCTAAGCCAACCAGTTTAAGGTTTGGGAAATTAACTTCTTCAAGTTTAAAGGATGCATCTGAGACGAGTGTCCTACAGTACAGAGACACAATTACCTATCTGTGAAGAGAGAACCCAGGAGAAGAAAGAAAAAAAAAGAAAGGATTTTTTTCAAAGGAGTCCCAGGGGTTCAGGATGCACTCTAAAGGAGTACAGACTGAAGATGAATGGCCAGCCATCTAGAAAGAGGGCAGCAGACATCCCTGATTCCCTTCTCTTTATAGCAGATACTTGAGGCACATGAGAAAGACAGGTAAAAGTGTCTTCTTTCCCACTTCCATACTTCAGCTCCGGCGACCTTGGCAGGCACCGCCATGGGTACCAAAGCAGCCTGCACCCATGAAGCAGGGAAGCTTAGAGAATAGCAATTATCTGCTCTCACCTATGTCTCTTTCCCACCTACTGTCAATAGCCTGGGAGTTCCCCAGACCTCATTTATGCCATGGATATTGAAACCACCTTGCAAAATTATAACAGGAAATTATGACAGTGAAAAACTCAGACCTAACCAACTCTATCTTGCTTCTAACTCTTAAACTGTCCTTGTTCATTCCTGGGCATAGGCTGAACTAACTTTGGGAAGTAACTGAGTTCATGGTTTGACTCTGAAACAAAATTGATAACACCCCTATCCCGAAAAGACCTCATTCTTGCCTGGAGTCCAGTATGCCTTTGCAGGACTGCCAAGTAATCTACAAGATTAGAAATTACAACCAGGAGGGGTGGCTCACACCTGTAATCCCAGCACTTTGGGAGGCCAAGGCGGGTGGATCACGAGGTCAGGAGTTCAAGACTAGCCTGGCCAACATTGTGAAACCCCGTCTCTACTAAAAATACAAAAATTAGCTGGGCACAGTGGCACACGCCATTAGTCCCAGCTACGCAGGAGGCTGAGGCAGGAGAATCGCTTGAACCTGGGAGGCAGAGGTTGCAGTGAGCCGAGATCGCACCACTGCATCCCAGCCTGGGTGACTCTGTTTCTACAAATCAGGTGTCATGCAGCCTCTGGCTCCAAGAGTCTGAAACTCCCCAATTCCTCCTGGGGATAACATCACTATTGTAAAACCTAAAATCAGTGCTTCAGATATTTTGCAGACCCTGCACTCAGTGGATCAGTTGACACCACCCAAACTAGTAATCTGGCTCCACAAGTTCTGCCATCACACCCAAGAATAGAAGATATTAAAAAAAAAACTAACTGCAACCTCTTATGATTCCATCTCCAACCTGACCAACCAGCACTCCCCACATCCCAAGCCCCTACCTGCCAAATTATCTTTAAAAACTCTGAGGCCTGAATGCTTAGGGAGACTGATTTGAATAATAACAAAACTCCAATCTCCTGCACAGCTGGCTCTGTGTGAATTACTCTTTCGCCACTGCAATTCCCATCCTTGACAAATCGGCTCTGTCTAGGCAGCGAGCAACGTGAACCCATTGGGCTGTTAAAATATTAATGTGGCCTTTAGCCATGAAACAGCTTCGGCTTGGCTTAAGCGGCACAAATCAGCCACACTCACCTGCGCTATGCCTTTTAACCTGCGTTATCACCTGCCTCCGAAGCCCTCAGATCCAGTTTTCTTTCCTAGGGCTTTGATCCAAAGCTTGGAATTGAGTCTGGGACAAAAATGTGTCTTGGGGGGTGGTTGCATGGACTCCTTATTAAAGTCAAATGCTGACGTGAAACTGTGGAACTGAGTCCTTCTTCAACAAGAGAGAGAAAAGGATGTCTTGTAACACACTCAGATAACTGGTAGCTACAGTTATTCTTTCTAGGATGTGGGTGCGTGGTGCTTGGCTTTGGTTAGTTCCTTCGGTCTTACTGTCTCCAAAGAAAACCCCCGGGTGATGGGCACCCTATTTATTCCAATCACCTGGAAGGATTTGTAGAGTAATTTCTCAGAACTGGAATATTGATCCAGATTTTGACATTACCCATCCCCTTTTGTTCTTTCTGAGCTTCCACCAGAGATTGCTGATAGGTTCACAGGAACAAGCCGGGTAAGTCTAAAATGTAGGCAAAAACTTAAAAACTAGTGAGTTTAGAATTTAATGACAAATATATGATACATTTTGAAACGTGATTTCTCTCTCTCCAGTCGGTTTTCATTAAAAAAATCATCACGGGACTGGTCTGCAAAATAGACTTTAGTATTATACTTGGACTGATTATTTGCATAAAGTGTAGCAAGAATAATTATTTCGACACAGGCCTTTTGAATTGGCTTTAATGGAAGTTTGTTCCACAGGTAATCTCAGATAAGACCTTCTAGAGCCAAGCTCAACAATGGGTTTGTATTCTCAAACACCTGTGAGTTGGGTGATCCTTTCCTCTTTAGGTTCTATAATAAACTTGGAGCTCCTAGACCTGTTAGAAAGTGACATTCTTTACTGACCACAAGTCAGGAACCCTGTACAGGGACTGCACAGACAAGGGTACGAGGCCAGCTTCCCCACTGGGCTTTTATTGGCTCTACAAGTCGAGATTGACTCCTTAAAGGGAAGCATACCCTTCCAGTCAAAGCCTTTGTAAAATACCCAGTTTCTCCAACTGTGTTCTGTTGCAAAAGAAAAATGATTCTTACTGCACTGATGCAAACAACTATACTGCCATAAGAATACTCACAGATGGTTTCCAAATTCTAGAAGAACCAGGCAGAGAGAAATAAACATGCTCCAAATTTTGATCACAGGAGTGAATACCTTAATTATTAAACGCTGTAAATAGTTCAAAATAAGCTTTCTTGACTCTGACAAACAAAGATCAGCAATATTCCAAGCAAAAGACAGAAAGACTTGCTTCAGCTTCCTGATTTCAGTCCATTTAGTTAACTCTTGTTTTGCTTGATATTTGTGAACATTTCTGCTCTTCTTGAGTCCTGTACATTTTCCTTTATTCTAATGTTACAATCTTCAAAGTTATCAGAAGTCTGTATTTGAGAGCAGCTGTTTAAGTTCTATAGCTAATGATAAACCATCTTTTGAAAAGGATTAAAATAAGACAACAATTATCTGTGAAGAGCAAAATGTACAGGGTAGTTACACTTAGAAACACGACTGACAAAGAAGTTTGGTTATCTTCGTGGTTTACAAACTTAACACCCTTAATCATAATTGATAGTATATACTTAGACATTAGAATTTTAGAAATGCCACATAATTTTGGAACATATATTAGCATTATTTACCAACATATAACCTAAAGAATATTGAACATCATTTTGGCAACCCCATGTACCTAAACATGTCAAATAATCCTGTTTCCCTCTCTTTAATGGATAGTCCAGGAGTCCCTGGACTATCCAAAAAGCCGGGTGTCAGGAAAGACAATTTTGAAACTTAAGTTTGATTTTGGGAAGCCTGTTAAATGCATTCAAGGCTCAAAGCACTCGATATTATGAAATAAAGTTCAGATTATTATAAGTTTTTTAATTTGCCAAAATGACTCGAAAAGTTTAAAAAAGCAAAAATCTTTTATAACCCTTTACAAATTTTGTCAAAGAGCAAAATAGCAACTTAAGAAAACCTTGTCATGCTTTTATTTCAATGATGAATTTACAGAAAAACCATATAATACCTTTTTGCTTTTAGTCAGTATGTTCACACACAGAACCTGTTCTGTGGGATTAATTTCCAACATTTTTGCACCACTTGTTTGAACCTTCAGCTTTTCCTATAGAACTCAAAACAATCCTTTAACCCTAGGCAAAAACTTACATTTCCATGCCTTCTTATGACTTTTTACTAAGAAACATTTTATTGTTCTTACATCCCTTGCATTCAAATCAATTTTCAATAGTCTCATTTACATGTTATAATGGTAACACCCAGCAACTTTTAACTTTCAGGTAAAAAGGGGTAAATTGCTTTAATTGTGTGTTAAGTGCAGCCAGGTTTGACTCCTGCTTAATTAAGAGCGTGGTTAGTTCCACATGTCCCCAGGCCTTATCAATTGCGAAGGCCAGCAAATTAAATAGCTCTCAAAACATAAAAAGTAGTTTGTAGGCCGGGCGCGGTGGCTCAAGCCTGTAATCCCAGCACTTTGGAAGGCCGAGACGGGTGGATCACGAGGTCAGGAGATCGAGACCATCCTGGCTAACACGATGAAACCCCGTCTCTACTAGAAAAAAAATACAAAAAACTAGCCGGGGGAGGTGGCGGGCGCCTGTAGTCCCAGCTACTCGGGAGGCGGAGGCAGAAGAATGGCGGGAACCCGGGAGGCGGAGCTTGCAGTGAGCTGAGATCCGGCCACTGCACTCCAGCCTGGGCGACAGAGTGAGACTCCGTCTCAAAAAAAAAAAAAAAAAAAAAAAAAAAGTAGTTTGTAACTTCAAAACACTTAGCAAACCTTGCATCTGACCTTCATAATTTAGCCCACCTATTCACATTTTGATGTGATCTACTTGTTATCCATAACCTTTAAGGCTGTTCCTACTTAGCAAAGATTAAAGTCACGTGAACTGAAAGGTACCACAGCTTTTATCTTCCCTTTAAAAAATATTAGATCCAAGCGCTTGTCTTTCTTTAGGCTAAATTAATCAGAGCTCTTTTTACAGACATCACACACAGAAGAGTCACAGGCTGAAGAAAACCCTGTCTCCACAAAATCATTGTTTACAATCAAAACTTTACGAATATAAACAGTGATATCTGGGGGATCTGGCCTAGTAAAACGTCTTCTAGAAGGGAAAAAAACCTTACAAGTTAACTTGCTGATGAGGCAGAGAAGAGGAAGGAAAGAAACAATCTAAAAATTCCTAGGGAAGAACCAATTTTTTCCTTTTTTTTTTTTTGAGACGGAGTCTCATTCTGTCACCCAGACTGGAGTGCCATGGAGCAATCTCGGCTC
The DNA here is from genome assembly GCF_049350105.2 of Macaca mulatta. Classification (NCBI taxonomy): domain Eukaryota; kingdom Metazoa; phylum Chordata; class Mammalia; order Primates; family Cercopithecidae; genus Macaca; species Macaca mulatta. The sequence goes on from NC_133419.1 coordinate 98,939,179, forward strand.
TCTGCAACCTCTGCCTTCTAGGTTCAAGCAATTCTCCTGTCTCAGCCTCCTGAGCAGCTGGAGGTGCTCGCCACCACGCCCAGCTAATTTTTGTATTTTTAAAAGAGATGTGGTTCCACCATATTGGCCAGGCTGGTCTCGAACTCCTGACCTCTTGATTCACCCGCCTTGGCCTCCCACAGTGCAGAGATTACAGGAGTGAGACACCAGCCGGGCCAGAACCTCTTATTCTTATGCAACTGGTTCTTAAGGATAATAGTAGGAGGCCGAGGCGGGCGGATCACAAGGTCAGGAGATCGAGACCACAGTGAAACCCCGTCTCTACTAAAAATACAAAAAATTAGCCGGGCGTGGTTGCGGGCGCCTGTAGTCCCAGCTACTTAGGAGGCTGAGGCAGGAGAATGGCGGGAACCCGGGAGGCGGAGCTTGCAGTGAGCTGAGATCACGCCACTGCACTCCAGCCAGCGGGACAGAGCAAGACTCCGTCTCAAAAAAAAAAAAAAAAAAAAAAAAAATAGTTAGGGATAATAGTTGAATTACTATCAATGGAGTAAAACCCCTTGGCGGGGGGATAATAGTTGAATTACTATCAATGGAGTAAAACCCCTTGGCGGGGGGAAGGGGAAGGATGCACTGTGGTTGGCAACCAGACAGCGGCTGTGCATGACCCTTGGGTTATGCGTCCTAGTCCATGCACGTAGGGGAGGGGGAGCAAGGAGCCCCCATTCGCCTGTCTTTCCCGACCCCTATACAGGAGTTGGGGGCACTTTTCCCCTAGTCTCAGAAGTGGGAGGATGGAAAGGCTTAGAAACCACAGTGAAAGGTTTTGACTCCCCATTTCACTCACCGCTTCTCGAACCCCCACGTCGTGCACCAAAAATGCTGCAGGACTTTTTTTTTTAATTCAGCTAAAGACAAGGTTCTTTGTCCCACGGCCTCGAAAATTCAGGCTCACAGACAAATTGAATGGTAATACAGAGTTTTATCCGGTGATATCGGGTGAAAAGGAAGAAGAGGGGGAAACTGGGACTCTCGCTAATCCACAGCGCCTGCTAGAGCTCTTCCCGCCGGCAGCTTGAATCCCAGGCTCCACACAGGAAGAGGCGGGGCCAGGCTCCTCCCCACTGCAAACGTCCCAAACTTCCGGAGGCTGCACCTCAGAGTGCGGGTGGGTTGAAGTTTCTCCTGGCACCGTTTCTCACCTAGCTGCGTCAACAGGAATTTGAGTCTTGCTCATCTCAATTAGCCTGAGGTAAAATTGGTTTCCTTACATGCCATTTTGATTAAAGACACCATTTCCAAGAACCTATCAAGGAGGTTAAGTGAGGACTTACTGTGTACAGCCGTGGCAACCTTTTCCGTTAATAAGGGATTGCATATATGATGGAGGTTCCATAATAGAGCTGAAAAATTCCTCCTGTCTCCTAGTGATGTCCTAGGTGTCCTCAAAGTTGTGGCACCACAGCTTGTTTGTCTGTTTGTAGTACTGGCATAAATAAACCTACTGGGCTGTCAGTCATCAAAAAGTCTACCACATACAGTTACGTGTGGTACATAATAATAAGGGTAATAAATGACTACGTTACTGGTTTATGTATGTACTATACATTTTATCATTTTAGAGTGTACGTTCTCTCCTTATTAAAAAATAAAAGTTAACTGTAAAACAGCCTCAGGCAGGTCTTTCGGGGGTGTTCCAGAAGAAGACATTGTTATCATAGGAGAAAAGCATGTGATTGCCCCTGAAGCTCCATGCATGTTACTGCCCCTGAAGAGCTTCCAGTGGGACAATACGTAGAGATGAAAGGCAATGATAGTGATGACCCTGACTGTCTGTAGACCCAGGCTGATGGGTGTGTTCCTGTCTTAGTTTTTAACAACAAAGAAACGATTTAAAAGTGAAAAATAACTTATACAAAGCTGATAAAGATTGAAAGAAAATATTTTTGTACAGTATAAATTGTGTATGTGTTTTAAGCTACATGTTATTACTGAGGAGTCAAAAAGTTTAAAAAGTTAGAGTAAAAAAGTCAAGGCCAGGTGCAGTGGCTTACACCTATAATCCCAGCACTTTGGGAGGCTGAGGTGGGCGAATCACCTGAGGTCAGAAGTTCCAGACCAATATGATAAAACCCCGTGTCTACTAAAATTATCAAAATTAGCTGGGCGTGGTGGCAGATGCCTGTAATCCCAGCTACTCAGGAGGCTGAGACAGGAGAATCCCTTGAACCCAGGAAGCAGAGGTTGCAGTGAGCCGAGATTGCACTATTGCACTCCAGCCTGGGCAACAAGAGCGAAACTCTGTCTCAAAAAATAAAAATAAAAAAAGTCACAGTAGGCTAACGTTAATTTATTATAAAGGAAAAAATACAGATTTTTAAATAAGTGTAGCCTTAGTGGACAGTGTTCAAGAAGTCCACATATTGTACAGTAATGTCCTCAGCCTTCACATTTACTCACTCACTCATTCCCTCACCCAGAGGAAACAGACCTGCAAACTCCATTTGTGGTAAGTGTCCTGTATATAAAAATTACACAATTTTTTATCTTTTATACCATGTTTACTATACGTTTTCTATGTTTAGATATTATATACACAAAGATTACATACACAGACCATTTTAATTGTCTGTGCAGTACAGAGGGGCCTCAAATAATGTTTTTTGTTATAATGTCAATGAGGAAAAAAAAAATCACTTTCTCTCTAGGTATTCTGGTTTCTTCCCCCATCCCAAAGATGTGCATGTCACGTGAATTGCTGTGTCTATATGGTCGCAGTCTTATGTGTGTGGAGGTGTTTGTGAGTGTACCCTCCCACGAGACAGAGCCCTGTCCAGGGCTGGTTTCTGCCTCATGCATTTGCTACAGGGACAGCTTCTACCACCTGGGACCCTAAACTAGAATAAGGGGGTTGGCAAATGAATGAATGAATACAAATGATTGTAAAATAAAAATTCATAAAATATATGATAATCATATAAATGCATGACAATAAATGATGTAGTATTGTGGCAAGCCAGGTCTCACTAACACAAGCCTCTGTAACAACTGTTTCTGTACTGACTGAGTGGTTAAGTTAAATATTAAAAGCCCAATGCCCTTATACAAAAGCTAAGGTGTAACAAAAGCTCACCAAGAGTTTTGCCTTGGCCTTAAAGCATGACAAAATAACCAAATAATTTTTTTTTTTTTTTTTTTTCTTGAGACAGAGTCTGGCTCTGTTGCCCAGGCTGGAGTGCAATGGCGGGATCTTGGCTCACCGCAAGCTCCGCCTCTCGGGTTCACGCCATTCTCCTGCCTCAGCCTCCCAAGTAGCTGGGACTACAGGCGCCCGCCACTGCGCCCAGCTAAGTTTTTGTATTTTTAGTACAGACGGGGTTTCGCCGTGGTCTGGATCTCCTGACCTCGTGATCTGCCTGCCTTGGTCTCCCAAAGTACTGAGATTACAGGCGCGAGCCACCGCGCCCTGCCCTTTAACCAAGGAATTCTTAACAGGACCCATTAAGGATTAAGCAAGTTTAATTGTGGGTCATCTGCATCTCACTATTGGGCCATGAGAAATACCAGGCCGAGCCTCAATGTGGTCTGGGAACAGTATGAAAGTGCACAGCAAGCCAGCCATATTTATTCTTGTTTGTTTTTGAACTGCATGGTGGTGAGAGATGCTCCTCACAACATCTGCTTTATAAAAATTTATTCATTGATTTAACCCATCCCGACTACAACTGCCAGCACTCAACGATTCACCAAAATTGGGTAAATGATTATCTTATTTCTTTTTATTAATCTTTCTTAAACATATATGTAGCCCACATTCAGCTCAATGTTTAATATTAAAAGTGTTTTTGGGGTCTTTATGTAGACATTTGGTGATATTTTTGTGACCAGAAGTATACTATAGAAACTTAACCCTTAATTATCTCAATTTGCCATGAAAAAATTGGTTTGTGATATGTCATTTTGCTTAAAGGCACAGTTTCCCAGAACTGATTGATGACATTAAATAAAAACTTACTGTATTTCTTTTGTGTGTTTTTGAACTTTATATGAACGTCATCAAACCGTATGTATTTTTTGTTCTTTATTTCTTTCCCTCACCACTATATCTAAAATCTATGTAGTTCCTTGCAATTTGTAGCTTTATCATTGCTGTGTATATTGTATTCACTTGTATGAATACATTTCAGAAGTGTTTTTATAATCATAAGTGTAAATTACGTTTCATAGACATTACACACCAGAATATTTGATTTAATGTGCATGAAGATTATAAATAGTTAATTTTCAGGGATCTTTGATTACCGGCAAAATGTCATTATTCATTGTCTTTCAGTGGAGAACAAACTGGGCACTTTCTTTTGAAAGACTTACACAAGCTCTAGCCACTGTATTGCTCTTTATTCTTTGTAATCAAGATCATTTTCTTAATAAGGCAAGAAGAGAGGATAAAAGAGATGCTGGTATTCTTCAGTGTAGCTAGTCAGCAAGAGCTCTATTCTTTTGTTAGCCTTTTATTTTCATGATTAAAAATTTTGATTTGTATGCGTATGTGTATTTGTTTTATAAAAATAATCTGTTAGCATGAATAATAGATTAGTGCTGTCAGTAGTATTTTTGTGAATTACATAGAAGAAATTTGGGAAATATTTTTCCAGCTCCCACATAATCAGAGTTTGGATAAAAGTTCATACAAGAGCGGAAAAGAAAACAAATATTTCATTATTTTTAGCTTGCAATGCTTTGACAAAATCACATACTGTTGTAACTCTAAATGTATATAATATCAGACAGATTCCCCTTACTCTTTTTAGAGTAAGATTGAGATTCCTTGGAAAACTTATTAAGGGAAGGGTGTTGGGACAATTCAGTTCTTGTGCTGCAGTTAATCCTGAGGCTGTGACTGATAACTCATAATCTCTATCCTTCACAATAATTTTAAATTCCCCTTTCCTTCAACTGACAATTTTGCTGATTAGATAATTTGTCTGAAAAGGTAACCTAGACTCTTTCATAGGAGTCTGAAGTTGTGTCAAGGTGTATTTATTAGTCCATGTATGTTCCACTTGTTTATTTACAGTTTAAAATAGCTATAGAAGTAATAAGAGATACACCCGAAGATCTCCTGTGTGTTAAACATATTCTCCCCTACACTCATGAAAATCAGCGTTAGTAACCTTTACTTATAGTAACTTCTCTCTGTGCCTTCTGGTCTAATGGCATAAGGAACCCATAGTGATTCAGTGACAACTATAGATTTGTGCTCTGTGGGACTCTAAATATTCAGTGGCGAGAATTTCTCTTCTGGGAAACAGGACATCAGGAGCCCAGTGTTTCTAAAGATGACAAGCACAAATCCCTTAATGGATTATTGGGAAAGATGATGAAGAGTATTAAACTTCCAGCTTACGTTCTCCAGACCCATGCATCCTACTATATAAAAGTAATTGCTTTAAAGCGTATAGTGAATACTCAATCGTAGTGCCCCGCCTTTGCCTGCAGAAATCTTCAAGCTGGTATTCAGCATTTTTGAGCATCTTGGTCATCCATTTTTTGTTTAAATTAATCAGTTGCAAAAATCAGCATTGATGTATTGGCAGTGGTTAATGCCTTATCTCCTTGTTCAGAACCAGATTACAGATCTGGGGGGAAATCATGCAAATGGACTAGAGTATCTCTTGAGCTATAGTTGCAATATGTGGCAAGGCTGCATTTACCACAGATGGGGCCTATTTTCCTGCCCTGCAGCACACTCAAAACTAGCAGCCTTCCACATAATCCAACAACAGGTCAGAACCCCATTTTAAAATATGAAAGGTGCTCACCCCAAAATCTGAAGAAGCCTAACAATTAATGAGATTTCATCTTCATGCAGTGTCATGAAGGTGCACTAAACCATCCTTTATTTTGGAAGAAGTGTCACAACATGCCCCTAGACCACTAGACCTCTAAATATTTTAATGTGGCTCCTTGAATCAGTGTAGGTTTTATCTTTCCCCTATTGAAGTACATGTGTCTTATCATGATCTGAAAAGTACTGTCTATATCTTGTTCATTTGGCCCAACAAACATAATGTCAAAAATAAAAGCAGATCAATGAGATGTTCTAGTAGAGTGCCCAAAGGGTCCAGATACCCCCAAATTATATTCTGGTACAGGTTGGGGAAAAAGCCTGGAATAAGATCATAAATATGTTATGTTGTCTACCTTATGAGTCCAAAATGCTTTTGGTCCTTCATTCTGATGGGGATAGAAATATTGTATTCTCTATTGTGAATAGACAAAGACTTGGAACCAACCCACATGTCCATCAATGATAAACTGGATTAAGAAAATGTGGTACATATATACCATGGAATACTATGCAGCCATAAAAAAGGATGAGTTCATGTCCTTTACAGGGACATGGATGAAGCTGGAAACCATCATTCTCAGCAAACTATCACAAGGAGAAAACACCAAACACTGCATATTCTTACTCATAGGTGGGAATTGAACAATCAGAACACTTGGACACAGGAAGGGGAACATCACACACTGGGACCTGTCATGGGGTGCGGGGGAGGAGGGAAGGATAGCATTAGGAGATATACCTAATATAAATGATGAGTTAATGGGTGCAGCACACCAACATGACACATGTATACATATGTAACAAACCTGCACGTTGTGCACATGTACCCTAGAACTTAAAGTATAATTTTAAAAAAATGTATTCTCTTTATCAGTGTTCATATAACGTGACAGATGCTTATTGCTGTAACAAAAATACCACATCTACCAAGCAGTGCATATAAATTTACTACCTGATCGAGTTTACGGTACTCCACTATTATCTTTCTAGATCATTCTTGGAGTTTGAAGAAGTCAGACAAGTATAATAAATGAATATTTGATGGGAACCACCACCCTTACATCCTTTGGTCTTTAAGATTGACATAAATTTTTGCCCTTCCTCCTGGAATATAATGTTGCTTTTTTGTTTTCTATATTACTGGATATGGAGAGCAGTTTCAAGAACTTCCTACTTACCCTACCACCAGTGATAATAATTTCAGATCGAGACCATCCTGGCTAATACGGTGAAACCCCGTCTCTACTAAAGAATACAAAAAACTAGCCGGGCGAAGTGGCGGGTGCCTGTAGTCCCAGCTACTCGGGAGGCTGAGGCAGGAGAATGGCATGAACCCGAGAGGAGGAGCTTGCAGTGAGCTGAGATCCGGCCACTGCACTCCAGCCTGGGTGACAGAGCAAGACTCCGTCTCAAAAAAAAAAAAAATAATAATAATAATAATTTCTATAATTTCTATTGCCGTCCAACCAGTGACGTATTCAATTCTAGAATCCCATCCTGGGAGCCTGCTTCTGATTCCAACTGCTTAGGTCAGGTTTCTAAAAAAAAAAAAGAGAGAGAGAGAGAGAAAGAAAGAAAAAGAAAGCATCTAACCTAGGAATTTTTGTTCAAAGGATTTAGAAAATGCTCTCAAAGAGAATGGGTGTGGAATGAGGGAAGGAAGATTGGGTGGAGGGTAAAAAGCTAAGCAGGTGTTGTCTAGGAGGTATCAGGCTAGTTTTAGTGGGATCTCACAGGAAAGATCTGGAGCATGACTTGCACACGTAATCCCATATTGTTTCAAGGGCTTTTAGTACAGGTATGTTTGTCAAGTCACTGGCCACAGGTTGCTTACTGTGATAAGGGGGAGCATAATCTCCAGAGTTAGGCAGCTCCCATTTGACCAAGAAAAGTTATTTGGAGAAGAAGGAAACTGGTCTATGTGAGCAGGCAGTATTCTAGGCAACATGAAGATGGGTGCACTGCCACAGTTAAAGGAATCTTGACAAAGCACCAGTAGTATCCAAGACAAGATTTCAAACATCATTCATGTTGTCGATACACTGCAGGTATAATAGTTAGAGTTTACAGTGTGATAACAACTGCATTCCAAACCCAGTAACACAGCAACAACATTTCTTTATTCCTCATATTTCATTTAAACTCTCGGTGAACCTATGGCTTTTTTTCTTTGTAACAGGATTCAGGTTGGATAAAATATTACCAGGCTTGGACAGACAGGCAGAAGAGAAGGAGAACTGAAACAATTACTTTTGTTCTATCTCTCTCTCTCTCTCTCTCTCTCTCTCTCTCTCTCTCTCTCTATGTATGTATGTATCTATCTATCTATCTATCTATCTATCTATCTATCTATCTATCTATCTATCTATCTATATCTATCTATCTAATCTGGTAGTCACTAGGACAATTCTGAAAATCTGAAGAGATACCACCCTCCCACCGGTCATTTCACATTTTTTAACAGTCACAGATTCTTTTGGTCCAGGCTGTTGATTATCTTAACAGTAAAACTTTTTCAAAAGTAATAGTGGGCTTTTAATTTATTTGATTACTATCTACTACAGATAGTGATAACCATACCAATAATTCTTTATAAGATTTTTTTCTTCCCTCTGGGCTTAAATGCTGTTATGTTGAGCCTATGAAGCTTCTAAGAGATATTTTAGTCTTAAGCCATTTTGTTTAATTGAAAGAGCTGAATCAATGCAACATTAGTAGGTGTTTGTTTTTAATGTTTTAATAGATATAACCTTGATATGATTCTTGCTTGAGGCTGAATTTTAATTTTTGTTGTTGTTGTTGCTCAAGGCCTTCATAGTTTATCTTTAACCAGTTGGAGTTGAGAAACAGTTCTATTTTCTAATTCTGCAAATTCTGGCCTTTGCTAGATTTCTGTGCTGCTTTTATGCTTGAGAAGTGGTCTAACGGTTCCTGAACTCATCTTTTTCTAGAAACACTTGTCAATACATAACAATAGTAATAAAATAATGTCAACAACATACTAGTTTTTCTTTTACTCCCTTAAATTCAGAAGTTAATTAGAGAAAAGCATTAGCAGACCTTGAGTCATTTATTATAGGGATTGAATTGATCCCTCACAGGGCTTCAGTCTCTAAGAGAGTTGGATTATTTCCTAGGTCATCATTGCTCTTGTGGTATAGACCCTATAGAATCTCATCCTACATTGTGGGGAGTTTACAAGTATATCCCCTCCATAAGGAGCAAAGGACTCCAATATTTGTCCCCATTGGCCCTGCAACCATGAATATCCTACCAAAGTAGATGGTTTCTAATGTGTTCAGTAAATAATAACTCCATTTTGTATGATATAAGTATGCGTGTATGAATGTATTGACTGGCTGATTTAAAGATCCTTTGTGCCCTATGTGGAATTTCTGTAGTTTTACTTGTCTCCCTTCATCCTTCTTTATATGTTCTACAATACTAGTAAAAGGTCTTAATTTTAGGAAAGAAACACCTCTCATAATGGGATACCAGTTCTCTATGCTTATGGTTGCTTTTTTAAAATCATATTTTGCCTGTTTGCATGTTTTCTCTTTTACTGTTTTATTTTTTTATTTTTTATTTTTTATTTTTTAAAGTTTGTTTTTATTTCAATGGCTTTTGGGGTACAAATGGTTTTTGGTTATATGCATGAATTGTTATTTTTTTATATTTATTTATTTTTTATTATTATTATACTTTAAGTTCTAGGGTACATGTGCATAACATGCAGGTTTGTTACATATGTATACTTGGGTACATGTGCATAACGTGCAGGTTTGTTACATATGTATACTTGTGCCATGTTGCTGTGTTGCACCCATCAACTCGTCAGCACCCATCAACTCGTCATTTACATCAGGTATAAAAGCAGTTGCTCAATATATTTTTTTAATTTCTTCTTTTCTTTCATTGCTTCAAATCTTGACAGAAAGGCATGCATTTTTAAATTACTCAATTTTGTTTGCCTGCTTTCATCAGTTTAAAAACATTAAGTCCAAACTGGTATTTCCTTCTCTTTTACATATTATTTTTGTCATTACTGTTCTCCTAAGTTCAAATGTGTTTAATATTGTTAGTATAAAATTTTATTATAATTTCTCTCTCTTTTTTTTTTTTTTTTTGCATAGTGGAAAATTTCAACTTGTAGCTTTTCTTTTAAAAAACTTTCAGTCATTGGATATGTATGAGTGTGAGATAACTTCATTTTCTATTTTAAATATGTTATTTATCCAAACAAAACACCTTCATGAAGTTTAAATAGAATGTACGATTATCACGTTGTTAAAGTATGCCCTGGCCAACAGACGAAATGGGCTCCCTGTGCCTTACTGAGGTGCTTGACATTAAAACAGAATCTGGTGGCCAAACCTGGGTGTGGGAGCAGTCAAATACTCTGTCCTAGGAAAGATATTGTAAAAGTGGAACAGAACCTTCCTTTCTACAATCAAGTAAAACCAGTTCCTGTTGGGAGTGCCAAGATAAACTGTAGCTGGAATACCCGCCCTCCCTCCCCATACAATGGCCTTTCAAAAGAAATATCTGACAGAGACATCTTGTTTTGGGCTTGGAAACCACTTAATCAGGGCTCAACACTTTCGACCAATCAGAATTAAACAAGTTTGATCACTTTTTTTGCATAAACAGACCTGATTGAGGACTGAGGTGAGAACTTGCCCTATTTAAACCAGACCCTTCCTTTGTTCCTTAGAGAGCACACTTTCACTTCTTCTAGAGGTTGTGTCTCCCCAATCTGCAGATTGTTTCTTGATAGAAAATAGGACTCTCTCTTTTTCCTCTGCAGTTCGCAGTCTTTTGTTTACAATGATATTCCAATTGCTAAAGTTGGGTTCTTCAGGAAAAAAAAAAAAAAGATAAAGCAAGTAAAATTTAAAACCCATTAGGAATGTTAAATGTGCATAACAATACTCTTTCTATGACAAATCAATAACATTTTAAAATATGTTGTAAATGAGAAAAATTTTTCTCCTTTCTTGTATTTTATTTTAACTAAAAGTCTAAGATGAGGAATTGCTTTTATGGCCTATTGATTTGTATATTTTCTTACTTTAGAAACTAGAAACTAACACCTAGAGACAACAGATATATCTAAGAAGGTCAGAGGGGTATATTCATTTTATTAAAAGATAAGATTTAAGAATCATACTTTTAAATAAATTTAACAAGTATTTCCTAATTTGTAAGTTGCTTATTAAAGGGATCATTTGTGAAAACTAGATAAATAAATGTATAAAAACTATGAATGCTTACAATCTGAAAAGAGAATACTATTTTAATCTATAAAATTGACTATGATATTTAGAAGTATCTGTCTTACTATAAATAATTAGTTTAAAAATCAGACATGATATAATATGAATAGTTACTCATGCATTTAAAAGACTAGTTTAGGGCTGGGCTCAGTGGCTTATGCCTGCAGTCCCAGCACTTTGCTAGGCAAAGATGGGAGGATGGCTTGAGCCCAGTAATTCAAGACCAGCCTTGGAAAAACATAGTGAGACTCTGTCTCTACAAAAAATAAAAATAAAAAAATAAGCCAAGCATGGTGGTGTGTGCCCGTAGTCCCAGCTACTTCGGAGACCAAGATAGGAGGAACCCTTGAGACCAGGAGACCACGACTTCAGAGCCATTATCGTGCTGCTGCACTCCAGCCCAAGTGACAGGGAGAGAGACCCTGTCTCAAAAACCGAAAAGTGAAAAAATTTAAAAAGACTAAATTAGTTGCTTAATTACTTTCAGCTTCTGTGTCTAGTTTGCAGACTTGAGTTAAAACTACCAAAATTATAGGATAATTGTGAGAAATAAAAGTGGACTCTTAAGTTATCAGTAATTTACAAATATGATTGCTATTTATATAGTGCCTTCACCAATCTAGATCAATTGGCTAAGTACTAAGTACAATCATGCTACAAAAAAAAATAAAAATAAAAAAAGAAAAAGAAAAAAGAAAAAAATGACAACAAAAACCATGGTATAGTTTTTATTTTACAAATTGCTTCACTTTTTATATTGCCGTATTCTTTTTCACATTGGACAGTGCCAGAGACAAGAAGCTGCACTGCATGGTCCATTAGCCCATTCAAGAAGATCCTGTTTCATTTCCAGATATGCTTTGTGACATGTCATACTAATATCTGTTGAGTTTCACATTCCTTTTTTTCCTATGACTTTCTAGACCCATAAAATAGAAATACATTTTAAAATCAAATGATATTATTTTAAAATAGTTTAGTATCTGATATGGTTTAGATCTGTGTCCCCACCCAAATCTCCTACTGAAATGCAATCTCCAATGCTGGAGGTGAGGCCTGGTGGGAGGTGATTGAATCATGGGGAAGTTTCTAATAGTTTAACACCATCCCCCTAGTACAGTTCTTGTGATGGAGTTCTTGTGAGATCCGGTTGTTTAAAAATGTGTGGCACTTCCCTCTGCCCCTTCCTCCTGCTCTGGCTGTGTAAGATGTGCCTGCCTCTCCTTCAACTTTTTCCAAGATCATAAGTTTCCTGAAGCCTCCCTCAAAGCCAAGCACATGCTGCCATGCTTTCTGTAGAGTCTGCAGAACTATGAGCCAATTAAACCTCTTTTCCTTATAAATTACCCAGTGTTAGGTAATTCTTTATAGCAATGCAAGAACTGACTAATACAAAAAATTGGTACCAGGAAGTGGAGCATTCCTATAAAGAAACTTGAAAATGTGGAAGTAACTTTGAAACTGGGTAATGAGCAGAAGTTTGAAGAGTATGAAGGGCTCAGAAGAAGACAGGAAAATGAGAGAAAGTTTGGAACTTCCTTGAGATCTGTTAAATTGTTGTGACCAAAATGCTGATAGTGTTTTTGACATTGAAGTCCAGCCTGAGGAGGTCTCTGATGGAGTTGACAAACTTACTGGGAACTGGAGTGAAGGTCACTTTTGTTATGTGTCAGCAAAGAGGTTGGCAGCATTGTGCCTCTACTCTAGGGATCTATGGAACTTTAAACTTGAGAGTGATGAATTAGGGCATCTGATGGAAGAATTATCTAAGCAGCACAGCATTCAGTATGTGGACTAGCTGCTTCTAAAAGCCTATCTGATATGCATTAACAAAGAAATGACCTGAAACTGGAACTTTTATTTAAAAGGAATGCAGAGAGTAAAAGTTTGAAAAATTTGCAGCCCAACAATGTGATAGAAAATAAAAGCCCATTTTCAGGGAGCAATTGAAATCAGCTGCAGAAATTTACATAACTAAAAGGAAGGCAAGTGCTGATAGGCAAGACAATAAGGAAGAGGCCTGGAGGGCATTTCAGAGACCTGTGAGGCAGCCCCTCCCATCACAGGCCTGGAGACGTAGGAGGAAATAATGATTTTGGGGTCAGGATGAATACCCCACTGCCCTGTGCAGCCTTGGTACACTGATTCTCACGTCCCGATCACTCCAGCTCTAGCCATGGTTCAAAGGGACCTGTGTACTGCTTGGGCCACTGCTTCAGAGGGTACAAGCTGTAAGCTTTGGTGGCTTCCACATGGTGTTAAGTTTGTGGGTACACAGAGTGTAAGAGTTGAGGTTAGTGAGACTCCACCTAGATTTCAGAGGATGTATGGAAAAGCTTGGATGTTCAGACAGAAGCCTGCTGCAGCACAGGGCCCTCATGGAGAACCTCAACTAAGGAAGTGTGGAGGGGCAATGTGGGGTTGGACTCCCCACACAGAGTCCCAGCTGGAGCATTGCCTGGTGGAGATGTGAGAAGAGGGCCACCATCCTCCATGCCCTGGAATTGTAAGTCCACCAACAGCTTGCACCGTGTACTTGGAAAAGCTATAGGCACTCAATGCCAGCCCTTGAGAGAAGCCATAAAGGCACAGCTTCCCAAGGCCTTGGGAGCAAACCCCTTGCATCAGTGTGCTCAAGTTGTGAGATATGGAATCAGATAAGATTATGTTGGAGCTTTAAGATTGAACAACTGCTCTGCTGGGTTTTGGACTTGCCTGAGTCTTGTAGCCCCCCTTTTTGTCGCTGACTGCTTCATTTTGGAATGGGAATATTTATCCAGTGTCTGTACCCCCATTGTATCTTGGAAATAACTAACTTTTACAGGCTCTAATTACAGTAATTGCAGTAACTAATTTTACTGTGAAATTTTAAAGTGAAATTACAGTAACTAATTTTACAGGCTCATAGGTAGAAGAAGCTTGCCTTGTCTCAGGTGAGACTTTGGACTGTGGACTTTTGAATTAGTGCTGGACTGCGTTAAGACTTTCAGGGACTGTTTGGAAGGCAGGATTTTATATTGCAAGGTGTAAAGGACATGGGATTTGGGAGGGCCCAAGAGCAGAATAATATGGTTTGGATTTGTGCCCCTTCCCAAATCTCATGTTGAAATGTGATCCTGAAAGCTGGAGATGGGGCCTGGTAGGAGGTGATTGGATGATGGGGATGGTTTCTAATGGTTTAGTACCATTGACCTAGCACTGAGGTCTGGTTGTCTAAAAGTGTATGGCACTTTCCCCTTCTCTTTTTTCCTCCTGCTCTGGTCATATAAGATGTTCCTGCTTCCCCCTTTGCCTTCTGCCATGATTTTAAGTTTTCTGAGACCTCCCCAGAAGCCAAACAGATGCGGCCATGCTTACCTATGGAATTGTGAGCCAATTAAACTTATTTTCTTTATAAGTTACCAAGTCTCAAGTATTTTTAGCAATGTGAAAAAGGACTAACACAGTACCTGTTTTCTGGAGTTACTTCTACATCTCCATAATTGTTTATAACCATTGGTATAATAATTTACATCTGTCAAAATATCCCTGAAATGTCCCCAATAGTACTTTGGCAAGTAAAGGAAAACTGAACATGCCCACACATATGCTCTCTAAACCAAACTTACAAAGATTCTGGTAGGATGTATCTCTCTAGCTTTCTTATCTATTTATGTTTTAGGAGACAGGCCAGAAAATAGACAGAATGATAATATCAAGGTCAGCAGGAAGCTTTTTTTCTAAGTTCAAGCTATATTTCTAAGAGGAAACTTTTAGTTTCTATTCAGAGATGTCAAAAGCAAACTCATTTTTGCTATGTACTATTACATACGTGGAAAAACAGTATCTGACACTTACATGTTTTGCAGATGACTTATAAATTATCTCCTAGTTACAATTCTGTATTTTCATTGGAACATTGAATACACATTTCATACAATTTTCTTTGTATTGCTTATACAAAAACTAATAGAATTCTCATTAATAATCAAAATTATATAAAAATAATGTGAGATTTTTCAAAGATCAGAATATCTAAGAATATAACCATAGGTGCTTGGTAATATATTCCTAGACTTAATTACCAAACTATTGAATCCATACTTTGCAAGTGAACCTGAGAATATGCATCTTTACAAAGCTCTCACAACTGAGTTTTCCAGCTGTTATTTTACTGTTTTATATTGTGTTATATACTGAAAATCAGAAAATGAAAGAATAACTGTTTATGATAGTTTATATATTTTATATGTAATGATTTACCAATTTAAGCCAAAATCCTTTAAAAAAGTTTTAAACTCTAATGTATAAAATAAATTATCTTTTTACAAATCTATAGGTCAAACTTTTTCTATATTCACCTGTGTTCAACACTAAAAGTAAAAGAAATGAGATGTGAGGAAGTTTTGAGGCCTGAAATTCCAAGTTCCATTCAGAATTCATATAGGAAAGGATGAACAAATTTGATATTGCATAAATTAAAACTTTTCCATGAAAAATAAATCATAAACAAAATAAAAAAGTTAATGCTCAAATAAAAGTTTTTGTTCATAGTAGACAACATTTTAATGTTTAACATATATATGTAAATCAACATTTAAAAAGACAAAGCAATAAAATGAAAATAGGCTTTGGGTATGAATAGGATATTCATGGAAAACATTTAAAACAAATAAGTGTAAAGAAAGATGATTCATATCCTTAGCAATCAGAGAAATTAAAATGAAATAGGGAAATTTAAAGTACAATTAAAATTCTATACCTTAAATAAGCAAATAAAAGTATAAATTCTGCGTTGTCAAAATGTAGGCTTTTTTCATACACTGATAGTAATTATAGGGATTATAAATCAAAATAGCTTTTTGAGGAATTTGACAGCTTATTAAAATGCATAAGTCCTTTGCTTCAGCAACTCTACTTCCACGAATTTCAGCCTAAGAATTATTAACATATAGCCATAAGGACAATGTATGTTGAAAAGTATTTATTTCTGCTATTTTTTGAATCGTTTGAATAGAAAAAAAAACTATAAAGAAATTGTTGTGAATGTATAGTTCATTCATTATACTGAACTCAATAAAAAAGTAAAATAATAGAATATATTTATAAGTACTATCTTGAAATGATTTCTATCCCATGTGGTTAAGCAAAAAGACAACTCATAGAAAATATAAATAGTTTGGTCCTATTTATAAAAAAAACAGGTATTTATAACCATGAGAAAAAATGTAGTGGAAGCCTATCTATCAAGCTAGTGACATTAGTTGTCACCAGAAAGTGGAACAAAGTTAGATAAGATATACTCACTTTTTATCTTGTAGTTTTTGAAATATTAAATAATTGGTACCAATTGAAAATTTAAAGAAGAATATTTAAAAGAACAGAGATGAAATGAGTTAACAACTACAAAATGCTAATCTTTAATTCTTGGCAATTGATGGAGTCTGATTCTCCATCAGTAGTTATGTATCCAAAGAGGGTTCAGTTCTGTCCCTTCTTGGGAGTGAATCAGAAATCTTCTCATAAAATTGTGAGAACATGAGCCAAGGAGTAACAAACTCTTTACAACAGGCTGAGTTAAAACAGAAATGAATGGGGATTAAATATGGGTGACTTCAAAGTTTACGTGATAGACAGGTTTATATTCTATATTGTTTTTCTGTTTCCTTTGTAATTTCTCACCGTTACCAGAAGCTAAATATGTCAACTTCTATTGAAGTACTGTGTACCACATATATTTTAAAAATCTTAGGTCTTCTTCTTTTTCCAAATCAAAGCTTTATAATTAAAAAGGGATAAATAAATATTTATTACAAATCTAATATATCGTAGTCACTGTTCTGGGATATTAAAATGCAGCAGAAAAAAAAAAATAGACCAAAACCTCTGCTTTCATAATGCAGGGAGAGGCTCAATAATCAAACATGTAAAATGTAAATTGTTTCAAATGTTTCTTTATTCGTTATCGGTAAAACAAATAGGGAAGTGGAATAGCAGTGTCAAGCCAAGGCAGTGAGGTTGCTGCTTAAAATAGGATGATCACAAAGGCTTCACTGAGGAGGTAAGAAGAGATACAAAGGAATGGAAAGATTAGAACCTCGCTGATATTCCAGAAAAGACAGCAGAGAAAACTCTGGCAAAGGCCCTGAGTCAGGAGTGTGATTGGCATATTTTAGAAACAACATGGAAGCAAATCTCATTACAGTAGAGTGAGCAAGGGAGTGAAAAGTAGAAACAACATCACCCGTGTCGTGTGTGTGTGTGTGTGTGTGTGTGTGTGTGTGTGTGTGTGTGTGTTAGAGGAGCACAATATATGTAGTCTTTTAGTACAGGATCAGTAAACTATACCTCAGTAAACTATACCTAGGAACCTGCTACCTGTTTTAGTAAATAAACTTGTATGAAGATATAGCCATACCTATTCATTATGTATTGGCCATGGCTGATTTCATTCTACGAAGCAGAGTTGAGTAGTTGCAACAGAGACTGAATGGCCCACAAAGTCTGAAATATTACCATCTGATCTTTTTCAGTTTGCTGGCCCTGACAGAAGGCCACTGTAAGGACTTCGCCTTTTAAATGTAAGTCAGATGCAAAGCCAGATGCTTGATCCTTATTGTTTTTATGTATTGGGGTCATTATAAGCATTTTGGGTTGACTCTGTGTGTTATTAGAAGTCTTTGAAGATTATTAATTAGGGCAGTGATCAAAAGGATGAGTATAGCTATTTTGTGGCAAATATATTGTAAGAAAGCAAGCATGAATTCACACAGAATAATTATGTTGTTTAAATGTAGTATAAATAAAAAATCATGGAGGCTTCACCAAAGGAGATAATATTGGGAAGATGAAATGTACATTCAATGATAATTTCTAAAAAATTGAACAGGGTGGTGAGAAAAAGTTAAAAATCAAGAATGACTCGTATTTATGACTTCAGTAATTGCTGATATATGATGGATATAAGAATTCAAGAGCATATAAATTGATAGAAAATCTGGGAGTCATTGGTCTACAGAAAGTAAATACTTTGAAGACATTGGATGAGATAATCTAGGAAGAAATGTTGAAGGAATAGAGAGTTCTTAGATGTGTAGCAGGAAAACAGGATGAGAACAGAAGACCCATGAAAGTATACTGATCAGGGTCCACGCAGAAAAAGATGACAGCGTTCAGCTCCGTGATTGATTAGAGACTTGGTGTACTCAGTAGTTCATTTTAACAATAGTGGGAGTAAGGGGCACTGGTACAATAAACACAGAACAGTTTGGGAGTTAAGAATTTGCAAATAATTGATTTTAATAATATACCATGAAATGTAAACTATGTAAGAAAATGAGTAAGGTAAGAGGAATATAATGCATCTTGAAAAAGTAGCAGGATAAATGAACTGTCATAAACAAATCTCAACATAGAATTCTTGTTTACCAGAATACTCATGGCCTCAAATAAGTATTTATTACTCAAAGTTGACCTTTAACTTTCCTTTATTTTTCATAAGAACCATAACTGTATATAATTTTAATAACTGCTTGTATTTATGCATCATTTTACTATTTAGAAGATATTCACACATGTATCAGAATGTCTAAAAGTTAATAAAATAGCAAATGAAACATAGAACATTGTCCTAGAGACTTAATAAATGAAGGATAATCCAACAGTAATGAAAATACCATCAGAGCATATATCAGATAAGTCTTAAGCTATGAAACAGAAAATTCTGTAAATAAAAATTGGCTTAAAATATGCTTAAAATTGGACTTTCCTACTCCAATTTTTTGTGCTACATTTTAATCATGTGAAGATGTGCTGTAAATATTGGATCATTAGTAAAACCAAAGTATTTTTTACCCATGCAATTCTTTGAAAAGGAGCAATTATTTCATAAGTTATATGCATTTAGTAAGACGTGAACCTCAGTGTTTGATGAAGTCCACTCCTAAGACATGTACTCTTTGTTCTTCTAAAAATTCTGTGGAGTTTGAGGATGACAGTAACATTGAGCTTCAACTATTAGGTGACAATGGGAAAATCCTGCTGATAAGATTTTGCTTAAATAGATGGATTCTGTACTTGGGTAGACAAAATGCAGATTACTTCTTTTAAGGAGGAAAATATACTACATGTCTCTTACCCTAGATACAATAAGGTCCCACTCTGTTACAGTAGAAATGTAATTTAAACATTATATTTCAAAGCTTGTCTTATAAATGTAAGCACAGAATCAACAAGTTAATCTCAAATGTAAATATGTATAGTCCTGCATGAATGCTGCATGTGCACCAGCACTTGATAGCAGAGCATTCTCAACAATTTACTGAACTCTTTCATATGATTGCACACCCAGCTAACACAGCCATTTTCCACTTAACTAAGCAGCTTCAGAGCCAGAGCAGAGACTCTATTTATTTCAGTGTCACCTATAGTTAAGGTTATGTCAAAATTCCCACTATGAACCTGTTTTCAGAGCTTCATAGCTTTGTAATGGTTCTAATCACATAGTGAAGCCAAATCTCTCTAAAAGTGCATCAAGCAACATGCATTTTGAAAAAGCAATCCAAATACGTAAGACTAAGAAAACACTCGAATATTAAAAGGATTGCAATTTCTACTGAGCTTATAAGTATTTTTAGCAAGGTAAGTGAACAATAAAAGTACAATTTTTAAGTCAAACAATTACCTGCACTTTTATAAAAATAGACTGAAGGGAGAAATGTCCATGGTAATTGAGACAGGATTAGATTGGAAAATGGTGCTCTCAGCTTTTTGGTCAAGGTTATCCATGCTGCATCTCTCTCTCCAACCCCCTGTACAATATTATTATTTGTTTCACAAAATTGTTATTATGTGAATATTGATGCCTAGTTCATACACAATATTCTACTCTTGATTTTTCCTCTTTACTCTGTCACCAATTCTACATTAATTTTTTTTTTTTTTTCAAATAAGGGAAAATTGCTTTTAGCAACCATGGCAAATGTGCAACACTGAATTTCTCCCTCCCTTCCTACTGTGCACCAAAAAAGACCAGAAATATTTGCATGGGCCATTGCTAATTTCTGATGAGAAATATCAAATCCTCAAGTGGCCTTTAGCCTTTATAAAAATCCATATGTGCTCACCTTTTATTATTCACTTAATGTTTTAGCTTTCTCACATACCACTTCATATTTTTGTTTTTCCGTTAGGGGCTTTGGCAGATGCAAAAATGACTAATACGTTGCTTTAGTAAATCTTGTGCATATTCCAGATTATTGCTTGGTATGTCTACCCATGTATGGCTTTGAGAAGATCATCCTTTTTCTCTTTGATTTTCCTCTTCTGTCATTTCTCCTATCTATGACACTATGACTAGATGTTTGCTATGTGATCAAAGCTCCGAAATGTCAAAGAGAATGAGAACAGAAAATGAGAAAAATGGCTTATAGAATTTGGCATATGGAATATATTTAATAAATTTTAAGAAGCAGTTTGAGAGAACAGCAAGGAAAATAACTTTTCTACACAAATAAAGAATGGACAGCTTGTGAGGAAGCTAATTGTAACATAGAACTACTTCAATATATTTTAACACAAAGTGACATCTGGAGGTATTCAGGATTCAAAACAAAGAGAAGAAATAGGGGACTTGATCATGTTATTAGGTTACAGGAGACAAAAGAGGGATAGCAATAATGTGTCACATGCTTACATACTTGAAGGTGTATATGTGTTTTAATTTGCATTCTCCCAATAGGAGAATCTATGTACACAAACATGAGTGTAGGCAGTTTATTTGAGATATGATTCCAAAAAGGTAAAGTGAGGAGACAAGGAAAGTGAGATGAAGAAGTAGGAAGATTTAATATCAGAATTTAATTAATTAATTAATTAATTTATTTATTTTTTGAGATGGAGTGTCGCTCTGTCACCCAGGCTGGAGTACAGTGGTGTGATCTCAGTTCACTGCAAACTCCGCCTCCTGGGTTCAAGCAAGTCTCCTGCCTGTGACTGCAGGCTCATAGTCCACGCCCGGCTAATTATTTGTATTTTTAGTAGAGACAGGGTGTCACTGTCTTAGCCAGAATGGTCTCAATCTCCTGACCTCATGATCTGCCCACCTCAGCCTCCCAAGGTGCTGGGATTACAGGCGTGAGCCACCGTGCCCGGACAATATCAGAATATTTTTGAGATAATTTGTGTGAGCCCTGGGGGCTTGATCCAGGCAACCGCTAGGAAGTATCTAGAATGCTTTCCCAAATTATGCATTTGAGATAAGGATCATTGTAGTATTTCTCTATTAGCTCCAATCCCTCAGTATTTGTGGGGGCTCCTGGGAACCCTACTCCTCTATGTGGCCTGGCCGTGCTTATATTGAGCCCAGTATACTCTGTCGTGTGTAGAAGACATCAGTTGCTAGCAGCATGAAATAAGTCTGAGTTTAAAATGCAGCTGTGGTTGCCATTAAAATGAGGGCATGTGATACAGGATCACACATGTCTGTTACGGTGAGTACTACTGAAACTGGTATAAATTACAAATAAATGAGGGAAAACACAAAATATAATATAGTAGTCTTAGAACTATGAGAGATTATTTAGAAGAATGGAAAATGAAGATAAGGAGAATAACCAGTCCTTCTCCATGGCCTATGACTTTGGGTAATTGGGAAAATGAGGGACTCAACTAAAAGGGCTACATGACAAGTGATGCTGGAAAAGGAAAAAACAGCTTTCAGTGAAGATGAACAGGGGATAAATGTTATGGAAAAACAGAGTGAAGGAGTTGCCACATAATTAAGCATGACCACAATTCACATGGGACAAGTTCTTAGAGTTGAGATGGCACTAATGGTAGAAATACATTCTAGGGAAATGAAAAGTCTAAAAAGATTGTGGAGATTGAAAGGTTAAAAGAGGTTCTAATATTTTAGTGTTGAAGACAAGATGAATATAAGAAACTGCTGTACAGCAGGTGCTTGATATATTCTGTTCCTTTTTTTTTTTTTTTTCCCGAGAGGGAGTCTTGCTCTGTTGCCCAAACTGGAGTGCAGTGGCGCCATCTTGGCTCACTGCAACCTCCCCCTCCCGGGTTCAAGCGATTCTCCTGCCCCAGCCTCCCGAGTAGCTGGGATTACAGGCACCTGCTACCATGCCCGGCTAAGTTTTGTATTCTTAGTTGAGACCGGGTTTCACCATGTTGGCCAGGCTGGTCTCAACTACCTTTTTTTTTTCTTTTTTTTTTTTTTTTTTTTGAGACGGAGTCTCGCTCTATCGCCCAGGCTGGAGTGCAGTGACGTGATCTGGGCTCACTGCATGCTCCGCCTCCCAGGTTCACGCCATTCTCCTGCCTCAGCCTCCTAAGGAGCTGGGACTACAGGCACCCACAACCACGCCGGGCTAATTTTTTGTATTTTTAGTAGAGACGGGGTTTCACCGTGTTAGCCAGGATGGTCTCGATCTCCTGACCTCATGATCTGCCTGCCTCGGCCTCCCAAAGTGCTGGGATTACAGGCGTGAGCCAGGGCGCTCAGCACGACATATTCTGTTCTTACCAACTCTGTGTTTTAGCTATAATTACTCTTACTTTATTTGAGGGAATTAGGCTAGAGGCACAGATAGAATGTGCATAGAGATCTTCCTGTCCGCAAAGACTTTACTCATCCACTTTATCATGTGAATTCCTTTGGAAACAGGAACAAGTTGATAATTGAACTGTAACTATATTTATCATTTCTGGCAGAAAGAATTGGCAGCATAAAGACAGCAATTGATTTACTGTTGTTTTAGTGCTCGTTCATCAGGCATACCCAAAGAAAATGTCAGAAAAAATTGTCTCTAAGGACTGTGTGTGTTGGGGGATGAAGGGGAGCTAGTGGAGGTAGGGTGAGAGAAAGGACTCATATAAGGGAGAGTAAGCAGAATGTCGAAACAGGAACCAGAGAGACAGATGGACTTTAGCCAGTTTGGTGGATATGCCATTTGGAGAAGCAAAGCAGAAAGCTGTTCTTAAAATCAATATCAAGAAAAATGTTTTGGGCTGCCTCCTTCTTACTGCTGTATACTAGTCAACAAATACCACTGAGTGGTATTATGTTTCCAGTGGTGACAGAATAGAAACATTCTTCTCAAGCCCATTTTCTAGTGAGGAGGAAATATATAAACAAGTATTTAAAGAAAATTGTAATAAGTGACATAAAGGAAATGTACAACATATTATGACATAACATACAATTTAGGATTCTTTTCTAGTGTGAGGCTTAGAGAAGTAACTACTGGGTTGATAAATGGAATGAACAACCGGAATAAAATCTAGGAAACTGGAAGTCCAGAAGCAGCTCTGGCATTTGCTAGTTTTGTAACAGTGGTAATTTAATTTTCTTACTCTGTTTCTTTATTGGAAAAGTAAGACTAGTAAGGCCCAATCATTCTGTAAAACATTTCTGGATAAAGAATTGTGTCGTCATTTTGTAAGAAAATAATTTAAAACCAAGGCATGGGAAAATATTTACAAATAGTAATATTGAGCAAGAAAAGTTCATTGTTCCTAGCACAGTGGTAGAAATGCACTCCAATCAGCAGACTGAAGCTGAGTTTATTGAAAACAATGCTTCTGCCAGAATCTGACAGATGCATCATGGTGTGACACCTCCTAAGCTGTCACTGATTTACCAGTCACCCAAAGCAATAATTTCTGATAGGTCTTCTTCAATACCCAGATAGTGTTTGGGATACTGACCTCATTAGGGAATAACAGAAACAGCAAGACAGAAGCACAAGAGCATAGAAGCAATATTAGCTGTCAGCAGCCCTGTCAGAACAGTTAAATGTAGCATGCTTTAAGATATGTACCCAAATACCATGGATTTTGCTTTTAGTGATTTTAACTGCATGAGATGCTTTGTTCCCAATCAAAAGAAACGTTAAATAATAATGATACAAATTTTTAAAAGGAATAATGAAATCCTGCACATTTTGAAAGATTTGCCTATGAAAAATCCCCTGGAGCATCATCCACGTAAAGTGCTAGAAATTCTACTTCTAGACCAAATTTTCTTAGTCCTTAGGGAACAGCTGTCAAATGGTTCTTTTAGTGACATCGAGACAAAACCATAGAGTCTATTGATAACTTTTAACAAATAAAGTCAACTGAATGAATACTTGTTTACTTGCCATGGAAAAGAAAAAAAAAAAAAAACCTGCTATTTCGTGGCCTTCTAATTTCATACTGTGAATAAAAAATGGAGAAAGCAAAAGTATATAAATTAACAATAGCCATGGTTTTACAGCACCTCCATATAAATGGCAGTCACTCATATCATAAGAGCAAGGGACTCAGGTAATCTCAGTGGTATACCAATTGCCTCTATGAACCCTTCTGAGGAACTAGTATACAGTAATAAATTATTTAAAAGCAATGTAATTCCAATTATAACATTCATTAAAAAGTGGGATTTTTTGGTCTTTAAACAGTTCCTTTCTGAAGCTCTGTAATTGTAAACTGTTGAAAGCTATATATATATATATATAAATAAAATGTGTAAAATCATAAACACAAAATCACTGTTTCTATAATATACTAGGACATTTAGAAATAAGAAGTCACACTTCTAAATTTAAGATATTGCTTTTATCTCACTAGTCAAATACACAGTGTTATCCAAATTTACTTTTATATCACTAAGCATGAGACACGTATTAATTGGGTTAAATTCTTGATGTTGGAACTGGTAACTTTACTAACATCATATTTAATTTCTTCATCAGAATAAAGATGTATTTTAGAGTTCACTTAAGAGTTTTTACTGTAGTTCCTCTATCTTATTTAGAAATAAAAGCATATTTAAAATTTTCATTCATTCATTTAATAAAGTATATTTATATATCTGAAATTATGCTGGGTCTGGCAATAAGATGAAAAAGATATATCCCTTCTGTCAAGGAGTTGGTACACAATTACAATACTGTGTGATGAATGTGGTAATAGATCTATATATAGAGAAACTCTGCCTCTAAAAGTCATGCACGTTCAAGAACTTAATATTAAAGTGTGAGTTCATGTCGACCAGGGAGCTAAAGCAGGGAATAGCGTATGCAAAGTCACAGAGGCTTGGAATAATATAGCATATTTGAAGAACACAAAGGAGTTCAGTATAACTATAATGAAAGTTCCTTATTGGAACACTGAAGAAGATAAAGTTTTAAACATTGAAAGGAGACAGAAAATATCAATTGCACTTCCCTAGAGATAAATTAATAAAAATATTGAAACAGAGTAGCCTGTGGTAAAATTCTAACTCTTTCTAAGCATAACTAAAAAACACATCCTTTTTTTTTCTGAATGATTAAGTGATATATTAGCTAATATAATGCAATATGGTCAAAACAAGACATAGCATCTTCCATTCTTGGATGGGTCATGAATGGAGGAAGAATATTTTTTACAAAATAGGAAGAAAAATGAGATATAACTGACGAATTATTAATATAGAATAAAATTTCACAGATACTAAGAAACAAACACCGTAACATTTATATATTAAGCAATCAGGAGCAAATAACAATAACAGTGGCAGTTTTCACGTTAGTGTGTACTCTATAGTAACACATCTAAAGAAACGTCCTGACCTACCAACAGAAAAAAATCTCCGTCTTCTGAAATCTGGCAGTAGTCATTTCCAAATATTCATCCATTACAATTTCAAAGGGAAACTTAAAAAAAAATCTAGACTTCTCAGCTCTATTTTAGAACATGGGGATATGTGATTAGGGAACAAAAATGTTAACTGGACATTTAAAAAACAGAACAGAAATCTTTAGATTATGCTAATAAAATGCCAGATTTAGCTACCTCAGTCCTATAAATGTGTGTGTCATTTCTACAATGCATTACATCATTCAAGTCTTAATAATATGCATACAAATTTCCTCCATTGAATATGTTTTATTGTTTGTTAATTTCTGTATAGAAAACATTGCATAATATTATGTCTGACACCTACGAATACTTATTTAATAAATACATTTATTTTGTCAATCAATATTCAAAAATTTATATGTATATATATGCATTTAAAAGTATATATGATGCAGAAAACTGAAACTGGACCCTTTCCCTACACTTTATACAAAAATTAACTCAAGATAGATTAAAGACTTAAATGTAAGACCTAAAACCATAAAAACCCCAGAAGAAAACCTAGGCAATACTGTTCAGGACATAGGCATGGGCAAAGACTTCATAACTAAAACACCAAAAGCAATGTCAACAAAAGCCAAAATTGACAAATGGGATCTTAATTAAACTAAAAAGCTTCTGCACAGCAAAATAAACTATCATCAGCGTGAACAGGAAATGTACAGAATGGGAGAAATTTTTTGCAATCTGTCCATCTGACAAAGGAATAATATCTGGATTCTACAAGGAACTTAAACAAATTCACAAGAAAAAACAACCCCGTTGAAAAGTAGGTGAAGGATATGAGTAGACACTTCTCAAAAGAAGACATTTATGCAGCCAACAAACATATGAAAAAGAGCTCATCATCACTGGCCATTAGAGAAATGCAAATCAAAACCACAACGAGATAACATCTCACACCAATTAGAATGGCAATCATTAAAAAGTCAGGAAACAACAGGTGCTGGAGAGAATGTGGAGAAATAGGAACACTTTTACACTGTTGGTGGGAGTGTAAATTAGTTCAACCATTGTTGAAGACAGTGTGGCAATTCCTCAAGGATCTAGAACCAGAAATACCATTTGACCTAGCAATCACATTACTGAGTATATACCCAAAGGATTATAAATCATTCTACTATAAAGACACATGCACATGTATTTTTATTGCAGCAGTGTTCACAATAGCAAAGACTTGTAACCAACCCAAATGCCCATCAATGATAGACTGGATAAAGTAAGTGTGGCACATATACACCGTAGAATACTAAGCAATCATAAAAAAGGATGAGTTAATGTCCTCTGCAGGGACATGGATGAAGCTGGATGCCATCATCCTCAGCAAACTAACACAGGAACAGAAAACCAAACACCGTATGTTCTCACTCATTAGTGAAGATGAACAATGAGAGCACATGGACAGGGGGAAGAACATCACACAATGGGGCCTGTCGGGGGTGGGGGCCTAGGGGAGGGATAGCATTAGGAGAAATACCTAATGTAGACGATGGGTTGATGGGTGTAGCAAACCACCATGGCATGTGTATGCCTGTGTAACAAACCTGCATATTCTGCACATGTATCCCAGAACTTAAAAGTATAATAATTTTAAAAAAGTATATATGAGTAATAGATATTTTTCTCTCAGCATTTATCATGCTTCTCTCAGTTATATAAACAATATTTACTAGCCTTCCAACTTTTCAGAATGTCCATTTATTGTTATTGAAATATAATAGATTTTCCTCCTCACAACTAATTACTACCTGATAGTGTATATGATATACAACATGGTTCAGATATATAATAATTCAACACTATTGTTTATATTTAATCTACTGAAGTGAATATAACCATACTGCACCAAAATATTAGATCAAAACATTCTTCAAACTTCAGTAATGTTTATTTATTGTGAAATTGAAATGATAAAATTAGACTTACTGGGCATTAGGACTATAAAACTAAGACATATTTCTCTGTAACCCTAATCAGAAACAGTCTATCAAGAAACAGTCAATGTATCTGGATAATTTGGTTAATCAAATGAAATGTACTCCACATTCAATTAATTGCCATGAATTCAGTTTAGATTCTATAAATACATTATTTTAGTCATATTTAGATTTATTTCTTCATTTAATTTAGTACAACACACCTATGAGCTAGGTTCTATAATTTCCGTTTGATAAATGATACAATGAATGCCCTAAGAGTTTAAGTAGTTGGCCTATGGTCACACAGTTAGTATAGCACAGCCAAATATAGGATTTGGACCTAAATCTGTCCTTTCTGACTTCATCTAACTTCATTCTATGAGTGATATATAAATGGGGAAAAATTCTTAAGGAAATTATGTGAAAACTCTACCACTGTATGTGATTACATACAACTTATCTTCAAACCTGAAACACATGGGCTTAAAAAAAATTTTAATTTTATTGGACCCAAGCTCAAATTTCTAAATTACTGAGAGGGTCCAGAGAGATGATTTGATAAAATTTCCCACAGCTGTCTATGACTTACCTAGATTAAGAATGATAGACTGTGGAAGACTCGGATTTCCCAAATGCAACATTTGGTCAACCAGTATAATATATGAGGTTGGTAAGTTAAGTATTTGTCTAGAAACAAATAATAATAGAAGGTAACATATGTTCTTTATAATTTACTTTCTATCATTAAAGCTGGAAAAGTTTTGATTCGTTGACATATATATGATTTTTTGTCTTTCATATATATATCAGCAGATATAAAATACTTATTGCATAATTAAATTCCGTATACATACATATATGTGTATTATATGTACTTATGCATAATTTGACATTACATTATAAAGCTGATGCCAAATAGATATTGATGTTTGTTTGCCAAAACAGATACTTTGTTTTGGTATCCTTGATTCAATTTTTGATTCAGTGGAAATTTTCTATATATTCTGTCAAAATTTCTATGCCTGACATGAAATAAGTTAAACTCCATTTTAACTTTCAGGATTTAAGATTAGAGATGAAAGGCCAGGCACTGTAATTAGAGATTACAGTGGCTCACGCCTGTAATCCCAGCACTTTGGGAGGATGAGGTGGGCAGATCATGAGGTCAGGAGTTCGAAACCAGCCTGACCAACATGGTGAAACCCCGTATCTACTAAAAATACAAAAATCAGCCAGGCATGGTGGCGCATACCTGTAATCCCAGTTACTCAGGAGGCTGAGGCAGGAGAATCGCTTGAACCCGGGAGGCGGAGGCTGAAGTGAGCCGAGATTGTGCCATTGTACTCCAGCCTGGGTGACAGAGCAAGACTCCGTACCAAAAAAAGAAAGATTAGAGATGAAATATCCACATAGTGTTTATATAGTGCCTTTAATTTAAAAGTAAATTCATAGATTATCCTTTGGAAGAGTTTAATGGTATTTACTGTTTTAGTTAAAATGCTGACCACTGTTTTCTAGTCATGTTACTCTTTGAGATCTGAGAAAAACACAGGGCTTATATACCATCCTCATTAAGCAAATTCTAGTGCATCAGAAGTTTTATATATATGACATGTTTCAATATATCTTATAACTTATTCTATGTAGAGCAACGTGGTAAAAGTGGAGCTAACAGAGCTGTTTTAGTTGTTTATGTATTACAGATTTTCTGTTCATGAAAATAAAAATCAATAACATTATTCAAATCAACCAGAGTCAAATGAACTGCCAACATAAGTAAAAGATAGTGGATTTCCCTCTATATGCATTTTTATATTCATTAAAACATCTAATAATACTCTCATGTTGTCATGATGCTGTGGTTTTCCTTTAATGCAGTTTGATACGCCCTTCACTAAAAGGCAAAATCAAGACTCATCAAAATTTAGCAGCTGAGAATCTCTACTGAAGACAATCAGAAATATTTGGGAAGATTTATGTCAACATCTGAAGCAGCGAAGAATATTTGCCTTCATAGACTCTAGCAATGATTTTGAATGAACCTGCACATGCCACATTTTAACCTGTTAATGAGGATCATGTGGGTGAAATAAGACTTTTCTTGTCTTATTAATTCAAATGCCAAACTAGGCACACTGACAGTTTGCTTATTAAACTGACTCCAGACTCACTGTGCACAGAGATCTATGGACTACACTTTGTTTACTTTACAAGAATCTTGTTTTTGTTTAAAAATTTCTTACTGAGATGTTTATTTAAACTGAATTTCCACAGTGAGAAAAAAGATTGTTAAACAGAATTCTGCACTTTACATGAAAAACACCTTGTAAATATGGATTATCCTTCCATATATTAACTATGTTAATAAACTCACATTGCTAAATATGTAATTAATACATGATCAAATATCCTGGAATGTCCCCTCTTCTATCTGATTATATGAACCTAATCAACTTTCTATGATTAATGTAAATCCAACTTCATTTCTGAATTCACACACCCCATTTCAGCCTGGGCGAATCTCTCCCTACCCCAAACTCATAATCATTATGATCTTATCTAGGAGTCTTAATCAATAAGTCACAATATGCTGATTCATAATTATTACTTTGAAGTGTATCACACAAAATTTACTACTAGTCCTGTGTCTAGATAGTATTTGTCTAGATAGATATGTGTTGAATAGATGATAGGTTAAATAAATGAATAAGTGAACGAATAAATAAATATAGAATAATAAACTCAAAGTTGATAAATTTAATTTTTAACAAAAACAACATATGACAAAGCTTGTTCCTCTAATGAAGATATTTTTATCACTTTGTCTATTAACATAGATTTTGGCATCATAAAAATCAGGTTAGATTTTGAGCAAATGTCTGTCAGAATATAATAAGTATATATATGAACATGCCCACTGAAGTGTGCCATACATGATGTCACCTTTTTTCAAGAAAAAAAAAAAGTTCAATAGTGTTCAGCGTCAGTGAAAAATATGTACTTAAAAAGAGGGGTAGAAATGAACTAGGACATTTCAGGTTCTAGTCCTGGATTTTCTATCATTTAATGATTATATGACTCTAATTGTCTAAAGGAGATAGTGAAGTAGAAGAAATGTGAAGCCTAAGTATTTGCTGCAGTTTTGTTATTATTGAATATAGTGGAATGGTAGACCTTAAATTGAATAGGAGGAAAGGGTGAATGAGAGAGATTGGATGAAAAGTGGCAGACATAGGTCCGTCCATATTCTTCCCCAGTCTCTTAATAGCCAATGCAGTGATGTCATTTCTTCTGTGTGTCTGAGATCATAGTGAGAGTCCGGGCAGGTAGAAATGGTGTTCATAGATTTCATAGAAGGGGATGTATGTAGAAGTAATAGTAGAGAATACATTACATTTGTGTCATTGAAAAAAATGGAAGTCATTCTAGATACATCTCAAATAAATTCTGGCCTTTTCCATTATTCTAGTTTGAACCACACCTCAGGGCAACTCTTCTTCCAAACAAAGTGGAATTAGCGTTGATTCCAGCTCTACTCAAGGTGAGGAATATTCTACTCTACTGTCTTTTACTGTCAACTTGTCACAGAATTCCACTGCTGGCTAATGCTGCATATCGTACAGAGGCGTCTTTGGTCTAGGCTTGTGTATGTTTCCCTCTCATCTGTCATGTTCTCATGGGTTTAAGTGGAGGGAAGAACATCAGTGTGGCAGGAGTGAGCCTGCTGAGAATTTGAGCAAGGTGTTCATACCGCTTGCATATAAAACAGATTCTTGCCAAGTCTCATTTCTATTTAACTTTATAATGATGTGGTACTTGGTGTGTATGCCTCTTGATTAACTTAATTCAGTGCCATTAGAACGTCATCATTTGCCAACAGATGATGGATCTTTAAAACCCAATAGCAAGTCAGGACAGGAAATTTTTCTCAAAGAAAAACCCAAAATTCTTTTTTTTTTTTTTGATACGAAGTCTTGCCCTGTCGCCCAGGCTGGAGTGCAGTGGTGTGATCTTGGCTCACTGCAAGCTCCACCTCCCGGGTTCAGCCATTCTCCTGCCTCAACCTCCTGAGTAGCTGGAACTACCGGTGTCCGCCACCATGTCAGGCTAACTTTTTGTATTTTTAGTAGAGATGAGGTTTCACCGTGTTAGCCAGGATGGTCTCAATCTCCTGACCTCATAATCTGCCTGCCTCGGCCTCCCAAAGTGCTAGGATTACCGTGTGTGGCCCCGAAATTCTTAAAACAAAGCTTTGTGCTCCCAAAGGCTTACTTATCAGGATAGTCTTAATAGGCTCTCTTGTCTTTTGCCCTCTGTAGTTTCAGTAAATGTAAGACTGAGGACAAGAGAAAAGTGAGAGTGGAAATTTTATTTCTCTTGCCCTTTTCCTACTGGGTTAAAAGCCAAAACTCATGGCAGTTGTAGACTCTTGGCTTCTATAAATGTTCCTTCATCTTTTGCCTCGAGGCTTAGAAGTGGTGACAGCTCCCCAATGTTGTTATATTGCTAGTCCTAGTGAAACACACTATTCCATGCTGATATCCTGAAACCCTATCAACACATTTTGCACATGCAGTCATGAGCCTCATCAGAACATTTCAGTCAAGGATGAACCACATGTGTATCAGTGGTCCTATAAGATTATAATACCATGTTTTAACTGCACCTTTTCTATGCCGAGCTATGTTTAGATACACAAATACTATTGCGTTACAAATGCCTGTAGTATTTAGTGTAAGAATGCCATACAGGTTTGAAGCCTAGGAGAAATAGGCTATGTCAAATAGCCTAATGTATAGTAGGTTATAATTTTTAGGTTTGTGTAAGTACATTCTGTGATGTTCTCACAATGAAAAAAAATCACCAAATGGTGCATTTCTCAGAACACATTCTCATTGTTATGCAACACATGGCTGTAGTTTCTTTAGTAAACTTCTAAATTGTCTAATTGAAATGTGCATGCATATCTTACCAGGATTGTCACCAGTAAGTTAATTTTAGGAAAATAAATGATGCTTCGTTGTATACTCTGATGGTAGAAAATTCAAAATTGAGATTTTACTTTAAAAGAGATGAGATTAACAAATCTGCACATGTATCCTTTGCATGTAAAATAAAGAATAGCAATATATATATATATACATTTATTCTAAAATTTTTTAGGATGTAGCGAAAAAAAAGTGCAAGGATGACACCTTTGATCTTTCCATACACACTAATATAAAGGAAGTAGCAGGATAAATATCCACACTTAATTAGGCTGGTAAACAGTATTCTTAGTGAAGAGTAAGAACGTGAAGAAAAAAATTTCATTTGATTAAGAACATAAAGATTGGAGAAGTTAAAGATACAGAGGATTTGCTGCTCAGTCTGGAGGCATGTTGGAAGATGTATTCATGCAGTCTGAAAAGTGAACACATGAAACTATATGAGAACTTTAGAATAGTTACGGATATGACATCTGGATTACTTAGAGTGACTGACAAGGATCTTTAATAAAAGGTATAGTAACATTGATTCTAATTGTTTCAAACAGATAATGATTGAGAAAAGATAATGGGAGAGGGAAGAGCATCAGTTATCAACAAATGTGCAGAGTTTTTAACAGCCTTTAGACTCGGTAGAGGGAGAGAGAAGGGTGATTATATGGCAAGTGTGGAGTTCTCCTTTGACCCTTTCCATTAAAGACAGTTTGAAGAAATGATATGAAATCTATGCTACCTTTAGGAAGCATTCTTAACCAAAACTGCTCTGAGAAATTACCTCACACAAGTTAAGATAGCTATTATAAAAAGACGAGATGTATGTAGGCAAAGGTGTGAAGGAAAAGGAAGTCTAGCACACTGTTGGTGAAGATGCTGGTTGACACAGCCATTATGGAAAACAGTATGGAGGTTCCTAAAGATATTAAATATACTACTACCATACGACCTGGCAATTCTTCTTCTGGGTATATATATGCCCAAAGGAGATGAAATCATCACCTTGTAAAGCAACCTGCACACTCAAGTTCATTGGAGCTTTATGAATAATAACCAAGAAATGTAAACAACTTGAATGTCTGCTGATGGACAAATGGATAAAAAATATATATGTATACAAGAGAGTATTATTGGCCAGACGCAGTGGCTCATGCCTGTAATCCCAGCACTTTGGGAGCCAAGGCGGCTGGATCACTTGAGGTTAGGAGTTCAACGGCAGCCTGGCCAACATGGTGAAACCCATCTCTACTAAAAATAGAAAAATTAGCTGGGCATGGTGGCACTTGACTGTAATCCCAGCTACTCGGGAGGCCAAAGCATGGGAATCGTTTGAACCCAGGAGGTAGAGGTTGCAGTGAGCCGAGATCATGCCATTTCACTCCAACTTGCATGACAGAGCAAGACTTTGTCTCAATAAAACAAAACAAAACAAAACAAAAAGTATTATTTAGCTTTAGAAATAAATGCTATCCTACCATTTGCGAAAGCATGGATGAACCTGAAGGACATTATGCTAAGAGAAATATAAAGAAAAATATTGTATGATCTCTCTTATATGAGAAACCTGAAAAAAAAAAGAAGGATCAATATACAGATATAGATAATAAAACAATGGTGACCAGGGGTGAGAAGGGGAGCAGGGGGAAGAAAATGGGAAGATGTAGGTCATAGGATGCAAAGAAGCAGATACGTAGGATGAGCAAGTCTAGAGGTCTAACGTGTAGCACGAGTACTACAGCTAATAAAATTGTATTATATTTTTGATTTTGGTTAAATGGATTTCAGCTGCTCTTGTCACAAAAAAGTATGTGAGATGACACATAACTTACTTCACTATAGTAATCATTTTACTATATATATTTAACCCATAACATCATGTTGTAAACCTCAAATACACACAATAAAATTTGTTTTAAAAACATATTTTAAATATGAAGACACATGTAGTTTGAGCATATAAGCATGGGGAACATATACTATATAAACATAACCAAAGGGAAACTAGTGTGACATAATTAAGATTATAGAGAATAGAATTTAAGGTAAGAATAAATGTATCATTTCACATTAATAAAATGATAAACTTAACATGAAAATTAAATTAAACTGTATGAAATTAGTGTATACATGCTAATATAGTTTCAAAATATTAAAATAAAAAGATGACAAAAAGATAAAGATAAAAAAGGAGAGGTACACAAAGCCAAATTCCTATTTGGTGCTTTTAAAACTTTTTTGTTAGAAATTAATAAAGCAGAAGGCAAACAGCTAATAAGGATGTAAAAGACTTAAACAATAAGATAATCTAAATAGCCAATTTACAAAATTAGAACATTATATTTCAGATGATAATGTGGTGAATTATATTCATTGATTTGCAAAAATAATCAAGTTTTAGAGAATACATACTCTTTTACCTGCACGTAGACTATTTCCAACAATATATCTGGGCCATAAGGCAAGTGTCTCTCTCTCTTTCTCTGTCTCTTTCTAGAGATAGAAATGATACCGTGAATATTTCCTAATCACTGAAGAATTACATTTCAATCACAAAAATGTAACTATAAAATCATCAAATATTTGGAAATTAAATAATACATTTTAGATACGGAATACATCAAAGTATAAAAATTTAGAAAATGTTTTCAGTTGAATGGTAATAAATATTCTAAAATCATACTTAGAGCCAACATTAGAGCTTCAAGTATACATATTTGAAAATAAGAAAGATTTAAAATCAAATATATGAACTTTTAACTCCAAAATTTAAAATAAAGCTACTGAAATCCAAGGAAGTAGAAAAAGTAAGTAATAAAATAAATAAAAATGGGAATTTAAAACAGATAAAATTAATGAGTCCAAATATGATTATTTGAAGACAAAATAAATTTGATAGATCTGTAGCAAGGCTCATCAGTGTTGAAGGCAGAGAAGACACAAATGATAAGAATCAAGGTAAAAAAAAATTGCATGTTTACATATCCTCTACACTTAAAAGATAAGAGAATATGAGTAAGAATAACTATATCCAATATTTGATAATTTAGGATTAACAAATTGCTTGAAAAACACAAGTAACAAAGACAACAATGAAAAAACAAACAGAAAATATGTATATACAAATTTATAACCATTAAAAATTTGAATACATGATTTTAAAACTCCCAAAGTAAAATTTCAGATCTGGATGGCTTTGAAGGCACATAATTTTAAACACATAAGAGAGAAATAATTTTTTAAATTAACAAACATATCCATGAAGAAATAAAAGGGAGCACTTTTCAACTTGTTTTATGAAGACTGAAAAACTCTGGTAACAAAACATGACAAGGATATTACAAGAATGCAAATTATAGGCATATATCATGCAAAACTATATGTCAGCACCTTAAAAGATTAGCCATAAGAACAGAAACATTTTTTAAGTGAACACTTCATAGCCAATTTTGATTTATATTAGTAATACAAGAATTGTTCAACATTAAAACAAACAAACGAGCCAAAAGAGCAGTGTTTATCCTTGGAGTACAAAAACTTTAAAATTTCTGAAAAATCAATGTACTTCAATGCATTAACATAGTTAAGGTAAAATTTAAAACTCTAGATGCACCAAAAATACCTGACATATTTTGAAATTCTTATATTATAGAAAACTTTTAGTAAACTAAGAAAAGAAGAAAACACAATCTCACAAATGGTATCTACAATATTCCTACAGGTAATATATTCTGTGATATAGTATAGAACACCTTCCCTTAAGATCTAGAATAAGACAATTATTTTCACTACCATCATGCCTACTTGGCCATACCCTGGAGTTCCTTCCTAAATAAATCAAGAAAAAAATGTGTGTGTGTGTGTGTGTGTGTATATATATATGTATGTATGTATGCATAGACATATACAGAAGAAGTACAGCTGTCTGTATTTGTAGATGATGTAATTATGTACAACAAACATCCAAAATAATCTAAACTAAGGAGGCCTCATAGCACAACAGTAGCATGTGTGACTCCAAAGTAATCTAAAAGTAATGAACAAAATAACGGAATTTTAAAATTTGGCAGATATAAGGTCATGAAAATGAATTTGAGATAAATCAAATATACTTATATGTCTAAAATATAAAGTTTCAAAAAAAAGTCAAAAATATTTTCACAGTATTAATACAAGCACGATTTTTTCACAGAAAACAAACAGCAGTAACCATTAAAGGAAAAATGATAAATTGAACTTAAGAGTTTTCTGCACTACAAAATATGCATTTTTAAATATAGGCATTTTACATACATTGTGGAAACTATTCTTTCCCATATCTATTTAAATTGTATATTTAACTTAATGTAATTATTATGTTATATGTAATATGTACACTATAAATATTGTTCTTTGTCATACACATGGCAAAGAAAGATTTTCTTTAATATTTAAACAACTATTAAAAATCAATAATAAATCCCAGCACTTTGGGAGGCCGAGACGGGCGGATCACGAGGTCAGGAGATCGAGACCATCCTGGCTAACATGATGAAACCCCGTCTCTACTAAAAAATACAAAAAAACTAGCTGGGCAAGGTGGCGGGCACCTGTAGTCCCAGCTACACGGGAGGCTGAGGCAGGAGAATGGCGTAAAACCCGGGAGGCGGAGCTTGCAGTGAGCTGAGATCCGGCCACTGCACTCCAGCCCGGGGGACAGAGCAAGACTCCGTCTCAAAAAAAAAAAATAATAATAATAATAAAATGTCAGTTACCCGGTTTAAAAAATTAGCAAAGGTACGGATTGACAATTCATAAAAGGAGATATGTGAAAAATCGCCAAACATGTAAAAAGGTGTTCACATGGAGAGTTCCCTTACATTCTAATGGATGGATTTTTAAACAGTAAATTAAAAGTGATAAACCCAAATGTTTGCAAAAATGAGGAGCAACTTGAACATACTACATTATTGGTGAGAACATAAAATAAAATAACCTGTTTGGAATCAGTAATGTGTTCTAATTTTCATATCTGAATAAACCTAAATAAATATTGACTGTAAAAGCAATACAAGATATAGTTTGTTCCTTAAATATGTATATAAATTAGTAGATCAGTAGGTATAAATTGAAACGCATGCCACCAAAACATTCAAGATGGCAGGTTAATTGTAGTTAAAATATAAGAAGTCTTTGGCAATTTTCAGGAGATCTAAAAGTACTTAATACATTTTAATAAATCAAAAATTCACATTATATTCTCTACTGTAAACCAAAGAAAAATAAGTCATGTATATCTAAAAAACTAAAAAATAGTGAAATTAAATAATAAGGTAATAATAGGGGGAAAAAAAGCAAGAAAGGAGAGAACACTAAAAAACAAATAAAAAGTGGTAGATTAAGAGGCCAGGCGCGGTGGCTTACTCTTGTAATCTCAGCACTTTGGGAGGCTGAGGCAGGGAGATCACCTGAGGTCGGGAGTTTGAGACCAGCCTGACCAACATGGAGAAACCCTGTCTCTACTAAAAATACAAAATTAGCCGGGTGTGGTGGCACATGCCTGTAGTCTCTCTCAGCTACTCGAGAGGCTGAGGCAGGAGAATCACTTGGACCCAGGAGGCGGAGGTTGCGGTGAGCCAAGATCGCACCATTGCACTCCAGCCTGGGCAGCAAGAGTGAAACTCCATCTCAAAAAAAAAAAAAAAAAAAAAAAAAAAGTAGTAGATTAGGGCACAAATTAATTAATAATCCATTTAAAGTAAAAGCACAAGATATTCCAAATAAATTGCAAAGATTTCTAACGGGATAATAAAAAAAGAGTTGACTATATACTGGTTTTAAAAGATAAATTCAGGACAGAAAGCATTTAAAAATAAAATGATATTAAAAATTAAAAAACAAACAAACAAACTATGCAAGCATTAACCAAAAGGGACCTGGTATAGAAGGAGTAGTATCAAAGTAGTTTTAAAGCCAGTATGCATTACTAAAATTAAGGAGAAATATTAGTAACAAAATCAGGGGCCGGGCGTGGTGGTTCATGCCTGCAATCCCAGCACTTTGGGAGGCCAGGCGGGCGGATCACGAGGTCAGGAGATCAAGACCATTCTGGCCAACATGGTGAAACCCCGTGTCTACTAAAAATACAAAAATTAGCTTGGGAAGGCGAGACGGGCCCATCACGAGGTCAGGAGATCAAGACTATCCTGGCTAACATGATGAAACCCCGTCTCTACTAAAAAAAAAATACAAAAAAGTAGCCAGGCGAGGTGGTGGGCGCCTGTAGTCCCAGCTACTCGGGAGTCTGAGGCAGGAGAATGGCGTAAACCCGGGAGGCGGAGCTTGCAGTGAGCTGAGATCCGGCTACTGAACTCCAGCCTGGGCCACAGAGCGAGACTCCGTCTAAAAAAAAAAAAAAAAAAAAAAAAAAAAAAAAAAAAAAAAAAAAGCAGGAAATAGTGGCACGTGCCTGTAGTCCCAGCTACTCAGGAGGCTGAGGCAGGAGAACCACTGGAACCCGGGAAGCAGAGGTTGCAGTGAGTCGAGATCCTGCCACTGTATTCCAGCCTGCAGCAGTAGTGTACTCCAGTAGCAGAGGAAGACTCCATCTCAAAAAAAAAAAAAAAAAATCAGGATCAATCTAAAAGAAATCTATTAAAATCCTAAATGTATATTCATACACAATAGCTTTAAAATATTTAAAGAAAAACTTGACAGAATGGAAAGAATAAATAAACTGAAAAACACAGTGAGTAGAAAATTTAAACAACCGAGTAAACTTGGCTTTATTTACCTAAATAAAACAGTATATCTAGCAAATATAAAGTATTTATATAGTCTATTCAAGTACACATGGGAGATTTAATAAATTGTCACTTCTTTGATCACAAAGCAAATTATAACAGATTAGATTATCAACCTTAATTTGAAAGTTAAAATATAATGTTTTCTAGAAGATAATCGGAGAGCCTGTTTTTGTGACCTTTCTGTAGACAAAGCATTTTCGAGGGACAGACTTACAAAAATTATTAGGGAAAACATAATATTAAAATGGAAAAAGTGTTAGTGTTGATCTATGAGCCAGAATACCTTTTAAAATAATATACACCATGTGATGGTATTTATCTTTTAAAAAATCATCAGTTTTGGCCTTTAAATCACCAAGCCATTTCTATATTACATAAATTATTTTCTTTCTCTCTGCTGACAAAGACTTTTCTCTTTGTTAGAACTAAGAAAAAATTGTTTACAACAAATCGCATGTTATCATTGCCTCATACAGCCAAAACTAAGTACATTTCCTTTCTTTTTTTAATGATGTATTACATATGTTAGAAAGAGAGCAAACATTTTGACCAAGACGATAAACTACAAAATTTAGCTCTAGTATTTGTCCATAAAGTAAAACTGTCATGCAGATCAATAAAGAACAAGGATGAATAAGTCCTTTATTTCTTCCTGTATGTCAGTATATGAGTGTGCATGGTACAAGCAGTCAGATCACCCATTAAGAGCAGTTTTATTAATAGTTCCTGCTTACATAAGGGTACTTCATTTATCAATTTCATTGACTGCGACAAAGTGCTTATGCCACTGGCAAAGGCTGGCTCAGCCAAGAGGCAACAAAATAGCAACTGCAGGAAGGCCACTTAAAGAATGATGCCTACTTGAATCAAGCAACTTAGAGATATTCCTAATTTTTTAGCTGAGAAAAGGAACTGTGAACTCAAAAGCCCTAACTTAAAAAAAAAAAATTTTTTTGCATAAACTGGTATTCTTAATGATGACAACAATCAAAATTATGTGAGAGGAGGAAATAATATCAAGTATTGTCTTAGTTTGTTGCATCATATTATAATTTATAACAGAGTTTTTTTTTTTTAATATCCTGGGAATTATGATGCCAATTTTTATTTATAGAATCAGGCGAGAGTGGAAGATTCGTTTCATATAGTTTAAGAAGAGTTCCCTGAAAGACCTGAAGTCAGGTCACAGATTATTTGGTCATGAAAAATTGGATTTGATTCAATCAATTCTATTGAAAACTTGTGTTGCCCTGATACATTCATTCTTAGGTATCACATGATAAATAAGACTCTCATTAGTTCGGGATAATTAGTGTAAAGGT
Organism: Macaca mulatta; assembly: GCF_049350105.2. Classification (NCBI taxonomy): domain Eukaryota; kingdom Metazoa; phylum Chordata; class Mammalia; order Primates; family Cercopithecidae; genus Macaca; species Macaca mulatta. The sequence goes on from NC_133419.1 coordinate 98,979,969, forward strand.
AATTTAATATAGGGAAACATCTGTTTTACAGAATATATGTTTTAAATAAACAAACATTTTATTAACTTCAAGATTTGGATGGACCTAACTCTATCAGTCCCACTAAATGGGAAACAATTCTATCTTAGTGCCTTTAAGAATTGGAAATTATTTTTCTTTTTGTTTTGTTGTTGTTGCTGGTTAGCCAAAGCTAAGCTTCCACTTAGCTGCTGTTCACATTTTCACAAATTTGCATTTAGTATGATCCTACTAGGTTTTAGTAAGAAAATAACATTTCCCTACGTTTGACTCTTTCCACTGCTCGTGGAGATAAAGAGAATCAACATAAAAATAAAAACAAACCCCAAAATTACACATTTAGTGAAACAAAGAGAGAAAATTCAATCTCCAAATTGTGTAAATGCTGGTAGAAGTACTTGTAGCACCAGAGTCAGGCAAGAGCCCAACATGAACAAACTTAAATAACACAATTCATAAGATTACTTTAGTATGTATATGTATGGAAATCTGTGCCCTGAAAATACCGGAAGTCAACTTCTTTTTTTCTGCGTGCTGATGATGCATTTCCAAAAATTTTTCATATGTTATGTCACAAAGAAAATTTCAAATTAGTATAAATTTCAAAAAGTATAAATAATGCAGAAGGTGTTCTCTGGTCACAGTGTAATAAAACAGTAAATAAATAACAAAGTCAGATAGCAAACAAAAAAGAAATCCATCTGGAAATGAAAAACTCTTTCTTAACCCTGAATAAAATTCAGATTTCCTAGAAAACAACAGTCATTAATACACTGTAAATTACAACTTATTGGATAAGACCACAGAGTAAAGCAGTATGGAGAAGAAAAATGTTACTTAAAGAAAGTAAATTATTTAGACTAATGGCTAAAAGGTGTGTAAAAGAGACAAATTAAACTGATGAAATAAAATTAATATCTGAATTAATAAAATATTAGGGTACTTTAATAGCTAGTCTCATTTTATTTTAAAATATTTTCAGTGGCTTGCTTTGTGATGCTTTCAAGCATATATATAAACAGGAATAGAATAATGTCTCTTTTGAAGTGTTTATTTGATTTGTGTGGGAACTTCAAACATATAGAAATATAAAAGATGCTGTTTGTATGTATCATTCAAAACTTTATTTTTATAAATATCCTCTAACATACATATACACAAATTATATTGATTGAAAAACAGAACACTTTGTGATATTAAAATTGTTAATTTTTCCCATGTTTCAGTCAACCCCAAGTCAGATCGGATCCCAAAAACATGACTCCTGCTTAGTGGTTAGAATGAATTAAAAAGATCAGGGATTGTGTGTGTGGGGCGAGGTGGGGATGGTTATAGGGTACAAAAAGAAGTATGTAGAAAAAATAATAAGACCTATATTTGATAACACAACAGGATGACTACAGTCAATAATAACATAATTGTACATTTTAAAATCACTAAAAGAGTATAATCGGATTGTTTGTAACACAAAGGATAAACGCTTAAGGGGACGGATACCCCATGGTCCCTAATGTGACTATGATATTACCCATTGCATGCTTGTATCAAAGCACCTCGTGTACCCCATAAGTGTATACAAGTACTCTGTATCCCCCAAAATTAAAAAAAATAAAAAGATTATATATTAGTGATCCTGTTATCCTTCAGAGCTAGGAGAGCAAAAGTTAATGTCTTCCTGTATCACCAAGAAAAGTCCAAGCAGCTCCCTCAGCAAATCCAGTCAGTGCTCAGGAGATTCTTCCCTGTTAGAAATGCCACTGAAGTCACGGCTTCACCACGGAGATTAGTGACAAATCTGTGTCACTTTTGTATACTTCTTCCATTGCCATCACTGTCACCCTGATCACATCCACATTGACATTCATCCCCGTCACTGACACTGTCCATAGTGATATTATTGCCACACTGACATTGCCGCTCTCCTTTCTTAGCTTTTATGAGATTGACAGTCCCAGGACAGCTACTCTCGCTCAGGTTAGATAGAGATTTAGACTCTTTTTAAAAAGAAAACAACAAAAATGACTAGACAAACAAACTTGCCTCAAGGCACACATATGACTCTTTTCTTGCTTTTCTTCTTTGAAAACAACACATTAAAATATAATATACTAATTCCATATGTTACATTGCCTTCTTGTTCTTCTCTCACTGGAGGAGGAACTGGAACAAACACCTTAAATTTCTGAGAAGGGTGAAGCCTGACTGTCTGTTTCAAAGTTGGGAAATGCTTAGTTTGGAGAATGCTTTGTTTGGAGAATGCATTAGATCTAATTAGAACAACTCTGCTGCAGGCACTTTTTTCAATTTTCAACTTCCCACCCCAGTTATCGAAACTGCTTTTTAAAACATAATTTCCTTTTTCCTTTAGCCAGTATTTTTCAGTCCTAAACGTAATGAGAATTACCTGGGGTTGGGGGCTTTAAAAAATAGATGATTTAATTTGTATTCTAGATCTGTGGGTACAAGGGTATAGAATCTGGGCATTGCTATTTATTTTTAATCTTCATGTGATTTGTGCAATCATGAGTGAGACCCTCTGCACAACCATGCCTGTTTATACCTCCAGAGAATAGGCATATAACTTGAAAACTTCCAGGTTTCTTATGTGCTAAAATGTACTATAATATCAGATTTTATGAAGAGCTTCTTAACTCAGTTTAAATAAATCATTACTAAATAGCGAATGTCATACTACATTACACCTAATGGAGGTAGAAACTTACGCATTCACGCATATATTCATTTTACTTTTTACTTTAATAAACGTGATCATGAGGCTTTCCCTGTACATTCCCTAGAGGTGAGAATGGATCTTGTTTGCTTTGGTGTTCTTCGTCAATGTCTAGCAAGATACCTTGGTCCCAAATATGTGAAGAATAAGCAGGTTATTAGTATGATTAGCCAATAAATAAATGTCATCTATAGCCCCAGAGTTAATCTCTCTTTGACCTGCAAATTTATGTGTTCAACAGACTAGAGAGGGCCCTTCACTTACAAAGGGGCTGCATCCTGTTAAACCCATTGTAAGTAGAAAATATCAAAAGTCGAAGATGCTTTTAATACAAAACCTACGGAACATCATAGCTTAACGTGGCCTACCTTAAATGTGCTGAGAACACTTACATTAGCCTACAGTTGGGAAAAGTTATCTAACATAAGCCTATTTTATAGTAAAGTGTTGAATAGCTCATACAATTTATTGTATACAGTATACTGTAAAATACAATATTGGTTGTTTACCTTGGTGATTGTGTGGCTTCCTGGGAGCTTGTTGAAAAATTAGCTTTTTATTGCATAAATCAGATGACATCACTCATTTTCCCTGCCATTACTGTATTCCCAGTGCTTAAAGCAGTGACTGGTACATAGTTGGTTATTAATAATATTTGAATGTATAGTGAATGAGTGAATAATTAATAAATGTATGTAGTAGTGCCAATGGAATAAATATCTATAGAGCATTCTTTAAAATAAACATTAAAAAGTTCACCTAATGAGAAAACTCCTTCTATGTTCTTTTCCAAGAGTGAAGAGAAGACATTTATGTGGCCAACAAACATCTGAAAAAAAGTTCATCATCACTGGTCACTAGAGAAATGCATATCAAAACCACCATGAGATACTATCTCACACTAGTTAAAATGGTGATCATTAAAAAGTCTGAAAATGACAGATGCTGATGAGGATGTGGAGAAATAGGAACATTTTTACACCATTGGTGGGAGTGTAAATTAATTCAACCATTGTGGAAAAAAGTGTGACAATTCCTTAAGGATCTAGAACCAGAAATACTATTTGACCCAGCAATTCTGGGTGTATACCCAAAGGATTATAAATCATTCTACTCTAAAGACACATGCACACATATGTTTATTCCAGCACTATTCACAATAGCAAAGACTTGGAACCAACCAAAATGCCCATCAATGATAGAGTGGATAAAGGAAATGTGGCACATATACACCATGGAATACAATGCAGCCATTAAAAAGGATGAGTTCATGTCCTTTGCAGGGACATGGATGAAGCTGGAGGCCATCATTCTCAGCAAACTAACACAGGAACAGAAAACCAAACACCACATGTTCTTACTCATAAGTGGGAGTTGAACAATGAGAATACATGGACAAAGGGAGGGAAACATCACACACCAGGGCCTGTCAGGGGACCAGGGGCTAGGGCAGGGAGAACATTAGGAGAAGTACCTAATGTAGATGACAGGTTGATGGGTGCAGCAAACCACCATGGCACGTGTATACCTATGTAACAAACATGCATGTTCTGCACATGTATCCCAGAACTTAAAGTATAGTAATAAAAAAAAATAGAGCCATAGAGAGCAAAATAGCTAGATATCAAGAGATAGTCTTTTTTTTTTTTTTTTTTTTTGAGATGGAGTCTTGCTCTGTTGCCCAGGTTGGAATGCAGTAGCGCGATCTTGGCTCACTATGACCTCTGCCTCCTGGCTTCAAGCTATTCTCCTGCTTCAACCTCCTGAGTAACTGGGATTACAGGCATGCACCACTAGGCCTGGCTAATTTTTGTATTTTTAGTAGAGACGAAGTTTCGCCATGTTGGTCTTGAACTCCTGACCTCAGGAGATCCACCCATCTCGGCCTCCCAAAGTGCTAGGATTACAGGCGTGAGCCACTGTGTGCAGCTGAGATTGTCTTAAAAGCCACGTGAGACCAGAAATGCTATTTGAAGTGTGGCCCATGGACCATCACTATCATCATTACGTAGAAATGGTTAGAAAGGGTCCTGAGGGCTTAAACAATACCTAGAAAAATGGAACAGGCCTTTACTAATTAGCTCCTGATGTTTTCCAGCATCCCCATTAGTTCTTCTATTACATAATGCTGCTATCAAATATTGGTCCTATATACACTGAATGTAGCATGACCACTCTTGGAAGCTTCAAAGATGTTCACTCTGCTTTTCTTTCCACTGACCAGATTTAAAACAAAGACCTTTGCTGATGGTCTCAAGGAAGAGTATGGCAAGTTATTCATCTGATGCTTGCAAAAGTAGTCTCTGAGATCCCCCAGCTCATAGAAAATCCCCAAATACCCTCCCCAACTGAGTGGGGTTGAAGCTACATTCTTCCAGCCTCCCTTCATCTTTTGTCTCCATGGCAGGTGCAACTTTATCTTTTTAAGAGGGCTTAGCTCCCAAACAATGGCCTGGATGAAGAACTTCTAGTTTTCCAACAACTCTTGTTTTAGATACTATGATATACATAAGCCACTGATATTTCCTTGGAGTCAGTGAACCCAGAACTCATAATACAAAAGGATTGCCTGTCTTGTCATACTTTGGTCTCCTGTTAATTCCAATAACAAGATTAATTAAAGATTAATGATCATGACTTAAAACATCATGAACTAGCCTAATAAATTATCCTGACATCTTACCCCTACTAATAGTTAACACTTATGTGATATATACTTTGTACTGGCTGTGTTCTCAGACGTAACAAAATATTCCAGTTGTTTTCAGAAGAGGAAACAGGAGCAGAGATTAGGCAGTTTATGCAAGGTTACTTAGTGGTAGATCCAAGATTAGAGCTCCATCATTTTCCAGAGTCTGGACTTTTAATGACAATGCTATGCTATGCTGCCTCTCAACTCTTGAGCACTGCCTCCTTGCCCAGTTTTATGCTGAAAGTTTTCCATATATCAATGCATTTAATTCTCATGTCACACTAATGGAGCAGGTATTGGTATCCCACTGGTCCCTGGAAAATGGAGACTAAAAAAAAAAGATTTTGTGTGTGTGTGTGTGTGTGTGTGTGTGTGTGTGTGTGTGTGTGTGTTGAAGTTCCTTTTGTTTGTGTTATCTCTCAAAATCAAACAACTGGAAGTAAAAGAATCATGGTCTGGAATAGTTTATCTGATTAATAGTAGGATACACGAAGATATCGTGAAACATACTAATCCCACAACAAACTTTCTGCATTGTCACTTTCTTTTTTTAAACCACAACCTCTCTATCTAAAATGCCCTGCTTCTATCTCTACTTGTTATGGTTAACTTTATGTTTCAACTTACGTAGGTCACAGTACCTCGATATAGGGTCAAAAATTTGTCTAGATGTTGCTGTGAAGATATTTTTTAAGATGAGATTAACATTTAAATCAGTGTATTTTGAGTAAACTGGATTATAATCCATAATGTGGGTGGCTCTCCACTAAAGGCTTTAAATGAGAAAAGATTGACCTCCCCCAAGGAAGAGTGAATTTTGCTAGTAGGCTTCCTTTCAGCTGGAGCTGGATCTCCAGCTTGCTGACCATACTTACAGATTTTGGACTTGTCAGTTTCTATAATCAATCATGTGGGCTAATTCCTTAAAATAAATCTCTGTCTCTGTATCTCTATCTCTCCCTCTGTGTGTGTGTGTGTGTATTTACAGAAAGAGTAAGTGCACATAGAATATATAGTGTTATTTAAAATAAACATATAAATCCAGCTAATAAACATCTATGTGTTTCTCACATTCACGCGCGCGCGTGCGCGCACACACATACACACACAGAGTCTCCTATTGGTTCTGTTTCTCTAGAAAACCTTGACTAATATGCGACCTTTACACAGCCAGTCAATCTTTGAAGCCCCTCATCAAATATTAATATAGGCTTTCCAGATGCCTAAAGCTGATGTTCTCTCTCTTTATTTCGAATCCACATAGAATTGTATGGCAACACATTCTCTCATATTATACCAATATTTTTATTTTATGTAGGCTTTTTAGGACGTTAATAGCATAGAACAGGTAAAGTAACTTCTTTACGCAATCTGAACCACCTAGCACAATTCACCTGCTGCACATGAAGGGTTTCCTATGTGTTTTGAATGGATAAGAATATGAGGGGATAGAATAAATTAATTTTTGGTTCCCAAATAACACTTTAATTCTAAGCACATCTCTTAAACACATTTCTCTCTCTTTGTCTCTAATAACGATTTCACTTTAATATGTGGAGAAATGCAATAATTAGCTTAGAGCCAGTCAAGTTTTTGAATAAAAATATTCATCATAGAAATTAAAGATTATATCAATAACAGCAATTTTATTTTTACCATTAAAATGTAGATATGAAGAGATGGTGATGTTAATGAGGTGGGATTTTTCACTATTAAGAATATTTGATCTGCTGTGGGATATAATTAAGTCTAAAAATAGGGAGGACTTTCACATCAGCGCCCAGTAAGACAAGAAATTAAATTTAATCCCTAGTGGATCTGAATATAAACTTCTGTTGTTGCTATGATATGCCTGTTCTATTCACTTTTCTCTCATTTTCTATATATTTGATTATGTTCTTTTGTGCATCTAACGACCCATATGTTTGTGAAATAATGATTTTCTATCTTATTTGAATGCATCTTACAGGATTTTAATTGTATTGGCTTCAAGTCCCATTGGATTGATGAATTCAGAAATATGTACTTTTCCTTTTTTCTTTTCTCTGTGTCCCACGTTTGATGTTTTCCTGCTGCCATGGCACCTAATTAGCTGTGAACTAGTTCTTGTACTTCACAGCAATAGTGAGCAACTCCTTGCAAAAAAATAAAATGTAAATTTTCTGGTTTGATACATAATATTTGGACACTGTTTCTAGATTCCCAACCAAATAATTTGTCCTAACTAGCTTCCTATAGATTACTGGTGTTGACTATGTCATTAACCTTAGGGCTACTTCTCTAATCTCTAAGCCTCTCTTTAGAATGTTCCACATTCAGAAAGGTCACACATACCAGGCATTCGTTGCATTGCACTTTCTCTTCTTACATGCCATATGCTCCTGGAAGAGGTAATCCTTTTTAGATAGGTAAATTTTCTGTGTTGAGTTGAACAGGAACTTTAATTAAATATGTTTTATTTATTCTCCCATAATTTCCTCACACAAAAGTTACAAAATGGTCTAGGTGCCAGATTAGTGACATGCATACCAGACTAATTTTAAGAAGAAATTCATATGAGTTGACTCCATGTAAATAGAAAGAAATATAACTAATTTAATACCCTCCATTAATAGAGTATCTAGGGATACAGAAGAGAATCACATTCCTGCTAACATCTTAAGCAGTAATTAGGCATTAATATTAATGCCCAATAAGACTTCATATTCATCACCTACTATCTGTCAGACATGGTTCCAGGTGTGTGAAATCAATTTATGACTCTTTAAATCTCTACAAGAATCTTTTGAGAGAGGTACTATTATTATTATCATTATTTCCATTTTGCAAACCATGATACTAAGTTTTACAGAGATTAAGTAATTCATACAAAATAGTGTATAATTACCTTTCATCAAATCAGATTCGTCTTCTTTTTTATCCCCTTATTTAATGTTTGAATTATCTCATATTTATCCCCTTCCAGATATTTGGATGATATCTTTGACTCATTAATTATTACTTAAACAATTTCAATTGATTCTTTTTTTTTTTTTACTTTAAACTATAGGATACATGTGCAGGACATGCAGATTTGTTACATAAGTATACATGTTTACATGTGCCATGGTGGTTTTCTGCACCTATCAACCCATCATCTAGATTTTACGCCCTGCATACTTAGGTATTTGTCCTAATGCTCTCCCTCTCCTTATCCACTGCCCCCACAACAGGCCCTGGTGTGTGATGTTCCACTCTCTGTATCTGCGTGTTCTCATTGTTCAACTCCAGCTTATGACTGAGAACATGCAGTGTTTGGTTTTCTGTTCCTGTGTCAGTTTGCTGAGAATGATGGATTCCAACTTCATCCATGTCCCTGCAAAGAACATGAACTCATTCTTTTATATGGCTGCATAATATTCCATGGTGTATATGTACCACATTTTCTTTATCCAGTCTATTATTGATGAGCATTTGAGTTGGTTCCAAATCTTTGCTATTGAAAATAGTGCTGCAATAAACATATATGTGCATGTGTCTTTATAGTAGAATGATTTATAATCCTTCGGGTATATATCCAGTAATGGGATTGCTGGGTCAAATGGTATTTCTGGTTCTAGATCCTTGAAGAATTGTCACACTGTCTTCCACAATGGTTGAACTAATTTACACTTCCATCAACAGCGTAAAAGTGTTCCTATTTCTCCACGTTCTCTCCAGCATCTGTTGTTTACTGACTTTGTAATGATCACCATTCTAACTGGTGTGAAATGGTATCTCATTGTGGTTTTGATTTGCATTTCTCTTATGACCAGTGATGATGAGCTTTTCTTCATATGTGTGTTGGCCGCATAAATGTCTTCTTTTGAGAAGTGCCTGTTCATATCCTTTGCCTGCTTTTTGATGGGTTTGTTTGTTTTTTCTTGTAAATTGTTTAACTTCCTTGTAGATTCTAGATATTAGACCTTTGTCAAATGGATAGAATGTAAAAATTTTCTCCCATTCTGTAGGTTTCCTGTTCACTCTGATGATAGTTTCTTTTGCTGTACAGAAGCTCTTTAGTTTAATTAGATCCCACTTGTCAATTTTGTCTTTGGATGCAATTGCTTTTGATGTTTTTGTCATGAAGTCTTTGCCCATGCCTATGTCTCAAATGGCATTGCCTAGGGTTCTTCTAGGGTTTTTTATGATTTGGGGTTTTACATTTATGTCTTTAATCCATCTTGAGTTAATTTTTGTACAAAGTATAAGGAAGAGGTCCAGGTTCAGTTTTCTGCATATGGCTAGGCAGTTTTCTCAACACCATTTATTAAATAGGGAATCATTTCCCCATTGCTTCTTTTTGTCAGGTTTGTCGAAGATCAGATGGTTGTAGATGTGTGGCATTATTTCTGAGGACTCTGTTCTGTTCCATTGGTCTATATCTGTTTTGGTACCAGTACCATGCTGTTGTGGTTACTGCAGACTTGTAGTGTAACTGGAATTCAGGTAGCATGATGCCTTCAGCTTTGTACTTTTGCTTAGGATTGTCTTGGCTATACAGGCTCTTTTTTGGTTCTATATGAAATTTAAAGTATTTTTTTCTAATTCTGTGAAGAAAGTAAGTGGTAGCTTGATGGGAATAGAATTGAATCTATATATTACTTTGGGCAGTATGGCCATTTTCACGATATTGATTCTTCCTATCCATGAGCATGGAATGTTTTTCCATTTGTTGTGTCCTCTCTTATTTTCTTGAGCAGTGGTTTGCAGTTCTTCTTCAAAAGGCCCTTCACATCCCTTGTAAGTTGTATTCCTGGTTATTTTATTGTCTTTGTAGCAATTGTGAATGGGGGTTCACTCATGATTTGGCTCTCTATTTTTCTATTACTGATGAATAGGAATGCTCGTAATTTTTGCACATTGATTTTGTATCCTGAGACTTTGCTGAAGTTGCTTATCAGCTTAAGGAGTTTTGGGTTGAGATGATGGGGTTTTCTAATTATACAATCATGCCATCTGCAAAGAGAGGCAATTTGACTTCCTCTCTTCCTATTTGGATACCCTTTCTTTCTTTCTCTTGCCTTATTGCCCTGGCCAGAACTTCCAATACTATGTGGAATAGGAGTGGTGAGGGAGGGTATCCCTGTCTTGTGCCAGTTTTCAAAGGGAATGCTTCCAGTTTTTGCCCATTCAGTATGATATTGGCTATAAGTTTATCATAAATAGCTCTTATTATTTTGAGATATGTTCCATGAATATCTAGTTTACTGAGAGTTTTTAGCATGAAGGGATATTGAATTTTATCGAAGGCCCTTTCTGCATCTGTTGAGATAATCATGTAGTTTTTGTCATTGGTTCTGTTTATGTGGTGGATTACGTTTATTGATTTGCGTATGTTGAAGCAACCTTGGATCCCAGGGATGAAGCCAAACTGATCGTCATGGATAAGCTTTTTAATATGCTGCTGGATTTGGTTTGCCAGTATTTTATTGAGAATTTTCACATAAATGTTCATCGGGGATATTGGCCTGAAATTTTCTTTTTTTATTGTGTCTCCACCAGGTTTTGGTATCAGGATGATGCTGGGCTCATAAAATGATTTAGGGAGGAGTCCCTCTTTTTTCTGTTGTTTGAAATAGTTTCAGATGGAATTGTACGAACTCCTCATTGTACCTCTGGCAGAATTTGGCTGTGAATTCATCTGGTCCTGGACTTTTTTTTGTTGATAGGCTATTAATTACTACCTCAGTTTCAGAACTTGTCATTGGTCTGTTCAGGGATTTGACTTCTTCCTGGTTAAGTCTTGGAAGAGTATATGTGTCCAGGAATTTACCCATTTCTTCTAGATTTTCTACTTTCTGTATGTAGAGTTGTTTATAGTATTCTCTGATGGTAGTTTGTATTTCTGTGGAATCAGTGGTGGTATCCCCGTTATCATTTTTTTATTGCGTCTACTTGATTCTTCTCTCTTTTCTTCTTTATTAATCTAGCTAGTGGTCTCTCTATTTTGTTAATCTTTTCAAAAAACCAATTCCTGGATTCATTGATTTTTGAAGGTTTTTTCTTATCTTTCTCTCCTTCAGTTGTGCTCTGATCTTTGTTATTTCTTGTGTTCTGCTAGCTTTTGAATTTATTTGCTCCTGCTTCTCTAGTTCTTTTAATTATGATGTTAGGGTATTGATTTCAGATCTTTCCAGCTTTCTGATGTGGGCATTTAGTGTTATAAATATCCCTCTGAACACTGCTTTAGCTATGTCCCAGAGATTCTGGTGTGTTGTGTCTTTGTTCTCATTGGTTTCAAAAAATTTCTTTATTTCTGCCTTAATTTTGTTATTTACCCAGTCATCATTCAGGAGCAGGTTATTCAATTTCCATGCAGTTGTGCGATTTCAAGTGAGTTTCTTCATCCTGAGTTCTAATTTGATTGCATTGTGGTCTGAGAGAATGTTTATTATGATTTCCATTCTTTTGCGTTTGCTGAGGAGGGTTTTAGTTCCAATTATGTGGTCTACTTTAGAATAAGTGCTATGTGACGCTGAGAAGAATGTATATTCTGTTGATTTGTGGTGGAGAGTTCTGTAGATGTCTATTAGGTCCACTTTGTCCAGAGCTGAGTTCAAGTCCTAAATATCCTTATTAATTTTCTGTTTTGTTAATCTGTCTAATATTGACAGTGGTACATTAAAGTCTCCCACTATTATTATGTGGGAGTCTAAGTTTTTTTATAGGTCTCTAATAACTTGTTTTATTAATCTGAGTGTTCCTGTATAGGGTGCATATCTATTTAGGTTAGTTAACTCTTTTTGTTGCATTGATCCCTTTACCATTATGTAATGCCCTTCTTTGTCTTTTTTTGTTTTTTATTCTTGGTTTAAAGTCTGTTTTATCTCAATTGGTCCTTAACTGTTGTTTCTCTAATCAGTTTTTCTTCAAATGGATTTATTCTCCAGTGTGGCACCAGATTTATAGTAGCATTACTTATCACCTTTTATCTATTGAAAGAAAACAATTACTAAAAGTTCTAAAATTATCTTTAAAGTATAAAATCAAAACTCAACTCTCAGTGTACAAACGCTTTTGAAATCCGACACTGAACCTCCTTTTCTTCTCATCTCTCATTCTTTTCTCTTAAGCATCCTCACAGTCTGTTATCTTGCCTCTTTTCTAACCTTAAACATTCAAAGACCATTTATTGCGTTACAACTAGACATTGTTAAGGAACTTATTTTATTCTGCCTTGTCTGGGCAATATGCTATTCATTCTTTAGACAGATAGCATAGTTGGGATGATGGGTGCTGATGGTCTGGGTCAAAACCGTGCTTCTTTAGGCAAGCCTCTTAACCATTTTAAGTTTGGTAGGTTTAACGTTCTATTTTATGAGACATTTGCAAAACTTAATATGATAATTATGTAAAGCACTAATAGAGATCCTGGTTTACACCTATCCTCAACAAAGGGTATATTTTATGATAGACTCATCCAAAAGGCCACTGATGCCAAAAAATTATTTTTAATAATCTGTCCAAGCCTCAGTATTTTGATCATGTATAATAATTCTGATAGCACTTATCATGGTGTACGCGTAATTTATATTACATGGACTTCATGAAACTTGACTGAGCTTCACCAAATATTGCTTCCAAGGGAAAGAGAAGAAGTCTCAGACAAATGTTTTAGAGATATCAAACCTTCAAAAATTTCAGACCATTCATCTAACTACAGGTCACACTGCCCCATATCTTTACATTTCTTCACTTATATATCACAAGAACACTGAAATGACAGAATCATTGGAAGAGAAGTTTTGCTCAAAATCAGTAATGGGACACCAAGAACCACTCATTTCACAGTTTTTAGTGTTACTCAAAGTATTGTTTCTGATAAAGAACTTGCATCAGAATGTAAATCAACAAACTACTTCATTCTTGAAGAAAGTCAGATTGCTGAAGAGGGAAAAATATTTGCTGAACTAAACACTGAACCTAGTGATTAGGTTGTTTTGTATTTTTGTGCAAGTTCCTTATCACATAACAACCAAAAAGCAAAAAACAGTTCAGATATTAGGAGATAGTTTATGGATCATCCTTTGAGTATAATTAGACAATATCATTTATATCCAGTATTGGCCATGTTCAATACCATACTTACCTTTCTATTTAGAAGCAAAATGATATGATTCTGCATTCTGAATTTTCCAAAACAATCGATAGCCATGAACATACTCTGATGTCAGTAGTTGAAATGTTCATTAATATGAGTCAGGGGGAACCAAAAGATGGCCGACAATAGAAAGTTTTAAATATTGTCATATTTTCATAGAAGAGGACACAGAATTTGGTAACAATTGAATATAGTAAATATCATTTATAATGTACCACATTTTGTCTTCATGGTTTTTCTTAGAAGCTTGAAAAAAAGAATTATTAGGCTATATAATTTAACAAATAATTACTGCATACAGGATTATATGCATAGCAGACGTTCACTGTATTTCAGAATGAAATGAGTCTATGTTTAATATGCATCTCCTGTAAACAGCATATAGTTTTATCTTGCTTTTTTATCTAGCCTCTTAAGCTCTGTTATTTAAATAAGATGTCACATCTATTAATATTTGACCTAATTAGTGATATCGTTGGATTTAATTCTACTATCTTGCTATTCTTTTTATTTGTTTAATCAGTTCTTTTTAAATTATTATTCTCATGCTTTCTTTTTAGATTGATACTCTTTAGTGTTCAATTTTTATATATTTTATTGAACCAGTAATTTTATCTTTGTTTTTTTTTTTTAAAGGATGCTTCTGAGTTTACAGCATGCATCTTTAACTTTTTACAAGTTGCCCCTAAATAACTATTTTAATACTTCACATATAACATAGGAACCTTAACAATAGTTGGTGTCTATTTTCCTTTCCCATTGTTTGTACTGTTACACCTGTATATTTTACTCTTATATCTGTTAAAATCTTATACTATCTGGTTATTAACTTGGATTTACACTGTCATTTATATTTTATATAAATTAAGACATGAGAGAAAATTTGTTAAATTTACCATTTCAGCACATTTCTTTGTGTAGATTAGGGATTCCAACTATTAACATTTCCTTTTGCCTGAGGAAATTACTTATTTTTTCTTGTAATGCAGGTCTAAAGAAAATGAAATAATTTTTGTTTGTCCAAAAATATGTTTATTGCATCTTTAGTTTTGAAGGATTCTCTTTTGGCTAGCCATGAAAGTCTGAGTTAACATTATTTTCTTATTTTTTTCCTGCACTTGAAAGATGTTTCGTTGTCTTCCATTTTGCACAATAAGCAACCCTGTATAGTGCTGTATTTCCTTTGGTTCAATAGCCAAATAATATTATTTTACAAGAAAAATTATTTCACAAGAAGTCTGGAGTTGTTCTTATTGTTAATCCCTTGTAAGTGGTATTTTTTGTTGTTGTTCCTCATTGCTATTAAGAGGTTTTTGTTTTTTTGTTTGTTTTGTTTAGGTTTTGAGCTTTTTTGTTTGTTTGTTCTGGGATGGAGTCTTGGTCTGTTGCCCAGGCTGGAGTGCAATGGGCACAATCTCAGCTCACCACAACCTCCGCCTCCAGGGTTCAAGTGATTCTCCTGTGTCAGCCTCCTGAGTAGCTGGGATTACAGGCATGAGCCCCTAGGCCCGGCTAATTTTTGTATTTGTATTAGAGACGGGGTTTCACCATGTTGGTCAGGCTGGACTTGAACTCCTGACTTTATGATCTGCCCACCTCAGCCTCCCAAAGTGCTGGGATTATAGGTGTGAACCACCGCACCTGGCCAAGATTTTTAAAAAAATAATTTATTTTTAGAAATTTGTGCCATTTTCTGATTTACTGTGTTTATTTGTCTTGGGGGTTATTGAGATTCATAGATATATGAGATCTTTATCAGAGTTAAAGATATGTTATCAGATAACTTCTACAAATGTTTTTCTTCTCTATTTTCATTTTTCTATTCTAACATATGTGTTTAATACATATCTAATATGTATGTTACTAAACACATATTGATATTATCCAATACATCTGTATTAGTTCATTTTCATGCTGCTGATAAAGAGACTGGGTAATTTATAAAGAAAAAGACATTTAGTGGACCAATAGTTCCATGTGGCTGAGGAGGTCTCACAATCATGTCAGAAGGTGAAAGTCACATAAGTCACATCTTATATTGTGGCAGGCAAGAGAGAACTTGTGCAGGGAAACTCCTCTTACAAAACCACCAGATCTCATGATACTTATTGACTACCATAAGAACAGTATGGGGGAAATCACCCCCATGATTCAATTATCTTCCACTGGGTTCCTCCCACAACACATGGGAATTATGGGAGCTACAATTTGAGATGAGATTTGGGTGGGGATACAGCCAAACCATCTCCATGTCATTGAGTTTCATTCATTTTATTCTGACATGTTGATCTGAATGACTCTGTTTGGAGAGTTTCTATTGTCCTATCTTCATGTTTGCTAATCATCTCTTTGACAGCTTCTAATATGCTTCCAAGTTCATTTAGTGACATTTTTACTTAAATGCTTTTTCATTTTAGATATCAGTTTGTATTATTTTTATATTCTCATTTCTTGCTCAAAATTCCCTATTTGTTCTATAATTTTTATTTGTTTTTAAACTTTAAGTTTAGCATTACATGTGCAGGATGTGCAGGTTTCTTACATAGGTAAATGTGTGTGTCATGGAGATTTGTTGTACCAGTTATTTTAGCAACCATGTATTAAGCTTAGTAGTCATTAGTTATTTTTCCTGATCCTCATCTTCTCCCTCTTCCCACTCTACACCCTCTGATAGGCCCCAGTGTGTGTTGTTTCCCTCTATGTATCCATGTGTTCTCATCATTTAGCTCCCACTTATAAGTAAGAACATGCACTATCTGGTTTTCTGTTCTTGGATTAGTTTGCTAAAGACAATGGCCTCCAGCTCCATCCATGTCCCTGCAAAAGAAATGATCTCATACTTTTTTATAGATGCATAGTATTTTATGGTGTATATATACCACATTTTCTTTACCCACTCTATCATTGATCGATATTTGGGTTGATTCCATATCTTTACTATTGTGAATCATACTCTAATGAATGTATACATGTGTGTGTCTTTATAATAGAATGATTTATATTCCTTTACTTATATACCTCGTAATGAGATTGATTTTTGGGTCAAATGGTATTTCTGACTGTAGGTCTTTGAAGAATTGCCACACTGTCTTTCACAATGGTTTAACTAATATACACTCCCATCAACAGTGTATACGTGTTTCTTTTTCTTTACAACCTCATCAGCATCTGTTATTTTTTTACTCTTTAGTAATAGCCATTCTGACTGGTGTGAATGGTATCTCATTGTAGTTTTGATTTGCATTTCTCTAATGATCAGTGATGTTGAGCCTTTTTTCATATGATTGTTGGCTGGATGTATGTCTTCTTTTGAAAAGTTTCTGTTTGTGTCCTTTGCCCATTCTTCAACGGGGTTGTTTGCTTTTCTCTTATAAATTTAAGTTCCTTATAGATGCTATATATTAGACTTTCGTTGGATGCATAGTTTGCAAAAGTTTTCTTCCATTCTTTACACTGTCTGTTTACTCTGTTGATAGTTTTCTTTTGCTGTGCAGAAGCTCTTTTTTAAAACTGAATCCCATTTGTTAATTTTTGTTCTTATTGGAATTGTTTTTGTCATCTTTCTCATGAAATCTTTGCCTGTTCCTATGTACAGAATGGTATTGCCTTGGTTGTCTTCCAGGGTTTTTATAGTTTTGGGTTTTATATTTAAGTCTTTAATCCATGGATTATACAGAAATAACCCATAAATGTTTGTACATGGTATAAGAAAGGGGTCCAGTTTTAATTTTCTGTATATGGCTAGCCAGTTACCCCAGCACTATTTATTGAATTGGGAATCCTTTTTCTATTGCTTATTTTTGTCAGGTTTGTTGAAAATCAGAGAGTTGTAGATATGTGGTCTTATTTCTGGGTTCTCTATTCTGTTTCATTGGTCTATGTGTCTGTTCTTGTACCAGTGCCATGCTGTTTTGGTCCCTATAGCCCTGTAGTATAGCTTGAAGTTGTGTAACGTGATGTCTCCAGGTTCATTCCTTTTACTGAGGATTGCCCTAGCTATTCAGGCTCGCTCTTATTTCCACATGTATTTTGAAATCATTTTCTTTATTTCTATGAAGAATGTCAGTGGTAATTTAATGGGCATAGCATTGAATCTGTAAATTGCTTGGGTCAGTGTGATCATTTTCACAAAAATGTAAGACAGTTCTTGGTCTTCTTTGCCTTCCACCATGATTGTGAGGCTTCCCCAGCCATGTGGAACTGTAAGTCTTAGTAAACCTATTTTTTTGTAAATTATCCAGTCTCTGTTATGTCTTTATTAGCAGCATGAAAATGGACTAATACAGAGTTCATTCATGATTTGGCTCTTGGCTTGATTATTGTTGGTATACAAGAATGCCAGCAAGTTTTGCACATTGATTTTGTATCTTTAGACTTCGTTAAAGTTGCTTATCAGCTTAAGAAGCTTTTGGGCTGAGATGATGGGGTTTTCTAGATATAGGATCATGTCGTCTGCAAACAGGGATAGTTTGACTTCTCTTAATATTTGAATGCCCTTTATTTCTTTCTGTTACTTGATTGTTCTGGTCAGACTTTAATTTTGCTTATACCTTCTTTCAAATCTTAGAACATATTTATTACAGTTATTTTAAATTTAGTGTTTGCTAATTTCATAATTTCTCTAATTCAATATATATGTTTCTACTGGCCGATTTTTCTCCTGGCTATGTATAAAATTTTCCTGATTCTTCATAAGTTCAGCAATTTGTGATTATGTGTTGGATGCTACTAAGACTGCATTGGTTAGTGTCTAGATTTTGTTATATGTCTTAATAATGCATTGAGTTTTCACCTAGCATGCAGATAATTTGCTTTTGTTTCAGCTTGACGTTGTTGAGGCTTTTAAAATTTTGATTAATATAGAGTACTCTTTAAGGCTTCATAATGCTATTCCAGCTCTGTAAGCTTTCTGAGTTCTCAATGGAATGCTCATGATGTTCATGAAGCTGTCTTCACTTTGGAGACTTGAAACTCTGTTGTCTAACTACAGTGTGGAAACAGTTTTTTATTCAGAAGATTTATGGTAATTTTTGTATCAAAAATCCAAGCTATACTCATAGTTCATTCTTTAATATCTGATTCATTAGTTTGGCAAGATTATCCTGTTGTGAGTTCCTCTCTGCGATCCAGTTAGAATAGTAACTTCATACAGAAATTTAGAGTAATGATTGAGGAAAATTTGTTTACTTTGCTCAAGGAGATAAGTCCTCCACACCCTTTAGCCCAACACATCTAAAAGGCTTATAAAATAATGTATTTTATTTATATAAAATATAATTTTTCTAATTTTAGAGTGATGTAAAACAGGAAGACCAGTACGTTAAAAGTTGGATAATAGTAAAAATGGACAGAAGTGAGTAGATTTAATATCTGTTTTCTTTAAAAATTGGATTAAATGGGCCGGGCATGGTGGCTCAAGCCTATAATCCCAGCACTTTGGGAGGCCGAGATGGGTGGATCACGAGGTCAGGAGATCGAGACCATCCTGGCTAACACAGTGAAACCCCGTCTCTACTAAAAAATACAAAAAACTAGCCAGGCGAGGTGGCGGGCGCCTGTAGTCCCAGCTACTCGGGAAGCTGAGGCAGGAGAATGGCTGAACCTGGGAGGCAGAGCTTGCAGTGAGCTGAGATCCAGCCACTGCACTCCAGCCTGGGTGATAGAGCAACACTCCGTCTCAAAAAAAAAAAAAAAAAAAAAAAAGGATTGAATGTATCAGTATATCTTTCCAGTTCTTAGCTATAGACATTAGTTATAAAAATATTGGTTAATTTATTTTCTGAAAATATCAACACAATCTGAATGAATAAAAATTGGCATATACTCCTGAGTTTCCAAAAAGGTTTTTGTCCTAATGCTTCAAATGTGGCTGATGTGAGTCCCAGGAATTTCATGTTCACTGAGTATTGCTATGAAATAAATATTTTATTGCTATGCTTCACTAATATAATTAAGTCCCTTTGGATATACCATAGGCTTTGAAGGGTGATACATGTGGGAAAAAACATTAAAGACTCATTTATTTTATGTATTTGTTCTCTTACAGTGCTTTTTTTTTTTTTTTTTTTTTTTTTTTTTTTTTTCTTTCACTGCTCTAACCTGTGCTTCTGTGGTTCCAATCTGACACAAGCTAAGGCATCAGGGATTACAGAAAATTGAAGTTATTTGGTGCTAGTATAAATGAGAGGCCATTCTTAATATTTACATTATAAATGTTCACAAGCCATTTTGAAATGATGCTTAAGTATAGAATATTATTTATTTTCAAAGGAATGCAAAAGTATCTAAGTAGAGTTTCAAACTGAAGCCATTGCTTTATTAATAAAAAATATAATCAGCAAAAATATTGCTTAATAGTATTTAGAACTAAATTGAGAAAATCCCGCTTTGATGATTAGGAAGATCATTATTAAGCTCAGTGCTTTTTGATGTATATTTATTTTTACTGGAAAAATAATATAGAAATCTTACCTAACAAGAACATGTTGGACAAATATCTTTGAATTTACCATTGTCTTTAAATAAGTGACAGATCCATTTCAGAACTGCTCTGATTTCTAGCTTCCAATTCTTTCAGACATGCCTGAGATTTTTGCTACTATGTGAGGAGAATCAGTGCATTGATCTGACAGAAAGTAATAGATAAAATAGTTGTGTGACAATGCTACTACTCAAAATAGCTAGAAATAGTTTAACACTTTATTTATTTGACTTCTGTGAGAAAATGTAATAAGGCTTCTGATACTTTTTTCAATCAATTAAAAATGCCTGCGTGTTTTTGTTCAGTTCAAATGTATGCTTCCACAGACATGTCTCTGACAATTCTCTCTTAATTGTATTTGTTCCTCAGAAATACGGGAGTATAATTCTGAGAGAATCTGTATACTTAAATTACTAACTGCTTGCTCATGCCATTAGAAAGCACTTTATTTTGTAATGGAATCTTTGTTAATTGTTTCACATGGAAAATGAACAGTTGTGATAACAAGTAGATTTTAATGGTTACTTTTATATGTTTGTTGGATTGGACCAAGAAATATCCATGTCTAGGTAAATGTAATTATACTTAGAATTTGATTATACCTATAAACAATGTGAATATATGATAGGTACTTTGGTATGTTATCAGATAAAATCCAGCAGTTAAGTTCTCTCTCAGAGATGAAAATATGATTCTACATTCTGGCATTCCTAAGTAACTTCTATCACTTAGGCTAGTTTATATCAGTTTATTTTCTCCTGTCTTGCCTAATTTTTTCTTCTGAACTTACAGTTTTCAGTTTTATATCTTCTTTCTTATCTGAACTTACAGTTTTCAGTTTTATATCTTCTTTCTCAGTACATTGACTCAAAAGTAAAAACAAACCCACCTGTGGTTTTCCAGATAAAAACAATAAAAACACTTCAAAAATTGCAAAAATGTATTAGACTTAACTCTTCAGAGACCATAGGGTAGGAGTACCAAAGTATAAACTTTACCAATCTAGTATGTAGTTGTTCTCATTCGTGTCTCTCCTTGCTTCTCATTCTGTTCTTATAGAAATATCTCGAGGACTTCCAAATATTCTATTTTATATACATATAACAGCATTTACTAGGGGGTCAAAGACACTCAGTTAAAGTCCTCTCAGGGAAATGTATACCTCTGGCATTATAATTATTATATAATAGAGGCCACTTATGTTTTTATTTCCGAAATAAATTAAATACAGTTCTATGTCACTTGTCTTATATACCTAAACATCAAAGATGTATATGTATGTATTTAAAGTATACCTCACTAAATACCAAAAAAATAAATTATATATAGACCCTGTGGATTAGTAATATGTTGTATAAGATATTATTATGATAAAGACACCCTTATGGAAAATGAATTACTTGACACAGAGAGCTCATATTTTTTGAGGGCCATAGAAAGTAGTGATGATTGCCTAGATAAGTGAATGGAGAGGGTGAAAGAAGACAAAACTAATGAGAACTGGATAAGTCTAACTTTAAAAGAATCGAAACTTACGGAAAATTTGGAATAGAGAATAAGAGAGTAGCACAGAGCTGATAAAAGCTCAAAAAGCAAAAAGGATGAAAGGAAACATGCAGAAAAAAAGATTGATGTTGAATGAAAGAGGGAAAAGATGGAAAGGAGAAGGGTTGTGAGCATCCATGAGCAAGGAAGTAAATACAGGCTAGCAGCAAGGGTGTAAGCCAATCCAATATTAACAATTCAAGTGTAAGAAGTGGATTACTTAACAGCAGATATTACAACTTAAAACGTGAGAGTGTGAGATTTTGACCTTTATGACAAAGGAAGATGTATAAATTATTAGGTGAAGGCAATTTATTTTATTAAAAATAGTAAAAATTTCATTGACAGAGAAATAATGTAGAGTTTAGACTCACCACAAAACTTTTAATAATGCAGATATTACAAAGGAAAATGAAAATAATTATAAAATGACAGTAATGAGAAAAGGAGAGATAAATAAAATTAGAGCCGAATTTTATCATTTTGTGGTGCCCTTGTAAGTTTAAAAACAATGAAAGTCATTACAGAATAAAAGTTATGCTTGATTATGATGGCGCTGACAGACTGTCTGGAGAGCCCACTGCGAGGAAGACAGCTGCAGCAGGGGAGGCAAGGCCAGGGCTGTACACTCCATGGAACCATGGGAGCTGGGAACACGCAAGAGCCCCACTCCCAACCCAGTTGGCAGGGAAGGAGCATGGGCTCCTGCCCGGAACTGCAGCTGTCCAATTGCAGCATTACTGAGCTCTTGGGGGTCCAGGAAGCCCCCTACCCCTGCAGGCTTGAAAGTGCCTGCTCCTGCTTGCCATCCTCTCCTGACTCCTGACACCTGCTCTATGGTGGATCTTGGTGAAACCCCACCTTCCAACCAGGGACGGCCTGAAGCCTGGAGGCTGAACTGCCAGTTCCGGGGGAAGTCTGCAGCCTGGAATGAGAACTTCATTGATGACCATTCAGCCAATCGGATGGAACTTTTTCCAGACTTGTCTATGGTCGCCATGGTCCAATCAGCATACACTTCCTTCATTCACATAAAAACCCCAGACTCAGCCAGACTCACTCATCAAGATGACCTGCCTGAAGAAAGAAGCTACTTACTACAGATCTCTTTTCCACTGAGAACTGGACACTCATCAGGACAACCTGCCTGCAGAAAGATGCTATCCACTTTGGGTCTCCTGAAAGCTGTTATGTCACTCAATAAAGCTCCTCTCCATCTTGCTTGCCCTCTAGTTGTCCACGTACCTCATTCTTCCTGGATGTGGGATAAGAACTCAGGACCTGCCAAATTATGGGACTCAAGGAGCTGTAATACAAACAGGGCTGAAACATGCTCCCTCCCTGTGTCCTCCATTCTGTAGACAATGAGAAGAAGAGAAGAGCTGCAGTCCTTTGGGAACCCCAGACCTAGGGACTCCCTGAGCTAGAGCTGTAACACCCTCTTTGGGGCTCTGTGGTTCTTGGTGTCTCCAAGCTTCTGGGTACCACCACGTTCACCTTGCCCAGGCGTGGGTGCCCACAGTGGAAGCCACTTGCAGTACATCTAATCCAGCCACAGCCTTGCACGAAGCCAATGCCTGTGCTGACAGTTGAATCTGCCAGCCCCACACAGCAGCTGGTGTGCCTGGCTCTGCACAGTGGCTGGACAGCATGCTCACTTACTCACACACCCTTCACCACTCCTGCCTGGCTTGCCCTTGGCAGGCATGGGATCTGGGCTGGTAGTATGAGTCGAGTGCAGCCTGCCAGGCTGAGTGGGCAGAACAAGCCCAACAGGCCCCAGCAAAACTCAGGCCAAAGCACCCCTAGCCACAGACGTTTCCATCAGGAAAAGCAACACCCTAAGGATGCTGTGACAGTTACGCATTCTAAAATTAATATCTACACATGAAAAAATGTTATAAAAGGCAACTAAATTATGAGAAATTGATATGGTTTGGCTCTGTGTCCCCACCAAAATCTTATTTTGAATTGTAATAATCCTCACTGCTCAAGGGCAGGAACAGGTGGAGATAATTGAATCATGGGGATGGTTTCCCCCATGCTTTTCTCATGATAGGGAGTTCTCACAAGATCTGATGGTTTTCTAAGGGGCTTCCCTCTTCGCTTGGCACTCATTCTCTCTCCTGCCACCCTGAGAAGAGGTGCGTTCCACCATGACTGTAAGTTTCCTGAGGCCTTCCCAGCCGTGTGAAACTGTGAGTCAATTAAAACTCTTCTTTATAAATTACCCAGTCTCAGATATTTCTTCATAGCAGCATGAGAATGAACTCATGCAAAAATATTTGTAGCAAATGTTGAAAACTATTAATATTTTAAATGAAAATGTTCATATAAATCAGTAATATAATAGTATGGAGGCAGGCATCCCCTAAAATAGCCCCTTAGGATTCTTGACTCCTCATATTCAGTAGAAGTGCATATATGTTATTAG
Source organism: Macaca mulatta (assembly GCF_049350105.2). Lineage (NCBI taxonomy): Eukaryota > Metazoa > Chordata > Mammalia > Primates > Cercopithecidae > Macaca > Macaca mulatta. Next base: position 99,003,992 of record NC_133419.1, read on the forward strand.
GTGTTTATTGTCAACGCAGAAAATTGCTCTTGATTTCTGTACGCTTCCTTGTTAGAAAGTTGTTTTAACTAAGAAAGAATATTAGTATATATTTTATGGATAAATATTTGCACATATTTATGGAGTACCTGTGATATTTTGTTACGTGAGTAGAAAGTGGAATAATCAAGTCAGGATGCTAAGGATGTCAATCACCATTTATTATTTCTATGTGCTGAGAACATTTTAAGTCCTCACTTCTAGCTATTTCGAAATGTACAATATATTGTTGTTAACTATAGTCACTCTACTCTATAATTGAACACTAGAATTTATCCCTTCTATATAACTGTATGTTTGTGCCCACTAAAAAACTTCTTTATATGCACCTTCCTCATATACACCCATATCCTACCCAGCACCTGTTAACTATCATTCCACTTTCTACCTTGACAATATTATTTTTCTTTTAGCTTCCATATATACAAGAAAGTCTGTTTATACAATCATATCATCAGCAAAAGTGACAGTTTTGCCTTTTTTTCTACTACTTTTTGAGATAATTCTTATGTGGTGATCATAACATATCATTCTTTAGATATATTATTGAATTCTATTTTTTGTTATTTTAATTATAATTTTTGTTTTTGTAATCATGAATAAGATTAATCTGTAGCTTTTAAAAAACTCCATTTGTTTTTGCTGTTAAACTTATCCTGACCTTATGAAATAAATTTGGGGTTATACTTTATGGATTGAAATATTTTAAATAATAATGAAACTGTTCTTTCTTTAAAGGTTAGATAGAACTAATTTTTATTTTTATTTTTTTATTTTTTTTATTTTTTTTTGAGACGGAGTCTCACTCTGTTGCCCAGGCTGGAGTGCAGTGGCCGGACCTCAGCTCACTGCAAGCTCTGCCTCCCGGGTTTACGCCATTCTCCTGCCTCAGACTCCCGAGTAGCTGGGACTACAGGTGCCCACCACCTTGCCCGGCTAGTTTTTTGTATTTTTTTAGTAGAGACGGGGTTTCACCATGTTAGCCAGGATGGTCTCGATCTCCTGACCTCATGATCCGCCCGTCTCGGCCTCCCAAAGCGCTGGGATTACAGGCTTGAGCCACCGCGCCCGGCGATAGAACTAATTATTAAACCATGTGGGTATGGAGCATTTTTTATCCTTAGATTTTTAATCACTCTTTCGAATTCTTCAATAGTGACTGTTCTATCATGTTTTATACTTCTTATCACTATTTTTGTAACATATTTTGTTGAAAAGTATTCATCTGCTATTCTTAAAATGTATTTATTAGAATTGTATTAGGTAATGCTACAATTGGAAAGTTTGCTTCACCTCAAAATTCATATCTCAAAAGCTAATATTCAATGTCATAATATTTGGGTGTGGAGACTTTGAGGGGTGATTAGGTTATGAGTTAGAAATCCTTATGAATGTAATTAGTACCGTTGTAAAAGGGATCCCAGGGAACTTCCTCTCCTCTACTACATGTTAAGTTATGGTTAGAAGATAGCTATTTATGAACCAGACACTAAATCTATAGATGGCTTGATCTTGGACTTCCAGCTTGCAGAACTTTGAGAAATAAATTTATGTTGTTTATAATCCACCCAGTTTATGGTAATTTGTAATATCAACTCAAATGGACTAAGTCTCGTATTTCTTGTCATTCTTTTAATTGTGTCTATATCTATGATTATGTAGCCTTTCTCATCAGGATCAGACATTCTGACCTGGAGGAAAATGTTGAATAAAGTAGGTTTCAAGCAGACATTTATTTTCTTATGTGGATGACATGCCAACTCAGGAAAGTAGACCTTTTAAAATTATAAGAATGATTTAAAAACTTGGTATTAAGCATCCAGGGCATTCATAATACCTTTTTAAACTTTCACATTCCAGAATTCACTCTTTCCAGAGTGATTATATTTACGTTTTTAAAGTATATTCATAATCTCGTTCATAAAATAGTGTTCACACTTAAATCATGATAGCACTTAAGCCAAAACAGTTTGTACGAATTATCTATATTGATAAAATTTCTCCTAAGGATTAATTCCTGAATACACAATGAAATTGGGTATCTTGGTCAAGGCTCTCTCACAATTATATTTCAGTTCATCTAGGCATTCTTTCTAGCATGAGTTTATCATGTCTACCAGTGTTGTCTTCTGATAGAAAATGGCCACATTCGTTGCATCCATAAGTTTTCTCTTCTGTATGAGTTCTCCAGTATTTATTGATGCATCACTTCTGGCTAAAGGATTTTCCATATTCTCTACAACAATAGGTCTTTATACTGCATGTATTTTTCAAAGTACATTGAGGTATGACTTTTTGTGAAATGACTTTCCACATTCATTGTACACAAAGGCACAATGGATCTTTCTCCTGTATGTGTTCTCTGATGTTCTGTGAGATATGATTATAAGTGAAGTCTTTCCCACAAAAAACATAGTGTGAATTGTTTGATGTTTGATGAGGGTTAGCTTACGTGAAAAGCCTTTCCCATAGTTAGTACACCCATGTGGTTACTCCCTAGTGTGATTTCTCTGATGTCTAATGAATTCGGACTTGTGGCAGAAGGCTTTTTCATATTCCTCACAGATGTGTAGTTTCTCGGCAGGTGGATCTTTATTCATTTGTACATAAGATAATTGGTTACTGCTAGTTTATACGTAAGTGCTGTGTTATTCTTGAAATCTTTCTCACAGTGGCTGCATTCCCAGGATTTTTCCTATTATGTCTTCTATCACGGTTTGTACACTTATCTAACAACTTCCTATGCAACTTATTTTTTTGAGTAGTTTACCGTAAAACCCACCAGGTCTAAATTACATTTCAAACTCTTTCCAGAAGTATTTCAATTATTAAAACCTTGAATTGAACAGAAATTATCACTGTTCAAAGTGATATTTTCCTGAACATTATTCATAACTTCTTACCTTGGGCAATGTTTTTTGTTTGTTTGTTTTGTTTTTGTTATTTATTTATTTTTTTAATTGAAGGGCGCACCTTATCTTAAAAGCATGCCTTGCTGTCCTTTCATCTGGAAGTTTACTTGCCAGATACCTTGTCAACAGTGGCAGCCTGGACATGCATCCTTGAAAATCCATTGTGCTTCTTCCTGCTCCATCCTGAGGATCACATCTGATTTGATGCTTTCATAACCCACTGAGATGAGGTTGCTCTTTTAATGTTTTCCCTTACTCTATTATGCTATCTTACAGAGGCTTTGAACTACATTTGGGTGAGGGACCAAGGAGACACAAAGAGACTGTGTATCTTCTAAACCCATTTAGGGAATACAATATCTAGTATATTTCCAGTTAGTCATTTTAGCCTTAGGTGGCTGCATTTGGGATTCCCAAGATCCTTCAGAGTCCTCAGTGGGGTAAAGGAGCATGAAGTTTGAGTAACTATAGGTAGTTAAGTGACTGGAGTAAGGTAGGTGAGATCATGCACATAAGAGCAAAAAAACGCCTTAAAAGTGTTATATAAATATTGCTAGAAAGCTTAGCCCTCATGTTGAGCAGGCAATCTCAACTCATCATAAGTTGCAGTTATGTTAGAGCATAGTTGGTCTTTTTTTTTGTTTGTTTGTTTTTGTTTTTGAGACGGAGTCTTGCTCTGTCGGCCAGGCTGGAGTGCAGTGGCCGGATCTCAGCTCACTGCAAGCTCCGCCTCCCGGGTTCACGCCATTCTCCTGCCTCAGCATCCTGAGTAGCTGGGACTACAGGTGCCCGCCACCTCGCCCGGCGATTTTTTTTTTTTTTTTGTATTTTTTAGTAGAGACGGGGTTTCACCGTGTTAGCCAGGATGGTCTCAATCTCCTGACCTCGTGATCCGCCCGTCTCGGCCTCCCAAAGTGCTGGGATTACAGGCTTGAGCCACCGCGCCCGGCCATCATAGTTGGTCTTATTGTCTCTACTTGGTCAACTAACTACAGTAAATGTTGAAAGGATTGTGGAGTAAATAAAGGAAGGTATAAAGAGGGGATGGTATTGAAGCATTTTGAAATTTTACTGAGGCTGCAAGAGTACCTAGCTCTGTCATTTGTGCTCTTTTGAGTAACTACCAGGCATACTATGCATGACATATTTTTTCCACATAGATGTAGGTTTGACTTGGATTAGAATTATTAAACCATGTCCTCATTTTTTTTTTCTCAGAAATCTGTAGATACATTTCACTTATAATATAAACATGTTTTGTTAAAATTAAATATCTTATATGTTCTTCAAGGGTATGCTCACTTCTAAATTTTTAAAGAGTAGTACATATTGAGAGGCAGTTCCCTTGAAATGGGTGTATCTCAGATATCTGAACCTGAGAATCAGAGGAAAAACCTCAGGTGTCCTGGAAAATGGGATTGGTTTTGACAAGGAAATGTCAAGGTGTCTAAGAAACACATGCCAAAGTGTGGGTGTTAAATGTCTACCTTCTTGAAGAGAGTTCAGGAACTAGAAAGTTAGTATTAATAAGTCAGACAAGTAGACTGTGTAGTTATGCATGTATTTCCAGGAAAAATACATCCCAGCTATTAAGGACCTGTAATGTAATTAGTTTCCGGACAGTGGAAGACGGCGTCTAAAAAATCATGAAGACTCTCAAGTCAAGTCCTCATGGTATAAATTGGATAGTTTGATGCTTCTTGACACTCATCTTGTTTTTGTTGTGTATGATCTTTTAGTGAAATCTTTAGAATGTTTAAAAATTGATAGAACAATATGACTGTGAGTGAAAAGAAGCATCTCTCTGACAGAAGGGCTCAATTCTATAAATATTTGAGGAGTTTTTGGAAAAAAGAATTGATAAACTTGGCTATTGCCTTTAATGTATAGTATAAGGAAAATAAAACTTTAGAAGAATGATATGTTTAAACAGATTTAAGTATCAGCAGAGCAAACTACAACTTTTTAACAGTGGAGAATAAAAAACAGCATTGAAAATAAATTAATGAAAGAAGAATTGATGCAATATGTTTGCATATAGTTTACCAAGCCAAACAGGTAATTTAGCAATTTTAAAAGAATATGGTCAGATGAAAATTTGGATAATCATTATTATGGTGAAGCAGGGTAAGAATATGTGTTTTCTGGCATAGTACTCTGGGATATTACATATATGTGTGTTTCAAGTAAAGAGGAAGTAAAAAAAGGAGTAACCTGATAACTTTGGAACAGTAAGGACACAGTCAAGACCTAATTAGGATAAAGGAAATAGATTCAGGTATTAATCTAATAATGTATAATATATATAATTGGGACAGGTTGGGATCTGCATGTAAAAGGTTACATTACTATTTTTCCTAGAAGTCTACATTTAGATGTCAGTGTTATTTTTAGAATTCCAGAAAAAAGTATTGTAAAATGCCTTTTAATTCTACTTTTATGTGACAGAAACAGATACAAGTGCACTGATAGTTTTTTGAAAAGAAGAGAAATTGACAACCCAGAATTAGAAATGCAGTTTTCTTTGATGATAGGCAGCATAACAAAGAATTTAGTAGCGTGAAATCTGAAAACAAAATGCTTGGGTTCAAACCCCAACTCTACCACTTATTAGCAGAGTGATATTGGGTAATTTGCATAACATCTCACATTGTTTTTTCATTTATAAAGTTGGAGCTGATCATGTTACCTATTTTATAAACTTACTATCAGTTTAAATTAAATTAAAAATGTAAAGCACTTAAACACTGATTAGCACATTACAGTTACTGTATAAATATTTGGTTCATTTTATAATTTTCATCAACAATTATGAAAAATATGTTAGTCACTTAACTATGGTCCATGACTTACTGGTATATTGAAGTGTAGGACAGAGTGAAGTTGAAATATTGCTATTTTAAAAGTAAAAGCAGAAAGTATTGGAAATAACCATCACAATAGTATATAAACTACTTCAGGATGAGGAAATTAAATAGATCATTCAGACTAAAGTGAATTTCAGAAAAAATCAGATTCCCACATTAAATTTCCAAATAGGTGAGGAAAACTCATGGATAGTGACTGAATTATCAAATAGAAATATACTCTGGAGATCATTTAGCCAGGATTATGGTGTTTAAAATGTGAAAAATACCATCTGAGAGCAGAGAAAACTATCTAAAAACATCATCAGGCAAGAAAGCATATGTTTTAAAGAGTAGAAATACAATTTAACATTCCATCAACCAACTAAAATGACAAAATAATACAACAGAATTTAGAAGCATTGGTCTTCAAATAAAACCAAACTAAATATGTTTCCGACCTCTGATACTATGTGAGGAACTACATGAGCCTCAGTTACCTCATCTATAAAATGAGGATATAATATCTATTTTGGATAGTGTCATTAACGTTAAATATGATAGTAAATATAAAGTACCTGGCGATGACCAGGAAAAGAGTGAGAATACAAAGTACAGTAAGTAATTATTAGTTTTTTAAATGAACATTGAAAGTATAGAATGTTAAGATGAAAAAGGAGACTGAAAAAAGAATAATCATGTGACTAACTTGATTTATAAGATATTAATAACCTTTATAATTAGAAATTGTACCTACTGGTCAAAAATATAATCTAAGTATGTTAATGTACTTTATTATTAAAAACCCATGAGGATCATATAGCATACTCTATCCCAAAATAGAAGAATTACTAAGTGCTAATTAAATACATTGGATAAATAGGTACTAAAATATCATTAAGTTAAAGCACCAGGACCATTAACAGATGAGAGAGCATGTATAGTTGAAAATAATACAACGTTGATGTTAGGAATAAAAATATAAATTACTGGCCAGGCGTGGTGGCTCACGCCTGTAATCCTATTTTGGGAGACTGAGGCGGGCGGATCACGAGGTCAGGAGATCGAGACCATCCTGGCTAACACGGTGAAACCCCGTCTCTACTAAAAATATTTTAAAAATCAGACGGGCGTGGTGGTGGGCCCCTGTAGTCCCAGCTACTCGGGAAGCTGAGGCAGGAGAATGGCTGAACCCAGGAGGCAGAGCTTGCAGTGAGTCAGGATCGCCCCACTACACTGCACTCCAGCCTGGGCAACAGCGCGAGACTCCGTCTCAAAAAAAAAAAAAATAAATAAATAAATAAATTACTGTATAATGAAGAACAACTCAAAAGAGCAGGAGAAGGAAACATCATTTTTGAAGGTCTAAATTTAATGAATTTTTGGGACTGTAAGCATGCCTTGTCATTGAGAAGTTTTGACATATGTATATGCCCATGAATCAATCATCATAGTCAAAATATTGAATATATTCGTTACTCCAAATATTTTTGTAGCCAATTGCTATTACTTGCTTTCACCTTTCCCTGTCTTTTTAAACCAACAACTGATGTGCATTCTGTCACGATAGATCAATCTGAGTTTTCTAGAATTATAGAAAATTCTATACATGGAATTATGTATAGAATTTTACTGTACTGTACATGGAATTATACAGTACGCATTTTTGTCGTTTAGTTTCTTTCAGTCTAATTACTTTGAGATTCATTAATGTTGTGGCATGTGTTATTAGTTCATTCCTTTTATTGTTGTGTAGTATTCAAGTGTTTAGGTATAGCATCAAATGTTTACTCACTTTTCCATTGATGGTCATTTGGTGTTTCCCATTTTCCCATTTTTGACTATTATAATAAAAACTTATAGTAGTATTCATATTCAGCAAGAAGACCTAACTATCCTAAATATATATACACCCAACACAGGAGCACCCAGATTCATAAAGCATATTCTTGGATACCTAAAATAAAGACATAGACTCCCGCTGTTAATGTTAATGACCCTTTGTGCATGATAAGTTGGATTTCTCTTGCTTCTTTTATAACTGTCTGGCTTTGTTTTTTAACAATACTTTTGTTCACCTCTCTTTGAGTTGACCTTTTGTAGACTATGTTGACCTCCTTGGATATGCAGATAAATGTTTTTCATCAAAATTGAGAATTATTTATCCATTATTTAACTACTGTTTTGAGTCTATATCTTCTTTTATTCTGGGATTCTATTGTGCATACATTTGGTAGTGTTCCACAGGTCTCTAAACTCTATTTCTCTTTATTGTTTCAGTGTTCCTAAGACTGGTTAAACTCAATTGACCAAGCTTCAAGATTGCCTATTCTTTCTTCTACCAGCTCAAATATATTGTTGAACCCCTATAGTAAATTTTCATTTCAGTTATTGAAATTTCCAACTTCAACATTTCCATCTGTCCCTTTTTATAATTTAAATTTCTTTATTGGCATTCTCAAGTTGTTGTCATGTTTCCCTATAATTCTTTGACAATGTTTCCTTGAAATATTTGTACATATGTATAATGCTGACTTAAAATACTTTTCTAATAATTCCAGCATGTATAGTTCCTTAGGGAAATTGTCTATTGTCTTTTAATTTGTCCTGTATATGGGCCAGATTTTCTGTTTCTTTGCATGTCTGCACATTTTAAATGATAATGTGGCAACTGTGGAAATTAAGGATCCCATGTCCTGGGTTTTATGTTATTGTTGTTGTCAATTGTTTGTTTAATAAATTCCATGAACAACTTCTGTAATTGAGAGGTGAGGCCAGCTAGACTTCCTGGGCCAAGTGGGGACTTGGGGAACTTTCCTTACAAGAGGATTGTAAAATGCACCAATCAGCGCTCTGTAAATTGCACCAATCAGCACTCTGTAAAACACACCAGTCAGCAGGATTCTAAAAGTAGCTAATCGCGAGGAGGAATGAAAAAAGGACACTCTGATAGGACAAAAATGGAATATGGGCGGGGACAGAAAGTGAATGAAAGCTGGCCATGCCAGCCAGCAGCTGCAACCTCTCTGTTCTCCTTCCAGCTGCGGTAGGTTTGTCCTTTCACTCTTCACAATAAACCTTGCTACCGCCCACTCTTTGGGTCAGTGCCATCTTTAAGAGCTGTAACAGTCACCTTGAAGGTCTGCAGCTTCATTCTTGAAGTCAGCGAGACCACCAACGCACCAGCAGGAACCAGCTCCGGACACATAATGACTGTATTCATTATTGCATGTGGCCACTGAAATCTCTTTTTGATTAGCTTAGTGGCCTGCTAATGACTTGACAGAGATTTCTTAAATAACCTGGAGCAGTTTCTCACACAATTGCTGGAGCGCTGTGTGTGTTTGTTGGGACATGCTTTGAATGATCAAGGAGTTTACAAGGCTCTTTTAGCCTTCACTTCCTGTTTTTACAGAGGCCTCAAGCTCGGACAGAAGTGAGAAATTGGTGCCCTCTCAGGTCTTTCCGCACATGTATCTTGGATAAGTATTTTTGTCTGCCTCTTTTCTCCCAGGGATATTACCACCTCAGATAATACGTTCAGCTGCAATGCTGAACAATTGTTAACATTTTTCAACAAAATCTCTGGGGATAGGGCTTTCCTCACTGAGCAAGTCCTCAGGTCAAATGAAGGGAAGCAGTAAGAATAGGAATTTTCCAGGTAGCTGCTACACAAGTCATTATAATTCCCTTAGGTTTGGGCGTGGAGGGATCTCCAAATCCATTCGGTTTTCTCCAGGTGATGTTAGGTTTTCTTTTCTTTTTTTACTTTTCTTTTTTTTTTTTTTTTTTTTTAGAGATGGGGTTTTGCCATATTGGCCAGGCTGGTCTTGAACTCCTGACCTCAAGTCATTTGCCTGCCTCAGCCTCCCAAAGTGCTGGGATTACAGCCATGAGCCCCTGCGCCCAGCCAGGCTTTTTTTTTTTAAATGAGATCCGAAGAAAAAAAATCAAAAGTGAGGAGTTCAGGAAAACACACTCTGTAGATTGATTTTATGGGTTACTATTATCAAAAACTATTATCAAAGAGGTAGGTGACGACCTATGGAAGTTATCAATGAATGACTTACTTATGAATTTCATGAAATATTTTGAATTTTATTTTCTGTTAAAAAAATTTATAGAAACCTTAAAATCAAATTTTGTATACATTAAAAAATTTAAAAAAATTATGTTTCGAGGGCTTATTTCTTGTATGGAAAAGAATTATATCTTTACAAATTAAATATTTGGAATTGGCTGGTGATAAATGATTCAATATTAATTGTTAAAACAGACTTTTTTTCATTGTCGATAAATTACATTAAATATTTTTAATTTTTTAATTACAATCTCATCAACGTACATGTGTAAAAATGATTTCTCCTCACTGAATGCTATTAAAACAAAACGTGGAAACAGTTTAGCTACACGTCATCCCTTGTGGATACCACTGTTATCAATCTGTCCAAGATTAGATAATGAGCAAGAAGCAAGTTCATTTATTATATTACAGTACTTTAAGTATAGATACACACAGTGTTTGTTCAAAGTATGTGTATATATTTGTCGTTCAAAGTATCTATATATAAGTATATATGTGTGTATATATACATATGTGTGTGTGTGTATATATCGATATACACACAATACGAGGAAATCATTATTTCACTTATAATTTTTGTTTCATTATAATGGCAGAATGACAACCTTGCAAGTATAATGGTGGTTTGCCACAGTACCTATCTTTGTGTTCTTGTGCTGCCTTTGTGTTCTTTCAGTGAATGTTATTTACAGGTTTCTGTTACATGCTACTGATTATATTTACTAAAATGCAATTTTCTTTGTAGCCTCCTATAATTTAAAATGTGCTTGGCTGGGCGCGTTGGCTCAGGCCTGTAATCCCAGCACTTTGGGAGGCCGAAGCGGGTGGATCACGAGGTCAGGAGATCAAGACCATCCTGGCTAACACGGTGAAACCCCATCTCCGCTAAAATACAAAAAAATTACTGGGCATGGTGGCGGACGCCTGTAGTCCCAGCTACTCGGGAGGCTGAGGCAGGAGAATGGCGTGAACTCAGGAGGTGGAGTTTGCAGTGAGCTGAGATCGCGCCACTGCACTCCCGTCTGGGTGACAGAGCAAGACTCCATCTCAAAAAAAAAAAGAAAAGAAAAGAAAAGAAAAATGTGCTTATAATTTGTATATCTGTGGCTTTTCAACTTATTTGATTCTGGTAATATTTTTATATTACTAGAACTACTAGTATTATTTTGATAATAAAAATAAAACTGATTGGAAATGCAAACATTTGTTAAATAGCTGCTTATCACAGATGCTTAAACAGTAATGCATAAGAGGTCTCCTGGTCTGTTCCTTCTCTTTCCAATGTCTTTCTTGGAAAATAAGAAAGCAAGAAAGCACCTGCAACCAACCACTCTCCTCTGCTAAACAGGGCTCCTGAGAACGGATACCCTTGATTTTCTATCAAAAAATTCTCAGACCATTTCTGGGGCCTCTACCAGCCTCTTTCCTAGATATGACTTCAGGTGGGCAAATCACACTCCTGATTTGTGTACCCTGACAGTGATCAAACGGTAGACGTTTCAGGGAGTGTTAACAGAGTAACTATTTATGAACTAGGACAACTATATTGTTCAATGTAGCTGTGTATCTCAGGCGCTCCTGGACATCCAAGTCACTTAAAAAAATACAGTTGTTAAGGGGAGAAAAATAGAATTTGTTTTATTTAACAGCTTCTTAGCTTTCTTATAATTTTAATATGTTCATACATACGGAATGTGTGCTTCCATTATACTCTCCTGCCTTTGTCCGAGGAAATGGTTGGGGTGGATTTGACTATCACCATTATGGTCAATATTCATTGATTGATTCATTCATTCATTCAGTAAATGTTTAATTCCTACCATATGTCAAGCACTTTATTTGATGTTGATAATACAGCAGTAAAACACCAGAGTCTTATACCTCACCGACTTCATATTTCTGAGGAAAAAAAGTGCAATATTTTAATTTGAACATTTCCTTATTAAATGGCACAGCAGTTCCCATTTCTAGGGATATTCTCCAGATAATGTCTTACATCTTTACATGAAAATATGCAAAAACATGTTTGTATCAAAAAATGGAAATAACCCAAAATACATTTGCAAGAGATTTATTGTATACTGTGCTATATCTATAAGTGCAATACTATAAAGCACTGTAAACCCCCACAGGAACTAAGTCTACATGTATTTTTTAAATTTTTAATAAAATTAGTGACATAATTTTAGAATATGTATTTATTATAATATTTAGACAGCATTTTAAAACATGCACAGCTCTTAGGATAGATATAAATGGAATTTATAAATGAGAGATATAAATGGGATTTACAAAATCATGGAAATAATAAACCTCCATTCTGGTGAATGTTTATTCCAGCAGGTAGGTGCTGTAATAAGATTAGATAGAAGATTGCACTGAAGGGTCCAAATATTTTGATTTCATGTTAATTTTTAAACTGTATATTGGTTATATGGGTGCTCAGTATATTATTCTTTACATCTCTTCACCGGTCTCAAAGTTTTTTACAATAAGTTAGAAAAGAATAAATATTGTCAAGCAGTGATGTATTGGCTTCCATCATTGTGGACTGTGGACTTACTCCAACAGGGCTTGTTAGCTCATGTATTTAAACAGATGATTATGATTATTGGATTTATGAAGCCCTATAATGTTTTTCTTTTCCCAAGGGTGAAATAACAGTGGTGGCATGACTCTGTTCTGATGAGGGCAAGGCCATGTTGATGGGCCTGGAAGTGTGGATGGAATGTAGTAGAGTAATTTTAAAGAAGAATGCTAGAGGCCAGATGGATTTCTACTTGCTATTCCTAGTTGTCTCTTTCTCTTTCTCTCTCTTACTCTCTCTCTCTGTCTTTGTCTTTCTGTATCTCGTTTCTATGCATATTTCCTTCCAACTCATTCTGTTTTAGAAAGATAAAGGAATAATATTTTGGAAGAAAAATGATACCAACTTTTGAGCAGCACTTATAGCAAATACAAAGTAGTAAATCTAAAAACAAAGGAAAGTTTCCATAAAATAAATCATTCAGTAACAAGTTGGAAGATGTTTGATTATTTGTTTAGAATAGCATAAAGTTCCAACAGGCACTTGAAAAATTTAGATGGGCAGAAATCAATGCTGGGGAGGGTGCATGTCAGGGAACAGAAGCTCGGGCTTCCTTCTGCAAGAATTTTGGAAAAGGTAGGCACTTTTAAACAATATACACCATAGAGACTTACAACATATTGTTTATACGATTTTTGGTGTTCAAAAGACTTTGTTCCCTAGGTGGAGAATAGAGATGTGTCTTAAATACCTATTACAACCTCTGTGGTTCATGCCATGTCATCTTGTAGCAAATGTTCAATAATTTGTATTTCAGAAGTACATAACTGTGGAATGTTTTAATAAAATACATTGGAAAGACCATTCTTTGTTAAAGAGCACTAAGGTGTATAAAAGGCAGTAATAAATTATAGTTTCAAAATATTCCTCAGGGGTTGGAGAGTTCTCAAATAACTGAAAATAGAATTGCCATTCAACCCAGCAATCCCATTAGTGGGTATATACCCAAAGGAAAATAAATTGTTCTATGAAAAAGACACTTGCACTATACATTCATTGCAGCACTATTCATAATAGCAAATATATGGAATCAACCTAGGTGCCCATCAACGATCGATTGGAGAAAGAAAATATGGTACACATACAACATGGAATATTACACAGCCATAAAACGGAATGAAATCATGTTCTTTGCAGCAACATGGATGAGGGTAGCGGCTATTATTTTAAACAAATACTTGCAGAAACAGAAAACCAAATACCACATATTCTCACAGTGGGAGCTACACATTGGGTGCACATAGATACCAAGGTGGGAACAATAGACACTGGGATTCCAAAAGAGGAGGGAGGGCAGGCGTTGAAAAACTACATCTCAGCTACTCTGTTTACTACTTGGGTGATGGCATCATTAGAAACTCAAATGTCAGCATTATGCAGCATACCCATGACACAAACCTGCACATGTACTCCTTGAATCTAAAACTAAAAGGAAAAATTTTACAGGGCTATGATTCTATTCCAATGTTAATTAATATAAAGTCTACCCTGTTTCCAAAAAGAAAAACCCAAAATAAAATAAAATAATAAAAATCACTTGAGATCTTATCAGGTATATAAGCCAAGATACAGGTCATCAATATCTCAAATGAAAAAGTTGTAGCTTAATGATTCATGTGTTCATTCCATCAATATTTTTACAAACATATGTATTGAGTATTCTATGTATGATAATAAATACATTTTTTAAAGATTTAAACATATTTGACAAAGAGATGAGAGGAGGTAAGAGACCAAATTACCAAGTTTCTTAGTCTTCAACTCTGTGAGATTTGATAGATGATTGCTTTTGTTTATATTTATTTTATTTCTATAGCACCATTCCATAATATGGTTAAATCCATTATACATAGGATATACAAAAATTAATTTTTAGCATTTTTTATGTTATAACAAATAAGTGCTCAAGGAGTTCCTTTCTGATATTATAAACATGTCTTTGTCTTTAACTATAGCCCCCATCATAATACTGAACTAGCACCCCAATCCACTTTTATTTATTCACAAAGTATCAATCTAAGTTTGCTTTCTTATGAGAATTGTTCACATAAAATTTTTATTTCAATTCTTCACAATAATCTGACATCTGTATTCCTTATTCATTATGTGTCACATAGCTTGTTTTCTGACATTCATCTTGTTCTCTTTTGTCTAGAGTAAACACATTTTAAAATTACATTTCAGATTCATTGAGGTCTGTTGCCTTTGGCAGAAAGGTTTCCTTACTCTGGTTTACAAAACTCACTCAATGGTTTTTAACATAATTTTCCTTTATTGTCCTTCCGCAAAATTTTTCATTCTTTGTACTACAAGCCATGTGCTTTTTGAAAATTTCAGAGTTTATTTTGAACCTACCTTATATTTATCAAGGTTTATGATTAAATTGTCCTGAATATTTATAACTAGGTATGTGGTCAAATTGCATTATCACGTCAGAAGACATTGTTTTCCTGACCACACAGAATATTCACATACACATATACAAAAACATATGAATTCAAGCTATTTCTATCAGCGTCCCAATAAAATTAATGCACTGTATTCATTCTATGTGATTTTGTTCAGTGCATTTCAGTTTCTTGACGATTTACTACTGTGTGCAAAAAAGCCTACTTTGGCACTGTTAGATTGTGGTATTTATGTCAAGCTACTTTCCAATAACAAATGCTTATGAGAACTCCAGATGAAAATTTCTTTGTTTATCTGCTGTACTACTGAGATATCATAGCACAAAAAATGTGGATAGACTTTAGAAGTCATCAGGACCACATTGTTATTTCTGCCTAAATCATCCTGGCGACATTGTGCCTATCCTGTAGTCATTCATTTTTCATTTGCATCTATTTAGGTTAGAGAATCTATTACTTTCTCAAAGCAGAATGTTATATTTCTGGACAGCGCTGCTATTAAGCCAGGTCATGAACTTCTTAAACCCATTAATTTGTCCTAATATAAGAAGAACTATTTGATATTTTATTTCTCCATGAGAGCTATGCGAATTCCTGAAGCCATTGGTCTTACCATCCTTTGTATCTATTCTAAGTCACACGTACCCATTTTAAGTCATTTTTCAAACTCTAGTGAGGTTATTTCTGTCAGCACTCCTTAGATTCTTCTATATCATTTGTGTTTATACCCAAGATAGGTGTCTCTCATGTTGCTAACTATCTTGGAATGAAAAATAAATGCAAAACATATTATAATAATACTTATGTTCCATGTGTCCATTTTAGTTTCCATCAGCCCTCTGTACCCTCACTCTTCTGTGTAATTATGTTTTATCTTGTCTCTTTTTTCCTGTAATATTGTAAACACCGTTGAAGATACGCACTCTGAGTGATTTGTGTTTGTATTCCCCATGTATCAGAAATTTGTGCTTTGCAAATCTGAGATACTCCATGCATGCCCCTGAAGTAACATTGATAAGTGCACCTACAGTTTCCATAAGAGTGAGGTGATAGCATACTATTAAGCTTTGAGTTATTGGTCAGAGCTCATTAAATAATTTGATAATTTTGTAATAGAAAATTTTGGAAGATTAAAAGAAAACATTTTACACTTTCTGGGTCTCTGTTGTGATAGACTTTTTAGAGTAAACTTGTGTTTAATATTAGCCTGAGGTACTGAATCACATTGGTTGCCAGAAACTATCAGTCTATTCTCATAAAATAATTGAGTATGCATTTATAACTTCAATTTGTAAACAATATGTTTCTAGTTTGCCTGATTCAAGATGCAATAGCTCAACTAGCTTTTTAAATCTAATAAAATAGTTATTAATTATATAGTTATATATTATAAATATATATGTATATTATAAATATATTTATAATATATAGTTGTTAATTATATATTAGTTAAAATATTAATTTTAAGTAATTAATAATATTAATATAGGAAATAAAGTCTTCTATTTGGATTGACTTTAAAACAAACTTGTTTTTTATTTACATATCATCTTTACCTCACACCTTCTTGTCATATTTAAGTACTACTCTATTGATACTTTATTAGTTTGTTTTTAATTGAAACTAAATCAACTTACTTTTCAAAGTTAGTTTCATTCCAAAATAATGTTTTCATGAAATCATGAGTTTTCTATGCCAATTATATTTATTTTAATATGCATTAAAATTGATGTTATTAAAATTTTTTAAGTGCTCATTTATGTATCACATAAAAATCATCTCACATATTATCACTGATACACACCTGTAAAATAATGTGTGGGAAGATTATTCTTACCACTTCCCAATGTAATTGTAACTCAAACCTGAGGTTTATAATACCCTCTTTTATAAAGAGAGATATACTAGGAGCTACAAAAATTGGTTGCGGGCACTTATCTTAATGTTTATTCAGAGATGATGGCATACAGTCTGGTAATCTAAATATTACATAAGCAGAAGCATGAAAAGTAGTTTTGAATTGTGATCTGGAAGAGAGTACTCTGTCTGCTACCTAGACGGGCATTAGTCCAGTACATAGTAACCAAAGAAGCAATACATCCAGCAACCAGCTGAATTGTTTAATGAAAGACTCATTTCTTTTCCTCTCATCTGCCTCCAAGCTTCCTCCAATCCTAAAGCAGTTTAACTTAAAACAATATAGAGTTAATCTATAACCAGATCCAGCTGCCCACCTTTCTTCCAGTATTAGAGGGGAAAGGAATAGACGTGCATTGCATATCGTCTTCCTTTCTTCATGTACTTGAAGGGACAAGTTGATTAGCAATGGGGGGAGGAGGACAGGGGATGTTTTGAGAATCAGATAAGAGTTTGGAGCTTAAAACTGAATAAAATTTTAGTAATTGAAATTGACAGGAAATTATGGGCCAAGATCAAGATATAACTAAATGATCCTCTGCCCATTGACGAAAAAATAGGTTGACATGAAACTGTTAGAGAAAAAGAATAGGGGAAAAGGTAATTTTCTTGTAATCATACTCCATCAAATTGAGTTAACTGGGTAAATCCATTGCATAAATCCACTGTGTTGATTACAGCAAAGTGGAAAATGAGCTAAGGACACAAGGTTGAAACATAGGTTTTGGGAATTCAGTACATTTAGTGTATTAGTCCATTTCACACTGCTATAAGGATACTACCTGGACTGGGTAATTTATAAAGAAAAAAAGGCGCCGGGCGTGGTGGCTCACGCCTGTAATCCCAGCACTTTGGGAGGCCGAGGTGGGCGGATCACAAGGTCAGGAGATCGAGACCATGGTGAAACCCCATCTCTACTAAAAATAGAAAAAAAAAATTAGCCGGGCACAGGGGCGGGCGCCTGTAGTCCCAGCTACTCGGGAGGCTGAGGCAGGAGAATGGCGTGAACCCGGGAGGCGGAGCTTGCAGTGAGCCGAGATTGCGCCACTGCACTCCAGCCTGGGCGACAGAGCGAGACTCCGTCTCAAAAAAAAAAAAAAAAAAAAAAAAAAAAAAAGAAAAAAAGGCTTAATTGACTCACAGTTCTGCATGGCTTGGGGGTGCTCAGGAAACTTACAATCATGATGGAAGCTGAAGGGGAAGGAAGACACATATTTTCATGTTGGCAGGAGAAAGAGAGCACACAGGGGAAGTGCCAGAGTTATCAAACAACTAGATCTCATGAGAACTCACTATCATGAGAACAGCATGGGGAAAATCGCCCCCATGATCCAATCACCTAAAACCAGATCCCTCCCCGAACACATACATTGGGGATTTCAATTTAGATTACAATTCAACATGAGATTTGGATAGGGACACAGTCAAACCATATTATTCTGCCCCTGGATCCTCCTGAATCTCATGTCCTTTTCACATTTCAAAACCAATCATGCCTTTCCAACAGTCCCTGAAATTCTTAAGTCATTTCAGCATTAATTGAAAAGTCCAAGTCCAAAGTTTTATCTGATACAAAGCAAGTCCTTTCTGCCTATGAGCCTATAAAATCAAAAGCCAGTTAATTACTTCCAAGATACAACGTGAATACAAGCCCAAAGCAAGTCTGAAAGCCAACAGAGTAGTCATTAAACATTAAGACTCCAAAATAACCTCTGTTGACTCCATGTTTCACATTGAAGGTGTGCTTATGCGAGGGGTGGGCTTCCAAGTCCATGGGCGTCTCTGCCCCTGTGGCTTTGCAGGGTACAGCCACTGCAGCTATTCTCACAGGCTGGTGTTGAGAGTCTGTGGCTTTTACAGGAACATAGTGCAAGCTCTCAGTCAATCTTATTCTGGGGTCTGGAGGGCAGTGGTCCTCTTCTTACAGCTCCACTGGACAGTGCCCCAGTGACAACTCTGGGTGGTGTCTCCAACCCCACATTTTCTTTCTACATTGCCCTAGTAGAGGTTCTCCATGAGGGCTCTGTCCCTGCAGTAGACCTCTACCTGGACATCTAGGCATTTCCATACATCCTCTGAAACCTAGGCAGAGGCTCTCAAGCTCAACTCTTCTCTTCTCTGCACATGCAGGCCCAACACCACGTGGAAGCTGCCAGTGCTTGGGGCTTGCACCCTGTGAAGCAATTACTTGAACTGTGCCTTGGCCCCTTTTAGCCATGGCTGGAGCTGGAGGGCCTGGAACATGAGGCACCAAGTCCCTAGGCTGCACACAGTAAGGGGGACCCAGGGCCCAGCCTAAGAAACCATTTTTCCTTCCTAGGCCTCTGGACTTATGATGGGAGGGGCTGCTGTGAAGATACACTGGAGATACTTTTCCCATTGTCTTGGCAGTTAACATTCAGTGTCTCATTACTTAAGCAAATGTATGCAGCTGACTTGAATTTCTCCCCAGAAAATGGGGTTTTCTTTTCTACCACATGGTTAGGCTGCAAATTTTCCAAGCTTTTATGCTCTGCTTCCCCTTTAGACATATTTCAAACCAAATCTTTGTGAATGCATATAGCTATATACTGTTAGGAGTACTCATAGCATATAGCTGTTTACTGTTAGGAACACCCAGACCACATCTTGAACACTTTGCTGCTTAGAAGTTTCTTCTCCCAGATATCCTAAATCGTCTCTCTTAACTTCAAAGTTCCACAGATCTATAGGGCAGGGGCAAAATGCCACCAGTCTCTTTGCTAAAGCATAGCAAGAGTGACCTTTGCTCCAGTTCCCAATAAGTTCCTCATCTCCATCTGAGACTGCCTCAGCCTAGACTTTATTGTTCATATCATTATCAGCATTTTGGGCAAAACTATTCAACAAGTCTCTAGGAAATCCCAAACTTTTCCTCATCTTCCTATCTTATTCTGACCCCTCTAAACTGTTTCAATCTCTGCCTGTTACTGGTCCCAAAGTCACTTCCACATTTTCAGGTTATCTTTATAGCAGTCCCCAATCCTACCAGTACCAATTCTCTGCATTAGTTCATTTTCACACTGCTGTAAAGATACTACATGGACTGAGTAATTTATGAAGGAAAAAGGCTTAATTGTTCTGCATGTCTAGGAAAGTGAGGAAACTTATAATCATGGCAGAAGGTGAATGGGAAGCAAGGCACATCTTCTTATGGTGGCAGGAGAGAGACAGAGGGAGAGAGAGTGTGAGAGCGCACAGAGGAAGCACCACACACTTATAAACAACCAGATCTTGTGAGAACTCACTCACTCTCATGAGAACAGCATGACAGAAATGGCTCCTATGATCCAATCACTTCCTGCTAGGTCCCACCCTCAACACATGGGGATTACAATTTGAATTACAATTCAAGATGAGATTTGGGTGGGGATGCAGCCAAATCATATTACTTGGATTTATATTTTGAGAATTCTACTTAATTGATTTGAGTATAAATCCCTAAATTAGATGGGGTGGCAGTGTTTGTGGTGATGAGAAACAAATAACAAAATAGATGGAAAATACAATAAAATATCTGATATATATTAGGAACTCTATGACAATTATTTTATTCTCATTTTTATGTTGTTTTTTTCATAGCAAATCATGAAGTTTTTATCCCTCATTATCTTTGCATAGATGGAAATGTACTCCTTTAATCCAAAACAAACTTCAGCCAAGTTTCTTTTTTTTTCTCATGCCTTACTTGGTGCTGAGCTACAAAAATGACTTGCACATGTCTCTTGAAATTACACATTTAATATTGAAGTGGAGAAAAATTTTGCCAAATGAATTTTATTCATTGTGATCAAATTGAGAACTGACTTATGGATATTTGATAAGGTACAAATATGAGTTACTTCTAGAAAATAATTTTTAGATAATTTACCATCATAAATGGGCAGATTTAGATGGAGGTTAATTTACCTCATATCTGTTCTTTCCAGTTATATAATAGCAAAACTACACCAAATTCTGTTACATAAATATTTATTAGGTAGTATATGCAAAAACGGTCATATAATCCACTCTATAGATTCAATTATATCTCATATATATGCCATCTTAAGTAACCAATCAGATTAAATGAAAGATATAGAAGAGGCAAATGAAGAACACTCTGGATGCAGAATTCTGTTAACAACTGGAAGCCTCTTAGTACAGATCAGTTTAAGAATTCAACATCAGGCATTATCCTGGAAGGAAAATAATATGAAAGATTTTTATGCCTCCCTTTTTCAAAGGGTGGTGGGTATCTCTAAAACATTTTGATCAGTTTCTTAAAGTATTTTTGAGACACTTTCCTTTTTACCTAATAAGAGACCATTTCTATAATCAATGATACTAGCAGTAATATTCATGGGAAATAAAACCAAGTACTTCTAATAACCACTCTTTGGACTTTCTGATTAAATGCTACCTCATACCACTTAGCCATGATGTCCTGATTAGTGTATCTGACACTCCCTCAAGAATATAGCTTAAATTAAACTAAAACATATATAATGCAATATTTTCTATGTTGAAGTGTTTTTAGTGAAACCGCAGACATCATGACAGACAGTCCTCATATAAGTATGGAATAAGTATTAGAAAGTTACAAATGGCTGAGCTGAATCAGTTGTATACTGCAAGACTAATGACATCCATTTTGTTATCCAAATATCACAACCAGATGATAAAACTAAGAATACACACTTAACCTCTCTGAAATCATTCATTTGTTAACTGAAGAGCTATGTCAATGTGCGTGTGATCTTACAAAATTTCATCATCACTCAACTTATGAACAGAGACTCTAAACTTGAGCAATTTTTGCATGTTTCTTTTTACTTTTTTACTCTAGAGCATACTGAAAGCCTTGTTTGTATAACTATATTTTGGATTAAGAGGCTCACTATAATTTTAAGGAAGATTAAACAATAAGGCTAAATTTAATTCAGAATTAGTTACTTTAGTTAGCAGTATATATTTAAAAAATGCTTTTCAAAATTTAATGATCAGCTAGTATGTTTTTTTGATTATAAGATATGATTGATTCATTAAGAAAAAATATTCTAATATAAAAATTCTGTTTTCCTTTAAGCTGCATGAGGTTTGTTTGTTTGTTTTTGGTAGAGACATTTGTTCAAATTAAATTGCTCAAACTTGTATAGATAGTATAATTTATTCCTCTGAGATTAGTTTTTGCTAATATATTGTATAGACCTTTATAATGTAGAATACAAGATCATAAATTCATATATTTTAATTCATCCATGATTTAAATAAAAGATGACGTGAAACTAAACAACATTTTAAGAGTGGAAAACTTGACCTATTAGCACAAAATTTTCTTTATACAAATTAATGAAAACCTATTATGACTTGAGATGTTAATAGAAACATACACACACACACACACACACACACACACACACACACACGCAGAATCAGGAACCACTTACTGACAGGGATATGCTCTGATAAATACATAATTACACAATTTATCATTGTGTGAATGTCTTAGAATATACTTATCCAAACCTAGACAGTATAGCCTACCACACACCTAGGCTATACGGTGTAGCCTATTGCTCCTAGGCTACAATTCTGTATAGCACATTACTCTACTGAATACTGTAGGTAATTAGAACAAAATGGTAAGTATTTGTGTATCTAAACATATGTAAACATAGAAAAGATACAGTAACAATGTAATATTAATGATACAAAATGACACTCCTGTGTGGAGTATTTACCACAAATGGAACTTGCAGGACTGGGAGTTGCTCTGGGTGATCAATGAGTGAGTGGTGTATGATGTGAAGGCCTAGGACATTACTGTCCATTACTGTTGACCTTATAAACAGCATACACCTAAGCTACACTAAATTTATAAATATATTGTCTTCACTAATAAATTAACCTTAGATTAATGTAAATGTTTTACTTTATAGACTTTTTAAAAACTTTCTGTGATAACACTTAGCTTAAAACACAAACACATCATACAACTTTACAAAAATGTTTTCTTTCTTTGTATTCTTATTCTGTAAGCTCTCTTCTAATTTGTATTTTTTTCTTTTTCAACTTTATAAATTTTAAAAACTAAGTCATAAATGCATACATTAGCCCAGCCTTACACAGAGTCAAGATCATGGATATCATTGTCCTCCACCTCCACATCTTGTTCCACTGGAAGGTCTTTAGGACAATAACATGCATGGAGCTGTCATCCCCTACGATAATGCCTTCTTCTAGAAAACTGCCTGATTTTGTTTTACAGTCAACTTTACATATGTGTGTGTGTACACATATATAAAATTTTATATAAATATAACTTTATAATTTAATTATATATAAATAAATTTCTCAGCTCCATTATAATCTTATGAGACCACTGCTGTATATGCACTCCATTGTTTACTAAAATGCTATGTGGCAGAATACTCTATTTATTTATATATATGAAGTTATGTAAGTAGAAGGAATGCACACTAAAATGCTGATAAAATGTAGTAAATTGGTAATTGTATAAGCCAGTAACATAGTCATTTATTGTACTTAAGTATTATTATTATATATAATTATATATGCTATACTGTACTTTTACACCCCTAGAAGCACATTTTGTTTATACCAGCATCACAACAAACACATGAGCAGTTACATTGTCACTAAGCAATAGAAAATTTTCAGCTTCATATAATCTTATGGGACTCCTGCTGTATATGTCCTCTATTGTTAACTGAAATATTATGTGGAACATGACTGTGTGTGTATTTGTTTGTGTGTGTATATGTACATGTATATATGTATATGACTATATATATAGAAATATTAACTTGTAGAATCACTTTTTAAACTTGCCTTAAATTTAATTTCATCTCAAAAAATTATAAATGACTTAGGCATCAATATTATTCAGATTTTTAAACCAAGTAGAGATATTTTAGATCTGATATTACTAACCCATTAATAATCACTTCCTGCACCTTAACAATTTCTTTTCTCTTGAGTTCTAAAACAAACACTTTATGCATTTTATCTGCATCTTTGTGATTTCTACAGTCTTCAATTAGGCCATCTATGATCTATGGGAATAGACCAAACTTGTTTAGCTACATACAGTTTAGATTATTTGGGTAGTGTCACAAGAAAAAGTAAACAAATTAAATTTAATAGAGTTTAATTTAACAAAGAATGATGGTATGGTTTGGCAGTGTTCCCAACCAAATCTCATCTTGAATTGTAGCTCCCATAATTCCCACATGTCGTGGGAGGATCCTGGTGGTAAGTCATTGAATTATGGGTTAAAGTCTTCCCTGTGCTATTCTCATGATACTGAATGAGTCTCACGAGACCTGATGATTTTAAAAACAGGAGTTTCCCTGCACAAACTCTCTTCTCTTGTTTGCTGCCATGTGAGATGTGCTTTTCACCTTCCACCATGATTGTGAGGCCTCCCCAGCCATGTGGAACTGTAAGTGCAATAACCCTCTTTCTCTTACAAATTGCCTAGTCTCAGGTAGGTCTTTATCAGCAGCATGAAAACAAACTAATACGGTAAATTGGTACCAGTAGATCGGGGCGCTGCTGATAAGATACCTGGAAATGTGGAAGCGACTTTGGAGCTGGGTAACAGTCAGAGGTTGGAACAGTTTGGAGGGCTCAGAAGAAGACAGGAAAATAAGGGAAAGTTTGGAACTTCCTAGAGACTTGTCAAATGGCTTTGCCCAAAATGCTGATAGGGATATGGACAATAAAGTCCAGGCTGAGGAGGTCTCAGATGGAAATCAGGAACTTGTTAGAAACCAGAGCAAATGTGATTCTTACTATGTTTTAGCAAAGAGACTGGCAGCATTTTGCCCTGCCCTAGAGATTTGTGGAACTTTGAACTTGAGAGAGATGATTTAGGGTATCCAGCAGAAGAAATTTCTAAGAAGCAAAGAATCCAAGAGGTGAATTAGGTGCTGTTAAAAGGCATCTAGTTTTATTAGGGAAGCAGAGCATAAAGGCTTGGAAAATTTGCAACCTGACAATGCCATAGAAAAGAAAATCCCATTTTCTGGGGAGAAATTCAAGCCAGCTGCAGAAAGTAGCGTAAGTTATGAGAAGCTGAATGTTAATCCCCAAGTCAATGGGGAAAATGTCTCCATGGCATGTCAAGGTCTTCATGGCAGCCCATCCCATCACAGGCCCAGAGGTCTAGGAGGAAAAAGTGTTTTTTGGGGGCCAGGGCCAGGGTCCCTGTGCTGTGTGCATCCTGGGGGGCTTGGTGCCCTGTGTCTCAGCCACTCCACCCATGACTGAAAGGAGCCAACATAGAACTCAGGCCATGGCTTCAGTGGGTGCAAGCCTCAAGTATTGGCAGCTTCCACATAGTGTTGTGCCTGCAGGTGCACAGAAGTCAAGAATTGGGGTTTGGGAACCTCCACTTAGATTTCAAAGGATGTATGGAAACACCTGGATGTCCAGAAAGAAGTTTGCTGTGGAAGTGGGACTCTCATGGATAACTTTTGTTATGGCAGGGCAGAAGGGAAATGTGGAGTTGGAGCCCCCACAAAGAGTCCCTACTGGGACACTGTCTAGTGCAGCTATGAGAAGAGGACCTTGGTCCTCCAGACCCTACAATGGTAGATCCACTGACAGCTTGCATCATGTGCCTGGAAAAGCCACTGACACTGAATGCCTGCTTGTGAAAGCAGCCAGGAGGGAGGCTGTACCCTGCAAAGCCACAGGAGTGGGCCTGCCCAAGACTGTGGGAACCCACCTCTTGCATCAGCATGACCTGCATGTGAGACATAGAGTCAAAGAAAGTCATTTTGGAGCTTTAAGATTTGACTGCCATGCTGGATTTCAGACTTGCATGGGGCCTGTAGTTCCTTTGTTTTGGCCAATTGTTTTACTTTTGGAATGGGTGTATTAACCCAGTGATTATATCCCCATTGTATCTAGGAAATAGCTAACTTGCCTTTGATTTTACAGGTTCATAGGTGGAAGGGACTTGCCTTGTCTCAGATGAGACTTTGGACTGTGGACTTGTGGGTTAATGCCGAAATTAGTTAAGACTTTGGGGTACTGTTGGGAAGGCACGATTGGTTTTGAAATGTGAGGACATGAGATTTGGAAGGGGCCACGGCTGGAATTATACGGTTTGGTTGTGTCCCCGCTCCAAAAATCTCACCTTGAATAGTAACTCCCACAATTGCCACATATTTGGGAGGAACCCAGTGGGAGGTAATTGAATTATGGGGGCAGGTTTTTCCTATGCTGTTCTTGTGATAGTGAATGAGTCTCAATCGATCTGATGGTTTTAAAAATGGGAGTTTCCCTGCACAAGGTCTCTCCTCTTGTCTGCTGCCATGTGAAATGTACCTTTCCCCTTCCATCATGAATGTGATGCCTCCCCAGCCTGTGGAACTGTAGGCCCAATAAAACTTTCTTTTGTAAATTGCCTAGTCTCACGTATGTCTTTATCAGCAGCATGAAAATGAACTAATAGAATGATTTGTGAATCAGGCAGTCCTGGGAACCACCATAGGTTTAGAGTGACTCTGAGGCTGCCACATGGTTGGATAACATTTATAGACAGAGGTAAAGTGACATATAAAAAGCAAAAGTGAGATATAGAAATAATTGGATTGGTTATAGCTCAGCATCTGTCTTATTTGAACATGGTTTAAACAGTGGACTTCCTATGATTGGGTAAAACTCTGGGATTGTTATAAGCATATGTTGTAGTCTGTTTATGTATCTATTTAGGTTATATCTTGTTATGTATGGAGAAACCTTTAGGCAGAACTTAAAATATGTAAGGAGGAAGTGTTAGGCTAAATTAAAATTTAGTCTCAGCTCTCACCAGGAAACAGCAAAAGAGTAGGTTTTGTTAGGTGGAAACAAAGGAACAGAGCCACAACAAAAACTGATTGGTTATTTCAGGTTACTTTTTATGAGGGTTAGCACAAAGGTGACTTCCTTATTATGTTGGAACCTTGTATTATTAGAAAGAATAAAAAAACTAGTCTGTTTTAGGTTTGTCTTTTGTTTTGAAGTTTCAGCTTGATTACATCAAAATTCATAAGTATCTCCATTTTAGTTTGGTTTGGTCTGTTGGAACCTAGTTCAGGAAATCAGTCTAGAGCAATAGTCTCTTGTAATTTTATTTGACAATAGACAGTGATTGCCTTCAAAATATTTTGAGGAAGATTGCTATTCTACCATATAAGAAGACTGAAATGAAAGCAAGTCTCAGAAAAAATTTTGCCTCAATATGTAGCAATTTATTGAACAAACATCTATTTGCCCTTTATTTTTTGGGGTCATAGACCACTACCTATCAGAAAGGTGTACTTAAGTCAGAAAGGAGAACACTTACAAGACAAATCCAATCAATTGTATTTATATTGTGAAACAGCCAACAAGAAAACTTCTTAAATAAGTAGCCAGACCCAGGAACATTTAAGTATCAAGCCTTCAGAGCTCACTCCCACAGTAACTGTATAGGTTTCATAAGGATTTTTAAAATTTGTTAAATTTATGTAACACTGAGAGTGTTACTGGAACAAAGAATACTTCTTGGATCTCATGTGAGAAAGAATTCAAGGCAAAACCATAGAGTAAAGTGAAAGCAAGTTTATTAACAAGGTAAAGGAATAAAGACTGGCTGCTCCATAGGCAGAACTGCTCCAAACGGCTTCTGGTTTGCAATTTTAAAGGTTATTTTTTGATTATATGCTTAACAAGGTATAGACTATTCATGAGTTTTTCCAGTAAAAGAGTGGGCATTTCCTTGAACTGAGGGCTCCTTCCCTTTTTAGACCATATAGGGCAACTTCCTGATATTGCTGTGGCATTTATAAACTGTCATGGCATTGGTGGGAGAGTTGTTTTTATCATGCTGATGCATTAGAATTAACACATAATAAGCAGTGAGGATGACCAGAGGTCACTTTTCATTGATATCTTGGTTTTGGTCAGATTCTTTATTGCAACCTGTTTTATCAGCAAGGTCTTCTTGACCTGTATCTTATTCTGACCTCCTATCTCATCCTGTGACTTAAAATGCCTAACCTTCTAGAAATGCACCTCAGTGGGTCTCAGCCTCATTTTACCTAGCCCCTATTCAAGATGGAGTCACTCTGGTTTAAATGCCTCTGACAAGAGCATCACAAATATAATTTTACAATCTACATGTATAAATTACATTAACTTTACAAACAGCTTTTTTTTTTTTTTAACACTTATTGTGTTAACAGGCTATTTTACTAAAAAAGTTTTTCCTCATATTCTAAAGTGTAAATATGAATTGAGATAGAGATAACAGACACCTTGTAGCATCCTTTTTAAAAGTATGTATTTTATGATTCTAACAGTAGGTGACCACTTCTGAACTTGTTTTTTTTTCTTTTTTTAGAGAGGGTCTCACTATTTTCCAGGCTGATCTTGAATTCCTGGGCTCAAGCAAAACTCCCATCTCACCTTCCTGAGTAGCTGGGACTGCAGGCTCTTTATTCTTTAGTCATAGCTTCATCACAATACATTCATACTATATACACTTTGCCCATTTAAAGTGTATCATTCAGTGGTTTTTAGTATATTCATGACTTTGTGACATGATTACCACAATGTATTTTAAAACATTTTCATAACTTTAAAAAGTAATTCTATACCCATTAGCAGTTACTCCTCATTTCCTTCCGCGCTCGCCCACCATTGTTTAGCTTCAGGAAACCACTTATCTTCATTGTGATTCTAAGGATTTCCCTATTTTGGTCATTTCATATGAGTAGAATAATACAACATGTGCTCCTTTGTGAGTGGTGTATTTCACTTAAAATAATGTTGTCAAGGTTCATCCATGTTGGAGTATGTATGGATAATAAATTTTTTTATTGTTGAATAATATTTTATTGTAGAAATAAGCCACTTTCTATTTCTCCATTCATTATTTGATGGACATTTGATGGTCATTTACACTTTTGGCTATTATGGCTGTGAACATCTATGTACAAGTTTCGTGTGAAAATAATGTTTTATTTCTTTTGAGTATGTGCCTAGAAGTGGAATTGCTTGGCCACAGTTTACTGTATATTTAACATTTAGAGGAACTGCAAGACTATTGCCCAAAGTAGATGCACCATTTTACATTCTCACAAGTGGTGTATAAGGGCTCTAATTTCTCTACATCCTCACAACACTCTTTATTTTGTCTTTGGAATATAGTCTTTCAGCTGGTCATGAAGTGGTAGGTTATGGAGGTTTAGATTTACATTTCCTTGGTAAATAATAATGTTGAGCATTTTCCTGTGCTTATTGACCATTTTCATATCTTCTTTTGAGAAATGACTCTTCAGATAGCATGCTTATTTTTTCATTTTTTTATTATTTAATTCAAAGAATACATATTCTAGATACAATTTCCTTAACAGAAATGATTTTCAAATATTTTCTCCCAATTAGTGAGTTATCTTTTTACTTTCTTAATGGTGTTCTTTGAAGAACAAAAACATTTCAATTTTGAGGAAGAATTTATATTTTTGTTGTTATTATTACTTATGTTTTAAAGTGGTTCTAAGTAATCATTGCCTAATTCATGTTCAAGAAGATATATGTGTATGTTTTTTTCTAAGATTTTTATAGTTTTTGGTCTTATTTTTTGACCTTTGATCTAATTTAAGTTAATTTTTTATATGGTGTGGAGTAGAGATTGGTGTCATTGTTTTGCATGTGAATATCTAGACGTAGAACCATTGTTAAAAGAACAATTCATTCCAACATTGAATTGTCTTGAAACCTTTGCCAAAAATCTATCGAGCAAAATTTGAGGGTTTATTTATGGACTCTCAGTTGCGTTCCATTGATCTATTGGTCTACTTTTGTGTTAGTATTTTACTTTAGTTTTGTAGTCAGTTTTGAAATTAGAAAATGTGTTTTCTCCAAATTTGTTCTTCTATATCAAGAATATTTAAGCAATATTGAGTTCTTGAGAATTTAAAATACATTTTAGGATTATTTTTGAAATGAACTCATTGTCTGGTGTAACACCCAAGGTTTGTTGTCCCATTGCCAAGGAAAACAAGGATGTGGACACACAAAGAGTCAGGTTGACAGCAGAAGTTTAATGTGTGAAAAAGAGAAGATAGCTCTCTGCTGCAGAGAGGGATCTGAGAAAAATGGGTTGCCAGCCCGTGGCAAAATGCAGGGGATTTTGTAGATGAGCTGCTGAGAAGATGGTGTCTTATGTACAGAGGGCACAAAAGACTGGTTGGAACAGGTGTGCCATTTGCATAGGGCATGAAAAACTGGTTAGAACTAGGTGTCCAATTTGCATAGGGCATGAATTTCTGGCTGCCTCCATTGGAATCTTTTATAATGCAGGTGGGTTCTCTGACTGAGCTGCCTCATGTTGCCCATTCCTTACTGTACACATGGTAACAACAAAAAAAATGCCTGGCCCCCAGGTAGCCCTTCTCTATGAGCACACCTGCTGTCATTCCCTCGTGAAAACTTCCAGCTTGCTTATCTATGTTTGCAGCTCGATTTTTCAGGCTATTTCTTGTTAGAAAAGACATGTTTTGGGGGGCTCCTTTTTTTTTTTTTTTAGAAGGGAAGCTCTGCCGAAGACTCTATTGCCCTCACTATCTGCCTAAATAATTTCTTTCTAGCTCCTGTATTATTATTTATTATTTATTATTATTATTATTATTTAGACGGAGTCTCACTCTGTCGCCCAGGCTGGAGTGCAGTGGCGCAATCTCGGCTCACTGCAAGCTCCGCCTACCGGGTTCACGCCATTCTCCTGCCTCAGCCTCCTGAGTAACTGAGACTACAGGCACCCACCACCACGCTGGGCTAATTTTTTGTATTTTTTTTAGTAGAGACGGGATTTCACCGTGTTAGCCAGGATGCTCACCATCTCCTGACCTCATTATCTACCCGCCTCAGCCTCCCAAAGTGCTGGAATTACTGGCGTGAGCCATAGCGCCCAGCAGCTCCTGTATCATTTTGTAAATTTCCAAATTTGTCCAGCTAGAATTTTGAGACAGATTGTATTTAATCTGCAGACTAATTTGTGATTATTGTTATTTTAACAACATTAAGACTTCTGATCCATTTACGTGGATTCTTTCCATAGTTTTAGGTGTTCTTTAATTTCTTTTCACAATGTTTTACACATTTTAGTGTACAAGTCTTGCATTTATTTTGTAAATTTATATCTGTATATATTATTCTTTTTGCTGCTTTTCAAAATTGAATTTTTAATTTTTTTTTATTATTTCTTAGAAGTATATAAAAATGCAATTGATCTTGGATCCTAACTTTGCTAAACTTGTTTATTAGGTGTAACAGTTGCTGTGGATTCCTTGGGATTTCATATATAAACCATAATTCAATTAATAAATAAAGATAGTTGTACTTTTCCCTTCCAATTCTGGTGTCGACTCTTTGGTTGTTGTTGTTACCTAGTTTATCTGACTGAAAATTCTAATCCAATGTTTAATAAGAGTGGAGAGGATGGCCATCTTCATCTTATCCCTAATCTTTCTGGTAAAAATTCGGTCTTTCACAGAGAAGTATGATGTCAACTATCAAATTTTTATAGATGTTTTTAATCAGTTTGATAAAGTTTCTTTTTTCATCTCTACTACTGCTTTTAATGTGAAGGGTTCATGAATTTTATAAAATACTTTGTCTTTCTATATTGGAAATGATCATTTTTTTTTTAATTTTATCGTTTGCTGTGTTACTCAAAGTTTTACAGAGAAACACAAGCAACAAGATATTGTTTAATTGTATTTTCTGTAAAGTATTGGCTCACAGGATTATGGTGACAGAGATCTACTGTCTGCAAGCTGGAGATGCAGAAAGACCAGTAGTGTGGTTCAAAGTCTTGAGAGTCAGAGAACCTGTGCCATAGATTTCAGTCCAAGTATAAAGGCCTGAAAACTAGGGGCAGCAAGGGCAAGAGAAGATCAGTGTTCTAGCTCAAGTTCTCAGACAGAGTGAGAGAAAACAAATCCTCCCTTCCTCCACCTTTTTCTTCTATTCAGGCTCTCAATGGATTAGATGATGCCCACCCAAAAGGAGACGGCAAATCCACATATTTAGACTACCAATTTAAATACTAATATCTCCCAGAAGCACCCTGTCAGACATGCTAGTAGTGGCAGAGATTCGAGTTACCCTGAGTTACTGGTGGTGGATCCGTACAGGTCTGCAGCAACTTCAGTTTTGCCTCTTCAGAAGAAATAATTCTACTGAGGGGCATACAGCAGAAAAAGAGACCAAGGCAAGTTCCAAAGCAGGAGAGAAAGTTTATTTTAAAAGGCTTTTGAACAGGAAAGAAAGGAAAATTTACTTTCAAAAGACCCAAGTGGACAAAAATGGGCATTTAACCTTGATCCTAGGACTTTATAGGCTTGCCTCTTTTCCATGATTCTTCTTTTCAGGTGTGCTTCCTGAATGCTAAGTGCTCTCCTTACGCTTTGGAGTTGAGCACGTGCAATGTGTTTTAGGAAGTTATATGCATGCTCATCAGAGGTTTTCTTTCCTTTTCCGGGTTAGTGTGTTCCAAGAATATCTTCACCATTTTGTCTGTAACACGCATGCCCAAGAAGTTGCTTCTCTCTGGGGCCTACCTTCAATTAACATTTTGACATTAACAGGTGTAATCCATCAGGAAATGGCCTCTCTCTGGCTGCTGAATTCTCATTTTTAAAGAGGAAATGCAATAATTGCTAAACTATCACCCAACATTCCTAGTGGATGGAGAGTCCTCTTCTACCCCTCTCACTGACTATCTAACTACCTGTAACAGACACACCCAGAAATAAGGTTTGACCAGATATCCGGGAAATCCATGACTCAGTGAAGTTGACATAAATAAACTATCAAAATTGACTTTTGGATATTAAATCAACCTCGCATTCCTTCTCAAGCCAGAGACCTGGAAGTCATCTTAAAATTCTTCTTATTGCTCTTAACTATCACATTGTATTATCATATAGTCAGTAACATATAGTTTATATCAGTAACATATTTTCATCTCCACAGCCTCTGCTTGGGCCTAGTAAATTTCCTGTAATTTCCTACCTAAATTACTATGAAAGCCTATCATTTGTCTATAAGTCTTCTTTTGTTGTTTCATTCCAGTATATTTTCCACAGTGATATTCAACTAATTGTTTTGAATCACAAATAAGATCATGTTACTCTCATACTTGAAATCTCCCAGTGACTTTCCATGTTGTTACTGTTATGGTTGTTGTGTGGGGTTTTGTTTTGCTTTTACTAAAAAAAAAAAAAAAATGACCTCCTTAGAAGGTCTTTAATCAGTTTTGCCACACATTTGACTCTCTAACCCCCATAATTTTGTGATTAATTCCCATTTGTTTGAAATGTTGATAAGTTATAATGCCCTACTTCCAACTACAATAGTGAAAATGGAGCTATTTTATTTCTGCCACACCTGGTTACTCAGGCTCATTCATGAGAAGTAGATTCTATTTAATGAACTGTCACACCTGAGATTACATTTGAAACAAGTGACAGGGATATAAATGATTGATTTGGGTGCTCTGGGACAGTGCTAGCACTATGTAGAAGTAGTAGTGTTTTCTCCCTGTCCTGGAACAGTAAAAACAGCATACTGAAGATAACTTCTCTGCTAAAAAGTAAAAGGTTATCATTCCTTCATTTTAACCAAAAATAACAGCTTTATTTTTGGTCTATTTTCAGTCCGATTCTTCAGTTGCTCCTTGATTCTGTGAACATTTAATTTTGCTATAATAATCAGATAGGAACATGTATTCTGTTGTTTATAACCCAGAATACGGGCAGATACATGGATCCATTTCAATACCTAGCTGCTACATAACTTATTAAGATTGTTTTTACACTCTCCTTTCTACTGCATGCCTATATCTCAGCTACAGTGAGATACGTTGTATTTATTATTTTTTTCTCATCCCTCCATGTCTTTACATTTTCTGTGAATCTATGGATTTATGTATTCCACTATTTGCTTTGATAATGTTTATTGACCGTTAGCTCTCATCTCACTCAATTATCTCTCATTCAACATATACTTGCTGAGCCCCAACACTTGCTTGCACATAAATAAACAATTTATTGTTTCCTAGAGTCATATTGTGAAACAAATAATGGAACCATCAGATTACCAAAGCACTATTCATATTATGGATTATGAATGAAAGAAAATGATGATTGAAGTGAGATGAAAGCACAAAATAAAATAACATAGGACAGTCTTTGGGGTATTGGTTCCAGGTTCAGGTTCCTTCCCACAAAGTCTGTGTTAGGTCCCCTTCTCTATTATATCTTTTTTTTTTTTTTTTTTTAATACTTTAAGTTCTAGGGTACATGTGCACAACGTGCAGGTTTGTTACATATGTATACATGTGCCATGTTGGTGTGCTGCACCCATCAACTTGTCGGCACCCATCAGCTCGTCATTTACATCAGTTATAACTCCCAATGCCATCACTCCGCCCTCCCCTCTCCCCATAATAGGCCCCGGTATGTGATGTTCCCCTTCCCATGTCCAAGTGATCTCATTGTTCAATTCCCACCTATGAGTGAGAACATGCGGTGTTTGGTTTTCTGTTCTTGCGATACTTTGCTGAGAATGATGGTTTCCAGCTGCATCCATGTCCCTACAAAGGACACAAACTCATCCTTTCTTATGGCTGCATAGTATTCCATGGTGTATATGTGCCACAT
Source organism: Macaca mulatta (assembly GCF_049350105.2). Lineage (NCBI taxonomy): Eukaryota > Metazoa > Chordata > Mammalia > Primates > Cercopithecidae > Macaca > Macaca mulatta. Next base: position 99,038,511 of record NC_133419.1, read on the forward strand.
TTTCTTAATCCAGTCTGTCACTGATGGACATTTGGGTTGATTCCAAGTCTTTGCTATTGTGAGTAGTGCCGCAATAAACATACGTGTGCATGTGTCTTTATAGCAGCATGATTTATAATCCTTTGGGTATATACTCAGTAATGCAATGACTGAGTCATATGGTATTTCTAGTTCTAGATCCTTGAGGAATTGCCACACTGTTTTCCACAGTGGTTGAACTAGTTTACAATCCCACCAAAAGTGTAAAAGTGTTCCTATTTCTCCACATCCTCTCCAGCACCTGTTGTTTCCTGACTTTTTAATGATTGCTGTTCTAACTGGTATGAGATGGTATCTCATTGTGTTTTGATTTGCATTTCTCTGATGGCCAGTGATGATGAGCATTTTTTCATGTGTCTGTTGGCTGTATGAATGTCTTCTTTTGAGAAATGTCTGTTCATATCCTTTGTCCGCTTTTTGATGGGGTTGTTTGTTTTTTTCCTTGTAAATTTGTTTGAGTTCCTAGTAGGTTCTGGATATTAGCCCTTTGTCAGATGACTACATTGCAAACATTTTTTCCCATTCTGTAGGTTGCCTGTTCACTCTGATGGTAGTTTCTTTTGCTGTGCAGAAACTCTTTAGTTTAATTAGATCCCATTTGTCAATTTTGGCTTTTGTTGCCATTGCTTTTGGTGTTATAGACATGAAGTCCTTGCCCATGCCTATGTCCTGAATGGTATTGCCTAGGTTTTCTTCTAGGGTTTTTATGGTATTAGGTCTAACATTTAAGTCTCTAATCCATCTTGAATTAATTTTCGTATAAGGAGTAAGGAAAGGATCCAGTTTCAGCTTTCTACTTATGGCTAGCCAATTTTCCCAGCACCATTTATTAAATAGGGGATCCTTCCTCCATTTCTTGTTTCTCTCAGGTTTGTCAAAGATCAGATGGCTGTAGATGTGTGGTATTATTTCTGAGGGCTCTGTTCTGTTCCATTGGTCAATATCTCTGTTTTGGTACCAGTACCATGCTGTTTTGGTTACTGTAGCCTTGTAGTATAGTTTGAAGTCAGGTAGCGTGATGTTCTTTTATTCTTTTGACTTAGGATTGTCTTGGCAATGTGGGCTCTTTTTTGGTTCCATATGAACTTTAAAGCAGTTTTTTCCAATTCTGTGAAGAAACTCATTGGTAGCTTGATGGGGATGACATTGAATCTATAAATTACGTTGGGCAGTATGGTCATTTTCATGACATTGACTCTTCTTATCCATGAGCATGGTATGTTCTTACATTTGTTTGTGTCCTCTTTTATTTCACTGAGCAGTGGTTTGTAGTTCTCCTTGAAGAAGTCCTTTACATGCCTTGTAATTCGGATTCCTAGTTATTTTATTCTAGTTGAAGCAATTGTGAATGGAAGTTCATTCATTATTTGGCTCTCTGTTTGTCTGTTACTGCTGTATAAGAATGCTTGTGATTTTTGCACATTAATTTTGTATCCTGAGACTTTGCTGAAATTGCTTATCAGCTTAAGGAGATTTTAGGCTGAGACGATGGGATTTTATAAATATACAATCATGTCATCTGCAAACAGGGACAATTTGACTTCTTCTTTTCCTAAGTGAATACCCTTTATTTTTCTCTTGCCTGATTGCCCTAGCCAGAACTTTCAACACTATGTTGAATAGGAGTGGTGAGAGAGGGCATCCCTGTCTTGTGCCCGTTTTCAAAGGGAATGCTTCCAGTTTTTGCCCATTCAGTATGATATTGGCCATGGGTTTGTCATAAATAGCTCTTATTATTTTGAGATATGTTCCATCAATACCGAATGTATTAAGAATTTTTAGCATGAAGGGCTGTTGAATTTTGTCAAAGGCCTTTTCTGCATGTATTGAGATAATCATGTGGGTTTTGTCTTTGGTTCTGTGTATATGCTGGATTACATTTATTGATTTGCGTATGTTGAACCAGTCTTGCATCCCAGGGATGAAGCCCACTTGATCATGGTGGATAAGCTTTTTGATGTGCTGCTGGATTCGATTTGCCAGGATTTTACTGAGGATTTTTGCATCGATGTTCATCAGGGATCTTGGTCTAAAATTCTCTTTTTTTGTTGTGTCTCTGCCAGTCTTCGGTATCAGGATGATGTTGGCCTCATAAAATGAGTGAGGGAGGATTCCCTCTTTTTCTATTGATTGGAATAGTTTCAGAAGGAATGGTACCAGCTCCTCCTTGTACCTCTGGTAGAATTCGGCTGTGAATCCATTTGGTCCTGGACTTTTTTTGGTTGGTAGGCTATTAATTATTGCCTTAATTTCAGTGCCTGCTATTGGTCTATTCAGGGATTCAACTTCTTCTCGGTTTAGTTTTGGGAGAGCGTAAGTGTCCAGAAAATTATCCACTTCTTCTAGGTTTTCTAGTTTATTTGCATAGAGGTGTTTATAGTATTCTCTGATGGTAGTTTGTATTTCTGTGGGGTCGGTGGTGATATCCCCTTTATCATTTTTTATTGCAACTATTTGATTCTTCTCTCTTTTCTTCTTTATTAGTCTTGCAAGCGGTCTATGAATTTTGTTTTCAAAAAACCAGCTCCTGGATTCATTGATTTTTTGGAGGGATTTTTGTGTCTCCATCTCCTTCAGTTCTGCTCTGATCTTAGTTATTTCTTACCTTCTGCTAGCTTTTGAAAGTGTTTGCTCTTGCTTCTCTAGTCTTTCAATTATGATGTTACGGTGTCAATTTTTATCTTTCCAGCTTTCTCTTGTGGGCATTTAGTGCTATAAATTTCCCTCTACACGCTGCTTTAAATGTGTCCCAGAGATTCTGGTATGTTGTATCTTTGTTCTCATTGGTTTCCAAGAACATCTTTATTTCTGCCTTCTTTTCGTTATGTACCCAGTAGTCATTCAGGAGAAGGTTGTTCAGTTTCCATGTCATTGAGTGGTTTTGATTGAGTTTCTTATTCTTGAGTTCTAGTTTGATTGCACTGTGGTCTGAGAGGCAGTTTGTTATAATTTCTGTTCTTTTACATTTGCTGAGGAGTACTTTACTTCCACCTACGTGGTCAATTTTGGAATAAGTGTGATGTGGTGCTGAGAAGAATGTATATTCTGTTGATTTGGGGTGGAGAGTTCTGTAGATGTCTATTAGGTCCACTTGGTGCATAGTTGAGTTCAATTCTTGGATATCCTTGTTAACTTTCTGTCTCGTTGATCTGTCTAATGTTGACAGTGAGGTGTTGAAGTCTCCCATTATTATTTTATGGGAGTCTAGTTCTCTTTGTAAGTCTCTGAGGACTTGCTTTATGAATCTGGGTGCTCCCGTATTGGGTTCATATATATTTAGGATCATTAGTTCTTCCTGTTGAATTGATCCCTTTACCATTATGTAATGGCCTTCTCTGTCTCTTTTGATCTTTGATGTTTTAAAGTCTGTTTTAGCAGAGACTAGGATTGCAACCCCTGCTTTTTTTTTGTTCTCCATTTGCTTAGTAGATCTTCCTCCATCCCTTTATTTTGAGCCTTTGTGTGTCTCTGCATGTGAGATGGGTCTCCTGAATATAGGAGACTGATGGGTCTTGATTCTTTATCCAATTTGCCAGTCTGTGTCTTTTAATTGGAGCATTTAGTCCATTTACATTTAAGGTTAATATTGTTATGTGTGAACTTGATCCTGTCTTTGTGATTTTTTTTTTTTTTTTTGAGACGGAGTCTCCCTCTGTCGCCCAGGCTGGAGTGCAGTGGCGCAATCTCGGCTCACTGCAAGCTCCGCCTCCCGGGTTCACGCCATTCTCCTGCCTCAGCCTCCCGAGTAGCTGGGACTACAGGCGCCCACAACCGCGCCCGGCTAATTTTTTGTATTTTTAGTAGAGACGGGGTTTCACCGTGGTCTCGATCTCCTGACCTTGTGATCCACCCGCCTCGGCCTCCCAAAGTGCTGGGATTACAGGCGTGAGCCACCACGCCCGGCGTCTTTGTGATATTAGCTGATTATTTTGCTCGTTAGTTGATGCAGTTTTTTCCTAGCATCGATGGTCTTTACATTTTGGCATGTTTTTACAATGGCTGGTACCGTTTGTTCCTTTCCATGTTTCGTGCTTCCTTCAGGGTCTTTTGTTGGGCAGGCCGGGTGTTGACAAAATCTCTAAGCATTTGCTTGTCTGTAAAGGATTTTATTTCTCCTTCACTGATGAAACTTAGTTTTGCTGGATATGAAATCCTGGGTTGAAAATTCTTTTCTTTAAGAATGTTGAATATTTCCCCCCACTCTCTTCTGGCTTGTAGAGTTTCTGCCAAGAGATCTGCTGTTATTCTGATGGACTTCCCTTTGTAAGTAACCTGACCTTTCTCTCTGGCTGCCCTTAACATTTTTTCCTTCATTTCAACTTTGGTGAATCTGACAATTATGTGTCTTGGAGTTGCTCTTCTTAAAGAGTATCTTTGTGGCATTCTCTGTATTTCCTGAATTTGAATGTTGGCCTGCCTTACTAGGTTGGGGAAGTTTTCCTGGATGATATCCTGAAAAGTGTTTTCCAACTTAGTTCCATTTTCTCCTTCACTGTCACGCACACGAATCAGACGTAGATTTGGTTTTTTCACAGAATCCCATACTTCTTGGAGGCTTTGTTCACTTCTTTTTCCTTTTTTTTCTCTAGACTTCTCTTCTCGCTTCATTTCATTCATTGATCTTCAATCATTGATCCTCTTTCTTCCAGTTGATCAAGTTGGTTACTGAAGGTTGTGCATTTGTCACGTATTTCTCATGTCATAGTTTTTATCTCTCTCAGTTCTTTTATGGCCTTCTCTGCATTGATTATTCTAGTTATCCATTTTTCCATTCTTTTTTCAAGAATTTTAGTTTCTTTGTGCTGGGTACATAGTTCCTCCTTTAGCTCTGAGAAATTTGATCGACTGAAGCCTTCTTCTCTCAACTCGTCAAAGTCATTCTCCATCCAGCTTTGTTCCGTCACTGGCGATGAGCTGCATTCCTTTGAAAGGGGAGATGCACTCTGATTTTTTGAATTGCCAGGTTTTCTGCCCGCTTTTTCCCCATCTCTGTGGTTTTATCTGCTTTTGATCTTGACGGTGATGAACTGATGGGGTTTTGGTGTAGGTGTCCTTTCTGTTTGGTGTAGGTGTCCTGACTCTTCCTAAGAGTCGGACCCTCAGCTGTAGGTCTGTTGGAGATTGCTTGAGGTCCACTCCAGACCCTGTTTGCCTGGGTATCAGCAATGGAGGCTGCAGGAGATAGAATATTGCTGAACAGCGAGTGTTGCTGTCTGATTCTTGCTCTGGAAGCTTCGTCTCAGGAGTGTACCCAGCCGTGTGAGGTGTGAGGTGTCGGTCTGCACCTAGTGGGGGATGTCTCCCAGTTAGGCTACTCAGGGGTCAGGGACCCTCTTGTTTAGGCAGTCTGTCCATTCTTGGATCTCAACCTCTGTGCTGGGAGATCCACTGTTCTCTTCAAAGCTGTCAGACAGGGTCATTTACATCTGCTGAGGTTTCTGCTGCTTTTTGTTTAGCTATGCCCTGTCCCCAGAGGTGGAGTCTACAGAGACAGGCAGGCCCCTTGAGTTGTGGTGGGCTCCACCCAGTTCAAGCTTCCTGGTGGCTTTGTTTACCTACTTAAGCCTCAGCAGTGGCGGGCACCCCTCCTCAAGCCTCGCTGCTACCTTGCAGTCAGATCTCAGACTGCTGTGCTAGCAATGAGGGAGGCTCTGTGGGTGTGCGACCCTCCAAACCAGGCACAGGATATAATCTCCTGGTGTGCCGTTTGCTAAGACCCTTGGAAAAGCGCATAATTAGGGTGGGAGTTACCCAATTTTCCAGGTGTTGTGTGTCTCCATTTCCCTTGGCTAGGAAAAGCAATTCCCTTCCCCCTTGTGCTTCCCAGGTGAGGCTATGGCTCGCCCTGCTTCAGCTCTCGCTGGTCGGGCTGTACCAGTTGACCAGCACTGATTTTCCGGCACTCCCCAGTGAGATGAACCCAGTACCTCAGTTGAAAATGCAGAAATCACCCATCCTCTGTGTTCCTTGCACTGGGAGCTGGAGGGTGGAGCTGCTCCTATTCAGCCATCTTGCTCCGGAGTCTGTACTATCTTATCAGCAGTCTGAGCAGCCTCTATCATAGAACTTAAAAAAAAAAAAAAGTAAGCCACTTTGTCTTTTTTGTTGTTGTTGTTTGTTTGTTTGTTTGTATCTTTCTTGCTCACCAAACTATTTATTTATCGGGAACAAGGACTAATTATTATTTATCCTTATTTTGTCAAATAAAAATTTTGTTATATGAGCTATTATAGAAGTATATATTAGGGCATATCCACATTTCACATTTATGTACATCTTCCTTCTTTTTTCCTTCTGTATTTTTGCAGATCGAGGTTCATAGAAATGCAAAGCCTAAGCAGTTTTTGCATTGCACCACCAATATTAACAGCTTTTCTTTCTACATATTATGAGGTGATTTTATGTGTTGGAAATGTCCTCAGGTCAATCTTTATGTAAATGCATGTGAGTTTTGGGAATAGATAACCTCAGGCTGCTCTGGTCAGAACTGGCTTCATGTGTATATGACCTGAAGATTTGCACAAATTATATGAACAGAAAAAATACTGGGTAGAGGAGGGTGGTTCCCCAGCAAAGGCCCCGCTCATAAGCTTGAGCCTGTAGCCCTAAGTGAGAACTTCACGCCCCTATTTTCCTGGCTGAATGTTGCTTTTCCAAAACCACCCTGGCCCACCACGCCCATCTTGTACCCATGAAAACCCCAAACTCCATTGGCAGAGGAGCAAAGCAGTGCAGCAGAGAGGGAAGGAAGAGAAGAGGCATCTGAATGTCGAAGAGGCATCTGAATAATTGGGTAGGAATTTGGATGGGGATGGCCAAACTTCAGGGGAAGATTACCTTCCACTCCATCCCCTTTCTGGTTCCCATCCCCCTGAGAGCCACCTCCATCATTCAATTAAATCTCTGCTTTCACCATCCTTCAAGTCCGTATTACTTGTTTCTTCCTGGATGCCAGACAAGGACCTGGGTATCAAGAGGGCAGAGTGTAAAAGGTTGTCACCCTGACTCTCCATTAAGCTGATTAACACTTAGCTGTCAGTGGATGGCAACTGCTAAAAGAGCATTAATTGTAACACACCCCTAGACGCTGGCATAGGGCCAGAGCCCAAAAGTGTTTGTCTGGCCCCATCACCCACTCGCCTGCGTGATCTCCTTCCACAAGCGGTTTGAGCATGGCAGCCGAATAAGCAAGCCACACTCCTGTCACAAGTGTCACCAAGGGGTCCAGGGAATTTTCTTTTCTCACAAGGTCCTGCCCTTATGCAGGTCCCATACTTAGTTTAACATTCTGATACTATTATCTTGAAATTCTTAATTTTTGAGCAGAGGGACACATTATTTTACACTGTGGTCCCCAAATTACATAACCAGTACTGGTTGGTTTACATGGCTTGCAACCATACATTTCTTTCTCTTGCATTATGTCTTAAATGATTCTGCATTTTGCCCCATCACATAATAGAATGATGTGAAATTTAGTGTTTCAGTCTGCGCATTCTAACTTCACAGGTCCTTGTAACATTTGGTCACACTGTTCATTTTGATTTTGAGTCCCAACAGTATCCATGGAAAACCCTCTTAAACCCCTTACATTTTTCAGTCTGAAATCTGAAGTGATTTTCTGTATAAGGTCTCTAAATTTTTCAGTGTTGTGCACAACACACATATTACTCTATATTTACCTCTTTTACTACAATGATTTTTGCATTTTTAAATTATTGTTTATGTGCAACTATCATCACCATTAATTTGAATAGAAAGTTTTTGCAAATAGGAACTCTGTCATACTTAATCTTTATATTCCCCAAAGCAGTTGTCCTAGAGCTTTGTATAATACAAAGTAAAATGTTAATAAATACCTCAATAAAAATTTGTGACACGGTTGAATTAAAAAACAGCTAGTCATAAAATAACACTGTGGGATGTAAAATACATCTTGATAATTTTATAGTACACAAAAAAGGTAGTTGTTAAAAAACATTTCAATGATAATTCCTTGTGATAACTAAAAGTATTTACCAAAATACCACTATTTCCTTAAACATGTTGACCAATAAAAATATTTCCCTCATTTTATGTAAAAATTAGCTGTAATAATGCATAGATACATATCTAAGTCTTTATATCTACCTTTTTCCAAGCCTATGCTTTAAGTTACATCACAATTTTATACTTAACCATTTTGAAGTGAGTACCTGTTATGTTCCAGAAGTACAAAGAAGTATCTATTTGATAATGAAGGATGTCATAGACTAAGAACAGTGACATAAATTTAAAAGAAACAAGGGTTAAAAGGACTGAATTATATGGAAAAAATGCATCACTACACACTTAATATCACAAAGAAGGACATAATTGGTTTTGACAAGAGGAAATGGTGAAGATATATTCTAAAGGAGTTTATGGATGAGTCCTGGAAGATCAGGTAATTCTATACTGAGTATTTACTCTTTCCTTTGTGTTTTCCCAAGGACTTTCTATGTTGTATCTCATCAGAATCTTTTAACAAGACAGAAAGTAAGTTTATTACTACTCTTTGGATTTCAGTTGTAGAAATGGAATCTTACACAGTTTAAATAACTTGGCCAATATCATTTAACTGGCTGGTGGCAAAACTAATATCCAATTAAGTTGGACTGTCTCTGAAGTCCAAACTGTTAAACATCACATGAAACCCTGCCTCACTGCCTTCCAAGGGGAGATTTTTTTTTTTAGGTTAATTTTTGTTTTGCTTTATTGCTTTTTTTTTTGTCTCTCAGATGAAAAGGGAGCAGAATATTCCAGACTGTTAAAAAAAAGTATGAAAACACACTCAAAGAGGTATGAAAATAATATCTAGATTGTGTACATTTGGGGAAAGATGTGAGCAAGGAGGCAGGCATATGTCTAAATACTTTCAGTTTATTATTATTATTATTTTTAAATTTTGAGATGAAGTCTCGCTCTGTTGCCAGGCTGGAGTGCAGTGGCACAATCTCGGCTCACTGCAACCTCTACCTCGAGGGTTCAAGTGATTCTCCTGCCTCAGCCTCCCGAGTAGCTGGGACTACAGGTGCCTGCCACCACGCTGAGCTACTTTTTGTATTTTTAGTTGAAACGGGGTTTCACCATGTTAGCCAGGATGGTCTCCATCTCTTGACCTTGTGATCCACCCGCCTCAGTCTCCCAAAGTGCTGGGATCACAGGCGTAAGCCATTGAGCCCGGCCTTTCAGCTTATTTTTATGACAACTTAGCATACATAAAATTTGATATTAGCAAGTAGTAACAACTTAATAAGATAATAAAAGTGTTGTGTAATAAAAATAATAGAAACTTTTAGTTAATATGTAAGCCCTCACAGTAGTTGGGGTGCTGAAATTTTTAGATATATTAATTTATTTAATCCTCACAAACCTGTATGGAATAAGGTATGTTAACTAATTTACAAAAGAGAAAACCAAAGCACAGAGAAACTTGTAGAGCTATTAAGTAGTAGAGTCAGTATTTGAAGCTAAGCAGTATGACTCTGCAACCGACCTTCTGAACCTTTAAATTACCTTGTTTCTCAAATGAATATGTCATCATTATTATTAATCCATCTAAAAATTGTACACGTTTTAAGAAATTATTTATTTCCTCTTCTTGTTGATCATCTTTCTTAGATATAAATGCATGTCAGAGTTCTTTTAAAAAGTGAGCCTAATGAGAAATAATATATAGTTGAACCAATTGTGCTGAGAATATACTCAAGACACGACAACGTCATTTTTATACAGGCTTTAGTGCAGGTCATGGGTAAGGTAATGGGCCTTTGAAGATAAAGACAATTTAATGTCCTGATGCCAGAGGTAAGATGGTCTTAAATAATTGACACCAGCTCAATGATCAGCAGCATTAATAACTAAATAGTGCGGATTTTCTCCTATCAATACAGATGATAAAGATACACAAAGATAAAAATGTTTGCTTTTTATTGAGTTAATACTAATCTACATAAATATAAATGCTTCATACATCTGTGCAAAAGAAAGACAAATGTAAATGGGAATTACTTTTGTTGAAAAGTTATTGGCCCGGGCGCAGTGGCTCACACCTGTAATCTCGGCACTTTGGGAGGCCGAGGCGAGCGAATCACGAGATCAGGAGATTGACATCATCCTGGCTAACACGGTGAAACCCCGTCTCTACTAAAAATACAAAAAATTAGCCGGACTTAGTGGCGGGTGCCTGTAGTTCCAGCTACTTGGGAGGCCGAGGCAGGAGAATGGCGTGAACCCGGGAGGTGGAGCTTGCATTGAGTGGAGATTGCGCCACTGCACTCCAGCCTGGGCGACAGAGCGAGATAATATAATATAATATAATATAATATAATATAATATAATATAATATAATATAATATAATATAATACAATACAATACAATATAATCTATTAAAGCTAAATAAAAGAAAAGCTAAGCTATTATGTGTAATGGACACAATATATACAACAATTTCAACCATTTCATCAGCAATGTTTTGTTGATTCAGGAAGCATAGCTCTGTGTGTGTGTGTGTGTGTGTGTGTGCGTGTGTGTGTGTGTGTGTCTGCGTGTGTGCACGTGCATGTGACGGCATTTGTTTCTGCATGCATTATGCCCTATCCTTGTTGCATTTTAGTATAGTTAAATATGTCCCTTTTTCCTAAGATAAGCAATCTTTGCCATAAACACATTCCCATAATTAATTCTTAAAGTTTATAATTAAATAGCTATTATATGTGAACCAGTAGTGCTTTCCAAAATACAATATCTGAACATCTAAGTAAAAAGCTCAATGCATTAAACATATATTCCATGTTTGGTTTCGAAAGTGCTCTTCTTCACCCCTACCTCTCTGAATGAGCAAAACTCATGAAGACCAAATTTCCTTCAAAATCTTAAGTATTTATGAACTCCATTTAATTGCAGTCATGTTCAAGTTTCTTCTCGTGAAAGACAGGGAAAGAAGAGATTCCATTGCCTTTTTTAGAACACCATGACTTTTTTTTCAAGATTTAATATTTCAGACATCATTTCCCTATTTAAAAGTAGATGTACTTCTACAACTTTAGATAAGATTGTTAGATGTACACATTACCTTCTCCTGAAAGCCTTAATCAATATTTATATTCAAAAGAAAAAATAATCAACTATATATTTTATTGTAAGCCCGATATGTTTCAAAGTAATAATAAGCACTTAATGTTGTGAATTAAAGGTTTTTGTACAAAATTTATTGCAACAATTTTTATGAAAGGAAAACAGACTAATGATTCCATCAAGAAAACAAATGTGCAGTGCACATTAAATGAACTTTACTTAATGATAAATATATCTATGTTTTAATTTCTTAAACTTCCAAATGTGTATTTGCTTATAGAGCAGTATTTTTCTCACATCGTTACCAAAGATGAGTTCTTCTTCTTTAATTATGTTCATGTTTTTCTTCCAATTTGTTTATTTTTAAAAATTCCAATTTTTATTTTAAGTTCAGGGGTACATACGCAAGATGTGCAGGCTTGTTACCTAGGAAAGCATGTGCCATGGTGGTTTGCTGCACAGATCATCCCATCACCTAGGTATTAAGCCCAGCATCCATTAGGGATTGTTTTAGACTCTAGACAAACTTACATATTCTTTCTCTAATTTATATTTTATTTCATCATAAAAATCTACTATCATATGAATAAATATTTCAAATTATATTGCCTAAGATCTATCTCTAAGATGTTCTTTTAAAAACACTGCTATACTTCTCACAATTAAATTTGTTGTTAATTCTTACAGCCTGATGCAATTGCATGCGCTCTACAAATCATCCAGTTCGTTTGCTTCTGTACTTATTCCTTGAAATTTCAAGATTCCTGAAGTTATTTCATTACTAAGTAGAGTATATTTTTATTTCAGTCTATGTACTTCAGTATTAAAAAACAAATTTACATAGATTTGATTTTATCTTAAATAGATATATTGAAATCTATAAAAGCTTGCAATAAAGAATTAAAATATAGGAAGGAGGAAGAAGATTTGATTATAATAATGGCACTTTACTAAATAAGAAAATTTGGTCATAAATCTTAAGAGAATTGAAGGTCAGAATCTAAAACAGGTTCCAGGATTCATAGACATACTAGTTATGGGCCTGGGCTTTAGAGTCATATAGACCCCATTTAAAATCCTCCCATTGCTTCCCCTGGATTTAACTTATTTTTTCTAAGTGTTTAATGAAAAATTGTCTCACTATAGGAGTACTAGTGCAGTGATGACTTCTGTTTTGCTCATATAACAATTGAGGACCAAATACTAAGAATATCATAGACACACACAGTATACTTGGGAAGAGTGCTAGTTTAAAAAGATTATTTATTTCAGTATTCAGTCATTCAGTATTCATTTACTGAAATGACTAGGTCATCTTTGCATCACAGAATCTGCAATCTACAAAAGGTAGAAATATGTTCTGCATAATTCTTTCTAATATAAATAAAAACATTGAAATGTTCCAGTTGTCAGAGATGGAAATAAATATTTTGAATTGTTTTAAAGACTAGTTATTTTCATTCTCTCCTGATTCAAAACTTCTGTGTTTCAGGTCATCCTACTTACAAATTCTTTTTAAAACATTGTATTTTCAATCTATGGGGAATGTAAAACTAAAAATCTCTAGCACTTTGGTGTAATTGACTTTTTAGAAAACCTTAAAATATAAAAGTGCCATTTCTTGTGAAGATTTATAAGCATGTATATATCCTAAATTTTCACATTTTTGTCATGTCTGCATATTTGAGGACATTTATGTTATTTTCATTTTCTAACTTTCTAAAATGTGTATAATGCTTTCTTGTTACATATATGTTTATTCCAAACTCTACAGATCTATGGGGCCTGGAAAGTGGATAAAAACACCCTTATGTTTTGTCCTTGTACATTTCTCCTTTTTGTCTAATTTTGGATATTCTTCAACCAATTTAGTGAGCTGGACATTCAAATTTTACCAGACATGATGGATGGTTTTTACCTCATATTTTAGTCTGACTAAAAGAAGAACTGAATATGTCATTTTTTACAACATTCAGTTGTGAGCAAGAGTATTGTTTTGTTTGTCCTTTAGTAGATTCTTACATTTGGTCTCATGATTAAACATATACATTAACTGTACAGTTGTCTTCCTATGGTCAGACCGGCATTTGGGCTTATTCAATATTTCTTTTGTCCACTTGTTCATTCATGTCTCAGCTTCCCATTGAAGAAATATTAAAAATGACAGTTCCAAATAAGTGTGGTTGGCATGGAATCTCAGAACTTAGTTGACTCTGTTGTAAAAGGTGCATTTATTTCTTTTCTTTGGTATTTAAAAATAGACCTACAAGAATAAAAAAGGAAAATAATAGTGACAAAGTTTAATTAATCTAAGGCAACAAAATGCATAATACTAAATAAAAATCCATAAAAATCCAACAATTAATTATTGTCATGTCTATTATTTACTTACTGCCCACACACAGACACACACACACACACACATACACACACACACACAATGTACTCCCAAAGAGAACCTGGGATAGTTGAAAACAGACATTAATATAATTTCCATGCATACTTTTTATTGAATTTAATTTGTGGTTTTTTTTTTTTTTTTTTTTTTTTTTAAATTTATTTATTATTATTATACTTTAAGTTGTAGGGTACATGTGCATAACGTGCAGGTTTGTTACATATGTATACTTGTGCCATGTTGCTGTGCTGCACCCATCAACTCGTCATTTACATCAGGTATAACTCCCAGTGCAATCCCTCCCCCTCCCCCCTCCCCATGATAGGCCCCGGTGTGTGATGTTCCCCTTCCTGAGTCCGAGTGATCTCATTGTTCAGTTCCCATCTATGAGTGAGAACATGCGGTGTTTGGTTTTCTGTTCTTGTGATAGTTTGCTAAGAATGATGGATTCCAGCTGCATCCAAGTCCCTACAAAGGACTCAAACTCATCCTTTTTTATGGCTGCATAGTATTCCATGGTGTATATGTGCCACATTTTCTTAATCCAATCTGTCACTGATGGACATTTGGGTTGATTCCAAGTCTTTGCTATTGTGAATAGTGCTGCAATAAACATACGTGTGCATGTGTCTTTATAGCAGCATAATTTATAATCCTTTGGGTATATACCCAGTAATGGGATGGCTGGGTCATATGGTACATCTAGTTCTGGATCCTTGAGGAATCGCCATACTGTTTTCCATAATGGTTGAACTAGTTTACAATCCCACCAACAGTGTAAAAGTGTTCCTATTTCTCCACATCCTCTCCAGCACCTGTTGTTTCCTGACTTTTTAATGATTGCCATTCTAACTGGTGTGAGATGGTATCTCATTGTGGTTTTGATTTGCATTTCTCTGATGGCCAGTGATGATGAGCATTTTTTCATGTGTCTGTTGGCTGTATGAATGTCTTCTTTTGAGAAATGTCTGTTCATGTCCTTTGCCCACTTTTTGATGGGGTTGTTTGTTTTTTTCTTGTAAATTTGTTTGAGTTCTTTGTAGGTTCTGGATATTAGCCCTTTGTCAGATGAGTAGATTGCAAAAATTTTCTCCCATTCTGTAGGTTGCCTGTTCACTCTGATGGTAGTGTCTTTTGCTGTGCAGAAGCTCTTTAGTTTAATGAGATCCCATTTGTCAATTTTGGCTTTTGCTGCCGTTGCTTTTGGTGTTTTAGACATGAAATCTTTGCCCATGCCTATGTCCTGAATGGTACTACCTAGGTTTTCCTCTAGGATTTTTATGGTATTAGGTCTAACATTTAAGTCTCTAATCCATCTTGAATTAATTTTCGTATAAGGAGTAAGGAAAGGATCCAGTTTCAGCTTTCTACTTATGGCTAGCCAATTTTCCCAGCACCATTTATTAAATAGGGAATCCTTTCCCCATTTCTTGTTTCTCTCAGGTTTGTCAAAGATCAAATGGCTGTAGATGTGTGGTATTATTTCTGAGGACTCTGTTCTGTTCCATTGGTCTATATCTCTGTTTTGGTACCAGTACCATGCTGTTTTGGTTACTGTAGCCTTGTAGTATAGTTTGAAGTCAGGTAGCGTGATGCCTCCAGCTTTGTTCTTTTGACTTAGGATTGTCTTGGAGATGCGGGCTCTTTTTTGGTTCCATATGAACTTTAAAGCAGTTTTTTCCAATTCTGTGAAGAAACTCATTGGTAGCTTGATGGGGATGGCATTGAATCTATAAATTACCTTGGGCAGTATGGCCATTTTCACAATATTGATTCTTCCTATCCATGAGCATGGTATGTTCTTCCATTTGTTTGTGTCCTCTTTTATTTCACTGAGCAGTGGTTTGTAGTTCTCCTTGAAGAGGTCCTTTACATCCCTTGTAAGTTGGATTCCTAGGTATTTTATTCTCTTTGAAGCAATTGTGAATGGAAGTTCATTCCTGATTTGGCTCTCTGTTTGTCTGTTACTGGTGTATAAGAATGCTTGTGATTTTTGCACATTAATTTTGTATCCTGAGACTTTGCTGAAGTTGCTTATCAGCTTAAGGAGATTTTGGGCTGAGACAATGGGGTTTTCTAAATATACAATCATGTCATCTGCAAACAGGGACAATTTGACTTCTTCTTTTCCTATCTGAATACCCTTGATTTCTTTCTCTTGCCTGATTGCCCTAGCCAGAACTTCCAACACTATGTTGAATAGGAGTGGTGAGAGAGGGCATCCCTGTCTTGTGCCAGTTTTCAAAGGGAATTTTTCCAGTTTTTGCCCATTCAGTATGATATTGGCTGTGGGCTTGTCATAAATAGCTCTTATTATTTTGAGGTACGTTCCATCAATACCGAATTTATTGAGCGTTTTTAGCATGAAGGGCTGTTGAATTTTGTCAAAAGCCTTTTCTGCATCAATTGAGATAATCATGTGGTTCTTGTCTTTGGTTCTGTTTATATGCTGGATTATGTTTATTGATTTGCGAATGTTGAACCAGCCTTGCATCCCAGGGATGAAGCCCACTTGATCATGGTGGATAAGCTTTTTGATGTGTTGCTGAATCCGGTTTGCCAGTATTTTATTGAGGATTTTTGCATCGATGTTCATCAGGGATATTGGTCTAAAATTCTCTTTTTTTGTTGTGTCTCTGCCAGGCTTTGGTATCAGGATGATGTTGGCCTCATAAAATGAGTTAGGGAGGATTCCCTCTTTTTCTATTGATTGGAATAGTTTCAGAAGGAATGGTACCAACTCCTCTTTGTACCTCTGGTAGAATTCAGCTGTGAATCCATCTGGTCCTGGACTTTTTTTGGTTGGTAGGCTATTAATTGTTGCCTCAATTTCAGAGCCTGCTATTGGTCTATTCAGGGATTCAACTTCTTCCTGGTTTAGTCT
Source organism: Macaca mulatta (assembly GCF_049350105.2). NCBI lineage: Eukaryota > Metazoa > Chordata > Mammalia > Primates > Cercopithecidae > Macaca > Macaca mulatta. The sequence goes on from NC_133419.1 coordinate 99,054,930, forward strand.
TGGAAGAGTGTAAGTGTCCAGGAAATTATCCATTTCTTCTAGATTTTCCAGTTTATTTGCGTAGAGGTGTTTATAGTATTCTCTGATGGTAGTTTGTATTTCTGTGGGGTCGGTGGTGATATCCCCTTGATCATTTTTAATTGCGTCGATTTGATTCTTCTCTCTTTTCTTCTTTATTAGTCTGGCTAGTGGTCTGTCAATTTTGTTGATCTTTTCAAAAAACCAACTCCTGGATTCATTGATTTTTTGGAGGGTTTTTTGTGTCTCTATCTCCTTCAGTTCTGCTCTGATCTTAGTTATTTCTTGCCTTCTGCTAGCTTTCGAATGTGTTTGCTCTTGCTTCTCTAGTTCTTTTAATTGCGATGTTAGAGTGTCAATTTTACATCTTTCCTGCTTTCTCTTGTGGGCATTTAGTGCTATAAATTTCCCTCTACACACTGCTTTAAATGTGTCCCAGAGATTCTGGTATGTTGTATCTTTGTTCTCATTGGTTTCAAAGAACATCTTTATTTCTGCCTTCATTTCGTTATGTACCCAGTAGTCATTCAGGAGCAGGTTGTTCAGTTTCCATGTAGTTGAGCGGTTTTGAGTGAGTTTCTTAGTCCTGAGTTCTAGTTTGATTGCACTGTGGTCTGAGAGACAGTTTGTTATAATTTCTGTTCTTGTACATTTGCTGAGGAGTGCTTTACTTCCAATTACGTGGTCAATTTTGGAGTAAGTATGATGTGGTGCTGAGAAGAATGTATATTCTGTTGATTTGGGGTGGAGAGTTCTATAGATGTCTATTAGGTCTGCTTGCTGCAGAGATGAGTTCAATTCCTGGATATCCTTGTTAACTTTCTGTCTCGTTGATCTGTCTAATGTTGACAGTGGAGTGTTGAAGTCTCCCATTATTATTGTATGGGAGTCTAAGTCTCTTTGTAAGTCTCTAAGGACTTGCTTTATGAATCTGGGTGCTCCTGTATTGGGTGCATATATATTTAGGATAGTTAGCTCTTCCTGTTGAATTGATCCCTTTACCATTATGTAATGGCCTTCTTTGTCTCTTTTGATCTTTGATGGTTTAAAGTCTGTTTTATCAGAGACTAGTATTGCAACCCCTGCTTTTTTTTGTTCTCCATTTGCTTGGTAAATCTTCCTCCATCCCTTTATTTTGAGCCTATGTATGTCTCTGCGTGTGAGATGGGTCTCCTGAATACAGCAGACTGATGGGTCTTGACTCTTTATCCAGTTTGCCAGTCTGTGTCTTTTAATTGGAGCATTTAGTCCATTTACATTTAAGGTTAATATTGTTATGTGTGAACTTGATCCTGCCATTATGATATTAACTGGTTATTTTGCTCATTAGTTGATGCAGTTTCTTCCTAGCCTCAATGGTCTTTACATTTTGGCATGTTTTTGCAATGGCTGGTACCGGTTGTTCCTTTCCATGTTTAGTGCTTCCTTCAGGATCTCTTGTAAGGCAGGCCTAGTGGTGACAAAATCTCTAAGCATTTGCTTATCTGTAAAGGATTTTATTTCTCCTTCACTTATGAAACTTAGTTTGGCTGGATATGAAATTCTGGGTTTAAAATTCTTTTCTTTAAGAATGTTGAATATTGGCCCCCACTCTCTTCTGGCTTGGAGCGTTTCTGCTGAGAGATCTGCTGTTAGTCTGATGGGCTTCCCTTTGTGGGTAACCCGACCTTTCTCTCTGGCTGCCCTTAAGATTTTTTCCTTCATTTCAACTTTGGTGAATCTGGCAATTATGTGTCTTGGAGTTGCTCTTCTCGAGGAGTATCTTTGTGGCCTTCTCTGTATTTCCTGGATTTGAATGTTGGCCTGCCCTACTAGGTTGGGGAAGTTCTCCTGGATGATATCCTGAAGAGTGTTTTCCAACTTGGTTCCATTTTCCCCCTCACTTTCAGGCACCCCAATCAGACGTAGATTTGGTCTTTTTACATAATCCCATACTTCTTGCAGGCTTTGTTCATTTCTTTTTCTTCTTTTTTCTTTTGGTTTCTCTTCTCGCTTCATTTCATTCATTTGATCCTCAATCGCTGATACTCTTTCTTCCAGTTGATCGAGTCGGTTACTGAAGCTTGTGCATTTGTCACGTATTTCTCGTGTCATGGTTTTCATCTCTTTCATTTCGTTTAGGACCTTCTCTGCATTAATTACTCTAGCCATCAATTCTTCCACTTTTTTTTCAAGATTTTTAGTTTCTTTGCGCTGGGTACGTAATTCCTCCTTTAGCTCTGAGAAATTTGATGGACTGAAGCCTTCTTCTCTCATCTCATCAAAGTCATTCTCCGTCCAGCTTTGATCCGTTGCTGGCGATGAGCTGCGCTCCTTTGCCGGGGGAGATGCGCTCTTATTTTTGGAATTTCCAGCTTTTCTGCCCTGCTTTTTCCCCATCTTTGTGGTTTTATCTGCCTCTGGTCTTTGATGATGGTGATGTACTGATGGGGTTTTGGTGTAGGTGTCCTTCCTGTTTGATAGTTTTCCTTCTAACAGTCAGGACCCTCAGCTGTAGGTCTGTTGGAGATTGCTTGAGGTCCACTCCAGACCCTGTTTGCCTGGGTATCAGCAGCAGAGGCTGCAGAAGATAGAATATTTCTGAACAGCGAGTGTACCTGTCTGATTCTTGCTTTGGAAGCTTCCTCTCAGGGGTGTACTCCACCCTGTGAGGTGTGGGGTGTCAGACTGCCCCTAGTGGGGGATGTCTCCCAGTTAGGCTACTCAGGGGTCAGGGACCCGCTTGAGCAGGGAGTCTGTCCCTTCTCAGATCTCAACCTCCGTGTTGGGAGATCCACTGCTCTCTTCAAAGCTGTCAGACAGAGTCGTTTGCGTCTGTGCAGAGGTGTCTGTGTGTCTTAGTTTACTGTGCCCTGTCCCCAGAGGTGGAGTCTACAGAGACAGGCAGGTTTCCTTGAGCTGCTGTGAGCTCCACCCAGTTCGAGCTTCCCAGCAGCTTTGTTTACCTACTTAAGCCTCAGCAATGGCGGGCGCCCCTCCCCCAGCCTCGCTGCTGCCTTGCCGGTAGATCACAGACTGCTGCGCTAGCAACGAGGGAGGCTCCGTGGGTGTGGGACCCTCCCGGCCAGGTGTGGGATATGATCTCCTGGTGTGCCTGTTTCCTAAAGCGCAGTATTGGGGTGGGAGTTACCCGATTTTCCAGGTGTTGTGTGTCTCAGTTCCCCTGGCTAGGAAAAGGGACTCCCTTCCCCCTTGCGCTTCCCAGGTGAGGCAATGCCTCTCCCTGCTTCAGCTCTGGCTGGTCGGGCTGCAGCAGCTGACCAGCTCTGATCGTCCGGCACTCCCCAGTGAGATGAACCCAGTACCTCAGTTGAAAATGCAGAAATCACCGGTCTTCTGTGTCGCTCGCGCTGGGAGTTGGAGACTGGAGCTGCTCCTATTCGGCCATCTTGCTCCGCCTCCCTAATTTGTGGTTTTTACAAGTATTATAATTCTTTGTCTTGATGGGCCTTGTATGGTTCACAAATTGCATGCGACTGATCTTGGCAGCATAATATCCAAATGTAAAATAAATGAACTTTAATTTTATATATTTAAATTATTAAAGAAATGAATTATTAATTTAAAGCATACTTATATATGAAGCTGATGTCATTTTTTCCTGCCATAGTGTCTCTGTGTTAAGAGTTTTGTTAGTGGGCTTTCTTGAGTTTTTAAGTAAAATTTAATTTTAAAAAGTATGAGTGTCTTTTTGTTTCTGATTTTGTTTTACAATACCTAGATATGGTAAGACATCTTAAAGTCTGATTTTTAAGTAATGGTGCAATGGATTCTCAAGCATAAATTTTTAGGAAGGCTTTTACACATACAAATAATTTCCATTTATGTAAATTGCCAAATTATTTCTCAAACAATTTTACATTTGAACTTAAGAGCAGTATTCTGTCTAAGAGGAAAGACAGTTTTTTTGATTCCCTATTATAGATATGGAGAATTAGAATTTAATAGGGATAGTTCACCAAATCCCACACAAAACTTAAATTTGTGGCTCAAAAACAATGACATTTCCACTGCAATTGTTATATTTGATGTGATTGGTGTCTAATTTTTATTTGCTTCTGAGGATTAATGAAAGTCCAAATGGAAGATATTAAAATCTTCTGAGCTACTGTGTGGCAGTTACAATTTATTATCTGTTTTCAAAGTTGTATTTCCCAAAATCATGGTGTTTTGATAGGATATAGATATTTATAGGATTTCTCCAAAAACTGACATTTAATTCAACTCATCAATTATTTAACTCCTAATGTATGGCAGCACTCTTCTAGGCACTGTGAGAAAAAGTATTTTTGGCCGGGCGCGGTGGCTCAAGCCTGTAATCTCAGCACTTTGGGAGGCCGAGACGGGCGGATCACGAGGTCAGGAGATCGAGACCATCCTGGCGAACACGGTGAAACCCCGTCTCTACTAAAAAATACAAAAAAAAAAACTAGCCGGGCGAGGTGGCGGGCGCCTGTAGTCCCAGCTACTCGGGAGGCTGAGGCAGGAGAATGGCGTAAACCCGGGAGGAGGAGCTTGCAGTGAGCTGAGATTCGGCCACTGCACTCCAGCCTGGGCGACAGAGCCAGACTCCATCTCAAAAAAAAAAAAAAAAAAAAGTATTTTTAATCAAATAATTTTTATTATGTTGAACAAATTGGCCAGGCACAGTGGCTCACACTTGTAATCCCAGCACTTTGGGAGGCCGAGGCGGGTGGATCACCTGAGTTCAGGAGTTTGAGACCAGCCTGGCCAACATAGTGAAACCCCATCTCTACTAAAAATACAGAAATTAGCTGGGCGTGTAGTCCCAGCTACTTGGGAAGCTGAGGCAGGAGAATCATTTGAACCTGGGAGGCAAAGGTTGCAGTGAGCCCAGACTGCTCCATGGCACTCTAGCCTGGGCAACAGAGTAAGACTCTATCTACAAACAAACAAACAAAACAAACAAAACAAACAAACAAAAAAATTAGCTTGAGGAGAATTTTTTTTTTTTTTTTTAATAATCAACATTGCAAGCGTGACACAACTAGTATTACCTATTAAAAGTTTTTAAAAATTCCTGTTAGGGAATACATTTGGGCGTGGTACCTATTATGCTAAAGGCAAGAAATCCAGACATTTTTATAGACAGAAAAATGACATATTGAATGGTGCGTTTTCTGAAACCTGATCATGTGCAGTACCTATAAAATAGATCAACTGTATGCAAGTGGAGGACACATCTTAGTGTCTTATCCCCACAGAAAGGAGATTGAACAAGAGAATGCATGAATGCTGTAGTTTGTAGACGTGGAGTCTGGGGAGCATAAAACAAAGAAGAATGAAAAATAATACAAGTGTTCCAGAATCTTCTGAAAGAATGTGGATAAACCTGTCTCAGTACTTTCTACCTGAGTAACCGAAGACAGGAACACACATTCACCTTTTTCTCTACTGTGCAATGACTAACTATGATGTGTTCACTTCTCCATGCTTCTAGGCTGCACATACATGAGTGTCACGTGTGTTCCTAGAGGCATCCTGCATAGTGGATCAGAGAAGTCCTGGTGTAGAAAATAGGCGGTGCATGCTTCAGCGGAGGGAAACTTTGGCTACATCTTTATAAAGTTAGTGATAGTGACAATGGCTAGTATAAAGAGGGGGCCAGTAGGATGTGAGATGGATCCCAAGACATTTTCAATACACACCATAGGAAGGCAGATTTAGAAGATATCTCAGCAGCCCTAATTTTAATGGTAATGATCAGACCTCTTAACTCATTCAGTAGAAATTTCCCTCAGAATCTGCTTTATACCCTGGAAGTTGTGTCACAAAGAAGAATCAGAAACATACCTCAAAGAATTCAAAACAAATTAAGAGAGAAACAAACTGTGAAAAACTGAAAAGTATTGTCATGGAGATTAAAATATAAAAATAGCAAGGACAGAAACTTAGCTAAATCTGAATATAATACAATTAAAAATGTAAGTGTCTAAACAAGTTTAATAAATATTTTGTAAATTGAAGGTGACTATGCAAATCTTGTTGGCATAAAACCTGATTCTTGGACTGAGCTTTTAGAAGGTAAGGTTCATATTTAAATTAAAGTAGGAAGACATAGTTAAAAGAATACTAATATGGCACAGCAGTAGAATATGATGCTATTGTATGAAAATTTACTCAGTAATAATGGTGTAAGATTCAAAGGCAATTGGCGTGCATGAGTATAAATTACAAACTCTTAAATTCAAGAAGAAATAAAATTAATGATCTCAAAATCTAGAGCATCAGAAATGTTAAAATCCAATGAAATAATGGAGTCTTTGCAAAATGTATACTTCAAAATTTGCATGGTGATGTTATTTACTGAGAATAGCTTACCAAAAAGTATTTTCTACCATGATAAAATATACAAAAGGCCTTGTCCCATAATCAGCTTTATTCAATTGAAATACGTAAAATCAATTTATTTCTAGAAATGAGAATTAGAAGTGTAATGCACATCACTAAATAAGTGAATGCACTTTGATTTCGCAGTGAATTTTTTTCTAAATTTGGTAGAAATTTAGTTAATCCAAATTTTTCTAAATTTGGTAGCCAAAGCCTCCATCCGCTGAAGCATGCACCACTTATTTTCTACACCAGGACTTCTCTGATCCACTATGCAGGATGCCTGTAGGTACACACGTGACACTCATGTATGTGCAGCCTAGAAACATGGAGAAGTGAACATATCATAAGGCAGTCATTGCACAGTAGAGAAAAAGGTGAATGTATGCTCCTGTCTTTGGTTACTCAGGTAGAACGTACTGAGACACGTTTATCCACATTCGTTCAGAAGATTCTGGGACACTTACATTATTTTTCATTCTTCTTTGTTGTCAAGCTCAGACAAATTATATACAAATTACTGAAAATAAGTAGTTAATATAAGCCTGAATGGATAAAGTGTTACACTTACTAAAATAATCCATAACCAATCAGATTAAGCAGCTTTTTTCTACTGAGATGTTAAAGTGTTGATTAAAGGAGGGACATTATTGAATGGGGAAAGAACACAACTAAAACCTCATATTTGTTTTGTTGTATGTTCTCATTACAGTGCACTGCACATGTAAGAAATATATCACAAGTGTTTAATAAAAATGCTATTCAGAGCATATTTAGGCAAAATGAGAGTTAAAATATTAAATAAAGAGGAATCTATTTTCATCAATGAGCCTAAAATTTATTAAATTTTTGAATATTATTAAAATGTTATATAAGTCAGAAAGTAATATAAATGTAAGGCTAGAACTAACATTTACTAAAAATATTTTTATAAACATTTTATATGTATTATCTCATTTAATCCTAATAACAAATCCAAAGGGAAGTATATTATTATCTTCATTGTTCAGAGAAGAATATTAGGCTTACCACAAGTAATAAGTTGCTCATAATAATGTATATTAGAAGAGCCTAGATTTATACCTGACAGCCTGACCACTACATTGTAGCGATACATTAAACTATTTGTTTTCCCAAAAGCCATTCAAGAGCAAGTTATTTTGTTTCCATGTAATTGCGTGGTTTTTGAGAGATCTTCTTGGTATTGATTCATATTTTTATTCCATTTTGGTCTGAGAGTATGCTTGCTATAATTTTGATTTTTTAAAATTTATTGAGACTTACTTTATGGCTGAGCCTGTGGTCAATCTTAGAGTATGTCCTATGTGCAGATGAAAAGAGTGTATATTCTGTGGTTATTAGATGAAGTATTCTGTAAATGACTATCAGGTCTAACTGGTCAAGTATAGAAATTAAGTCTACAATTTCTTTGTTAGTTTTCTGCCTTGATGATCTGTCTAATGCTGTCAGTGGAGTGTCGAAGTCCCTCATTATTATTGTGTGGTTGTTTAAGTCTTTTTATGGATCTACAAGTACTAGTTTTATAAATATGGGTGCTCCAATGTTTGATGTGTATATATTGAGGATAGTTAAGTCTTCTTGTTGAATTGAATACCTTACCATTATGTAATGCCCTACTTAGTCCTTTTTAACCATTGTTAGTTCAAAGTCTGTTTTATCTAGTATGAGAATAGTGATCACTGCTCTTTTTTATTTCTTTGTTTTCCATTAGTGTGCTAGATCTTTCTCACTTTACATTGGGACTGTGGGTGTCATTATCTGCAGGATGGGTCTCTTGAAGACAGCAGATGATTTTTTGTTTTTTAATCCAACATGCCAAATTGTACCTTTCAAGTGGGGCATTTAAAACATTACATTCAAGGTTAATATTGTTATTTGAGATTTTGTTTCTGTAGTAGTACTGTAAGCTGATTGCTTTGTATTCTCAATTGTGCAGTTGCTTTATAGTGTCTGTAGGCTATGTACCTAAATGTGATTAAAAAAAAAAAAACCCTCAACAAACTAGGCATTGAAGGAACCTATCTCAAAATAATAAGAGTCATATATAACAAGCTCAAAGCCAACATCGTACAGAGTGGACTAAAGCTGGAACCATTCCCCTGAAGAACTAGAACAAGATAAGGAAGCTCTCTGTCACCAATTCTGTTCAACATAGTACTGGAAGGCTTATCCAGAGTAGTCAGGCAAGAGAAGGAAATAAAAAGCATCCAAATAGGAAAATAAAATATCAAACTATCTTTACTGATGATATGATTTTATATCTAGACAGCTCTAAAGACTACACCAAAAGTCTCCTAGAACTGACAAATGACTTCAGTAATGTCTCAGGATATCAAATCAATGTACAAAAATGAATACCATTTCTATACAATGATGACATTCAAACTGAGAGTGAAATCAAGAAAGCAATCTCTTTTGTAAGAGTCAAAATCAAAACACTTAAGAGTACATCTAAGAAAGGAGATGAAAAATCTCTACAGGGAAAACTACAAAACACTGTTGAAGGAAGTCATAAATGACACAAACAAACAGAAAAGCATTTCATGCTTATGGATTGGAAGAATCAATGTCTTTAAAACGACCACACTTCCCAAAGCAATCTAGAGATTCAACACCATTCCTATAAAATTAATGAAGACATTTTTCACACAATTAGGGGGAAAAAACTAATCTAAAATTCACATGGAACTAAAAAGAGCCCAAATAGCCAAAGCAATCCTAAGCAAAAAGAACAAATCTAGAGGCATCACATTACCTGACTTAAAACTATACTACGAGGATACAGTAACTAAAGCAGCAAGGTACTGGTACAAAAATAGACACGTAGACCAACAGAACAGAATAGAAAACCCAGAATTAAAGCTGCATACCTACAACCATCTGACATTTGACAAAACTGATAAAAATGAGCAGTGGAGAAACGTCTTCTTATTCAATCAATAGTGCTGTATATGGCTAGCCATATGCAGAAGAATGAAACTGGACCCCCACCCTTCATCATACACAAACATTACTGCAGTATAGATTAAAGAGTCAGTAAGACCAAAAACTATAAAAATCCTAGAAGAAAACCTAGGAAATTTCCTTCCTGATTTGGCCTTGGCAGAGAATAAATGGCTAAATCCTTAAAAACAATTGCAACAACCAAAAATAAATGACAAGTGGGAACTAATTAAACTAAAGAGCTTCTGCGCAGAAAAAAAAAGTCGTCAACAAAGTAAAAAGATAACCTACAGAATGAGATAAATACTTGAAAGCTATGCTTGCAAAAAGGATCTAATATTCAGAATCTAAAAGGAACGAATAAATCAACAAGCAAAAAACAAATAACGCCATGATAAAGTGGACAAAAGATGTGAACAGACATATCTCAAAATAAGATATACAAGTTACCAACAAAGAAATGAAAAAAAGGCTTATCATCAACAATCATCAGAGAAATGCAAATCAAAACCTTAATGTGATACTATCTTATACAAGTCAGAATGACCATTATTAAACAGTCAAAAAATAACAGATATTAGTGAGAATGCAGAGAAAAGGGAACACTTATACATTGTTGGTGGGTATATAAATTATTACAGCCATTGTGGTTAATTTCTCAGAGAACTTAAAATAGAACTATCATGTGATCCAGCAATCCTGTTACTGTTACTGTGTATGTGTCAAAAGTAAAATAAATAATTCTACCAAAAACAGACATATGTCCACATGTTTATTACAGCAATATTCACAATAAGAAAGACATGGAATCAACCTAGATGCTCATCAATAGTAGATTGGATAAAGAAAATGAGGTACATATATGTGATGGAATAAAAATCTAGTCATAAAAAGGAACAAAATAATGTCCTTTACAGCAACATGAATGCAGCTGGAGGTTATTATCCTAAGCAAACTAATGCAGAAACAGAAAATTCAATTCTGCATGTTCTCATTTTTAGGTGGAAGCTAAACATTAGGTACTCATGGACATAAAGATAGGAACAATAAACACTGGGGACTTCAGCAGTGGGATGAGAGGGATGGGGGCAAGTGTTGGAAAACTGCTGCTGTTCACCACCTGGGTGATGGGTTCAATCATGCACCATCTAAATCAACGTTGAAAAATAAAATAATAGTCATCCTAAAATAATATAAATTTAAAATAATTGTTTCAAAAACTCCAAAGTCAAAAATATTTATGTTAGTTTTTTTGAAGGCAGAAAAACATGTATCTTTAGATCTAAGAAAATGAGGACTTTTGGGAAAAAAAATCTCTGGATATTCAGGAAGAGTGAAAGAATAAAATCAGAATCTTTCAGATAGTATTCCTGTAATTCAGGGTGTTAAAGGTACTTTAGAGTTTTTAACTTGAAGTTGGGCGCAGTGGCTCATGCCTGTAATTCCAGCACTTTGGGAGGCCAAGGTGGGTAGATTACTTGAGGTCAGGAGTTGGAAACTAGCCTGGCCAACATGGTGAAACACCATCTCTACTAAAACTACAAAAATCAGCTGGGTGTGGTGGTGGGTGAATCGCTTGAACCTGGGAGACAGAAGTTTCAGTGAGATGAGATCTCACCACTGCACTCCAGCATGGGTGACAGAACAAGACTTCATCTAAAAACAAAAGAAAATTAAAATTAAAAATAAATAAAACTTGAAAAAGTCACAAAAAAATGAATTCTTGTGAAAGCTATTATACCAGAAAATCTACCTCTTGTAAATTATGGAAGGATAAGAAAAATGAAAATGATCAATACTAATAGAAAAATAGTAGAAATGTAATCATGAATGGTTGTCAAAAACTGATTTTTAACTTTATATTAAACTCTTTATGTTTCTGATATACATATTTTTGTACATCATTTGAATACTTTTTTACTACAACTTCACAATCAAGTGTTGTTCAGAAACCTTGATTTTTTAACTTTATATGCTTGAGGTATTTTTATATCCTTCTTATATGAACTTGTGATGAAAGATTTTCTTAAAATTTTTTATGATTTTTGTTGTTTTTATTTACCTTTTCGCTTATCACTTATCACTGTTTACCTTTTCACTTATCATTATTCTTTGGAAGAGCAGTTTAAATGGAAAATCTAAGTGTCTTGTGACACTACTGACTCATGGGTACCTTTCGGGCATTTATTCTGTGGCAGAAAAAATGAGGTCATTGTCTTCTACATTTTGTACATGTACAGTGAAGTGGATTGAGAATATATGTCAAAAAGTGAAATAATCTTTGCATAACTTTGAGCAAATATCTAGAGGCTATTGAATTTTTTTGGCTAAAGAAAAATGTTACTGCTAAAGTTTTAGAATATTTGGAAAAATAGTTTGTTTTGTTTTGTTTTGTTTTGACGGAGTGTCACTCTGTCGCCAGGCTGGAGTGCAATGGAGTGATCTCAGCTCACTGCAACCTCCACCTCCTGGGTTCAAGCGATTCTCCTGCCTCAGCCTCATGAGTAGCTGGGACTATGGGCACATGGCACAACCCCAGCTAATTTTTGTATTTTTAGTAGAGACAGTGTTTCACCATGTTGTTCAGAAAGGTCTCTACCTCTTGACCTGGTGATCTACCTGCCTTGGCCTCCCAAAGTGCTTGGATTAAAGGCGTGAGCCACCGCACCTGGCCCAGAAAAACAGTTCTAAGGAAAAATTATAGTACTGCATTATTACATAAAATTTTTGCCTGTTATCTCTAATAACTGCCAGCAAAAGAGGACTATAATAAAATAATCCCCTCTGTAGATGAATACACACAACAGAAGTTCCCATTTTTAAATAAAAATAATAGGCAAATGGCATCACTATATATGGAATATAAGCAATAAATATTCCTTTAGACTTTCAATTTGCATAAATTGTATCACGGAATGTTTCCTGTATGGTGATGGCTTTGCATTCAGTTGTAGGTAAGCCAATCGTTATTATTGGACAAAACTGTGACGTCTGTACTTCTGCAAATGGAACAACAGTCAGAGCATAGTAGAAAAAAAATGACTGATATGTAGAATACCAGGCATTTCTAGAGCAGCAATTTAATATTTTATCCCCAGAAGGAAACCTAAGAACTGCAGGATAAGATAGAGCTTAAGATTGTTTTTGAGAAGAATTACGGAATTAAATGGGACTCATAGAATCAATGATGGTTAGTGAAAGAAAGGAAGTAATTAATTATGGAGAAGAGCACAATCTTTGTCAGTTTGGTTCCTAAATTTAATGAAATATTTATGATGCTATCCAGTTTACAAAAGATTATTTTCTCTGGCACGATGATTCAGAACAACATGGTTCAAACACAGATGTGGTGGAGTTTTTTGTGCATAATAAAATTTTATAAAGCACGTCCAAAAAATATGATACATGTAACCATTGGAGGAGTGAGAGACTTACATGAATAATACCTGCAGTTAAAATAAGAGTAAGAGAATTCACACTGATTAATTTTCCAGAGATGATAATTCTGCAAATAGTCTTTACCCATAAAACTCTCAAGTACATTTGAGACCATAGTAAGTGTTTAACTGGCTGAGGGCATATGGATTTTTAAGACATTATTTCAGAGAACACCAAATTGTATCAATATTGTAAGTAACGTGGCTGGAAAAGAGAGAGATTTTGCAATTTTGCATGTGTAAACACTTGTTAGAGAAGTCAATTTTGTTCCTTAGCAATATTTTTAATGTTTAATAATGTTTTATGGATAAATGATTTAACTATGAAATAATAATTCCAATATAAATTATAATCAGAAAGTTTGAGATGAAAGCAATTCCTAATTTGGGGCATGCTAGAGAATACATTCAAAAATATTCTGCATTATTTGAAAGAAGTCAGCATAAGTACTATAATAATTCAATTTACAAATAAGATAAAATTAAAAGGTATTTCAATAAAATGTTAGCAAAGAGAAGACAATTATTTCAAGTTCTTTAGAGAAGATACTAATATAGATAACAACCACATTACACATAAATTATATAAAGGCACATTATTTAATGAAAATTGATTTTAAATACAATTAAAATAGTTAAAGGGAGACTTAAAAAAATACAGATGCCAATATATAGGCAGAAAAGAAGATAACACTCTTAAGAATTTCAATTTTAAAAATTATCATTGGCCGGGCGCAGTGGCTCACGTCTGTAATCCCAGCACTTTGGGAGGCCGAGGCGGGCTGATCATGAGTTCGAGACCATCCTGGCTAACATGGTGAAACCCTGTCTCTACTAAAAATACAAAAAATTAGCTGGGTGTGGCAGCATGCGCCTGTAGTCCCAGCTACTCGGGAGGCTGAGGCAAGAGAATGGCGGGAACCCAGGAGGCGGAGCTTGCAGTGAGCCCAGATTGTGCCACTGCACTCCAGCCTGGGAGAGAGAGCAGACTCCGTCTCAAAAAAAAAAAAAAAAAAAATATATATATATATATATATATAGTTATTATTATTTGAGACAGGGTCTCACTCTGTCACTCAGGCTGGAGTACAGTGACATGATCACAGCTCACTGCAGCCTTGACCTCTCGGGCTCAAGTGATCCTCCCACCTCAGCCCTGCAAGTAGCTGACACTACAGGTGCATTCCACCTTGCCTGGCTAATTTTTGTATTTTTTGTAGAGACGGGGTTTCATCATGTTGCCCGGGTTGGTCTTGAACTCCTGAACTCAAGCAGTCTGCCAACCTTGGCCTCCCAAAATGTTGAGATTGTAGATGTGAACCATTATCCTCCACAACTATAGGCATTTTAGAAGGGCTTTAATGTATAAAATTTGTTATAAAAATGGATAGGCTATAAGTAGAAAAAAGTGAGGTTACCTCCAAGACTGAACCAGGAAGAAATTGAATCCCAGAACAGGCCAATAATGAGTTCCATAATTGAACCAGTAATAAAAAGCTTACCAACCAAAAGAAACCCTGGGGCAGATAGATTCACAGCCAAATTCTACCAGACATATAAAGAAGAGCTGGTACAATTCATACTGAAACTGTCTCCCAAAATTAAGGAACTTATTCCCTGGGGCCAGCATCCTCCTGATAACAAAACCTGGCAGAGATACAGCAAAAAAGAAAAGAGAAAACTTTAGACCAATATTCTTGATGAACATAGATGCAAAATTTCTTAACAAAATACTAGCAGACCAAGTGCAACAACATATCAAAAAACTGATTCACCATGATCATATTGGTTGTAAGGGGGATGCAAGGTTGGTTCAACATTCACAAATCAATAAATGTAATTTATCACAGAAAGAGAACTAATAACACAAACCTACATGGTTATCTAAATAGATGCAGGAAAGGCTTTTGATAAAATGCAACATCACTTTATATTAAAGATCTTTAATAAACTATGCATTGAAGAAACATATTTCAAAATAATAACAGCCATCTATGACATCATACTAAATGAGAAAAAGCTGGAAGAATTGCCCTTGAAAACTGGAGCAAGAAAATAATGCCCTTTCCCACTACTCCTATTCAATTTAGTACTGAAAATATTGGCCAGAGCAATCAGGGAGCAGGAAGAAATAAAACACATCTAAATAGGAAGAGAGGAAGTCAAACTATCCCTGTTTACAGACAACATGATTCTTTATCTAGAAAACCCCATAGTCTTTGCCCAAAAGTTCTTTGGTCTGATAAACAACTTCAGTAAAGTTTTAGGATACAAAATCAGTAGCATTCCTATACACCAACAACATCCAAGCTGAAAGCCAAATCAGGAATTCAACCCAATTCGCAATTAACATAAAAATAATAAAATACCTAGGAATACAGCTAACCAGGGAAGTAAAAGATCCCTACAACAAGAATTACAAAACATTGCAAAAGGAAATCAGAGAAAACACAAACAAATGGAAAAACATTCCATACTCATGGATAGGAAGAATCAGTGTTGTTAAAATGGCCATCCCATACTGCCCAAAGCAATTAACAGATTCATTGCTACTCCTATCAAACTACCAAAGAAATTCTTCATAGAATTAGAAAAAAGAACTATTTAAAAATTCATATAGAACCAAAATAGAACCTGAATAACCAAGGCAATCTTAAGCAAAAAGCACAAAGCTGGAGGCATCACATTACCTGACTTCAATCTATACTACAAGGCTACAGTAACCAAAACAGCATGGTACTGGTACAAAAGCAGGCACATAGACAAATGGAGCAGAATAGAGAGCCCAGAAATAATGCTACACCTACAACCATCTGATCTTCAGCAAAGCAATCAGGAAAGGACTCCTTATTCAATAAATGGTGCTGGGAAAACTGGATAGCCATATGCAGGAGACTGAAACTGGACCCCTTCTGTACTACATATCCAAAAATCAACTCAGGATAGACTAGACTGAAAAGTAAAGCCTAATAATATAAAAACTCAGGAAGATTCAGAAATACAATTCTGAATACAGAACCTGGCAAATATTTCATGACAAAGATGCCAAAAGCAATTGCAACAAAAGCAAAAATTGACAAAAAGGATCTAATTAAACTAAAGAGCTTCTGCAGAGCAAAAGAAACTATCAAGAGTAAAAGACAACCTGCAGAATGGGAGAAAATATTTGCAAACTCTGCATCTGACAAAGGTCTAATGTCCAGAATCTATAAGGAACTTACACAAATTTGCAAGCAAAAAACAAGCAACCACATTAAAAAGTGGACAAAGAACATGAACAGACATTTTTCAGAAGAAGACATACATATGGCCAACAAGCATAAGAAAACAATGCTCAACATCACTAATTATTAGAGAAATGCAAATAATAACCATAATAAGAAACCGTCTCACACCAGTCAGAATGACTACTATTAAAAAGTAAAAAAACCTAACAGGTGCTGGCAAGGTTGTGGAGAAAAGGGAGCACTTATATACTCCTGGTGGGAGTGTAAATTGTTTCAGACATTGTGGAAAGCAGTGTGGTGATTCCTCAAAAACTTAAAACAAAATTACCATTCAACCCAGCAATGTCATTATTGAGTATATACCCACCAGGATATATATTGTTCTACCCTGAAGACTCATGCACACATATATTAATTGCCGGACTTTTTACAATAGCAAAGACATGAAATCAACCTAAATGCTCATCAATGTTAGATGGGATAAAAATAAAATATGGTTCATACACCATGAAATATTATGCAGCCATAAAAAAGAATGGGATCATGTCCTTTGCAGTAACATAGATGGAGCTGGAGGTCATTATCCTAAGGAAACTAATGCAGGAGATCATTATCCTAAAGAAACTAATGCAGGAAACATTACCAAGTACTTCATATTTTCACTTATTAGTGGGAATTAAACAATGAGAACACATGACAAAAAGAGAGCAACAACAGATACGAGGACCTACTTGAGGATGGAGGGTGGGAGGTTGGAGAGATTCAGAAAAAAATAACTGTTGAGTACTATGCTTGATACCTGGGCGATGAAATAATCTGTATACCAAACCCACAAGGCGTGCAGTTTACCTATATAACAAACTTCTACATGTACCCATGCACCCAAAATAAAAGCTAAAATAAAAGCAAGAAAGGAAAAGTGTGGTTACCAAGAGAGGAGAAACTATAGTAAACACCAGCCTTCATCCCGCCAGGAAAAATAACAGGGAACACTGCCCAAAGCCATATATGCCAGTGAGGCTTCTGGAGCATCTACCTAGTGCTGTATCTATTGGAATCACCATTGCTGAAGCTTTGCAGGAGCCACAAGTCTAGCCCCATTAGGCAAGGCAGGCCTGGCAGCCTGAAATTGCCCAAAGCTTTTACTGCTATAGTTACTGCAGAAGTCAGAGTCTATGGGCACTCTACTATTGAGATTAATGTGGTGCTGACTGTTGTTGCTTCTGCTGCCTGATGCAGGTCCATGGGTGCTATACTTCTGACTGAGGCTACTGGGATTCACTTCAACTGTGTTTTTTTTTTTTTTTTTTTTTTTTTTTGACACAACAGTGCCTAAATAAGAAGCTGTCGTGGCTGCTACTGGACACATGAATAGAACCAAAAAAGTACACATTTTCTCTTCTCCTCCCACCTTCCAATCTTCCTTCAGTACCTCCCATTGGTTGGCAAGGGAACATGAGAAATGTAGTTTTCAGCCTTCTAAACTCCAGTGATATGGAAGAGAACATGTAAAGGCATAAATTAAGATAAAACCCAAAGACAAATAATAAACATACAATGTACAGTGCCTCCATTGCATTTATAAAAGTTATAAATACGTGGGAAATCAATTATGTCATCTGAGTTGACTGAAATGTTATTTCTAGTAGGCTTGATATAATGGCTGGCAGGGGTAAGAAGCAGGGAGAGGAAAATAATACGGTTGCAAAATAAGAAAAGTTTAGAGGCCTGGTGTAGTGGCTCACCCCTGTTATCCCAGCACTTTGGGAGGCCGAGGTGGGTGGATCACAAGGTCAGGAGATCAAGACCATCCTGGCCAACATGGTGAAACCCCATCTTTACTAAAAATACAAAACGTAGCCAGGCATAGTGGCGGGCACCTGCAGCCCCAGCTACTCAGGAGGCTGAAACAGGAGAATTGCTTGAACCCAGGAGGCGAAGATTGCAGTGAGCCAAGATTGCGCCACTGCACTCCAGCCTGGGCAACAGAGTCAGACTCTGTGTCAAAAAAAAAAAAAAAAAAAAGTTTAGAAAACAAGAGGGTCAACATTCTGGGACCCAAAATACTCACTCTAAATTTTAGTGTAAATTAACCTGAAAAAAGAAATAAAGAAATAAAGAATAGCAAAATGAAATTAGGCCTAGAAGATGGACAGATGCTGCATGGATTTAGGACACAGAAAGACACTGGGGCACATACTGGGTAATGGGCAAGATCATGTGACTGTAGCAAAATCTTTTCAACTGTTATCTATAACACTTGAAGCTCTGAAAGCCAAAGGAAAAAAATTTCAGCTTGAGGTCCTGAAATTCTGTAAACAATGGAGCTTTATTAGTACTCTCCAAAATTACGTTTCTTAATCCTACCTGGCCTACCTCATTTCTGGTACTTCCTTTACATGCCTAAAATTTATTTCATAAATTACATAACCTAATTAACTCCACTTTTTTTAAAAAATCACTGAGAATCCAATAACACAAATATAAAAGGTAAATAGGATCAAGGAAAATCATTATAATATACATTACATATATAATAGTTCAGGTATGAAAGCAGTAGAAGACCCAATAAAGAGATATTAAAGCCTGTTGTGTTATATATTTCCTGCTTCCCTCCCCATAGCTACACTCCATACTTACACATCATGCTTTATGTTTGAGAGAAATGACTCAGATATATAATTCAGCTGTTTTGCTTTCTGACTTCTGCTGGAATTTGTCAATACAACACACCAGCAGGTGTCAAAGGCAGGGAGAAAAAGGTGTGGCATTTATTTATTATTATTCGAGACTATTTATTTATTATTATTCGATGTTTTACTCTCTTGCCCAGGAGACAGTGCACGGCTCATTATAGCCTGGAAATCCTGGATTCTGGTGGTTCTCCCTCCTCAGCCTCCTGAGTAGCTGGGACTACAGGCATGCACAACCATGCCCATCTAATTTTTTAAAATATTTTGAGAGACAGGGCCTCACTGTATTGCCCAGGCTGGTCTGAAACTCCTGGGCTCAGGGGATGCTCCCTCCTTAGCCTCCCAAGTGTTGAGATTTCAGGAGTGAGCCACCACTATGCCCCCCCACTCTGGAGGTGTCTAATGTTTATCTCCCTGCCATTTCATAGGTTTGTCACATTTTAGTACAGATGACAACAGTCCTCTGTATACCACTACCTCTCCAAGTTCTAGTAATTGCTTTATTCTTTGTTTCTTCAGGTTTAGGAATATTAGAACCTTAAATGTATGACTCCTGGGTTACTTTGCTATTCTTACCCACCCCCACCAAGCCCTGTCCACATCTTTGTAAAGAGATCTTTTATTAAAACTTCTTCCAATCACACAGTTTGTAAATTCTATCTGTCCCTACATGTCTTGACAATGTTATATATTTACTTTTAATAAATATGCTTAGATTTATGGAAAGTAAGATGGTAGGAAGCTGTTTGATAATATACAAGAAAATTATATAAGAAAACCATTAATGAAGTCAGAAACAAAATCTATTAGGATAAAAAAATCATCTTTTTTTTGTATATAAGAAGGGAAATAGATAATCTCAATTGGTATAGAGAGAACATTCCAAGATACAGATTGTCAAAGTGGAAAAACTGAACAAGTATGGTATTCTCTCAAACGTGTTAGAGCTTATTAGCATCAAAATAATTCCTATGTTTAAGTACTACAAGATACAGTTAATATCTTGAAATGTTACCATATATTAAAAACACATTCAGTTTTAATACATAAGACAACTCTGAAGAGCTTTTACTTCAATAATAGGGAATACAGAATGGATTAGAAAAAAGGAGCCTGGTCAACATGGTGAAACCCCCTCTCCACTAAAAATACAAATATTAGCCAGGCACGGTGGTACACGCCTGTAATCCCAGCTACTCAGAAGGCTGAGGTATGAGAATTACTTGAACCCAGGAGGTGGAGATTGCAGGGAGCCAAGACTGCACCACTGCACTCCAGCCTGGGCAACACAATGAGACCCTATCTTTTTTTTTAAAAAAAAAAAGCCAGGCGCGGGGCCTAATGTTTATAATCTCGGCACTTTCGGAGGCCGAGGTGGGCCAATCACATGAAGTCGGGAGTTGAAGACCAGCCTGACCAACCTGGAGAAACCCTGTCTCTACTAAAACTACAGAATTAGCCAGGCGTAGTGGCACATGCCTGTAATTCCAGCTGTTGGGGGCTGAGGAGGAGAATCGCTTGAACTCGTGAGTCAGAAGTTGTGGTGAGCCAAAATCGGGCCATTGCACTCTAGCCTGGGCAACAGGAGCGAAAATCTGTCTTTAAAAAAAAAAAAAAAGAGAGAGAGAAAAAAGAAAGGAAACAAAGAAAAAGAAAAAGGAAGTGTGTCTGGAATTGGTTCCTTCCGGGGGATTCTTGGTCTCACTGACTTCAAGAATGAAGCTGCGAACCCTTGCGGTGAGTGTTACAGTTCTTAAAGATGCTGTGTCTAGAGTTTGTTCCTTCAAATGTTCGGATGTGTCCGGAGTTTCTTCCTTCTGGTGGGTTCGTGGTCTCGCTGACTTCAGGAGTGAAGCTGCATACCTTCGCGGTGAGTGTTACAGCTCATAAAGGCAGTGCATCTGGAGTTGTTCATTCGTCCTGGTGGGTTGGTGGTCTCGCTGGCTTCAGGAGGAAGCTGCAGACCTCCGCAATGAGTATTACAGCTCATAAAGGTAGTGTCGACCCAAAGAGTGAGCAGCAACCGGATTTATTGCAAAGAGTGAAAGAACAAACCTTCCACAGCATAGAAGGGGACCCGAGTGAGTTGCGGCTGCTGGCTTGGGTGACCTGCTTTTATTCCCTTATTTGGCCCCACGCACGTCCTGCCGATTGGTCCATTTTACAGAGTGCTGATTGGTCCGTTTTACAGAGTGCTGATTGACCCGTTTTTACAGAGTGTTGACTGGTGCATTTATAAACCTTTAGCTAGACACAGAGTGCTGATTGGTGCATTTACAATCCTTTAGCTAGACAGAAAAGTTCTCCAAGTCCTCACCCAATTAGCTAGACACAGCACTGATTGGTGCATTTACAATCCTTTAGCTAGACACAGAGCGCTGATTGGTGCATTTACAATCCTTTAGCTAGACAGAAAAGTTCTCCAAGTCCTCAGCTGACCCAGAAGCGCAGTTGGCTTCACCTCTCAGAAGTGTATAAAAGGTAATGGAGTGGTCACAGGGTAGACATCTGTGAACAGTGTCTGTGTTAGGGCAAAAAACAAGCAAATAAAAAATGTAATATATAGTCCAGATAGTAAGTGCAAAGCTATATATTTAACAATGTTTGTTGTTAAATAACTAATTATGTTTTTGAAAACATCTTCCCCAAGTAGATATGAAAATATGAAGCATTTAAAAGTAACTTGTTTTAAAATCTTGTAAGAAAATCACATTGCAGGTTTTAAAGTGTCTGAAGATTCCACAGATATCACTAAATGGGAGAGAATTCAGTGAAAGTTTTCTTGCATGTGTTTGTAAATTGGCATTAAAAAGAACATGATGCAAAAAGTATAAACCTCTCATATCTAGCAATAATGGTGGATGTCTCTCCACATATTAGCTCTCACAGTATGAGCCAAAGCTCATATTTTGTATTATGATGTCATTTCTAAGCTTCTCCATTTCTATTGCTGTTATATAAATTTAATGGAGGCTGCCCTAGTGGTATGAGCTTTTTTCCCCTTTAAATCTAAGAAGGCTACTTATAAGCTATCAGTTTGCTAAGCCCTCTGTCGCTCTTAACAGAGATATAAATATAGAAGGAAAAATGATTAACAGTTACTCCATATCTACCTCAAAGGAAAATTGGTAAGGTTTAATTGGATAATGTCTGCAAAGTGTTTCCATTCCTAAGAGAAAATCGTACATAAGCATAAGGGGAAAAGGCACCACAGTAAAATTACACTGCGTTAGTAGCAATAAAGGTAGGTTTTAGTTTGAATTCTGACAGACTAGCAGTAGGATACTGTTATGAATTGCTCTAAATCTCTATTGCAAATGTTATCTGCAAACACTCATAAAACTGAGCTATTATGGAAAGTATAAGAGATTGATAGAAGGAGAAGAGCATAAGTTCAAGTTTTTGCTCCTTCTTATCAACTGAGAGTTGGTAAGCCTGTCATGGAAACTCTCAGACCCACAGTTTTCTCAGCTATAAAATAATGCAAAAAGTCTCTTTCTACCTCACAGACATTCTGTGAGGATTATACAGTTTAAAAAGTTAAGTAAAAATGGTTGGAAATATTTAACTTGATCTCTAAGTGTTTGCTTAAAAATATTTGCCATTAATAGGATAGCTCAAAACAAAGAATGTAAGTATATTTATTCCAAAAAATAAAGTACATTCAGTTTATGTTTATCTTTGTTTTAACTTTTTTTTTTTTTTAATTTTGAGAGAGTCTGGGTCCCAGATGGTGAATTTAACATAACATTTGCCAGATGTATTTCTATCCCTCCCTTTCAGCATGACTTCACAGAGAATGACGATGATCTTTTTCTGATCTTATGGATCTTTAAATAAAGACATTCACCATATGTGGTTTGGATTAAATTAGACAAGGAAAAGTCCCAAGAAGAAAAACGTGTCTCTTCACTCACCCCTAGTCAGCACCATACACATGACTACCCTGCTTAACTATTGCAAATTACCACCTTTAGTTAATCCTCTATCCCAGCACTTCGGAAGGTCAAGGTGAAAGGATTGGTTGACCCCAGGAGTTCGAAACCAACCTGAGCAACATGGCAAGAACCATCACCCCCTTCTCTACCAAAAAGAAAAAAAATTAAAAATTACCTAAGCATGGTTATATGTGCCTACGGGCCCAGCTATCTGGGAGGCTGAGGTGGGGGGATCCCTTAAGCCCATGAAGTCAAGCTGCAGTGAGTCATGATTGTGCCCCTGCATTCCAACCTGGGTGACAGAATGAAACCTTGTGTCGATAAATAAACAAACAAACAAGTAAAATAAATATAAATAAGAGCAGAACTTTTTAATTTTTATATACGAGTTCCTTGATAATAAAAAATTCATAAGCAATAGAGTTTGAATTGTAGTTTACTATTAGTTACAAGGTATACTATGCAGTTATGATTTTAACATGTGTTCCATAGAAGCGGTGGCTGTTTGTCCAGTTTCTTTAGATTACTAGCTGTCTTTTCACATTGCACATACAAATTAAATATTTTTTGAATGAATGATGAAATGAAGGATCTGTGTGATCATTTCATACTACTTCCACTGCTACTACCTAGTCTGAGCTTATATCATGTTTTACCTAGGATACTTTAATAACCTTCTAAGTGGTCTCTACATTTCTAACTGGAATTTGTGCCTTTATAAACTATTAAGTATGTGTAAAAACATTTTAAGTTATTTATTTATTTATTTATTTATTTATTTATTTATTTATTTATTTATTTTTGAGACAGAGTGTCGCTCTGTCGCCCAGGCTGGAGTGCAGTGGCCAGATCTCAGCTCACTGCAAGCTCCGCCTCCCGGGTTCACGCCATTCTCCTGCCTCAGCCTCCTGAGTAGCTGGGACTACAGGCGCCTGCCACCTCGCCTGGCTAGTTTTTTTTTTGTATTTTTTAGTAGAGACGGGGTTTCACCGTGTTAGCCAGGATGGTCTCGATCTCCTGACCTCGTGATCCGCCCGTCTCGGCCTCCCAAAGTGCTGGGATTACAGGCTTGAGCCACCGCGCCCGGCCTTAAGTTATTTTTAAATATTTTAATTATCAAACTACATGTGTGTATAAACCTTTTACAATTATTAAATGTTTCTGTAAAACTCTTTGACATTTCCTCATTTATCTCATATACTTTTACCTATTCTTACCTATTTTCATATTTTTTACTTCCCTGTGATTTTTTAAAATGTAAAATATTTTTATTTTGTTTTTTGGTCACTAACCTGTCTTCTGTGTCAAGTAATACATTTTGTTCTAAATTTCGGGTGTAGTTCAATTTTAGAATAAAATTTTGCTCTTCTTATTGATTCAGTTTTTTTGTGTGTGAAATTCTACATGCCACTGATTTGTCTAATTTTCTTACAAAAATTAATCATGGTCATTTCAAGTCAATTTCTGCTAACTGCAGTATCTAAATGATCATTGAGTCATCACCTATCATTCTTGTGATTATATTTTCTTCTCTCTCTGCATTTATTAGTACTTTTATTTTATCAGCCATTATATATGAAAAGGAATATAAAACACCCAGATATCATGTTTCAACAGAGATCATTTGATTGACATGATTGGGGTTGGCAGCTGCAATCTGCATCTGACTTGACCTTTGCAAATTGTGCTTTCATTGAGTTTTGTATGAGTATGGAAGGGTTTAATTTATAAATTCTAAAAGCCTTTGAAAATTCTTAAATATTATGTTTGAATGTTACTTCTGCCCTATTATTTGTTTTCTCTTCATTCTGAGAGTGGAAAACACAGTTCTGCCATTGAGATATTTTCCAGCCCATTTCTCAAGTCTCATATCATAACTAGTTTTAAAATATGGCAAATGTTTTCAAGTAGAAGAACTTTTACTCAGAGAAAAGGCCCATAATCTGGTGGGCTTTTTAGTTTAGTTTTGTTTTGGTAAAAGCACCGCAAGACTGCAGGAAATTTTACTTTTGCTTTGGATGTATAGACCTAAGTACACTTCTAGACACATCTGCAAAAACAAAACACTAAAAAAAATTCTATTGAAGAAAACAGGCTCCACTTTTCTGTTGCCTCAATTTTCCCATTTGTTGTTTTAGCCACATACAATTACCAAAATTCTTGGTAGTTTTGTTTTGTTTAGTTTTTTTGTCTAGCAAAATCTTTATATCTGGGCCAGCAAAATTCTCTCCTTGATTTCAATTATACGAATTCTCTCAGTGTTACTGAAACACCAGGGGTTTGGTCTAGGTCCTGCTGCTCACAGCACAGAAAGCCAATCACTGAGATGACAGTTATTGCAAGGAAGAAGACTTTAATCCAGTGCTGCAGCCAAGGAAATGGGAGCTCGGTCTCAAATCCATCTCCCTGCTGCTAAAACCAGGAGTTTATATAGCAGGGCAGAAATGAAACAATGTGTAAGAAAACAGGAACTAGGGAGGGGCAAAGATGCAATCATGATAAATAAGGGGTCAGGCGTCTCATTGTCAGGATGTGGTGATCTGCTGAGTTTCAGTTCTTTGATACTTTTTTTGAGAGGCCTGAAGGTTCTTTCCTGAGGAAAAAAAACTGAGATAAAACAAATTTAAATTTGGAGCTTTAAGACCAGAAGTGTCCATTTCTATGCTTATCTAAAAGAATAGTCTAGGGGACTTTTGGGTCAGTTTCACCAGGGTGAAAATGGCTGATGATAACAAAGGCAAAAATAAATGAGAAATAAGACAAAATTGCTTGTAAATGATACAGATCTCTTTGAATTCAGAACACTGTTTTTCTTTTTAGTTCTCTTAGAAGAGGTGTCACTAGAAAGGAAAACAGACCAAATAAATCTCCATCACATGCCATACTCTGACAATTTTTGTTTGACTTTTCCGTACTTATTTAATAACTCAATAATCTTCATATTCCCATGATTATCTGGACCCCTGCTTTTCCCATAACAATAGCAAGTAATCATTTGGCATCATTAGTAGTATTTAACACTAAAATACTTAAAACGACACCCGACTAATTTCCCTTTGCCTAATTATTTTAATCCTTCTTAAAGTGATGTAGTTTAATGTACTTTTATCCTCTCCCCTTACATCTTTCCAGGGGTATTACTATGATAGACAAACATTAAATATATTATCATAATCCATAAGATAAAAATTATTTTAAGAGGTAGAATTATGCAAAGCTCTGACCTAAAAACATGTCTTGGGATTTTTCCCCCAGTCCTTGATGTGAATTAAATTTAAAGTTACAATAGGCTATAAAATGTATAGTTTTCCCTCCTGTATAATTAACTATGTAGAAATTCAGAGAATAGAGTTACTCAAGACACTGGTGGAGTATTAAAACAAGACTCAGATATTTAAATACAAGTCTGGACTTCTGTCTCAACACTGCTTTTTTGGGTTACCTGGAATAAAAAAAAAATATTCCCTTTGTCTCTTATTTAATTTTCTATAAATCAGAAAAGCTCATACCCTATTGTTCTTCTATGTATATTAAGGAATAAAATAGTGACGACTTGTGACTATGACAGTTCTGCAGAGCATTATAGCACTGAAAGAGGATAAATTTTTAAAAACAATTAACAAATTACTTTTGGATGGATAATATATACACACATATGAATATATACACACATATGAATATACACATACATATTTATTCTAAAAATTAATATAAAAACAAAGAGAATGAAATGGAAAAATAATGAAAAAATCTTGAACAGTTCCAAAAGCACATAATTTAAATTATCTAAAAAATGATTTGAAACTTGTAAATACATAGAGATTATTGTATGTTTTTGTTGTGCAGTACTGTATTTGTAACTTTGGTGGTTTTTACCAGTTGGTGGGCTATTTTACAAGTTTATAGGGTCATAGATTATCTTTTATATGTTCACCTCGAAAAGTACAAATATTTCCTGTTGGACATGAATCATTTTTATAGAAATCTGGTAGTTATACCCTAATACATGTTTATTAAACTTCCTATAAATATCCAACTCTTAAAATGAACTTTAAACTGGTTTTAACATCTTACCTGTTCCTTCATTAACACATCATTTAAATAAAAAATTGCTGCATGTTCACTTTATATTTGCATTTTTGGATGTCCTGTTGAGTAGCCCAAATGGATATATTTAATGGAGTCAAGTAATTTACCTTATGGGCTGCTTAAGTCCAGGCCCTTTTTTTCTTTCCTAATTTCCAGAGGAAAACCCAAGAAACACAGAATTTTTATTTTACAAACTCTATTTATTCTTTCCTTCTCTATCCCTACTGATTTTGTTTTATTTTTTGCTTCTAGTTCACTCATATCAGTAACTTCTTTCCCAATGGTGGCATGATTCAGAATTTGGTTTTTAGTTAGATAATTTGGAGATTTCTGTAAGTGAATGATGAAGATCTATACCTTACTGGGTAAAAGTTGACAGAAAATATAGTTTTGAGTCTTTTTGTGTCAATTTATGAACTACAATTAACTAAGAAAACATATTTTTTTGCCCAGTTAGGAGAATACTTTTTTGATATCTGGATTGGTGAATTTTTATAGATTTTGTTCGTTTGTTTTCTTTTTCCTTTTTTTTCTTTTGATATGTGACTGAAATTGTAGAACAGGAATTGCAGACATTACATGTTTCTGTTTGTCTCTTTGTCTACAACTCAGAAAGCCTAGTGCAAAGTCTTCTTCTACCTATGGAGGGTATTTATCAATTAATATTTTATATCTCTTCAATTAAAAAAGTATTATAAGTTCAAAGAAATAAGTTACCGGTTATGTCTTTTCTCTGATTTATTAATATAGAATGTAATATAAAAGTGAACCTCATAGTTTCAGTCTTATTTAAGATTGTTTTTTAATGAATAGACCAGTAAATCATGAATTTCTAATCTTATACCAGTTTTCTGATCAAAATAATAAGCTTTATTCTAGTATAAGCTTTAAAATTATAGAAAATATAAATTTTGTTCAACGAAATTGAATTTTAACTTTATGAATTTTTTATGTGAGCAATCATTTATTTTTAATAAATATATATATTTTTTGAGACAGGGTCTTGTCCTGTTACACAGGCTGGAATGCAGTGGCAGAATCACAGCTCTTTGTAACCTCAAACTCCTGGACCCCAGCGACCCTCCTGCCTCAGCCTCCTGAGTAGCTGGAACTACAGGTGTGTACCACCATGCCCATCTAGATATTTCCATTTTTTTGTAGAGATAACGTCTTGTTCTGTTTCTCATGCTGGCCTAGAACTCCTGGCCTCAATGATATTCCTGTCTTAGCCTCCCAAAGTTCAGGTATAACACGCGTGAGCCACCATGAGCTATCATATTTTTAATGTGTTAACATGAACATTATTTCCAAATCTTTTGGTAACTTAAAACCTTGAATGAGTATTTAACTAATGAGTACCCTTAAGATAACTGCATAATATCTAAGTAATTCAGAAGGTCAAAATATTTATTGGTAACTGGGAATAATTTTTACATATAATATTTTCATGTTATGAAATTACTACTTACTGGGTCATAGGAACACAAATGTTTACTTCTGCCACCTAAAAATGTACAAGGGAAAGTTGTGCTTTGGGTATTCATGCATTTTGCTAGTTTGCTAATATATTTGTGTATGGTGAGCAGTTCTCAATTATTTACCACCCGATTTTCTCTGTGAAATAAAGTTATTATAATCCCTTCCTAAAAAGTTATAATTGATACGGTGGTTGATATTACCTAGAAACAATAGTGACTTAGAAACATCACTGCATATGCTGAGTAATAAGGTGAGTTTTATTTTGTAAGAAAAAGAAAAAGTCATTTTGCTCTAAAGTGTTACTTTGTTCTGAAATATAAAAATATAATGAAAGACAAAATTGGAGAGTATATAGAAAGTTGTAGAATAGTGGGGGGTGGGGTAATATTTTTTATCTTGTTTTTTAATACCTCAGTTGGTGAAGATTCTCTTGTTTTAACTTTCCCACAAAGTTCACTCACTTTTAATGAGCTTCTGTATTAAAAATTTAGGAACAAAAAAGGACTCCATGACAACTTTGGTCTCAAATAGTAAATTACTTTCCTCTTAAGTAGTAAATTAGTTCAAAATAAGAATTTGGCTTATTTTTCTCTCTTTTGTTGTTCCTGAGACAGAATCTCCCTGTGTTGTCTAGGCTGGAATGCAGTGGAGTGATCTCTGCTCACTGCAGACCAGTGTCTCCCAGGTTCAAATGATTCTTGTGCCTCAGCCTTCTGAGTATTTGGGATTACAAGAGTGCGTCACCATGACTGGCTAATTTTTGTATTTTTTGTAGAAAGAGAGTTTTGCCGTGTTGGCCAGGCCAGTCTTAAACTCCTGACAAGTGATCCGCCCGCCTTGGTCTCTCAAAGTGCTGTTGTTACAGGCAGAGGCATGAGCAACTGCTAGCGGCCTGGCTTTTTCTTTGTTGTTGTTGCTTTTTTTAAATTAATCTGGCTGGGCTTGGTGGCTTACGCATGTAATCCCAACACTTTGGGACGCCAAGGTGGGCAGATCACTTGAGGTCAGGAGTTCAAGACCAGCCTGGCCAACATGATGAAACCCTATCTCTATCAAAAAATACAAAAAAAAAAAAAAAAAAAATTAGCTGGATGTGGTGGTGCACGCCTGTAATTCCACCTACTAAGGAGGCTGAGGCGGAAGAATCACTTGAGCCCGGGAGGCGGAGGTTGCAGTGAGCCAAGATCATGCACTGCACTCCAGCTTGAGCGACAGAGTGAGACTCCATCTCAAAAAGATACCCAATAACCAAAAAAATAAAAATAAAAAAAGGAAAAACACATTGATCCTAGAGCTATTCATTAGGGGATATAAGTGATAATACTTTATTTTCCATGTGATCTCTCTAGAAGAATAATTTTTACTGCTTATGTTGATTTTATTATTCCTTTCATTATTTATAAAAACAAATAAAAAAATCCTCAAAGAACAAATGTTCCTTGCTTATCAGGACTAAATTTTCTCACATTTATGCTGCCTTCTTCTTTTTATTTAAATTTTCTTTTGTCATTTTGTTTATAATCGTAACTTCCCATCCACTCATTATTCTGTCTGAGTCAAGTGATCACATCTCCTCCAACAACTTTTAATTTTGCCTTTTTAATATCAGAAACTCTATTTAGAAAATAAAAGAAAGCTTTGCACCAAAAAAATGCCTTTGAAATTTCCCAGAAGTTCTTGAAATCACAAGGATTTATTATTTTACATTATAAAAAGAAGCATTAAAAATATTCCATATGTATGTGACATATATTATCTCATCACTGCTGGAAGAGCTGCTTGGTAGGAATTGTGAAATCAGAAGAGATGCTCAGCCTTTCCTCATTAACTTTATCCAGATGATATGTTATTAAAGTGAATACTTCAGAAATTGTACACACCATGGAAGAGCAGTGGATATTTCCCATGCCTTTACTCTACCTACTGTGCTCTTACCTTTGGGGAAACATGGATCACACCATTAATAAATAGTTATGAATTGTAATTCAAAGAGAATTTTATACTCCTTGAGTTTTTATAATTGGTTGGTGAAATAAATTAATCATAGCCATTTAGTCTTATTATCAAACATATTTCTGCTTTCCTATATATTCCCTGCCACAGTTTAGAAGCTAAGTGTTGAACAAATAAAGATATTCCCAGAGTTCTGTGGAAATAATAGCATCAAGTTGCTTAAAATACTCTTGCTTCAAAGAATGAAAACTTTTGTACAAGCTACTGCACTGACATTGTTTATACATTGACTGTACCATTGATCTCTGTATTTTAGGATTTTTAGTTCAAAAACAGAATGCTGATCCTACACCTGGAGAGCAACATTTAATTATGCAAAATTGAATGAACTAATTAAAGAAATGTAATACTTGTTTTTTGCTTGAAATGTTGGCAATGTTTGTATTGTTCTATTGGTACCTGATATTCAACATCTCGATTTTCATAGGTGGTAAGAAAGTTCATAAGCCTTAACAAATTTTGAGAACCTCAGAAAGAGTGGAATTCATTCAAATTAGATATCCTGTGGGTCAAAATGAATAGAGAGAGTATATGTATTCAGTTTTTTAGCCTCAGTATATAAGAGCAAATGATACAGATGTTCAATCTAAGATTCTGTATGAAAATCCTAAAATTCCTTTATTGGATTGCCAAAGCTATTCAACAACTCAAAAGGAACTTTGAATTGGTTTCAACACCCTACTGCCTCCCCTATCAATTAACAAGTAAAATAAAATAGTTGACCTACATTCACTATATAATTGCATGAGTCATTTTTTAAACTTTTAATATCTTATCATCAGGTAACAACAAATTAAAACCACATTGTTAAAGAGAAACACCGCAAAGAGTGATGGTCAATAAAAAAATATTGTAAATGCTAAATGTTGGCAAGAATATAGAGACACTGAAAATCTCATACACAATTTATGGAAGAATAAATTAGTAAACACTTAGGAAAATATTGGCATATCTACCAAATCTCAACATATATAAATCTTATGAATGAGCAACTTTATATATACATATATGTATATAAAATAAGCAAATAAGTATTTATGAGGGGGTATACATATGTTTGTGTGTGTATTGATAATATAGAATGCTTATATATTCAACATATGTGCAAACATATAATGTTGAGAGAAGCCAGACACAAAAGTCCACACTCTGTAATTCCATTTATATTTAGTGCAAAAGTAATCAAAATTATTCTATGCTGTTAGAAATCAGGATGGTGGAATGGGTTGCTGGAAAAGAGCACTGAGGAGACATCTGGAGTGCTGACAGTTTCTTTGGTATGTTCAATTTGTAAGCACTTTTGGGCTAGATACACAAAACATGCACTTTTTTGGTATATATATTAGATGTTAGTAAAATTATGTGTATAAGGTAATTTTGTATATATAGTGTGTATATTAATATATTTATATACACACAGTAATATTTCTATCTGTGTCTCTATATTTTCACCTCTACCTATCCACCTGTCAAATTTGATGGTTAGCCTAGTGAGCAACTCACTAATGTTGGATGTCTCAGAAGACCCATAACTGTGACAGTCAGAGAGAAAGTGAATTTAATATTAACATGGTTAACAAATTATGCTCTAAAATTCAATAAAAGTTGCCAAATATCCACATGTTGACTTTTTGCCTGAAAATTCATACTTCTGAGAATTTATCCTAAAGACAAATATGAATACATAAAAATGATATGTGTAGAGGATATCTATTACAGCAGTGCTCATCAGAGTGAAAGATTAGAAACTATTGATATCAAAAGGTTTTGAATATATATTAGTGAAAAAAGCAAAGTTTAGAACACAGTATATAACAGATTGTATTTTTGTAAAAATAGGATGAGAAAAATATGGATATATACTTATATTTGCACAATAACTCCTTAAAGTATGTAGAAGAAATTAATACAATGGGATATTTATAGGGATTTAAAAGAAAAATATGATTAGAACACAATTGATAGTAAAACATCTAAAGTTCTATCTTTAATACATACAACCGGAATTTGAGTTCTGGGAATTTATTACCTTTCAAAGATGTAAAATTTTAAACACATAAAGCAAATATTAGATTTATATTGAAATCAGCATCCCACTCCATGACAAAATCTGAAAGTGCTGGGTGGCAAGGTCAGGAGTTTTTATCCTGTTGTATAACAGAGTAGAATGTCGTGGGTCTCTGTGAAAAGGCTTCAGGTAAAATACGATATTCAGGAACCTATATACCAAAAACGGGTAATACCAATATGGTGACCTCAAACTGCAGCATGGGTGACAGAAACCTCAAAATTGGTTTTAACGTTCTACTCTATGTTAATTAAATTGTGAGCTCCTTAGGGGTAAGTATTGCCTTTTTATATAATTCATTTCATTTCTGATATTTCTATGTCATGTTAGCCTTTTAAGCTTGTGTATTCTGTTTACGATAACTCATAGGCTAGAATATTGATAAAAAACACTTAACATATGATTACATACTATGTGTCAAACACTGTGAAAATCAATTTAAGTGGATTAGCTTATTTTAAAATTTCAATAATTATTTGTGGAGAGTTTTAGAGTGCCTGTGTTAAGGAAAAGCAATTTTAGAGCTGTCGAGGTTGACTACGAAGACTTAACACAGAGAATCTCAAGCTCTCCCTGTTTTTCTGCTTCTTAAGCAGATTGGCTTCCTTAGTCAAGTTTGCAAGGTGTCTTTTGCACCTCTAATCATTGCATTCAGCATTCCAGCCAGAAAGAAAAACAAAAGAGAAGGGAAATATTGGAATACTTTCTTCTCCTTCTTTTATAAGAAAAGCAAAAACTCGCCCAAACTTTCTGCAAAGAATAATTTTCTTCTTATTGGCCGGAACCAAAGTACATGTACATGTACATGCCTAGACCTGAAGTGAATTATTGATGAATGGTCATCAAGTGGTCATCAAGTGGGGAGGGTGGGTTTTGTAGCATAATTTAGCACACTTTTGAAAAGTTATTTGAGACTAATTTCAAAGGCATAGTGTAAAACAATTTCAATTGGTATTCAGTAAAATATTACCAGTGTATCATTTCTTTTTTCTAACTACTGATGTGCAGTAATGACTATGAAGGGACTGATTTCTACATGTGGGAGCCACTTCCATTAAAACTAATGTCACAGATAAAATGCTAAACACATCAGGAAATCTGCAGATATGAAAGAAATTCAAAACTTGAAAAAAATGGGAAAATTAAAAGAGGAGGAAACATAGATATAAAAGCATGTTGAAAGGGATTTTAAAACAGGTTGTGATTAAAATGTTCAAAGAGCAAAAGGAAGTAACAGAATAAGCGAGCATGTGTAACTTGTTCAAGGTTGTATAATTTCAAATGATAGATCTAAATTCAAACTCAGATTATTATGATTTCACAGCCTCCTCTTTTTAATTTTTTTTTGTTTTAATGCAGGCTACCTTATCTATTTATATTCTAATACTATTATACTATTTGGCTAAAGCATGCAACTGAAAGAGACTTATTTAGTTCTGTGGAACTTCTAAGTCTGATTCTCCCATGTAGTAACCTGGCCTGGGGTAAGGTGATAGTATCTCTGGGATTCAGACTCATATTCATAATACCTACAACATAGGGAAAGAAGAAAGATGAATAAGAGTGATACGAAAATAATCTGGGTTCTAAACAATGACAGCACAAATCTCAATTATTTTATAATAGATGCATGCCCTCAATTTAAAAAATCTGAATGAAATGTAGGCTTAATAGCAATTCTTGGAAAACAGAATATTTACTTTTGGAAGTTGACTGGCGTTTTCCTTGTATTGCAAATTATTGCACATTGGAATTACTGGGGTGGGGGAAGAGGGTATTGACTGGTACTTATTGGTTTGTTGCTATTATTTTGCATTTTAAAAGCAAGTGAGTTTTAGCCTTTGTAATCACATATGAAATATTTATACAGATTGGAAAATCCAGTATTCACATTATCAAATTCCGAAAGTTTTTTAAACGCAGAAACGTTTTTTATTTTATTTATTTGTTTATTTTTAAGATGGAGTTTCACTCTTATTGCCCAGGCTGGAGTGTGATCTCAGCTCACTGCAACCACTGTCTCCCAGGTTCAAGCGGTTCTCCTGCCTCAGCCTCCTGAGTAGCTGGGATTACAGGCGCATGCCACAAAACCCAGCTAATTTTTGTATTTCTTTTTAGTAGAGGTGGGGGTTTCACCATCTTGGCCAGGCTGGTCTCGAACTCCTGACCTCCTGATCCACCCGCCTTGGACTTCCAAAGTGCTGGGATTATAGGCCGAGTCACCGTGCCTGGCTGCAGAAACGTTTTTAAAATACCCTTGCAAATAAGCTTTCACTGCAAAATCAGACCCTCCTGAATGCCTTTGGAAAACATAATCTGAAATGAGATAAGATATTTGTATTCCATATTTATGCCATTTAATATTTTTATTGAAAAATAATAATATGCATAATTAGGAACTGCTGTCTAAACCCATGCTGAGGATAGTATGTATTATCATGTAAACTGTATTACATTTCCAAAATCCAGAAACCTCTCTATTGAGAATATTTCTGACCCCAGACATTTCCAGTGAGGGAGCTTGGATTGATACAAATAAAAATAAGTAAATCTCTTTAAAAGTCTACTTAAGAATATACTGGAAATGAAAAGTCTCCCAATTACTATATTGCTATTTCAAAAGACATATCTGAGAAGGAAATAATCTAATTCACTTTTTGTTTAAATGAAGAAAATATATCCTGTAGATAAATTCTTAAAAGGGGGCTGACCGAAAGACTTTTAATAATTATCATGAGAATATAATGTTTCCTTCTAGATTTATAGGAAGCTTTTTGACCTCCAGGAACAATAGTTTATCATAAATTTAAGTAACACGAAGGAGAGAAAGAGATGGACTGTGTATGGTCCATCTACTAGCATTAACCCCACACTACAGGACATTACTAATTTTTCCACTGTATGAAGTAGTAAATCAACTGGTTTCTATTTTCTAGGAAGAATAGATAAAATGACATGTCTCAAATCAGAATAATAATTACGAAGGTCAAAGGCCTTTGAGCTGATACTTAACTATGATACATAATGAGGATAGTTCATAAAGATTTGAATATCTGAATTATTTTTTCTGGATTCACTTTTATTGGCATTTTTCCTAGAGAAGTTTCTAATCAATGCTTAATAAAAATGATTCTAAACATATTTAGAATATGGCTTAAGTAAAAATAAAGCAATAAAAAGCAATACAAATATTCTGCATACCTTTAAGATTGAGGCAATGATTTCTTATAATTCTTTTCTACTTTCCACTCTTAGTTTAAAAGATAAATGCTATCTGCATTTTATTACCGCAACCATGAAATACTATTAGATGTAAAACTACTTTGGAAAATGTAAGTCAGTAGAAAATGCAATGTTATATTCAACCATAATTATAATGTAATATGTGAAATATTTGTAAATTATGCATTTTAGTAATTATTTTCTAGCTTTGGATTCCTAGCTTCCCATTAGCTTTGGCATTATTTTATGAAAACAACAATGACATATAAATAAACATGTGTATATGAAATTTTAGGTCCAACATTAGCAAATTATATTTGAAGATGTCTCAAATATTTGGATATACTTGTTGATATAGTTGTAATTATGTAATTTTGTTTTGACTTTATCAATACGTATTTTACCAATTCTCTGCCACGAACATTAAAATGGAAAGGACCCATAAAAAATCTGCTAGGCATAACTTAAAATATTTCACAGCTAAGTGGAAAATATTTCACTTTTTAAGTCTTAGATAGATACCATTGAGAATTATGAAGTAGATTATTGAGCTTGCTATGGTGAACATTTCACCATCATTTAAAATAAAATTCAAGTTCAAGAAAACAAAGCATATGTATTCTAAGATTTTATATAAAGCATATAGCACTAAAAAGAGGAGCACTTACTATTTTGAGTTACATGAGAATGAATGATTAAATTCCATGGCAGCAACCCTGTGTTCCTGGGCAGTTTACTTACCTCTCTGATACCTCATTTTGGTAAAATATGGTTCATGGAAACGACTTACTGGAATTGCTGAGAGGCTTTATAACACTGGACACAGCACAGTGTCTGCAAACCAGAAAGATGATGGTAGGCTTTTGTTTTGTTTGTTTCATTTTTGCTTCCTGGTTCCTCTTCAGCACTCACCAAACTCTGTAAAACCGCTTATTTTGTCTGGACCATCTTCTTGATTAATATCATCCAGAGCTTTATAACCACTCAAAAAAATAAATAAATAAAACAAAAAAATTCTGTGGACCACAAAATCATGCACTCACTTGTCATCAGAATAGGGAAAGGCCCTAAATGTTAAGTCACACATCTGATGCTTGGGCTCCTTCCAAGGAATCAGTTAGTCTTGATGAACACAAGAGGCAAAAAAAAATCCTTTAATATTTGTACAGTGGACAGGAGATGACTATCGAATACTCTCTAGTACTCCTTCCTCTTACTCAGAGTTCACTCTAATTTTTGTTAGGCAATATGTAAGCAAAATGAAGAATTTTGGATTCAGCCAGGTTTGAATTAATATGCATTCCCACATTTTTCAAAAAGAGATATGTATCCTGTATGTTTGTTGTATATAGCAAATGACATATTCTTTTTTTTTTTTTTTTGAGACGGAGTCTCGCGCTGTCGCCCAGGCTGGAGTGCACTGGCCGGATCTCAGCTCACTGCAAGCTCCGCCTCCCGGGTTTACGCCATTCTCCTGCCTCAGCCTCCCGAGTAGCTGGGACTACAGGCGCCCGCCACCTCGCCCGGCTATTTTTTTGTATTTTTTAGTAGAGACGGGGTTTCACTGTGTTAGCCAGGATGGTCTCGATTTCCTGACCTCGTGATCCGCCCGTCTCGGCCTCCCAAAGTGCTGGGATTACAGCCTTGAGCCACCGCGCCTGGCCGCAAATGACATATTCTATTTAGAGTTCATATAATTTATAGTACTGATAATCATAATAAGTATATGGTAAATTATTTTTAGCATTTTATGACTACATACCTACCATTTACTTGTGCATGTTACTTGTCAGACACTGTAATAAACCCTTTACATGCATAATTTCATCTAATTCATATAACCTATGAGATAGATTGAATTATTGGGACAATTTTACAGGTAAGAAAACTGACATTTGAAATTGTGCCTGTGGAATCATCAAAGGTGGTTGGATACTAAGAAAAGATCATGTCAATATTGGACCAGCTTTACAATACTGTCTGCCTTTTAATAATCCTAAACTCTGAGTCTCTTCCCTTTAACCAGTACTGTATAATCACTGTCAAATTTAAACACTTTAAATTTTCTAGTT